>NC_086250.1:16909120-18392843 GCF_021018805.1 Prinia subflava | reverse complement strand
CTCAGAGGAAAATCTATGAAAGGAATGAGATGTTTCAACTCCACAAAGGAATGTTCCTGTTCTCAGGGGACAGAGATGCTCAAGACTGACAAGGAATGTAGTCTTGAGCCATCCTCAGAGAGCCCTGAAGGAGAGGCTGGCATCTTGCATCTTGTCCCTTCCCATGACTTTATTTCACGGCCGTGACCACTGGAGACCTCACAGTGAAGTTGTTGCCCTTTGTAGCCCTCAAAGGGGGGCTTCAGGAGCAGATGAGGTTCCCTTTGAGGTTGAACTCAGAGAACAACTCCCTCCCCTGCATTTCCATATATCTGTGTTTAGGCTCCTCTCTGTAGAGTCCTGGACCTGCTGACTAACAAGGCAGGGAAGGAAAGTCACATTGGACTGAATTAAGAGCAAGATCTGCCAGAGGGATTCCTACAAGCAGGACAAAATGGTTTAAAGAATCTAAACCACCTTTACAAAGAGCATTAGCAATTCTGGTTTTTCCTGCTCTCTGCAGCACAAGGGGAAGCAGGATGGTCTGGCAGAAGGACCTCCCCTGGGCAGCAAGCAAAATTTAAACATTTTGAACACACATTGCAGAAGAGGATGAACAGTTAAGACTGCACTTATTTATCCTATGCTTGAGTCTGTTTCCAAGAGTTTATTTCCTGCAATTTCACTTTGTCTCTCCCATTCTAAAAACATCTCTTAGCTTGTATAATCCTCCTTCAAAAGATATTTTCCTGTTAACAAATTAAAACTAGTGCTCTGGAGGCCAACAAAAAGCAGTCTCTTAGTGCAGGTGGGCTTTTTAAAAGGTGCTGAGCATTTTATTTGAGAATTGGAGAGGGAGAAACAGTCACATAAAAATTAAATTACACCTATTTGATACCAGTCATCATTTTATTGCACATAAAACCTGAAAAGCAAAACATTTAAACTCTTCTGTATTTTCAAGTCTGGTAAAATGTTGTATTCAGCATAAATTATATTCTCAACCAAAATATTGATCTTCCAGTTGCCCTAGACAGAAGGCAAATAAGTGTCAGTTTAATGTCTCCCATTTCAGTTTAAAACCTGTCAGCTACAAAGAGAAGGAGGCGAAATCAGAATCCCTGTATGCATGTTGGGCTGATCTTCTGCCACGATCACAAGCAAGGGATGTTCCTGAGGCTGGCACCTGACTGGGACAGAGAAAAGCAGTGAAAGCACAGTGCCACTGCCCTCAGATGAAACTGGATTGCCTGCACAACAGAGGGAATACAGCTGTTCTCCATAGCTTGGCTTCTCTTCCATGGTATTGCCTGGGAAATGGACATTGGGGAGCACAGTAGAGGGTGGAGTTGCACACAGGTGTAAGATGAGTGGAGAAGAGGGACAGTGTGGCTGATGCTAAGGTGTTCACTTACATAAAAGAGACAGGCATCACAACTGTTTAACAGAATTAATCCTCTCTGAGAAGGTGTCTGAGAGACCTCTTCCATTTATGACACAGGTATGTCACCTAGGAATATATCCACAACTGGACTGTGGATTCAAGCTCCTCTATACAGCCTAGAATGTCTGAATTTCAAGACAAGACATAGAGCTGGAAGCAAGCCTGACAGCATAGGGAATGGCAAACATTCTCCTGAAAACTACATAGCCTTAAAACTCAGCAGTGTCTGGAGGGAGAATCCATACAGACTTGAGAGAAACTGAGGGCAGATCCACAGAAAACCAGTATTCCTACAGAAATGGATACAAGTAAGGTTTATCTGACAGAAGGTGTACCATACCACACTAATTCCAAGTGGTCCAAGCTGGCTCCCTCTGCAGAAGACCATCTAGAAGGACAGGGTTGGACATATCTTTTTCTAGCATGCAGAGCCCCAATGCAAGAGTGGTACAAAGGAATGACAGCTACACTTCAATGTGTTCTGGTATTCCATCACATCTGTGACAGACTGTTTCAGAACAGGGGCAGAAAAGCAGTGGCTAAGAAACAGGAAAAAAAATCATCATTTGGATAGTTTCAAGCTCTTCAATCCAATCAAAATTGAAAATTTTCTGCAGGGTGTCCAGTGTGTGTGAACAGAGCAGGATGCCTCTCATAATAGGAAAATGTAGCTGTGTGTTTTTATACCTAGGAACTGGTATAATCCCTGACTGGCTCAGGCACTAAAGTCATATCAGATTAATGGTATGGGGCAGGGAGAAGCCTTTGAATTTGACCCTAGTCAGAACAGGATTAAGGCTTAAAGGCCACATATGTGGTTAAAAAGCACAATTCTGCTGCATGCAGCTTTGGTAAAACAAATAGTCAGAAGAGCTATTGCTGCCAGTAGAGACCAACTTCTGTCTTCTGACAAGCATATTAACCTTTTGAAAGTGATCCAGGTGCTTCATCAGGTCTGTGATAATTCTCTCTCTCACCATTTGTGTGCACATTACGCTCACACTATTCCACTCCCCAGCCAGGTCACAGGGTGCTGCTGCTCAGAGCTCGTTTATGGTTTAATTTCACACACCCTTCATCTGTTTTTTCAGTCTTAAGAAAGCTCAGCTCCTGCACAAAGGCCAGACTTTTTTTTCAAAAGTGATTAAGCTCCCAGAGTCTCTTCTTGTTCTCAATGGGAGATGAACCCCTTAAAATGTCAAATATTCATTCAGAGTGTGCAGCTCTGCTGGAAATCCGAGCCTTGGTGTTTTGGAGAGCATTACATACCCACGTGCTATGTCCATGGCAATTGTTTTGCAGCTGAAAAGGAGCCCAGCACTGTACAACTGCATTCTTAAGGAGTAGTCTGAAACTGGATGAAGCATGCTCCCTTTTATCAGCTAAAAAGAATGCAAGCTAGCTACCTCTGAAGAGTGCAATTAACCTCCATATTTAGATAAGAAATCTTAGGTATTTTGTGGTTGTTAGTAGACTAATGCCTGCACAATCTCCTGATTACATTTATCCCCATGTCACCCCTATGGGATGGTGTTATCACCTCCATCTTGCCGATAAGGAGCTGAGACAGGGAGATGGATTAAGTTAAATCACCCAAGGTGCACTGAAAATCTTCACTGAAACTGTCAGCTAACCCAGGATTCTGCTCAGGGCTTGCCAGTGAATGTGGACTCTTCAACACAGAGTAACTACAAAATGTGGAAATTATGAATTTATATTCCAGAATTAAAAAACCCAATTACACTGACCTCATTTGATTATTTTAAGGAATATACTGATAGCTAGTGCCAAGAATGACTCCTGCATTCTAGAAAGGATCCTGATACCAGACATTAATACAGAAACCTATAGGCAGATGGAGAACTGCAGTATATGGGTCTCTGAGAAACCTGCAACAACCTTTAGTTTAATATCACAAAGCTGTTGTATACAGCATATCAGTAGGAAAATCCATTGTAAAAAAATCTTATTTTGTAGAACTGCTAAGAAGTGAGACTTTTTTGTTTAATTTTTTTTTCCATAATGCCTTTTGGGTGTTAGTGCCTATGGGCGTTAGTCCTATGAACCCTTGGCCCCTTTCCACCCTAACAAGCAAAGCTGCTCACAAGTATTTCTCAAAGAGATTCTTCTTCCACATAAATGACTTACAGAACTGGGTTCTTCAAGACTTGAAACCATCATTTCTGAATTGGGTAATAGTGATTTTTTTTTCCTTGGTGTGAATGAAGCAAGCTAATATTAGAAGGACCTTAACAAACGTTACTGACTTTTCCAGAAAACCTTTCAGACCTAACTTATTTAAGTGTTCAGCCCCTTTCAAAACTTTCTACACCTACCTTCACCTTTTCCTTACCTTGTCCCCTGAGCCAGAACCTACCATGCTCTAAGGGCATAGCTGTTGTCATTGCCATAGGGCTTCCTCATCTCCCAGAGGTGCATTCCTTCAAGAGTCCTTGTCACTGAGCCCGGACGCTGGAAATGCTGTTGCACTCCTGAAGTCATGCAAAATCCCTTGCCCATTCCACTCTCACTACTCTGTTTCAAAGGCCATTTCCTTCCTCCTTCCTCATGGGCTGGGAACATACCACACACAGTTGTGAGAGCATAATACTCCAGGGCTGCAGTTTGCTCACAGCAGATGTCTACAAAGCATCTTCTCACCCAGGTCACCCCTTTAAAGGGATTTTCTCCAGCCTGGGTTTGTAATGTTTCTGTAGAACATTTACTACGTTGCTATTCACCAGCATGAAATCCGTGCTCCATATGAGTTCATCAGCTACAGCACAGCAACTTCCTAGACATCCTGCTATGCCCAAGGTGCAATTCTTAAATCCAATTTTCTCCACTTTAAGGCTGGCTGTCACAGTTTCCATTTGAGACTAATTCAGTAGCTCAATTTTAGAATCTGTTACTCCCAGCAATTTTAGCAAGATGGGTCTAATAAAGGCAATTTTTCAAAGGTGAGCTGGTGCGGTTCTTTGTTTCTCCAACTTGCTCACAGGCAAATTATTTATGTTCAGTACACACTAGGAGGATCTCCAATTCTGGACCAGCACTATTTTTCATACAGAGTGATATGTTACCATCATGCCCTCCAGGTGCTGTATTTTCTACCCCAGAGAAGAAAAGCAGGCTGGTATTTCTAGTCACCTGCAGACTTCTATTCTGCTTCTACCTCGAGTACTAAGATGCTACATAAGGCCAGCGCTTCATCTTCTGTGCCTCAGCTCCTTTACCTCCAAAGTACAGATAAAATGGGTATTGCCACAAAGGGCTACTAACGTTTCAGGAAAGAGGGAAGACTTCTTCCAAAAGTGGGCCTAACCAAAAGTGGGAGAGCGAGCCAGAATTCAGCATTTTAATGTTTCTGTCCCAATGATCTTGCTTGTGTTATCTGTAGCTATTTCTCCTGTGGAAGTCATCACCTCCTCCTTGCATTGTTTGAGTATCACTCACAATCAGTAACAGCTGAAAAGCTCTTTATGGTCTGTCTCACGTACTCTCCAACATGTTTCTTGAATGTGTTCCGCACTCTCTGCTTTTGCAATGACTATCCATCATTGCTAATTAGCCATGGTATCATTACTGATCTCTAATCAGTGAAAAATTCCACCACAGAATCTTGTACTGGACACACCTTGAATGAAAAAGCAGAACTTCTCCCAGTGGGTTTACAGTGTGCAGGGGACCACAGGTCAGTATATGGATGCACAGAGCTCCAGGTCAAAGACGAGGATTAGGTAACTGCCCCTTCCCCCAGCAATTCCAGACACTGTGTATGACTGCTTAATCCCCTCTCTTCTCCCGAGTATCAGCTGCAGATTGATGCACAGAACACCCCAGACAGCTTTAGTCCTGGCTTCCTCACAAGGGACCACCTCAGCACATTCCTGACACCAGCTCAGCCTGCTTGGCCCAGGGCAGGCAGCCACTGCAGCCGTCATGGTGCCCAAGATTAAAGCACAGAGACAGAAGGGACTGCCCTTCTCTGCCACCAGAGGGGAAAGGGAAAGCTGCAGGGCAGCAATGCCCATGCACCCCGAGAGAGTGCTGGGTTAGATCTAGATTAGGTAAGGAGATCTGAGGCCTCTTCATTTAACTCTCTGTTAAACTCCTTTCTTCTGCCCTCAAGCAGATACACATTTACAAATTGGGTCTGGGGAGTCCTGAGTGCAACTCAAGGAGAAATTGGTGATGAACATCAGCTGCAAAATCTGCCTTGCTGAAGAGATTCCCACAGAGGATGGAGAGCCTGCTGTTTCTATAGCCCTAAGGCACTTGGGATTTTTGTAGGCTCCCAGGGCCAGCCCTACATATAATGAAAACCACAATGAAAAACAGAGTCCCTTAGGTCTCTTAGGAATAGAAAATAAGGACTCAGGCTTGAAAATGAACTTCTTTTTCCCCCTCTTGCCTACACAGACCTTCATCTGCTGGGACTGGAATTCCCCTATATTCTCCCAGTAGGGAGGCCCAGGATCCCAGCTAACTGGGTGGCCTTTTACTAAACTGCAATTTCCTCCTCCTTTGTAAGGACAGTGGAACAGGAACAGATGAAGGCACGGGCAAAACTGAATTTTACCACCCTGAGAAGTGGGAGGTGAGTCAAACCCAAGTTGCTCCTACTGTCAAGCCCCAGAGGGGACAGCAGGGTTACCTGCCCTTGGAGGTGTAGTGGGGCACAGAAGAGGTGGCACATGGCCTGCACAAATATTTAATGCTAAGTTTAAGTTTATGGCCATGTTCCTTTTGTCACCAGTAACAAGAGGAAAGACAACACATCCCAAAGATGCATTGATGTGATATATACAAAGAAGATGTCAGTGAAAATTTGGAGAAAAGCATCTTTCATGTATGATATTGTGATAGAAAAAAAAAAGAATCCAACTAACCATCATTCCCAAAAATTAATGTATAATTAATTTTCGTGTATGTTAAAATATAGCTCTTTTTCAATCACTGCATCAGTTCCTAAGATTACGTGGAAGTTAAGATTTTCTAGCACCTAATGAAAGCACATATGTTCAGGCAAAATTAATAAACCCATAAGTCAGAATAAAGAAAACTCCTTACTGAATTTTATTTTTTCGTAGTACTTTCCCGTACAGGAATTCAGAGTTCAATAGCAATTAAAAGATACTCATTTGAGGGTGTGTTGTTTTCCCGCCGCTCGGGGTGGCCCGGCCCGCGCGGCGGCGGCGCCACCTGGCGGCGCTGGGGGACAGGCCCGGCCTGGCGCCCCGGGGAAATGGGGAATTCCGGGGTTATTGCCCCAGAACAGCCCCGCCCAGCTGGGAACGGCCCGGGGGAAGCCGCACGAGCAGTGGCTGAGGCCTCCTGGCTTGTTCAGCCTGGAGGAGACTGAGGGTCTGCAACATCCTGACGAGGGGGAGCAGAGGGGCAGGCACCGGTCTCGGCTCTGTGGTGACAGTGACAGGAGCCGAGGAACGGCCTGAAGCGGTGCCAGGGGAGGTTTAGGGTGGATAGCAGGGAAAGTTCTTCACCCAGAAGCTGGCTGGGCACTGGAAGATGCCCCACAAGCCTGCCAGAATTGAATGAGCAGTTGGACAATGCTCTCAGGCACATTGTGCCACTTTGGGGGCTGTTCTGAGCAGGGCCAGGAGCTGGACCATGACGATCCTTGTGGATCACTTCCAACTCAGGATAGTCTTTGCCACCATCAGATCTCCAAGCTCCTGGTGGAGACAACCATGGCAGGTCTGCCACTGGCCTGTTGGCATGCGTGGATTACTCGGTGACCAGGTGGCTTTGGGTAGGGACAACACAGAGCTGCAGGAGAAAGGCCTGCGGGAAGAAGTGCTGGGCACCTTCTGCTCCTGGATATTCCTCAGCTTGGGATAACCAGCCTGAGAGAGGAGGCTGGCAGTCAAGGGGTGCCACTGGCATCTTGTCCTGCAATGAACTCACAGGAGTCTCACCACCAAGAAGCGGAGAAAAGAGCCAATACTTCAGTGTCATTCACCTGAAGGCTTCTCCTGAAATCTGAACTGCTGGGCAAAAAGATTGAACTAAGGAAAAAGGGAGGGAAAAACATAATCACAGCTGTTTTCTTCTCCTTCTTAACCAAAATAGTGATCCACAACCTGAAGCTTGTTACAGCAACAGAGCAGCTTTTTCTGCTTGTTTTACCAAAGTGGTATTTTGCAGTGGTAAAGACCTGAGAACTTTCTTCCTCTTGGACAAAGGCTGAAGCTGCTAAATCAGTGGGATAACAATGATGCACTGGAAGAGACTGTGGCTATAGAAATAAAGCTTTACAGTAAAAGCTTCTTTTACCCTGTCTTTTCTTTTTTGTCATTTTATATTGATAAATACACTCAGATGGTCCTTGCTGTCCCACCAGAGCATCTCAAAACTCACACAGCAGCAATAATCTTGTGCTCACCTAAATTTTAAAATGAGGCCTTGGCCCAAGTAGACTGCCCACAACACCATGTTTCAGCTGCCCCCCACCAAAGGCACTTACTGAGCTCCCAACAGGTACTGTGACATTGCTTTAGAGGTAAGGGGCTTCCTACCACATATACTGCTCAAAAAGGGAATTACAGAAAAAGGGTATTTTCTGTAATTTCAGAGTAAACCTTCTCTGTTACTACTAATTTAAATATGATCACCCCTGTGGCCTTTTTGGGGGAGTTTTGACAGGTGGTGGGATGAAGGCAGCTGGTTGGAAATTCTTGAATCCCCAGACATCACAAACCTTTGAAAACATTTTCTTGTTTGCATTTTTGCCAAGGAATCATTGCAGAGATCAGGAAGAGATGCATAAGACAAAGAATATCTCCAATCTGTGCTGGAGCTTTATGCTCTGCTACACTGAACTACACTGACCTCAGAGGAGACCAGTGAGATTTGCCCAGAAGCCAGAAATAGAGAGAAGTAGAAGGGAAAATAGACAACTGGAATGTAGGGGCTTCTGGACACAGAAAGGAGTGTGGGAGAAGTCCACACTAGAGTATTTTATTCTCCCTGGCAGGTACTCCCCTTTGAGAGAAAGCGCTCTTCATAAACAGAATATTCTCCAAACCACGTTGTCATACTGAGAAATACACTCTTAACAGAATACCTTTCTTAACCAGTTTGCTGTTTCCACCTTTACCTTTGGCAGGAGGAAAGGAAGTATTTATAACATAGCCTACTTCTGCTGAGAACTACAGATGAGCCCTTGTCTCAGCAGAAATGGAGAAATGCCATTGAGAGGGATGTGACAAGTTACAAAGAGGGTTATTCTGAAAAGCTGGAGTTTTTTTCAAAGTTGCCATTCCTTGCCAGAGAACATTTTATATGCAGAGAGGCTACAACACAAATGCCCATGCTACAGTCGGCATGCCCACATTGCTCTAGGAATTTTTTGTACATAGAATTCACACATGCAGAGCTGGAAAGGATGTGATCCTTGCAGGGATGAACTTGGTATATGCCATGCTTGTCTGACAGTTTTCTAGATGTTTCTTAAAGACCTTTCCAGCACTGAAGATAATACTGTCTTCTTGGATAATCTATGCCAGTGCCTCACTATCATTCAGGGACAAGTATTTCCAGATGTTTAAACACAAAGCCTGGGACAGAAATAATATATGTGGTGTGGGCAGCAGTGATGCGTGGTCTTTCATCCAGCAAGGCTGGAGGTCATCTCAAAGCTCCAAACAAATTGTCAAAATTTCCAAACACCCCTTTGCAAAACTTCTGGGCGAAAAACAGTAGGATGCCAAATACATGCAAAACCTCTTTTTGCACTTTTCCATTGGCACTGCAGAAAACCATAATGGCAAGTCAGAATGATTGCCATTTCAAGTGTAACACATTTTGAGGAATAGAGATGCAAAGAAGCCTGTGTGTTTGCAGGATGGGCCGAGAGCCTGCAGAGTGCAAGCACAGTGGCTCTTTTTCACAGCACAGCCCAGCTGTCGCGGTGCCTGCTGAGGACTCTGGTCCGTGCCTCTGGCTAGCTCGGTCACCGCGGACACCGGCCACTGAGGGTCAGCCTGTATGCTGGCAAACAGGGCTGACTCCTCTGAGTCCTTGTCCTGAAAAGGGGCAGGCAGGACACTGTCAGTCACGACGAGACAGAGGAGACAAAGAGGGAGACAGTGCTGGTACAGCAGGAGGGATTCATTGCAAACACCTCCTCAGCCCAGGACTGGCCGCCGAAACAAGTGTGTGGAGGGGTTTTAACTGGGACAGGACAGGCGGGGCTAAGGGAGTGGCCAGCCGTCTCCGGCCAACCAGGACCAGTTGCTAGGAGGCTTCAGGGGAGGAGAGACATAACTTGGACTAATCAGGACTGAGTAGGAGGGGGATAACAAAGGCGGGAAGGGGAGACTGACATCCAACTGAATCTAACAGGTGTGAGCTAAAAATAACTCACTGTGAGGGAGAGTGAGGGAACAAAGGAATATTAATGAGGGGGTGAGGGTACAGAGAACTGAACCATTACAAAGAACATACCATACAAAACTAAATGCACACACTCCCACACCCAGCTCCCATGCAGAGCACTCCTTCAGGCTGCTGCAGGGTCTGCTACCTGCTCTGAGGCAGCAGGAGGACGTGAGCAAGTAGCAGCTCCTGCTGCCAGCCTCACTGGGTGTCCCTGGCCCCCAGCTTCCTGCCCTGCCTTACTGCACTCTGTGTTAGAGCCGTAGCAGTGCTCTCCTGCCAGTGGCTTGTGCCTGAAATGCCTTCTCCCTTCAGCACTTGCAGCTACTTGGCTTTGCCATCCTGTCACCAAGACATGTTGAGTAGTAGTAGATCCCAAATACACATTGCTTAAAACCAAGGGATGCCAAGTAAAATATCTATCAGAGAAAGATTTCTATCATATTAGCAGCAATCTAGGTAGCTGTTTATAACACCCATCCCTCCAAGAGCTCTTTGTTTCTTTGTGTTTATACGGACACCTACTTTTGCTGAAGAAACAGGTGTGGGAGTCAATCCAGTTTTAATGCATGAAATTCTCTCCAGCTCCTCAGTTGAAACTCTAAACTGACTATTCTCTGAGGTGACATTCCTAACTGGAACAGCAGCCATGCAAGAAAGGTGAACTGTTTGGCTGGCCAACACTTGCATGATCAAATAATTAATCAGCCTCGAAGGCAAAATTAGATTTCCAGTAAGTCTGTTTCTTTGGGATTAGATTTTGGAGTGGAAAAGGTCAGACTTCTGTCATTGTTATTTAATTTGTAACAAGAAAAATAGTCTTCCATCCAGAATGGGGTAAGAGTTTTCTTTTTCTTGTTAAGGTTCATAGGGCAAAATCCTGACATATTTTCTTAAACCTCCAGTAGTTATTTTTGGCTTCATCCCAGTTTAGTTTCTAGCAGATATTTGTCTGCAATACAGAAGCCCCCCTTGCCAAGAGCAAATTTATTCACTCTCTCTTGAGAATATCCAGGCTGGACAGTCAGGACCCTTTAAGTTGCCATTTATCATAGATGTGACCAAGACAGGACTTCTAGCAAGATCTGATTGTGGAGTTTGTACTGCTGATGAAAGATGGCAGGATCTATCCCAGCATGAAAGAGGAATTAATCTTCTTGTGCTATTTAGGATTTGGAGAATGGGTGCAGTGGGAAACAGTGAGCCCAAAAGCACTTGACCCATCCCTGTGGAGATGACAAGCTGTGATGGTGATAGAGTAAGCCCCTGGGCCACAAAACATGCCCACATTACAAGAACCTCTAGGTTTCCTTGGGATTCCAATTTCTGATAACAACTTACACAGATGTAGAGTACAAAGCCTGCTAAATGCAGAAGTTAAGCCCAGCTTCAGATGTCCTCAGCTGCTTTGAAAGCACAGATGAATGGGAGAAAACCCACAGCACTCAGGGCTTTTCCTTCTGTTCATGTGACACTTCACATGCCTTCCCAGCACAGCTTTGACACTAACCTGAGTGTCTGAGTGGCTGAGCCCATTCCTGATGCCTCTATAGAACTTTAATAAGTTTGCTTCAAAAGGGGAATCTCCCATGACCTCCATTATTCCAACAGTTTGAAAAATATTTCCTTTGTTTATAATTACTTGATTCAAAGTATTTATTATCCCTTGCAGCACTTAAAAGCTAAAGAGACAAGACAGACCAAGACAAGGCAAAGTAAGAGGGCAGGATGAGAGCACTCTCCACAGTCACTCAGGACAGTGTTCAGCCTGAGAGACCCAGTCTAGTTTGTGTTATTGTAGTGCCCACAACCTTCAGTCACACAGCAGGACTCCAGAATATTCCTGACAAGCACGTGCTGGGAACAGGCACTTTGGCCCTCCCTTCTGTTTACTGGCAGGCACAACCTTGTAGGTTTCTTTCTTTAACATGTAAGTCCCTTAAGACACATATGTCAGTGGTTAAAGAGGGCAAGCTGGGGATGTAAGGAAAATACATTTATCCTACAGCTTAGGAGTGGTCCAGCTAAACAGCAGGCCTCTTTACATCAGGTACACAGGGCATTAGTAGAACTGAATGTAATTCATGACTTGCCTGCTGGTGCTAAGCTCAGCCGTCACCAGAACTTTCAGTCCTCTTCTTTCCTGAGCAAAGAAATCTTTCCAGTTTGTTTGCTTTCTAAACAAAAAATAAAAACTAGGAAGAGGAATATTTCTAAGATCTCTATTCACTGCCAGTTGTTTACAGATATGCTGCTGGGACAGCAAAGTCTGGTTTTAGTGACTGGTTGCACTATGAAATGTCCCAAAGACAAATTTCTGTATTGCCAAGAATAACCTTTCTGTACCAAATTCATTTCCATAGTTAGTGTACAAGGAGGAGTGGAAATTTTAGAAGTATGCTTGAGAAATAACACATTCAATTACAAGCTCTCAATAGATCCTGGAAACATTTTTTTTTGTCCACACACTTATGTGTTTTAAAAGCATATAAGGCCACAGCATAACTGGAGTACTATTGCCATCATTTTCAAATTAGGAGAACAGCAAGCAGATTGCATCTTACCAGGAAACACCTCTGAGGTTATATGTAAATGATGCATGCACACAGATCAACAAGATGTTTGTTGACAGTAAGCTTTCAGCTACTGCTTTTCACTCCTCACAGTTCCAACCAACGTCACTGTCTCTGAGGAACAGCAGAATAAAATGAATCGTACTGTTTAAGGTACCCAGCTGTAACACAGGCACTTCTTTTGCCACAGACTGGAATCTTTTCCATTTTTATCTCTAAGTTACAAGATTCCTCTTGAGAAACCCTAACTCCACCGTATTTAGGAGTAACCAAGAAGCAGGTTGCTAGCTGTGACCTTCTAGTCCCTTTCAAAGATACAGGATCATCTCAGAGAAAATTCATAGCTAGACAAATTCAGCCATGTCTTGACCACTAAATTACTGAAATGGACCAAACATATCTAAGAACTTAGATGTGTGAAATGATGATTTTTTCTAAAAGCTGATGTAATTCACTTGAAATATACAGAAAAACTCTTGTTTATCTGTTGCTCATAAAAAGCCCAAACTCAAAATGCCTGACAGAAAAGTTTACCAAATCATAACAAAAAGCAGTCATTGTCTACAGCAAATTGGTCTAAGTTCACTCATTTTTTGTCAGCTTAACATAAAGTTTACATAAGGTATAAATGATAAAATTTGTTTAATCTGAACAAAGAGGTGAACAGAGGAAAAACTGCTGCTCTTTCTTCACTGATGAAGAAGTGAAGCATGAAGACAGGTAGGACAGTGACAATCATGAAGATATAGATCTGTGTTGAGCTGGGAAATAAACACAGAGCAGGCCTTCCTGAGTTGGACAGAGCACCTGGTCCTTCTGGACACACGTGTGTGGGTTTACTGCTGTGGGCTAAGATATTGAACCACTGCTTACAGTAAACGTGATGCAGGGAGAACCCAACATTTGTGTTGGATGTCTCCCACTTTCTATGCCCATTCTTAGTGATGTGAGCTCACATGAGGCTCAGGACACGCCTATTGTTTCAGGTCACATCATGGGTGTAACTCACAAAGTTATTTGACTGAGATGGTGGAGTTGGCAAATGCCTTCTGTGAGGGCTGAGACGGTCAGACAGGAGATTCAACATTGCAGTTATTAGCATCTCAGAAACTTGTGAAGATGAGAAACAGTATTTTCCTGGGTTCTAGGTCCACTTAAGACATCTGGTGGCCAAAGCTTGACAGGCAGGGCATTTCATGGCTCAGTTGCCAGCTATTCACACTGCTGAGCCTTACAGGTTGCTTGCACCCAGCTCAGGTGCAGATGGTGATAGGCATATTTCTCACAATGTCTGGCATCACTACAGAGATGCCAAGGTCACCCACCTGAAAAAAGAGGCAGCAGAAAAGTTTCTCCTCCGCTCTACTCCACTGACAAGGCCAAAGAGAGCAATCCTTCTTCTGGAAGGAACTACAGAAGCAGAGAAGTCTGCCATGGCAACATGTGAAAGGCAGTGTTTTCCCTGTGAATTTTATGAGCCTCCACAAGAAGGAAATTAGAAACAGAATTCTACACTCTCTCCCATTTATAAATGTGTCCGTAATGTGTACGTTGTGCTGTAGGTTAATGATGCAGTTCCCAAGCAAGATTAACTGCTGCTTCAGACAGCCATCAATTTTTTATGATTGCAAGACCATTTCCCTACTAAAAATGAAAGTTACATTCCCCAAGGGATGGCTGTATTCAACATCAGTCAAGTGTGCAGGGTGGGAAGGTTGGAATAAAAAAAAAAAAAAAAAATTAAAAAAAAGAGAGAGAGAGAGAAAGCCAAAGATACAAACTAGTTTCCCAGCTCGTACACCAGGGAACAGGTACGTGACCTTCCTCACTGTCACTTCTGAGCATCCTGAATAAAGTTAAATATGCAGATGGATGTGCCACTGGCCCTCACTGATGGGGCCAGCTCCCTCTGAAGTGATGCTTGAGGCACTCAGTGCCCAATAGCAAGCAACAGTGACTTTGTACAAGATCAGCACAAGTCTCATCCTGCCTCAAAAGCCTGGGACATTGTTCATGCCTGAGATAGACAGTCCAAAGATTGCTTATGCTACCGTTGAGCTTTCTATCAGACTTAGCCTATATTTGACTCAGATTCTAAGATACCTATAGCTGCATCAGCAGAATGAAGGAAGTCATCTCACCCACCATTCCCTTTTAAGACATCTGTCTAAGAAAAGTGGGAAGAATGGTCCTTTGTAGGTGTCTCTCTCATCCTTTCTCTCTCTGCAGCAACTGCAGAAGGAAGCTTGATGGCTAAGTTTGATTAGAAGCACATTTTTAGATGCCTGAAGCAAGTGGAGATGATTCTTCATCTGAAGTAAAAGTTTTTTATCAGTAATTCAGACCAGGTACATCAGGTGCTGATATGGCTGAAAGGATCTCAGCTATCTTCATTAACAATAACCCAAATTTTAGCTGGATTGATAAAACCTTTAGCACTCAATTTCAACCTTTTCAGAAATCTAAGCCAAAACCCACAGCGTCTTAGTAAGTATATCCCTTGATTGAGCTTTGTGCTGGCTCCTCCTCACATACCTGCTATTTATGTGGAGAAATAAATAACATCTATGCAGTGGACCTTGTGTCCCAGTATTCACATACTTGTTTCATTTTTGACTAAAGAAATTATGAAAGTTGAAAAACTAATTTAAACCAGGTCTCATATCACTAACCAATATGTTACATTGCCTTTCCAGTATAAGTGCTGCTGAGATTTTTTATTGAAAAATGGGACTGGAAAAAGTTAAAATTGCAATAACCAGCTCTTAGTTAAATGCAATTTAGCTGCTTTAAAAGCTTGTCTGGTGTTGGTTCACTGACAACAGTGGATAACCTGGAGACAAAGCCCATGCTTAGGTTCATGCTTAACTCCATTTCTTTCACCCAACTCCTAACCATGCTTGGATTTCACAGCTGAGAACTCTGGGCTTCAATAACATTTTCTAGGCATCTCCCATTATTCCACAGTGTCAGCTGTAGCTATGATTGGGTTTTGCCACTGGCTTTTTTTTTTGAAGAAAGCATTTCTGAGGCTGCTGTATTGGAAGGACTTAGGATAGAAGGACCCAGATGCGAACTCTCAGTTGTACAGCTGCCTACAAAACACACCCAATACTGAGTTTATCTTTCTACTTCAATATTTGCAAGGTATGGTACGGCTGGATTATCTCCCAGACCCCTTAAGCAGTTTGAACAGGTTTCTTGATAAAGCAAGGATGGACTTCAAATTACTTTGCATAGTAAATGTTGTTTTCCAGACCTGAGTCAATGAGGACCCTTCTCTTTAAGCCTGAGTTAACAGAATATAGATAAAAGTAAGATGATGCATCCATTAAGCAAACAATTTAAATATTTACAAGGAAGGAAAATATTACAGCCAAATATGCAAGGTCTCCTAATTCTCTGTAGGGAAACCCTGTAAATCTTATAAACATACATTTGTAACTACCCTGAGTTGCTACAGAACAATCATTTATGGGGCAGAATGTGATGCAAATATGCCAGATTTGGATCAGAACTATCTCCAGTGAACAGTATATAGGCCAAGGACTAACTGTAAAGGTTATTTCCCTTTCAATAAAACCCATAATCTATTTAGAATATTGGTAATGTCTGTACCTTCACTTTTGAAAGAGCCAGCTCACATCTTGGATGGTTGGAGTCATTCATAGGAGATGTGATGCTTTGCAGGGCTGGAGAGCATCCAGTGCATCACTGGACTGCTGAATCCTCATAGCAGAAAGATAACCAGAAAGGCCAGACTGACTTCTCCTTCACTGACTCCTCCTCAAACACTGCAGCCAGGACAGGAGAATGAACATAACCAGTCAGTCCACTCCTGAAAGGGCAAATGTTTATCAGTGCTTGGGCCAGCAGCGCCTCGAAACAGTGACACAAAGACGGGTTGTGAGAGGCATTTCTCCCCTGTATTCCTCAGCCATTTGGAGACCAGCAGTCACTATATTTTAGAAAGCTGAAAGGCTTGACAAAGTAATATTTAAATGCAGGAAGGGTGCTAAAGTGATAAGTGCAGGGACTCAAGCTGTCCATTCATATGCAGAATAGGTATGGCACAAGCTGTAGCTATACAAACTTCGATTTATCTATTTCTGTTGTCCCACCATCTCTGGAGTGTGGCAGCTCTCCCTGAGTGCTCTGACATAGTAATATTTTCTTCTCCTGCATCACATTCAAGATAAAATTTGATTAATTCCAAGCTTGTTTTCCTGTTCTGGCTCTGTCTCTATGTGTACATGGAAATTCAGGCACTTTTGCCCACCTGTTTTCATGCACAGTGCTGCTCAGAAGAACAACATTGGACATCCACAAGCTTACAGGTATAAAAATGAATTTAAAATCAAGATATGCAAATGTCCACAGCTCCTGAAGTGGCTCCCTTCCATCAGCCTGGAGAGATGGGAAAATGTCACTCTTGTCTACAGATAGCAAGAGTTGCTGTCTTGTTTGCCTAATAAGTACAGGCAAACACACAAGGCAAGGAACTAAGTCTGTAAAAGAGTTTCAAACAAGATAAAAACATTAAATTGCACATGCCACATGAGAGTTGTGGCAATTGTGATGGTAATAATTTTCATGTTTCTTAATATGACTGCAAGATATGCATTTCACCAGCTATTATACTCAAAAGTTGTCACAATGCAGGGGGAAGCAGGGAATAGCTTCTATATCTATAATGTGATTGCTGCCAATACATCAGTGTATGAAAACAAATGAATGCATTTTCCCTCAAGTACCAGAGCAAGAGCCTACATATCAAAACCATTTGGCTTATCCTTGTAAGGAGAAAATAGATGTTTAAAGAAATAGCATTGGAAGGCAGAAAAGCAGAATAACTTTATGGTCATTTCAAAAGAAAAGCAGAAGGCTCAGATGAGGATATCTCTCACAACACCATGGCTGGTCTTGGCACTAGCAAAGAAAGAAGCAGGAGAAATATGTCCTATTTCTCCTTTTCTCTGTTTTTAATTAAATAATTTCCCCTGTATTTTTATATAGGCTATAAATATTAAAACATGGCTGCACATCCTTCACTGGAGGATCCTGGCAAGCTTATTGTGATGTTGCATAATTTTGTAACTTGAATAGCAGATTCTTTCCTCCCCCAGCTCAAGTTACAGGGAAGGCATACTGAAATTTAGGCCCAGAGTTTGTCCCTTCCAGATGAGCCCCTGCTTTGCTTCCCAGCTTGCTTGGAGCATAAGAGGTTTAACTAAGGAAAGCCGTAGAATTATAAGGTTAAAGGGGAAGAGAGAGAACAGCTGGATTGACTGATCCTTCAAACACTTTAGCTAGTTTGAATTCTAAATACAGCAAGAACTAATGAGACAGAACTGTACTTCAACATTAAAACTACCCTAAAATTGTTAATGCTCTGTCACTGAACACTGCACAAGAAACACAAGGCATGCTCCTGCCCCACCTTCACACAGCCATAACTAACCAGTCTCCCTCTCAAAGAGATATGATTAAACTCTGCTTCTGATGGAGCACATGAGGGACAGGCAGGTGGACCACAGAGAGCAGCAAGCCAAAACAAGAGGGGAATGGCAGTACAGAGAAGGGGAGCAGAAGAAAGTTCTATGGGTTACAACCATGGGCTTGGTTCTTCCATATCAAGTAGGGAAGGCCACAAGAATTATATCCTGCTCATCATTTCTCCCTGTCATGTAGGGTACCAACAAGTATGAATCACTTTTCAAGGGACAACGATGCTTCCAGTCTAGACAGTTTCTGAGAGGACAAAAACAAGCCAGGCTGCACAGTGGTAGCTTTTAGGCTGCTCTCATGTATGTATGAGTCTGAACACTCCTGGGTCTGGGTAGGGGCTCTGCTAACCAAGCAGCAAACAAACAACTTAATTTACGCTATTTTCTAACTAAGGAAAGATATTTGTGTGCCTGTCTTTAAAACAATCCATATAATGTATTTGGAAAAGAGAAAAACCCAAAACAACAAAGCCAAGTACTACAATTACAATTTCTATATAATTGCATGTAATGAATTCTGATTAAAGCTAAGCTAATGCATATGTGCACCTAAAGACCATCATCTTCATCTTCTTCCTGATATGAGGAGCAACTGAAGATCATCCCTGCAAGGGAAGAAGGGTGTGTAATCTTCATGCTTTTTTCTCCTAAATCTCATCCTGGTTAGCAGGTTTATTCCAAGCTCTCCTTACTAGGATCCAAAATGGCAACTTTCAGCAGCAGTGAAAATTATAAACAACTTTTGTATTGATTTCAGTTTTCTGTCAATTGCCTCCTAACCATGGGCAGGTCCATAAGAGACAGGAATAGGAAGCATGTCCAGAGTCACTGAATCCAGGCCTGCACAGCTGCAGACTAGGCATTCAATGGAGAAAATATCTGTTCTGATCACCTACAAGGGACAAAATTCAGTGTCTAAACACAGATGTACATTTTGTACCTGAAGGGTCAACAGCTGTGGTTCAGACCCAGACCCCCTTGAGTCCAGGGAAAAGCAATGTTAGAGACAACCCAACTCTATATCCAGTGACATCTGCCCAATTTATTTACTTTAACATAGATTGGGGCAATTGTAATGCTTGGCTTGTTTCCTCATTGAACACCATGACCCTGACACCAATGACACAAATGAACACAGTCCCAAGGAAATAAGCAAGAAAGACAACAGTACAATCTGCAGCAGTATGAATAGTGAAGACTGTCCTCAAGATAATGTGATGACATTTTTCATGTCTGACTCATTTGGATCATTTTCTTTAGGTTCTAGACCTGTGAAGGGAAGCAAGGCAGAGAGAAGTTGAGGAATAAAAGAAGCTCATACCGTGGGTGGTTCACGACCTTGATTTGCAAATTCAGCCAGAACTCTCCACCTTTGCAATCCAGTCGAGGTAGCATTCAGCATCAAAGATGGGTTTTCACATTTGTCACCATTCTGGATTTATTGCTGCAGAGGGAATGAAAATACAATAATGAGCAACCTACTCTGTAGCCTGAGAGCTAATTACGCACCTTTCTTCACAAAGTAAGCGGGAAACACATGAGCTTGGAAGATATCCACGGAGCAATTAAACACGCACTTGTCAACATGTCACAAATGCTGTGTTTTTACAGTTGAAATGAAAACACAAAATGCCATCTGATTGAACTTCAGAATAATTAGCACATCACAGCACACAGCCACGACAAGTACCTGTCAACAGCTATCAGCACAGCAATGACATTTTCCACAGCAAATAATAATGTCATTTTCCACTTTGGAGTAGCAATGCTAGTTTTTGTCTTTTCAAAAAGGGACATTGTTTATAACAGATACAAATATATCCTCTATAAAACAAGATTTCATTCTGCAAAGTTAACCCTCAAACAGAATTATTTTGCAACCAAGCTTTAATTCCGCATGCAAAAGTCAATGAACCTCTAATTCCATATTATAGCTGGAGGAGGAGCACGATGCAGCTTGTGGGACACTGTCTTTATAAGCCAGTGTCTATTTACTCCTAGAACACTTTCGCTGTAAGCCAGACTTCATAACCAACAATGCTCTGGACTTGTACTAAACTGGTGATTTCTTCCAGAAAACACACCAGTAAAAAGAAATATCCTACAGTCAGGTACTGTGGGTGGTTTTCAGGCAAGCTAATGTCAGCTTTGATGTGCTCCCAGAGTAACTTGTTAAGAGAAAGGTAAGGAAAAGTAAAAAATGTTTCTGTAAAATTTATTAAAGTTTTAAACTGCTCTACTGGTCTGTTTTCCATAAACAAGTTGGCTATTAATAGATGTGATTAAAATGCAAGTTGAATTTCTCAGACTGGCACACTCACCCTTTTTGGGGTGGCTGTGTAAAATTTTATGCTTGTTGACTATGACTTTAATTAACAAGTCATATGAGTTTAGACTGTTTGACGTCTTTACAGTCCATTAAAAGAAAAGATGTTTCTTACTAGCAACAACAGACTGAGAATCCTACAAGGACAAGCTTTGAAAAAAATCTGGAAGAAATTGGTATAGTGACAGCCTTGAGTACCCACGGTAGGGCAAGGCTAGGCAGGAGTCAGATCCCTTATCTGCTGCAGCTGGAGTGAAATCACTGTGGTGATTTGCCTGATGGAGGATGTGGTTTTCCACAGCACATTGAGCCTTCTTCTTCTGCCTGTGCTCTGAAAGAACACAGCACAGAGAAGCACCATGAGGAGATTCTGGAGTTGCTTCAAGAGCCTGAGGCTTAGGTGGCAGCCCAGAACAGCCATGCTGCCCGAGCACACTGCCCAGGCTGAGAAGGAGGGAGGTAGTTCTGGGGGAGTGTTTCTATGTGATGCTCTGTTGTGACACATAGTTTTGCCTTACATGAGAGGTAAACCAATTCCTGTAGCTATTCCTAACTTGACTTGTCTGCCCACCAGAGTGACAGCTTTTAATGCCAGCTGGAATAACATTGGTGCCATCACAAGAAAAATTCTCGTTTTATATTAATAGGATTAAGTAACTGATCCGTGGAGATGGCTCATCTCCACTCAAAGCACAGAAGCCCTCCTCCACAGAAATATGTATCGTTATATCACAGTCCAGGGCAGTCAGTTCTGTCAAGGCTTCACATTCTCTAGAGTGAGATTTGTCTCTTCATGATTTTAGCCATTAAAAAGGTAGCTTTCCATCTTAGGTTGTAGTGATGTCTTCTGCTATAATGTGTGGAAAGATACCAGTATCTCCAGACAGGAAAACATCTCATGTGTCCTAGACACTTGCATCTGCAGTTTCCAAATCATGCAGAAAGCCCAGGATGACCAGAAATTTGGACTGCTTCTGGTACTATTGTATGCTGAGCCAGCTTGGATCTTGGCTGACACTGGAATTGTAACCAAAGTGATACAAAAATGTGCATTATGGATGGCATGTAAATGGATTCCATTTCTGACTCAGCTTAGTGTGAGAGAAATCATCTCCCAGCTGTGTAAGTTTTATACCACTGGTGCCCTTGGAGAAAAAAAAAGCAGTTTTGCAGGAGAAAATTTCAGATTTTTAGTATGACATTCCACTAAATGACACCGAGTATTTGCTATCATGTTTGGTGATTAGAAATGAGCATGGATCAGGTAGATAAAGCTGGTTCTCTGTGCTAAACTCCCACATCATCTAAAATTCAGATAGAATTTTATTTTAAATGTAACTACAAAGATCTTGAAGGGCAAGATGCCTCTTATGCTGTCTCTATCCCCCGAGCACTAATCCACAAATCTCTTCACTTCCACCCACTGCAAGAAAAGGGCCAAATGCTACCAAAAGTCTGTGTCTGTGGGATTTTAGATTTAACAGTGAGTATAAGAAGAAGTCACAAGTAAACAAGCTGTTGAAATTTCTGACAACTATCCACAAATCTGCGATGCCCCCAGAACTTCTATAGTGACTGTGTTGCCGTTGTGTTGCTGCCTGCCCTGGCCAAGAACAGAGATGGCCAGCCCCACCTGTGAACACCACCACAATCTCTTTGAAGCTGTGGGGTGGGGCCACCACCTCCTTCATTCTAAGTCAGTGAGAAAACTTGAGTTGTAGGAAGCCAGCACTCAAGAATGAGAACCTTTCCTCTACAATAAATGTGCTGATTACAGATGGGACTAATTGCAAGCAGCAGAGATTTCCTGTTTGGCTCTAATTTCAGAGCACTGGAGATTTAGAGATTCATGCCTTGTGGAGACAAGAAACTTGTGTGGAAGTTTTCAAACAAACCAGCTACTGAGTCCCTGTGCTGTGGTCAGTCATTCTGGCTCTACAGAGTTCACTCACACTGTCCTGGAGCTGCAAAGAGTAATAGTGTGCAAATCTAATCGCTTGCTTGCAAACCACTCTGAACTGAAAGACAGTAAACCTTCCTTAAAACTAAAATTACCTGGGGATCTACTGGAAATTCACCAGTCAAGTTTAAGAAGGAAGTTCCACTCCACAGGCATTAGGCAGTGAATTTTGCCCTTCTGGAGGTGAGATGGGCTGAGCTGATGTGTTAGATGAGTTCTGTCACCAAAAGAGCCAACCCTACTCTCCCGTCCTCCCATTTCATCACTTCCTCTACTGCTCATCTGGCTGCTTGGTGAGCCATTTCAGACCTCAGACAGTTATCCCAGGGGAGAAGAAAAGAGGGCAGAACAGCTCCTCATTAATGATTTCTGTGTTCTTCTTAACCGATTCAATGTTTTTGTTTGTTTTGGTGGGTTTATCCTCTTTCAGGGAAGAAGGGGAGAAGGTCTGAGAAGAAAACCCACCAAACTGAAAAACAGATGAATGCAGGGCCAGATGGGGACAGGTCCTTTCTCCACAGAACTATGTAAGCAGTGAGCTCAGAGGGTAATTGGGCTTGCAGTCTCCAGATCACCCTTCAGAAACAATTATTGTAGTTGTTCTGTGTCCACAGGGTTTGGTGTCATCAACCAGGGCAGACACATGGGGGCCTCCACAGCAGCTGTGCATGAGAAAATTCATATATAGAAGTGTTAACAACTCTCTCAGCTGAAATATCTTAGACAAGATAATGTCTTTTTTGTGTGTCAGCTCATGGCTGAATGGAGGAGGACTGAATGTTCTTCAAATAGCAGTACAGACACACCTTGCAACATCTGCACAGTACCAGAACCTCTTCAAAATGGGGACAAAACATAGTCATGTAAACTGCAGGTCTAACCAGTTCACTAAAAAAATGGTTAGTTAAAGGTTATATAAGAAAACCCATACTGAATACATAGTGATGTTTCCTGTAGGATTCCTGCCCAAGCTTCCAGCACCTGGGGGTGTAAGGGCATCCTGCACCGTAAACTACAGTCTGATTTTACTAATCCCCACTCTATATGCATACAATTAATCTCTTTGTCAACATAGGTGTATTTTTAGATTGCAACATACCTTGACAGTGACTTGCACTTAGTTATGTGTAATGCAGAGAACCCCAGCCTTCCTTGATTGCTTCAGCCATAGCTCTTCTATGGTGAGAAATGGTGAATCCTTGCTCCTTGTTTGCCTTTCCCACAAGTTCTATGATTTTAGGACTGCTAAAAACACGTGCTGGGAGAATTCCACAAGACAAGTCTAAAACAACAAAAAAGCAGTAAAGCAACAAAGGGAGAAGAAAGACAAGCAGATTAAAGCAAAAGTAAATATGTATCGACTCAGAGTGTTAAAGCTCTGCAACACCTAAACAGATGTTGGTGCCATGCCTCTTGTTCTAAGAAAATCAGTAGCACCTTACATTTCCTGTGTGCATTGCTTTTCTTCTGTCTAATTTGTAGAAGGCAGTATGTCTAAAACAGAGGCACTACTTTAAGGTGCTTTATGGCAACTTCCCCACCGGTTTTATTTTCAGGCTGCTTTGATTTCCACCATGACTTCACCTGCAAAGATACTTCACAGCTGATGGTTCATGTGCATATCCCCAGCCTAGTCAGGAGTCTAATGCTTGCTTTGACACACATTTTTCATTTTTATCTTCCTAAATTGAAAGGCACACATGCACACACCCCAACAGACTTCCCATGGAGTGTTCCAGGCTAACGACTGTGCTTTAATTGGCCCCAGGCATTAAAAAGAGCCCAAGAGCTCTCTGAGCACTGAGGTGTGGCTCCCATACATTTCCCATTGTTTTCTTTTAACATTGTACCTCGGATAGCAGAGAAACAAACATAGGCTTGATACCCATCTGTCAGACTCATTAAAATAACATGTTTAAAGGGGTTAGCAGCATCACTGCTTGGCTTTCTCTTCTGGCGCTGTGGTAAGAGCTGCTCAGAGGGCTCATGATGGGAGGAATAGCCTTGACATGCTGCCTTCAGCCGTCCCAGCCCTGGGACAAGTTCTGCTTATCAAATGTCCTCCAGAAATAACCCACAAGTCTATTGTTGAAGCCTTCAGGGAGACTGCTCACCTCAGTCATGGCCACCTTTCTACCTTTCCTGAATTGTAGCCGACCCTGCTCCAAGAAATCACTGCTCCAAGAAAAAACAAATGCTTCCACACTCAGGATTACCTGTCCAACTTCAGCTACCAAGAACAAAGCTGGAGAACATAAGCTTTTAAATGTGCAATAAGCAGCACTTTTGGCATGCCATGTTGCAGAGACCAGTGGAAGTTTAACAGTGTAATGTGAGTGTAAGCCATTAATTTAGCATGGTTATTTTTAGCAGCTGTAGAGCTAAGGAAGAAATGGTGCTTGCAGAGCCGAGAAAAACCTAAATAAGGGTGGTGTGGTCTCTGTGTATCTCCCCCTTGCACTAGAACCATGGTGCTGACCTGCCATGCTCTCTTCCACACACAGCTCTACTGAGGCCCCCCACACCCCAGAGGAAGTTAAAACGAGTCATGAGCTGTTATTTTCAGATACGCTGGTGGTGTTGGGTCCACCAGACACCTCCTATCATGCAGTTTCTCTCTCTGTATCTTCCCTTCTTCCATGACGCAGCAACCCCAAAGTGTCACCCAAGAGAAAATATGACTGCAAAGACCTTGAGTTGCCCCATCCCACAGTTTATTTATCTATATATAGATATAGATATATGTAATTGTGCAGAAGCTCTAGAGTATGAAAAGCTACTCTGGGTCAAACCCAAAAGCAAGTCACCACTTTTGCCTACCTCACATCACACCACATGGCATTCACACACTTCTCATTGTGGGTGGTCAATTTACACTGACATTAAGAGGGAAAGCAGATCTTTAGCCTAAATGTGTTACCATTTATTTTTGAAAGCAAGTGAAAAGGCAGAGCTCAATTTACTCTGTGCCTAACCTTCGATACAACCTATTTTCAAGGAAAGAATCACTTGATGAGACAAGTTTATACAGAGGAAAGAAGGATCTGGAGTTTAGCTGCAGATTTGTCACTATGTGCCTAAGTCAGCTTCTGCTGCAGTCTAAAGAAGGGAATGGATCCTTCTTTGGGCTCATGGCCAGTTGCAGCAGGGAATGGGCTCACTCAGGGGGTCCAGCCACAGCATGGCCCTCCTGGCAGAAAAGCATCCCTTGTTGGCACCTGATGGTCAACCAACGTGGTGGGGCAGGTCAGGAGTCACCGGTGGTGCTGAGCAAGGCCAGTCACATACGTCTGCTATGGGAAAGGAAAGCCTTCCCTCTCCATCCTGATATACACCCCACTTTGGACACAAAAAAGCTTATTTCATGATTTTAAGATGCAAAAATGCACTGGGAGAACTCCCTCAGCCAACTCTGTAACTAGGAAGATTTCTAGCTTCTAGAAATGAGACATAAAAAGAACAATTGAATGAAAAAGAAACCATATGTGTAAAGTCAAATTCTGCACAGCAGAACATGTGTCAGGAGCATTTGGCAAATAAAAAGAAAACAAACATTCAGATCTGCAGGCTCCCACAAACCCTGCAGGACCAGCCCAGCTGAAGGGCAGCCCCTCACTGCAGAGGCCCTCCTGCATTTCCCAAGCTCCATGGAATCTTGGCAGCACTCTCAGCCATACCAAGCCCTCTGGTACCCACCACAGCACAAATGATTGCCTTCAGGATGGAAATATTTCAGGAGCATTTTGCTGTTTTGTGCATGAAGAAGGGAGACCAGTGGTGTGGCAGATCCCCTGGTGCCTTCTCTCTAGTTTTTTGTTTGTACTTTTCAGGTTTAATTTCTCTCTGGAGGCCAAACAGGCCTTGGCAAGAACAGTCTCACACCATCCCACATCGAGGACAAATGAGCAATCGGAAAAGCTGGTCATAAAGAGAAAGGGCTTCTGATACATCACTCTCTGCAGAGCTGACATTTACCACAAACATTTATATCCTATTTTGACCCGAAAGGTGTCTATTGAGTCTTGTGTAAAAGACTCAGCCATCTGGTTCCTTCTGGCACAGCCAGAGACAGGATCACTCAGGCTTTATGAGTGCGAGGTCATCCCACACTGCACAGCCAGACACCTACCCTGTTATGAAATCTCCAGCATCCACAGCATCTCCAAGAAATCCACTTTGTCCAGCACAGGTCCTGCCCATCCTACAGCTCTGCAACCAGGCAGCCTCCTGCACTGGGGCTCTGAGCAGGCAGCAGGGCTCAAAGGAGGGAAGGTGGGATCCAAGTTGGAATACAACACTTACAGGAAAGTCAGAATTGCTCAGACAACTCACACCAGGGGGAGAGGGGTAAAAGGGAAATGAACAACTGGGGCAGGGGAGCTTGGGAAAAGAAAAAAAAGGAAAAAAAAAAAAGAGAAAAAAAGGAAAAAATTCTGGGAGCTGTCAATGAAACACTATTAAATTTCCTGTTAAAATCTGTGAAACTTCGTGTCAACATTTGTATCTATAGTATCTAAAGATGATTCTAACACTCATGTAAGAGCATCCAAAAATGTTAATAACAAGTAATATGAGCAGACCATAAATACTGATAAGTTTAGTAAATTTTCTAGTATGTGCAAAGCATGCATTACCCAAAGTATGCTTAATTTGATAAAAACACTGAATACTTAGCTTGGGAATTTAATAAATCCTTATGTGATAATATATTATCATGTATCATCATGCACATAAATACACATCTGAAAATGTCTTCCTTATGGAGAATTACTACAAAAAGCCGTATCAAAAATGTCTCACAATTTTAAATTCAAAGTAAAAATAGAAGTAATTAAACCCAACACCTAAGGAACTGTAAGCAATCAGTGTAGAAACATGCATCATTAATGATGACATGACCCATAAGAATAGATATGTGTAGGTCCAGCCTTGCAAAGCCAAGCTCATACATATCTTTATTCCCTCCAGGAAATAAAGGATCCTGATCCCCAGGACCTGACTTTCTTACACACCTGCTTGGAAATGCTGCTATTCATGTGCTTAAATATGAGCAGCCACACCACCCAACAGCTGAGGAACCTGCACTCCTGGGTTTTCAGAAGTTACATGGATGGGATGGCAGCTGGTGCAAATAGTGAAAGATTTGTTTCCTAATTATCTTTTAAGTATGTCCTTCTCAAATATTTAACATGCAAAAATAATGCACATGAAACAGCCTCAAACCCTGTTTTTCAGAGCAATATCTACCTTCAAACTGCAAGAGACAAAGGCACATCAAACTGGTTTTATCACGGTGCCCTCTTCTGGCTCTTGGAAAAACGGTCGCCTTGCTGTCACCTGGTGTCTGCTTGCAAGAGGCATCAAAAGGAGTATCTGCTTGTGCAAATCAGTTTATTTATTAAACTGGCCAGAAAAATACCATCACAGGCCATTCTAGATACCACACAAAACACGTTTAAAAATCCTTCAGTTGTGTATGGGTTTATAAAAATAACTTACAACACTATTTTAGAAATCTCAGTAGAAATACAAGAATTTGTTACCAGGCAGGAATTTAGGCATGAGGCACTCTGCCCATAGGGCTGGGGAATTCACCCCCTGTTCACACCACACTACTGAACTCCCAAGAACAGTTTAATAAATGTAACCCAAAACTTTCTGCTAAAAGAGAGGGAAATGGAAAGCAGATCAAAACCCACATTCATTTCCATTACAAAGAGGCATTTTTGCTATTTCTTGACAAGTAAATATGCAGCTTATCCGACATACGAGGGATATTCAAGAATCTGGTCTTTTCATGGAAACCTCTGTTTTAAAAGTATTGTTTTCTTAATTAAATACAAAACATAGCACACATGGAACTAAACATAACTTTTAGACCCTTTCTACACAACAGATTTTTCACTATTAGTTTTGGAGTTTAGCTGGAGGGTTTGTTTGGTTGCTTCATGGGAGGTGTTGTTTGGTTGTGTATTTTTTTGATTCTAAGGGCTCGCTAATCTCCAGAAAATCTCACTACACTTTTGTGTTCAAAGTTGCCAGTTTAGACCTGAAACAGTGCAGCTTACAACAGCTTACCTGGAAAGAAAGAAATTTACTCAAATTTAATGAAGTTGTACAGAGTTCTTGGAAGTACAATTCATTCAACATTGGAATTCTGTCAGCTCCAAATCAGATTCTTTATAATCACATAAGCTTCAAGAAGAGCTAAGATCATCTCATCTGTGTTATATGTATGATTTCAGGGAAGAAACACAACAACTTTCTGTATTAAACGGCCTTAGTAAATTATTTTCCTTTCTCATTGAGAAGAATGTTTTCACAAATAAGGCTCTCTGAACAAAAAATCACAACAGAGTCAGTTTAGAAGGCAAGAAATATGTTATTTTAAGTGGTACTAAAACTTTTTCCAAGGCTATTTTCTTTCTAATGATCAAACAAGTAGAACTTGCCCTCCATAGGCATGTGAGCTGATAAAGTGCATGTACATGAGACCTTACATTTGCTGTCATGACCCAGAATACAGGAGCAATTTATCTGATCTGAACTTGGGAGGGTGGGGATTTTTCTGAGTTGAGAAGTTCTTTGTTCTGGAAAGAACTAGAAAGGAATGTTCATGAAAGAAACCAGAGAGGAATAAAGCCAAACCAAAACAGCTGTTGTCCAGCTGTGCTAGCAGTTCTTCCATCACTGCCCACCAGACAATGCAGGCTTCAGGCTATGACTTCATGAAAGCATTCATTAAATGCCCTGCTAAACACCAGCTCGACAGTCAGGATTCCCATTGCATTGCTCACTGCCAGCCAGGCACCACAAGTGACCAACTCCCACAGAGCTCTTCTCCTTAGGATGATGGAATGTTCAGGCTAAGCTCTACACATTTCTGCAGGTGTCCAAGGGTGACTTCTCCCAAAACCTTCGTTCTGAATTGCAGGAGTCAGACACTTTGATGAAAGTCAGTCTCTGGCAATAGCAAGAATGGGGGAATTTAACCTCAGCATCCACTCACAGCGGTGCTTCCACCAGAACGCTTAGTCACAGACAGGGTGGTGAATACCTTGAGACAAAGACGAAAGAAGACTCTTAGTATGGATGATTTTTTTTCCCCTGAAAGATTAATTGGGGCATGTTGCTCAAAACAACAGCCATTTCTTAAAGTAAGAAAATAATAATGAAAATTACACATTTAAAATCCTTGTCATTAATCAGCACACACACATACAAATAACTTTTGTTCTCTTCATTTAGCTCATGTTCTTCCTTTTACAGTGGAAAAGAAAGAATTAAGGAAGTCACATGGCTTTATACCACCTCTTGTCTTAATGCTCCTAAGTTTTTACAGTGGGAACAAGCTCTGCAATAATAAACTCCAGTACACCTAATGAATAAGTGTTTTTATGGCTCAAAGAAAACTTCTTTGTTTGGGAAAGTGAAGTTAACTCAAGGCATGGGCATTTGGAGAGAATTTTGCCTTTGTGCCTTTCTAGACATTATAGAAATGTGGAAGTGGTTGCTGACAAAGGTATTATGTCTGGGACCTGTGTCCTCTCGGCAATAGCTATGAAAACACTGAGTAAAACTAGTTTGAAAAAATCCAATCTTTACTGCTTTAAAGCCACATTAAAGAAAATAACATATATATATTATTCCTAAATAATTATTGTAAAACTAAAGATTACAAATTGGGAAGGAAAATTCTACAAAAATTTGTCTAATACTGGTACTTTACTATGCAAATAATTGCATACATATAATATAGAAAGAAAAAAAGGAAATCAAAACCACTGCTATCTAAATGCTTCAAAGTTGCAATAATTAGTTATCATCAAAGCCATCACTCAGGAAGAATAAACTTAGCAGAGAATAGAATGGAATAGAATGGAATAAGTACATACACATTTCAGCTTTGCAAATTTTCAGCTTATGCAAATAACACTGAAGTATCTAAAGATACTGGGGATCAGAAAGACCTATATTTCTCTCAGTAGAAGCTTTGCTGCATTAAGGCTGCTAGCAGCTCTTCAGAGAACTACATCAATAAATGATAAACCTCTCCCACTTTCTATAAGCATATAAAGCATCATACACAAATCAGGCAGACAAATGCATGCCTAATATATATGGCAGAAGAACAGTGACTTATCTAAAATATAGTGCATGTCTTGAGAGAGGGGTTTGAAGTCTTTATTTCTGATGCACAGCCTGACAACATATGGGAGTCTTCATTTATTGTTATTTCACTTCAAAAGATCAAGATTAAAAAGCACAAAATTTATCTGCTTTCCTCCTGGCTAGACTGCAAGCTCCAGGTGTGGGAGGGGACCACACTGCTCCATCATAAGCCAGCTGGAGTCATTTGATAATTGTTGGAAACACGTTTTTTGGGCAGAATTTGTACTTTACTTAAGTGAAGACAAAACCTTAGATCCAATGGCTGGAAAGCCATCGTTAGCTACGTGGAAGAATCACCCCAGCTTTCAGAAGACTATTTCTCTTCATCACAGATGATCAATAGTAGCCCCCTGAATTTCAGGCAGCACAGTGCAGTTGAGGCTGAAAAGTAATTCTCTGTAGGGCTGAGGTCCTACTAGTTCTGTCTTTGCAGTTATTTGGACTTTAACTTGCAAGAAATTGCATTCTGAGCTCCTGTTTTCTGCAGAATAAAATGATCCTCCAAGAAGAAAAGGGAAATCTGGCTCTAATTTGTAGGCAGTGAGAATGGGTCTCTTGGTCTTAAGGTTTTCTTCAAGTGGAATCAAACCATGTTTCACAGGAGACTCAGTAATTAATTAGTACTAGTGCCAGTGAAGATGTCAGCACTTGACACTGTAACACTGCCCCTTTCCTGTTCAAATCAGATTTCATTTTCTTTAACTTTTACAGGGATGTAACAAAAAATAACGGTGCTATTATCCATTGTTCTATTCATCCAAGATGCTCATTCCTCACAAATCCCAGTTTTCAAGCATTTTTCTAATCAAAGAGTGCCATCTTGCACTTTGATTTTTGTTTACTGCTCAAGAGATTAAATTAAGTAAAAGCATAAAAAAACCTCTTTTGAAGACTGTCACTAAAAATGATCGCTGTTCCCTGGAGCTTTTAAATAGCATATTTCTTCTGAGCCAATTTCTTCCTCCCCCACTCAAACAAATATGATTATCTGAAATTACCTCCCTGAATTATGTCTAATCATCATTCTATTCAGTTTCAATTTTAGCAGCTCAGATGTCCAGAATAAATTATGACTCTCATCCTCTCTTCACACTGCATATGCTAATACCCCACTTGAGTTCACAGGTTTGAATGCCTCCCTCAGAGACCTCCACAGGGCCCCTGGTAAGATAAGGACCTGCTACCCCTCTTCAAGGGCCTCCAAGAACACCACTAGATGGTACTACAAAGACCAGAATCTGTATTGTGGATGCTTTGAAGATGATTCAGATTGCTGGCAGTCCATTCCATTAATGGAGTTCTTATTACATTGCTTTTACTAAACCATCTTGAAAGTAGGAAAAAAGAGAGGAGGATGTCACTTCTGCAGAGCAGCAGCCTGGTGCACTCTTGTCATGCTTTACATCTAACACAACCTGACATTCTGTACAAAGCCTTACACAGGTCACAGTAAGCTTGACACATGTAAGCACAGGTCAAGCTTTCAGGGATCCTCAGCTAATATAAACTGGTCCTAATGCTACTAAAATCAACCTCTGATTTACATCTGGGAGGAGCTGTCCCACATCTGCTAGAGAAAATTGAGCTCCTCATTAAAGAGGAACAGCCAGATAAAAAAGAAGAAATATTTGTGTGGTTCATGAATTGAAGGCCTACAGGATAAAGAAAAGATCTTTAAGAGGAGAGAGTTTAATAGAAAAATTGTCATGTAGCTGGTCCCCTTCCCCAACACCAGTTTGTAAGCCTATTTTGAGTACACTTGTCTAGCTTTGACAACTAGTTTAGCAGAAATAGCATTTGAAGCCTTCATAATCTTGAGTGGGAGAAAAATTCTCTACTCCCCAGTAGAGACAGAACTGGATTAAAGGAAGTCATAAACTTTTCACAAATGAACACAATAAAAATAAATTAAATGTTTCAGATTAAACCTAAATGTTAGAATTCCAAGTATTTAAACCAGATCATTTCCTCTCCTTTCCTCCTCCTTACCTTCCTGCAAGTTTGGACATCTTTAATAGAGCTCTGTTACTCAGATTTCCAACACCTTACCCCAGAATGCCACGAAAGCTGGGCTTTGAGGTGACTTTGTATACAAACCTCTGCACAGACAGGATGAATTCCTATGGTGCAGTCCAGCTGTTCTTTTGTCAACCCACATTTCATAGCAGCTGCAAACCCTTGCGTGATTTCTCCAGCATTTGGACCAAGGACATGGAATCCAATGACTCTCTCCTAAATGCCAAAGATAATCAAATGCAAGCACAGTCATGAATTCAGTTCTCTTTAGACAACGTGTAAAGTTTTCTTAATCAGAGTATATAATTTAATCAGCTCACAAAATCTATCACAAATTAATGTAACCACTAAAATGTGAACTATCATTAGCCCCAACAGATGTGAGATGGTGTCATTTTTTTTCTCTCTCTCCATAGATTCAACTAGGAATGCACAAGTCAGCTTTCTTACAAAGTTTTGTACAGGAGTACATCAAGAGCATGAAAATTCAACACACCTCATGGTCTGTGCTCAATTACATGTGTCTGAAATTTTATTCAGGTGAGTTATTCCACTCATGCCAACAGAACACTTGCCTAAGTAAAGGTGAGCACCCTGCACGAAGGTTTTCAGTATGAGAGCCTGTGGGAGGTGGTTATACGGTCTGTATCTGTTGAAGAATTTTCAGTTTGATGGTTGCTCACAGAAAGGACCACAAGCTGAAGTTGTGACCAACCAGACATGGCAGGAAGTCTATCATAATTGAACTGCCAATGACTCTTGTGGCAGTGTTGGCTTTCAGTGGGAGATAATACACTTAGAGACTGGCAAAAGAACCCATCCAGTTACAAGGAAGGTACTATTCACACTTCTCCTATCTATACTGCTGTTCAGTTGCACAACACATCACACTGCAGATACATCCTCAGAAAACACCCAGCAGAACAAGCTGTACCGACCTGACCTGCTTTTCTTAAAGAGAGAAACATGAAAATTTAGCACATGTCAACTGCTGTGGGCTTCAGCGGCCTTCAAGAAATTAAACAGACTTTGGTGAGCATAGATGTAGCCCAGCTGAGTATCAAAAGTTATCTGCTCTTCTTGCTAAATATCACATATATTTGGTATAGTGGATACAAATGAAAGATGATTATTCTTTAAGTAAGTCTGAGGACTGAGGTTTACCACAGGGTTTATTTTAATAAGAAAAACTATAATTGGGTAATAAGTAAAATGGAATTATCATTATTTTCCTTTAAGAATATGGACATATGTCAAAATAAAACCATAGTCATGAAACCAAGGCAATGAGAGTTCTAAATAGTTACTGAAATAGTTTTTTCCAAGGTAACTTTCAACACTACCCCTAGATGTTTAAAAAGGTTTCAAATTTTCAGGACAAGAAGTGAAAATAAATTAATGAAACACTTTAAATCACTGTTAAACCTTTGCATTTTCTTAAGTAACTTTGGATTAGAGCACAGCCAAAGGTTCTAAAATACCTTCCACACTACTGCAAACTCCTCCAGAAAGAGGAGATGGGCAAAACCTGACAAGTTTGCAAATTTTACAAAATGGTGAAATGATGCTTAGAAAGACTGCAGGAAGATAAATCTGTATGCAAGAAAAATGAATATAGGTAAAGTAAGTTTTGTTTTTTTCTTACAGGACAGATAGCTATGCCACCATCTTAACAGGAATGCATTTTAATAGAACATTACTCTTCATAATAATTTATATTATTAAATTCAACTAAATTTGATCAAACAGATGATGATCATTCTGAGATGGGCACACCAATTCTTCTAACCAATTATTCATTTTGCTTTTGCTTCAGCAGGTACTGTACATTTCCATGGACTGGAAATTTGATCCTACTCCAAGGATAATCCTGGCATTATCACGGGATTTGTGCAGACAAGATATATTATCTGGTTAGAACAAGCTCAAGAGTTTTATGAACACATGTGAATCTGGAGAGGTTACAAGTTGTGATGGTTTCTGAGAGACCTCAGTTTCAGAGAGAAGAGTCTCCTAGAAAAGAATGTCCAAGTTTGGGGAGGAGAGAATAACCCAGTAAAACTCCTAACCATTTTTACATGCATTGATTTGCTCACTTCTCAAAGTTAATGAACAGTCTCAAAGATGTCTACTTGGTATTTTACATATATGGAAGAAGTACCATATACAAATAGCAATGGCAGAATTTTGTATTTTACTGGGAGTTGGTTTTGTATACACAGAAGTATACATTATTATAAATATTTATTACACTTCAAAAGGTAGGCAAAATTAAATTCATTTTAATTTGTTAAAAATACCCTATTTATAGCTGTTGTATAATCAACAGTTCCTATGATAAACATAGATATATTGTTTTCCCTGGAAGGAAAGATGTACTTACATTATCCTGAATATTGCAAATTATCTTTGCATAGCATTTGTTGTTATCTCTGGCTGGCACAGTCCACTCCAGTGGCCAGAAATGACTATGATACACCTGGAAATAAAGCACAGGTTAAAAAAGAGTTGTATAATTTCCAAGCAGAGAGCATGATCTCCCAAAAGCTGCCAGATTATCCTAAGTAATGAGCAATGTACACAGCATTTAGAACATCTGAAATCAGGCTGATATTCTTTTCCCTTAATGAATGCCAAAACCAGAAGCACTAGTGTCATCCAATAATTAAAAAATAAAAAACAAGTACTAGTGTCATCAAATAATTTAAAAAGGAGAAGCCATAAGAATATTACTCTTCCAGAACACAGTTCACCTTGCTCTTATTAAATTACAGAATCACAAGTGACTCAATAATCTTACTGAGCTTGCAAAAACAAAAGCCAATAAGGTGACACAATAAAGAGGTCAGAATACACTAAATGAGGACTTAGCCAGAACACAAATGCTTCTGGGTGCATATTTTAAAAAATAAATGCTTTGAAAATCAAAAGCGCATTTTTCAGAATAAGGGGTCCAGTGTTTCACATATAACACCAAGAATTTCACTCAATAACAAAAATTTGGCTGAGTATATACAAACTTTGTGGGCAGAAAAGCATTTAAGCCTTTGCCCTGTGGTCAGGTTAACAGTACTTAGCACACTGCCATTTTGAGTTGTATTTACTTATTTTTCTCCACATTCCAAATCAGAAAATGTCAGCTAAGAAGGGGACAACTTCTCAGCTTCATGCACTACCATTTACCTGCTTATTTCTGTAAATAATGTTCCTCAGGTGACATTTGCAGGACATAAAAGTTCAGTTTATTGTGAGATTTCCTCCCCTCATGCTTTCTGTAGAGTGGTCAGTACAGCATTTTGGAGAAACAGCCTGAGGCACTAAATGCTCATATTTGTCTAATTTCACTCCTGACCAGCAATCCCAGGGAATGAAAAGGGATTACTCATGTGAGTAAAATTAAGCACATACCTCTTTGCACAGTCAAAGTAAACAGGAATAATGAGCATAACATTTGGCTTTATAAAGTAAAAATCACTTTTTTTGTAATGGTAAGGAATTTGCCATGCTGTAAGTACAAAAAGGCTCACTTTGTCATTGACACCAGTGTATTGCTTCCAGCACATACCCAGCTTAAATTTATCCTGAAGTATTTGCAGACACAAAGAAACCTTTTTTCTCTTTCTTTTAAACCAAATATTCCACCTTTAAGCCCCTCTTTGCCAAAAATAGAACATACCTGCAATTAGAGCTATTGGAATTGGGAATTATTTTTATAATATGTCTAGGAACAGCCAAGGAAGACAAAAAATGTACCCAGTCACCTCCTGCCCTTACATCAGAGCACAAAATGCTGTTTTAATTGAGTCTTAACATTATTTCAAATTACAAACTGGGAAACTAAAACCCAGATGAAATTAAGGCATTTACCTCAATGTTTTCCTGCCCAAATTTCTCCACTGCGGTCTCTTCAGAGTACCCACAGGCTCCATACTCCAAAGGAGTAAATACAGTAGTTGGAACATTCACATAGTCACACTGCATGGCATTCAAAACAAAACAGAAAACCCACACAACATCAGTAATAAAACCAGCACACAGCAGTTTGAAACGCAGCAAGAAAAGCTTGATTATTCACAATTCTGAAAGCTGTTTTGTTTTTTTTAAATTGTCTTAAATTAAGGTATAGTTTTGTGTTTGCCTGTTTCAGAGGTGTTAATTAGAGCAAGAATAAAAAGACAGTTTAAAGCCACACTAACATTAGTATGCATTGATTAAATGGAGAAGGAAATTCAGTGCCCCATTTTAAAAACGTTCCAGCTCACAGGTCAAACTGGAGATAAAAAGCAGCCTGTTCAACCACTTCTACAAAGCGAGCTATTTTTAGTTGGAGATGCTGCAAGGGCACCACTAACCATTCAAAACTCATTTTTCATCAGCTGTGGCCTAGGTGATACCAAAAGAGCCAAAGACATGAAGAACAGCCATTTGTGGGGACAGTGAAAAGCTGTCACTTCTCCCAGTTTTGTATCATCTCCAAACTTTCTGAGGGCACACTTGTTCTCGTCATCCAGATCCATGAATTTCGATGTTAAACAGCACTGGACCCAAGTCCAAGCACACCACCAGTGATAGGTCTTTGGCTGGCCTCTGGAATATGGGTCACAGCCCTTTGAATTTGTCTGTTCAGCCCGTTTTCAACCCTCCTCACTGCCCACTTACCCAGCCTGCAATTCATCCATTTGTCCATGAGCATGTTCTGGAGATAGTGTCAAAAGCCTTTACTACACTCAGAACAACCAAACATCCACTGCTCTTCCCATATGCACCAGATGAGTCATTCTGCCATAGCAGACTAGCAGGCTGGTCAGCTCTATTTCAGTTCTAGCAATTTTATTTTCTACATATTTCAACTCTAATTAATTTCCTTTGTGACTGAGGATCAACTAAGAAGTTGATTACTGTTCTTGCCCCACCTATCCATAACACCTCATTACGTTTCAATCACCTTCTCCAGATTCGTTACAAACGCAGTGTAAGCCACAGTCCCTTTTTTTTAAGTAGTTACTCATTTCTTGGATTCTGAATAAGAAGAATGCTTCCTTTGGCAGCATAACAACTTTTGTACCTTGAGAGCCTTATCTGGCATAAAATGTAAATTAAGACATATCCATAGCATTGCAGCAATAAGAAAAATTTGGCTTCTGCTACAGTTCCTTAAACCTTGCCTGGCTAATTCAATGACATTTTGCACACTGATTCAGGGTTCTGTTACTGCAATACCTGCCAACGTAAAACAAACAACTCAAGCTCTAAATCTGGCTGATAGTTGAACTTGCTATGAATACAGCAGGCTCTGAAAGGGAGAAACCTTTATGGTCATGCCATATGGTTATGAAGGTGAGACAAGCAACCGTGTCAGTGTAACAGTTCTTTAAAGGCACTCTCCTCTCCTTCCGGTTTAAACATAAGGTGTAAATGAGTACCCATGTTACTCCCATTTGAACAGTCATAACCTGGCTGAAACTCAGAACTGCACTAGTATGATACATAAACATTGAATCCATTAATTCATCTACTCAGGTATGAACGTGCTGAGTTATTCATTGGTGCAGCTGATCTTCCTTTGTGTCTATATTTAACTACAATTAGGATTGTGTATTGCATTGAAAATACACAGAAGTGAAAAAAAAATTGTGAAAATAACAGTGAAAATTAGGAACATCACAAATTCCTATTCCACTCTATTTAGGGACCATAGGTAGGTTAAGTAAACTGCCTTTGAATTGGTGTTAAAGCACTTAACAGGATGGGAAAGATTGCTGACTTTTAGGGAAGGCAGTAGAATTAAAAACAAGGTAAATGATCTCTGTTAATCTCATTATCATTATACTCTGAGAGAAAACTAAGCCCTCTTAATAGGAAAAAAAAGAGACTACTGCTTAATCCATAAGGTATTAATTTCATCCTACACAATTAGCCGAACACATCTGCAGTAATATCTTTGCCAGGGGGAAATTAAAATGATCATCAAAGCTAATCCTTAAAATTCTGCTGGGTTTTCCACAAGCAAGCAGACTTGCACGCTTCACTTAGAGCAATGATAGTGTTTTGTGGCAACTGGTTCCTTACCTTAGTGGTTGCCCCAGCATAAAGCCTCCGAACTAACAACCTTCCTGCCTGGATTGCCACTGGTGTGAGCTCCAGCTTGTCCTGCAGGATATCTCCAATGGCGTAGATATATGGCACATTTGTCTGCTCCTCGTCATTGACAGGAATTTTTCCCGTTCTGCAATTGGAATTAACAAGAAAAAAGATCTAATTGTTCTGCTGTGAAGACTGGAGGTGTAAATAGCCTTGCAGGCCCCTTAGCTTTAAGAGAAAGACTTGTATGTGAAGTATGAGGAAAATAATTCATATTCATAAACTGGCAGTCTTGGGCAGGGTTATAAAGTAGGGCAGATTTGACCAAAACTACAGGAATTCACACACTGGCTAAGGAGATAGCTTGAGAAGCTGCAATTCATCTCCTGAATCACTGAGGTGAAGCATAAACCTCTTCCTGAAACACCCTCTATCACCAGCTGAGCTGTGTGCTGGCAACTTTCAGGAATGACAGGAAGAGACTTTCTACCACTCCATTTGTAGGACAAAACAAATTTTCCATTACTGAAATTTCAGTCCAGTGGCTGAAGCTGTTTATAGAAACTTATCCCTCAGGCTCCTACACAGAGACAGGCCAAGCTGTTACACACCCTACCTAAGGGACAGCCAGCAAGCTTTTTAGCTGTAAGTGCACTGAGCTAACGGAAGTCTTTAATTATTAATATTTCCTACTTCATCAATAAATGAGATAGTGCAGTAATCACCACAGGAAACACATGTAACAGGGAAATCTAATCAAACAGACACCGAAACAATCACACAGTTACTTGAGAGACCAGTGGCAATTCCCATATTAAAAATCCAACTTCCTCAATTTCGCACTTGTTAAAAATTATACAGTTTATGCAAATAACTTCACATTTCATTCTATTAAGCTAGTAATGAGTGTCCTGACATCAGAAAGCTGTGTACTGTTCTACAAGCCAACATGGGTCTGTGAATTTTGACTGGGCCAAAATTTCCCCTTATTTGGAATCTTACAGTTGTTCCCCATGACAACATTAGTTACTGCATTCATATATAAAAACTCTGCACTGGTCAAGGTCATGGTCCTTTGTCTTTTCTTCAAAGGGGAGATCTCTGAGGACCCACAGCCTGCAAGATGGTTTAGTTACCAATATTGAAAAAGTTGCTGATAGCTCCACTCCCTGGTGCAACAACCTCACTACATTGAACATTTTCAAATACTCTTCTACAGAAGACACAGCTTGTACCCAAGTGTTGTTTCAAGAAATAAAGAAATAAAAGAAATAAAACCCTCCAAAACCTAAAACACATCAAGAATTTCACCTGGGAGTTTAAGGAATACTACTTGAACCTTATCTTTCAAAATAACATTAAAATATAAACAAAACTCACTACTCTAAAAGTCTGTATGAACAAACAGATTTTTGTCCAAGAGATGACAAAAGCAAGGAGGTGAGAAAAAGAAAGTACAAGGAGCAACTGACAGATCCTAGAAAACCCTGTAACTGGAAGAAGCTAAGATAGACCTGTAAATCTAGAAAGAATGAAACAGACACTTTTTTCTCCCAGGAATGAGAAATTGACATTTCAGAAACAAAAAAACAAATGTAGCAGAACTGTGGGAGAAAATGCAGTTATCTGCTACATGGTTTTCCATCCAAATGTACACAGACAGGGGACAAATTCTTCCTCAAGGCTTTTGGATGTCTCTGCACCATTACCATTGTAACAGGACGTGACACAAGCTCAGCACTGAGTGGTACACAGACATCTGTCCTTACTTTTCATTGATGTTCACTCCAATTTTGTCCAAACCAATTTTTCTTGTGCATGGATCTCGTCCAATTGCCAGCAACACCTGCAAAACAGCAATGCACATGGCTAATTTTTAGAAACTCAAAAGTGCATTTTCCTTTGTTTATTATCTTCAATATATAGTAGAGATTAGTATCTAAGGCCGTTGAAACTTGTTTCTAGTTCCATTTCTTTCTCAACAATGTCCATCCTATTCCATGGCATTTCTAAGTCAGCATTTCTTATCTCAAAGTTTGCATAGAGATGCACAAGGCTATGTGAGCCTTCTGTCAGGCTTTGAGAATTCTCTACAAATCCATTTCCCACAAGTGTGGATAAAAACACCCCACAAGATACCAACATTTAATGGAAGGCTATTTCACGTTCTTCATGTATTTAGACAGGACTCACAGTATTGTATTCCCCTTCAATTATTTGGTCCCCCGCTGTGGATTTGGCTGTAACTTTCAGTACTCCAGGAGTTCCTTCCTCAACCTGCTCAACCTACAACATTTTGGGGGTTGGATGGGATAAAAAATAATAAGTTTAAATAAAAACATACAAATGTATATTTTTCCCACCACTTATCATTGAGAGAGTTTTAACCATGACCTAAAGTTAGGCACTTACTCTAAAGATGCTTTACATTTCTACTTGCATATTTTAATGTGTTTATTTATGTCCCTGCATTTATTCTTATGACCAACACACCAAAATCTCATTTCTGTTTATAAAACTGGACTGATGGTTAAGTTCTTGTCGAAGCCCATCATATGACCTGTTCTATTCACTGAGGACAGAGGAAGTGAATAGGAAGGAAACTCTTTCAAGGCCTGCAAACACCATCAGACGTTTTCTCCAAGTGCTGCCATCACTCCCTCCCCCCATGTGAAACCACTGTCTCAGAAAGCCCTCAGCAGTACATACGAGACATGTAAGTGTGCAACACTTAACACAATTCTGGGAAATTTATTGTTCATCCTGCAATGAGGGTATTTTTAACAATACCCTTGTTCCTACTTCATGTTCAATATTTAGAGGCAGAAAGAGCAAAGTTTCTGATGAAGTTTTTATTCCTGTCCTTTTTTTTTTAATTTAGAAAAGCCAACTGTGCCATCCTACCAACCTTAAAGGATCACCGTGCTAAAATGCTTCTGTTCAAAGGCAGCATTATTTATAATAATTCATCTTCTGCCTTCAAAAGTCCCAACAAAGGGTTTTAATAAGCACAACATGCATAACTTCAAACACAATGTCTGAAAGAGATGAGAAAACCAGCTAAAAACCTACCCAGCAACTTCAGCTGAAGGATATTCTCAATCAAAAATGGCCAAATGTTTTATTCCCATTGAAATCAAAGACATATAGTGAAGGGACAGGGTAAAATACACAGAAGTGCATTTTGTGACTGTGGCAATTGACTGCTCATCACAGGATGCATCTGGAGGAGCCTGCTTGCCATTTAGTTGAAATGATCTGCTTCTAAAAACAGCTTCCTTCTTTCTCATTCCCCATTAGAGCTTACAAAAAGCTATGTCTGCAACAAAACCATCATAGATAATCATCCCAACTTTTCATACAGCATGGGATTTATGCAACAAAACCTGCATAAAAACGAAGTTCCTAGTAACATCCATTTTGACTTCTCACAGCAACTTTCATTCTGTGAGAGAGGCTCAGACCCACAGTAGGAATTGGCAAGAGCATTTTTAAAGCTGCTCTTGATACTGCTAAGAGTGGAAATGAACAGTCTTCACTGAATTCGATGTTTTAACCCCCAAAGCATCAAATTCAGCAGCACACTGGTTTAACACCAAACTGAAATTGCTTAATACATGATTTGCTATTTCAAAATAATTAAGGACTATTGTGAAAAAACTAGAAAGAAAAATACTGTTAGCACCCTCTGAAGTCTTTGGTAGGGCAATTTTGCACTAGAAAAGCTGCAGATCTTCTAATATGGTTTAATTCAACCTGAATTTACCTATACATGTGCCTAAACGTGTATGTAAGTAGTTGCATAAGTACTCTTACTGAATTCAACAAAAATTGAGCAAGTATTTAGGGACTCTGCCAAGTAAAGGATACAGATGGACACTTCTAAATCCCGTTCACTTTTCTGGATAATCCTCTAATCCCCAGCATATAAACAGTATATTCTGTCTGAAAATTTGAAAAGTGGTAATGAAAAATGGGATTATTTGTGATGCACTGGACCCTGATACTAGAGGAAATTATGTAACTGCTTAATTATGGGCCTGCAAGAAGTTTCACAGATTTCAGGACAACTGGATTGCAGAACCAGGACAAGCAGGTGTAACATTTTCAGTGCAACATATACTAACCCAACTAATTCTGATAGAAACAACGAACTTCATAATCCCACAGAGTTTTAAGATTAATATTAAATTATACCTTTCAATTTATTAAGTTTCATTGAGTTAGTTTAAAACAAAAATTAACCCATTGTATGTCACAGCAGATACTGCAATAAAAGTTCTACTTTTGTATTAATTAAAATAATTTACATCTTAAAACTTTATGATAGGTACATCCCAATCAACTGTAGTTACTTTGAGCCTACCTTGATTGGCACAAACTGTCTAATAAAGTTGACTCCATGTTCTTTCATATATTCACCAATTCTGTTTGCCATGTCCTGGTCAAATCCTCTCAAGAGAATGGATCTCACCATTACAGTGACATCTAAACCAAGGCCTGCAAGAAATCCTGCACACTCCAAGGCAACATAAGAAGCTCCAACCACCAGGGTTTTCCCTGGACAGTAAGGCAGAGAGAAAAGGTCATCACTGGGGAAAAAAAAAAAAAAGGAGAAAGGAAATTAGAGACAGTCAGAAAAATAATCTATTTTGCTTTATATTTATCTATTTTTTTCTGTAAGAATAGAACGTTATTCCTTTTCCTGCTCACCAAAAAACCCTGCTTAATTTTTTGGAAGTTCATCTGGAATACAAAATCAGTGCATGACACATGAAAACGTTACATTTAGGAATACACATACAAAAAAAAAGGAGTATGAAAACTCTGAATCATCATGAAAAAGTGGAGGGGTTTTTTTTAACAGAAATTTAGGACAAATTGTTGGAAAAGGTAGGCATTTATTTACCTTCTGAATCTTGCTTTGAATATTTTGCTGCAAATTTTAGCTCCTGAGAACTAAAAGAAGGAGTTCAGCTTTAAGATAAAATACCATCATCACTTTGAAGACTTATCCCTTTTGCTAAAGCATCATACACAGTGCCAGATATACACAGACAACAAACCACAGTAACAGGTGAAGACAGAAGTATGAAATTATGGAAAAACCTGCTCCTTTGCCTACTTTCTATTTCTTTCAACTGCTTCATCAAGCTACATCAGTTCTACCACACTTTAGGCTATAGAACCTAGGCTATAAAACCAGGGCTTCTCCACAAAGCCAGAACTCATAGAGGCACTGTGCTTACTCAGCGGACACTTAGACAAAGCTTGTCAATACAATTCTCCACAGATTTAAATCTAAAATAAGTGTCCATTTTTCAGGGTGATGGAATAAAATATGATTGTGCAATTAAAGGCTGTAGCATAGCTCCTGTACCCCAAGGAACTCAGAGAAGATTACAGACAGCCTCACTGTGATAGTCTTTGACTCTGAGAGTCCTGACTCCTCCACCTTGAAGCTACTTTAAAGCCCCCCATTACAGGCTGGATTATCTGTTATCTTAATTTCATTACTACTTATTAAAAGGGAAACATACCACATGGTGTTTTGATTTCAGAAGGATTGTGCCAGTTATTTATCTCATTGCTATACATTTGCCAGCCTGTAATTCCAACCTCTGTTTCTACATCAAGTAACTCAAAAGTTACTCTGACGTGAAAACACATTTTATCTCTATATAACATTTTTGCTTGGCATTAGCAATTAACCAGACACTCGAAACCAGTTTTCTCAGAAATGGAATTACCTTCACTGAGTAGCTTGGAAAAAAAATTGTGCTGAGTTTTAAGACTGCCCCAATATATGAAGACAGATTTCTACCAGCTTTGTAACATCAGCAGATATGCTATTCCCACTTTCCCTAATATCTGAGTACAGAGTTTTCTTTCAAGCAGACTGTGCTACTCAGTATTGGGAAGCATTTACATACAAGGAATGACTTCATATTCCCCCCTGTTTTTACCTGCTAATGCAATATTCCTTGTCTCCAGGGATACCCAGGTAGCGTGGTCGTTCACCAGTGGCAATGATAAATCTCTCAGCTGTGTACAGCTTCTCAATCCCTTTTTTGTTTGTTGCCTGCATACAAAATATTAGTGCCAAGTGAGTGTCTTACAGTCTCGCCACAGGAAAAATGATTCTATTTGAAAAGCATCTCTATTCAGACAGCACTACAGGAAGACACAGCAAACAACAGCTATGGAGTACCTTAATTGTGTGTGGCCCAACAAATTCTCCATATGCATTCTCATACGTGACCTTCGTGTCCCTCAGTGCAACCCGATAGCCCCAGTTCAGCGACCCAATGTAATTCTGAACAGATTCTGTCATGGTCATCCAGTTGTGTTTGACTGTCAGAAACAAAAGAGAACATTCATCTTTTAGTCTGAGTTTTTCTTTTTCCACAGCAAAATTTCCGTTCTCAAACAGATTATTTTCATGACCCAGTATTACTGGGTTTGTCTGACTCCTGTTTTATTTCAGGGTAAATCTATGAAATTCAAAGAATTATATCAGCACAGATAACATGAGAGGTCACAGTGCAACAGGTAGGACTTAAAACACTGAAAATTAAGAGCTACTGAAATATTGACAGTTTTATATTGACAGCTGTGAGCAGCTGATATTGCTCAACAAATGCAGACAATGTATGTCTGAGAGGTGCCTTTGCATGCTTCCAAATACAGGATTGCAGCCTAAATAAATCATAATCCTATAACTATGCATATCAGATAATAAAAGTAAAATCCTTCTTCTTACATAGTAATGACAGACACTTAGGGAAAAGAAATCCCTGCTAGTAACTATAAGAAGTTTCTGTCAGGCAGCATTCTGTGGTATTCCCTCAGATGTTGTGGTACATTGAGAAATGGAGCAGTACCTTATTGCTTTTACGCACACAACAGTCTCATCAATCACTAACATGATCAGGAGCTATTAACAAACAGATAAAACATGGAGGCAATAAGCCCCATGGTTTTAGACTTGAAAAGTGCTTAAATTTATGTGTTATGTCTCCAAAGTTGCCTCACGTTGTCAAAGTCGGCACATGCTGCAGTGCAACAAGCACCTGATTATGAGAACCACAGAATTTTCAGTGCAAATGAAAAAACTGAAAAAAGTTTCCTTCTTTACCTTCTTCTGTAAACTGCCACCCAAACTTGCGTGAATCTTCCAAGGCTTGTCCCAGTAAAGCTGCCTGGTGCATCAATTTTTTAGGTATACAGCCCACATTTACACATGTTCCTCCAAGACCTGAGAGAAAGGAACAGAATGTGGTTTTCACATCAGTGTGGCAGATTTCACACAAGAGAATAAGAGTCTCTGAGCAAAGCTCCTTTATAACAGAATTGCAGTGAAGAGAAATTTACCCCATGAGCTTCCCTGAGGTGTAGGCTTGACAAAGTCCAGCACCATCACTTTCTTTTCATATTTGGCAGCCTCCTGCATAACAAATGAAATAAGACACATATCTAAATATTAGAAGTTAAATTTGCAGTAGACAATAACATCATGCATTGCTGAAAAGCTTTGTGACTTTTAATTAAGAAACAATGAATGATTTTCAAGGGAACAGACAGTCATTAATCTTCTGAATTCATCTGTGCATTCAATAGGAAAAAGGAAGATGAAAGGGAAAAAAAAAGGCATTCATCCTGCTACCAAACACCATGGCACCAGCTGATACTCAGGAGACTCTGTGAGTCCAACCTCCTCTTCACTCCTCCATCCTGTCACTTTGTTCAGACTGTTTCCCAACATGCCCATTTACTTTTAACCTACTTCACAAATTCCTGATTAATCCAGTTTTCCCTTCAAAGATGGTTTCTCCAACATTTGATTGAAAATAGACCAGAAAATTACTAAAGCAGCCACATGGCCAAGCATGACAACCTTAACGCCCCTACAATTCTGTATGTTGCCTAAGAGGTTTCATTAGCAGATCTACAATTAATGGCTGTAAATTATACTGAGAACTATATACTAATTTCATCTCTCCCTTTGTGTTTTTTAAGAAAAAGGCAAAAACTGACAGCAGTAACTGCTGCCATGGAAAAACACTTAGGCAAACACGAGGTAGCTTAGAAACAATGACAGATTCCTCCCATGAGATGAAGCAAAATAATTTTGCTACTTGAAGTAGTCACAACTATGCTGGCATCATATGAGTTCTTAGACATGTAAGCAGTAACAACTATAGGAACAGGATATTACTCTAAGGCCTTGGGTTTGGTTTGGGAGGAGCTGGACAGCCTTCAGCATTCAGTTACCAGTAATACTTGTTAATCCAAATACATTTAAAATTGAAATTCTGATTGTCAAGTATCTTACTCCATGAAAAATGCAAATCACACCTCAAATAGCACAGGCTATAGACACCTTTGGAAAATATTGCTGCACTGGATTTCCACTTCCAATAAAGATCTAGTCTGGCCAAGAAGCTAATTCCTATCCATTAGCAGCACCTCTGAGAAAGTTCCTCAGAAAGGTGCTTAGGGACTGAGACACATCATTAAAACTCCTTCATGATGACAACTCTTAAACACTGCTCCAAAGAGCCTTACCAGGGTTAGCTAAGCAGAATGCATGGATTCCCAAGCTTCCCTCAGCTACACGCCCACATAACACAGCACAGCATTGCATCGCCAGAGATCACACTCAGATATAACCACTTCTGCTGAGTGATGTGCCCACAGCCACAAACCTGCCCTGTAGGCTCTCAGACCTTTCGGGCTCAGTGCAGTGCTGCAGAACACAGCAAGGCTGCTCAGGGAGCTGCTCTGTGTGACCGGAGAGCAGGGGCCTGGCACTAGTCTGAGACTGCAGCTGGCTTGTAGCAAGTCAGCCTGGCAGTGTTTGCACTCCCTGGGGAGAATTGCCTCCACATAACAAGCTCTGGGCACAATGTAGAGAGGAAGATGTGCACACAAAGGTGCATGTGTCAGAGTGAAAAGCACACATTTAACCAATCTGGGTGAACTGCTGAAAATCTGAGTGCACATATCTGCAACTTTCTATGAGAACTGTGTAGCTGGGGTTTTTTCTGCTTTGGTTTGTTTTTTGGGTTTTTTTAAGCACTGTCAGTTAATTCTTAAAAAAACATTGAACAATCTAAGTAAAAGTCAGAAGTTTATGTGTGCAAAACAGCTTCACTTCAACTACATGAAACTGATTTGGAATACACACATTACTACTGATAGGGATGTTGACTTTACTGATCTATCATCTTCTGCTCTACTCAACAATCAGTTGAGAACACTGAGAATCAATATACTTTACACGTTAAATTGAAGGAATTAGGCAATTTATCTTCCTACTGCTCACCTTTTCTGTCCTGAAAAATGATGCAATAAACATCACTGTGTCAGCTAGTCTCCTATGGAAATTTCAACAGCTGGCATCTTTTTGCTGCAAACTCTTTTTACATTACTGCAAACTCTATTTTACACTTGTTATTCTCTCCCATCCCAGAACATCTCCATCCTTTGAAAACCAGTGTTTGCTTCTCCTTGGGGGTCTCAGAACTTGCACAGCTCTTACCTCCAACCCTCAGTCCTACAGCATGACAACAGTGCCCCTATCTATAGGAAAGCAGTAAAATACCAAAGTAGACTATGCATCTACAGTGCATCAATATAATGGAAATATATTTCCATTATAACAGGAGTACTTCTAAGGGACCTGGGTTCACTGTGAATCCAATGCTATTCTAAAATATTTTCTCCTTATTTTCTTTCACTCTGCAATGACCTCCTCCACTTTTTGAGAACAAAAGAAATGCCCCTGACTGGAGGAATAATCCAGCTCCAGGTCTTGAACAACACAGTTGGTTTATTTACAGGAATGCTCAATTCACTTCTAAATAGTTAATTCTACCACAGACAGAAGAGACACAAAGTGCTTGACTACTGATCTAAAGGAGAGCTACTGACTTAAATTTCTGCAAGTTTAAAATATTTGGGATAATGACAGCTCTAAGAGCTGGTATATTTTGTACCAGTGAGAATTCTTTTAATTAATTCTGGAAATGCTTCTAATAGCAATATCCTAACCAAACCCCATAATTCTTCTGGCTACAGGCAGGAAATACCAGACCCTAGAAATGAAGGGTAAGACCACAGCTTAAGTATAGGCAAAATCTCCATTTATGCAACTATGTAAGCTCAAAAATCACACACTCTCCCCCATTGCAAGAATTAAAACAAGATATACAAGTATGTCTGAAGAGACAGTACTTCTATACATAAGTAGATCCTCCTGATATTAATTTCGAATAGTTTTCAAAACCTTTTCATTTATGAGTCTAAATTTAGCTACTAGTTAAGACTATTAAGATATCTACCTGCAGTTTTCCAACAACATCATCTCCCATGAGTGGGGACTAAGTTTCATTCTAATAAGGAGTATTAGGGAATATTAAAGAGTATACCAGGTGTTCCTTCTTTAGAACATAAAGAAAAGACTATTGTGTAATTGGCACTAACCTCGAAAGAAATTTCAGTGATCAGGCAGAAGTGTTATGCCCCTACAGTGTTAGAGATACCAAATCCAAGACACTGAGGATGTCACCCACCTACTTACAAGGCAATTTAAGTGTGTATCTTCCCCCCTCATACCTTGGCAGCTGCCAGACCTCCTGAGCCTCCACCAATGACAATGAGATCATAGTCATAGGAACCCGGCACCGGCCCGTTCACTTCCATTGTTTTCTGAGGATTGTCTTCTTCCTTATGTGCCTGAACAGAGAAAACAAAAAGTATTTGGGAATATTGAAACACTACTCACAGCATTCAAAAATTAGTATTCTCAGTAGCAAATACTGTGATAAGGGAACATAATTGCATCTGAATTTTCTGATGCAATTTTTTTTGCTTTTAATTTGCTTTAAATTTCATCTTCCTAATCCATCTGTGAATAGCTTTATACCTGTCAGATACTGAACTATAAATTTTCTTGTTCATTGGAGCAGTGATCTTCCTAGCAGAGCTTAGTTTTCCACAACAATGCAACCCTAGTGCCTCCTCATACTGTACTCCAGGATGAGATACATAACTGCTGACACAAGCATTCCATTGATTTATTTTATTCTTTTCATCTGCCCTGGGCTCTCCTAATTAGTGTTTTTCCTCTCCTCCTGCATATGTTTGTAGGAAAATACAGCAACCTTATGCGACGCTGTGCTAATCCCCAATAATTACCAGCCTTACCAACAGAATGAACAGAACTGAATGAAGAAAACCATTTCTGAAAACTGCATTTTAGTAATATGCCAGTGATTATCATTGCCTTGGTTTAGCATAAGTTTGGCATCAAATGGATCAAGTGTGACCACTATGGTTTCACAAAAGATTTTTTATTTTTAATCATAACTACTACCACAGAAGTAAGTCCTAAAATGCATTTTGGCAGCTTATGCCATAAAGAACATGGCACCATCTTCATATACACTTTCTAAAATGAGCCTTCATACTCCATTTGTGAAACTCCAATGTCTGAGGGCTTCAGACTTTCAAGCCTTTGCAGTTGTGGCAAAATTCACAATGCTTCTCAAACTGCAGGATAAGATCTGGAGTGAGTAAAACCCAGACTGCTTAGCTGATACAAATCAGTGAGCATCACCTAAAGTAATGAAAAAACTTTAAGACCAGACTCATAAACTAAGAAACCCATACTTTGCCACTTTACAAATAATGTGTTTCTGTCCACCTAGCTTGGTAGGACTTGATTCAGTACTGCTGGCATAGTTGTGGCGAATCAAAGGAAAGAAAAGAGCCCAAAGAAGTTTCCCTCATCTTTTCATCTTAATTTTGCTTTGCATTAAGCAGCCCTTTGTACTCAACCCATTCTACTGTTGCCTTCCTCTGAAGTTATTCCCTGTCTGTCGCCTTCATCTGAGGTTTGATTAGTCCCTCTCTGTAACTATGTCTACCCTCCTGACTGCTGCCAGTTCAGCAATCCCACTGACAGAAACCCCCCATAGCTCAGACAAATTACACAGCAGTAGAAATTCAAGCTGTACATCTGCCTGCACAAAGTTAAATTGTAGTAGTATTTCATAACCCTGGGCAGCATGTTAACAGTAGAAACAAAACCTAGAAAACACCTGAGGCTGCTGTGAAGACATCCAAAAATACTTCATTCTCCTTCCTCTTCTTCTCGTGCTCCACCACAACAACACACACCCCTATCACTGAACCTGCTTTGCACTTGGTTCCCTTTTTTCTATTTCTCTAACATGGCCTTTAGCCAGGATCAAACTTCCTACCACAATCAGAGCAAAGGAGCACGTACTGTGATATGCAGCTTCACTTCAGTTGTATTTAGAGATGTAAAGTAAGAGAAAGGGTGCCATTCTTTTCCAACTCACACCTTCTTGCCTGCTTAGTGGAAACAGGACGGTGTGAAGCACAAGGGCAGACTAACTTCCCCACAGTCATCAGACCCAGTTACCGAGAATGGTATCTTTATGATGCATAGAAAGAAACCACACCAACCACTCATTTGCTTAGATCACTACTTAGATCATGCTACTTTTTATTTCTCCTTTTAAGAAAAATGCTTTTTCACACAGCTTACGAAACTTCAGTTTTCATTTCCTACTGTTTGGTTTATTTCTCATTAATTCTTCATAATAACTCTTTATGAAAACACGTTCAAAGTTTAATTAGACAAAGTAGATTACAAGCTTCTTCTCTTCCTCCTGAACCCTGCTCCGAAGCAGCCAGGCTCTTGACAAGCTCCGCAGCCCATTTACCACAAGAACTTCTTAATGACCATGATCCCATCCTGAGAACAGATTTCTACTCTTCACCCATGAACTACAAATTTTACAATAAAGTCTACATTCTGATTATTTTTCAAAGTCAAAACTAAATTACAGATTTTGAAATGTATCTCCCCCTACCTTTAAAGTTCTCTCATGATCTCCTAGTTGCTTCTCCCGTACAGAAACAGCTGGCTGGCAAGTTTCTGCCGCTGCTTCACGCTGCCCTGCTCGCGGCTTCGGGGCTCCCCCTGTGAAATAAAGGTCAAAACAACGTGGTGTCTGGAGAAACGTCCTTTATGAGGGCTGTGCTCCTCCAGAGAAATTGTCTGGGGGAGTGGCCTGGCAGCTTCATCGCTTCCTCATCTCTGGCATGTCTGTCCCAGGGGAGCGTTTCCTAAGGCAACTCGTGACTCATTTGCAATGTTAGGATGACTTGCGATATTTTCCTGTTTAATAAAATCCCATGCCACAGTTGGCTGAGATTTCAGTACTTTTAGCCAATCTAACAATATGCTTGGATCAAAGCAAGGAAATCATATTTCCTCTGCCTAAGTCTGATACTTCAGTCTACAAAGAAAATGATGATTTTTAGCTTTCTTGCCCAGAAAGTGGCACCTAAAGACTTGTACTTTTTAACTTAATTACAAGTTTTTAGTTTTCTCCTGCAATTAGTTGCCTGGAAACTTCTTTCAGTTTAATGTATTGATAAATGTATTCAAAAGGCTGGACAGGATCAGTTTTTCCACTGGCCATAACTTATCATATACATATGTATACCCAATATAAAAGTTTAAGCATATTGGTGAAAAGAAAAAAAAAAATTACACACAGTGAAACTTTATTTGATGTGGCATTGGAAAAAAGTGGAAAATCTAATAGTTGATTGGAATCTCTTATCAGCTCTGCCTTCCTCCACATAACTCTGAATTATGTTATGCCTAATTTCCAATAAATGGGTCACTACACAGTTGTTTGTACTTAATCACATATGTACTTTGCACTGTACAACCAGCATTAATTAGCAAACCCTGACATGTGCAATACTTAGAGAAACAGCCATCCTGAATGCTATGTATACATTCCTTGGGCAGTGAGCCCACAAACCTGAAAAGCATTCACACACACACACACAAATGAAAAAAGGTACTCCTTGAAAATGGTCTGTAATCTTGTAATTTCTGACTTCTTCTGAAACTTGTTGCTAAAATTCCTTTATCTCCCAAAGGTATTGGGAAGAATACTTTGGTGACAGTGGTAAAGGGGTTTAAAGATCAGAACAGTTATGCAACAGTTAAAGTGGTATTAGTGATAGATACTACTTTACCTATTCTAGTTGAAGAACGTACACGTATAAAAAAAGAAAAACAAGAACACAGGTTTTGAGCAGCCTTCACAAAGGATAATTTCACAATCTTCACAAAGAATAATTTTTTGCTTCACTATATTATATTAAAGCTACAGTCCTGTGTGTACCTGAAACAACTGAAGGAGTATTTTATTCCTGCAAGTTTGTACAATCTCAGGAATGTTCACCTAAAACTGTATCCTCAGTGAGATAAAAATCTAGTCAACACAGGCACTTGTATAAATATCTCCAATTATTTTCAGGATGACTTGTGCCAGAGGTACCAAGTTTTAGGAATGGCCCCAAAACCCAAAGGCAATCATAGCCCCTGGCAGAGACTTTAAAGAATTTGTATGTTGGCTGGCTCTGCTTCTGGGGGCCTCTCCCTTGTTGGTTTGGGCAACCTGCCACAGGCAGGATGACAAAGCAGAAAGTGCTCTATGTGTCACCAGCTTGCTCTCTATAAAATTCCATCCACTAACAGCAATTGCGATAACCCACTGTCCTGGTGAATAATCGATACTTTCCAAAAATGAGTCAGGAGACACCTTTTCACAGAGGGAGACTGCTAAAGAGAACCTGAACCATGGATCTGCTCTGGATAGCCCTCAGAGATGCAGGGGTGAGGGTGACTCTCTGCCTGATACCTATCAGCGTTGCTCAGCAAGCCTGTAGCAACTCACAGTCACTGCAGGGAAGCCCAGGGAGGCTCTTGCCCTGAACTACTGCCAAGTGTTGGTTTTGTTAAACCCAGTCTAGGATGTGGTGGCTGCTGAGGTGGCACCTTCCCCATAACTTGCCAAGTGCTCCTTGATGTGAGGTGAATCAATCTAACCAAAAAATACTAAAAAAAGGGGACAAGTCTATTCTCTTCTACCACGCTGGGTTTTTTTCCTTCTTGGTGTCTCCACACTTGGCACCAGTTCTGGCAGACTCCAGGCCCGTGCATGAGTAAATCAACTCACTAACCTAGGAGAAAACTAACCCAAGAGAAGAAAAGTTATGGATGGTTTCCCACCAGTCTAACACGCTCAGCCAGCTCAGGAAATAATCCTGTGATCACGACAGCTGGTGCCAGGATGAAGGCATTACCAGACCAGCAGAGAGTACGAGGGACAGCAATATCTCTTGCTGGTAGTGGCAAAACTGCCAGTTTTGCTCCGAACTTGTTAAACCAGGAAAAAATCCACCTGGGGAGATAAAAAATACAGTGAAACAACTATAGTAGTTTCAATCCATATCCTTCCTTGCTGGGAGGGAGCTTCCTCAGAAATCAAAGTCCTCCCTGGCACCGAGGCTCTGAACTTTTGACTGTTTGTTGTGTAACTTCTGGCCTAGAATGAAAAAAAGGCATGATTGGTTTCAGAAGGCTTTGATCAGGTGGGAGCAGGACTAGCCCAACCCAACAGCCTGGACCAGCCTTGTAAGCAGAACTGCTCCAGGATAAGAATTGCCTTACCCTGCAAAAGTGATCCGGGGATCCCACCAGCTGCAGAGGCAGGACATGGATACCCATGGAAAGCACTTGCCCTTCAACTACTCACTCTGGAGCTCTAGAAGTGGTACTTCAAGGCAAAAGTCCCCAATGATTTACTTTGAGTTTCTGTATCACACAAAAGAACATTGGCAACAAGACCAAACTTCACATTTTCACAAACTATAATTTAAAAAATAGTTGTCTCTACTCCAGGAGTTTAGAAGACGCCTCTAAATTTGTAATGTTTCCGAGCAAGCACGTAAATTGCTTTACAGCCCTATCTTCATACATTTGGGAAGTACAGGCTATTTCATATCACAACAAATACTTACCATACATCCAAGCAAACTCTGTAGGTTGAGAAATTTTCATGTTTTCCTTCTTCTAGATTTGCTCATTTCTGCACTATCCTCACAGATCACTACCTCCCCTATTGCACAAACTCAAACATTTGGTAGTGACGACAACAGAGCCATTACATCATTCAGACTACCAGGGGAAAAACCCGAGCCCTTAAAAGACTCATCTCCAGCCTGGATCATACCACAAATACACACTGAGAGGCTGCTTTGCAATCAGCTGAACTGACAAAACTAAGAGGAGATGGAAGCCTGCAGCCTTGCTGGCATGGTGTCATTTGTTTTACCTACTAACTTGTGTTTGTCCCAGTTATGAGTTTTCTCACTTTCACTCCTCCAATTTTCTCCCCCTCCCACCAGGGAGGAGTGAGCTGTTAGCTAGACTTTCAAATTGAAAACCCACCAAGATTTAACACTTGACAAGCAAAAGAGTAAAGTGTATGTTCCCAAGAAATCATCAAACTATGTTATTGCTTCTATTTATCCAGTGTGTTGCTGCAAAGCCCTTTAATTTTTATTGTATTTTTGTTAATGCCCTTTTCATATCTAAGAGCTTAAAACTCCTTGCATTTAAATAAGGCACTGCTTGAATGGGATCAACACAATGTGGAATAACTGAACTTTGCAACTAGTTGAAGAAAGGGCTCTACTTTGTCAGATTTCTGTTAGCAGAGTCCTGACAGTGGATGTAGTATTGCTCCAAAACACCTATTTCCTTCACAAAAATATAAATTCTTTGCTTTTACTGCAGTTAGTTGAGTACAGAAAGCATTTAAAGTAAATTCCATAAGTGGGAAGACATATAGATACAAACTTTCTTCTTCTGGGAACTTTCCAGCCTAAGTGTTGAGTTTCCTAAGCCAGAAGAGAAAGAAATCCTCATCACTCTCATCAGCCAAACGAATGCAGTTAATACATGAAAAAGGCAGAAAGCAGCAGAAAGCCCCAGAGCACAGTATTCTCAAAGGACAGTAAAAATCTACTGACAACTGTTAATTTAACCGCTGAGCAGCAGGACAAGAATTACAAAACCAAGACAAATCAAAGATAAAACACTGACAGAGGAAGGATGAATGCCAGAGAAATGAAAGACAAACTTTCAAGTGACATCCATCTGAGAGCCTGAATCAAAGCTCTCTATACCAAGTGGAAAAGTTTCCACTCAGAAAATGGCATTAAGTGACCAAATTCACCCTTCCAGGCTAATTTGAACATCTCAACAACATCCTCCAATCAGCTTTCCACTCGAGACAGGTCAGCACTGTATTTGGAGGGCTGCAGTCCACCACCTTTCCATCCAAGAAGAATCTAGGGCAAAAAACTCAACACTCAAACACCCCTTCTCTAACAATCATCCACTCAAATTTATAATCTGTCTCATCCTGTTAGTCTGAAAAAAGGGCTTCTGAAACTGGTCTCAACTCCTAGTTCCTAGCAAAAGAAGTAATTCCTAATTCAAATCACTTGTTTTCCTTTTGCTTTTTTAAGTATTCATGCAGCTACCACAAAGCCCAAATGCTTTATGAAAATGTATATTTAGTAATTTCAACAGTACTTCAGTTGGTACAGAAGTACAGAACAGTAATTTCATCATTATACTCTTTGGTTTGTTACAAAGTCCTACAAGACATGTTTCTGCCATAATGATTATAGAACTTAAAATCCTACTCCAAAAAGACCTGGGCTTTCTCACAGACTTTCCTAGCAGTGCTCTCACCCACAGAAATTTCTCAGCAATATCAGACAGTGGGTACTTGCCCTTGAAAGGCTTCAGCAATTCCTCATTCCTTATGTAATTGTTTATAGTAAACCATACAGGAATTACCCAGGTTGCTCTAATTAGCACTAATAGGGATGTTTTCTGTGAGCATAACATCACGTGCTGACCTCAAGTATTTCTAGGACATCTACAATACAAACTCTGTTGGCTTTAACAGAACAAGCTATACAAATTTAACAAAAGTAAATTTCAGATTCTCTCCTCCTCAGTAAAAGGCAGCCAATCTTACACTGATTATGTATCTTTGACCAATTTCACCTTCAATTTTATTTCATTGTGAACTAAACTAAGTAGGTTATGAAAATCTTAATATAAAACTTGTCTGCCTGTAGCAGACAAGTAGCAAACTGTAGCTACAATATCTCATATAAAGATTTATATGCAATCTTTATGGAAAATATCATCTTACAATACCAGTAATTTTAACATAGATTTTTGTCTATTTCCACAGTTGCTTTGGGATTTACCCGTATTAGTTAATGCTTTGTCTAACCTAAATCAAAACAAAGGAAGCTGAATTCTGGTATAGCTACCTGTAAAGTGTATCATGCTCACAGTGCCATCCATACGGCTCACCCTTTATTTAGGATAACCTGAAAGAGTTGAGCTTCCTGACTTTTCTTGTTGAAATTCCTGCAGCCAACACAAACCTGTGGTTCTCACAAACTGTGATTAATATTCTCATGCTACCTTTTTTTAATAATTCCTGGTCAGTAAATAAACAACTCTCTGACACAAGCAGGAAGCACCACCAGCCTCACTTGAATAAGTGTGGCACCTGAGGCCAGAGAGGTAAAACAGTACTCAGCAGGGAAGGAACAGGATCTCCTGGTGCTGATGCCATTCATTAGTCCCTACTGCCACTGGCCATGCCTTTACTGCTTCTACCACAACTAAAGCCATTTATTCATTCCCACATATTTCTTTGTAATCAGGCTTGCATTTGAGTCATAGAGAACATAAAAAATGATGGAAAACAACTCACACACGATCAGGGTTTTTTTTGTCAAACAACCCGGTATTAAAATTGAACACGATTAAAGGAAAACAAGCTCTGTGCAGGTAATCTCACAGTAAGGGTATGAAGTTTAAGGCAGGTACAACACCTCGGAAAGCACCTGGGTACTTGGCTCAGAAACCTGTGATTTTTTTTCTCCCCCTAGTGGGGCTTTTTTAAGAGGTGAGGAAAACCCCAGATATTTTAATCCAGAGTAATCAAAGTTTTTTGTCTTTGAAAAACAAAAGGACTTGAGTGGAACAATTTAATCCTGCTTGTAGCAGCCCAGCAAACAATGACACAGCATTTCTGCCAGGAGAGGGAAGCAGCACGGCCGGACAGGTCCCTCACTGCCCTTTGAACTCCCCTGCCAGCAAAGCGACCCCACAAACCGACCCCACGCACACGGCCCTGACAAAGGTGTGGCTGGGAACGGTGTGAGGGGTGGCTGGAGAACAACAAATACCTTACACCTGTGAGCCACAACTACCGAGAAGTGCTGGCTTTGTGTCACGCTGTGCAAACAGCAGAGGAGATAAGGAAGTTGAAGAGTTTCCTTCCCACCATACTGGGGATGCAATGCCAGGACACAGAAGTGACCGTGTCAAACAGCTCTTTCTTCCCTGAGCTTCTGACTCAACAAGCAAAATAGGCAACTTTGCTAGAACAGAAGATAAAATGAGATGATATCACCGTCCACTTGTAAAACCAGTTCATTGGCAGATTTTTAAGAAAGACTACACTAGACTAAGCCACCACTACTTTCTATGGAAATAAAAGTATTTGCATGCTCTACTTACTTCCTCTTTGCATTTGTATCTCTTTTATGCAAATGACAGCACTGGGTCAGATAGGTTTGTAACAGCCAAAAATTGTGGGGGTCACACAGCTCCACAGAGTTTACCATAAACGAATCCCTTTACGTACTAATACTACAAGGCACAAAGAGCACATACAGGAAAGGCAATATGCTGAGGAAAGCAACAGCTGTGAACTTTTTGGAAGAAAACCAGAAGGTAAAACCAAACTGAAGATAAGGAAAATGAGAGGGGATCAGATATAATCAGGCAAGTTAGGAGATGGTTCTGCAAGGAAGAAATACAATGTGTATACATTCAAAAAATACATTCAAAAAAGAAAGTTGTTTAAAATATGAATGAGGAAAAAATGAACAAGTAATGGAAAAAAAACAAAACAGGAAATACATGAGTTGAGCTATAAACTGGAAGGCAGCTGCATGACAACAGGCAGGTGGACAAAAACAGACACCAAAAACAAGGGTAGATAAAATATTTATGCTGTAGATAAAATATTCTCAGGAGAGAGCAGTGGTAAAGAAAAGGGGGAATAAGTTAGCAATTCAGTATACTAAGTAAGCCAGAGTGCACAATTTTATCTGGTATCTGGTTTGTTTTCTACAAGCACAATCAAAACAGATACAAGGCACCCTACCAAAGGGTGATTGAGATGGGCTTAATGGAGGAACAACCATTGGATAGGAACAAGCAATGGAAACAAAAAAGTTTTGAAAATGGAGAAGGCATAAAAAAGGACTGGAAAAAGGAGATGAATACCAGACATTGTTGAGGGCCAAGTCTTGTTTCCATTCACAGCAAAAATCAAGGGGATGGCATAATTATTAAGAGGGTAGAGGAAGTACATGGGCATCCATTAGGCCACATCCAGGATTTGAGTCCACTCTACTTTTCTGCACAAAGAGTGCTATGATACATCTGTTATTGTCACCTGAGTAACTCACATGTAAATTACATGATCACATTTCCAGGAAATACTGCAAAAGTAAAAATATTTGGGGCCTCATTACTCTGACTCTCAGCACATGTAAATGTCAACACAACCTAATTACCACTGGTGTTTGTACTACAGCACAGAACTAGGACCACCAAAGTGGATCCCCTGGTACTCCATCTCACAGTTATGCAGCTTCAATGTCAAAGTCAAACCAAACTAAAACACAGCCCCTCATAATATTCAACTATGGCAGTCTGGGATGTAAAAAAGCAGCACTTGATGTTATAACAAGGTAGAGTCCCACAGAAACGAACAATATGTTTTGTAAAGCCAAAGCTGCAACCCAGGCTGTCTTAATTCTGAGATCTGTAAGTTTAGTCCCTTATTGTACAGCTTTGAATTTTGTACTTAATCCTTTCTGCAGTAAAATGCCTGTTTATAATACAGAAAACCAAGTAAGTGTGGAGATAATTAACAAAAAAATCAGGAAAAACACTCTCTTCTCAGTTACTTCCAATTTTCATAGCTTTACACTCACAAAATGTAATAAATACTGCACATGCAAAATGTAATTGTTGAAGTATACTGAATGCTATTTGAAGACTAAGAATAACCTTTTTGAAAACACAAGGTAAGAACAAGGGAATGCATTTAAGAGCTGTTATGCAAACTCTATATAAAAACCTTGTCTTAACCTTTTTACTTTTCCTGTGCTAGGTACCATTTTTTTTCCAGTTGAGCTCATTGCCAGCTTGCTTACTGTTTAGTTTTGTAAACATTTTTAGATCTTACAATGAATTAGTAACTGAAATTAATATTGCCATTGATAAAAGATGGAAAGGTGGGAAAAATCCAGAGAACAAATAAGAAATTCTTACAGCTACCAACAGCCCTATTTCTTTCTCCTACTACACACATAAGATTAAATATACTTTGATATTAAAACAACTCTATTGCTTGGTATTACCAGCTACAGAAAGGGGTTAATTTTAGATTTTTTAAGGTTTAGAGTCAGTTAAACAATGAGTAATTAGCATATTTGGATTATGTTTCCAATTTAATGTAAATTATGTATGTCTGTTCAAATTTCTGGAATTTTTTTCTTTAATCTTCTATTAAGTTCTTCAACCGCACCCAACACTCCTCTCATTTCTTGTCCTTGATGTACACTAAAAACTTGGATGTATTCCTTTGGGAAATGGACATTGGGTTTCAGATGATAATTTACTCACAAGCAACTACCCTAGAAGCAAAACTGCCTTGATGCTGAAATATAAACCTTGTCTCACAGTTTAAACCAACGTTCCTGGAGAATTACTTTAAGATGCTGCCAGAGTTGTAGAATAGGCAACAGGGAGTAGCAGTGCCTTAAATTGAAAAACCAAAGATACAGCAGAGCATATAAACCAAAGCCCAAACAACATGTTCTTTTAAGTCATTTAGCCTAAATGAGTCAGCTTCACAAGGCTGAAAATGCTCGTTAAGATGCAGGTTTCATTTCTGAGTTTATGCTTGCAGATAGATTGTTGGCCAGAGGAACCAGGTTTGGGTATAACTCCAGAGCAGCTCGCCCTGCCCCAGACTCCATGCTACCACACCTGCACAGATTCCAGTATCTGATTTAAAACTAAATTAGGTACTTCTAAATCATAACATGGTAGTGGCAGCATTAGGTAAGGGAATTGTTGTCAGGTCACAGCACTGTCCTGAAAGTACAAGGACAACTGGACCCTCCAGACAGTAGTTTGAGATGTTTTTTGTTGGGTTTTTTTTCTTCTCCTCTTAGGATCAAGGAACATCCAGTACTTCCAATGCTCAGACTGGAGGATTTTATGTTGGTATAATTGAAAGATCTAAGCAATATGGAGCCATAACAATGAGCCTATTTCAACAGCTTTAACTGTTACAAACCACATCTTTGTATTTGCCAGCTCCTACTGTGCCTTATGCAAATTCTTACTGCACAGGCATCTTTACTTTTTGTTTGCCAAGGTTCTGACAATTTCCATCCTGCATAATAAGACTTAAAATATCATATAACACCTTAAAGCTCCCAAGGTGGTTTTGTGTCGATGTCCTCAAATTATTGCGAGTATAAGACCATGTTTAAAAGCAGTCCCCTCTCCCAAGATTCGGTAGAGCTGAAAACACTCCTACAGTAGTACATGCTCAGTGAAGTACTACATCCTAAGAGTGCCTTTTCATTTAGGCAGAACTGCTGCTCGGTGCCAGATGTAAGCATAGGTTCATTTTCAGGCGTTCATTACTCTGAGCCTATTATTTATCTTCTTTCATCTGGTTTTATAGACCCGGTGAGAGCACGGTTAATTCTGTGCCCATGGAGGATCTCAGGCTGAGGCTCTGACTCTGACGAGGTACAGAGCAATCAGCTGAAACACAAATTTCCCCACTCTATCGTGGGAAGATGCCTCAGTCCTGGTAAGCAGAAATCATATCCATGCACCAGAGGGGCATTCAACTCCCACCTAACTCCAAATCGTGCTCCTAACTCCAAATCCTGTTCCCTCCTCAGCACAGACATCCTTCACGCCACGCTGTGGCAGTCCCCGGGGCCGCGGTCCCACACCCAGCATCTCTCTGATCTGCCGTGAGCGGGTCGAGGCGCACATCCTGCTCAATAAAATCACCTGGTGGCCCGTGTTTGGGAACAGGCACCCAGCACACGGGGGGACCCGCGGTCAGCCTGCTGAGGGCACAGCGAAGTTGTTCTGCAGCGCGGTACCCCCGCGGGGCGCCCGGCCCGCCTCGCCGGCGTTTCACAGGGAAACCGGAGCCGGTCTCTTCGGCCGCCCGCCCGCCGCACCGCGCTCCCAGCCCCCAGGTGCGAAGCGCTGCCTGGCAGGTGCTGTCCGCCGCCTGCCGCCTACCTGCCGGGCGCCGCCGCTCCGGGGCCGCGCCGCCGGGCGCCTGCCGCACCGCCTGGCTCTTCCGCAGGGTGCTGCCCATGGCGCGGGCCGGGCCGAGCCGGGCCGTGCCGGGCCGGGATGGGGTAGGACGGGACGGGTCCGGATCGCGGGCCCCGATCGCGGCCCCGTCCGCGGGAGCGCCCCCTGGCGGCCGCGGCGCCTCCCTCAGGCCCGGCGCCCAGCGCGGTCCGGTCGCGATGGCGACGGACGGGGCGGACACAGCCCGGCCCTGGCGCGGCCCCTGGCGGTGCCCGGGTGGGCCCAGGCCCGGCTCCCCAGCCAGACCTTCCTCCTGCGGGCTGTGAGGGGCTGGCGAGACAAGGGCGTTCAGGAGTTCTGGGAGAGGTTTTCCCCTCACAATTAATGGTTCGCGCTGAGATATACACAGATAGAAAAGACACTGTAACCGGAGGGTCACCTGCGTGAGGCTGGTCATACTGCTCCCGTCAGGGCTTGGGGCATTAAGTGCCACCACTGCCTTACAGTGCTGCCCTGTGGCCCCATCCTGGTGGCTTTCACTCAAATATGTGGCAAGAGGAGTGCCTGCCAAGGACTGCTGGAATCAGCTGAGAAGCCAAAGCAAGATGAAAGCCGTAACCCTTTAAACTACCACCAAGTCCACACAAATGCCCGCTGTTGCCATTGGCCGATATGAGCTTTCTTCACTCTCCTGGTGGCTTGATCCTGGCTGGATACCAGGCACACACCAAAGTCCTTCTATCGCTCCCTGCCACAAGTGGACAGTGGAGAAAAAATGTAACACAGGGTTCACGGGTTTAGATATGTCTGGGAGAGGTCACTCAGCAAATGCCATCACAGGAAAAACAGACTTGAATTGGGGATATTAACTGAGTGTATTACTAACAAACAGAGCAGGATAATGAGAAGTAAAATTAATCTTAAAAACACCTCCCTCCTCCCCTGCTCTCCCCCAGCAGCACAAGGAGACAGGGCATGGAGGTTATGATCAATTCATCCCAGGTTGTTTCTGCTGCTGCTCAGGGAGAAGAGTCGTTCCCCTTCTCCAGCATGGGGGCCCTTCCATGGGAGACAGTTCTCCATGAACTTGTCCAACATGAGTTCATCCCATGGGCAACAGTTCTCCATGAACTGCTGCAACGTGGGTCACTCTTCCACAGGGTGCAGTCCTTCAGGCACAGCCTGCTGCAGCCTGGGTCCCTCACAGGGTGACATCTCCTACCACAAACCTGTTCCACTATGGAGTCCTCTCTCCACAGATTTACAGGTCCCTGCCTGGAGCCTGCTCCATCGTGGGTCTCCTCCATGGGCTGCCGGTGGATCTTTGCATCCCAGTGGACATCCATGGGTTGCAGGGGGTCAGCCTATTTCACAATGGGCTGCACCATGGCCTGCAGGGGAATCAGCTCCAGCCCCTGGAGCACCTCCTCCCCCTCCTTCTCTACGGACCCTACTGTCTCCAGAGCTGCTCCTCCCACATATTCTTACTCCTCTTTTCTTTGTCTGCAATTATATCTGTACAATAACTTTTTTCCCTTCTTAGAGGGAAAGCTTCTGGCATCTCCTCACAGAGGCCATCCTTGTAGCCTCCCACTACAAAAACCCAGCCACACAAACCCAACAAAATGCTTCATGTGGAAAGAAACGTGTGACATTACATCAAACAAGGCAATTTATCTGATCAGTATTCCTGCTTACAGCAAACACTGACATTTGTTTGAAAGGTTTTTAAATGATGCAAACCCAGCCATTTAGGTTTTCTGTTGGATGGGTCATTTTTTCAGTTGCATTGATTGGCTGCTCGGCTCTGTGGCTGAGTGAGCATGAAGGATGTTGTGCCACCAACGCATGGCAATGAAATGAATTCCTAAGACTAAGGAATTCTTAGTCTTAGTGGCCACTGGGTTGTTCTGTTGCCCTGCATAAGTCCTAAGTGTCCCCCAGTGTACAATGTGTCATGTCTACTTCAGTACTCTGCCACAAAAGTAATAATGAGCAGCCACAAAGGATCAAAAGAAAGGGAAGCAAGAGAACAGGATAATAACTTTGAGTCTTGATGTTTAAGAGGCATTGCCTCCCCATTCCTGGGGTTTTTTCTCAGAGGACTTCAGCAATGCCTATTTGTATTTCTGTATTACTCTTTTACTCTGCAATGATATCTCCAGTGTCAGCTGGAGTTTCAAACACAGAAAAAAAACCAACTACATTTAAGACTGTTAAGTGAAAAAAAGTCTCTGAACTTATGAGAATGACCACTGTGATTTTAGAAGTTATGTCTTCAATATAGCTATCTGTAACAGCAAAAATTATTATAATAAGATAATAATTGTTGCAGGCATTCATGGATTATTATGGCTTCAGAAATAAAGTTATTAAAGTATTTTGCTGAACAAGCTTAGGGAAGAGACCCTATTCCACCAAACCCCATCTCAATATTTTCATTACATGAGGACTACCTGCTGGCAATTCAGCCAATTTGAGAAAAATCAGATTTTTAAAACCACCTTGCAGTCCTGTTATTCATTCACAGTGTTTCATTTTGCTTCTTCTTTTGCAATTTTCTTCTAATCACATTTCCTTTCATTAAGAAAAGGGTCTTACATTGCTGCAGTGAAGATCCACTAAAGTAAAGGAAAAAATTAATTTCTATTTTTGAGATGTCTTGTAAAACCAGTGCATACAAAATCAGAATTATCCAGTGTCACTTATAATCAAGGAGTCTCACTGTAGAACAGAATCTTGATGCTGCATCCAAAGACTAGCATGCATTTTCACATTCTTTACCCCACTCCTCCCAAGTGGTTGCTTCTTCCATGCCATGTTACTGGCCCACATAACCTCCTCCACCAGTTGATACAACCTCCTCACAAACACTACCATCAGGCCAGTTAAAGTCCAGCTGGAGAATTTATGTTCCTAAACTCTTATTTTAGTCAGACTACTTCTGATTTTGGCCTCTTGAAAGATAATTCCTTTATTTTTTCCCCATAGGTTTCATGCTCTCTCTGACTGGACTAACTGGACAAGTTACAATCAACTCCAAGATGCTATTGAACTCTTTCTTTCTAGCTGGTTTATTGTCTTGTTAGATCATCCTCCTTTCCAGTTTTACGTACTTCATTATCTGTTTCTCCACAGAAGACATTTGTTTACTCTCATGTTATTCCACAAGTTAATTTTTGGGGGGGGGCAGATCTGCCCTTCTTTCTATTAAAATTTTGCCTAGAAATTACACCTTTAATGAGGCTTAAGAAAAGCTGAGTACATTAATTTATCCTTTTAATTTATTCTTAGTTGACTGAATTGCACACATACGTGAGGTTCAGTGTTGAACCCCTGTAATATAAGCAGAATATGATGACAAGAAGAATGGAAAGCAGAAGGAAAAGGATGGGAAAATTTGCAGTATATTCCAGTTATTAAGAATGTGATGCCTTGTCCATAAGTGACTTACATTTTTGTCAGTCTGTGCCTTTCTCTCACTATTTAGACTCTTTGGAAGACAGACTGTATCTTCCTCTCTGTTTAGAAGACAGTTGATACTTCCATTTCTACTGCTGTCATCTTCATGCTGTCATTTTCCAGTAGTAGGGACATGCACAGGAGAGCTGGATCAGACAGTCAAAAGACACCCTGGATCCTGTAGTATCTCCCTGACACAGACACCAACTCAAACCCCTCTTGAGAGTCAGAGGTACGTCTGTGTACTGAAGTTTTTGGGAGACTGAAGCCCTATTTCAGTTTGGTACCAAAGCACAGATTTAAATCTGCTTTGGGTAGTACCAAGCCACAGGACAAGAGGCAACAGACAGAAGCTGATGCACAGGAAATTCTGCCAGAAGAGGAGGAAGAACTTCTTTACTGTGTGAGTGAGCGGGCACTCGATCAGGTTGCCCAGAGAGCTTGTGGAGTCGCCCTCATTGGAGATATTCCAGAACCATTTGGACATTGTCCTGTGCCATGTGCTCCAAGATGCCTGCATAACCTTCCAGTGTTGGTGTTAAGAGATCAGCTGTGATATATTAAATTAATGTGGGAAAAGTCTACAAAATACTTGAAGGACTAATAAAAGTAGTAATTACATTAAGATATTAACTGATAATGTCCTTTATAAAGGCAAAATGTAAGGTGTTTTACTTTGCCTTGAAATTTCATAAGGAAATGTTCTGGGTTTGGTTGGGGTAAACCTAATTTTCTTCACAGTGGTTAGTATGGGGCTGTATTTTGGGTATTTTATGGCAAATATATTTGATGCATGATTGCTGCTGAAAAACCATATGACAGTGCTACGATTATCTAAATGGTGCATCAGTAGAAGAGTCCTTCAGTTGTTTCTGAGATAATTGATTTCCAGCTCCCTGTTGACAGTGATCATTAAAATACTATTAGAATTTCTGTTCCCACAAAAATTTCTAAATATTCCTTCTATATATTAACTTAGATGAAGGCTGTTTCAATAAATGAAGAGCCCACAATGGAACCTTCTTATAAAGTATGGAATTCTTGGTGCTGAATGCAAAATCACCTAAATATTAGCGTTATTAAAGCTGGCACTGTCCTTGCATTTTCAGACTATTAATGTAATTGAAATACCACAGGTCATTTTTGCAAGCTCAGATTCATTTTCTTACCTTGGGATCTCACCTCAAAGTTTTTCCTCTTGTATAATCTCTGGATCTAAGCTCCTTCTGTAGCCAACAGAGAAAGACAGGCATGTCCAGGTGTTAACTCATCCTTCTGAAGAAAGGCACTTCTAAAGAGTGAGCCTATCTCTAGTCCTTAGTCTGGACAAGTTCAAGAGAAAAGAATTTCAGCTTTCATGTTTAAGTTGACAGAAGTCATCTCTGTCTCTGCCTACACTGCAAATACAATGGTGTCAGTCAGTATGTTAGTGACAGTTCAGGGGCACAGCTAAGATGCTCCCTGTGCGACCGAGTGTAAGAGAACAGTTTTATTTTCATCATGCTGCTGACAGAATGGAAACGTACACAAGCCTTTGAAGCAGCGCACTTTAGGGTCCCATATCTACAGGAAGGAAACTACAAATGCTGACGAATGCCACAGACTCTGGAAATCTTTGATACTTCCAGGAAAGTCCTGAATTTCTCCATTCATGCTGGGTTTGGCTGAGAATGAGTTGGTTTTTCCCCTGGTAGCTGGCACAGTGTTTGTTTTAGATTTAGTATGAGAACAATGTTGATAATATATCGATGTTTTGGTTGTTACTAAGTTGTGTTTACTCTAAATCAAGGACTTTTTGTCTTCCCAAGCTCTGGCAGTTAGCGTCTTCTGCCAAGAAGCTGGGGGAAGCATATATCCAGGACAGCTGCCCCAAGCTTGCCAAAGGGATAATCCATATCATAGAATGTCATGTTTAGTAAATAAACTATGGGGAGCTGTCCAGAAGCTGGCAATGACTGCTTGGATCAGGCTGGGCATTGGTCAGTGGGTGGTGTGCAACTGTGTTGTGCATCACTTGTCTCTGGAGTTTTATTCCTCTCTCCTTTTCTTTACTACTACTGGTAATAGTATCATAGCACTATATTTGAATCATTAAATTGTTCTGATCTCAATCCATGAGGTTTACTTTTTTGTTCAGATTCTCCTCCCAGTTGAGGTGAGGGGGACTGAGCAAACAACTGTGTGGAACTTGCTGACTGGGGTTAAACCATGGCACATGTCAAGCAGAATCAAGTGATCAGACCTGTTAAAGTTGTGCATTCAACCACATGGACACAGTGGGGTTTATGAAATAAATTTTCATGATACAGAGAAAAACTTAGTTGTGTAGCCCACCAGAGCTCCTGCTCTGTAAGCCCACTGTGTCAGTGCTGACAGCCTTGAGGCTGTAACTGTAACTTTGTCATCAGAACTGGACTGGGCAAAAGTCCACATTTCCTCACTTCCCATCTTCATCTGATGTGCCTTCTGTGCTCCCTCTGCAGTACCCAAAACAGAGCTGTAATGGAACCCAGCTTCCCCACCCCTGGGAGATGTAGAATTTCACTGCATAGTCATTAAGCAGCTGTTTGTCCTCTTGAAGAGCAGAATTAAATAAGATATCTTTCACCATACTTATACCACTGAGAAATTTCAATCCCACATGTAGCTGGTAATACGGAGAAAATCCAAAACATAACCAGAGAATGCAGCTGAATGCTAGTGATATCAAACAAATCCGTGTGAATGACCCTTGCAAATGTGTAATAAATTTAGTTATGAAAAATTAAATTGAAGTTTTACCAGAGCTACTTAGCTTTTCCATTTTATACTTTATATTACTTGTCATAAGGTTTGAAGAAGCTAAATGACTTCAACCTTTGCTATTTAAAATGAGCATTGATTTTTTTTCTTCTGGGTTTTGAGAAGAGACAAAACCAATGCTAATGGTTTTATCCAGGAGGCTGTAATGGCATAGTTGCAAAAGCGAGCTCCTCTCAAATTGCATCACAAAACTGTGTCGTTCCTTTTTTGAAAACAAAGCAGAGGAGATATTGTTATAGTTTCACCTCCACCTGTTGCTGTATTACTCATGGACAAGTTAGAAGCTTCTGCCAAGAACTCTTCTAGTCCTTCAAGTGGTTCTGTCTTGCATGTGTACTTTGAAGTTCCTATTGCTTGTGTGGAATGTCTATATTTGATGTTTTAGACATGTCTTAACATACAAATCACCTGATTACAAGTCAGTTCTGTTGCAGCTACCTTTCAAAGGGATTGCTGCCAGCCACATTTAACCCCGCTGGGCTGAGATTAACTAGCAAACCTAAACTTCAAGTTGTATCTTTGCATCTATTTGCTTGACTACCCATTCCACTGGTGAAAACAGTAAGCTGGTTTTTCTTTTTTCTCAAGGAACAAGCCTGTGTGTCTTAGCTCCCCCCAAAATTTTTGAAACCTTGGTCAATTTTAATCAAATTTACTTAGTGGAATATGTCTCAACATACTACATTTCTGTGCATCCTGTGAAGGAAATGCAGTTGAGCAGTAGTGAGGAAAAGGCTCAAAAATTAGTTCAGCTCTCCTTAGGGATTTGCATACAGCGGCTTGGTCTCAAGAAGCCTTCAGAAAATAGTTTCACTTGTCATTTCTTATCTCTGGTACTCCTACCTCTCCCGCTTTCCCAGTATCTAAGCCATTCACAGTTCAGCTCAAGACAGGAAAATAATACTGCAACTGATTCAGCAGTTGCTGGGGAACTGAGGCACAATATTATTAAAACTCAGACTTTCACAGGCATTTATGCACATCTCAATTGAAATCTGATGGCTTGGATTTACAGTAATTTGCCCAAGGTCATACTAAAAGCATGCAATAGGCCTGGGAATTGTATCCAAGCTTGCACTTTGCTCTTTGGACCATACTTCCCAAATGGAGTGTAGTAACTTCAGAACTGCAGCTGCCCAGCCCCCTTTTTGGAGGGATACCAGTCTGCTGTGAATAAACACATCCTTTGGTCCTCACGGCATGAGCATCAAAGCTAGCTGCTCTTCTAGGTCTGCCTCTCAGTGGAGAGTCTGGCACAGTGCAGACGCAGTGCGTGTCTCCCCTTCAGAGCTCTGGGATCACATAGCACAAAGGCCACCTGAACACCCAGTTCCTTCCAAGTGCAGCAGAAATTTTACTGTTAAAGGGGAATACTATATAAAAGGAGGCCATGATTAATTAGCTAAAGAATTTTTCCACACAGCAGCAATCTACTGATACTTAGAAAAATAAAAATGTCTTGAACTTTGTTTAATTCCATTTGGTCTCATCCCACTCTGACTTGGTTAATTACCTGTAGATAATTTCTTCTGGATTTCCACATTTCATCTTTTTCAGGTAGCATTGCTTAGGCCTGTAGCAGCTTCAAGTATCTTTTATTTGGGAATACAAATAAGAACACTTTGATCTACAAAAACAGAGAAAGAAGATAATGAACATAAAAAGATCATTATTAAGAATGAATACCAGTTCCTGAAGCCCCATGGAGTTCACAGTTTGATGACAGACCTATTGCAATAAGAATCACACAGTTTTGAGAACTCTGGAGAAAGTTAGATGAACAACTCACCCACCCTACATCCAGTGCTATTTCTACAAAAATCGGTATTTCTTATTTCAAGCACATATTTTTCCAAATGACAGAGGCCACAGCACAAGTAAGGCACATTCTGGAACAAGCTGATTTATCTATTCTGGTTTAAAGAAGTATGCTTGCTCACCTTAGCTAAAACCTACTAAATAGAACAGAAGATATCTGAAGATTTTGATTTCCTCACTGGAAATTTTAGGCCCAAAATGACAATCTCAGGAAGTAGATCACAGCCTCACAGAATATGGAGCTTGAGAGTATACTTAGCATAGGAATAAAATAACAAACCAATTGAAGACTGAGTGACAAGTGTGTGACAGAAATGGAGGAATACAAAATAAAATGTATGTAAATGGGAATGCTGGCTTGGATTCCCTGACTCCAGCTGGCTGACAAGTTTAACCACTGAGTGCTGTTCTGTCACCAGTAACAGTGAACACTTGCTCCCACTATGGTGTCCTAAAGAAAAGTGCTGAGCAGAAGTGGATAAGTAGTTTTTCCATCAACAGAAAATAGATATCATAAAAAAACCCCACAGGAAAAACTGATGCCTTGCCCCTAAGCAATACAGAATCTGAAAAACATGAAAGCTAAAACTTAAGGCATCAAAACAATATTTCCAGTTCAAGTTTGAAAAAAATGCAGTAGAAAAATTCGAGGGCTGTGTTTTCAAGAAGATTCAAAACCAGCGACTAGCAGCTCAAAAAAAGGGCACTGTCGGCTCTGTGCCCTAAAAAATCTGCACACTGGTCAGTGTTTGTCTTTCTAATCACTTGTGAAATTCTGGGCTGACATGACAAAATCCACCCAAAGATCTTAAGAGTGCACAAATTACTAGTGTATTGTCATGGCATTGTACTGAACACAAGCTATAAAACAGATAAAGGAGGAAATGCATCCCCATAGGTCCCAAACTTAGTGAATATTCCTGCATTACTTAACATCATTTGGGCATTTTAAAAAAATTACTAATTACTGCTCATAGTACCCATGAGGCAGCATTATGCTGCATATAGCATTTGCAGAAAAAACCCATGGCCACGCAAAATTCTTCAGTTTGATGTTTCACTTTAAACTCAAAATAATCCCAATAACATGGACCTTTGGAGTGAATATAAATCTTTATGATATATCAAAGCACATGAAACTAATGTTGTTATGTGAAACCATGTGGAAATGTGTAAGGTTTATTGAGTTCTGCTTTGTGTAAACCCCAGTACCACAAGAGAGCTAGGACAGGAGTGTACTGTATTTATCAGATATTAACCAGAAGAGGATGCTAGCAGAAGCTGTTGTGAAATGTGAGTTTCATACTAGTTTAGTTAAAATACTTAAGACCCTCAAATAATGAAGAATTACTACAGATTATTAAGAATTGCACAAACCAAAAATATTCTTATTACCTCTGTTGTAGAGATTGCACATACACATGTTGGTGGCAGATGTGTGGAATGTCTTTGGCTGCCTTTTAGCTCTTCCTGATTCTAGTGAATGGAAGGACTAGTGGATTATGAAGTGTTTCATATAAATGCTTCATAAGAAAGGTTTATAAATCTCAGTGGAGAAGTCAATCCAACTAATATCTTCACTCAGCAGCCCATATTTCTTCAGAACAAAGCCTAAAAGTGGAAGAAAAATGTTCTCTTTAAACCCTGTATCACCAGGGGGAAATGATTCTTTTTTGGTTTGCAGTGATATTTTACTTTTTTGGTGGAAATGGGTAATACAGACCCACAGATCCCCTCACCCAAGGTTCTGTTCCACCAAATGGTTGGTTCGACCTGGGTTCCATGAGCCATCCTCCTCCTTCAGGGAACTCCTCCTCTTCATCAGCCTCTTCTTTCTCAGGCTGTGCAAAATGTAGGAAGTCACTGAGGATGTAACCTGTTCTCCTCTCATCTGGTGAATCTTGATGCAGATGCAGGACAGGTTGGAATAGATCTAAGGAACCTTCACAATAATGGTGCCTGCCTTGCTGACAACAGGCACCAGCTACTGAGGCGACAGTGGGTGAGGCCAGAACACAAGGCCAGTGGGACACAGCTGGCCACTCTCCCCCAGCCTCCACCTCCCATGGCAAAGAGGACAACTGGGAACTGGAGCATCTCTCTTACGAGGAAAGGCTGGAGGAGCTGGTCCTGTTCAGCCTCAAGAAGAAATGACTGAGAGGAGGACCTCATCAATGTCCATCAGTATCTGGAGGGAGGGGAGGGTGTCCGAGGATGAAGCCAGGCATTTTTGGTGGTAACAAGCAATAGGACAAGAGACAGTGGCCAGAAACTGACACACAATTCCACCTGAACAAGAGGAAGATCTTTACTGTGTGGTGACCGCACACTGGAACAGCTTGCCGGGAGACACTGGAGTCCCCCTCACTGGAGGTATTCCAGAGCTGCCTGGAGCTCTAGTATGACCCTGCTTGAGCAGGGAGGTTGGACCAGATGACACACTGTGGTCCCTTCCAACCTGACCCGTTTGTGATTCTGTGAGACCGAGGCCACGGGGAAAAGCTGCTCCTGATCAGAGGCCCCGCTGCACAACCGCCAGCGGCAGCGGCGGCAGCAGCAGCAGCAGCGGCGGCGGTGGCGGCGGCGGCGGCGGCGGCGGCAGCGGCATCAGCAGCCCTGCGGGCCCGAGCCCCGAGCAGATCGAGCCCTCGGTGGCAGCCCCGGCCCGCGCGGGAGGAGGGCCCGGCGCCCCCGGCCCGGCCGCTCCATAAAGGAGGCGGGCAGGCCCGGCCCGGCGGGAGGGCGCGCGCTGTGGGAAGAGCCGGCGCGAGTGGCGGGGAGGCGGCGCGGAGGGAGGGCAGCCGGGCTGCGGGAAGCGGGGCTCCGCGCTGGGACTGGTTCCTTCGCAGCCATTTTCCGTCCAACCAAACAGCCGATTTGCGGAGGGAGCCAACCAGGGCCGCACTGGAGGTTTGTGCCTGGCTCCGGCCAATGATTGGTAACCGGTTCCACTGCAGGCTCGAATGAAATGTCCGTCTCCCTCCCCGGGCCCCGGCGCTGCCGCCGCGCCGCCGCCGCGGGCACCAGGAAGTGCGGGGCTGCCGCCCCGGGCCCCGCAGCGGCCGCGCGTCGCTTTGTGCGGCCGGAGCCGCGGGGGCCGCGCGGCCGGGGAGCCGAGCGGGGTGGGCGGGCGGGCGTGGAGGGGAGCGGAGCGGAGCGGGCGGGCAGGGAGGGAGGCGGCGGCGAGGGGGTGTCGGCAGGGGTGGCGGGGCGCCTACCACCGCCGGTGTCCTGCTCTCTCCGCGGGGCCCTCCCCGCTCCGGCTCCATTTTGCGGCCTAGGCAGGGGTGGGGGCAGCAGGCGGAGCTGCCCCGCGGCCGGCCGGCACCCCGCACCGCACGCTGAGCAGCGGCGGGCACTGGCGGCCGCACGGCCTCCCGCCATCCCTCCGTCTCCGCGCCGGCCGCGCTCGCTGTGTCCTGGGGCCGCGGCTTTGTGGCGGCCGCGCCGGGCGGAGGGGGCTCCGCGCTCTTTGTGTCCGCCCGGCCGAGCCCCCTCCCCTCGCCGCGGGAGCGAGGGGCCGGGACCCCCACCACGCCCACGGCCCCTGGTCGGGCCGGGAGCCGGGCAGCGGGACCACAGCGGCCCGATCTCTCCTCTCGGTCCCCCCCGGCCCCGTTGTGGAGACCGAAATTTCCTGGAAGGTTTGGCGGTATTTTGCAGGGATGAGGAGCGTAGGGCGAGGCCCCGGGATGTGGTGCCAGTACCCGGCTGGGCGTGCGGGCGGGAATGCGAGGCCTTGGTGGGCTGCGGGGATCCCGGCAGAGGCGCCTGGCCGGCCCCGGGCAGGTGCGGGCAGCGCGGAATCACAGCCAAGGTGACCAACAATAAAGTTGCTCATTAACTGAGGACTCGTCGTCTTGTGCCGTTTGTAAACAAGGGATCACGACAGACGAGTTACCTCGAGCAGATGTGAGCTGGGTGCCAGCAGGGCTCGGAGGCTGTTGGCTGGAGTAGGAGGGTGTCCCCCGTGCCCCAGCGCCGGCCGCGTTTGCATCACTGAAGGGCATGAAATCGGGAAATGGGATCGATCGGCTCTCAGTGGCACAGACGCTGCTGGGTGGCGTCAGCACTTGTCCTGTGACACACATGACAGATGGGAGAGATGGGACCCTGCCATTATCAATGTCTACACAACTTTTCTGTGTGTGGCAGGTGTTCTTGGGCAGGTCTGTTTGTGCTAGCTGCTGTTCTGCCTCCTGAAATTATGTAGTTGGTGGTCCTGAAGAGTACTGTCCAGGTTATTCACAGACAACCCTATTGGGAAACAACCAAAAAAAATCGTGTGTTCTGGTAATGTTTCTGCGGCTATAATATATATTCTGCAGTACAGAATATAGCAGTAGAAAATCAACTTCTAGCGTTACCAATTTCTTTAAGGCTTAACCAAAAAGATTTTGTTTTGAAAAGAACTGTCAGGTAAAAGCTACCTACTGTGCTTGGTTTGCTTTTGGGATGACAGAATTAACATTGATCCGAACATTTCTAGGCAGTGGGGGACACAGAAATCTGGATTTCGGCCCATTCATGGACTCTGTTACACTTAGTGACCTTTCCTTGGCATCTTGGTCGATGGCAGTTATTGTCAATTTAAAAAAAAATTCAGCTTTCTCAAAAGAAGCTCTGGCAAAATGGTAGGAAAAGGGAAAATGGCAGGCATCACTTTGGGCAGTATTCAGAGTCTGGCTTTAATTGGCTTGCAGAAATGGAGAAATGAGGTCTATATATAATCATTAGCATTCTGTTCCTAAACAGTAAGCTTAGTGGTTGCTTTCTCTGTTTCTTTGCTTGTGTAGCCTGTGGCATGACAGTAACGATGTAAAGGCAGGATCCATCTGCAGTTCTCTAGGACACCCAAAAAGGCTCAGTCTGAATCATTCTGAGGCCTGTGTGAGTTGCTTTTGTGCTATGCACTGAGTGTGTGTTATACGTGGTCTTGGCTGCTGGGATTTACAGTTATGGGATTATATTGGGAGAAGTTAGGAGCACTGTTACTCTTTAGACTGTTACTCTTTACACTTCAGGATTTGACAGTCGCAGCAGTTCAAAGCTTAACTCTTTTATTTGTGGTAGTAATTACATGAAGGGAGGCAATGTTCAGAAATTGAATGAAAAGAATGTTTAAGATAATGTCAAGATATGAAACATTATTAAACACTGAAACTTTGAAAGTCTGGTGTCTTGTTTTGTCAACATTTAAAAAACATTTGCAAGGTTCTTCCTTTAGTGCTTTCAAACGTAAATCTAAAAATGTCACTCCACCTTTAAAATTTTGCTTAGAAAGAAACCTGACTGTTAGTACTGAGTTTTGCAGTAGTGTTTTAAAGAAACTTAGTATTTGGGAATGGATGTTTTAGTGGCAGGATGCTTGTAAAAAGAGTAAAACGTGACAGTATATATGCATGCTAAACAATATGGCTACATAACATTGGTAGAATAAAAGCAAGTGTCAGCAGATTCAACAGTGTGGGCTGAAAATATTGGTCTGGTCTGAACTAGCTTTGTAAAACTTACTTGCCCTGTTGCATGAGAGGAAAAAGCTGCTTGGCATACTTGAGTTACTACTTCAACAAAGGAAAAATAGCCTACTTAAAAATGTTCTCAAACTTCTAAGAGGAAAAAGATAGGATTTATGGATTGCTGCTTCAGTAAACAAATAAGCTTAGTTTTTCACAAAAAGAAATGCTAGAAAAGTATCAAAAACCTATTATTGAAAGGTAATACAGGAATTTCAGTCAGGTTGCTGAAAGATGGAGTTGCTGGTGCAGTGTGTTCAGCACTGCTTTCCTCTTCTAGCTTTTGCAAAAGCAACTAAACTGCCTCTATTCCTCTGCTCATCTTGTTTGTTTTCCTCTCCAGCTTCCTTCTTCTACTGCCAAAAAAGAGAATGCATGGAAACTTGGTTTCTCCTGCTTGCTCTGTATCACTGACCCACTCCTTCTTGATGTGAAAATATGTGAGGTTTTAGTCCAGCCATATATATTGGAGCTAACAGTGCCTGTGGGTGTTAGCCAACCTGGGAAGGAGCCACCAGCTGCCCTAGAACAGCTGGATCTGTGTGGAGGGGCCTGTGGTCAGAGACATTGGAACTTGTGAGATAAGACATAAAGCTCATAGACTGTTACCTGGAGTGGGAAGGTGGAAAGGGGGCAAGGCCCACTTTGGATGTCATAAGGGAAAGTTTCCTCTCTGTGGGCCAGGGAAGGATCCTGGTATAACCCAGATGCTAATGAACCTCGGTGACACTGTCTGGTCCTCTCAACATCAGTCTGCTTTTCCCAGTGTTATTCTGCTGTGGGGGAAAACACTGAATGTAAGGGCTTAGAGAAGCCTGAGATGGGGAGAGAGTGCAGCAGCTGGTTTTGTTCTAGCTGTGTGCTAAGAGGTTTAGTGTTATTTTTTTCTGTATCTGCTGGAACAAGGTGAATGCATTCACCAGTTGGTATTTCTTGTTGCAGGTGAGAATTCAGTGGGAAATTAGGATCCCCAGAAGTCACTGAAAAATAAGAGAAAATTGAAGGTGTATTTTCAATTGAAAAATCTTTCTGCTTAGCAGAAGAGAGTGCAGATAGCTTAAATAAAACTTTATATCTCTGCTTTTATGTACTGATTCAGAGCATTACATCTCTGGTGATAAGGTGTGGCAGAATGAATGATGTGGTTACTACCTACAGCTTTAGTTGTTGTTTCTGTCCTGCTTCTTTGGCAGACGTGACTTCATGGAATGTGTACCAAGTGCTTCAGTTCATTGCATATCATTTTCTACTACCCCTCCTGTGGGGTAGCAATTTTGGGAGACAGGGTGAATAAATACCACATGAAATACTCATTGCCAGATAACTTCCCCATTCTGAAAACAAAAATCTTGTTTCTTCAATTTATTTTTTCTTCTTTGTTTTTCCTTTTATACTGATCTAAGCTTTAGTCCCTTCTTCTCAATGCTAGCAAGGTTTGGGCTTGCATTCCTTAGTTATCATTTAGGTGAGCCATTGATACTGACTGTGCTCTTAAGAGAGCTTGCAAGATTTACTTTGAGATACTGATGTTTTATTAGTTTAGTATAGACATATTATAGGAACAGTCTGAGTTGTGGGCAGCTGACAGGAGCAAGTTTTTTTAAGCATCCTCTGGAATATTTATACCAGATGTCAGTGTAAACCTGTATGTTTGTTCATTTGCATCTTATCACCGAACCTTCTTTGATGCCCTTGAAATATTTCTCTTTTAACACATTTCTTTAATTTCCATGCATCAAATAGTTTGTATATCCCTAGTAATATTCCTTTTCTATTAGAAATGGAAAAAACAGACAGAAAACCACTAACAGCAAACAGTGTGCTGCTGCTCTGTATTCTGAATGTTTGTGTCCTGTACTTGTTTACTCTCCCTGGTTGTTGACAAAATCAGATAGTGGCATGGTCATTTTAGAGACTGACATGTCACTTCTGATATGCTTAGTTCTCAGTCTTGATTCAGTCCGTGTATGCATGAAGGAGCTTTAGTGTCTTCCTAGTGCTGGAGGCTGAGGATAATGTACAACCTGTAGTAATTGCTTCCTGCAGTCGTGCACAGCACTTGCTGCTGGAGGACTGAGGTGTTGGAAGCCCTCCCTCGTGCAATTTGGCAGCCATACAGAGGTAGGAGATGGTCTTATATTAAAAGGCATTGCAATGTTTGCATGCTGAAATGGCCATGAAATGTGATGTATAATCTGCAAATGGCTACTCCTCTTTAAAGCAAGTAGTAACAACTCGGTGGTCTAAAGCAAAATCTGAGGGGAATTCTTGCCCACCTGAACCTTTTAGGATTACATTTCCCAGGATTTTACCTATTCTAGCATCTACTTCATTCTACAGTAGTAGGTCTTCCTACTAAATTGGCCCACATAAGAACTGTTGGCCTTTTTAGTCTGCCAGAGACTGCAGGTAGTGTAAGCAAGGTGTTGTTTCTATGCTACATTGGACTGCTGCCTTTCCAGAGCAACTTCAGGGACACAGATATGTTTGTGTCATGGTTTTGGAGTGGTTTTTATTGGTTGTTTGGGGGTTTTGTTTGTTTGTCTAAGGGGGATTAAGTAACAACAGTGTAGTGAGAACAGTGTTTTCTCATTTTCTGAACATTGCTGTATGTATTAGAGAACTTGAGCTGAGCTTGACAATCAGATAATGTGGTGATTGGCTGGAGTTTTGAACATCTGAAATGAAAACTGTAATGTGTGAGTGTGGAACTGTTTGTTATGAGATGACTGGGATAGCAGTGGCCACATTTTCCTGCAAGGTCATGTTTGTCATCCATTGGGCTCCAAGAAATACTAGTAGGGTGACTTGGATGACATATTAATTACAGTTGCTATATTCAGATGCCTGGATCTCGAATTGAATGACAGCTCTGGCTGAAGTTCTCCCATCCACTTACTTGGATCGAAGCAGTGTGCTGAGATGCCCTCCCTCCCTCCCTCCCCCTGAGGTCAGCCAGGCTGAGGAGGAGCCTGGGGCAGCTGGGCAGGCTCTGGCTGTGGTCGCCTTCAAGATGTGGCTGGATAAAACCCTGAGTGCTCTGCTCGGAGCTCACCCTGCTTTTAACAGGAGCTGGAGTGGAGACCCTCCCACAGCCACTTCCAACATGAATTATCCTGTGGTCCTGGATTAGGATGTGGTTGTGCTGAGCATTATGCAGAAGGGTGTTAGAGCTGTCCCTAATCCCTTTGTCCCAAGGTTGTCCCAGCAGCTAAAAATCTTTCTCAAATAATACCGACAGAAGTAATTTCAGTTGATGTTAAGCTGTCAATGCCTGTTTTCTTTATCTGAGTCAGATCTGCCTTTTTCTGTTGCAAGCCTTTTCCTGTCAATTTTACTAATCACTATTTTAGATTCATAGTGCTGATAAATGCCCACACAAATTCCCACTAATGGTGAAATAATACATCCTGTAAGTAGATCTGGAAATGTTCACACAGAAAAGAATAGAAGCAAAGGTATTACCTTGAGGATGCATTATTCTAATATGACCAAAACTGTCTGTAGATGCAGCAGAGGTTTGAAAGAGGTTCAAGCAGGAATTGTCTTTTGAAGGCAAGCTGGGCTAATGAAAGCAAGATGATTTCTTAGTGTTGCTGGGTCTTGGCTGGGTCAGATGGAGTAGCCTGCAGAGGTGAGCAGAAACCAGTTATCATATCATGGCAGAAATTTAAAGAATATTGCAACCCTGGAGGAAGGAAATTTAGAAGAAATGTTTCACAGAAGATTGAAAAAAGAGAGGGAAAAATGATCAAGGTATTTAAAATATCTTGTACTGGGGCTGAGTAAAGATTGTTGAGATATGAATTAAATTCTAGTAGGGATCAGAGAGCCGAAACTGAGAACAAGACTACCGGAAACTCCTAACTTAATTTTGGAGGTAGCTTTTGGGATTGACCAGACTACAATTTTAATTGTTTCAAAGTACAGAAGAAAGAGAAAGGCATGATTCTCTTAATGATGTGTAATGTCAGTTTTGGTGATCATGACATCCAGGATTGTGATATCCTTGCATTGTCATTACAGTAAGCTGAGTAAGCAAACTGAAGACCCTTTGGAAGACTGAAAAGCAAAGTTAAATCTCCCAACAAAGAGTCTGCAAAATGTGGACAAAGTGAATTTATGTAAAGGTTGGCACGTGGAAGCCTGAAATACTGCCCTTGCTTTGGGTAGAGCTGCTGTGTAAGAATTGAAGCTGGTTTACAAAAGCCCAGCAAAAGGGACCTGAAGTTCTTTATAAAAGTGTGTATAATACTCTGTACAGTGAAGAAGAGCTGGAAGAGTCTTTTTCTCTTGAGCAGCTCCTAAGGCTCCCTCCAGCAGTTGTTAGAATGCGAGCAGTGCTCACATTATTTATGCATCTGTGGCCAAGTGTAAAACTGGACATTGCTTGAAGGTTTCAAAGTGAAACTCAGCCCTGTGGCCACAAGCAAAGTGCAGAATAGTGAGGGGTTAAATGCTCATATTTCTGGGTAGGTGTAAAAATAGTACAACATAGCTTCTCCCTCCCTCTTCAGGCTAATGGATGTGCAAAAAAGTGAGCTCTGTGGTCTCACTGGCAGCAACCATGTGATCCTTCAGACACCAAGGTACCCACACAGGGGGTGTAGGCTCAGTGAGTGGAGTCAGTGGGCTCTGTCCCCCCCAAGGGCTGTGTGTGTAGCTTGTCAGTAAGAAGGAGGGAAGTACAGGCTCATTTGGCTTCCCTTCTCTCCTGGCATTTAAGTTACCTATTAAACTGTGACTGCCCCCACCTCCAAAGCCTCATGAAGAAGTCTTGTTGGCCACCACATCAGAACATTGAGAGAAGAGCACCTAAGGATGCCCAGAGAGTGAGGCAGGGCTGGACCAGGGAATGCTAAAACATGACTCAGAAGGCACATAGGAGTAACTGGTGTCTCAAGGAGGATGAGGATGCAGGGCCGGTCCCGTGGCCTGGCTAGAAGTTTGTCAGTGGGCTTGACAAACCAACATGGAAGGGAAAGGTGAGTGAAGGATGCACTCTCTGTAGTAATTAATAGGTAAAGCAGTCAGTGAATAGGGGGCTGTTGTAGGTTTTGAGGGTTGTTCAGAGACACCTTGCATGTTCTGGTGAGACTCTCATGAGATGTATCTATGTGCTACATGAACCAAATGATTCTGTGCCTCTGGCTGAGTTTTTTGAGAAGCCTCACAGAACAGCTGAACTACTTCCACTGTCAATAAAACTCAGGAATGACAGTGGGAATGCTGTTCTCCAATAGCAAAATATTTATGCTTTGTATAAATTGATCTCAAAGTTTGATTAATGTGCTGGGTTTGAGTAATAGCTGCACTTAGTGATGTAACAATCACACCTGAAAGGTTTCCTTCTTCTGGTTGCAGATGGATGGTGACAGCTCCACAACAGATGCTTCTCAGTTAGGAATCGCTGGGGATTACATTGGTGGCAGTCACTATGTGATACAGCCTCACGATGGTAAGAAATGAGAGTAAATATTACTATTTCTCTACATTTGTGTGTATTCATACATTTTCTTCCAGTTCTTCTTTCATTCTCTGCTATCTTCTCTCAGGCTAAGAATTTGCCGTTATTTTCATAATGCCTCACTGTATAAAGCATTTGTTTCTGCAGTCTGAAGGGGTGAGGTTGGATTTTTTTGATGTTGACACAGAGACCTTGAGGGGATGACAAAACAATTGACGTTCTAGAAAACAATTTGTATTTTGACATGGCATTAAGAATGGTTGGTGATCAGCAGCCATGTACACTTCTGTGCATAATGTCATAAAATGCTATCTTTGTAAAGGTATCCTGATGTTCCATCTATTTTTAAAATTATTTCTGTGATGTTAACACACTGTGCTCTCAAAGGTCTTCATCCTTCAGTGTAAGATTTTAAACTGAACCATTTCCTCCTGTCTATCAAATATAATTTCTGTTAACTTTTCTTCATTTCATTAGATACAGAAGACAGCATGAATGATCATGAAGATACAAATGGCTCAAAAGAGAGTTTTAGAGAACAAGATATATATCTTCCAATTGCAAATGTGGCAAGGATAATGAAAAATGCCATACCCCAAACAGGAAAGGTAATACTGATACCTGGTCAAGAAAGTGTGTTAATGTCTTTTATTCCTTCCTCTCAGTGAACCTGAGCTGATTAGAACAACATATTTTTCCAAATTATGCTGGTTTCTTGGAGAAAAGCATTGTAAAAGGAGAGGGGGAGAAAGCCCCAGGAGCAGGAGGTGATTGGGATGAAGTCCATTTTTCTTAGATTTCTGAAAGCTTTTAGTAACTCTTGCAATTAGAGTGTCCAGAACTGTTATTCATGGGACTTTCAAGAGCTTCCTTTTTCTAAGATGTGTTCTCTGAAATTGTTGTAAAGGATCAGCCTTGCTGACAATCACTAAGAATATTTTCTGTGCAATTCTCTTGAGAGATTTAGTCTGCTTTCACTGAGGTGCATAAAATTTGGAATAAATGAATCATTTTGGCTGAAATAGAAATCCAGTGCTCATCCTGAAAGAAAGAGAATGGTTAGCCTTCTATCACCTGAATATTCATGTATCCAAATGCCAAAGTGACCTAAGAAGTCTGCTTTATACCATGGAGCAGATAAGGCCAGATATTGAAAGCCTTATTTATTTATTACTTCTAAGAATAGATTTTTTAATCCATTCTGCTGAGCTGGGGATTGTGTAAGTATTTCATCATTCTACCTGTTTACCTTAAACCTTTGCAGGGCTCCTATGACTTGCTGTTTCTTTATTGTATTCCAATACAAGTCCAGCCACAGTAGCATTTCCTTTAGCTAAAAATTATCTCTCTTTTTGGAGATCACTCTAAATAGAAGACATAATTTACTTGCATCTGCTTGTATTTTTGTAGCGTTCAGGGCTTTCTGGAGATATGGATGTCACATTTATAACTTTGCTGTGAAAAACTGTACCCCAGTCCATATTGTCATAAATTTTTAGTGATCAAGATGAGATTTTTCTCAAGAATTTAGCATATGGCATGTAGAGCTATCTCAAAAAATCAGGGTGGGTTTTTGTGAAAAACTGCAAGGGAAGCTGCTGGCTGATGACTTCTGAAAATCTCACCCTACGTATCTGAAAATACCAGAGGAACTAGTGAAGTCTCTGCACACAGTTACTGCTTCAAGTTTTTAGGTTCTTTTCATGTGAAGAATAACAATCTTAATTGTTATAATCTTTTTGTTACCTCCTGTCAGCTTCCCAAGTAATCATGAGTAATACTTGCTGTAATTTTAAGTCGGGTAAATGACTTTTGTCCAGCTGAAAACTGTAATCAAATTTACTTACTTCATTCTTGCCAGGGGCCATATGTTTCTTCGTTTGAATTCTCATTTGGTAAATTCATGCCAGAATACTAAGGCATTAGAAAGGCTTTCTGCTAGGTGCATATTCTAGTCCTTGAATCTGGGCAGGATAAAAATATTTGTCATTGCTGAATTTGTGGTAATGTACTGCAGTGGGTTGGGACTACTAGGTCTCTTGAAGTGGAAGTGGGCTGTGACATTGTAATGAACAGGTTTGAAAAGACATAGGTAAGGAAAGCAAGAACTATCTGTGTGTAAAAGCTTATACAGAATGTAGGACTTCAGGAGATCCTGGCAGTTGGCTGTGCTGCTTGAAATAGTGAAACATGGATAAAATCACATTGCATCTGATCTTGTGTAGAGCAGTGAGGACATCCCGTGGTTCACTGTACAGGTGTTGCCTAAATGGGTATTATCATTGGGGTTTGGGATGTTTCCTGTATTATCTGGTGTACTCTTTGGGGGGGTTGTGGTGAATTTTTTTAAGGCTTGTGCCTTCATTAATGATTTTATGATACTTTTTCCTCACTAGATTGCTAAGGACGCAAAAGAATGTGTACAAGAGTGTGTAAGTGAATTCATCAGCTTTATAACATCAGAAGCAAGTGAGAGGTGTCACCAAGAGAAAAGAAAGACCATCAATGGAGAGGATATTCTCTTTGCCATGTCTACCTTGGGGTTTGATAGCTATGTTGAACCTTTGAAGTTATACCTCCAAAAATTCAGAGAGGTTGGTGTATATGGGTATTTCCTCATTTATTTAACCTGGTTGTGTTTATCCTTAGCTATCTGTTGTTGGAATTGTGTAATGGGTAACTCACACAGTATCTCACAGCTCTTGCTCAGGGAGTAATGTAATGTTTAAAAGCATTCCAGAGGATGTCAAGAGAAAAAGGAGGAAGTAAGCATTTTAACTAGACTTGCTGATTCAGAGTAGTTAAAGCTTTCAACTGAATAAATTCTCTAATATATTGGCGGTAGTAAATTGCTCTGCTCTTTAAAGTGCCTGTTAAGAATGTTTAATTCCATCTTTAGGTTCAGTCAATATGTACTGACTGCATCTTCTGAGGAACTGGCCCTAATGCCTATTGTTTGTCTGGACTTTGGATCTGCAAAAGAAAAAGCTTTTTTTCTCATGTTGGAATAATGATTTACGTGGAAAACCATCTGCTTCAATGAAATTTTTAATTTTTTTTTTTTTAGCCTGTCCCTCAGTTTGCTTTTGATACGTAGTACATGCTAGGTGTGTGATCCAAACAGTTTAATTTATCCCTTCCCTGGCAGAAAGTGACTTTCTTCCTTTCAGCAATTTAGACCTTTTCAAAAAGGAAGTTGCTTCTGCTTGTGGTTTTTTGTTTGTTTGTTTTTCTTTTCTGCCTCCCCTGTCTAAATTGGCAGTACAGAAGATAAGGATGCTCTTCAGAGTTTCTTTGTTTTGTAAACCTAAGATTTTTTTAGGTCAGACTCACTGATGATATTTGTTTTGCTGACAGCGCTTGAAGCTTCCCCTTCCCAGAAGGTCATTTGCTTGACAACTGAGTACCTGGAAGTGTAAAATAGAGTTGGAGTAGTGCTGTATGCTGTCTTTTTCCAGTTCTGTGTAGCTGTTGCACATGCTGTGATAGTGCTGTATGTGCTTTCATTAAAAAGGCAAGTATTGCCTAACTAGTTCCAGTTCCTACTGAATAAGTCTGAAGTCTGTGCTACTTTCATTCTTAATTGACCATTTTTGCAGATTATAGATGCTGTGGTAGCAGAGTAGTTCTATTGGTTTAATTGCATGGATGGGTTAAATAGCTTTGCTCATCAGTTTTAAATCTCCATTCCAGAAAGGATGTCTTCAGGGTGAAATGCTTCTGTTTTGTAACTGAGTATTTTGTCTCTAGCAAGCAATTGCAGAGAACCCTTTTTTATGCCCACATTATTTTTCTAGACATTCTTATGTAATAGCACAGAGCATCACACTTCAGACTTGTAAAACTGCATGCAGATGACTGGGGGCCTTGGCTTTCTGTGCTGATATCCTTTCTGGCTGTAGTCCTTGATGTGAGAGAAGAAATTCCACATCTTGGTTTTAAATGTCAGCTCTTAGTTTATGGTGATGGTGCTTGTGGTTGGTAAGCAAATGTTGTACATTCTTGGTAGGTGAGATTCTCTGATTTCTTGTAAATGCTCCTTCTGGATTACCACAGATTTTTGACCTTTCTGCAGAAGATGAAAAGCGTTTCTTAGAACTTCACAGTGTTAGTTTGCCAAGTTTTTGTTTCAGGAATATGACTAAGATGAAGAACACTCATGTGATAGGCACATTCTCAAATCCCATAGAGTTTTACAGGTCTTGGATTTCAAGCTCCAGCTGTTGCACTGACTCTTCTGCAAGTTTCAAACCTTAGCTAGAGCTTCTGGGGTTTTGAAAAAAATCTCAAGCTTGTTTTCTGCTTTTTTTGTGCTCCCTCTTCTTAGGCAATGAAAGGAGAAAAGGGAATTGGGGGAACAGTTACAGCTGGAGACGGTCTAAGTGAGGAGCTCACAGAAGAAGCATTTAGTGAGTAATTCTTTTTAATTCATTATATTATTACTACAGCTTTAATAAAGACAGCTCTTTCATCAGGCATCAGCATTCTTACTTGAGGAATATATTACCTGGACTAGTAATAGCTCGTGTCAATTGTGGAAAATTTATAAATGCATATATTAGTATTAGTATTTTTCTCTACACTTAAACACAGCTTGTAATGAAAGGTGCAAATCTTTTTTTTTTTGGTTTTGTGGGGTTTTTTTGGGTTGTTTTGTTTTGTTTTTTTGTTTTTCCCTGGTAGCTACATATTTAGGCCCCATTCATTCTACTTGCAAGACTATTGGGGGGAAAAATGTAAAATTAACTCCTCTTGATGACTTGAGGAGCTCATCTTTGAGAAATGAAGCAGAGACGACAATCATCTTTGTCTAATTTAAGGAACTTCATATTTCTTACGTTCAAAAGAATGCACAGATTGGCAACTAAAAGATGTAGGGTGAGGACTATTGTGTGCATTCAGTGTAGTTTTTCTTCCTTTTACTGTGGATTAAAACCTGACAGTTTTTTGGGATTTGTTGGTGCTGATTCTTGCATGTGGTCTGCACCTTGGCTTTTAAATGTTATGGGCTGGTAATGTTGAATATTAGACTGATAAAAGAGCAATTAGGAATCACAGCTCTACTGATATCTGCTGACAAGATTTAGTTCAAGTATGTGATAAATACCTGTCTAAAATCACTGGTAAACTACTGAACTAGCAAAAATTCAAAGCCTGGGGACTAAAACGACCTATTCCAGACCAGAAATACACTTTGCTCTCAGTGTGACTTTGGTTACATAAAACAGAAGAGACCCAGTGGGTCTCTTTTAGCCTGGAAGAGTAGCTTATAAAACTGGCTGGAAATTAAGAATCTAAATCTAGATATTGCAAAGGTCCCTTGCAATATTTAGATTTAGATTCTTAATTTCCATCCCTAGGAGCCTCAGAGTGCTCTATGAAAAAACTTCAGGTTGCTGTGACTTGAAAAGAGCAACTTTTTAATCCTGTCCTGGCAGGATTAAGAATGCAAAGCAGATGTTGCAGTAGTAGAAGAGAGTAAACCAAAAAATTGTTATATGACTGATCATGTCAAGTAGAAGAGAGTAAACCAAAAAACTGTTATATGACTGAGCATGTCAAGCAGGTATTTCTCTCCACGGGGGCAGCTGTAGGTCTGTCTGGAATGAACGATGGTGTCACTGCAGCAGCAGCGATAGCTGTGCTTCTGTGGCATAACCCTCAGCTCTTGGTGGTGGCCTCACGCCAGGGCTGGGTCAGGGTCTCTCCATTAAGCTGTGCTGGATGTGAAACATGCACGTTGAATGGCAGTAAATTTTGGACCTGCCAGAGCCACTTTCACTGTGATCTTCATGCATCTCTTAGCCTGCAACTGAAGCAACTGAAAATTTGTTCAATGAAGGAGGAAGGAAAAAAAAAAGACAACCGCAATCAACCAACCAAAAATCAAATTACAAAACACTCAAGCATCAGCTTTGAAATGAAGACTGTTAGGATTATGCTGTGATTTCAGAATTTTGTGTTGGTTATACATCTTGTTTATACTTAGTAACTGAAAGAACAAAGCCCCATTGTTTGTGTCCTAGGGGAAAATGTTGTGCTACAGTGAGTCAAGCTACAATTTAAGAGTTTGGTGCTTTGCTTCCAAATAGCAGTTGTAAGGCACCTACTCTGAATGTGAGATCTCAACATACATATTGTGAAGGTTTACCTTGGAGCATCACTCCCTGTGTTTTCTCTCAGTGTCTCAGAAGTACTTTTTACTCCTTTTGTTGGCCACCTCTTTCCTCTGTTAAATCAGAGCTCTTGTGAGTGTCCTGAAGGACATGCTGAAGTCAACCAGTGCAATGTCAGGCTCTGGCAGTGCCTTTTATGTTTTGTCATTGCCTGTTCCTCACTTCTGCCTACCATGGGGCTTCTGTATTATGGAGTCCCTGATGGAGCCCAATTTATTAAGCAGCACAGTGATTTAATTGAGTTCCTCCCCTATGGCTATGCTCAAGTGCTAATTTCATGTTCAAACAAAGGCAACTGAACTCTCCAGGTTTCTTGGGATACCAAGCACTGGAGATGGCCTTTTCTGTAGTCAGGGTGGTGAGCTCCACTCCGTTTGGCTGTGTACTGGTGTGGACATTCTGCTTACTCTCAGAGCAAAATTAAGTTGGATTTTATGTGTTTCCCCGGAATGGAAATAAACTTGTTCACTTGTAACACTTGGTAACAAGTGTGACTATACCAGTGTGGGATGGTAACTCAGGAGATCAATGGCTCTGTAGTCCTGCAGTGGACCACAATTATTTGATGGTGACAGACACATGAAACAAGGCTCTGTATATCAAGCAGTTCCTGCCTAACATTTTTAAAATGCTTTTTCTTTCAGCTAACCAGTTGCCAGCAGGCTTAATAACCACAGATGGCCAACAGCAGAATGTTATGGTCTACACAACATCATATCAACAGGTATGATCCTGTATCCTGTCCCCTACTCTCCCTTCTGCTGCTAAAATCCAAACGCTGGTTCAGCTGCTCTGAACTTGTGAAGTGTGAGTATTAATTGTATTTAGCCCTTTGGTAGTGGCTGTGCAACTCCAGCCAACAGTGAGAATTCATGGCTGCTTTCTGTTAACTGCTCTGCAGCTTCAGAAGGGGTGCAGTGAAATGTAAGCTTGCATTTTCTTTCTCTAGATCTCTGGTGTTCAACAAATTCAGTTCTCATGATTTTGAAGAAAACTTTCCATCTGGGAACACGAGACGGAAAATCTGTGCAACTCTAACGAAGAGGCAGTTTTAATGACTGGTGAAGAGATTTATCTCTTTGTATATTAAATAGCTGTAATGTAGCTACCAGAAGCTTGACTAATTGAGGTGTGAGTTCTGACTCAAATCTTTTTCATGATGATTTTAAAGAAATAATTGGATTTTAAAGGTATTAAAGTATTTTTGTTTTGTACAAGAGTTTGTTGCTCTGTATAACTCCTGTATGCATTGTATATTGCAATTTATTACTGTCAGAGATTTGTAGACAGTTTCTTATTTTCATATTGAATCATGTTACTTTTGTAATTCAGGTAAACAGCTGGGTTAATTCATGTTTACCCTTTGAATAAAATTGTAAGGGTAAAGTTCATTTTTGAATGCAAGTTGCCTTTATTATAAAGATTGAGTTAGTCTTGGTTATGTAACTTGTCTTGCATGACAACCTCAACTAACTTTACATGTCAGCTTATTTATTGAAATTTTAAAAGGGACTTTTTCCTCATGAAACTAGCAGCTCAAAAGAATTGCTACAATTGTTTTTTCTAATGTAACTTCTGAATTAAAGGTTAATCAAAACCATTGAATGCTCTACTACATTTAGAGGTTTAGAGCTTATCAGCAGTGTTAATGAAAGCACTGACTGTGCGATGCAGGTTTTCTTATTTTTTTTTCGGTTGCATTAATTCTCCTTAGACTTACTTTGATATTTTTAAAGTAGTCTTTCTGCTATTGAAACAACTCTTCCTTTTTATGTATGGCTTTTAGAATCCCAAACTTAGAAATCCAAGGGTAGGGGGGATTTTATAGTCCTTGTGGTAAAAGATCTCATTTTAACTTTTTACTGAAATGTTTTAACGTTTCTTGTGGGCCCATGGGAACTCAGAAGTGGTAGTGACTTTGTGTGTCCAAGCTGCGTGTGTGTGTGAGTGTGTGTGTGAGTGGCTGACAGCTGAACATGTGATACAAATCTGAAATGGAAGATGGACTTCAGGTTTGCTGTCTCTTTCCTGGTTTTGCAATAAACTCAACCTAGGTAATGTAGTTCTGTATATTTAGTGAGCTGTTTTTGGTAACATTGCTGTTTCTTTAATAATCGGGTGGGTAATTTTGTTGCCATGTCTTAGCCTATTAGGGTAAGGGTGGGGGTTTTAGTAATATCTTACTCAGAATGAATTTTGGGACCTTTGGTATTTTTACTGTTTGCAGTGGACTGAAATGTAATATATTAATTATCTTTCCACATACCTGTTAATTAATTTAAGCAAGCAAACCACACCCTGAAACTGTTGCCATATGATTTCTTGCTGTTTTTGTCTTTTCTTTAAAAAAAAAAAAAAAATTAACAGATCAATATTGGGAAATGAGCATAACCTCAGATATCCCAGAAGCCTGAAATAGGCAGTTCTTTAGCTAAACAAAAACTTTATGTGCAGATTTGAACAGTGTTTCTTACCAGTCAGCATCCTGCTGGCAGAGCCTCTGGAGGCCATCCAGTGTGTTCTGGGGCAGTCTGCCTGGATGTTCTGGGCTTTGTGGCAGCCTGTTGTTCTTCAGCAGCTATGACTGAACAAATTTCTGATTAAATGTAAAACTGAATTACATAATCCCTACACGAGCCCCTTCTGTTTGTATTCCATTTATTTCAGGCCAGCATAGCCTGTTCTGCTGTTCCCAGATTTGCAATGGAAAAAGCTGTGATACCAGCTAAGGAGCAGCTAGGAAAGATTTGGCATTTTGATGTATAGAAAGCGGGTTAAGGTGATCCCATATGCTTGCTTGAAACAAGCAACATTTTTCAGGTTCCCCTCTCTGCTGTGAGTTCAGATTAAAGTGTGTTAAGTTTGTGGTTTATACACCATCATGTGAGCAATGAAGTTGATACTTTGTTTTTCTTTTTTCTTCTCCCTTACCCTCGGAGGGCCAGGGACAAAACTAACTTGCTCATTCTCTTCCTGAAACTTCAGCAGTAAAAGTAGTGGTACAACACTTTGTTCCATGTCTCTCTGAAACCATTCTTCTCATAAAAGTTTGCAGGGTACTGTAGTCATGGTACACCAAATAAAACAAATGTGGTCTGAAGAAATACTTGCCTAATTTGTATTAGCAGCAGCACAACCACTGCATTCTTTGTTCAACAAATCTGTGTTCTCATTTTGCTCTTTTGAAGTGTTTAAAGTTTACAAGTAGCTAAGACCCAAACCAGGAATGACTACTCATGCTACATCTCTTCTGTTTCTACAAAACGCCTGTCTTTGGTCCTCTGAATGCTTTTTTTGAACTAAGATAGCCCCAAACTGAGTTTGAGCTCAAGACAGCTGTGGCAGCCTATGCTAGGACTTAGAGAAAGGCTGCTTGAAATAGCAGTGATGTTCAAAGATCTTTTTCTAAGAACACTGACTTTTTTTAGGTGCCTTTTCACGACACAAGCAAGTTTCACCACAGGAATTTTTTAAAAATGCATTTTTGTGTAACTTGATCCTTCTGGTATTTCTTTGTGGGGTGCTTTTGGTGTCTTTAAAAGCACAGAATGCTGTTATCTCTAGTCAAAGTGCAGTTCTGAGAAAAGCTAATTTAGATGGTGTTCTTCTACATCCCATTTTCATTACAGGCATAATGGGAGCTGAGGCTCTGCCTTTACCAGTCTTGTTGATGTACACATGCATTGTTAACTATTTTATTTATTCCTCCCTTCTGATCTCTACTGCATGCTAAAATATATGGCTGGATGGTGTAGCCAGAACACAGATGGAGCTCTGGCATGAAGTGGTACATGCTAAAAACTTAATGCCCTATGCCTATCTGCCTGTAGCTAAAATCAGCTTGAGTCAGTGGGCTATTCTTTAGAGAGCTGTTTTCCTTGACCTGCCCTCTGGATCCCTGTGGATGCTGTGGGATGATTCCTATTGCAGAGTTTGAGGCTGATGCTCATGAACATGTTGTAGGCAGGGATAGGTGATTTCTCTCTAGCCTTTGGCAGGAGAGGAAGCAGATGGGCAATTGCTCGGTGAAAAGCAAGGGGCAGAGCCAAGGGCCAGTGTTCTCCCCAGCACCTTGCTGTCATGATAACAGTTGGCAGCAGCTTTGCTTATAGCTATAATACTCCTCATTTTGCAGAGCTCTGAATGTGAGTAATGTTCCAGTTAAGTCACGGAGACTCGCTGCCTCAGTTATATTTACAGCAGGAAGACAACTTGCCTTTAAGTCACTGTTACCAAATGGTGCAGGCTTGACTTCTTGGGGGTTTGATTTGTACCAAGTAGAAAGGAAGTTTCTCACTGAAACTAGTAGTGAATTTTCTTGTGTCTGTAGATGAAAAAACTCTCCAAAGCTGGATGTAGATTCTAAGACAAGTAATGCTATAAGGAAACTGTATTTTATATCAGGCCCAAGCAGTCCTCTAGGAAGAAGTTTGATAATGTTAACTGTAATGGTTACTCCTATTTTTCCCCTCTCAGACTGATTTGGTGAACAGTGCAGTGGTGGGAGGATGCCTTTTGGATGTGGTGCACTGTTAGACATGTACCTAGTTGAAAATACCAACCAGTTTTTCCTCTTTGAAAGTCAGATATGCTGTTCTGACAAAATAATTCACACTTTCACCCTTTCAAAGGCTGAAAAATACATTTAAGCAACAAAATATTGATCCGTTTATCTATTGATTTGTGAAATTGGCATGGTAATGGAGTGCAATGTCACCTCTGACCCTCAGGATGTAAAAGTTTAATGGGAAGCTCCCTGGAAAGTGCCAGTTCAGCTTGCAGTGACATCCAAGGCCCTGTGTTCTTGGGAGGGAGGACAGTTTGCTGCTATGCACAATAGTCTCCAAATTGGTGCCAGCTGCACTGAGTTCATTAAATCCAAGTCCCCAAGGAGGGCTGTGGAGGCAGGGCCAGAGGTGATGCAGTGCACAGCAGCTCTGAGGGAGTTGGCTGCCCTGCTTTAAGAAATCTTCCAGGCAAATTTCCAGGCTCATTTCCTGGAATATTTTACTGCAGCACACCAGGCCAGAGGACCCATTTATCAGAGCAATAGCACCTGATTTGCTTATGTGTGAAAGAAAGCTATTGAGGGTTTAAATCTCCTGGGCAGAGGAGCAGCCTTTGGACTGCTAATTTAATCTCTGTGTGCCTGATACTTACCCAGCCTGTACAGCAACATGAACAGCAAATAAAACCACCTCCAACAGCACAAGCAAGACTCAGTTCATGTGCAAGCACCATCTCACTCAAAATACAGCTGCAGCTAAAACACTTGCAACAGCAAATATATCCTATTTCTACCTTCTGCACCCTGTGGGAAGACGGTCCACCACAGCAGAGCTCGTGTCCCAACACTGTCAAGAGCAGCATGACACAGAGAAAGGATGCTGGGATGCACAGGTTTGTTTCTGCACTGTCCAACTCCTTCTTGGCCCCAGCCAGGAGATCCAAACCCACCGGACACCTGAGCTCCCTGTGCAGTGTAACATCCTGGTGAACAGGCAGGTGCCAGGAGCCAGCTGACAGGAAAAGCTCAGCACTGAGGGAGAAGGGAGAGCATCTGAAATCTTGCCTCCAGCCAGCTGGAGAGCATTTCTGCCTCAAGGAAACAGGCTGCAGCACTGTGGGATGAGAACATGGAGACTGTGGAGTGCTGCCACAGAGGACAAGTCTGCTCTCACTCTATCCAAAACCACAAGCAACAGCCATGTTTTACAAGCCAAGCAGCTGAAACTCATCCAAAATGTTTCTGCATGCAGTGGATCAAGTTCTGTACACGCAAGGAGAAGAAATATTGACAGAAACTGGCCATTTTGTGTTGTCTGGCTTGACAGCTCTCATGTTGCTTCAGATGGCTGTAATGTAAGTAGCTGAAACCTCAAGCTGTTCAGATTGATATTTCAGGTTTTCTTTTGCAAGACAGTAATTTCAAAGAGTTGCTCCCAGTTGCTTCCAAACACTTCTGGAGCAGGCAACATTTAAAGTCAACATATAAAGTCTCTTCCCTACTCAGGGAAAATACAATGAAGAAGTAATTAGGAAACTGCTACTAAAAAGAAAAGTTTGGGATATTTGTTAATACTGCTCAAAGTTACAAAGTTATCACTGCTTGTACCTAATAACTTCTTCTTAAAAGGGAATGACCAGCACTGTATCCAAGAGTGATGGTTACCTAAAAGGCAGTTAAGAATACCTGGCAATAAAAATTTAAATGAGTGAGTCTAAACAAAACAAAAAACAAAACAAAATAAAACAAACAAACAAAAAAAAGAAGATGCAAATAAAACCAACATTTTGAACCTTCTAAAAGGTTTGGAACCTTCTAAAATAGCATATACCAAATGTACACCCAGCCTCTTTTAAGAATTGCTTTGAAATAACTGCACATTGATAACTTCCATGTGTGGATAACAGTATTTTATCATTTCAACAGATACAGAAATAACTCTCTGGACACCAAGACACACTGAATGCTTCGTCTGTTTTTCTCTTTGAAGATACTACATCCAAGTTTAAGTTTTTATTTTAAGGAGCTGCTGTACCAACTTAGCAATTACATCAGATATTAAAAGCAGATGCTTGTTAGAGGCAAGGATCCCCTCCAAAAAAAAAAAACCAAAAAAAAAAAAAAAAAAAAAAAACAAAACCAAAAACCAAAAACAAAAAAACACCACACAACAAAAAACCCATGACAGCAAACTATGCCCAGCCCCAGTTTGGGAGATATTTTTGTTGTTCCTGTCAGGACTGTAAGCCCAACAAGTACCACTAAGTACTTCAGGCCTTTGAGGGATGTAGGGAACAGACCAAGTTGAAACTCACCACATTTATAGATGCCAGATTTTCACCACCTAGCATGAGGCACGTGAGGAGGGAGTGAGACAAAGGGCAGTAGCTCACACAGATCTCTTGGGCCTTCCTGCCATCCCAACACCTCTCCAGGGGCTGCAGGTGCTACACGTTCTCTGGCTGAGCCCACCACCATTCATTCATTTGGGTGCCCACCCTAACCCCACCCACCCCACATCGCGGGGGTTTCCTCTCTCTGGGGGAAGCACTGGAGGTGCAGTATCCTAAAATCTGTGTATCAAGAGGATTTATTTGAAGCTCACCTTCCTAATGCTTAAAGCGGACTACTTGAAATTCTAGTAAAAGGGATCTCCACTTCCAGACTAATGGCAAACACCTCAAAATGAAGATTTCACTACTATTAACAGGAGGAACATATTGCCCAGACAATGCCAGCAGTCAGTGTTCCACCCTGTCCTGGCAATCTGGAAATGCTTCAGTGCCACAACTGAAGCCACAGAATAAAAGCCCTGATGTTTAGCTCACTAGAAATATTATAAAAATACCCTAGGAACCAGCTAATGCTATAAAGAAAAAACAAATAAATTTGAGTTGTTTTTAAGATAAATTCATACAGCAAATTCAGATTTGTCTTCAAGAGAAAATAAATCCTACTCTTAAAATCTTAACCGAAAGAAAACAGCACGAGAGGATTCTTCAATGATGTTTTAGGTTTTCCCATTTGTTTTCCACTAATGCCAGAATCACAAATAACAAGACAGCAGCCATCATTACAACAGCTACTAACACAAAGGAATCAATCTGGAGCAGACAGCTTTTAGCAGTTTCTCATGTCAAGTCTTCACTTGCTCCTCTCTGCTCCCCTGCTTCTTGCAACACATGCTGCTTATTCCCCCAAGAGCTCCCCATTGTCAGCTGCCATAAAAGATGGTGTCATTTTGAGCAGAGCTGGACAGGAACTCAATTCCAATCCTTGGTAGGAGCCTTCTCAGCACACCAAGTGCTCACACATCTTTTTAACAAACTGAAACAAAGCAACACCAAACTCCTTGTCACTCACTGTCAACAACAGCAACATGATGCCTGTATAGAGAGGGAAATAAAATTTCAGTTCAGAGGCCACAGCCTGCAAGGCACAAAGGCATGGAATGGGGCAGAGAGTGCACAGGAGCTGCAGGTGGGGCAGGGAATTGGAGAACCTCAACTAAGGAAAAACCTCATGTGGTAACCAAGAATTAATGTAGGAGGCAATGTTTATGGAAAAGTAATATTATTATGATAGTGCTTATCATTAAACCCTCTTCCCCAACTTGACAAATTTACTTACTCTCTGCATCAGAAATTCCAAGTTTGTACACATACACCTCTGAAAAAACAGACACACTTCGGTATTTACAATGAGTTTGATAGGACAACCACTTTATTACAAAGAACAAACAATGCATCAAAATAAGACTAATCAACTTGTATTGTACAAAATGTCAGTTTCCTTGTAGAGGTCATTAAGTAACAGGCTGTAAGACTAAGTTCACGTCAAATTCGCTATCCTGAAATAATTAGATAACAACAGTAATACTTATTATATCTTCAGAGTTTATGGCATGATCATGTGCTCTACTCCAAGCTACATTCAAAAGATATTGCTATAATTACTTTGAAAACACAAAGTGTAGGTTATTGTTCACTTCATTTCCACTTTCACAAGAACATTCTGAAGATGAAGCTGTAGCAGTGTCTGCCACAGCTGGCACGACTGTCCTATGCTTACACAGTCACAACATCCCTAAGGAGGAGTTGAGTAAACCTAGACATTTCTACAAAATGGATACTGCAATCTGAGAGATTTCAGCTTCTGTTACATGTCCTTTAGCAGTATCTGAAATGGATAACATGGAGTCTCCAAGAGCTGGTGTCAACGGTCTTCTAAACTTTAAAACTAAACAATCAATATTTGTCTGATATCTAGTTGATAGGCAAACAGGTGGGATTTAGACATTATAAATACAGTTCTAAAAACAGACCACAAAGTGTATTTTACAGTGTGTACCACAATTGCAGTTTAAAGTAAAACTGTGAGCAACTGAAGAGCTGCATATGTTCACTATTCAACACTACCCAACTTGGACAAAAAAGGGAAAGTGACATCTTATGTCAAGTCAGCTGAAGAAAGCACACTCCCATGGAAATTCTACTTTCATTGAAAACACCACAGTTTTACCCTTTGGTAGTTGTGACATACCCACTGAAAAAAGAAATTGTGCAAAGCATGTGAAACCAAGTGCAAAAAAACTTCACCCAGACACACCCAACAGGTTTTATTCTTAAATAACAACTCTACAATCACAGCTATCAACCAACAAAATCAAAGCCACAAGTGTTTTCTCTAAAGGCTTCTTTCACAGTACTAATAAGAAAAACCAAGTTCTATTCTTCTAGTTGACAGTTCATGTGTATGGTACTTTAGTTATCAGACAGAATTGGTAGTGAGATCCTACCCGACAAAATGGACCATTAAAACACAAGTATCTTAAAGCCAGTTAACTTCAGGAAAAGTCCTATACATTCATACTATAAACACTGCTTAAAGTGAAACTGGGATATCAATCACTGTCATAAACACATGATTCTTCTCTGGAGTCAAACCACGTGTGTTACTCCTGTGCCACAATTAACACTATTTAGCCATTTATGGTCCCCAGCACTTTCTGGATGCTATTGGAGCACGTGATGCATTGTGATAATTAAGGCTGTACCAGCACTTCGTTATAACCCTGATTCTCAGGGCAGCCAACACTTGGCTATTAAATCTGCTCTGGGATAGTTGAGCTGCTAATTCTCTACTATTTTAGTGATACTTCTCCCACAAATCCAGGCACATCATTGATTTCAGTTTATATATTTACAAACACTCTTAAGACAAATTTAACTGGAAGAGGCAAGAAATTCTACCTTGATGTATAATCTTTTGGCATTTGGGGCAAAATTAAAGTGCAAAGTATAAACTTCACTGCACAGTCAATAATTTAGATTTTATTTTAAAATAAATCTTATTTAGGTGCCTCAATCTATTCACCTAGTGACCTTGTCCAACTCAGCCATTTTCCTCTACACTTTGGTAAACATAGTTGTATATATAGATACATAAATAGCATTTAAAATGTTTACCTTTATTTCACTACTGTGAACATTTTTTTCTTTTCACATAGGAATGGATCAACCTATTCCTAGAAGTAATGCTTGTTGATTTTATCAGCTAGCTATTTAATGTAAAATGATGCATAGTAAAAGGGAGATACTGAACTTGATTGGTAGAATATATTGGTAAAGCAAACAAGCACTTAAGAAGATTAACTGGAATAAATATGTTGAAAGTTGCCATATAACATGTGCAAAATTGCTTACCATGTATTCTAAACTTTGGTTAAAATTTTCAGATTGAAGTTTTACAGAAACATTATGGAAGCAACACAAGTGATTACGAACACAGGAATGAGGTAAGTTATTATTAGTGCAAAAAGCAAGCATATGCTAAAAGCAAAGCATATGGATTAAAAGAAAAAAAAAGAGAGAATGAATCTCATGGAAGTTTTAATACAAGACCAGAAAGGTCTCTTGTAAACATTGGTATTTACAATTTTAAGATTTGTACAACTACAAAAGGACAATTTTAAGTAATAGTAGTGCATTTACAATGAATTTGTGTTTTTTGTAATAAGAGCAATGAGTAAGTTTATCTTTTTCCTTTTAAATTTTCAGGGGATATTTTTCAAGATTAAGATATTTGTTACAAATAGTAGAAAAAATCATTTCTTTACAAAAAAAGTATATATTAAAATATTTATACATTTTAAGTTACTATATAATAACTGGAAATTCTTGCCTTGTACTCAGGCACCACAATGAAGAATGTGGTATAGGGAACCAAAACCAAACAGAATTTGCCCATATCCCAAATCTTATGAATTATCTACGCAAGATCTGTAGCAATCATGGGGATTCTACCTCAGATACTACTACTTGTGCCAATTCTTTTATTCATTTTCAATTTGAAAATTTCTGTGTTCTTTACATTTTAACTTATCACTACCAAAAAGAGCTGCTGGATAGAGTGTGATCCTCCACCCCACCATCTCTGATATATTTTCTGTATGATACTCATACCTGAGCAAGGCTCTATAACGCTGATGTGTCAAACGTAAAAAAGGTTATATATTTTTAAGATAAAAACAATGCAAAAATAAAATATTTGTAGCATTTACAAATAGTACAAGAGTTACATTAAACACTACATTCGAAAGTTGGGATTTATTAAGTCGTTTCTACTTTGAGCCTGATGTTTTCGTATCTGCAAAAAGAAGGAGACATTGTTAAATGCTTCATAATTTCACATGGTGCCCACAATCAAACATTTTTGAACAAACACTGTTTCAGAGTTCTAGGATATAGATCCTGGTCAAAACCCCTGCCAATTAAAGGGTTAAAACAGCATTGAAATACTGAACACCATAGAAGACAACTTTGTCATTGCTACTGCCCATCTTAGACAAGCACATATTAGAAACTAAGCTGGTGGGTCCCAGCCCCCAGCTGAGGTCAGCTACCCCCAGACCACAGTCCCCTGCTGCCCGAGGGGGTGGGCACTGTGCCCTTCCTACCTTCCTCTGTGCCCACAGCACCTCTTGCTGAGCAAAGCCAGATCCTAACAAAGCTAAGCCAGAAACAGGAAGGAGCAGGATGAGAAGCTGGCAAAACTTGAAACCCCAGACTGGCTTACTTACAAGGCATGCCAGAACTGACCCGGCTAACACTAATTTTATTTTCAGTGGATCCATTCCCATCCCCAAATCATCATCAACCTGTACAAATTCAAGTCCAGGGACAAGATGACAAAACCTCTTCTGGCTGTAACACAGATTTTAAAGTGTATATACATCACAAAAATGTGCCTTACATCCCCTGATGGAATTTTCTTTTCCATTTAGGAGGGTGAAAAGACTGAAAAAAACCCCAATTACACTGTATGTCATGCACATGATGCACATACCTAGACTACTTTGTATTAGACTGAAAAACTTCTGAGCTGAAATGAATTCCAGGGAAATCAGAAGCAATTACTAGAATTGCATAAAACTCCCTCAAGGAACAAAACAACATTTCAAGAAGCTCCCATGCAGTGCTGTGCTGGTTCTGGAAGAAATGCACAGCTCCTGCTCCACTCAGACACCGTGTGTGGCAGTGACTTTACCTTGGAGCCACCGAACCTGCGTGGCCGGGCCGTAGCCTCGCTCGTTCTTGGCCGAAATCCTGAAGACGATGGCAGGCCGGGAGGTGTAATCCACGTGGGCGTTGGAAAGCTGGGCAGCAGTCACTATGCAGGAGGTTTTGAGGCCACAGTATATCCTCATAAAGACAAGCTGACTTGGATTTTCCTGTAATTGCGTGGAACGGATGGCTAAGTAGGCAGAATACTCTAAAATATTTCCAGAGGGTGAAGCGGGAGGCTCCCAAGAAAGATGAATACAGTCTACACTCTGAAGAAAGAGAGAAAAATGTGATAGTATGTAGCTAACCATACATATACAAACAGTATAAAAACCCCCAAATTCTAAAGATTAACTGAAAATTCTAACCTATCATTACCACTCTGGAGGTAAGGGTGTCTTCTGACTGTTTTGTTAAGGAGTGTGGTAAACCTCCATAGATTTAATGGTGTAAGACTAAAAAATGGGGAAACTGTAAGATGATTGAATGTGTATCTGCTAACGTGATCATTAACTCCAGAAATAATTATTTTTAACAAATTTCTTAAAGAATATCATCTTGAGCAGAGTTAACCAAGTATTGGACACTATTTTATATGAAAAATTTAACTTAAAAATAAAACCAACTATAACCAAGAGTTCTGAGAAAACACCGGTGACCGGAATTTTACACATCAAAACCAGGATTACCTATATTTCTCACCTTGGTGATTTTGACTGTTGAAGGAGCTCCAGGAAAACCTGGAATGCATGTCTTGAATTCACTGATTTTACTGAAAGGCCCAACACCACAGCCATTAATTGCAGCAACTCTGAACCTGTACACTGTGCCTGGAAACAGATCCTGTTTCTTAAGTAGTCTGTAGTCTGGTACATCTGCACCTTCTGTCTGAAAATAAAGCAATATTTTTGTTAATTTTTAAAATATTATGAACACAATTAGCCTAAAAAAGTATAAAGTGTTATGCTGAGATTAATTAAGCTTAATTGAAACTGAAAATCTATTTAATAGTGTTGTACTTACATCAGAATTTATGCTGATATTGTACTTACATCAGAATAAAAGGTTCTGACTGACACAGTACCTCACAGTATCTCACCTCAAAACAGCTGATCTAACATGCAATGTGAGACTAAATCTCTAGACCAAAAGATATCCCATTTTTTCAGTCAATTAAATTAAGCTGCACCTTGTGGTTATTTTTACTCCGGAAAGTTAAAACAAAGTAGTATTTGAAACTACGTAAGTTATGATTTAGTTAACATAATCTTCTGTCCTAAAAAAATATTTTTATTTCAAAAGCAGTTATTCCTAATGTTAGGAGCTGCAGTTCGATGTGTAGGTAATCAAAATGTTTTTAAGGAAAAGCTCTGTAAGTTAGTAACCAATAGCTTTCTGAAACGTTATGTACTACCATATTTCCATGATTAAAATATGCCTTGATGCATCACTGATCCTCACAGTGGAACTATTTCCCTACTGAATAATGTGGAAGAACCACAATCAATGTAAACACTGTACAACGTACTGTGCTCTTTAAAACTAAGACATAGAATATTTATAGTGAGTGCTTTCAAAGAAAGGTTTCTTTTATTTTGTTTCTGTCTCAAGAAGACACAATTTTTGTTTCTAGTTAACTTGGACATCACTAACTCACATTTACCATCAAAACTGTTACACTTTTGCAAGTTTCACACTCATAGTTTGCTTGTATACGTGTACCAAACATTAAGTTAGAAAGATCTCATACAAAAGCTCAAAAGCCATTACACTTCCAGATCTAGTCTTTTTAAACAGCCCAGCCTATGTCTTATTGGTATCTTTAATAATTTTTATGCAACTATTCTGGGAACTGAGAAGAAACTGAAACATTTCAGTGCTGGACTGAAATAACATTAAGAAATTGTAGAGTTTTCAGTTTTTAAGAATTTTACTGGCTTGAAAGTTTAATAAGTTTAAAATTGTTTCCTAAGGCAAGAAATAAGAAAAGAATTACCAATAGCAAAATAAGATATTTTGTATTACCACACATAAACCACAAAAGAAAATTCACCTCATTTGGGAAACAGTAAAAAAAAGGTGAGAATAATACATGAGGAACTACTGGTCATAAATACAAAACTCCTACAAGCACCAGATTCTGCTGCAGTATCAGAAAGCCCCATTTTTTGTTGTGAACTACATAAGCAACAGATTCTGAAACAGGTATTTGCAAGTTACATCAGAGAAGCACAGCTACCTTGCTATTGATGTTCAGTGTTTCCTCTGGCAGCAAGTAGAACTGGCTCACCACAGCACTGTTGTTCTTAAAAATTCCCACATCATACCACCGGCGGTCCCTGCTCTTCACTGGCCTCTGGGGAGCTCTCTAGTATTTGAAGAACACGTCATGTAGATTACCCACACTTCAATGCCATGGAAAAAAATGTCAAGGCTCTAATATATGTAAGAGACAACCCCCTTTTATACCAGTGTTACTTTTTTATGCTTCAAATGAATATGCATGTATTATTAAAATACTGTGCAAACCCAGCTGGTTCTTACACATTTACTCAGACACAGCTTGTCATTTAAAAAGCAACAGCTGGGATGCCACAGCTGATATTCTGAGCAGGGAGGGGAAGAAGCTTAAAGCTGTAGAACCCGGTGTCTGTAGCAGCATGTAGTTGTGAGTTAATTTCTCTCAGAGGTCAAGAACTTTCCCAAGGTGGTCCAAGGTCAGCAGCTCCCCCGGGCTCAGCTGTGCCAGGGGAGTGGCCCTGGTCAGGCACAGCAGGACGGGGCTGTGCTGTGCCGGGGCCATGGGGAGGAGGCCGTGCACACTGCTCCTGACTGAGCAGGAACACAGACCGCCTTTCCTGCTGCTCTCTGGGCACCAGGGAGGGCACCTGCACAGCCAGGCCGTGATCCTGCCAGCATGGCAGTGAAGCAGGAGCTGCAGCTGCTCTTGGAAAAGCACCCCAACCCTTTCTTAGCAGCTGCTTCTCCCCATCCTTCGTTTCTCACTTTTGCTGGCAACAGTGGCACCTTGGGTTTGTGTATTAAGTTGTAAGCAGGTGAAATAGGAAGCATTTACTTTTTCAGGCAGTATTTACAGCTTGCATAGTCAGTTCCCATCTCCTCTAGGGAAAAACATCAAGATATCAGTTAAGTTACGTTTCAAATCTATAGAATCAGCAGCTTACACTAGTCTCATCTAATACATACTTCATTTTAAATTCAGTTGTGCACACAGAAAAACTTTTTACTTTTGCACATCATGCAGAAGAGACCATTCCACTGTGCCAGTTGATAAAAATGATTCAACAGCTGAAACACGTACTTGGATCTCCTCCCAACTACACAACTGCTACTTAGACTCACATCTAACCCACACAATGCAATTAGTTTTATAACAGAAATGTTTACCCCTGTGTAATTGACTCCAAGCTCAAAATAAACACTGCTTTTCTTTCAGAAATATAATTAAAGGAAAACAGAAGAGCCCTTACAACTAATCAACAGAACAATTAAGTAAAGCAATTTGATAATACTTTTTCAAACTTACAGGAGAGTGTGAATCATTTGTCTGTCCAGTACTGACCCTTGTTGAAGGCATGACGTAAGCAGTTTCAGCAGCTAAAAACAAAATGTTGTATTTTAAAAACTTAAGCAATAGAAAAAATTTAATACAAAACCCACAGAATATGCAAGATGACCTCAATAGCCAAGTATTTGTTGCACAAGAATGTCTCAGACTTCTTTTGCATGCAGTTCTATTTATAACACAAACTAATTTTGGCTTTTGCCACAGTCACAGAACAATTCTGAGTCTGGCATTGGAGGCTGCTACAGATAATACAAACAGAAGGCAGGACTCAGAAAATCCTAAAAAGCGACAGCATTATGAAATCAATATAAAATATTTATGAACAAATAATCTAAATACCAGATTGAGGCACATAATGGGGACATTATATGAATAGTCTATGTGTGAATTCTTAATTTGATTGTATTGTTTCTAACATAAATACAGGCTGAATTCTGAACATAAGAGTTAAACTGTAAACAATCCTAACAAATAGGAACAGAACATTCATTAAATTTGAAGTGGAATCTTAAAAGAAAAAAAAGATTAAGCACATGAGTAACACATGGGAGTATTAGTATTCTATGCTTGTGTTCCTGGATTTTGCTTTTAAAATACAATACTGTGTGGTAAAAATCACACTATACACACAACATCAATATGACAATACAGTTCTTTAGTTAACACTCAAAACAATAACAAGCACAGCCTGTTGATATTTGTCAAAAACAAAGCTTGAAAAACTACCCATTTATGTTCTGCATTGCTGCTTATTTTGGGTATTTGCAGCAGACTGTGAAGAGGCCAGCACATCAGACCAGAACTGAGCTGGCCACATTAACTGGCCATATTTATTACAGTGGTCAGTTGCTTAAAATCAAAATCATCTAAGGTTACTATTTTAGTCTTTTGCTGACTAAATAGACAATCACTGAATGAGAGCAAATGTGCAACGAGCACCAAAACAGGCTCCCACTGATATTTAGAGAACAGGCCTCTGCATAAATGAAGATTTTTCACTTACAGGAACCATGGTGATTTACAAATGCATAGAAGGAATATTCTGATTTTAAAAGATTTAGAAATCCTAACAGAGATCATCCAGGCTGCACAAAGTCTTCAATGCCCAAAGCCCTATCTACATCCCAGGTACTACTCCAGACTGGAATCCCACCACACTAGAGGAACTCTGATGGCCTTAGAAATACATGGCTCAAAATACAGTATGTGAAACACATTTCAAACCTTCAGATTTTGAATTGAATGTTGTTAGTGAAGTTTCATCTTTAACAACTGCCCCATTTGTACTTGATGATTCAGTTTTAACAGCCTGCTGGGTTACCATAGATTGTGTGCTGGAGACAGTACAGGATACAGAAGCATCAGGATTTACACTTTGTTTGTCCATGTCATGTAATTCACCTACATTTGCTGATGTCTGAGCACCTTAAAAAGAGGAAAATATTAGCCAGAATTCAATATTGATAACACAACAAATCTCAGCTTGGTCTGATAGATATAGTTTTATATAAAGCCAGAGTTTAGCTCAGAATTAGGTTAGAACAGATCTGATTATATTGATTGCTAATGCTTACTTTAGCTTTGTAACTGAACAGAAGTCTGTCTCCACAGTTATAAACAGATGTATGTAAACAGTTATTTTAAGCTTTCTGTTTTTTATGTATTTGGTCACAAAAAATTAATTTGGGAAAAAAACCCTACTAAAATAAAGTGTCCACACAAATCAGTATCACAGATTTCTAACAATCAGTTTAAGATTAAACCCTGTAGAAGTCTGCTTCTCACTTAGCAATAAGAACCAAAATTTCTACATCTAATTAAATTACACTGTGAAGAAAATAAAAATCTAACTACCTATAAAATACATTGAAGTCAAATATGAACAGATCAGATGATTAAGCCTGGATTCACTACACTAAATTTAAGGCACTTCAGTGAAATGCATAAATGAGAGCCTTGTCATCTTTTATTTCCTTTACAGTCAGAGAGAAACATGTTTGTCTCTACACTGCCTGAAATTTGACATCAGCCAAAAGATTTTCAGACAGACACTAACAGACTGCTAACAGACAGACACAGTGTCAGTTTGGAGTTACTATACCATAATGTTCTAAAATGTCACCTGTCCTTTTTCACTTGTGCTAAAAACGGCTATTTAAATAGACAGATTTGCCATCATAATAATGAATATATTGAGAATTTCATGTACCTTGCAGCACTTCAAACAAATTAAAATTTCAATTTTCTTCGTATTTTCTAAAAATACAGTAACAACTAACACAAGTTAGTTTTTTTAAACTATAAAGGACTCTTAAATCATTTTAAATTACAAGACAGTAATAATCTTATTTTATGTTTTTGAGATGAATTTTAGCTCTCATTTTTCATTTTTTTCTATAGTGATCTTACTTGAAGTACAAACAGGCAAAAGAGAAGGGGCATTTGATTCTTTGAATCCTGTAGCATCTGTGTGGTTTTTCGTAGTCTCCTGTGTAACCTTGTTTTCAGGTGCTGCAACCTTTTCTTTTCCTTCTACTTTTGAACTGGAGGAAAGGGCAACTTGGACCTAACCAAAACAACACATTTGTTAATGTTAAATTGCAAAGTTCAGAAATTTCAACTGCAACATGGCATGAAAATGCTTGCTTATAAACAACAATATAAACTCCTCCAACAATTCCCCTTAGTACTTTAAATTAGACTAAGAAATCAATATCTCAGTCCTTACCTCAGTCATTATAAAACAAAGACTCAAACACTGAGTTGACTTCGAGGAGTTACACTAAATTTTAATCACTACATGGAATTTCACTATTTACTCTACTATGGGGACTTTGAGGGATGGGAAAAATCACAATTACAGAGGCTTTCAACCTTTGCTTTCCTGTACTTACATGTACTTGAGATATTTCTACTCTCAGTGAAATTCATGGTATTTCTACATGTGTTTTCTCCAGGAATACATTATGGATCCCATACAGATCTGAGACTTTACACAACTAAGAAAAGGTCCAAAGTTCTAAAAATGGGATCCTTTAGCCAGAATTTGTCCTCACTATTTCTGTTAAATTGGCAAAACAGAGCAACATGTACAACTGCACACCAGACAGATAATAACTGGATTTAACCTGCTGTAGGAACTTAGAACTAACCAGACTAGCATAAAACTAAACTAGACTAACAAAGAAGGAATATGCCTTATTCTTTTTGCTTCCCACATGAATGTCACCAACATTTTGACAATGAATAGCATTCCTACTGGTGTCAGGCTCCCAGCTGGCATTGTGGAAAACAATACAGCTGCAATTCCCTTCTGCATTAACAAGAAGAGGACTTGAAAGCTTGTCTCTCAATCATAAAAGCAAAAAGCATGCAAGAAAACAGACAACTACTTCAGCAGGTGCCTGTCTTCTTGTTTTATTTTTTTTTCTAAAACCTAAGAAGCATGCAGGTGGTTTTAAAACTGAGGAAGTATTCTCCACACTCTTCTGACACTGAAGAATTTTTCAGTTTACACTTACATTATTAGGAATGAGATTATTTGTTTGGCTGGGATGATCCACCTTCATTTCTGGGTAAGGGACGCTAGGCAATGATTGTGGACTCGGATGGACAGAACAGCCACCTTGCAGGTAAACAAAAGGAAATTCCTATCAGTTATGTAAAACTTAATATTATGATGGTTTTAACCTGTTTCAGTAAGGAAGAGGGAGGCCAAAGTTGCCTGAAGGAAAACTTTGTTGTAAGTCTGAACTGAAACTGGCCCAACAGTCAGATAAAATCCCTTCCTAACTGTTTCCTTTCTCAACTTGTGCCCAACATTTCCTTTCTCATCTGTGCCCAGCATTATGAAGTATCTTCATAATTTAGATAGCTGGCCAAAACCAACAGAAACAAGTGAAAGGGGAGTTTTCCATAATTATGATACAGTCATTTGGAGAATAACCAAAGAAACAGTCTCTCTCTCACAGAATGGTTCTTTAAAAAACAAACTGGTATTTATTACTTATGCAACCCTCCAGTCTGCCTGTGCGCAAACATTAGTGTAATGTGATCTGACTGCTACCTTGTGAACTCAGCACTGATGTCTCAGGAATGCCAGTACCAGGAATTCCAGCCACCGGTGGCACTGGTGAGTCAGCATGTAACTGAAGAAGATATCCTTCAACTGTAGGTACTTCATCCCACTTCAGCTGAAAAGAGTTGGTTGTGGCTCTGATCAGCTGGACCTGTGATGGTGCTAGAGGTCTCTCTACAAGAAACCAATAAAACACAGATGGCATGTTAGAAATTGCCCCCCCTCACCAGTTTATTAAATAGCTGCATATTGCAAGTAAAATCAGTCACTCCTTTTTCATTAAAGTACAATATATACCACATTCAACAAGAAACCACTGTCAAAGGTGTCAAGGCAAGTAAGAGAACTACAAAGTGTCTTTTCAAAGTGTTCAGAAATGCTCCAGTTTTGATGCTTTGTTTTTAATGGCTCTGCTGCTGCCAGTAAGCCTTTGGGTTGTAGCTACATCACTGCAGGGATTACAGAGACAGGAGATCCTTGTGCTTTCCTGAAATGCTGCAGGTACATCTTTGGCTACTAAAGCTTTACATATTCCTTTCATTCACAAATTATTCCTCTTTCTTTCTGCTTGCTCTGTGTAGCTGAAGCGAGCTTTCACTTTAGCTTCTTCAGCACAGGCTGAAGCCTGGACATGACTAATGCCAATGGCTTTCTCCTCTCACATGCCTCTATGCCTGACCAGGCTGCAATCTTAAGCACATCCCTCCCCTGCTACTCTTTTTCATTTGCTGAGGGAAAAATGAAACAGGAAAAACAGTTCTATTCTAATTCCCTCTCTCCCAACACCATCTCAGTGTCCTGCTATCAATGCAGCTACTAATGAGTGATTAGTCTCCAGAATTCTCCTCATCCCCAGGAAAAATTTGGTCCTTTCTTAGATTGAAGAGTATTTTTTTGCAGTCCAAGAGATGAGGAAGCAGCAGCAGCAGTGGTCCCAAGAGAAGAAAGGATTTGGAGAAAAAACTAAGTAATAGCAGAAAAGATCACTAAAAAGATAGGCCAGGAACCCTAAGTTTAGGCAAAACAGCCTTTAGCATATTGACTATGGCATGCAGTGCAGAATTTAGCACAAAGTTTTTTCAGAGGCTTTAAATAAGCCTTCCTGATTTTTTCATTTAAAGTAATAGCCTTTAAACAACCAGCAGTGAAGCACGATTTAAAAACCAATTTTTAAAACGTAAATAGTCTTTGGGTTTGCTACAACTTGAATGTTCTGATCATCAATCATGCAAGCTTTCCATATATTAACAAAGCACAGATCATAGTACGAGTCTCTTGTTTATTTCTGACTCACCAGTATCAAGGTACCAAAGATCTTTGCAGCAAACTTGATTGTTCCAAGCTTTTCTGTAACCATCTCTACCACTCCAGATATACAGACGAGTGCCAACTGCCACAGCACAGTGTCCTGCTCTTGGCCCTGGGAATGAGTTACTTTTGTCCTCCTGGCAGTCTGAGATCAGACCTATCCATTCTGTGGTATCTAGCAAATGAAACTCAAGGCATTTAGTTCAGATGTTTTCCAAAACAAGAAATAAAGATGTTAACACACTTAAATGCTCAGAAAAAATGAAAATAAATGACCTCTGTTTTTATAGACAACTGCATTTAAAATGGAAATGTTATGAAGAGAAGTTCACTTTCCAATTAGTGTGAAAGATTAAATCAATTCATACAGGCTGAATTTTCCGACCTCTGGTTATCTCTCTCAGGCAAATAGACCAGAAGTTGAGAATTCAGGTATAGTACTATCATGCTTAGAAAAACCTTATTTCAGAATCTGTCTCCTGTGTTCTTCTATAAATGAAGGAGTATTTACATAACTTTGTATTAAAATTGCATTAACAGAGATTTGAAGAAGCAAACGGGCTGAATCTTCAAAGGAAAACAGTAATTAAAATATTACTTTTCAGGTAACATGCAAAAAACTGGCAACTACTTAAGTCAACCAGGATTACAACTATGTATCCTGAACTTTTCTCAAGGTCTTCAAAACAGTTACTCTACTCTGTTAAGAAAATATTAATTCAAAACACCCACTCCCTGAAAGGCAGAAACACTAACCCAAATTAAGGTAAGAAAATGAACCAGTGCATTTCCATTCACCATCAGGAGCAGAAATTTCACCTCCGGCTGACTGTGGAACCCATCCACCAAAAACATACATTCTGAAACACAGGAAAAGAGGGAAGAGGGAAAAAGAAAAGAAACACCAATTAACATCTAGATCTGCTGCATGTGCTCTTTCAAACTAGGACAAAAAAGCTAATTTTCAGTGTGTTACAGTTTTGGTTCACAGCAAATTTTATTTGTATCTTCTGTCTTTATGAAGTACTGTTGCAGACATCTACCTTCTGAAATTTTTCAGTAAATTGACTGATTGAAAAACCCAACCACACAAAAAAATCCAGAAAATCCTCAAACAACTTCCTAGAAACAGAATATGGTAACATTTAGCAAAGCATCAAACTGCTAATGCTCTCCAAAAATCCCACACGTACAACAGAATTTCTACAATCCTTTACTGCAGACCCCTCAGTAAGTCATGCTAAAATAAGATGACTAGCATCTAACTCAGATATCAAAATCTAAAAATATAATGCAGGCTACAAACTAATAACATTTTAAGTAATTAATAAACAGCTAAGCTGTTGGATCAGAAGATACAAAGCTTTCATATTTCTTTACTCCCTGCCTCTTTCTCCTCATGCCAGCTTGTAAACTGATACAAAATGGACTGAAACCCATGTTTAAAAATCCATTTTATTAATGCTACCTGCCAAAACAAACTATATTGGCAAGAAGCAGAGTAATGAGGGATAGACTACAGAAAAAGTGGGGAACAGTTTTGCCTGGAACCAGTTTTACTCTTTGAGCAGTTTCCTTGCATAGCTACTCATCTGTGACACACACACAGAGGCACTGAAGCTCACTCCTGACGAGCTCAGGCCCAGCTGAGGCTGCCCCAGAATGCACAAAGGTGCTCCAAGAAGCCCAGAAAGCTGCTGGTGGGTTGGGCAGATTGTCCTGCTGGATGGAAACACTGACAGTTCACTACCCGTGAGTTAACAGTGGCACTGAAATAGCAGAAAACTACTCTAGAGGGCTGATGTTCATACTGAGCAGCAGTGGGTGGATAAGCATCTCATTCTCCTGCTGGGTGTACCTTTCTAGAGTTGAGCTTTTAACAACAGACATACTTGTTTCCTATTACATTGGCCGTATGGAGACTGCGAGGAAGTGGTACTGTCCCTTTGGTTTCTGGTCTTGACCAGGTCATGGTTTCTAAAAGAAAGAGAATAAAATCCTCAAAAAATATTTTATCTTATTGATACGTATGTCACTACCTGGATTTTAGGAGGGAACATACCTCTAATATTCAGCAAAGCTAAATTTCACCTTTTTAAGATGGCTACTTTAAGAAAGAGGGTGCAATAACAAGCACTTGGAACTTCTTTTTAAAAAAAAATCACAGGAAATACTGAAAAACTAAGTGTTTATCATAAACATAAACTAACATTTCATTGTGGTTGTTCAACTTTGTTTCTTTAGAGTGCTTTAAAGACTATGATATCCATCTCACAGAGTACCCATAATCAGTCAGGATAATATATGCAAACAATACTGTATCTATTTCATTCCAAATATTACAAAAGGTTAACACTATGGGGTCAGTCTCAATAATATCTGCACCACAGCATGCCATTAACCATTCTATACTTTAATTTTTCCCCTCAGCCAGTAAGCACTGCCTTCTGCTGGCAAACCAACTCACCTATGTCAAGTTCCCAGAGATCATTAAGCCGACAGCCACACATGCCTCCAAAAATATACATCTTTGGGCTTCCCACATCTTTTCTGCAGTACACTATGGCTGTATGAGATTCTCGGGGAGATGGCAAGATTCCTTTGGTCACAGGAATACTCCAGCCAACCACGCCAGACCCATGTTGCAGCTCCAGTTCATAGAAATCATTTAAATATCTAGGGTATTATTGTCAAAGTATGAAAAACTCACTTAATAAGCATGATGACAAGTGCGCTTTAAACCCTCACCACTTCCAAGTATTACAGACTTCTGTCTTGGGAGGGTGTAGAGTTTTAAACTCTCAAAACATTTGATGCACTGTGGGCAGTACCAAATCTGGATTTAAAATGGATTTAAAACAAAAAGAATTAACGGTTATAACTTGTTGCCTCTGAGAAAACATGCTGTCTTATTTGCTACACTGTATTACATTAAAGAAACATGAAAACAACATTTCTTGCAAAAACTGCTTCATATGGACACACAGTAAACTGCAAAGCTGTGGGAAATACACAATGACAAGAGGTATTAGAGAGAAATGTCTGCAACTCTGAAGGCAACAAAGGTGAGAAGAAGCTGTTTGTTTTCTTGTTGTCTTCAGGCTGACCAATGCACAATTAGCCATTTGTTGCTGAGTCTACCAGCAAGTTATTTTTAGATAATGGTCTTTGAATCTTGGCATTCACACCAGATATCTCTTGTTTACTGAGCTTGAAATTGCCAGTTTATAGCTCAGTGGATATAAGTGCTCTGAACTTCAGCATTACAGCACAGTTTTCTGACAGTAACGGCAACTTCAGCTGTTATTGTAAAAAAATTCCAGATGAATTCATAACTGTTTTTCACAGCGAGACAGAAGAAACATCCATCATGAATTCCCTGATGACTCATGAGACTCTGCTGATTGAGGTAATTCTAACAAGCAAGCCATTCTTAAAAACATCACCCAAAATACCAGGAGAAATATCAAAGCCTACTCAGGTTTCCCTACAAAAGTGTCAGAGCTGTCACTCAGTGTTCCATATTGTGGGATTAGCAGAAGGAATATTTAATCTTCTTCACATGTAACCCCTTCACTGCACAAATAACCCAACTTTAAGTACCTAGTGTGGACAGCCTGCCTAGAATGTTCCTTTTCAAAGCTGTCAAATCTAGTAATTGTTTTTTAAAGCCATTAAATTCAAAGACAAATCAGCATACCTGGGAACGTTATTATTTGAATCTTCACTTTCATTTGCCAGGCCACCAAACAAATAGCACTTGTTACCATACAAAGAAAAGCTGTGGCCAAGACGAGGACAGGGTGGTGATCCATTTGAAGGAGCCTGAGGTTTCACTTTTTTCCAGAGCCATCGACTTGCCTTCAAGACAAGAAAAATTTATTCATAAATAATTTCATTTATAGTCAGTCATAACAAATAGAGTTCATGTAATATTAATATTTGTATATTTTCTGAATTATTTTTAAGGGAATGCTGGGCTTTCCTTAGAACATTCATTAAAAGGGATGTGTAAGAGCTAACCTTAATAAAATATTAAATATATTATGCTTTATTTAGACTAGATGGAAGTCTCTATTTCTAAGTTATTTAGAATAAACTTTAGATTCTTAAGATGGAGAAAATCTTTCTGAAAAAGAGCAAAGATATCTAACTTTCCTCTGCAGTTGGTAAAATGTGTTTCTTCATAAACAGATACATAAAGTAGTCCTGAAAATCAAAACATATTAATACATTTCCTACCTGCAATTCATATAAATCATTGCTATATCTTCCATATTCAACCATTCCTCCAAAAACTAGTATTCTGGTACCATCACAAACAAATCCATGTGCTGCACAGCCTGGAGGAATATCTCCCCTTACAGCAGGAAGGAACCATTGATTCGTAACTATAGTAGGAATTAAAAAACCAAAAAGCAGAAAAAAAAGATTAGAGAAATATTTTAAACATGGAGATATGTATTTTTAAACATTTCTGCTTTCTGAATAATTAGCTTTTGTCTGCAGATAACTATGAATGGGCTATTTGCTTCACACTAAGTTTCAAATTATTTTTTTTAATAAAAAGAAAAGCAAATACCTCTATCAAACCAATGTTAGTCAGTATATGAATGAGCCCATGAGGTCACTGTAACTAAGTCAGTCATGAAGGGTCATCCAGCAATTTAATAGACTTGCCAAGAATAGAGGCTAATGAGGAACACAAGTGCAGTTCCACACAAAAGAGATAACCACACCAACTCAGAGGGAGCTAGCCCTAGAAACAGAATTATTAGAACTACAGCAACATGGCACTGTGCCTGGACTTAATAGCCCTATTCAAAAACTAATTACACTGTTCTGGGACCCATTTTAATATCCACGGAGTGCTGCACTGATACGTGGGAGAGGAGAGGCACAGAGTCAAGAAAAAGCAACCGAGACTGTCTGATCCAGTAGCAGCACATTGGTGCCTAAACTGTTCGAGAATTTAAGAATTACAGGGGACAATGTCTTCTTTTTCCTCCGCTTTTTCATGAGCACAAAGAGGAGAAGTAGGAAATTAGAAGCTTCCAGTGAGCGTTTCTGCAGGGGATTAAGATGCTCTCACTGTGCCAGCTCCTCGAAAATCATCACATGCATAGCAAGGGCCATAGATGGCATGCCATACTCAGGCAGCTCAGGTCAAAACGCTGCATCTTAAACCCCAGAATAAAAAAGGTCAGTCTGGGCCAAGCACTTATCTAGAAACTGGAACAACTGAGTCATGATCCTTTTTGTCATTGCTGTAAAGGGGAAACACCTTAAGCAGAAAGTGTGGGAAGAAAAAAAACCAAGTCATGATAAGAGTCACTCAAAAGGCACTTGTCAAAAGCTCTGTTCTGATGGTGTAACTATGTTAAGAGTTTTCTTTGGATTACGTGTCAGAACAGAAAGATTAAGAGATTTTTTCCCCCTTCTCTCAGAAATGTGATTTAAGCATAGTAGATCTTTAAGCTATCAGAGAAAAATCTTCCTGGAAGAACCTCAAGCAGCCAACACTGGCTGACTGAAAAGCACAGATCACTGAACTATCCCGTCTCGGCCCAAACCCTGAAATCACACGCAAGTTTTCCAGTCCCATCCAGCATACCGCACAGTAACTATTTAGGCGTCTAATCTTTCACAAACAAAATCCGTCTTGGGCAGCTTCCTGTTTGGAAAGGCTCCCGATGCCAACATGTTCGCTTTTCCAAACAAGACTCCCATTCCAGCGCGTTCGGCTCTCGTGAACTGCCGCCGCCAGAGGGAAGGAGGGGATCCGGACACTCGCAGGGACTAATCCCGCCTGCCGCCATTCAGCCGCGACCTGCCCGGGGAGAGCGGCTCCACACCCTGCGCGGGGAAAGCGCGACAGCCGCGACACCACCGGGAGCTTCTCCCGGTCGCCCTTCCCCAGGAAGGATCACTAACCCCGCAGCACCGGCCAGGGCGCAGCACTACCCCAGGGAAGACCCCTGGCCCAGGCGTATTTCCCGCCCCGCCATTTCGGCTCCGGGCAGCTCCTCAGCCCGCCCGCCGCCCCGTCGGCCGAGCCCCCCGCGGGCGGTGCCGGGGGAGGGCGGGAGGCCCGGCGGGATTCCCGGCGCCGTGCGGAGCCCGGTGCCACCGGCGGTCGCAGACGGGACAGCCCCGCCGCTGTCCCCCCCGCTCCGCCCGCCCCGCGGCGCGGCCCCGCCCCGCGCACCCGTGTTGTAGACGTGCAGCTCGTCGGCGATGCCCTCGTTGCCGCCGCCGAAGATGATGAGCAGCTCTCGGATGGCGACCGCGCGGTGCCCGTGGCGGGAGCGCGGCACCGGCCCCGTGAAGGAGGATACCCGCCTCCAGCTCAGCCCGGCGGCGGCCGCCGCCATCTCAGCGCCGCTCCCACAACGCACCGCGCGGCCGGGGCAGCCCGCCGGGGAAGGGGGAGCGCTGACGTGAGGGCGGCGGGTCCGTGTTCCGCCCGTGTCCCGCCCCGCGGCCGCCTCTGCCGCAGCCCCGGCTCGGCGCGGCCCCCTGCGCTCCTGCGGCGCCCCCGGGCCCGGCCGTGCTCCGGCGGCAGCCCGGTGGAGGGGCTCCCTGCCTGCAGCGCACGCCGCCCGAGGGCTGCTCGGCCAGCGCGGAGGTGGCGTGTGCTCCCCCGCCTGGGCACCTGCTCTGCCGCCGAGCCCTCAGAAACATGTAGCACATTCTTTAAAAAAAAACAACTGGCTAGTGGTAGGCGAGGCAATGCTGCTGCCTGCGACGTGTGCGGCGAGAAAGAAATGAGTTGCTGTTTAAACACTGAAGGCTGAGATTAGCAACCGAGGTTTCGGTTCTACAGCTGGCAGGGGGGATCTGAGTGAATTCGAAGGTCTCGTTGTGCAGGAGAGGAGCTGCTCTTTCCTGTGTGAGGGGGGTGTTGTGTGAGAATGTACAAACGTGTGAGGCTGAGGGGAATCCAGAGAAGGTGTATGTGGTGTGTGAGGAACGACCGCTCATTTTAAAATTTTAGAAGGTTTATTAAACCTTAACAAATACAACTAAAGAATGAATAAGGAAAAAGGACAGTGTGCTGGGAGCTGGTGACCCGGCAGCCATGAGCTCGCCTATAAATGGCTGCTCTGCCTTTTACACCCCTGGGCTTGGGTCAGGCAACCCTGGCCCCTTCTAAAGTCTGTCAGCAGCTCTTCTTCGCTGTCCATTGCTGGAGATCACTTCCTTGCAACTTGATGGGAGGTCAGGTGTTGCCATGCCGTGCCTCCTAGGAACAAGCTTTTCCCGTTCTCAACTGCCCCATGCAAGGGGCGCATGCACATGCATTCTCTCCACATGCCACGACAACCCAGGCTGCAACAATCCAGAGGAGGGGGAAAGGGCGCTATGGGGAGACAGAGGGTATCTAAACAACAAACCACAATAGCATAACTGTACATCAATAAAACTTCTTTTAACATACACATAATATTCATCCCCTAGTTGTGAGAGCCAATCATCATATTACCTATCTATAACAAGTGCTAAAATTCTCTTCACGTTGTTGAGTTCTACACAGTAAATAATGATGTTGAGATGTGTAATTGAGGTTGGACATTAGGAGGAATTTCTTCATAGAAAGAGTGATTAGACTTTGGAATGGACTGCCCAGGGATGGTGAAAGTGTTTAAGGAAAGACTGGATGTGGCACTTACTGCCATGGTCTAGTTGACAAGGTGGTGTTTGGTTGTAGGTTGGACTCGATGATTTCAGAGTGCTTTTCCAACCTGATTCTGTGATTCTGTGAAGGTGTTACTGCATTGCCATAATCCTAAGTGTTCTGCCAGGTGAGGAATCCGGTCCCAGTTCTGCAGGCTCATATGACTGTGAGCTGATTAGATCTGTTCAGATTCACATAGAAATGGAAGGAAAGGTGAAAAAAAGTGGGTGGTTTTGATGAACATGAGCTTAATACAACTTAAATATCATAGCACAGAAAAATACTAATAGTTTTGGCCATCTGCACAAAGCATATAATTGTATGTATAACTCTTCACTTAATTTTTGTTCAAGCAGAAGATGGATTCTGTACAAAATCAGACACAAATAATATAGTTTGGGCATATTTGAGACATACAGCTGAAAATTCATATTTTTGGCTCCTGAAAATGGAACAGAAGTCTTCATTTAAAACACTAAAGATTTTTAAGACCTTTACTGATTACTGCTCATGAATTTTACACTGCCTTACAGTAAAAATATGAAAAATAGTTTGGAGTTGAAGGTGTTTATTATTATTCCTTTCAGTACTCATGTAAGTCTTATGACAAAACAGTGGTGTATCATTTAAGTTCATTCCTAGAAGGAATGAGGGAACTGAATTCAAATAAAAGAAGTGTTGTAGAAAGAAAACTGCAAAAGCAATCCAGGAGAGCTTAGGAGGCAGAGTATCAGCATGTGCTGGGTACCTTGCTCCAAGATCCATTTGAACCTAAACCCACCCTGTGGATTAAATGCTTGAAGATTAGGAAATGAGATGATTCAAGTCAAAATGCATGTTCAGAGTTGACTTTTGCAAGTTTCCCTTTACATCTCAAGAACTCTGCCAACAGACACTGGAAAAACTTTGGCCTTCTGTTAGACTTTGGCATGTTGTAGTCTGGCTCTTGCACACTAGTTACCTGTTCACACTTACCATAAATAATGATTAAAAACATAACTTGCAGCTAGATTTTGGAAGTAACTTCTGGAAGGGTTTGTTTCCTTCTCTTTCCCCCACCCCTTTAAGACTTTTTGTCTTATGGGATTTGTTTGCAATCTGCTAGCTGAAACTCTGAGGCAAGTTTGCCAGATCTGGGGCTGCATCATCACTCGGCACATCTGGAAGTGGTTTATGTGCTCTCATTCCTCCAGTGCAGCGTCTGGACTCTGTGCTATTCCTCAGCAGCAGAGAAAGGAAAGAAAACCAGCACAACTCCAAAGTAAACTTTGAAGAGTTCGAAAAAGGAATTGAATCGTAAAACTGTTTCAGTGCCCTGTAAAGCCCTTGTGTGGGTGACTTCAAAGGAGGATGGTGGTCAAGGACGCTTTGGCGAGAGTGCTTACAGCTGTGGGCTATCTAGGATCCGAGTAAATAGCTCCACAGCACTTCAGGAGAGAGGAGTCCCGAATACTGTGCTGCTTTGAAGAGGTAAAAAGACTAATTAAGCAGGAAATATCTGAGCAGTAATGTCACTGGTTTTGAGCTTTCCCTTCTGCAGCCCCTTGTTTTGTTACAGGATTTGGCAGCTGAGTTGGGGACTGCCAGGTTTCAGGAAATAATGTCTACAGTCAGAAAAAAACTGAGTAAATATTTGCAGGGGAACAAACATACCTCTCCTTAAAAATGAGTAGGTAATCAATTGGTGTTTCAGAGGCTTAGGAATGCTGTAGTTGTAGAACTCAGACTTGCATGAGAGTGTCTTTGGATTTTAAAGTTTAAAACGTGGTTCAGTTTATGTGGATTTAATAATTTCTGGAGATAATGTGAAGTTGTGGCTGTGCAGCTTTCATCTTGCAGTGATCACCAGGACTGTTAGTGGCTATTGTTACAAATGCTAATTCAAAGATAGCTCTGTGCAAATCAAGGGAAGATTGTGACCAGCTAAAATGGGGCTAAAAAATTACTCCAAGAGTGTAACAGGTTCTTTTGTCTCTGTGCTTACCTAAATGAGTAAAGTTTTTAAACGTAAAAGAAAGCAATACTTCTGCGTGATGCATGAGAGAAAGGCTTTTTCAGCTGTGTTTTTTTCCGACAGATAAGCTTGATTTCCTCTGTGTAAATTAATGCCACATGAAGAGAATGGTCTGCTGGAATGTAGATAAGTAGTGCAGATGTGGAAGAACTTCCAGAATACTCCTTCCTCACTGCAATTTAGTCATTAATTGAGACTTAAATACATGTAAATATAAGTGGTTTTAAAAGAAAGCCACATCTTAGATTTATGTCTTTGTATATATATTTGTTGTCATTTACTTTGTTGGTCAAAGTAGAGACTAATTTAGGATGCTGCCTGAATTTAAGCACTAACCAATGAGAGGTTGTCAGTTTTGTGACTCAGATTTCAAGAATTCTTGCCATTCTGTCTGATTTGTCAAGGAGCTGGGACAAACTTCATTTTTATGTGTGCACAAAAACCATCTTATATTTTATCTGTACTGTAATGTGTCCATATCTGTATGTGTGGAAGCAGGAAAAAATGTTTTCTGTTCTATCTCTTCATAGTATAAAGATTAGATCACACAGTTGGATATTTCCCTCCCCACCAACTTCTGGTCCTGTTTTTTACTGTTGATTGTTGTTGTTTTGGTGATATGGTTTGTGTTTTCCTTCATAAACAGTAGTTTTGGGTCCGGAATTCAAACAAATGTTGTATTTCTCATAATCCTGGTAGACTTTAGGGATTATGTTCTGTCTTCTCACACATGGCTGCTGTCAGGCCTGGACTAGAAGCACAGTTTTAGGCAAGGCTACCATCTTTTCTTCACTATCACAAAAAATGTCCATAAATACCAGCCACACTACACACACTGGAAGAATACGGCTGTAATAAAATATTCTCACCATTGCTTTAAAATTTTTTTGAGTGTCTAGAAGACACTGCCCTAGTATAACATTCCCAAAAGTTTGAGAATGCATACTCCAGCAAGAGATTAGTATTTGCGATAGTTACTGTGTTTGAGGTGAAATCAGAGATAAACATATTTATAAATCACATTAGTCTGTGTTTTAATACTTTGTGCAGTATCTTAAAATGTTATAAAAATTGCCTACTGGCATAGATGATCACATGGGATTTATTAAAATGTTTTTATAACCTATTAATTGCTTAAATTGTTAATAAAAATATTTCTAATCCATAATACTAGTTATTTGTTAAAAAAAGGTATTTACAGAGATTGCAAACTAGAATTCACTGCTCGCATTAATGCTATTTCTCTCTTTTTTTTCCTTTGAATTATTTTTTATTTTAGTTTACCACAGATCACAGTTCTCATCCAACAGGACACATGGCTCTTTTAAAGAAAAGTAAGAGAAATTAAAAACATATGAAAGATGCATTTTTTAAAAGAGGACAGAAATGTCAAATCCAATTCGTCATGCAACTGTTGTCACAGTTACATACAAATTTGTAGTTCTAGTATTGCTAAATTATGCTTAAGTATGCAAATAAGTGTTTTCCTGTTAACTGTATCAGATAAGTATAACCATAATTCACATTAATTTAAAATTACTCACTGCTTTACTGCATCAGACTGGAGATTATGAAATTTCCCACCAATACTGCAAGCAAGTAGCTGCTGTTTTCATGTGAATTGTGCCCAGAGAACTGAAGCTGAATTTTACAGAGCTCTGCACATTAATGTTGTTCATACTCAAAATTGAGGTGTGGCCCCAAGAGTTTTGGGGTTTTTATACCCTGTAAAGGTCAATGACTGAAAATAGACTTTTGCCTTTACTTAGGTGCTCAAAATTTCTCAGAAGTCAATGGGCTTTTTTCTCAGCTGGTTTGAATTAGTGCAGGTTTGGTTTACCAATTTCAATCTAGTCTCGTGCCCAGTTGTGGCCAGTTGGCCATTTTGATTAAAATAGATCAAAACTGTGTTCTCTTTGCTCTTCTAAACATCTTAAATACATTTTATTGTGGTGCAAAAGTAACAAAGTAGTCTGAAACAAAGAACAACCATCATGAAAGTAACTGTTGATGGGAGCAATGTATTCCTTCCCTGCTGTGCTTGGTGAACTCTCCCAACACCTGCACATGCTTGGTTTGTGTTAAATGACTTCAACTTGTACAAGACAGTCTTCTAGGAATTATAACTCAGAATATACAGTCAGGTCTTTGCCTTGCTTTCATTTTTCTGATTTAAATTACCCTGTCAAAATAATATTTTCAAGTGTTTCAAAACATTCCTGGTTTCAGTAGCATGGTGGGTTTGTTTTTCTAGAATTTTTAGGGTTTTGCTCAAATACACCTTCAGGATCTGATCATTGAAATAGATAAAAAAATTCTCCTGTGTTTTATCAGGGAAGCATGACAGAATGGAAGGGCTACATAAAATAATTAACTCATTAAGTGAGTGTAACTAGCAGGCAACGGACAAGCCAAGAAAAAAAATGTTCCAAGCTTCTGGTAAAATTCAGAAACATGTACATTTTTTCATATGGATAACCCATATATATTGGGAGTCTTATGATTTAGTGAGCAAATTAACCATGAAAATCAGATAGTTGGGGATTACTTTAATAAGGAAGAGTTACTGCTGTGTTTCTAACATAAATTTTTAGCTTGATCAAATAACATGAGAAAAACACAACAGATAAAGGTTATCAAATTATTCTTCTATCATCTGTACTGGTTGCAAATTGGATTTTTTTGTTTTTAATCAGATACTTGGGAATTAGCTGTTATACTGATTGTTAACACATCCTCCCTCTTGTTTCAGTTAACCAGATCTTACTGTTACTTCTTGTCTTAACCGTGTGCGCTATTCTGTATAACAAAGTTCACCAAGTGCCATTGGCATTGAGAAATGAAGCAGGTAAATGGCTCACACTTCAGTTTCATTTATGTTCCTGTTTTATATTCCTCATGTCTTAACTTGAATAGCACTTTTCACCTTGTTGAATCCTGTTTGTCCTGCAGTAGATGAACTACTCACACTGTTGCATATCGTCTGGGATGAAAAACATTGGACTTCTGAATTATTTGACTATAATTATAGGAGATTGATAGTGATGACTAAGAGTTGTAATTCTGATTAAGTTTTTATCTAGATGTCACTGATGTAGATGGATGCTGGAGTATATCCTTTCTTGAGGTGAACAGATAGGAGTTGTCAAGTGGTAACAAAGTTTGATCATGACCTGCCTCCTTGGGAACGTTCTTGTCCTGATTATTCATTTCAGATAAACCATCAAATCTTCATATTTACAGCAGAAGTTTTAGCTGGAATTTTTATAGTGACAGAAACCTGCTAGGATTAATAAGGTTGAACTAGTAGTAAATGTTTATATAAATTGCTTACTCACTGTTCCCAAGATAAACAAACTCTATCTTGATACAAATCCTTTTTTTTCAGTATATTTTTGTTGGGGTTGTTATGACTGTAATTGTTATGTTTTAACCAGTATAATTATATGTGTTAAAGTTCTGTAAGTTTATCAGGGCTAATCAGGGATAAAAATCTTTAGCAGGAATGTGACCTGATTCGGTATAGTTTAGGGTTTTTCCCCTTATATCATTAGCAGCTTCCTGCTAGTACAAATTTTTGCACTCTTCCTTTCAAGCCAGCTTGCCAAGGAAGTGGAGCTCATGCAGTGGTGCTGTCTTTGACTTACGTGATTCCTTTGGTAATTTTGGAACCTATTGTTCAATTTGTACTAAATATAACTGAGAAGTAGAAGTCTCAAAGGTATTCAGAGCTCTCCAGATTTCTTATGAATAAGCAGCTACATGAAGGACAGGCTGAATTGTGTCACTGTTGAATAGAAGATGCTGAGAACTCTCATTTATTCTGTCTGGAGGCGTCCAACAGTCCAGTCAACCTGTAAGTGGTTCTGGATTAGCAACAGCTCAAGCTGTGTGCCTTGCCAGATGGGGATGTGTGTAGAATGTGGTAAGGAAAAATGGAGTGGTGATCAAGTGATCCTACTGTTTATGGTAGTACTTATTTTTGTGACCCAGATCTGATGTCAGACGGGTTTGTTTCTTGTAGTGGATTTGGAGAGCCCTGAGGAAATGGAAGAGGAAATCCCGGTGGTGATCTGCGCTGCTGCGGGCAGGATGGGTGCAGCTGTAGCAGCCATCAGCAGCATCTACAGCAACACAGAGGCCAATGTTTTGTTCTACATCATTGGGCTGAAGACAACTATCCCACATATTCGGTACTCACCAGCCTTGCTTTGTTTGGGGCTGTAGTTAGAGCCACATTGGTGCTCCCCCTAGCACAGGCAGAAGGCTCTGGAGGACTTTTCAGGGAAATGTAGTGCATTGGTAGCAACCTCAGAATTCTGTACCTGATGGAAAAAGGACCACTTTGTCCTCCACAAGGCACTGACTCGTGCAAAGGGGTGTGAAGCAGCCAGGCCATACCTGTGCCTCTCAGCTTTTTGTAGATAGGCTGCAGAAGAGTGAAGAAAAGTAAGGATACACTACGTACCTGTCACCAACCCCCTTTGTGGCACCGCACCACTTCTCTGGTGCTGTGTCTTCAGCTTCAAAGTAGAAAAACTTGCTGTTTAAAGCTAGTTTCAGTTAAGATGATGTATTAAAGTTATAAGAAGAGGCCCAAAAAGTATTGCAATTACTTTCATTTCTTTCCTTTTCACTTCATGCCTAGATTTCTCCTTTCATTTCCTTCCCTGAAATGAGAAGTCTTCATTTCAGGAAAGGAAATGAAATCTCAGGATTTCAATGAATATTCATCTCATTAAGTTTCAGGTCATTTCACAGCACTTCATTCCATTCAATTGCATTGCTTTCATTTCAGCATTTTATTTTTCTTGGTTTTACTTCATTATATTTTCCTTTCCTTTCTTTCCATTTTGCTTTAATCTTCATTTCTCATTTTATTTCCTTTCATGAAGTGAAAATTCCTCATGTTGTGAAAGGAAATGAAATCTGAAGATTTCAATTAATATAATTTCTTGAAGTTTCATCTCACTTCAATGCACTTCATTCCATTCCATTCCTTTTCATTTATTTCACTTCATTATATAGTTTTTTAATTTCATTTCATTATATTTCATATCCCTTCTTTTCATTTCACTTAATTCCTTGATTTCTCATTTAATTTCCTTTCATGAAATGAAAATTCTTCATTTCATGAAAGGAAATGGTATCCTGATATTTCAATGAATGTAATTTCATGAAGTTTCCATTCATTATGTTTCAGTGTTAAAATTTGCAAACATTGTCTTAAAGAGGACCAAGTTGTGAATGAAAACTAAACCATTTCCTAGCAGTTCTCACCTCTGGCTATTTCACTTCTGCAGTCTTTGTGCACACAATTTGTGTCAGGAGAGAAAATAAACAGTGATGATAAGAAATCTACAAAAATATGAAAAGAAAATTATTTTAGTCTAAAGAAAACATAAGTAGGAGGTGATGTAAAAGTCATCTGGAAAAACATAAAACTGTGAAAGGGAAAAAACCCCTGATATTTAAAAGCACTGTAGACAGGATAAGAAATAATTATCTTTAATTATAGCAAGAAACTTAGAAGAATATAATTTATTACAAATAATGGTGAAAGATGAGTAGTTTGGGCTACATATGGAGTCTCTGGTTTTGGGACTAGTATGGGGTGTTTGTTTTGTTGGGGTTTTTGTGGGGTATTTTTTGTATTTTATTTTAAGAACAGGTTTAAAAAGGCCTGTGTGCAATAGCTGTAGACATAAGTGATTCTGTCTTGGGATAGAATAGATCAAGTGACCTTTCAAGGTCTCTTATTATTCTCCTAAGCATCTGTGAATTTCATACTGGAAGTACTTGTCATGCACTTGATATTTCTTTTATCGCTTCTTTTCTTTCCATCACAGAAAATGGATTGAAAATTCTAAACTGAAAGAAATAAAATTTAAGGTTGTGGAATTCAATCCTATGGTACTAAAAGGGAAAATCAGACAAGATGCATCACGTCCTGAGCTACTGCAGCCTGTGAGTCAATGAACTCCACATAACAAATTATTTTAATTTTAATACTTATTATGGGCTTTTAAATGTCCTAGATCTGTTCATTTCATGCAGGGGTGTGTGTATGTCTCTTCCAATGCAAGAGCAAATGACCATGAGAAGAAATTAGTCAGAGTGACAGCATAAATAAGATGTTGCACACTTTTCATGCAATGAGCACCACATCTCTAGAATTCCTTGCTGAAAGGTCTTGTGGATGTAAAAATGTGCAAAGGTTCAGTTGGGATTGCAGTTCATATTTAGATCACATCTAGATCAGAACACCCCTTGAGCTGAAAACAGCTAAAAGCTAGGAGAATACATGGAGCAACTGTTCTGGATGCTTGCTCTATTTCTGTTTTTCACTGAGCATCTAGTTAGGACCACTCTGAGGGCAGGGGCTGGGTAAAATGGTCTGAATTCTTACAGTTGTTCCTTGCTTTCTCAGTCCCCTTTCCCTCTGCTCTGTTGTAGAAGTTATCCCATGTCTGTGCCACCATTCAAATCATTCCTTTACAGTGATGATACTATTACATTTTGAAGTGTTTGGTGTGTTGTATGCTGTAAAAATGCACTAGGAAGAGCTTGGCAGCAGGTCCAGAAAGGTGCTCCTTCCTCTCTGCTCTGCACTAGTGAGGCTGCATCTGAAGTGCCGTGTCCAGTTCTGAGCCCACCAGAACGAGAAAGAGATGGACTCACTGGGGCGAGTCTAGCATGGGCTGCAAAAGATGAGCAAGAGGCTGAAGAGTCTTTTCTATGAGGGGCTGAAAGGATTGAGGCTGTTTCAGTCTGGAGAAGACAAGGTTCAGGGGGATCTTAACAATGTGTATAAATACTTGAGGGAAGCAACAAGAGACAATGGGCACAAATAACATGGAATTCCCCTTGGGCAAAAGAAAAGACTTTTTAAACCATGAGTTTAAAAGTCTCAGGTTGCCCAGAGACACTGTTGAGTCTCCATCTGTGGACATATTCAGACCCCAACTGGGCATGGTCCCTGTCAGTCTGCTCGAGTGGACTCTGCTGCAGATGGGGGTTGAACAAGATCATCTCAAAAGGCCCCTTCCAGCCTGAAGGATTCGGTAAGGAAGCAACAGATTTGGGCTGCATGGTTAGGGCCATAGTGGATAAATAATAATAGCAGTGATAATACTGGATTTGAGACAGTAGTAAAGCTGTGAGGGAGAAAGCAAATTATCACTAATTAGTGCTCAATAAAGAGAGAAATTCCAACTGACTTAATAGAGACAGAAGCCTGAGACTACTGCATTAAACAGCTTTACCATCGAGTCTTTCTCTTTCTGTTTAATAGCTGAACTTCGTTCGATTCTATCTTCCTTTGCTTATCCAGAAACATGAGAAAGTCATATATTTGGATGATGATGTCATTGTTCAAGGTAAGCTGTTGTCTAAAAAGCAGATTCTAACAGAATTAAAATCAAAGTTATTACAGCTTTTACAGCCATTTGGAAATATGAGATATAATAGAAAACTGAGGCAGGTGCTAGGAGTGTTGAACTTAGGAAAACTACAAATAATCTGTTTGTTCAAATGAAAGTTTGAAGAAGAATTTACCTGCATATATTTTGAATAATTGTGATCTAAATTTTATGTGGGTTTCATTTTAATTGATTCTGATCAATTGATGAAAGATACCATGGATTTCACTCAGATGCTGCAATGTTTATTAGGTGTGTGACATGCATTTCCTGCTAGTGTTTAAATTTCCACAAATGCTTCCAATTCCTAATCTAGAACTGCTGTTCTTGAGAGCAAGAGGAATTTACTCAAATAAGAGAATGGAAGCTCCAAACACTCAAAATATGATTTTGAACATCTTCAGCTCAGAATATAAATTTGCAGTTTGCAGAATCACAAAGATTTTAGCGTTCCTAGTCAAGTGGAAGCAATTAGAAGACATTCATATCATGAAAAAAAATTTCTTTTTCTTATCATCAAAGTAGTCCCTTTTGAAGACTAATTATTTTTTAAAGGTTAATTTCTTGTGAGTTTTTTCTGTTCTGTTTCCCAATTGTTGGAGGGTTTTTTCTGTGTAGAGCTATTGTCTTCATCTTTGTTTTACCATATTTTGTTGTTATTTTAAATACTTTTTAACCAGAGTGTTGTGCTTTAACCCTAGTGGGCAACTAAGCAAAATTTCCTTTGGAAAGGACTGAGTATAACTGCAATAAACTTTCTGGCTTAAATTAGTCTTTGCTGTAAGAACATTAAGACCAGTGAACTTGCACATGACAAAAGCATAATTCTCCACTACTTTTCTGCACCTTTTTATAGTTTTGTCTCTCTAGAGGCAGATTTCAGACCACCTGCACTTAAAGAGGTCACTATTTGCTGCTTTGTAAAAGGCAGCTAATCTGTTCTGCCTGTCTCATTTTGCTTTGCCATAGACTTCCTATCACAGTTCTCCAGCATGGGGGTTTCCAGTGGCAGTCTCTGCTTTTTGGCTTTGTTGTTCTGTCTGTCATCAATGGGCAGCAGCATTTAACTCTTAGAAAGGTTCCAGGGTTTCATTTAGACTGCAGTTTCACGAGCAGCTCAAGCTGAGCCCACCGCCTCCCTGTCAGCCCTCCCTGCAGCGGTGCTCACCAGCGCTGGGCTCCTTTCCCCGGGGCTGTCAGCTGGTGCTGCTCGTGGAGCTGCAGGATAAGGTGCAGTTTCGCATTACACCTCATGGGAGGCTGCTGCTGACCGAGGCCTCTCCCGTCTCCAGGCAGCTCCTCTTACACGTGTAACCTGCAGGTGTGCAGCTGCAGAAGCAGCTGATTCAGCTGTTTGACCTGGCAGGAGACCAGCAATACAGAAAGAGATGAAAGCAAAAGTAAAACTGGGCGCTGTAAGGGGTTAGGATGCAGGCTCACTCAATTGCTGCGGCAGTGCTGTGCTTCCCACCTGCCCTGAAACTGTTCTGGCACGTCTTGGGTTCCTGACAGTCAGGTGATGAGTGAGGTGCCTGGCTTTACAATGTTTCCCTCCACCGTGGGTGGGCCGTGAAGCCAGCAAGGATGGTCAAGTGACAGGAACATTTCAATCAGCCATTGCTGGGAATCCAGGTGTCTTCCTACGAGGTATAGATGCCATAACACCAGGAAAAACCTCATCTGTGCAAGACATTGAAGTGGCATTTTTGTGGGACTTGAAAAGGCTCAAAAAATTGCCTGTGCCCTCCCTCTCCGAAGACAAGCTCTATGAATGCACAGGTTTGTAACCAGGCTTTTTAACAGTCCTATTGGCTTCTGCTGTAGCTGACTTTGGACAACCAGAATATGAATGTATTGAATACCAATGATAATGTCCAAAGAGAGACCTTAGGCATCCAGGTGCAAATTAGAAAATGTCCCATAGTACAAAATTCAGTAGGGGCTATCCTTAAAAACTGGTGTGTTTATAAGCAAGACATGAGAGCTGACATTATCCTGTCAGTGCAGTAGGTGTTGTCTGATGCTTGTGACCTTTCTGTAATCAGGTGACATCCAGGAACTCTACGATACTAAGTTAGCTCCTGGACATGCAGCAGCTTTTTCAGATGATTGTGATCTGCCTTCTACACATGAAATGGTTAGAAGTGTAGGGATGCAGGTAAGATGCTATTCTGGAATTGTAATAATGAATGTGTTTGCCCATAAATGTAAGGTTTTATGTGTTTTTCCCAAAGTGAAAGTTTTATATATATAGATACAGATAGCTTTGTAATAGTTGTACGGGTAATTAAGGACTTCTTGTAGTGGTACAATTGTGATGCTGCATGATTTAATGTGGGCCACCAAAAGACATAGTGAGGGAAAAGCCTTATCAAACTTCCATGGTACAATACTGTGGAAAAAGTAATTTAGTATCTGGAAGTATCCTGCCTTACAGCCTCCTCATAGGGAATTCATGACAGGTAACCACCATCTAGAAACCTCTTTGGGGAAGCATATTTAGTCACCTTCTCAGTGAGAGCGAGGTGCATTTACATGTGTCTTTACAAAGATTCATAGGGGATGAACATGCTATTTTTTATTTCTCAGAACACATACATGGGATTCCTGGACTACAGAAAGCAAGCCATTAGAGATCTTGGCATCAGCCCCAGCACCTGCTCCTTTAATCCTGGAGTAATTGTCGCTAACATGACTGAATGGAAACATCAGCGGATTACAAAGCAGTTGGAAAAGTGGATGCAAAGAAATGTAGAGTATGTGTAGAAATTTAGCTTCTCACTTTACTTTTAGTGCTTGGTTTACAGTTTTACTGTCCGTTTAAAAGCTCCTACAGGGTTTTTTTTTTTTTTTTAATTCCTAGCAGTCTTTCTTTTGAGATCTTGTCAAGTGAAGTAACTCATGTTCCAGCATTTCCATCTGTTTAAATCTGACCAATTCTGTACCAGGAAATGGCCACTTGGAATTTTAGTCTTGTGTTTAGTCACAAACCACACTTAATCCTGAGGGACATTGAGAACATGTGGTTCTCATTTTGGGTGACCAACTTAGCCTGGGATGAAGCCACCGAATGATCTTCCCTTCCTGAGGCTAGCTTAAAGGAGGAATGTTTCCTTCTTTGCCTGGGGACTCTACTGTTGTAGCAGCAGCCAAGATGTAATTGGACACCGTCTTTTTTTTTTAATGCTAATAGAAAACACTTACTTTTCTCCAGCAGATGACATTTTACATGGTATATTCTTGTTATTGTGCACAAATAAATTGACACACTGAAACAACCACCATTTTAAAAATTAGTTTCCTTTTAACCTGTATTTGAAAACTTGGTGTTTATTTTCTTTCTATGCAAAGGATTAAGTTTAAATTTATTAAAATAAAGTTAACATGGAAGTTTGTGCTGTTGTGCTGTGCCCGTTACTTGTTAGTTTCCACCTCCAGTGCCTCCTCTTACCATGGTTAGGTTTGATCTAGCCCTGGATTGATCACAAAATTCATAGGAAACTGATACTCTTTAGATACTAATTTATACTAACTAGGCTTTGACAAAATCCAGCTGGAGGTTAATTTAAAGGTCTAAAAGCTCAGGGAGGAAGAAAGGGGAAGAAAGATGGAATTAAAAATGTGGAAAATGTACATTTTCTTAAGAAACCTGGCTAAATTGTGATTCTATTTGCTAAATTATATTTGATTGCTTTATGTTGAAAGGTTTTTTTTCCTACAGTTAACTTTGTCAGCCTTGAGAACTATAGTCTGTGTGTAGAAAAAAATTATTTCATGTTGAGTCTGACTCCCATTTTACTTGGTAGCAACAATTCACTCCATGGGAATTGGAGTGAATATAATATAATCAATTAACAGTACAAGGAATGAGTATGCTGAAAACTGATCTGTTCAAAATTATTTTGAATTTTGCCAGATATTTATTTTTCATCTCCTACCTTTTGTACTAAAGATTCCTTGAGGTTTGGAACATGTTCTTATTTTTCCTTTTGCAGGGAAAACCTCTATAGCAGCACCCTTGGGGGAGGCGTGGCAACCTCTCCAATGCTGATTGTATTTCATGGAAAATACTCCTCTATTAATCCGATGTGGCACATAAGGCATCTTGGTAAGTTTTATTTCTGTTTGCAAGTTGCAACTAAGGTGAGTTTGTGAGATTCCAGTGCAAGACCTTACGTGACTTTACCTCCTGCGCCACTTACATGGAAAGAATATAGGAAATATCTGAATGGAGTGAGAGTCTGAAAAAAATCAGTCTTTTTCTAGGTGCAGTGGAAGAAAAGGGGAGGCCTTTGTTGTCAACATTCTGGTGGATGCAGTCACCTTTCACCTGGGAGTAGTGAATTATCCTAGGAAAAACGTAACAGCTTAGCTGGTATGGTAAAATGAGTAGATTTTAATTTGTTTTTAATTCCAGCTATGCCAAGATGTTAAAAGTGTTGAAAGAGGAAACTTTGAGAGAAGAAACTTGCTGAGCTTTTTTGCTGATGCAACATAAGAGGCATCAAGCTGAGAAAAGCTATTCTATTGTATAAGTAGTTGTAAATTAACATGAAAGCATACTAAGACTTCTGAAGAAAAAAAGCCACCTGAATTTAACTCACTCTACAGTGTCTTCCTTTATCAAAATCTGCATTTTTCAAATTTTTTTTAATGTACCCATGCAGGTTGGAGTCCTGATGCCCGTTATTCAGAGCAATTTCTTCAAGAAGCTAAATTACTTCACTGGAATGGGAGATACAAACCTTGGGACTACCCCAGTGTCCACACTGATCTCTGGGAAAACTGGTTTATTCCTGACCCTTCAGGGAAGTTTAAATTAACTCGTCCTGATGGCTGATACTGAAATATGGCAAAACGTAGTGTATGGGATGCATTTAATAGTTTGAGATGCAACATGTTGTATGATTAATTGATTTTAGAAAACAAATTATTTGCTAAAAATATGAATAACTGACCATCAGTTTTGTGTGGTTATGGCAGGAGAGGGAGGCTGGAGTGACCAGTACACAGTTCAGATTATCTTGACTTATCATGTAAGGTGAGGAAATAAGTTTACTTGACAATGAAGTATTTTCATTAAACACTTACAGAGGTGAAATTCAGTGCCAGACAGTGTGTTTTAATTTAAGGTCTTTCTAAGTAAGATTCCAATGTCTTCTGGTAGAAAAATCTACACAGGTGATAGCTGCAGTATTATGTACAGTAAGTGTTTTCTTATCTAGCCCACATTAGACAGCCTGAACTGAAAACCTGGGCACATGTTACTGACTTCTGTTGTGTGGTGACTCTGTTTCGTGGCATTTCTGTGTATGACACATCCTGTAGTGCACTTAGCAAGATGCAAAAGCACATTCCAACACACTGCAGTACAAGTCCTGATTTTATTGTGAAACATTGATAGATTTAAGACAGATTAAGAACTTTTGTATCACTGTAACAAAAAGAGCACCAGTTTTGAGGGAGGACACAGAATTGCAGTATTTAGAGGAATGGTCATTGTACACTCAACTGTATTTTATACCCAGATAAATACCCAGTGGGTGATCCCATAAAGGAAGAGACCTTTCCCTTCCAATCAAACAGGATAGCCTCTCAGGAGTTGCATCCTACTCTGCTACATACTCAGCAGTGCTAATTTCATGCTTCTAATTTTGCTGAAAATAAAACTGAATTGTAACAAATCCCTGATGCAAGATACTTTGAGCACCTGCAGGAAAACATCCATGTAAACAGCAATACATGATACAGTACACTTTAAATAACAGACAAGACAAGTCCTATACCTTTCTGACAATATGTGGAACAGCTTTATGCTGCAGCTAATAAACACAATCAGAATCATAATGCACACTCACTTGATTTAAGATTCTCAGAATTAAGCCACATAATTTGGGAAGAAACTGTAAACATCATGCCTGCCTCACAACAGGTTGACAGTGTGTGATGTCTGTAAGAGGTGTTACAGCAGGATTAGAACCTACCCTAACCAGTTACAATTGACAACTGTCAAGAGCTGTGAGGAGAGGATAAATCACACTGGCACAGGAATCTCTGACCAGCATGGAGTGTGGAGATACTGTTTGTGTCTGTTTTCAAGTATGTGAAGCACCGTCATAAGATCATCAAAACTTTAGTGTTTTGATCAGCTTATTGCTTTTACTTCATCTTTTCCTCACATGGTAAAAGAGAGAAAGAAGATGAGAGTTAGGCACCAGGATGGAATCTCATTTTTTTTCTCAGTTACTAATATTGGTCAAAAATGTGTATCATTTAGGCAAGTTCCTCAGAAGAGTTACAGTTTCTACAGACAACTTCTTATTCATGGAACAGCTGTTCTTGTTAAAAACAGTTTTTAACTTTTAAGTGGAATAAAGATAACACCCTCTAAGGTCCTACAGATTAAAGAAAATTTAATGTTAAAAACTGCTAACTTGCAAATCAATTTCACCCTGTGCTAAATGCATGTGATATAAATAACATAGCTGTACATGAATTTTAAAGAGAATGCAGTGTTTTAATTCTGTCACGTTCAAAGGGGTTATCTCCTGCTAAAGGTCAGGTGAAGAGATCAGCTTCATGGAAATGATGGAGTTTAAATGCCACAGAATTCAAGAACTACCACTGCTGTTTGTTTTTGCTTTTTTTAAAAGGAATTCCAGTTCCTTACATTGGAATTTAAGGGGAAAAGAGACAGAGCGGTAGGCAAACCTTATCCTAAGACAGCTCAGCTAGAATATTTAGGCCGTGTGCTCTGTGACACAAATTTTCTTCCCCAGTGTTGTGACTTGAGATGACGTCTTCACTCCCTTCATCCTGAATATGGTTCACTCACTGAATGGACAGAGCTCTCTCATCCCACCAAGCACTCACAGCTGCAGAACAAAACTTTCTACACTTTTTAAGACGGTAAAAGGCAGGCTTAAAAAGCACAATTTCCTTCACTGTGCATGATTAAAAACACCGCTTCACACAAGGTAAGGGTACACTTTCACTTTTCCCTTCTGGATATAAAAGTATTCTGAGATATCCAAATATTGAGGCATCAGTAAAAAGTATACTGCTGCTGTTCCTACCATGTTAGCATTTATGGAATAAAATTACTACCCCAAAGAAATCTTCACAAATGAGAAAGCAATTTGTCAAAAACTGCAAGAAATGGCATACATTAAATATAAAACTCATATACAAAAAAGGGCTAACTTTTTTTTTAAAAAAAGTTTGGACAGTTCCTTAAAATTATCTAGTTCATTGATTTAGCCTACCACACACTTACTTTGGGCTATAATAAAATAACTAGGGGAGATAAAATACTATTGAGATGCTTCAGTTGGAGAACCGAGGTACCAATCTTGATGACTGCATTAAAACTGCAGCACGTGTGCATAGCCCAGAAGGAGCAGCTCCTACGCGCTGCTCCCCTCCTCCTCCGGTGTCACGCTGGTGCTGAAGCCTGGAATCTGCTCTGCAAAGGGCTGTGCCACCCACTGTCCGTTGGGAACGCCGCCGAAGGACGCCCCTTCGCAGAACTGCGCGCTGCTCCCTGCTAACAAACAGAAACCCCCGTTTGGAAAGGCACTTCACACCACGGGCGCTCTGCTCCCCAGCAGTGGCTGCAGGCTGAATGCCACAAGCACTTTACCAGCTCCATTTGAAGACAGGCTGCACTGCTCAGGGTCATACGGTGCACGGTCACAGTAAGCTCCTCCATACGCTGCTTCATAGCCTGGGTCATACTTTTCTTCTTTGACAGCCATCTTTTTAGCATCCTCTGCAGAAACAGAACAGCTCAAGCATTAATATTTAGAATAAAAATCATCAAAGAGCACTTTTAGCAGAAAACATTTGAAAATCGGCCACAAATTCTAAAAGATAATCCCTGCTCTCCTTAGATAATTTAGACTGTACAAAAGAGAAAGGAATCTGTAATTCTATACCACACAGTTTAGAGAATCACATCTGCCCCCCACACCCTATTAAATTCTTTATTTCTTTCTGCTTGGGAAGCTGCTAGTATTGTACACTACATTACATTTTAATGAAGCATTAACAAAATAACAACAATACCTTGTGCAAGTTGCAAGTCAAACGTGTACTGCACCTCCTGGACCTCCGTGTTGGGTGCAATGCCTTTCAGTTGATCCCTTAAGTCTTTCAGCTTAATGTAATAATGAACTTTATCTTGTGCTCGAGGAAACTGAGCACATCTTGCACTGGATGATGGCATAACGTAGCAGAGCTTGAGACAAAGAGCAAGAAAAACAGCATTACTGATCCCCAAGCTATGACTTAATACTTGGTCAATTCAGAACAACTTAACAGTTAAGCTCACTGTTTTAACCATTTGTACAAACTTCCAGCTAATGCCACAGGTGATTGTGGAAAGGGCTACAATGAGTTTTCATTTTTCTTGGCCAGCCATCTGTCTTTCCCTGAAGACAGGGGCTGATTACCAGCTGCTAAGTGAGCACAATTTTCACCAGTTATTTATGTGTTGCAGGAGAAGCAGTACCCGTGTATATTAAAAGAGAGCAGAACACACTCCAGAACTCCCTGAACAAGCAGAGCTCTGAGCCAGGGCATAGAGGAGTACGTGACAGCATGCAAAGAGCCCAGACCAGTGAGGGAGGCAGCACAGGTTAATTAGCCTGGCTTCTTGGTTAAGTGCATCTGCATGACATATGACAGGCTGTGAAAATTGTTGTTAGTGTGGTTGGAGCCAGCTTCAGTGTTTCTATCTCTGCCAACAGCCCTAACTAAAGATATCAAGTTAGTTCAGGAAAAACAAACTGTATTCAATACTTCTATTACCATACAGCCTTTATGAACAAGTACCAGTAAAGGGGATTATTTATCCTTCTTACAAATACATCTGCTGCAGAAGTCCTTAAGAGCTACTTAAGGAGCAAGCACTTTATCCAATGATTCTTCAGGCTCTAATGGCAACACTTCCACTTTTAGAGAAAGGCAGCTGAAACTTCCAGCACTAGTAATTGAGGATAGAAATAAGAAGAAAAACAATCCAAACTTTTGAACTGACAAGGTGATGAAGCTTTAGAATAAGCTGCCTTGGCAAGTCACGTAATTGCCTTTGCTTTAACTTGTTTATAAGAACACATTAAACAAACCAATTTCTAATGATACATAGCTGGTCTCTTGAGATATTTTCCAGTACTAGAGGTCTATGACTAATGCACTCTTCATCAAATTGCTTGTTTTATCTTAAGCATCCAGTTTAACTTCAAACTGCAGATCAGCTTCAGGAGATCCAGTGTGACGGAAGCGCTTGGGCAAGCCCAGATCCAGTAGTGCTGAAGGGTGCAGTGGCACACGGATGGACTTGCTGCTCTCTCCCCCACACTGGGGCACTGCATGGTCATGGTCAGTATCAAAATCCAGGAATACAAATACCCAGGGGATCAGATGAAAATTATCATAAAAGCAGGCAATGTGTTGCTTGTATTTTAGGTAGTCCTCAGAGAATGCACCAACCTATAAACATAACATGCAATTTCTCCAATGAAGTCTGCAAGTCTGAAGAAGCTGCAGTAAGGACATGTCCGAAAACTGCACCACTCCCCTTTCTCTATCTAAGTAAAAACCTTTCACACCTCTTGTACTTTGGTCAAACTGGTGTTATCCTAAGTGTATGCAAGGCCTAAGATGTCACTAGTTTTTAAATAATCAAAATGGAGTGTCCTAGTTTTGTTTCTCAGTCTCAATACTTACAGTTTCTGTATCTGGCACTTTGTGTGGCTGCAGCCCAAATTCCAAGTTCTTAACTCTAATTCCAAAAACTTCTTTACTAAAAATTTCATAAATACCTAAAATGAAAATATAGGGTAAGTGGAAAAAAGAAAAGCTACTGACAGAAAAAGTTTCATTTAAAAGTAAAAGTTCTCACATTTTCCATTAAAAGCTGCTATACGAGGTTTATACTTCTGTAGCTTCTGCATCAGAATTCGCCCTCCTTCCCGAAATTCTTTGCTAAAAGACAAAGTACTCAAAATTATAATCACAACTATTAATTCATTAACAAGTCTGATATTTCCCTTTGTTGTCTTACCTGGAGAGGTCTTTGCTTCCAGGTGTTGTCCTTTCAACCATGTTTGTAAATCCAATCCCATATTTATGTGGCAAGGTGTGGTCATCCATGTGGTTCAGCTGTTCATTACTTAGACCAGACATGAACAGACACTTCCCTGTCAAGTAGGAAGGCAGATATTCATTTGCCTTTTTCCAAGGAAAAGAAAACAAAATAAAAAAATTCCACTGGACCATTGGAGTACCACAATGCTAAAGGAAGAATCTATTTTAACAAAGTATCAGTTCATGTGGGAAGACTACTGCCCTATCCAGAAAGGTTTAAAACAGCCAACATTGCTTTACCTCCTGCAAGAGGGCAGAAAGGCCCTAGTGAACAGGAATTCCTCATCATGATCCTGGAAACCAGCCTTTTATTCTAAAAGCTCAGCACAGAGCTTTAGATTTTGTGATTCCCTTAAGCAGTGATCAACAAGGATTTGGGGGGGAAAGAATGTGGCAAATACAATGTGTCAGATTTCTTTGACAGTCTTGTCATTGCTTCTCCTTGCGCTGGGCCTCTCTGACAGAGCCCTCTGTCTTGAACTCATATTTAGTATATAAAAATCCCTCTCTGAAGAAAAACAACCACCCAACAAACCAAAACCCAGGAGAAAAACAAAAACCAAACGACCTTAATTAACATTCCACAAGTTCTAACAAAGTTCTGCAAATGCTAAAAGAAGAAAGGAAAACAAAAACGTACAAAAATGGTTTCCAGGTCCTGGGTAATGATGTCCTTTGTAAGCTGCCATCAGGCCAGGGTTTATGCCAATCTACAAAGATACCAGTCCATTTTAACAATGACAACATAGCTTGCTAGTCAAGAATTTAATCAGGTAACAGTAAGGATGCTTATTCAATTCTAAGTTACTGTTAATAAACAAAAATGTATTAATGGCATCTTCCATCCTTATTTAAAAATAACTGACAATTTTGCAGCAGTGCCTCGTTTAGATGTGCAAGGTCAAGAGAGCAGCTCAGAGGCTGCAGAGCTTCCAGGAAATAAAGCACTGACTTATGGGCTCTGTATGAATCTGTACTAAACAGAAGCCTTAGGCTTCTCAGAAATTAGGATTAAGTTACTGTGGCTTTAACAAAATGCAAAGCAGCTCTACACACAGGAAATAGTTTATGTACTTTATCTTAGATCTTGCCATATAAGCAATATAGATGAGTAAGCAGAAAGAATGTAAATCATAACAAGTAAATGCAAGACTTTTCTACCTAATCTTGTAACTCTAAGTTACTTACTATCACGATGTCCAGATCAAAGGTCAAAATATCAGGCAAAGTCTTGGTCAGAAGTTCAGCTTCAGATACACCATTAAAACGGTCCACTTTTCTTTTGACTTTAAAAGTATCTGTGATCTTTTCTTGTTTGCCTTTTGACTTGGCTGGTTTTTCTTTTTTAGCAGCAGGCTTTTTGGGTTGCTTTGGCTCAGTTGCTTTGGCTTTTCTTTTCCTTCCCCCTTTTTTAACTTCTGAAACATATAACAACTTTTTTTTGTACATTTCCAATGTTGCAGCACAGATATTCAAATAGATTCAGTTAAGTGTATATACACAGAGAGAAATCAAAGAGGTAAATCTACCTTCAAAATTCATTAATTTAAACAACACACCTGAAGCTTCCTCATCTTCTGGCTCTTAAAAGTTTAGAGATTTGGGCAGCACAGGCACTTGGCCATGACCAGAGATTGCTCTCTTTATGTTCATTAATAATATTGAGCAGTAGAAGAGTGTCACTTCCCAACAGTTCATATTTATTTAAATAAGCTAAACTAAACAATTCTTAGTAACCAATTCCCTACCTGTGATTACTACAACAAACTAAGCAACCATTCAGACAAAAATATTTCAAATAAACAGTATTATACTGTACTTCTCTTGCAGAAAATTAAAAAAACCAAACTGGTATTTTGAAGCCAGAATCTAAAAAAACCCCTTCTCTAACAGAATATTAAAACCCATGACTTCAGCTAAAATAATGCATTTACCTATTGAAAAAAAATCTGCTTCTCTTGGAACAAGATAATTGTGTGAGACTGAGCAATGTGCATACATTCACATGAGTTTCCTTCCTGTCTTTTTAGTTGTCTGTTAGAACACATTTCTTAAGGAATACAACTAATCAATACTTCTGCAGTGAGCATCAAGAAAAGGAAATCCACTAGGTCCAAGGAAGCAGTTTAAGAGCAACATTTTTTCCCCAATCAACCACTCTCACTTCTTCAGCTCACCAGCACAGCCCAGTCACGCTACCTTTCGGAGGCTCCTGAGCAACGTTTGGCTCTGGAATGCCCTCTAGAGTCGGCTGCTCAGTCATCATTTCCATGCTGGGCACTGCAGTCATCATCTGGTGGAACGGAAACGAGTAAAACGCTTGAGCTTGCTGAAGATACGCGTAGTATCTGAGAGAGGGAGAAAGAGAGAAATAATTTATCAGCAATTTAGGAACTTACTGAGGTACCAAACAGAACGTAAACATCAAACTTTATCAAGGCTGCCATGTACTGCACTTACATTCTCTGATGACTGTTAGCAAGGCACTAAACTACCCACACCATCAAAGCAGTCTGGCTGCTTAGGTGATATCAGTTAACCCCTACATTAACAGCACAGTTCTCTTGTGGTTGCTATGATGTGGAATTAACACAGCATTTGTAAGGGAAGAGTAGAGCGTTCTCCCTGTTTTTTTTTGTAAAAACACTGTATGTAGTACACATTTCCAAAGCGAACTGTCTATCAAACAGACCAACAATTATCTGTTGATTGTTGCCAATCAACAAACTCATGTTGAGCTAAAGCTCCCTGGACTTCCACAAGTTTCCCAAATTTTAGATCATTTTAATGTGCTGACAGTTGCTTGATCTGGTAAGATACAGAATGGATGACTCATTCAAGGCTATAAAGCGTTAAGAATACACACAGCATTTGTGACTATGCAGATTATTAAACAGCTTTAACAAACTGTGGGGCAGATGTTGTCCCACTGTCACACACTGGATCCCAACACAAGTACTGCAGTTATTCCACATGGAAGTGTTCACACACAGAGATCCTTCCAGTCTCCTTCTATGCCTAAAGACATTCTTCAGTAGACAGCTCTCTCCCTCCTCACAGCTATTAGTCATATACAGCCCTCACACCCATTTCTGCTTTATTCTGTCACTCCCTTCTACCTACGCAGCCACCTTCTTGTCCATAGCTTCTACTGCTTTAAAAATACACAGAAGGGACTTGGTGAACAGTAGATTTTCAGGAAATAATTTTATCATCTCAGAGCTATAATTAAAAATACCAAATAATTTTTTGATATAGAGATATTTGTCCAAAAAGGCCAATACCATCCTGTATTAGCAATAGTGTGGCCAGCAGAACCAGGGCAGGGATTTTCCCCCTGGATCTGGCACTGCTGACGCCACATCTTGAGTGCTGTGTTCAGCTTTGGGCCTCTCACTACAGGAAGGTGCTGGAGCGTGTCTGGAGAAGGGCAACAAATCTGGGGAAAGGTCTGGAGTAGCTGAGGGAGCTGGGGGTGTTTACCTGGAGAAAAGGAAGCTCAGGGGTGACCTTATCACTCTCCACAACCACCTGGAAAGAGGCTGAAGCTGGGCTGGTCTCAGCAAGTGACAAAACAAGGGGAAATGACCTCATGTTGTGTCAGGGGAGGTTTAGATTGGATATTATGACAAATTTCTTCATGGAAAGGGTTAACTACTGGAATAGGCTGCCAGGGAACTGTCTGAGTGACCACCCTGGAGGTATTTAAAAGATGTTGTAGATGTGTAAATTTATGCACAGGGTTTAGTGGTGGGCTTGGCAGTGCTGGGTTAATGGCTGGATTCAATGAGCTTAGAGGTCTTATCCAACCTAAATGATTCTGATTTAAATTTCTTAAAAGAAGGGACCATTCCCTACTAGACACTGGGTTTTCAAGAAACCCACTGTAAATCAGTCTTATGCAATAAGAATCCACAGTCTTGTGATCAAGCCGCTTATTTTAACCCAAATATCTATCCTGAAACAAGGAAAATAAACATGAACATAGGTCTGTCAGACTCTCAGTTGCCTAACAAAGCTACAGGAGATTTTCTGAGTTCAGGGAATACCTTAAACCCTCTGCTGGAAGAGTTCAATTTTGTATAAAACACTTGTGTTTTATACAAATTAATGAACCAAACAAAACTGTAGATTTTGTATTGAGAAACAGATGAGAGACTGAGACATGCAGAATCCAGTTCACAATGTAATAAAAGCTTAATCATACAGACCAGAACAGAGTAAGAAAAATGTGAAAGCATCTAACCTAAGACCAGATCTCGTTTTGCAATACAGACCTTCTTATTTCACAGGTATACGAAGTTCTCCTTCTAGTAAAGAGAATAAAATTCCCTTTGAATAGAGAAAAAAATTTGCACCACAAACAAGTCCTCTTACCACTTGCTAATGAGAGTGAAGTTCTTCCCCTACCTCTAAGTTTCCCATGTATTTTAGGCCAGACTTCTTGCGTGGGTTCAGAAATACTTTTGTTTGTTTGTTTCTTTTCCTATTAATGTATATATATTATAGAACATTTAAATAAGTACTTCCAGTATCACGAGGAAAAGGTAGTAAATTGTTCCTCTCCCCTCCCTTCAGTTCATGATTTTTTCCTTCCCCCCCCACCTTCCGTTCATGCTAAAAACAAAGGGGAAAAAACAATAAGGTAAAGAAAACGATACGTTCACTGGAACAAAACCAGCTATTAAGTAATTTCCAAACCCCTTCGCGACAGAGACACGATCGCGCCCCACACTGCCCAAGGCCGCGCTCCCCCAGCCGCGGGCCCGGGAGCCTCAGAGCCCCGGCAGCGCCTTCCCTCCCTCTTTGTGCCCAGGGGAAGGGGAGGGGGCGCAGCCGGGCCCCGGCTCCCCGCGGGATGCGGGAAAGGAGAAGGAGAGCGGGCGGTCCCCACGCGAGGCCCGGGCGGGCGCCCGCCGGTACCTGCCCAGCTCCGGGCCCTCCATGCCGGGCGCGCCGCCGGGGCCGCCGCTGTCGCCGCCTGTCGCCGCCGGCCGCCCCCGCGCGCCCCCGACCCTCCGGGCGGCCCCGCTCACGTGACCGCGCCGGCCAATGGGGGCGCGGGGCGGGGCGGGGCCGCGGCCGGCAGGGGCGGGGGGCGTGAGGGGGCGGCCGGGCCGCGGTGCGGGCGCTGTGTCGCGACTCACCCGCCTGGCGCGATGCTCTCTGGCGAGGGCGGGCCTCCGCACCCTCTTCCCTGATCCCGTCCCTCTCCCGGCGGCGGCGGGGATGACGCACGTCCGGCGCGGTCCGTGCACAGGGCCCGCCCCCGCAGCCATGCCCGCCGGCGTGCCCTGGCCCACCTACCTGCGGGCGCTGGCGGCCAGCATACTGGCCATGTTCGCGGGGGCCGAGGTCGTGCACAGGTACTACAGGCCTGACCTTGTAAGTGCTCGGAGGGTCCCGGTCGCTGGTGGCGTGTGTGCGGGATGGAGGGTCTGCTGGAGAGGCCGTGCCTCGGAGAGGTCTCCGGCCTGGCGGTGGACAGAGATCAGCCTCTACAGAGGCATTGGCCGGGCCGCCAGGACTTCTCTGTGTCGGGTCTGGGCTCCTCAGTACAAGAAAGACCAGGAGATACTTGTCTTGTGGCAAGAGCGGGTCCGGAGGAGGGTCACGAAAATGATGCAGGGTCTGCAGCGTCTCTGGGGAGAGACGACTGAGAGGGGAGAGGGGAGAGGGGAGCTCCTTAGTGCTTATGAATACCTCAGAGGATGGTGCCAGAATCTTTTCAGTGGTGCCCAGCGACAGGATGAGGAGCAAAGGCTATAAAATAAACCACGAGAAGTCTCACCTTAATATGAAGAACTTCTTTCCGCTGAGGGTGGCAGAGCACTGGAACAGGCTGCCCAGGGAGGTCACGGAGTCTCCCTCTCTGGCCTCCAAAGCCGCCTGAACGCGCTCCTGTGTGATCTGCTCCAGGTGCTCCTGCCGGGCAGGGGGCTTGGAGGGGATAATCGCCAGAGGCCCCTTCCAACCCTACCAACCCTGTGACCCCTCTGGGAGTTGCCTCAGTCTGGACAGAGTACCATATGTCCAGAAGAGGGCTCTGCTGGGGGAAGCCGGGTTTTGAACAGAGCGTGCGAAAGTGGTGAGAAGGGGCTGTACTAGATTTAAATAGACTTGGTTTCCTCCGGTAACAGAAATGGAGGCGACCAAGAGTTGACATTAGAAATTATGCCAGACAAGGCTGTCAACATTATAGTCACAGAACTAAACTCTAAATCAGACCATATGCTTAGGGATAACGATGGTTTGGTTTAACCTCTTGGGAGGCCTGGCTTGGAAGCTTTCTCTCATCTTCTTGCTCACATATGCTTCTTAGGTTTTTGAATTCTCTGGGCTACCTTCAAATGGGAATAAGTTTTTAAAAATTACTATGCTTGAGCTGTTAGCTCAAAATTTAAGCAATGAGGCTTCAGTCATCGATAGCTGCATTAGAATTTATGTGTTTTAGTAGTCTCTACCATAGCCTTCATTACAGGAAAATACACATGTTTATTCAGTGATCAAATGATGAATTTTGAGGAGGTGCAGTTCTTGAAATGTCATGTTATCTGGTACTTTTAAAAATTTTTATCTCCAGTTTCAGTGCTTAATTTCTGAATCAGGGCTGCAGAAGCAGAAAACCATTTTCTTCTATAACCTGGAGTATGTGTGGAAACTTCAGCTGTGCTAGGGATATCTCTACCTAACTCACTTTAATGGCAAAAAGAAGCTTTCCTCCTTTAAAACAAGCTGTCTGATCTTCCTTTCATCTAGTTTTTTTTTTTAATTGTATTCTGCTACTTTAAAATAAATTAAATACAAAAAGGTAATAATTTTTAACGTGTTTTGCATGTAGAGATTATATTCTGCTCAGAAAAGAGGGTAGTAAAATCAGTTTAGCTGTCGTGCTCTTCCAAAGTAAGCTCGTTTACTGTTTTGGGAGTTTATTTTTTCCTCTGTCACAACACTGATATCTTTCTCTGTTTTTAATAGAGCATACCTGAAATACCTCCTAAGCGTGGAGAACTGAGAACAGAACTGTTGGGTCTAAAAGAAAGATCAAGCGAAGTTCAGACTTCACAACAGTGACCAGAGTTTATTTTCACTGGGAAAACTAGAACTGATAAAATATTTATCCAACTGGTAAAGTTGGGTATGTGAAATATGTATGTGAAATACTATATACATAAAATATGTATGTGAAATACTATATACATAAAATACATATGTGAAATGCTGTGCTCCTGTAATGTGTTTTTTCCTTCATTTAAGCAGGGTTGCAGGCAGCATTGAAAATAAACATACGGTAAATGCTGTTGGTAAAAGTCCCATCAGTTGTGTACCAAAATGTTTGGGAGTTCTTAAATCTGGATTGCATTTTAGGTATCCTTCAGAATAAGGCGTCAAACATGACACAGATGTATCACTGACAGGAAATGTGCTTTGGTCCACTGTAAGGCTGGAATCTTACAGCTTGGTCATCTCAGTTAAAATGGGGCAAATACACACAGATTACACTGAAATCAGATTTGTTTGTCCTCCATTTGGGTATCTTCATCTGTCTATGGCTGCTTTTGATAGCTGTAAATATGCAAAACTCTGAAATAAAAGGTGTAGGTTTACCGTTCAGTCTGGAAATAGAATCACCCCAACACTCTCGCAGCAGGAACTTGAAGATGCAGTCACCATCCTGTGAAGGCTCAACAACCCAGTTTTGAATGGTATAGAGCTTGGGAAGGTTGGGATTGCTTTCCCTTGAGAAGGATGCCAGGACAAAGCACAGGCTTCACCCTCATTTGTTACCTAACTCGTAAAAAACACAGTCTGACACATTACCTAGTAAGGAAACAAAAAGCTCCCCAATTCCTACTGCTGAAGTGCTTTATAGTCTTGTAAGAGCAGAGGGATCCAGAAATGATCACTGAAAGTGCTACATTTACACCAGCTATGGCTATGAAGCTATCATTTTATTTATGCCTGCGTAAGCTGGAGTGGTTTTCCTAGGAAGAAAGGTTTATAGTTCCTATGCATGTGTATGTGTCTGCTCTTACCAAATTTTACAGCTGTTGATGGGATGAGCTCCTCTCCTGTTCTTGTGTGCCCTTTTTACATAACTAGATCACATCCTAAGAGATCTTAAGAGAGATCTCAGGCACCTTTACCAATGACAGCAGGGATTGAGAGGCTTTGGTAAAACAGATGTTAAGCCCAAACAAAATGTATCAACGAAAATATCTTAAGAGATCCACATCTGGTGAAAAGACTTTTCCTTTACTGCACCTAAACAAGGCTGAGGTTGGCAACTTTCCACTTCAGCAGAAGATAACATTTATTGAAGAGAAAATGGGACAGTTAAGCAGTATTTTGTTTCTGTTCTAACTGGAGCAGGAACAGTTTTTTGATGATCCCTTTCAAAAGCCAGCATTCACCAGCCCTCACACTGTTACTCACACTTTGTCAGACTATCACCTCTTATGTTGATTTCTGACATGAAAGATGCATTTCTCTCTATTTTCTAGTGGTTTTTCAGATCTAAAGGCTGAAGAGGGAAGTTTCTACTAATTAGGTTTCAATTTCTAAGTGTATCTTGCTGCTACTGGCAACTGAGCAACAGGGAGCTCAGCCTTTTCTAGCACTGAGGGAAACGTCCTCATTATTGCCCATTTAGGAATAGCAAAGCTGACAGTGCACCAAGCTTTAACAACAGAGGTGACAGCCCCAGAATCAGCTTAGCTGCAGCACTCAAAGAAACAGTGCTGACTGGGAGACACTTCCACTACTGACACCATTTTGCTTCAGACCTGACAAAAAAAAGGGTAAACTTAGAAGCTTGTAATAATCACATTTTGTGCTTGTCAATGGCTAACCCTTGTCACTGCAGGGTGTAGAGAAAGCAGCTCAACCACAGCTACGCTGCACATGATACCCTCAGCTGAAGTGTATGAAGAAGCACGAAGTGTAACTCTCAAGAATGCTCTTTATTACTTCTGAAATTTAATCCGTTTTGACACCCTCAAACCAATCAAAGCAATGAGAACTTCAGCTATACAATAGAATGAAGTTTGTTTGAATCTACAAGTAATTTATTAATACTGGAGGAGGCCACCCCACACTTCCAATACTCCCCTTTAGTTTGTTAGGCAAAATCCTTCCCAACCATACAGGAGGTGGGAATGACCTTTGCTATCAGAGATCAAATACAGAAGTGTGGGTAGTAATGATACATTTCTGAGTCTATCACTGAAAATAAGTGGCACTTCAGGAGGTTGATGGCTATAGTAGGGGAAGGTGCTCCAAGAAATGATGCCCCTGCCCTGCTCAGGAACTCCCTGCCAAAGGCTGTTTCTAAAGCTGCCAGTGCCAGCTGTTGAGACTCATGTTAGACCACTCAGCCTGGGCCAATAATAAAAGGCTCTTCTCTAGGATATCACTGCAGTGAGCAGAAACCAGAGCCCTCCCAAGCTCCCTTGAGAGGCCCCCAAAGTAAGCTGCCTTTGCACCTCAGACTTCAATCCAACTCTCTAAACCCTAACACAACTACAATAATACATGGCATATTTGGGGCAATATAGAAGCTTAGTAAACAGAAAGCAAGTTCTTCACGTCAGTGCCCTCTCATCTAATAAGAAAGCTTATTTTGCTTTAGACAGCAGAAATTTGTAACTTCACTGAAGTTAACAAACCAGAAAAGGTTGGTTCTAAAATAGAATCACTGTGCAAAAGCACCACTCCAATGTCCTTCTTCCACAGGAGAAGGCAAACAAAAATCCCCCAAACCCTCACTGTAAATGTGTAGAGGCACTAGTGAGAAAATGCTTCATCCAACCACTACATAAAATTAACATAATGAATGGAAGTTCAACATGTCTACAACTAACCAGGTTAAGCTTCAGTTACATTAACTATCTACAGTGCTTTGCCACAAGAGACCTAGAACAAGAGGGAAAACGTTTAGGAGTAACAGTATTAAGAGTATGCAAAAAGAACTACCACCTTTAAAAAAACCTGTAGAAAACAACTGCTGTAGCTACCACACAAGTCAAAGGTAGGGTTTCCAAGTGCCACGGAGGATGATACCCACTCACAAGCAGTCAGACAGTTCTGGTGGTAGCTGTCCACATATTTAGTGAAAGGAAATGTTTTTTCCCCTCTCATTTGTAAAGCTTCTGCTGCCTATTCTATGGAGTCAAGTCACAGAGTTCGGCACAAGCTGTCAGGGCTTCACTTCCAATGCCATTTTAAAGACCCCATCTCCTCCTTTCTCAGGCTTGCAGGAGATGCCCAACTCAGACAGTTAATTCAATTAGCCGGTTCAGTACAGCTCTCAGCTCCCAGGTGTATTTGGCTAAGCAGCACAGCAGGTCTGTAAACGTGAATCTCAGCCACTGGCAGATGCCACACAAGTCGCTGTGGCTGCGCCAGCATGGGAAGGCCCAAGGATTGCCAACCAAGAGCCTGTTATAGCACAAAGGACCTGAACACTCAGGACCATGCCTTCACTCCCTTCTGGCTAGCTCACTAGATGAACTTGCTATGTAAAAATTTAGAGCTGGTGGTGTTTGGGAACATTTTATTTTGTACATGACAAGATTTTACACCAAGTCAGTTAAATAATACAAATTTACATTCATGAGGAATGTTTTTAGAAAAGTGAACTTAAAAAAAAAGCCTCCTTTACCCTTAAAACCCCATACCATCCCTCAACATTTTACAGTGGAAAAAACCAAAATCTAATTCACATTCCCTCTTAACCCTCCAATGCAGGACAGTAGTCGAGTGCAGTTTACAGTTCATCTTTCACATCTGTGGATTCCTGTGAAGACAAGAAGAGAATCAGAATATTACTTTTTGAAAGTGGAAGAAGGTTACAAGAACTGTCCCAGAAGAACAGAAATTTGTATTACTGTCATTGCAGGTTACACTGTACAAACATAACGGTAGTGGCATCAAAATTAAGTAGGTATTAAATTAAATAAATACTGTTTCTTGAATTTATTCTTACCTAATCTGACATTTATCAGGAAATAATATTGCTGTAAGCTAGATATTTGCACTAGTCACAGGATATCGTCTTGCAGGTGTCTTCCAAAAGCAGGCCCAGTAGGGACCTCACAACAATTTCACAAGTTAGCATTATCAAGAAGCTATGGCATTAGAAGAGTTCAGCAAATCCATCAAGACATAAGAGCTGCAGACATGAGCTAGGTGAAAGCTGACTTCACATGACAGGTGAACTGTTCAGAAGCAATGGTGTTGTCTGCAGTGTTGTTCCAAGCCTGTATTTTAAGCATTTAAAATTACACTCTTGCTGGTTTGTTGAAGTTTTTGCCCTCAAGCTGTGGAAATACCACAGATAATTACCTTCACTAGAGGATTTGCTGCCATTTTCTTGGCACAGGGCACTGTTACAATCTCTAAAGCTTAATTTAGCTCCAGCTTTGAACATACATCAGAGCCATCTTTTCACAATACAGTTTAATAATATTTTTCTCCTCCAAGAAAAGCCTGGAACACCTGACACTAAAATCTAATGTCATGAAAGGCAAAGTGAACAACTTTATTGCCAGATAGCACCCACAGACAAAGTTGCACATAAATATTCTCAGGAAAGCATCAGACTTGCGACCCTACCTTCTGTGTTTCACTGTCCTCAGCATCAGCATCCACTTCCTCTTCATCCTGCTCTGCCTCCTCAGCTGCATCTTCAGGCTCTTCAGGTTCCTCATCCACCTGCACACAAAGGTGACAAGCAATTTGCTTTACTTGCTGAGGTTGTTTAACTAGTTGTGCACTAACTGAATACAGGCTGTGGAAGTATTCACTATCATTTCCTGACATTTGCCACAAGCAAAGGAAAAAGAAGTAAGATCTGTTTAACACTGATCCACCCCAGCAAAACAGCCAGCAGAAGTTCTTGCCCAGTGTTATGAGATCCTGTATTATTTGTACCCACTTAGGAATTTCTCCATTAGAGAGACAGGGACCAAAGGCCTGTGTGCCCACTTTACTGTCACAGAGCCAGCTCTTCATTAAGGACAGGAATACACTTGAAAAGCATTAATGAAATAAGAGAATCTCAAGCAGCTACAAAGAAGAGCAAGGAAGGGAGAACATGAATATCAAGTACAGACTCATGGCTGGACTTTTGGTGGCCCACTTAAGTGCAGGAAGCTGGGTACATTTTATTTTATGCAAGTGAATCAAGCAGCTGCAGTTTTTAAGATGGAGCAACAGTAAGTCACTTATCAGGCCAGGTGGAAGACAAACTAACCTTTGCATCCAGGTCAATGTTTAAACTCAAACGAAGCATTCTTTCTATTCTGTCTCCGTATTCTTTAGTGTCTGGCAACATATATCCTGATCTCAGAGTTGCAGTTTCAAACAATACCACTGCAAGATCTGAAACAGTTTTGTCATCTTCATTTTCCTAACATGGGAGAAGACAAGAAAATCAAAACAGACCTGTTAAAGCAGGTTGTATGCAGCCAAATCAGTCAATGTTTCACTACTGTTTATTTATTTACCTTGACTCGCCTCAGCATGTCCTTGATCAGTGGATGCCTGGGGTTGATTTCAAACGTTTTCTTTTGGCTGGCATAGTAACTGGGAAGAGAAATGCACTAAGTACAGGACCCAATTATATCTTTAAATCTACATACACTGGTTACACTGACAGCAACAAGTAACAAGTGTAATCCCCGCTACCTAATACTGGTGCAACTATAAAAAGCATTCAAGTTCATCTTCTCTTGTCAACAAATGGCAGATCCCAAATGCCACTGATGGGTCTTGCTCACCAGGCAGTTTTACATATTGGGCTTGAAAATAACAGTTTAAGGCTACAATGGAGACTGACTGGGTTGTAAATGACCTTCAAAACACCCAGGATCATCTGAACTGGGTGGAAGCTTGTTATGGGCACACCAAGCAAGGGAGGCCTCAACTGCATTCTGTGTCTGCTGCTACAGGACTGGAAGCTTACTTTGTAGATATATCCTTCCCAGTCTGGTAAGCTTGAGCCTTCATGATTCTTTCCATGTTACCAGACCATCCATACTGACTCGCCACAAGAGCACATGGAGATTGGGTTAAACGTTGAGATAGCACAGCTTTTTCAATCTGTAGAAAAAAAACCCCAAAACACATTAGTGTTAGTTCACAGAGATAATAGCTAATACAGTGAATAAAGTAAGCAATGCTGCACTTCCTGTCAATTGAAGAATTTCTGAAAAATGTTTAAGATGACATTCTAATTCATTATATTCCTGAATAAAGATGTCCATAAAAGTTTACCCATGAAGACAGAAGCTATTGTCAAGTCTATGCTCAAATAATCTGCAAGGTATGTTGTATAGCAAGTATGACAAGTAAAAATAGTCACTACATATAACACAATATTTTACCTTGTCTTTGAGAGCTTTGTCTTTCATCCAGTTTAACAGGGGCTCAAATTCCTTTTCCAAGGCTTCCCGACTCTCTTTAGACTTTTCACTTTCTTCAAACTTAACTCCTTCTTTTGCTACATTCTGAAACCTCTTGCCATCAAATTCTGGCAAAGCCTGAATACAGTACTCGTCTACAGGTTCAGTCAGATAGATCACTTCATAGCCCTTTTTCAGCAGACGCTCAACAAATGGCGAGGACTCAGCCTAGGATGAAAACATTTAAGATGTCAGTTTAATTGCATGGTAGCATCAGCTACCAAAACCTGTACAACTCTCTGGCAAATATTGGTACCAGAAAAACTGAACTGCAGTAGTGACATAAGCATGGAGTCTCCACATTTACAGTAAATACAGAATTCACAACATTTATGGTACTATAACTACAAGCTATAATATACTGTATCCTTCCGTCTTTCTTTCACTCTTACCTCCTTTCTGCTGGCACCAGCCATGAAATAGATTTTGTCTTGCTTCTCTTTCATTCTTTCCACGTACTGGTCGAGGCTTGTGAGGTTACTTTCATGATGAGAAGACTGGAAGCGCAGAAGTTTAGCGAGTCGGGTCCGATTGGAGTGATCCTCAATAACACCAAGCTTCACATTAGTACCAAACTCTTTCCAGAATGTGTCGTTGTATTTTTCCTCTGCAATTTTCTTGATCATATCGAGAGTTTTGCGAACAAGTTTCTTTCTGATCACCTAAAAAAAAGCAGCAATACTGAGTTCCAACAATAAGTATTTGGAATAGCCCTCAATGCAACCTCACTTCAAAGAATAGATTCCACTTTGTATCCCTGACCTGAAGTAAAAAGGTAATCTGGAAACAGCAGTAACAGAGTTTCCTTTACAGTAATTTCAGAGTCATGAAACAAAATCCATCAAGCCATTAAGTCTTCTAAACTTTGCTGCTGTTGTGTGCTTACAATGAAGGAATTTAAAATCAACTGGCTTACCTTTAACAATTTATGCTGCTGAAGTGTTTCACGGGATACATTCAAAGGAAGATCATCAGAATCCACCTAATTGAGAAAGAAAGGTTTAAGTGTATCTGGCAGTATTTGAAGCTAAAAAGAGAAACTAAATACAAGTAGGATTTATAATACTTACAACGCCCTTAACGAAGTTAAGATACTTGGGCATCATGTCATGGAAGTCATCAGTGATGAACACTCTTCGAACGTACAGCTGAATTACAAGAGCACAGAGCACCCAGGTTACTTCAGGGTTTTTTTCTTTTCCTCAAAACTATACTCATACACTATTCTGTCCTACCTTAATGAAATCACTTTTTTTGGATCCATATTCATCAAACAGTCCACGTGGAGCAGAATTAGGAACAAACAAGATGGATTTGAAAGTTACTTCCCCTTCAGCAGTGAAGTGGATGTATGCCATCGGGTCATCGTGTTCCTGTGAAGAGAGAACGCTTTTAATTGACATGGGGAAAATAACAGTGAGTTAATACACTTCCAATAATAACATGCATTTGCCAAATAAGAGCAATTATTTTGCAACTAATCCACGTAGCCATACTATGCTAGGGTTGATCATGGAGACAAAAGTTGAAGTTACAAGAGCAGAGTTACTTATGTAAAAATAACCGTCCTAGAGACCTCCCAAGTTTTGCTGGATTTTAACAAACGTCACTAAAAAGTTACCAACAGGAGAATAACCGATAGAGTAACCACAGCTAAGAAGTTACTCCAGAGTAACACATTACACTGAAGTGATACAAAGACAACACTTCTAGGAAACTCTCTCTCCCTCTTCCTTCCACCATGTGCAACCAACACCACAGCCTTCAGACTAAATACAAATTTCTCTGTCAACATTTAAACAAATCAGTAAGCTCCACATGAGCTTCAACACAATACTTTCCAAATCTAGATTAATCAACACTTAAATGGCAGTACCTCCTCTCTGGAAAAAAAGATTACTTCCTGACTGAGATGTTATACCTTCCAGGCTCTCTGCAGTTCCATCTACTGACAGCAGTTAATCCATTCTTCAGAAATAGCCCATCCTATAACCACTCAGTTTTATTTACATAGCAAGAGATACTGCAGCAAACTTGCTTTGGAATCATCTTGATGCCCAGAGCTTACCTTGGAAAAGGTTTTGTAAAAAGCTTTGTATTCATCCTCCTCAACTTCTTTAGATGGTCTCTGCCAGATTGGCTTGATGTCATTCATGAGCTCCCAATCCCAGACAGTCTTTTCAACCTAGGTAAACAGAATAGTATAAAAACTTCTTCAGGCTAGGCAAATTAAAGGCACTCACTCCACTGAAGCCAAAACATAAAATAGAATGTAAAAATCCCAAATATGCTCTTTTTAATTTACAAAATTATGCAATGACCTGGACATTCTCATTTGAAGTATACACATTAGTGCAACACATGGGAACAAAATTTTAGTCTACAATGTTGTGTGTTCCATGTACATTTAACACATTCACTAGGCACCAGTATTTCTGTTCTAATGCCACTCTGGAAAAATCTTCCCAGCAGAGTATATTAAATTTAAACTTGTCAACAGTGTCAGATTACAGAATTCTGCTACCATTTCAAGCAGTTCATGCAAGTGCTTATAATTAGCTGTGACCACAGCTTCACAAGGCTACTGCCAATCATCTGCCTGACTTCTGCCTAGCCTGTTCCATTTAAAATCTTTTCTCCTACCACCTTGCTTTAAAAAGGATTTGCTTCTTGAAAGCACACACTACCCAAATGCACCTCTGCAAGGCTACCTAGGAAAACTGCTATCTATCTGACATGAGTTACAGGACCCCAGAGCTAACAAAACTTACCTTCTTAGTTTTTGGTTTCTTTTCTTCCTCCTCTTCTTCAACTGCTGCTTCATCATCTGTTTCTTCTTCTTTCTCCTTAGATTCCTCCTCCTCAATGGGTTCTTCAACAGTCTCTGTCTAGAGACAACCAAAGGAGGGGATTTGAACTTGACTTCCTGCCAGGTATGTTCTAGTATTCTCTCAAACAGCCTAATCTTTCACAGCACTACCCTGACTCCTGTTATTTGTCTGATGCAAGCTTCTCTATGGGTAGTATTTTTCAGTTGCTTTTTCATTAATACATACTTTCCTTCAATACACTCTTGTGTATTGAGGGGAGGGGAGATCACACTCAAATTTAAGTTTTGCAATGCTTTACACAAAGCTAATCAGAGCCTTGGTGGATTTTAAGTTGGTGCTACACCATGAAAACATCACAACAGGCCTAAAATCTAAGACATTCCCTGTTTTTTTCAGAAGGGTATCTAGCCATGGCTCTGTTTGAGAACTTAACAGAGCTTCTATCTACCAAGACCAGTGGAAGAAAGATCCTTATCAGTAATTAGGAATGTTTTTCCTTTGGTAAAGTTCTTTGAGTCAGAACAAAACCTAATTCCTTTAAAGTTTGTGATTTTAGCAACAGACCAGCACTTGGAGAAAAAAAAATAACCAGTAAAATAGCAGCCAAAAGAGTCAGGAACAGAAGATTTTTAGAAATTAGACAAGAAGCAGCTCTATAGCAGGCCCTCAGCCTTCATGAAAGATCTGGCCAGACAGCTGTCATAACGAAAGCTTACACTGAGCACTCAATTAAATACACTTACCTTGCTGCTCCACACATATATGGGGAAGTTTATGAACTGGGAATATTTCTTTACTAGATTTTTAACAGTGTCCAGCTCAAGGTAATCAGATGCTTCCTCCTTCAAGACAAGGCTAAAGAAAAAAAACCCAATGAAACTGTAAACCTTTTAAAGTACTGGACAAGTATTTTGACAGTTTTATAGCAGAATATACATTTCTTATGCCACTGAGATTGACCAACTGAGCCAGAGCATGGTGCTAATAACCAAGAGTGGGGGTTGATCCACATATGGGATCATTCACTTCAGAGCAGGACTTGATGATCCTTGTGGGTCCCAACTCAGAACAACCTATGGTTTTTGCTCTAGCTGTAGCAATTCAGATTTATGCAAGTGAGCTTTTTTATTTGTTTAGCTCCAAGCATGTCTTAAAAAATAAATCCTTACTCAACCAGCAACTCTTTTCACTGGCTGAGGCAGAACACAGTATTCTGAAGTTAAATGAAAACACCAAGTCATATCGATACTTATTGGCATCCTGATGCACCCCCTTGAGCTTTACCTCAAACTAGAGCACAAAGATCAATATTTTTACACTGAGTGCCTCCTCCACAAAGACATCCTCTAAACCCAGACCAAATAAATTTACCTGCTCATGAAAGCAATGAAAACAGGACTAGCAAACTGCCTCAAATTTCAAAAGTTTGAAATATGCAGCAGACCAGCCTCACTGATATATAAAGGGCAGCCAGTTTCCAAGCAAAGCTCTGCAGCCCTTGTATAGGTTTTGCCAGGCCAGAATTGTGTTGAGTGACTGAATGAGCCTGAAGGCAGCTGAACTGTCTGGAATTACTTGCTGACAGTTGTCAAGACATTCATAGTTTTGTTAGCTCATCTAACAGAACATGAAGTGAACTACATTTCTTTTTGGACGCAGTTTGTATTTTGCATATTTCTGTTAAACTGAATAAAGCTGTATTACAAGAAACAAGTCAGTCACAAAGCTAAAGTCACTCACATATTCCAATAAGCAAACTGTACCCACACAACCTCTTTTATTTTAAGACTAAAGAAATTTAATACTTACGTTATAGTTGTGCCACGTCCTAAGGTGTTCCCTCTTGGGTCATCGATCACAGAGAATTCATTTGAATCCGACTCCCAAATATGCTGAGTATCATTGTTGTGTTTTGATGTGACAATAACTCTGTCTGCTACTAAGAAAGCAGAGTAAAAGCCAACACCAAACTGGCCAATTAACTCAGATGTTGACTGGCTGTCATCCTGCATTTCAGTCATCTTGTTTAAGAATTCACTTGTACCAGACTTTGCAATGGTACCGAGGTTTTTAACTAGCTCCTCCTTTGTCATGCCAATACCCGTGTCTGTAACATGAAGCATGTTCTTCTCTTTATCACACTGAAAAAAAAATAAAGACAAAAATGCAGTTTGACTTCTGTGAATTTTAATACATGCTAAAGAAAAGTTGGTACATAATAGCTATTCAAATTCAAACATGCCTAGCCATAATAAACTGAATTTGCAGTAACTACAGAAATGATAAAACCCCTCCTTCAAAGTAGTCCAACAGCTCAGTTGCTCTTCATAAAAAAGAAACATATTTTTACTATTAAAAAAGGAGTCATCTTTGATAAAGTTAATCGCAAGGGTCCTCATGTGGTCCTAGTTTGTATTTGCATCAGTATTAAGCCAAAAATAAAAATTTAATGATGCAGTGTATTTTTACATTCCTCCACCACTTCTTTGAAAGAGATGCTCGTATCTAAACTAATCCTTACCTTGATTTTGACCGTAAGTTCCTCATTGCCAGCAAGAGCATTTTCATCAGTTAATGATATCAACCGTATCTTATCTAAAGCATCTGAAGCATTTGAAATAAGTTCACGCAGGAAAATCTGAAATAGAAACCAGCAGTCAGGAATGCCAGGAGAGAGACAGACACACACCTCCCAAAATTCTAACATGCTCTGCAGGCAAAAGCACTAACCTCTTTATTTTTATATAAAGAATTGATAATTAGCTTCATCATTCTGTTCACTTCTGCTTGAAACGCAAACTTCTCAGATTTTTCTCTGATTTCTTTGATCTGGGATGCATTTAGGCCATCTAGTTGGATAGCTTCTTCCTCTCTGTTAGGACAATGAAAAACCTATCAAGGTGTCTGGTCCACAAACAGCATAACTGATTTAATTTTATCAGAAAGGAGCAGCAATAACACCTAATCACTGATGCAGCACAAAATTACATGATCAAAAGAGTCAAGTGCAAGAGCAGCCATCCTCAACTACATAACCATAAGCCAAAAACTTGAGTGAAAATTCATGCTTGCAAGTGACACTTTTTGCATTAAAAAATCAGGGAATAATACAGGTAATCGTAAAGCTACTGCAGTCCTCATCATGTGGTGCACCATGAAGCATTTCATGGGCATAGAGCTATTTCATCTACAGGCACTAAACTGACACATTTATGACATGCACGAGTAAACGCCAATTAAGAGTTATCGATATTCTATAAAAACATGTTGACATTTCTGTATCCAAGTTCTCAAGTTCGTTTTTATTTAAAAGCAAACAGTCTTTTACAGGAATGTTTTATATCCCCTAGCTGACCGGATCTCTCTTTTGAATAGCGTTCCACCCTTACTCCTGAGGCATTACCGGTGCTCAAACTGACCCTCCCCAAACCAGGGCGCCCCAGGTACCAACCTCTGTACAACTTCATCATCCGTTCGAGACCCTTCTCTGCTTTTGCCCAAGTCATCTTCCACGGTCCCATCTACATCCACATCATCGGCTCTGACCGACACTGGAAGAACAAGGAAGCCAGTGCTCTGAGCCCGATCCCCGCACTACGCACTGCCCAGCTTCTCCGCTTACCCCACCCCACATCTCCATGCTCAGCTCTGCCCCTCGGGTCCCCCGGCCTCCCCCCAGGGGAGCTCAGCCCACCCGGAGACACGGGAGATGGGCAAGGGGAGGCCGCCTCCCGCCCTCCCCCTCCGCCCCGCCCGTCACGGCGCATGAGCGCACGGCCCCCTCCCCCCAGAGGGCCAGGCCCGGGCAGGGCAGGCGGGGGCCCGAGCACCGCTGCCCCTCCCCGCGGGGCAGGCTCAGGGGTCCCGCCCGAGACCCCACCTCCCCTCGGGGCCCTCCTTCCCCCTCACCCCAGCACCCGGCGGGGAAAGGCGGGGGGGCTGTTGGCCCGGACCCTGACACCCCGCCGCCAGAACCTTCTAGAAACCCGCAGGCGCTCACCGGCCAGGAGCAGCACACACGCCAGAGCGAGCCCCCAGACCGACTTCATGGCGGCCGCAGTGACAAGAGAAGAGCCCCCGGCGCCGCCGCCCCGCGCTCCCGAGCCCGTCCCGCGCCGCCGCCGATCCCGCTGGAGCGGCCGCGGCCCTCCCCCTCCGCCTTATCAACCCCAGGGTGGGGGGGATCGGCGGTTCTCCGCCCAATAGCAGCGCACCACGCCAAACATGCAGCCAATGGAGAGCTTGGGAAGGCGGGGCCTGCAGCCGCCGCCGCCAATCGTGACTTTCCATGTGCGGTTTCCTGCGGTCGGAGCGTGGCCGGCGCCGATTGGCGGGCGGAGCGGCGCTCGGCCAATGGCGTGCGCGGGGGGGCGCGGCCAGCGCGGCCCCGCGGGGCGCTGCGATGAATGACCCGCGGTGTTTTAACGGCGGGACCACGTGGGGCGCGGCCGCGGGAGCGTCAGGGAGCGTCTCCGCACGGAACACCGGCTCCGACCGCTTCCGGGGACATCCGGCATGCTCATCGGGGAGACGGGCTGCTATGGCAACGGGCACTTCCGGTCGCGGCGGCACCGCCCGGGTACCGAGAGGAGAGAAAAGTCGTGATAGGGCCATAATCAACGCCAGGCCTGGGCCGCCGTAGCCGCCGGCAGGGGCAGGGCGGCGCTGGCGAGTCCCGCTGTCCGCCCCACCGAGCTGGGACCGGAACGCGGGGGGCCGCGTGCGCCGTCTCCGCGCGTTGCATGCCGGGAGCTGTAGTTGCGCCGTCGGTGCCCCGTGCCGCCGGCTGCCGCCTTGGAGAGCGTCCCCGCCCCTCTCTGCGCGTCTGGAGCCTCACACGGCCACGAGAGAAACGGGCTGGCCTCTCCCAGCCCCGCTGGGGACTCTCGGTGCTGGTGGAGGAAAAATCCAGCTGGGTGCTTGGCAGGTGTCCCTCTTCTCCTGGTTTCCAGCGCTCATCCAGGGAGACTTTTCTCCCGGGAGCTCGTTAGCCCTCCTTAGCCTACCCTGGGGGCCTTTGTTGATCCAGCCGCGGCCCTCCCTTCCCCCGGTGGAGTGGCGGCTCCAGCAGCTGCCTCAGGTGTGAGGGGACACGGCCCTGCCGCCCCAGAGCCGCCCCGGGCAGGGGCAGTGTGAGGGCAGCTGCACCTGTGGCACACTAAAAAAAGAGAGCCCTGCTGCTTCAGAGATGAGACCTCTCCCTTGCATTTCCAGTGTCCCTGCCAGGGGACATGGCAGCTTGGGATGTGAAATGCAGCCCGTGCGACTTCTGCAGTGGACTGCTGTTAACAGCTTATGTTAATAAGCTACTTGAGATAACTTACATGCCCCCTCACCATCACAGGCTTTCATGTGCCAGTCACCTGTTTCGTCTTACCACGTTTAACACTAGACTGGGAAAAATAAAACAAAACAAACAAACCCACAAAATACCAAAAAACAAACTTGCAAGCAATGATTTAATGAACTTTGTTCTTGGAGAGGGAGGTATTTGAAAGAGATTGATTTGTGATGTTCGATGCAAAAAAATAAAAGCCCTCACTGTGTTTACAATTTAACAAACACAGAGCTTAGTCTATCGGTAGCTTAAAGTCTTGGCAAAAATAAGTTTATCATTAGTTATACAATGGGCCAAATAGATTTTTTTTTTTTTTTTGCTTTAAAACTCAGTGTTATGTCTCTCTGTCCTCCTGATAATTAACGTTTATGGAAATGAAAAGGAGTCTTTGTATTGCAAGTAAAGAATGGTTATCTTTGGGTTCTTAAAGAAGTGTTGTGCTTTAACTCTACCTGGCAACAAAGCCCTGTGCAGCCACTTCCTCACTCCTCCCCTTGGGCTGGGGAGAGAATCAGAAAAGTAAAAGTGGGAAAACTCTGCTGAGATAAATTAATTAATCTTAATTAATCTTAATAGATTAATTGGTGAGCAAAAGCCATGCATGCAAGAAAAGCAAAAGAAGGAATTAATTTACCCTTTCCCATGGGCAAGTAATCCCCAGGACAGCAGGGTCCCAGCACACATGGCAGTGACTTGGGAAGACAAACACCATCACACCCAACGTGCTCCCCTTCTCCTTCCCCCAGCGTGGCCCCCGATGGCTTGGGATGTTCCTTTGGGCAGCTGGGGTCAGCTGTCCTGGCTGTGTCCCCTCCCAACTTCTTGTGCCCCTCCAACCTCCCTGATGGTGGGGTGGTGTGAGGGGCAGAAAAGGCCTTGACTCTGTGCAAGCACTGCTCAGCAATAACAAAAACATCCCTGAGTTATCAACACTGTTTCCATCCCAAATCAAAAATAGAGCCCTGTGCCAGCTACTGTTTAGAAAATAAAATCTACTGCAGCCAATAGCAGCATAAGAATGCAACATTCAATTGCAACCTCTTTAAATAACTAATGAAATTTTTCTGTATGATTTGCAGTTTTAATAGGTGTTCCTCACGGATCACAAATTATACGAGAAATAGAAAAGATGGTTACTCTTCCAACATATATGTGAGAATGACTGTGGAAAATAAATGTGAGAGGTCAGTGTCAGGATTGTAAGTAAAAAAAATCTATCAGTTTTTTTGTGAAGACTTGTGTGAAGTTGAAAAATTATTTTCTGAAGAGTAGTCTTATTTGAAAATACAATTTCATTATCCAGGAGTCTATGCACAAAAAGTTTATCTTTTTCTAAGACTCTCCTAAAAGCAGTTCAGGATTTGATTTCCTAATTGTGCCTCTATGATTCCCTGAGCGAGATATGTTGGTTTATGACTGCAAATAGGCATTTGAAGGACACAGAGATAAACACAGTAGTTATCTCTGTCTCGTAGAATTCTTGCATTAGAAGATTTTTCTGGCATTTCTGTTTTAGAAGTCATTTTGCTGGCAGCAGGAAAATGTAATGCTTTGTGACAATAATTTTGAATGTTGGTAACTGGAATAATAAGAATGCTAAACAATTCTATTACTGACTGTGCTAAATCAACAGAGATTTTAGATTAAGTTTTGTGGAATTTAAATTTTATTGCTTACTTTGCCCCTATGGTTATACAGTGTAGAATGTTGCTTTTGAAGGAAATACAAATCTTGATAAATCTGTGCTTGTCTGTTGAATTTAAAGGCTAGACTAGTAAGCACTGTAATGAGTTTACCAGCATTGATTGCTTGACGTAGATTATACTGTTTGCTTTCATGAATGCCAATTTGGATTACCCAGGACAAAACTGATAGGCAAGAATGAGGCAGCTGAGTACTTATGCTCTCAGAAAGAAAGTTTATTCCCTTTACAAAGAGGCTGTAAATTGAAGAAAATATCAGCTTAATTTCTGCTTAAAAAACTTAAGGGAGCTTTAAAGCTCTTAATTGCACTAACTACTGCTGCCATTCAAAAGAAGTCTGAGTATAACCTTTCAGGAATTAATAGCAAAGGGAAGAGGTACCTGTCAAGTGGTGATAGTTCTTCAGCAACTTAGCTGCATTACAGAGGTCTGTAAAGCAATTAGCTATGTTTTGATAATTGTGTGCATAACGATTGAAATAGTCTATTTTAGCACTGTGCTTTTCTGTTAAGTAAAAATTCATGGTCACTTGGTGATAAGAGAAATGGAATACTGCCAGCATCTCCTCCCATGCAAACAGCAGAGCGAGCCCCTCTTTGGTGCACTGAATGCAGCTTTATCAGGTCATCCCTGTGTCCCTGTGTAAGGCCCCTCTCTGGAACACGCCACGGGATTCCTACTCCATGGCAGAACCAGCAACAAGCGTAACCTTGACAGAAATAGCTGTGGAGATAAACTGAGAGGAGTTCTTAAGACCTGACTGTGGGTATTGGACTTAACCAGCTAAATTAGCCAGCTAATCGTCCTGGGCTCCATCCGTAACAGCGATCCAGTGCTCCTTTCACTGCCCTGCTTTGGATCTGTCAGAGTCTTTCCTGAGCTGATTTAACTGTCTAACCCAGCAAAACACTTGGTAGTTAAATCAGCTTGTATGAGGTGAAGGTTGAACCAGACAAGAGCATGGTAAAGAGCAGGAGTTTTTGGCTAAGTGAAGGTAATATTCTGTTTTTGGGGGTGGTGAGCTGAACCTGGGATGTAAATTACATAGGACAAAGATGTTGTACATAGCAACAAACATAAGGAAGCCATAAAACTAAACAATGAAATTGCCATGTCAGAAAATCACCTCACTTAGTACACAGTTAAATTGAAACCTGCAACTAATGCAAGTTACATTTTTGTTAATGGATAATTAAAATATTTTAATTTGTGTCACTGCTAACCAGCCATTGTGGCCATACTGTATTTGAAAAAGACATGTAAGTGATTTTATGTGAGAATAATTAATGCAGTCTGAAGTTTGTACCACCAAATTGAGCCCTGTCTTTCTTACATGATAATGCATTGGAAATATGAAGAATTACTTATCTGCATTCTTTATGATTTAAACTTAAGTGGTATCTTTCAAAACAATACATTGAGAATTTATATTCTGCAGTGTCTGCATCACTGACTAAATACTGTGTGCACAGCACAAACTGAAGACATAGCCACTTACATAAGATGTTCTGCAACATCTGGGACTGAGTGTGAATATGAAACAAAAAGAAATTGCTGCTAGTAGCTAGCTTTTCAAGCTGATTATCCAAATATTAGAAAATTTTAACTAACTACATACAAGCAGGATTAAAATACTATTGTTTGAAGTTTGGAGGAAAGAGTTTGTTCTTCAGCTATAATTTGGCTTTTGGTTGTCTTTATCCCATTTCTCTGGAGACTGATTGCTCTGCAGCTGGCATTGTTGAAAAGTCTGTAATCTGTGCCACGTCCCCCTCATCAAATATTTTTGAAATTTGCAAGGTGTTTCTTTAAGTTCAGTGCTTTAGATATAATAGAGGAATTCACAGAAGAGAATGGATTTTAAGGAGCCTGCCACTGAGGGCAAAATTAGTTAAGGTGAAGATTTGTATCCAGAAGAATCTTTGTACAGATAAAACAACCATGTTTGGATCATCATAAAACTCTTCTTGAGTCTTCAAATACTGAAACCTCTGTAAGTTTCAGTACCACTAGAAATCTGCACCTGCAGCAATATATGTCCGTGGCTAATACCATTTCTGCCCACTGGCACTCGTTTTGCTCAAGAACAGAGGCACGATGGTGTAAAAGGTTTCGAAGAGAAGACATTAAGCTTTAAAAAGCGTGTTTTCTTTTTTGCCCTTCCCTGCCTGGCAGCACGGCAGGCGGGGAGAACCGGAATGGTGGAGCTGCAGGGCTGGAGCTGGATTTGCTGGGCGAGAGCTCGCCCTGGTGGCCCTTCGAGAGATCAGCCTTGCCGAGCCCTTAGTGCACACGGCTGCATTGTAATTATTGTTCCTCGTCCTTTTAGGAAATATTTCATCATCGTATTCTCCTTTTGGCACTGGTTTTATGTGTTTATACCCTTATAGAAACATTACGACCGGAAAGAGGCATTTCTCAAGTATTTCAGCTATTCTTTGCACGTATGTATGTACACATGTATTTAAAGTATTGCTCTTTTTCACAGGGAGAATATATTTTTTGTGGTTACACAAATTGCCATCTTCTTGAAAATGTGTCATGATTTCTCTCTTCTTGTGTCCCGGAAAGGCTTTTTGCAGTACTGCTAGAGAAAGTTAATAATCAACCCTTCAGCAGCACTTGTTTATGTCAGGAATAAACAATCTTTATATCTCCATTCAGAGAAATCATGAGTAAACTGCAGTAGCCTGGGAACTCTAGACCTGTTAACTGTACAGAAAAGAGCACCAGGATCTATGTGAATAGCTGGAGGTGTACTTTAGTTATGTCTGGGTTTTGTTTCTTATATGTTAGGTCAAATGTAATGTACCTGGAAAATAAATACTAAAAGAATGTTGATTAGGAAAAGAAATTCTAATTAATTTTGTGAATCCATTTTTATATCAATGAAAAACCTGAGTGCTCGTTGTATGTCCAAATTTACTTGAAAAGAAGGGAGACCTTATATTGGACCACAAAATAAATTTTAAGGATAGCACCACTGTTGTTTTTTTTTTTCATACTAGACTAGTGTGTATTGACCAGGTGCAGATGATATCCTAGCCAGGATGTCACCTTGACCAAGCCAGGTATACCTAGAACACAGCCTAGAAACAAACTAAGGCCCAGTCCTGAGCTTAACTGCAGCTGGGAGCCAGGGGGTGGGAGGTGTGTGGGTGGGAACACAGACAGGGCCTCTCACAGCTGTCCTCACAGGACCTTGCTCCAGGCTACACAGCTGTGCTGCAGCAGAGGATGGCCTCCACACTGGCTGCTGAAGCCTCAGAGGAGGGAGAGTGCTTGGTGATGATTGCAAAGGTTTTGTAGGGAAGAAAGGTTGCAGGCTGCTCAAGGTAGTTACAGCCTTTTTGTGGGTCTGGGATTTTGGTTCTGAAATATTTCATTTTTTATGTTAGGGGATAGTGAGATACCTGGCTGAGGTGTTCCAGCTATGCAGACAAGAGTGAAATCTCTCTCTTACTGCTCCTATGGGGTGAGTTCAGGAAACTCCAGTGACCCCTTGTACTTTCATCACTGTAAAAGCACCAGAGGGCATGAGCAGCTTGGTAAGAGAGCTACTGGATAATATACTGGAAAACAAATGAAATATTTATTGATCAGGACAAAACTATTTTTTTCTCTAGGATGTGTTACTCTTCTCCACTGCACTTGGTTTCCTGCTTCTGGAGTACAGTAACTGCAAAACTCCTTTTCAGGTCTTCTCTGTGTCCTTAGACCATCCTTTCTGTTCCTGGACCAAATGACTTAATTACTTCATGTGAAGTGGAGCAGCTTTAACAGAGATGAATGACAATATCTATTTTAGAATACTCAGGATTACCTGTCTAGCTATTTTTCTCATGTGCTCTAAGCCTGGCATTTCTCAGTCATTGTAAGAGCTGGTTGATTTGACTCTGTTCTATCTCTTGGTGTACAAGTGTTTAATCCAGAGCTGCCTTACTACCCTCTTGTGTTCTCATCTATATTGTGTATTCTGAATTATAATATGGATTTGGAGGGTTGAATATAAATAACTAGTTTTGAGGATTTTTGTGAGAATTAATTCTCTTTGTATCCAACAGCTTATGAAAATGCTTGTAGGAATGATTATGTAATAAAAGCAGACAATAGTAACATTTATGATAAGGAAATAGACTTTGGGTCTGACAAGAATCTGTGTAAGATGAAATGCTGTCATGCCTGGCTCATTAAATCTACAAGGAAAGGAGGGGGAGTGAATCTTCTGCATTCTCCCAAAAGACAGAAACAAGCAAAAGAGACAAGCTGAAATCTGCTGTACTAGGTTTGTAACAAGTGATTCACGAGTTCTCCAGCTACAAGACCTGGACACTGTTAAGGAAATAAATGCTTCTTGCTGTTGGTTTTTTATTAATAGTGATGCTAAATGTACTTTCTTCTAAAGAAGCAGCAGAATGCAGTGGATATTGTTGGGAAAATATCCATCTTAGGAAACTAATGAAATCTTTCAAAGGCTTTGCAGTAGATTTTTAAGAACAAATGCATCTATGGTTTTAGATTTTCTAAGTTGTGTTTTAAGAAGGATGTGTTACTATGTTTTAATAGATTTAGCTGTACTTCTTGAAATAGAATTTCAAAGGCCTCCATTATCTGAATTTAGATCTATCACTAGGTATCCAGAATTTTAAAAGGTGTAAGTGCTCAATAGGACATGAGAGTCAAATCTTAACCAAAACTTCAAATTCAGTCTGTTCCAAACAATTCCTTGTTATTGTTGTTATTAAGTGGGAGCTGCTTAGCATGTAACAGATCTGGAAACACTGCCTATGGTAATTAACTCCTGGTTCAGTCCCAAGGAAACAGAGGCAAAGCTTCTGTTCATGTCAGATGTGCATGATCAAGTCTTATTTGATAATACAGCCACTTCACCATGTATGTTACATTGCAATGAGAGATCTATCATAATCTAATGTGCTATTCTGTGTTATGTTGATATTGAGTTTTTCTGAACTCTCAAGTGCATGAGAAGTTTTGTTTTTCTTCCAATATTTATAACCTTGAGCTGGACAAGACACAAAGATATCTTCAGTTATTTGCCAAAAATAGATTACCATAAGAACTTCTTCAATTGTATACACCAGAAACTAAGGATAGATTAGAAAGTAAGGTTCTTCATGTGGGGTGAATTATCATTGATTTAAAGAGTGCTGATGTTTCCTGGATGGCCCATTAAAAATTGTTTGTAGTGTTTAATTCATGCAGGATAGACACCATGAATTTGCCAGGTGGCACAGTGCCACACTGGGTGGCTATAATGTTATATTTCTTCTGTGTACAATTCTTATCAGTAAGAAGTTTCCAGAATAAACAGGCTGTTGGCTTTATGGTGCTCAGTTCTTTATGATATTGAGACTTCTTGAATGAGCATCTGCTGCTCAAAATATCAAAAATGGAGAACAAAAGCAAACTTATATTTAATTTTATATCAGAAAATGTAGAGAACATGGAAACCACTATAAACTAACTGTCTATTTACTCTATGTAAAATGAAATAGTCTGAGCCTTTTTTCTGATAAAACTAATTACAGGGTTCAGAAATTACTCAAGACTGCAGACTGAAGCTGTGCCAATTTTATTTGAGAGATCACTGTAATTGCAGCAGTAAAGTGCCTGCAAATTCGTGTTGCTTAGTAACATTATGGACAAAGTTATGGGGAAGGAATCATTCTTTTACTGACTTTTATCTTGGAATATCATTCACAACTTACACATCACTATTTTAGCATTGTGCCCTGGTAAGACACAGTGTGTGAGTCCTGTGTTCTTGGAGCTTGTGCCTTTGAAGACTTTCCTCAGGGAAAGGCTTCATGCAATGAGAAGTTAAAACGTCAAGGAGACTCCTAAGTCAAGTGTATCCGTAAATCTTTGCAGGCTCCAGACGTGGTGTAATTATGCTAAACTTAGTTACAGCTATGGAGCAATGTCATGTAATGGGTTTTTAGTAATAGTCTAGTAATTAATTTCTTTCCATATTTGTATTTTTTAAATTACTTTTTTTTATCTTCAGATTTTTTTGGGTGAAGGATATTCCCCTTTCTGCTTCTATGCAAGCTCCATTTTTCATAGTAAGATGAATCTTTTATTTGGAGGTCGAGTACAGCTGGCAGAGTTTTCAAGTCATCTCAAGAAAAGTCAGGGCTATGTGTAAAGTGTTGAGTAATAAGTGACATATTATATGATCACGTCACCTAAATTTGTCTGTAAAGAAAATAATGTGTTTTTATATCTTTTATACCTTGAGCTGTGACCTGGTATAAGTGCTGAATTCCATGAGTTTTTTTTCCATTCTGTCATGTTGGGGATGATCTGTTGGACACATACTGTTGGACATATCCTGGGGACAGAAAACCTCTGTTCTGGTGTATGGCATGATGCAATTGTCTCTTGATCCTTATGAATGTGATATCTACATTTTAGGACTGCCTTGCCAAGTCAGGGGTATATCTATATTTCTTTGGTGTGGTGCTTGATGTGTTTACAACACAAACTTTGAATTACATGTAGTTAACAGTGCCTGGTGGACTTGGTTTAGTCCAGGATATTTTTTATGAGGGTTGAACAAGCTTGTCCAAGAGTTAATGGAAGTGGCTGAGGATAGTGACAGGTGTTTAGGATATGGTCCATCTCCCAGACTGCAATGATCTCTGTAGTGTGTTTTTTTGAATTTCCTGTCCACTCTGAATTTGAGTAAAGACACACTTGGCTGTGCCTGCTTTGCAAGCATTTTTGTTTTGAGATGTGGTATAAAATAATTCCAGGTTGCTTATTTTTCACCTTGCAGACTCAAACTCTCCTTTGGACCAGATGCCAGCTAAGTGCTCACCTGTAGCAGGTAGCCTGTGCTATACTAGATGGTATAAACAGAGAATAATGGCAGGCTTCTAACTCCTCTGCTAAGTTTGCTCCTAAGGGGATCTATAGTTTAAAATGTATCTCATGGGAAAAGAAAGCTGGTGGATTTTTTTGTTGTTGTTGTTATTGTTGTTGTGGGGTTTTTTTTTGGGTTTGGTTTTTTTTTTTATTGTTGTTGTTTTGTTTTGTTTTGTTTTGTTTTGTTTTTCAGTGCCATTTAATCTTCTCAATATACTCTTAGGCTGCAAAGCTAGGAAGCTGAGCAAAAGCAGTTACAAAACTTGCATCCCTATTTAGAATTGCTAGATATTGATCCCTGGATGGGCCCTTCACTTAACAGCTGGATTTGGTGATCCTTTCTGAGTACCTTTCAACTCAGATCATTCTGTGTTATTACTGGATCTCTCTGTTGCTTGTAGTTGGTGGTTTTTTTTGTTTGTTTGGGTTTTTTTTGGTTTTTTTTTTTTAATATGTACAAACGGTGTGCTATTTTAAATTGTATTAAAACATGTCGAAAATTTTGGCAAGTCTTTAGGATGTCTGATGTAGTGGATGGAATAATGTACGAGAATTCTTGCTCCAACTTGCCTGAGTAGTAAAATTGTGCCACTTCAGTTAGCAGGAAATCTCATATCTTCTTTGAAATAAACATTTTCCTCTGGGATGAGGGACAACTGACAAATACTTACCAGGCAGAACTAAATATTCAGAATCTTCTCTACCCAGATGCATTGTGGAAGTGCAAAACTGAAAGTATTCAGACCTGCTTTGTATTGAAGCTTGTGAGGAACAGTCAGACACTAATGTTTCTGATTTCAGTTGCTTTGTTTTTCTGTTCTCATTGTAACCCTGTATTAATGTGCTTGGCTAGTGTGTGCTTATATTCTCTCTTTTCCACATCAGATGTGGCAAATTAATTTCAAATGGTGTCTTATTATTATTGAAATAAAAGCAAAGGAAGCAAGAAAGTAGCTCAGCCAAGAAATGTTTTTTCTCCAAGGAGTTAGATACTGTTACCAAATAGATGAACATGAACACAATTCCCCTTATTTATTAAGTATCAATACCAAAATGAAAATCATATCAGGATAAAACACAGGCAAAAGTTTCCATGTGGAAACATTTGTTAGTGGTAGAGGTACTCTGGCTAAAGGGACTATAAAAGGGTATGGTTTCCAAGAAGACTCAGATCAATAGCATCTGCTGGTTCTGTAAAGAAGCAAAATAATTTTTGCAAGAATATTTAGGGAAACTTTCATAAGCAGGAAATATAATAAAGATGAGGAAAATAACATTCCTCAGAATCTTTTAATCATTCTTTCTTTCTTTCTTCTTTCACGGGAGGTTGTTTCTGTGGTTCTTTTGCCCATTCTCTGTCAGTCCAAGGTCATTCACCTCTGTGATAAACAACTGTCTGACAGACTCTGTCAAATGGTTTTATTGCTTACGAAGCCGTTCAGTTTGGAACACTGCACCACAGAAGCTGCAGTAAGACATTGTCAGCTTTCCTAGCATTGCATTTTAGTTTCATTTAATGGTGCTTTAATGAATTGCAGTATCTCTTAGCCCAGTCAGAGGCTTTAATTGAAAGCTGTACAAGCTGATTAGAAATACATCCCTCAGTGACTTAAGTGCAGGAGTGTCTTTATTGGCCAAGTGGTTTCTGAGGTGTTGAGTGCTCTCAGTGATCTCAGATGTGGGAAGGAGGTGGCAGGGCTGAGCAGGCTGCAGATTTGTGTGTTTTCCCTGTGTCAACAAAACTTTCAAACCCGAAAAATTAGATGTGGTGCCTGACCTGTCATCTGTAATATACACTAAACACTTGACAGGTTCTCAGAGGCGTTTTATGTATGCTCATGCAGAGATCACATGGCGTCTGTGCCCTGAGCCTTCAGCAGTCCTAGAAGAGCTGGTGTTTGTGATGAGGATACTGTGTAGCCTCTCTCTGAATTACTCCCGGTCACAAAATTCAGTCAAAAGTGAAACAGTTCCTAAGCATTCTCTTTAGCTTTGAAAGAAAATGTGTCTGTTATCCCCACGCAACTCCTAGTTAATTCCACAGGCCATGAATAATAGTGGGATGCCAGGTATAAATGCCAGGTATAAATCAGCCTGCGTGGTATATACATAACAAAACTCATGCCATTTTGGTTTTAGGCCCATGCTCTCTCTCATTCTGCAAAACAGCCCTCTGAGATTCTTCCTTGGAGGGTAATTCTTTTGTGAAACTCTTTATGCTGGGTATGGAGGTTTGTTTTTTGTTTTTTTTTTTTTAATTGTCAGACACACCTAAAAGCCTTTCAGTTTGCACCAAGTAAGTATCATACGTGTGGTCAACTCTGACAATAAAATGAAGGAAAATCTGGGTTCTTTTGTGCTTTGTTTTATCACAGTTAGTCATCTTTAGGATTGCTTAGACTGATCTGATTAAGAAGTATATAAAGAAACACTAGCCTGCAGGATCATATTTCATGGTAAGTGCCATTCAAGAAAAAATTCTTGAAGCTGACATCCTTTACTTCTGCATGTTCTCTTCTGCTTAAATAAAAGATGATTTAAGTATTGGAAGAAGGAATGTGGACCCCAAATAAAGATAAATTAATTTCCACGTGTGGTCCTTCATACCAGTTTACATTATCACATATTTTCCAGTATTTGAGTCATTATTTGGAGACCAGCAGACACAGGAAAGAACAAATTTGTCTGAAGCTAAGTTAACAACTTATTTTTAAACATCATTACCTCATGTTTTAGTTCTGTCTCTAGTCTCCCTGCTAACACTTAGAGATTAGTTTGATCTGTGAGAATAACTTGCTGGCCAAACATCCCATGGAAGATGCCTTAGCTAACAAAATTACACAAAGAAAATGACTTTTATTTATATTGCATACATCAAGCATTAGAAAAGCATGTTGTCTGATACGCAGGGAAAATGGTTTTTTATTGGTTAGTCCTGGTTATCTGGGGACCAAACTGTCTGCAGCAAAGATGGGATTTCTATCAGCAATAATATTTTGCACGTCCAAGGCTCTGTCTTGCACATGCTTACAGAAGAAACAGAAGTATTAACATTCTAGTCTGATAGTATAAAGCAGAAGTTACTGTGAAAATTTAAAGCCTTGAGGGTTTAAGCGATGAGCAATAGTGCTACGAGCACTGTACTGTCTTTTTCCAGAATTTTATTAGACTTTTCAAACCTTAATGCTGGTGACACAGTGAGGGAACATAAATTCCTGTTTCTGCAATATTCTCTTACTGCTTATGGCAGAACAAACAACGCCTGTGTCAACACAATGACTGCTGGAAATATCTTCTACCTTACTGCTCCTTCTTGTATTATTCAGAGGAGTTCTTGTAATTCTTCCTTGAGAATGCCTCACCTACCAAAGTGGTTATTGTTCACAATATTTATAGTCTTGGGACTTGGAGAGAAGGCTAGGCTGTGTTCAGAAGAAGAACAATGAGACTTTTTTCTATTAATTTCAACAGAATTGCATGTGGGACTAATTAACCCATAGGTTGGATTAAAAAAGATGTCCAGTATTATACATTTTTGTTGAAGGTGATGAAGAATTGGGATGACAAGGAAGCCTATAATAGAACTATGCCATAAATTCAAAATTACTTTTGCCAAGTCTTGTGATTTCATAGAGACTTAATTTTTTTTTTTTTTGTAGTTGTACATGGAAAATCTGATGCTGAAAGTTAAATGGGAGTTTTCATTTTGTCTGTTGCAGGGTTCTGCAAAAATATTATCAAATTATGAACATCAGAGAAGGCAAGTACCAGAGTACCAGATAAGTAATTCTCTAGGATGTTGTTTTTCCTCTCACCTTCTCTGTTTTCTAAATATTGATGATTTTGTTCTCTCCTTGTTCCCAGAATTTATTGTGATGGATTTGTAGTGATGCATACCAGAATTACATACTGAAATCACAATGCAATTATCTTAAAGGATAATGTAGTAACTTTGATGAAAGCTGTGTTTGGTCTCCACCAATAACCAACCTTGGGAAGTACTTAGCATGTCAAACTTTTGGCAATCTCAATTGTAACAATTGTATTGTCAGTCAAGAACTCAGCCTTGATTGGAAGTACAGAACACATAGCTATTGACAGACACTTTGAAATACAAAGTCAATTATTTTTATTTCAGTTTGTTGTGGTTTTGCCTGTAAAAAATAAGGTGAGTGCTATTCTTTGCTTAAAAAAAAGGAGCATGCTCAGAGTAGTATTTGTCTGAAATTCTTCAGTTTTGTATAAGATTGCTTTTTTTTTTTTTTTTTTTTTTTTTTTAGATGGGTGGGGATGAACGGCTGAGTAACTTCCAGACATAAGTGACAATGGGTTATGTAGATCTTGAAATGAGAACAAGTTGTATTCAATGTTAACTCTACTGGAAAAAGAATATGTTCCTTTTGTTGTAAAAAGTTTCAGAGCACGTCAGGAATTCTGCATGTGGAGTTGTAACCAGTTCACTCTGGCAGTGGTCTGGTCTGGTTCTTCTTCATCCATGCATCATCTAATTTTTTTTTCTCCAAGTGTAATAGATGTGGCTCAAATTCTTAGACTGCCAGGGTCTACAGCTATCAGTGGCTAGAGCTTCACAAGGATATGAGGGTCTCAAACAGCAGTAGAACGTATGTGTATTTTACATTCAGCTTGTGTTTTGAGCTTATTTTGTTACAGATGTAAGCAGGTGTACTTCGGAAGAAGTAACTATTTGCTGTTTGATGCGGTGTTTATGGAGAAAGAATCCCAGGCAGCTGCCAGCACAGCTGAGACATGAGGAGCAGCAGAGCCATGAGGCCGGGGTGTATTCCGCAGGCAGCTCCCCTTGACCTTGCTCAGCAGCGCTGATACACGGTGCCGGCCGTGCCGGCGGATGGGGGACGCCGTTTCCCCTCCTCGGGACGACAGACGGGAGCCGCGGGGCCGGGCCGCACGGGGTGAGCCCGGGGCGGCACCGGCTGCGGCCCGCTGCTCGGGCCCCTCCTCTGGGCTGCGCCCGGCCCGCCCGGGGCAGGGGGCCGAGGCGAGGGGCGGTCGGGGCGGCGCAGCCCTACCTCCCGCCGCTACCTGCGGGGCCGGGCCCGCCCCCGGCCCGGGGCGGGGCCCGAGGAAGTGACTTCAGCCGGCGGCGGCGGGCGGCCGGCTCGGCGGAGCGCGGAGCATGGCAGCGGCGGCGGCGCGGGCGCTGCTGGCGGCGGGCAGGGCGGGCGCGGGCGGGCGGCGGGGCCGCGTCCTGCCCGCCGCGGGCGCCGCTCCGCTCTGCACCGTGGCCCCGCAGCAGCAGCAGCAGCCGTCGCCCGACATGAAGAGCTACCTGTGGTCGCGCTACAAGGAGGCCAAGAGGGTCACCAAGGGTGAGCGGCTCCCCGTCAGCGGGCCGGAGGGAACGGATCCGTGGGAGCGGAGCGAGGACGGAGCCTGTGGGGGAGCGGGAAGGCTCCGGCGGACAGGGCGCGGGTCCGTCCCGCAGCGGCTCCGCCGTCCGTGTGCTCTGCGCTCCCGTGGCCAGCCCAGCGCCGGGGGGGCCGGGCGGCGGGCAGGGGCTGTGGGGCGGCTGCCCCTTCCTTCATCCTGCCCTCGGGGGCGGGCGGAGCCCCTCACGCCATCGCCGTCCGGGCCGCGGTGTCGGCAGCGCCTTTGGCACAGCGCACCTCGGGCCCGGCGGGGCGGCAGGTGCTGGGGGCGTGTTGCGTGTAGAAAAGCAAGTGTAGGAAGAAAATCGAGAGGTCGGTCACCTCATTGATGGCTGTTATATATGTACACAACACAACTACTCTGAAATAGGCTGATCTTCCAAAAAGTTAAAATGCTGTGAAGTTTTGGACGGCTTTTTTCGTTTCACTTATGGTTCCATTATAACATTGTGTGAGGCATAAAATGCTCACGGTACCATACAGGACCCTGGCAAGCCTGGTTCTTCAGCTCAGCCAGCAAAAAGCTAGGGGAGAAGCGTTTGGGTGCTTCTGCCCTTGCTCCGATGGGAAGAGGATTGCCAAGATAATACTTGCTTGAAAATGTGGGCTTTTCTGAGAGCTGAAAGATAAAGAGGCAGAGCGTGTTCTACAGTACCAAATGGAAGACCATGTCCTGTAGTGGCAATGGATAATGCTTTAGATTGCATGTTTTGCCCTTAAAAAAGAAGTTACTGTGTTTTCCTGCACTTAGGAGTCTTGAATGTGAACTGGGACTTCACAGTGCTGGGTGGTAACGAGGCATTTGTGAATGTAAAATAGCGTGAGCATTTCTGAAGTGAAATTAAAAGCCGTGTTAGCGATCTCAAGAGAGGTCTGTGGGCTTTGGAGGGTGAGATGAGGGATAGGAAGAAGGAAAGTGTCTTTTATTTTGAATCTATTTTTTCTTTTCCTGTTCTTGGAATTAACTGTCTCTTGTTCTAAACCACACCCAAATAATGCTTAAGAGCTGACATAGGGTAATGTTGTGAGAAAGTAAGTTGGTCAGTGGGTGTGAGTCGGCGAAAGCTGAGGCAACTGCTTCTAGAATATTTCAGGCTATTACATTACAGCCTAAGTCAACCACAGCTTCAAGTATATGATATTTCAGTTAGTCGTGGTGTTGAGATGCCAAGGCTACAAGGCTCTCCTGTCTTTTGACCCAAGGTTTATACCACTTGTGATGCTGTCTGCTGACCAGAATGTCCAATAGGTGCCAACTGTTTATACTGGCTGTTTTCAGACAGCCACCAGTCAAGCTAGTTTTCAGCCCAAGTATCTTTTTATCTATATATAGTCACATAAATATCTTTATTTTTAAAACAAGTGTTGACTCACCAAGCTGCACAATTGACATTTGAACGAATACTTTCTAATACAGAAATGGATGTTGTAACATGATTTTAGAATTTGATTAAAAGCTGTGCTTATTACTTCAAGTTAATTGAATGCTCCATGCCCCTTTCTATTGAGTAGGAATATTTGCCTTAATCGGCGCATGTCAAATTGCATTTGATTTGATTGCTGGGCTTTATTTGAACTTTGGAATTAAACTGAATGAATTTGATTTTTTTCCTCTCTTAAAAATGAGAAGACTTAGGTGTCTGCATCTGAAGTCCCCACACGTTCTCAGGGCTGAAGGTTTTGAGAGCAGCTTGATCAACTCCTTTTAGACCTGTATAGAAAGTAACTGGACAAAGCATATTCCCTTTAAACTCACCTTTCCAAGCACAGATTTAAGATGAATGTTCCCTGGTTTTTTCCATTGGTAGGGAAGTCTGGATTATAGAGACAGTGTATGAGAAATGAAGGAAGGAAAACATGCTCATATTTTATGCTGCCAGGAGAGTAGCATTTAACCTCCTAATGTTGCTCTTTCAAGTTTTGTAAACAAGAAATATAAACACTCTTAATGTTTCAGTAGTGACATTGGTGTTGGTCCTGAAGTTACTTATTATATCATGGTTTTAATTTCTCAGTCAGTATACTTTTCCATCAAGTATCAACAGGAAAATACCCTTAAAAATGGAAGTGGTTTACACACTCTGTGTGTGTGTGTGTGTAGAAAATAAGCAGAATATTTTTGGTTTTCTGATTCTCTAGGAAGTTAATAAGCATAACAATGTGTATGTAATAGTTATGTTCACAGTCACATATAGTTTATTAGTGTGAGTTGAAACTGATTAATGTGATAACCTTGAAATGGTGAAGCAAAAATTAAAGCAATAGTAAATTAAAACAATGTCAGTTCTGCTTCAAGGGCAGGAGCTGGACCAAGTAATGGGAGGAGAAGACAAGGCTCCTAGACTAGTGGTAATAATAATATAATAATATTATTCAACTCCAAATTAATTTTCAAAAGCAATGATAAATGTGTTAGTGGAGTTAGCAAAAAATTCTGTCTGGTGTTCTCTGATAAGCAGGATGCCAAAATGCATCTTCTCTTCAAACTTGGACTGCAGAATAAAGTGTACTTTGAATAAAAACTACAGATCACCAAGACAATTAGGGACAGCATGTTCAACAGCATCCTATTGTTAAGGATTAGCTGGCTAGTGTGAATTACTTTGATAGTTTCCATCATCATTTATCTGTATTTAGCAATTGCTAATCTATTTCTATGTCTTTATTTAAATAAAACTGCAAGGCTGGTGTAACTTTTTTTCCTCTTCCCTGTTTACAGAGTTGGTTCCTTCAATTATGAGTAACATGCTGAATCCAGATGCTATTTTTTCAAACAATGAAATGAGCCTGTCAGACATTGAAATTTATGGGTTTGATTATGACTACACCTTGGTCTTCTATTCTAAACATCTGCACACGCTCATATTCAATGCTGCTCGAGATCTTCTTATTAATGAGCATCGGGTGAGTAAAATCAATGGAATAACAATACATTGATGAATAAAGGGTATAATAAATAATTTTTGACTGAGAGGCATAAATCATCTTTTCATGCCTCAGTCCTAGCTTGGCTCCCTTAGAGCACATTTTGTTCATCAGCTACATATGCACAACAGAAGCCCTGTTTTATTCTGAGCTGCAGTTTTGAGCAGAGAACAGTCTGTTAAGGAATACAGTTATATTTGCCTTATCTTTTAATATGGGTGTGTGGTTTGCTGTTTGTTCCTAATTGTTATTTGTTGGAGTCACATTAATAAATAAGAAGTTTAAAAGTTCCCATTACTGTGTTTCATGCCTTGCTGTGAGTGCAGTGAGTAATTTCCCTATGGAAATTAGCAGGGCTTAGCTTGCGCTGGGTGCTTGTGAGGTGCTCTGTGTGTACCTGGCATTTTGGCTGCCTTGCTGGAGGGGCAGCGTGTGCCGTGATCAGAGCCTGGACACAAGGGAGTGTTCAGCTTAGAGCACTGCCCTGCTGCCTCTCCAAGCCTCAGTGACCACTTGGCATCCAGTTTGGGGCTGCTGCTTGTCTAGTTTGGGGATGGGAAAAGCTCCTGTGTGTTAGGAAGTGGAGGGGGAGATGGGTGACCAGGAAAACTGAATGTATTGCTGGGAGATAGACTGAAAAAATCTGTGGACTAAAAGAAGCAAAATGAATTAAACTGTTGGACTTGCAGGAAAGTAAAAGACAGAAAGTCCATGGAGTAACTTAATAAAACTGCTTGTGTATTTTTATACAACCTAAATCTGAATGCGTGGTGTAATTCCACTTTCGTATTTGAATCTAAAGGTTAGGAGCTATATATAAACAGCTATAAATATCCTTGGAAGAACAAACAAAACTTCACGGGTGACACAAGCATACACAGCTTTATCCCCCTGCAATTTTGGCACATCTTGATAGTAATTTCTGTGGGATGTGTAAATATACTTCATTAAAGCTCCACGGTTCTTGAGAAAACCCATGTTACTGTAGGAGTCACGATTAATTCTTTTAGACAAAAATTCTAATGGTGTTCTGCCTTTATTATTTGAATGCATTTGGGTAGCAACAGCTTTCCAGTTTGTCTTGGTTAAAATCGCTCAAGTTCTACTAAACAAAGCTGTAATTACTTTTTTGAGACAGCTTATGGAAACACGTTGTCTCTTTTCAAATTTACTGAGGGACAACAGTTTTTATTGGTACTGTGTCTGTGGCTGCTTATACTGTTAATATTTTTTTTGCCTGTACCAATAGAAAAACCCTCTAGAAAGTGTCCATTATGACTGTCACAGTCAACCCAAGAGACAGCCAATTTTGCTCATGACGGTGGGAGGCAATCCATCAAAAATTGTAAAATGCAGTGTAGGAAGCAAGGAATTGTCCAAGAGAATAAACATCAATTTAATGCTAATCATGGAGGTGGCAGCAGGTGCTCTATGTAAGCTCTTGCTCCTGGGTTTACTTCTTTCCTGATGCACAGGCCTTGTGCCTTTTTATCAGGACTGCTGTTTCAGTCCAGTTATATTTGTCCCTACCAAAAGTGGGGTAAGCAAACTATTTTTATCATTTCTTTGTTTGGTTTGCAAGGTTGCTTTGATTTGTGTGCCAGGGTAAGCTCAATCTTTTTTCTGTATTTGTATTCTGTACTGACATGTATTCTATACTGACATGTATCTGAAAAGACAACTTTATAGCCGAATAAATTAAAGTAGCAAGTCAAGTACACGGAAATTTGATAAAGTCAGAACTAAGTTGTACATGCTTGATGTGGTTACTCTGTGGCAGGTGCAGTGCATGGTAGTTTTCAGTTAATCACCTTCTGTATCATTCCCTGATGATGTCCATTGTGTCTTTGCTTCCTGTTCCCTGACCAACCCTACCCCTCTTCCAGCCTGTCTGCAGCTTTTGGTGCTGCTCTTCATTCACATCAGTAGCCTGCCCCGTGTTTTCTGGAAGTGGTGGTAGGCTTGATAGGACTGTTTTCTGTAAGTGTATATGCCTGTACTCGGTACAAATGCAATCTGCAGCAGTTGCAGAGCAAGTCCTCTTCAGCAAGATAAGAACTTTGGGGGGAAATGACAGCTTATTTCTTACAAAGTAGCTAGAGGCTCTGCTGAAGCTTCATAATGTGCTTTTCCCCCTGAAGGCTTGTAAATTAGCCATTTATGTGTGGAGACTATTGTAGAGAAGGTGACAATGTCAGGTTCTGCTGTAAGCTGTGGGAGGAAAATGAAGGATTGCTTTTCAATGGCTTAATCAAAGAAATTACAGTTTTCTTAACTCGTTGAAACTAGTGAAGCATTTCACCCTTTAAAAACAAGTGAACAAAACCCTTAGCCCAAGACATGCACCAACATTTCTTTTCATGGCAACCTGTGTTTAAAGCAGGACAAAATTACAGTTGGATGAAAATGGGCTTGTAGGGAAAAATGTTAGACTGCAGCTCACACTATATAATGATGTGAGCTACCTACACTATATATAAGGAACCTGAGGGAAGGGTACGATAGACATTCAGTTCATATGCCTCTCTAAATGATTTTTTTTTATGTATGAAGAATATATTATGAATATAATACCTTTTTTGAACAAGAGACTAATATTCAAAGGTAATCACTACAGATTACCTACGGATGTCCAAGTTCAGGTATCAGGATGGCCTTAGATTTAAAACTATGAGCTTGGATTTTGGAAAAATGTTTGACTTGTCTTGCAGACATATGTTCCTGCAAATCTCACCAGGCTATGAAAAATTCTCCTAAACTATTAGAGCAGATGAGAAACATAGAAAACTTGGACTTTTAAAATTCTGTAGAAACAATTTTTTATTGTTTTGATTATGGTTTTAAAATCAAATCATTGTTCTCTTTTCTTAGTATCCTGCCGAAATAAGAAAATATGATTATGATCCCAATTTTGCCATCAGAGGGCTTCATTATGATGTGCACCGGGTATGTATAAATAACTTTGTGATGAGCTATGTAGTACTGAGAACCTAGCCAAAGAAAATTGAGAGAGCTATTTGAAAATTGAGCAACCTATTTATTATTATCATCATCATCACCATCATCGCAATCAATAAGAATAATAATATTTTTTAAATGGCTCTTAAGTAGAACATGTTTTGGGGATTTTGTCCTCATGGTGGGTGGGGAAAGACAACTTAGGATAAAACTAGGTAAAAGGAATTGATGAAAGTATTTTGGAATCTGTGAATGAAGTTGCAGGGAGAGTGCTCAGGTTTTCTTGAGGCAGAAAGGTTGTAGATAAAATTGCTTTGACTTCTGTAATTTCATGTCAAATAGTGGAGGTGATAAAAGCTGTTATTTTCTTATTTTTTTCTTTTTGACTTGCAAGGCATTATTGATGAAGATTGATGCGTTTCATTATATTCAGCTGGGAACAGTGTACAGGTGGGTAAAGTTACTTTTCCTTTATAATAACAATGAATGCTTTTATTTTTTGTGTCTTTTACCTGCATTTCTTAGTGTACAGTGTGGATTCTTACCAGGAGCTGTGCCCTGGTGAGCACAGACACGAGTGAGCATTGCAGCCTTGCTGGAAGGGGTTTCTTTGCACCTGTGTGTGTACACACAGACATGTGCACATCTACTGCCTGGTGCAGCACAGCTGATTGCCCAGTTCAGCCCAGGGAGAATTGGCAAGCTGCTTGGTCACATAGTGCTGACTCACTTTGTTTCCGGCTGTTAAATTGTGCTGAAAGACATCTAAAAATACCCTGAGGACTTCTCTGCTCCTGCTTTCTATGTAAATAATTGTCACAAAGTGCCTGATAGCATGACTTTGGTGTGATTGTGTACACACTTGAGAGGTCCTGCTGTGTTTGCACAGAGCTTTTAAGTTTGGACACATCAACCAAATCAAACTTGCACCACACTCGGTACCAGATTTTAAATTAAATGAGAAGCCAGGCCACCTTTCTTAAAGTCAAAACATAAACCAAAAACTTTTTACCCAGATTTATTCTGTTGCAGTCTTAGTTGTTTTCACCCTAACTACCTTGTGGACAAAACACCCAAATTTGGGTCCCAAAGGTGATGTGAGCTGGAAATGATGGTTTGCACCACAGCTTCATACTGTTTCCCCAAACACCATACAGCGATGAGGGGAGGAAAGAAGAGGATGAAGGCTGTGAGCGCTGATGTCAGGATGATGTGTGGTTATACAGCTGCACTGTGACCTGTGTCAAGACTGTGAGTCTTGTAGAAGTAATCTACAGCTCTGCCTAGGCAGTCATCTCCCCACTGTGGTTTTCACATGTCCCATTGTCCTGTGTTGATTTGTGCTTAAGTAGCTCCTAATGCACAAGTGTTTTCTCTGGCAGTATTCAAATAGCACTTGGCATAGCTGTCTGCAGAACAGAAGGTACCTCCTCAATTCTGATGTGTTACCTGGTGTCTGGTTTACATTTTGGTTGCATTTCTTTGTGCTTGCTGCCGTGGAGGGTGTGATGCTGAGCTCTGTATATTACAAAACCCAAGTGTTATCTGTCCTGGTGGTGCACAAGACTGACTTGAATGCTGGAGTTCTGCCAGCAGCAGCTCGGAGTAGTGTCCCAGTTGGTGTGGGGACAGAAGTGTAGTGAAGGAGCTGGTTAATGTGGGATTCTGCCACCACAGAAGCTCTGAGGAAGTTCATGTATTTGCTTTTCCACTGCAAAGCTGGTGTGGACTCTAAGCACTGAAAGCACCAGGCTTGTGAATTAATTTATTTTTAATTTAACGCATTGCAACACTTCTTGGTCAGACCAAGAAAGGGATGCACTGAAGTAATGGTCTGTTTTACAAGGCTGCAGAACACCATAAGTAGGTTTGGAAAAAGGAGACCAGCTGATCTGGTTTGCATTAGTGTTTCTTTAATCCTGAGTAAAATCTCAACTTCTGTGGCCTCTGGTGAGGATGTTTGCATGCCTGCAGTCTTTTAAATGCTTTAGTGCAAGATGCTTGATGCTATAAACTTCCAAAACCAAACTAAAGCCTGTACTCTCTTAATAGCTGATAAACTCTGGGGAGATGTTATCTCCTTTTTCCCCATTTGTTATTCTATTTGAATGTTTTAATTATCAAGTATCCTTCAAGTAATTTTCAGTTTTGGGAAACTGAACTGTTCATACAGTTTAAAAGAAATTCTTGTTTAGATAAAGTTTGTGTATATTTTTCACTCCTTTAAATCTTCAAGGTCAGGCTGTAGAATAATCTGATTTAAACAGATATCATATCATCAGTGATGTAGAAAAGAAAAGGCAGCATGAGGAATTACTTTGTATTAAGAAACTGGAAGTTCTAACCACTTCTTAAAAAACCCCTTGAGGCATAGTTTTAATGGAGACTAATAAGCTCTTTTCCCATAAGAAAGTAGAAAGGGACTTAAAATTGGAATGTGTTCTGTGTGCATGAGCCTGTTAAAATGTTATTTGTTTGGTAAGGAAAGATGCTGTTTTAACTTACAAACAAAAATATTCCCGTGACATTATTAGGCTTTTAATAAGGTCCAGATCTAAGTGTTAATCTGTCAGGGTTTGGTGATTACTTGAAAATTTTAATCTGACTTTTGAACTAAAGCTAATGTTTCTTTTCCAGAGGCCTCAGTGTTGTCCCAGATGAAGAAGTCATTGCAATGTATGATGGTTCCCATGTCCCTTTAGAACAAATGAGTGACTTTTATGGAAAGGTAAAACCATAAATTGCTCTTTAAAATTGGGTGATGATTTTTTGGCATGAGGGTAATGGTGTTTAAATTTTGTTCTCATTATAACTAGCAGTTATATTTTCTCAATATATGATTGATTTAAGTTTAGTGCTATATGTGAAGTTTGCCCTCTGAAGTGACAAATTACTTTTCTTGCTTGCTGTGGTTTATTCTCTGACTATTCCCTTACGAAGCCATACAGGCAGAGTGGTGGAACACAGAAAGTCAAGAGACTTTCTTGCTGTTGAACACAGAATCTGATAAAGGCTGGGAAATGAACCATATCTGGTTCATGTACTGTACTTTTTCCTGGTGATTTGATGGCTTAGCCGGTGTAGCAGCAAGTAAATGTATGGAGGCAACTCCTGCATGCAAACTGGCAGAGTGAAAGTAAGAGGATTTGGCAAAAGATGAATGATAAAAGATGAAACTTCTATGTAAAATCCTAAACTTTGCCAAAAAAGTTGATTTTTCCCTCTGGTGGGTTGCTTCCTCTTTCCCAAATGAAGGATGATGCCGACTTTTTACTAAAAAGCCAAGTTTATTTCACCCCTTTTATGTACAGCTGTTACTTTCATGTTGACATGAAAAGGCCTTCTTTGTGATGTGGAACATTTTATTGTTCTTGCACTTGTTCTTATTTTAAGGAGCTGGATTTGGAATTCCTGAATCTAGTCTCTGCAGCAGTTGTGACTATCACTCTGGCATTCCCCGTGGGATGCCTTGGTCTGTTTAGGTCTATACTTTCTTTGATCTTGTAAAGGACAGTGGCAGGACAAGAGGCAAAGGACACAAACTTGAAACACAGGAGGTTTCCTCTGAACATCAGGAAGTGCCTCCTTTTCTGTGAGGCTGGGCTAGCCCTGGCACAGGGGGTGTGCAGTCTCTGTGCTGGGTACTCAGCAGCCAGCTGGACAAGGTCCTGGGCAGCTGCTCAGGGTGGCCCTCCTTGAGCAGGGGGCTTGGACAAGATGACCTCCAGTGGCTCCTTGCAACCTCTGCTCTGTGTTGCTCTGATCCTGAGCTTCTTGCTTTACCTCCCTTCTCACTGAGAGGTATTTGGGCTGTATTTGCTGTTATATAATGAGATTCTCTACTTCTGTGAAACATAGCTATTGTTACAGCTTTCGCAGACTAGAAATATCTTCCTCTGTTACTGTGCTAGTTATTGTAGATCCTTACATCTTTTTATTATCTCATTTCAAGGAGCTAAATTTTTTTACAATCCTGATTAGTATTCCACTTACTAAAAAAACACCAAACTAAGAAAACCTCCATCCCTTATCCATCAGTGCCTCTTGTTTGCAGAAGTGCAGACTCCTACTGAAGGCCTTCTCTTGACTTTTAGCTGAGCACTGTCTTGTTTTTATGAATTAAAATACCACTCTTAAGAGTATTTATCTGGATTTATTTGAAGAATTAATCACAACACTTTCGTTGGAGATGACTTTATTGAAGGTCTTAGTTGAAAAACAGTCTGTAGCAATGTGAACAGGGATGGCAAAAGCTGAATGTCTGCAACTAAGCTGAAGTGTTTATATTGAACAAATAAAAGTGTTCTAATTGGAGAAATGTCTGACTTTGTTATTTCTTTCCTCTTCTTCCCATCACTGTAGAGCTCACAAGGAAATACAATGAAGCAATTCATGGATATATTTTCCTTGCCAGAAATGACACTCCTGTCTTGTGTGAATGAATATTTTCTGAAAAACAACATAGACTATGAACCTGTTCATCTGTACAAAGATGTCAAGGTAGATGTCAAGCTTTGAAGATTTAGAAAAACTTGTATATTTGTGTCTTCTCTGTGAGCACTTCAGGAAGCTTTCACCTGTTGTGTCAGCCTCAGTGAAATACCTCACCTTAGGTTTTGTGTGGAGTAATTATGGGTATACAATTGTAAAAATGTAAGTAAAAATGTAAGTAAAATTAAGGTAGAGCTTGAAAAAGAATCAACTGAAATTTGTTTGAAAGCTGACATTCTAGGGCTGTTGCTCTTTTTGTAGGTTTGAGGGGTGAATGGGGGAAAGTGAAGATGATCTTGTAAGGTGATAAAAGTTCTTTTGATGGTTGTTGAACATATCTTTTTTCTCACCATCAGGGATTTACCAGGCTATAGGGGAATGTAAGAGGCTATAGGGAATTCCTGTTTAGAGCTTTCATTCTGGCTAGTGTGCCATCATTTGCTATCTCATATTTTTGAACTATTTTCCCTGTTTACCTCTCCTTCCTCCTCCAGAAAAGCTCTAGTACTAGTCTAGAGTAATTTGACCCTCTTGATTCTTCAGGATGTGTCCTGCAGGGAGACAGTTTTATGTCACGGTTATGTAACACAGAGAAGGCCAGTTCTTGTGGTTTCTCTGAAGTGTGTAGAGAAGTTTCTGTACTATTCATCATTACAAGCCTTTTGGAAACCCTATAGTGGTATATTTTGAGGACATACCCTGTGTTAGTACCAAAATGGCACTACCACTGTTCTAAATGCAGCTGTCTGGTGCAGAGCTGGCTCAGGAGAGCTGTTAAATGCCTGCAGAGAGCCTTGTAAGTACTTTGTTCAAACATTTAGCTTCTTTCATGTGCCCATAAATTTCTTGTGTAAATAATCAGGGCATTTGTGAGTGATTGTAATCTAAAATCTGTCAGATGTACAACTTTTTTTTTTTTTTGTAAGGGGAAAGGAATGTGTTCTGCTCCAAAGGTCACTGGAAACCTGTGATGACTCTGCTTCTGCAGAGGGCTTTCACCCCACTTCACCCTCCTGAGCAACCTTTCACAGTTATGTAAAACAGCCCCTCTGCTGTGTAGTTTTGTACTTCCCAAAAAGATCAAGTTAATTTCTCAGAAAACAAGCTTAGTCTTTGTCTAGTTGTGACATCATATATATACAATTATATATAATTATATGGAACATTAAGTGGCATTTCTGTAAAATTGCAAGTGTTAAAAAGGAGTGGTTTTAAGAACAAATTAGTATTGCTATTTGGTGAATTTGAACCTGAGAAGATGAAGTTCTTTACTGCTCATTGCTTTCCTTACAGGATTCAATCAGAGATGTTCATATCAAAGGAATAATGTACAGAGCAATTGAAGCAGATATTGGTAAGTACCAATGGTATAATCTATCAAGGCTTTTTGTACTGATAGTATATGATTTTTCTGTCTTTTGTATTTAAAGATTACAAATTCTAAATTTTTAAAATTTGAAAGAGTTATTCCCACTTGTCAAAGGTGCATTTAAATATAACCTTGTGTTCTGAACTCTTGGTTGAATGCATACAAAGTTTTTCATAGGAGTTTTCTCAAATAAGGCTTTGTTTTCCCCAACCCTCACAGAGAAATACATCTGCTATGCTGAACAAACTCGTGCAGTGTTAGCAAAGCTGGCTGATCATGGCAAGAAGATGTTTCTCATCACAAACAGTCCCAGCAGCTTTGTGTAAGTGAGCAGTTGTTTTCTGTGGAACTATGCATTCTTAAGGGATGGGGAAGATGAGGTTCTCCAGTATAATTCATTTTATTGCACACACAACTGCACTTTCCTGCACTTCATTGTTAATATCCCTCTGTCCTTTTTAGGGACAAAGGCATGAAGTTCATTGTTGGCAAGGACTGGAGGGATCTCTTTGATGTGGTCATTGTCCAGGCTGAGAAACCAAACTTTTTCAATGATAAACGAAGGTGGGTGTTTGGTCAGTAAAGAATGATTCAAGCAGCTCTTCCATATAAGGCTAGAGTGTGTTAGGAAATATTTTCATTTGGCTGCAATGTAAAATGAAATCATATTTAATGAAATCCTGGCTAAGGTCATTACTAAATGCAGCAACACCCAATGCTGAAGTCTGAATATTTACCCTTTCTTGCCTAAGAAAGTCTTAGGAGCTGTCTACTGCAGCAGCTTAGGGCCACAGAAGCCATTTTTAACATCTTATTTGCATGTTGGTGAAGTGTGCTTCTTTCTTAATAAACCTGAGGAATCTTGATGCCTTTCAAATCAGACCCTTATCTGGAAATGTTCCAGATTCCATTGCATCTGGGATTTTTTTTTTTCATCACCTATGATATTTAAAAGGCATCTGTCTCGCTGACAGACTGGAATATTTGGACTAGTTGTGATTATGTAAACACATTTCTAGTGTGTGTGCCCTACTTTTACCCTTGAAAAAGACCTGTTCCTTTATGTGTGCTTTTGATTTGAAAGTGAGATAGAGGGAGGTGGGATTATTTTCCCTTTACTTTTTGCATTTAATTTTAAAAAGAACTTTGCTATATGTCTTGGCCCCAGTCCTGTGCTCTCTCATCTTTAGTTGTCCAGGTGTGCAAACTGAGGGACTGGGCAAGATTCTTACACGTCTGTTTTTCTGTGTTCTCTCCTCCTTAGTGGCAGACAGTTCATGCTGTTTCTTCCCCCCTGCCTGGGGTCCCTGCCTTACTTCTCAGCAGTTGTTCTCAAACTGTGTTTATAACTGTTGTAGGTATACTGGAGAGTTACATTGCTTTTCACTGCTTAAAGTGGAAGTTTTGCTTTTTCTCTTACAATATTCAGATGCTAGAGGTATTTTTTTTCCTTTTGAGAGATGAATATTTTTAATGTCAAGACTTTAATTTCCTAAGAAGTGACAGGATTTCTGCAGCAACATAACAATTGCACATCTATTCTAGACCATTTCGGAAGGTGAATGAAAGGGGAGTCTTGCTCTGGGACAAGATTCACAAGCTGCAGAAAGGCCAGATTTACAAACAGGTATGCTTTCAACAGACTGTTTCTGTTGAAATTTCATACTTTTTTCTCAGAATCCCAAGCTTCTTTGGATATAAAAGCTTCCAAATGCAGATGCATTCTCTGAGGGAGCTATTTTAATGTTTGAAGTTGTACAAATTCATTGTTGATACTGTATGTGCTTGTCTCTTGAAGTGCTGCTATCACTGAAGGTGCAAATCCCATGCTGCTACAATGTCCATGTCATTATTTCCGCAGGGTAACTTGTATGAATTTCTGAAGCTTACTGGCTGGAGGGGCTCTAAGGTTCTCTACTTTGGTGACCACATATACAGTGACCTGGCAGTAAGTAGTTTGCTTTCCCAAAACTGGAGAAAAGTTGAGGCTTTCTGTTAGTTTTCTTCTCTTCCTCCCCAGTTATTCAGTGTAACACACTTTCATTTGAGATTTTAAAATATAACAAAATTTGATAGTTAAGCCATATTGCCTTTTTTTTTTTTTTCGGCGAAGAGCCTTGGTGCTGTAAAATGCCAACCATATTTTCCACCTGACTTGTAGCAGTTAAGTTGTTTACTAACTGTGGTCAGGAATGTGTGAGGTTGTATTCCTGATCCAGATACTGATTGTGTCAGATGTAATGGAGAGTAAACACAGATATCCAAATGTACAGGATATGCCTGACTTGGTATGGATGACACCTGAATGAACTTTTGTTTTGAATGCAGGAGGCAATCTTCCTGTCACTAATTGTAAATGTTCTTCCCAAGATCTTGCTCTGGTTTGTATCCCCACTTGCCAGGTTTTTTTTTGTTTGCCACCTTATGAACAAATGCTCTGTTAAGTGTTACTTTAGGGTAAGTGACCACTACTTGGCTCTTTTGTAATTGATTTCTTATGAATGCCTTTCCACTGCCAAGCTTTGGTGACATGTTGCAGCAGCAGCAACAGATACTAACATTTACCCCTCAGTCTGCTTTTGAAAAGAACAGTAACTTTGGGTGCCTCAGAAGACAGAGGGCAAGAGAAGGACGCAGCTCTTGTCTGCTCTGGCACAATGGAGAGGAGAGCCCAGGTGGCAGCTGCCTTGTGTTGTACCTGTCAGGAGGAGCTTGAATAGCTGGGGCTCCTGGTTGTAGCCTTCTGTCAGCTGGGTGTGTGGGTAAACAGCACAAACCCTGCACACCGTTCCCCAGGTGCTGCAGGCAGCAGCAGGGCTCTCATCCACAGAGGAATTCCCTGCTGCTTGCTTTAAATCTAATGAATGAGTGTTATTTACAAGTGCTTGTGTGTTCTTCATCTCTCTCCAAAAATGTAGGATTTGATGCTTAATCTGAAATTAAATTCTATTGTCCATTGGCATAGTTAAGTCCCACTGTTTCGTGCTCTGTTTGTACATAAAAAACAGATTAATGCTGCTTTGGGATAAACAATAGTCAAATTCTTTTCTTTTAAGTAGTTCTTTTTAAGACTAATATCTGTATTTTGTAATTCTTGGTAAATAGGACTTGACCCTGAAGCACGGCTGGCGCACTGGTGCGATTATTCCAGAGTTACGATCGGAGATTAAAATCATGAACACAGAGAAGTACATTCAAACCATGACCTGGCTGCAAACCTTGACAGGATTATTGGAACACATGCAGGTTTGTGCTCTGTGCATGTGTAATCGGCTCTGGGGAGCCAAAGGGATCCAGCCAAATTTCTAAATGCTGGACATTGGTGTTTGCAAGTGCTTTCAGTCTCGCTGAAGTGTTGGACTGTAGATAAATGCAATTATTTGTTTGGTTAGTTAATAGGAGTTTTCTCAACATCTTGTCCCCTTTTTCCATTGGTCAGCCTGGATCAGTTCCTGCTTTTGGTTGTTTAAAATGCACGTGAATAAGTTCTGTATATGGATCTCTGAATTATTGCTCATGTCCTGTTAGCTGATAAGTGTTTAGTAATAGAAATGCTTATTTACAAAGTTATCCTTAGTTACAGATTATCCATACTTTACATTTCAGGTTCACCGTGATCCTGATTCCCAAATGATTTTAGAAGAGTGGAAGAAGGAAAGAAAAGAAATGAGGTTAGGACACAGGGGATGAAGAATTTGCAGTATACTTTGGCAGCCAAGGGTTCTATGCAATGTCTTCCACAGGTTTCTTTGCAGTTGCTTTCCATCCCTGGTAGTTACAGATATTACAAAATGTTTGTACACCAATATTCTACTTGTCTCTTGAGCAGCTCCTCTCCCCTCTGGCACTTTGTACATATGGACCCTTTTCCCTGTCCCCTGTCTTTAGAACAGATGTAACTTTTCTGTGTGAAAAGGTAACATCATATCAAATCCTATTTCCTCTCATTTTGATTCTTCGGCCCCTCTGTGTTCAGCTGTCAGTGATGATTACAAGCTTCTACACAAATAAAAATGTATGTCTTTGTCAAGACTTAGGTCACTTTTCCAGGTTTTTTACATGATTTCTGTAGATTGTGTGTAATACCTCTTAGAATACAGAAACTGAGCTCTGTGCTAGATTGGATTTAGCAGTGGATTTATCACAAAGATAGGTAATAGGGCTAGAAGCCTTAATAATCTATTATCATGGAGGAAAAATCCCAAAATTCAAGGGGGTGTGAAATGCACAGTTTTCAAGGCCAGCAGCTGTACCACCAAGCAACCTTCCCCAGAAACACGGGAATAAATGAAATGGAAATGATACTTGGCAGTGACTAAAGCCCAGAACTTAATTCCAAAATGTGTTTAAGCTTTTTGTATGCATTAAGCTAAATCTTTGCCTTTTCTTTAGAACATTGGATGTCATTAGTATTTAGATAAAGGCAAAAATCTTCTTTCACAATCCCTAGAAAAGAAGACTTGAGATGTCATGTTTCTAGTTTCAGAAGCAACTTATCTCTAGTGGGAGATGTGTGAAGCTCTTCACAACTGTGATTTCTAGACCTGGGTTATACAAGTGCAAGAGGTAAAAAACAGCTGGGGCACATTTTGGTGTTTTGAAGAACAATAGCAAGAGAATAATGCATAGAACAGGTTTCAGGATCTGCTTGCTTCAGATATCATGGATGCCAGCTGGTGAAGAGATGTGTGCAGGTCTGTTCACTCCGTTGTCTTTGTTTTCTCTTTTTGGGGGACAGGGAGATCAACAGGAATTTCTTCAATGCACAGTTTGGAAGCATATTCAGAACTGATGAGAATCCAACTTACTTCCTGAGACGTCTCTCTAGGTTTGCGGATATCTACATGGCATCACTGAGCTGTCTCTTGAACTACGAGCCTGATTACACATTTTATCCAAGAAGGACTCCTTTGCAGCATGAACTTCCTGGCTGGTCAGACCAGCTGTGCACTGGTACATTCAGAATACCTTTCCTACAAGAGACAGTTCAGATCAAATAAACTCTTGGTGGCTCCTCTCTAAAATGGATAGATATCTGTTGGTTTTCTTGAATGTACTTGTATTTTATTTAAGTCACTTAAATCTGTTACCTTGGTTTATATGTATTTCATACTTATTCTCATAAGCTGTGTATCTGTTTTTCTCCTCTCCTGCTCAGACATGTGAAAACTCCTCTTACACACAGAAGAGTTTGGCCTGCCAAACTAGTAGTAGGCCAGGAGGGAGGGCACATCTGAGGGGGAGGACTGGACTGCTGGTGTTCTGGGTTGGTTATTTTTGCTTGTTCATTGAAAACTTTGATCTGCACCCTTGTGGTTTACAAAGAAATACCAGGACTCTCTTCTGGCCCTTTTCAGCACTCCAGCTGGAGCCTGTAATGGATCTTGGCACAGAAGAGCTTTAATTCAATATTAGTAATTCAGTGATACAAGCTAGTAACCAGCTTAGGGTAAGACTGAGAGGGATGGTCACACTTTGCACCTGTCCTTGCTGCTACAGACGGAGCCTTACCCGTGAGGGGCCAAGGGCTGGAGTGTCCTGCCTCTGCTGCACTGGGCTCAGGCTCCTGGGCTCTTTCTCCTGGCTGTGCAGCTTCTGTTCTTGCCGTGTCTGTGCTTGGCTGCAGCTGGACCTGAGCCTAAAACTGAAACTTGCTGTAGCTTGGGCTGCTTCAGCTTCCTTCTCTCAGCTTTTAGGTACCTTTTTTTTAATTTGAGTTTCAGAACATTTCAAGTTTCCACTCTCCAATAATAGTTTCAAGAGTGTGTGCATTTTGCTTTTCAAAGTGGAGACAGATCTATCAGGCTTCAGTTTAATCCTAAATGCTGCTTTTAAAGGTTTTAACAGTGTCTTATTCCAGTGGTATGCAATGTGGCTTTGCTGTTCCCTAGGAGAGAATGTATTTCATATAGCCTTCAGTAATGGACTTTTACAGTCAAAAGTAAACACGCACAATGGGCAAAGGACTTAGAGGAAAAATTAAGAAATGAGAAAGTGAAACCCAGAGTTTTCTGATAGTGTTTTTAACTCAAGCTAAATTAAGAGTGGTACACATTTTGAATAAAGAAAAATCATTTTGGTATAGATTAGAAGTTTTATTGAATTACTGATATTGAATGTGTAATGCACGAACACAAACTCTGGGTAATGTATGTGTTTCAAAGATTTGAGCTGAAAAAAAGTCTATTTTGCACAAGGAAAACATCTGTTGATGTATTTCCTCAGAGGCACTTTATAGAACTGCTATACAGTTGTTTTTAAATAAGAATTGTTTCCTTTCTCTGAATCCAAAGGAAATGTTTGTTTTTTAAGTGGTGCTTCCCACCCCAGCCACTTTAGAAGGCATAATATGATTAATAATTTTCAAATTTTAGTTATTAAAGGCTTGGTTTTTAAAAGCATGTGATTAATGAAACATATAGCATTTGGTATTCATTTTGGGATATCACTTGCTTTCTATGATGATTGTCAGGCAAACAAACTTTTGTTGACCAAAAGTTTTCTGGTTTGGTTTGTTTGTGTTTTTGTTTTTGTTTTTTTTTTTAACCTGTCTGTATGTGCAAGTACCTGGATTGAATTTCATATACAGTGTATTTCATGTTTTTAAAAGCATGTTTGCAAAGTAAAGAATGTATTCTAATTTAGCCTGCACAATTTTGTAACTAGTTTTCCTGTATGCTTGAAATCAGTACAAAGTTCTCAGAGGCGGTTTAGATTTTTTGATTTTCCTATGCTCCTATTCCAAACTTGACTGAAGTGTGTGATTTAAACACCCCTGTATTTAAACAGATGAATATACTTGAAATGAGTAAGTTCATCTGACTGTCCTGCTTGTTTGGCTGGAATAAAAAGATAACGTGTTGCAGGAAGTTAGTTTGACTGCATCAAGAGTTTACTTGGTGGGACTGTGCAAGAAACATTTAGCATAACTTGATAATGAAATATGAAGATAGGAATATCCTGATTTGCCCTCAGTTCTTTATCCCAATGCTCAGCTTTAACTGAACTTGGTGTTACGTGTGTGTAGCACCTCTCAAGCTCCAGTGCACTCTTTAAAAAAAAAAAAAAAAACACCCAAACCACTGTACGTTCATCCTGTATCAAGCAGGAACAGTTTAATTGGCTTGGGTGATGATATTATGCACATAATGCACATTTTGCTTTAAGATTATTTTCTTCTCTCACCTTTCCTTTCTCTTAAATTAGAAATCAAACTTCTCTGCCAAACTATGTTGCAACAGCCAGCTGAAGTAAAATATTGTTTATATTGCATGACTTGTTGAAATAAACAGTGTTGCATGAAAAAAGTTAATTATTGAAGGGTTATGTTTCTTTAAAATAACCCAACTATATATAATATAAATTTTAGTGAGAATATTCAAGTGTATTATTTATTTTTCAGTGCTAAAGTGCTGCTTGTTAACTTTTAAAAATGTCTTGCAGTTTTTTAATAATTTCACCTTGATGCTCTCTACATTACTCATTTTAACCTTATGCTACTGATTTCAAAGAGATTTTTAAGTGTGTTTAATGGGCAGGGTCTCTGCTGATTTTGGGAGTATGGTTCATTTGAACACCAAAGCAAGAAGAAATTTTTGTTCTGGTCTATCAAAAACACAGAGCTGAATAGCCTCTCAGTAAAAAAAGAATTTAATGAATTGTAGAGCGCTATTTTTTTGTGATAAAAATATTTAATGATTATTATTACAAAAATAAATGCTTTGGACTTTATCTTCTGGTCTCTGTGAACCTTAATATTTTGACTGGGGAGAAGGAAAGAACGTGAGTTGTATTGATTGCAAAATTCTCTGGGCAAAACTGTCCTCGATGTGTGTGAGTGTTTAAGTGTGTTTGTGTTCTAAATTTTCTAAAGTCTGTGAAAGCAAGCAGGCTTGTGTAGGGGGACAGGGGAAGGAGTTGAAGAAATTAACTGTTTGTTTCAAGAGATGAATGTGTATTTACCTGTTGTATTCTCTTCCTTGTGCTTGATAGCTGCACCAACAACCCTGGGCTTGCCCACTGAAAAACCTTTCTTTTCCTGCTGTTTTGTGGTTTCTTTCATGTCCTCAAGTTATCATTATGATATTTAATATTTTGATGGAAGGAGGTGACAGCAAATCAAACTCAGGTTTGATTCTTCTCTAATGGTGTGTGGTGACAGTGGCAGCTGTTACTGCTGTGCTTGGTAAAAACACAGGATGTGAAGGAGCAGCTGCTGCCCCTCTCAGACCTGAAGAACTGAATGCAGACATTGCATGGCAAGGGGATGTTCATCTTCACAGTCACTTTTACAAAAATGGTTCATTTGAATGCTTTCATATCACCTGCATTCCTTCCTGAAGCTGCCTCAATTACTGCTTCCCTTTGTAGAGTGAGGTGAGATGTACACCAGACACCAAGCCAAGGTCGAGGAAAGGCAGAGAAGCTAGAGGAGGCAAGGGGGACAGTCATGGTTGTGTTTCCTGCTGCTGACTATCTATAACAGGAAAGTATACCAGCAAAAAAATCCCCTCAGTTTAAAAATAGAGGTTTACCACATGTTCTGTTTCACACTTGCCTGTTCTAATTGTAACTGAACCAAAATGAAAGCACAGGCCTGGAGTACTAGAAAATTTAGGATATTTGCCAAGTTAGCAGCCTTGTGTGCTTGTGGCCATATTTAAGTCTGTGAAGAAGAATAAAAGCAGTTAAATAGCAGGTGAGTGAAAATCAGCTGCTGTTCCCTGGAGGTGTCTGCTTCTGGGTAGGTTAGTTGAGGATCAATTTTGCTTTTAGCACTCACAGTTGGTACTGCTCAGATTCAGCCAACACTTCTGAAGTTGGTATCTCTGTGAGCTATATAGAAGGCATCTTAAACAAAGCTGTGCTCTTTTGGTTTTTAATTTATAACAAGATTTTATTCCCTGTAATGTAGATGCTTTTTTTTTCATAATAAGTGTAAATAAAAATGTATTTATTAGCTAATGCCAAATTCAGTCTTTAATTCTGGTCATTAGGACCACTCATCACAAGCTGTTGGTCATCTGAATCCTATAAAATAGGATAAAAAGAAAATCAGACATGAACATTGCATTAAGAAACAAAAGTAACTTTTTGGCAAATTTGTCCGTATAGATGGCAGAGTTGGCACCTGACATTTTTGCACCAAACAAGTTCTTTTACTGAATGCACAATGTTGCATTTTGATTTTAGACTCTGCATATACATGAGGGTGCAATCTTTCCTTCCCTGGATTCCCAGCCCCCTCCCTGCTGTGTTTCAGATTCTTTGGAGTGCTAGCATGACTCTCAGCTGTGTTTGTAGCAAAGAGACATGAAGACAAAATTAGAAGGCTTTTTAAGTTTGTAGAAACGTGTCACTGTCATCCAGTGGCATTTGAATTCCAGTTTAATTCAGCTGTCTTTGAAGATGGCCTTGAGATGCAGCTGTTGACCACAGCTTCAATTTTACTACAGGTGAGGCAACCCAATTTCAAGTAGGGGGACACAGGAGAGCCAGGAACTCAAATGCCGGTTTCTTGAATTAATTTTTCTTTTCCAACTAAACATTTTTGTTTTATAAAGTCGTTCCCTCTTACCATTTTATCAGTAGTGTCTCAATCTCAAATCAAAATGAATACTTACTGAGAAAAGATCGTAAGCAGGTTCTGGTGAAGTCAGTGTTGAAGAACTTTCATATGAAGGGTTGGTGATATTTGAAGGCCGTGACTTGTCCAGTGATGTGTCAGTGTCATCTTTTGACTACACAAAAGCACACAAACTTGCTTAAATTTCATCCGCTTCCCCCTGTGCATTAAGTGGGGCACTTGAGCTTCCCTACCAGCTGGTGCAGTGTTGTGATTCAACTGGCTTTATCTTCTAAATCTGTCTCTGGGCGTGAGCTGTGGTTTTGGTTGTTGTTTTATCTCAGGTCACTTAACACTTGTATCTCTTCTCCTCTCCCTTCTTATTTTTAAGCCTCAGCAAAAATGGGAGAGGAAGTGTGGCCCGGAAATGGTGCTTGGGGTAAGAAGTACCTGGTTAGTCTTGAGGACTCTCATTGAAACTATTTAAAGATAGAAGTGTTTCCTCTGGCTCTTGGCTACTGGGTTTTGTTTCTACAAGATGATTGACATTATATGCAGGGACTAGAACAGGGAGAGATTTCTGTTCACTTCTAGGTAGGCTTTCTTTTGGGTTTGTTCTTGTGTATTTTTTAACTTTTTTTCCTCGTCCCTCATCTCTATAGTTTGGCTGTTGCTGACTGGTTTTGCATCTTTGTGTTGCTAGCAAAATTAGCTAAGAAAAATCAAGCATGAAAGTGCATCAGTATAAAAACCTGCACTTTTCAATCCTACAGGCGTTTCAATTTGTTTGTCTGTTGGATCTGGCCTTTTTCCTATGAAATGTTTCAGTCTCCAGAATAACAAAATTAATAGTAGTGGAGGGGGAGAACAGGTGCCCTTTCAGTTGTTCTAATACCTTGCATCCTTAGGGGTGAGCTTTCTGTGGAGGCAAGGACTTCTGCACTGCTGTGGTGTAGTTAAATTAGCTTTGGGCCAGTCCTTGGTGTTGGAAGTGTGAGCAGACACTTGGGTGGAGAGGTCTGGGGGCAAAAGTAAGCTCATGCCCAAGGCAGGCATGTGAGCCTTCCCCACTGTCTCTGTGCCTCAGTCTGAACAGCTAAAGTGTGACGCAATCAGGAATGTTTCTAGCTTAACAAAATGTGTGGAGAAACTGAAAGCTGTGAATTTGGGAAGCACAGTTGTTCCCCCCTGCTTCATGTTCCCACCTGCCACCTACCTTGAAGTGCTGGAAGCCTATGTTTTTCTTCCTGAACCTGAGGTAAGAATATCCAATAAGAGCCACAATTCCAGTAACTAGACAGATGCCAAAGAATATTCCTGTCCCAGTACTGGCATGGAGAGGAGCCTGGAAAGCAAGGGAGAGGGTGAGTGAGCTATGGGTAGGCACTGGTCAGCTTAGAGCACACAGGCACATGCAGTGTCCCTTTGAGATGTGCTCTGGTCCTGAGCTGTTCTTGTGCTTGGGTTTCCTGGTAGGTGTTCCCTAGAGACAATTAAATGTGGTCTTTTGATAGAATCACAGAACCGTTTATGTTGAAATAGATGTTTGGCTCCATCTGTTCACCCAGCACTGCCAAGCCCATCACTAAACCTTGTGGGCCAAGGAGACAGCTGGATAACTGGGAGCTTTGCAGGAATTCATGTAGGCAAAAGATATCTATTTTCAAAACACCTTGTTGTTTTGGATGGGAATGAATGCCAAGGCAAGAGTAAACAAAGTGCCTTAGAAGCTTGAAAGTAGAAAAACTAAAATGGAGCTTTTAAAAATCTCTGTTATGTACATGAACTCCATTATTTTATATAAAGAAAACAAATTTATAACTGTGGGAAGAAAGTTTTCAGACAAATTTTTGGTATCACTGCTACCTGGTTTTCAACTTCTAATTCTCTTTGAAAGTAACCTTTTAAGCTGGAAGCTGCATATATGTCAGGGAAACTGGGACTATACAAATGTCAGCAATGAGATTAGGGTAAAATAATACCAAGTTACCTCTCCACCACCCCAAGAACCTGAATCACTATGTACTTACAGGTTCTGATGGAGCCTTTAAAGGCTCTGAAATGATGTGGATTATCCCGTTGGAAGCAATTATGTCCCACTCGACAATGGCACTTCTGTCCACATATCGGATCTCGCTCTGCCAGGAAAAGGAGGAATGAGAGCTGAGCTCTGACCCTTCTCCCTTTGGTACTGAAATTGAGGTTGAGATGGTTTCCCCACCTCAGTTGCTGACACCCAGAGAGAAAAAGCCCAAAATAAAACCCATGGAAAGTTACACTGCTGCCTCCCTGGACATCAGCCTGGGATGGCCCCTGGCTGGTCACGGTTCTCCTGTGCATGAAGTAGCCATCATCACTACTTGCATGTCGCCTTCATGTTGCTCTGTCATTTTTTTTTTAAATTTCTAATTGAAGGCTTTTGTGATCTTTGTGAAGTTGCCAAGCTCTGCCTAGAAGTGCTGTTATTCCTGAGTGCCAGGCAGCCACTTTCACTGTGGAGGGTGCCACTTGCCAGTCAAGTTTGCTGGCTGGAGTTTGCTTGCTTTGAGCAAGGCTCTGTTGGTGTCTCCTGCTGCTCCCAGAAAGTTACCAAGGAACTTTACAAATTCCAACATCTTTTTTAATGATAAGCTGCTGCTTTCATCTCTTCACCTATCACACAGCCACCTCTCATAATCCTACCAAGATGAGAGAGGAGTTAAATGAAGTCCCTATCCCCATTTTTCCATTCCTGAAAGCCACTTCAACAGCTTCCTTTGGGTTTTGCAGGTAAGAGATGTCCATTTGCAAGCTTGCAAATTTGCAGTTTGACAGCTGCTATCCTGAAGTCTCTGGACAGGAAAGAACATTCTGAACTCAGTCTCTCATTGCTGCCCACTCTAACCTTATCAAAATGCCCTCCAGATCAATGTGTCACTTGGTTACAGGGTATAGCACAAGAGGAGGAAGAGCACAAAGATGAGATATTTATTACAGAGGTACCTGATCAGCAGTGGGGACTTGATGTTCCTGGCCCCCAGTGTTTGTGATGAGGAGTTTTTTCCCTAGACGATTTAGAAGGATGGTTCCATTGGTCAAGTCCTCATAAAACATTATATTGGCATTAGATAAGTGATACTCAATGTCTCTCCCAGAAAGTGTCTGCAAATCAGGGCAAAATACAAGGAGTGTTAATGGATCTCATTAATCCTTTGGATTTATTAGTAAGCTATGTGCCTGTGACCTTTTTCCCCCCTCTGCTATTAATCCTGCAGCAAGTGCAGCAACATTAGTAGTTATTGGGAAATCTGCATGGGAGCGGTGGGACATTCTGTCCCTGCTGGCCTCTGATGGCTGACTGCAGCAGGCAGGACCTTGATTCCGGTGGGACAAAGGATTTTACTCCTCTGTAGGATGATCTAAAATGTTGAGACTCAGAGATATTCCAAACAGCTTGAAGATGCGAATCAATGCATGAACCCTTGTGAATTATTTGACACAGTGTTTGATTGATGGAAGGAAAGAAAGAATAAAAGGGATAAGCATAGAAGTGAAGCTTGGAATGGATGCCTTTAATGTATTTGTGGGAAATACCAAAGCTGTGTGCTGCTTTCTTCAAATAACTGTGCTCCATGCTAATGAGCTAGAGCAGATTTCATCTCAGGCAGCCTCCTTCATAACAGGGTTACTAAAATCCCTGATGGAAAAGTCTCTGTAGTGACTTGAACACTCAATAATCTTGCACCCCTAACTATGGAAGGGAAATGGAAATAATGAATTAATGTCTTTTTGAGACATTTTGTGCTTTTGTGAGCACAGTTTAAATTATATGGGGTAAAGCAGAAGTCACATCATAGTAAGATTATTTTTCGAAGCTTAAATTTCAATGGGATGCAGAAACCCATAATAGCTGTTTAAGAAGTGTTGTTAGAAAAAGGAGGGAAAAAAAAGAAAAAAAACCTGACCTCATTTTCCTTTAACCCACTGTCGTTGGGAGCAAAGAGAGTGGCATGCACTGACAGGTCTGTGAGGTACTGCAGGAACTCTCTCCCCTTCCTAGAGCTGTTGGAGTAAGCCATGATGTCCTGGCAGAAACAAAACCCAGCTTTACTAGAGAGCAACTGTGCACTCCTGTGCAGAGAGCAGAAAAGATGACACTGTGTAGATGACAACAAAGGAACTCTCTGTTATTAGCCATGAAGCAGCTCTGGAGTGACTTTCCAAAGGAAGTATGTATTCAAAACCCAGCTCCAACTGCTGGAGCTAATTTGATAAGTACATATTAAACTGATTTGCTGACATTGGGTCCTTGTTGTCTTTGAGGCTGCTGATACATACAGTGCTGTTCTGAGTAGTGACAAGTAAGGAACTCTTAACATTTTGCCTTTACTCTGTAGCAATTCAATGATACTCCAAAGCACAGTGCTCCTTGTGATGCTTTAAAAGTTGTGCTGTCTCCTTTAAGCTAAAGTTGCACCAGGCTTTTAATTCCAACTGAATTTTAAAACCCAGAAACTTCTTTGGAGGATGTAATTAAAGATGTAGTAACTGAGTTCTGGTTTGGATTCAGACCAGACAGGTGCAGATTTAGACCACTTGGACTTTCTTCACTGGTTTGTTGCTATTGCCTGTGTGTGCTGGGCTAGTAAAGCACATCCTGGATACAACACTCAGGGCCTGCTTTGCTTCCCTCCCGCCCCAGCCTTGGCTCCTACCGACAGGAAGTTTGTCACTGTTGGGAAGGACATCAGCACTTGCAGCAGGTTCCCACTACAGGAGATGCCATCCCCCACGTAGCCTGGCTTGCAGGTGCAGTTCACATCTGAAAGGCACAAACAGGGAGAGCTGTATAGGCAAACACCCTTTCCAAGAAAGCTTTAGGCTGCCCTGTGCCTGAATAACTACTAGTAAGCACCAGGTTAGGGTTTTTTTATTAAAGTTATAAAAGAGTCAGTTTCTTGCAGTGTTATCTAGGAGCCTGTGATGGAAGGAACCAAAATCTGGGCTGCCACTCTCATTTTCACAGAGGGATGAGGCAAAGGACCCCCTTACCTTTCTCCCTGTAGCAGAAAACATCCCAGGTTTCGCTCAGATTGGCTCTTCTTCCGTAGTCCACGATGCCGACGTATCCGGAGCCGCAGTTTGGGGAGGAGAAGCCGGTGGGGTAGCCCACTCTTCCACCATCTAGCCAGCCAGCAGAGCACAAGTGGTACCTTGCCTGTGGTCAGCACAGCCAGAAGGGAAAACTCAGGGGAAAAGCTGGGTGGTGGGACTGGGGAATTGCATATGGAATGAACAGATCCCCTGGGGCACTCAGGCAGCACCTGCCCTGCCAGCACCAGTCCAGCCCCACATTTAGCTAAAGGTGTCTCAAAGCAGTGAGAGTCTTTCTTCCCTCTGTAGTTGAAAGGAGCCAGACAGAGACAGTCAGACAGAGACAGTCAGTCTGACCCATTCTGCTAAAACAAATTTTGTAAGCCCAAGCTGAGATGCTCATCATACTGACATCAGCCATATTTTGTCTATAATGTGCTCAAGGGAGGCAATATGGAAATGGGTCTGTTAGCAGCATTTGGGAATAAAGATTTCTGGAGGCTTACTTTAAAGAAATAAATTAAGCATCATTCTGAAGTGTACATTTATTTAAGAAGTGTCAATATTTAAATTCCCCTGAAAACACTCCGAAAGTCTAACTCAACCTCTCACCCCAGCATCACTGGAAACGAGAAGTTGGCAAGTGGTTTCAGTTCTGTGTGAACAGGCATGAAACCAATAAAAAGTCAGAAAACTGCTCCCAGCCAAACTTACCGTGGGGCAAGGGGTGAAAGAAAGGAGGGAAAATGGTGCTTATTAGCACAGATCAGCCCCCTTGCTCCTCCTTCTCCATCTACTCTGTGTCTGGGTCCTATCTGGGGATGCCCTCCCTCCGAGGGCTCCTCACCTTCTGTGCATACAGCAGCTGGTTGTAGCTAGCGATGGTGGCAGACTCATTGGCACAGGCCTCCCTGGCCTGCTCGTACGTCATCCTGTACTGTCCCACGGGGGACCGCAGGTGGAACACCCCCACCGTGGTGTCTGCAGAGAGAGAGGAGGAACAGCTCTTCCTGGAGGGGCTTCCCTGCCGTGGCACAGTCAGCTGTGCAGTACACACACCCGTGGATTTTGTGAAATGTAATTAGAGCAGATTGACTCCTCAGGGGTAACATTCCTACCTGGAATGCCTTCACACATTGCCTCGTGAATCTACAGGTACATACATTCACTCACAATTGCTCATTGTTTCATGGGGACATTAGGTAGAGGCCTGAGTGAGCTTTCAGCTCCGGGTCGCTGGTGGTGTGCAGGATGTGCCCTCCTCACCTTGGAAGTGCAGGTCGGCGCAGTCGGCGTCGGGGTGGCACTGCCCGTTGTCCTGCAGGCAGCGGTCCAGGGGCAGCTGCAGCACAGAGCAGTTCAGCCCATCACCAATGTAGTTGTTTTTACACTCGCACTTACGTCTGTCCTGCCCAGGGAGAGAAGGAAAAAGGCCAAGACAAGCATTTAGCTGACACCAAACTGGTGTTTCAGGCAACATTCTGAACTGTTGAGGAATTTTCACTTGGTACAAGCAGGAATGGACAAACAGAAAAGTTGCTACTAACAACTATGCCAAACGTTTGCACACGTACTTAGGTGCTTTGCTGAATTAACACCAGAAATTTCATCCACAAAGTTAATAACATGCACTGGAGGTTTATATGACACATAATTCACAAAAACGGATGGCAAACATATTAAAATGATATTTAAATAACTGGGCATGGAAGCAAGCATGGAATTTAACAGCCCACTGCTAGTTATAAATGAGAACTATAAACCAAGTGGTGACATCCAGGGATTGTGATGGTTGACAGCTGGAATGGATTATCAGCAAGACTTTTCTAGATTGCTCCTGGAAGGCAGCTCAGGCAAGACACCAAAATAGAATGGAGAAGTGATCCTGCAAGCACCAGGACAAATGCTGGATCAAGTCACCTTCACAATCTTTCCCTAACCACACTGACTATGTGGGTCATGGAATTTGTGTCATGTCGCTGCAGAGCTTTTTAAGTTGAGTTCAAGCAATCAAGTGACACTATTCTCCCAGCTATCCCTTTGTTTATCTTCCAAAATGTATTTAATTTAATCCAAAAAAATCATGCTGCAAATAAGGATAGACAGTTAGGGAGAGCTAAGATTGGGACAGAAAGACTACATGTGCAAATCATCCCAGCCTCTGCATTACCCCATTCCCCAGAGCAAAGATGTCAAACTGTTTCTCAGCCTTCAGCTGAAAGCATACCAAACTGATGGGGAAAGTAGGTTGGAGCTGAGTAAAGTTGGTTTTGGAAAACAGGGATTTAGAGGGATACAGAGTGTGATCCAGCCAGAGGAGACTTCTGCTGGCACCACGGAGAAACTCTTCAGCCTTCCCTGCTGGGGACCGAAATCATTCAACTTACAGGTCCAATGACAATGCAGATGGCATGCTCATGGCAGCCTCCATTGAACCCATCAGCACAAGGATTTATTGGAAGGCAGGTAAATCCATCTCCCTTGTATCCCTTCTGGCAGGTACAGAAGACTTTCACCCCATGCTGTGTGCATCCGGCTGCCTTGTGGCACCCACCATTGTTTTGTTTGCAAAGTTCTGCAGCTGCAGGGGGAAAAAAACCAAGTGAGTAAAGTCTGCTTTTAAAGAGGATTTTCTTCCTAAAGACAAACCATTGCCAGTCCTTTCACACTAGAAATACTAGAATACTTGTTTGGGGAAAAAAAAATAATCAGCTGTTTCTTTTTCCTGAGGCATTACTGACTTTCTGTCAGTAGTCTGTTCCTTAGGGCTCTGAAGGCCTTGTCAGGATGTTCTTGATTCAGGAGACATGGTACCAACCCTCAGATTTCTGGCCAGGTTGACTTTGAAAGATGTAAGACACCTAGCTGAGAAAGAGCAACTCTCTCTGTAGCAGTGTTACCAGGGAAATGCCTTGCCTACAGTCATAAAAGAATTGAATCGTTTTCTTTGGAAAACCCCTTTGATATCTTTGTGTCCCACTGTAAATCCTCCGAGGGAACCCAGCTTAGAACCCTGCTGTCTTCAATGCTTGAATGAAGTGCTCTTGTTGCCCACGGTCCTACTTGGAAAAGCCTGGAGAAGTCAGCCTTCTGATTTAGAAAAACCTGAACTCTGTGTACCCTAAATTTGCTCCAGCTGCTGCACAGTGGAAGATTTTAGGTTGGATAGGAAAGATTTCCTGGTGGGCAGTGACTGCATTCCAGTGCATGTGCAAGAGGGAAGAAGCTGCCTCCTGGCTGTGAGTGGGGGTGGGAGCTCACCTGTGCAGGTGATCCCGTCCCCATTGTACAAGGGCTTGCACTGGCACGTGTTGTTCTCTGTGCAGATGGCGTTGGCTGAGCAGCTAGGGGAGCACACTGGCGGCAGAGCTGCAGGGAAGGCAGGAGAGCTGGAATCAAAGAGCTCTGGTACCAGTGCTCTTGTTTCATGCAGAATGAGAAGCCTTCATACTGGTCTGGCTAACTGGAAAACCTGTAAGAATTTTATTTTTTGACTGCCCCAGCCCAGAGCCCCTCCACAGGGGAGGCAGGAACTGATAATGCCATATCATGAAAGAGGAGAAGTGGGGTGAGGGGAGTTGCCCTCAGTCCAGAGCAGGATCCCTAAGTGCTCTGAGATGGCTCCTGACATTTATTAACCCTTTCTGTCTTTTCTATGGAAACGTTCTGTTGAACTGCAAGAAGTTTTAACCCATAGCTCCATGGGCAGAGTCTGGCGAGAGCAGGCAGACCTAGCTTGGTTTCGCACAGCCGGCCAGTCCATCCTGTTCCACAGAAACATCGTCCCGTCCCCGAGTATCCTTCATCGCACTGCCCGTTGTTCTTGCACTCACAAGCTGGAAAACAAATGCAGAGGTCACTTGCAGAGTGGGAAAGTCTTTCTCTAGAGAAACATCACCATGTCAGTTTAGATACAGTATTATTCAGAAATAATTTAGATGAGTATAACTTTATGGTATTTCACCATGAGGCCAGTCAAGCCAAGGACCAGTCTTTCCAGAGTGCTTGAGCAATTGTCATCCTTGGAGGTTTTCAAGTCCTGACAGGATAAATCCTGAACAACATGAGCTCAGAACTGACCCTGTTTTGAAAAGGTATTGGACTAGAGACCTTCTGAAATCTCTTCCAATCTGAATTATCCTGTGGTCCTATGATTTTATAATTGGCATTAGTTCAATGTGCCTCTGAAAATGAAAATGAGAATCTGCACATCGCAGGGGGGTAGGAAACTCCACAGAGAACGGTGGCAGGAAAGAGTTAATGGCTGAATTGAAGAACCAGGCAAATCAGCCCTAATGAGCAGCAGCTGTTAATTGTGGGGAAGCCAGAGAAAAACAAGGTGTGGAGAGGGAGAGTACTTGGCTGCTGTTAGGGAGAAGGTCCGGCTGAGTAAGGATGCCAGATATGATACTAGTAAGCTTTGCTGTAAAACGTAGACAAGTTACCTGTAATTTCTTTTTTTTAGGTTTCAGATATTTTCATGACTAAAAGCTTTTGGATTCTTTCAGTTCCTTTTATAGGAGAAGCTTTGCTTCTTCTGCTCTCCAACCTGAGGTGTGATGGTCTGTTTAATCTATAGGTGATGTTCTTTCCTCTCCTCTTTGGGCCCTGCAATAACTTACATGCTAAATCCTTCTTAAAGAATTATTTATGGCTCTCTGTTTTATAATGTCATGCTGCAGCATCTTTTATGGCCTTATCCTTCTTGCAATATTGTTGTTTAGAGAAGAAAATTGTGTGGGATTTGTGGAACTGATTTTTTGCATACCTGTCCTGCTGAAGAGGAGCTTCTCTTGCTGTTTTTTTTTTTTCATTTAACCTGCTTAGTTAATTTTTGTCTGACTTAAATCTATGTCAAAAGGAACAGGCTATAAGCCTTTTTTCTTTTAAATTTCATAATTTGATTTCAAGTTAATGGCTGATACACTTTATGCTATGGTGTGCTATAAAGTGTTGGTATTTAAATTGTAGGTAGGCATAATCCTGAGAATCTGTGTGCAAGCCTGTTGTGTTGCCTGTACAGCCCATCCTGTGTGCCTCAGGAGCAGTACAGGTGCATGGGGTTAGGACGGAAGCACTAACGTTGTAACTTCTTATCTGAAGGCTTTATGTCAGGAAAACATTTAAGTTTAAAGGGAGATATTGATCCTGCTCCCACCTAGTTTACATTTACAGCCACAGAGAGGTGGATTTTGTGAGCAGTTGCTTGGCTGTCCCTCTTTGCAAACAGCCCTCATCTTGGCGTCCTTTTCCTTCTCTGCAGAAGTAGTGCGTGGGCTCGGCCTCCTGCATTCCTTGAGACACCATGTTGCTAAAATGCTCTCTGAAGCTTTATGGGGATGGAGGAGAAAGCTGTGCTGTAGCTACAACTACTTGTTGCTGGAGGCCCTGCTTCTGTTCTGTTACTGATGTACTGTGTAAGAGTAGGAGGCCCTGTGCAGATGCAGCTTTGTAGCCTCTGCACCTGCTCTTCTCCTCCTCCCTTCTGAGACCTTGTGCCATCTCCTGGCGTGAGGAGGCACCCAGGAAAAATGCTGGTGTTGAGGGAAGCATTCCTTAGAAACTTGTTGCTGCCAGAACCGTTAAGGCTTGATGTGGGCATGGATAAGAAAAGGGAGCTCAAACATACGCCTGCAGGTGAAGCCGTATCTGCCTGGCAAGCACAGCTCACACGAGGTCCCGTTGAAGCCACCGTCACACAGGCACTCCCCTGTCCCCGTGTACCCATCGTCACAGGAGCCGTGGCCGTGGCATGGAGTCTCTGCACCCCCTGGGCAAGCTGAAAGGTTGAAAAAGAAAAGCGGCTCTTTAGCTCATGTGCATGTTTATTCATTGTCATCGTTGGTTACCTAGTGTTCTGTAAAAGTCATTGAGCAGGGAATGCCTGTAAATGCTTCTCTCTTGAGGTGTGTAAAAGTGGCTGTGACATTTATGCCTATGGCGAGCCTCATGCTCTAAATTCCATGACACACTGCCATAGCTCCCATCAGAAGGGTGTTGAGGATCCTTCCAGCTCTGACATGTGGATGCTGTTATCTGGGTGCTTGCTCATTCACCCCTACCTGTGAATGGCACTGCCCAAATCGAGCCTTTCTTGTGTGTCTCTTTATGTGCTGTCAGGGTGACCCCAAAGGGCAGCTCAGGCTGAGCTGGCCAAAATGGGATGGGATCTGCATGTATCTGTCTGTGAAACTGGGACAGAGCAAGCTGGCAGGGCTATGTGTGGCTGGACCCACCTGCCAGCAGAGATCCTGACCTGGATGGTGACCCTGTGTGTCCTGGTGGGGGCCTAGGTACTGTTACCCTGCAGGGCTTGCAGGTGAAGAACAGTTTGGAAGTGTCTAAGCTAACAAAGTGCTGAGATGGAGCCTCCCAAATCATCTCCACCTGTTCAGAACTACGACTTCTGAGCTTACTGTGCGATGAGTGCACTTGCCTGTAGCTGAGCAGTTATGCACTGGTTCTCAGGTGTGTGCTGGTGTTGCTGTGTGAACCTGAGCCCGTGTTTAAAGGACTCTCAGCTGGTGACCTGTTCAGCAGGACAGCCTTTATTCCCTGTAGCACTCACCTGCTACTAGTATGGAGTTTAAACCGTGCTCTAAATGTGAAGTGATAATCTGAATTGAAGGAGCAGTTAACATTTTGTGCTCTTCAGCACTTGCAACCAAGTTCCCTCATCTTGCAGCTGGTCTCTCCTCATGCCCCTTATCCCAATTCTCCCAGATCTGCCTGCTGGGCACTACCCAGCTGGGGAAGGGGAGGGCACAGGATGGCCATGGGGGTGGGACTCCTACCTTGGCAGTCTGGCCCGAAGTAGCCCTTGCAGCACTTGGCTGTGTGGATGACCATGGAGCAGTTCCTACGGCAGCCATCCCTCCGCAGCCCGTAGGACTCGTAGGTGCACCACTGGGTTCCTTCCTGCGTGTCCCACGTGTCAGCACAGAGAGAGGAGGGGGAAGGACACAGGGGAATGAGTGCTGCCAGGAGTTTGTTTCTTTTTTCTCTAAATTGTGATTTCTGATCTACATGGAATCAAAATGTGATGAGTGAAGAGTGTGGATGTGAGACCCCCACCCGCTGATTCCTGACACGCTAAGCACCATTCCTGAGAGTGCAGGGGCTGCTCTGGAGTCAGCTGAAGCACTTTTACAGTGGATGCTGTGTGAGACCAACAAGCATCCCCCACCACCAGTGCCTGGGTGTTTGCCCAGGGACAGCTTTATCACTTAACAGTGTGGTAGCATTGTCAAAGGTTTTCCTTTTATTTATTCTAAGAAACTTTTTCTGATTTGCAGGTGTGAAGTACAGAGAAGAGCATGCTAGACTGCTTGCATGTGAGATTTGAATGTTTTACCTTTGGTTTTGTCCCTGGAGGGCATTTAGAGTTGCTGAAACAGCTACCACAATGCCCCTGGAAAAGGGAAAAAAGAAAAGTATATTAAAATAATGCTTAAAAAAGGCCATTTGATTTGGACAACAGGTCTGTTTTATGAGAGCAGAAAAGATGAACAGAGAAAAGGTAAAGCTTATTGCACTTAAAAATTAAAAGAGAAAACTCTGGAGAAACAAGAGAGAAGAGTGACAACAAAATAGTTGCAATAATTTAGTGCTGAAAAATATAAGAAAATAGTTTTGATACTGGAATATAAGTACTGGAATAGGAAACTGCTCTGGATTTAAAGAAGGAGGGAAGAGATGAATGTTCTTCAAACAAGTATTGATGTGATCTGTATCAGACCTGGATATCTGATTTGGAGCACAGAAAAATATTTGTTTCTCAGGAAGTGCTGATGAAATTTGAGGAAATGATGTATATTTAATTTCATTTAATGACATCATAAACAAAAGGCAACTTGAGCAGATGGGATATACATAATTGTTGGTTTGATAATTGAAATACATATTCCAGTAAGCTCTTTTAAAGACTGACTACCTAAAAGCTCTTTGACTTCTAGGAATTTTTTTCATACTTTCAAATTAAAGTGAAGTAAACTTGGCCTTGAAACTATTTGAAGATGACTTTCAAAACTTCCCATTTGTGGGACCCATCAAAGTCCATGGAGGAAACTTCCTCCACGCTAACTGTGCCTGTTCAGGTGTGTTAGAACAAGAAATGTCAGAGTCTGAGATAGAGTAGGCAGTTCTCTGTCTTGTGTCCCTCATACCCTGTGATGCTGGAGTAGCAATGCTGTTCTCTTTTAATAGGGAACTTTGTAAATGTGATCTCTACCCACAAATATGTAGTGTGAACTTCCACTAATTTAAAAGCATGCCAGAAAGATTTGTCTTTGCTCAAACTTTTGCTTGCATGTGTAAGCTGCTTTTTTAAAATGGTCTGAAGTGGAAGCACTTGTCCTATGTGCTGCTTCATGTGGATACAGGATTTCTGTTGTGCACCTCTGAGGCATTGTTCTGCACTTCTTAATTTCTCCCTAACCAGTGCAGCAGATGTGCTGGTACAGTGGGGTTTGCTCGCAGGAGTGCCAGAGCTGCAGGGAGTGTTACCCCAGCAAGGGTGGATTGTAGGAGATTCAGGGACGGTCACGAGATATCTCTGGAGTCTGGGCAGCTCTTGAAACATGCAGTTTATTGCATAGGGTCGTGAGTACAAGACCTCTGCTTAAAGCTGCCAGCCACAGCTAGAAGCGTGCCCAAGAGAGACAGAGCAAGAGAGAGAGAAGGAGAAAGATGAAGAAGATGCCTAAGTTCTTGTTACATTACATTATATCTCTTTTTGTCTTGAATATGCTAATTTACCATCATCCAACCAGTAAAAGACACAGATCCTGTAGAATCTACATACAGCCTATTAGAAGTACTACATTACCATATCATGTTACATTTTAAACTCTAAAAGCTAGTTTCTAGACTCCTTTTTTCTTCCCTGCCCCGTCGGCAGGGTTTCCCCAACCTTTGGACCCTTGGCATCCCTTTATTTGCCGAGGGTATTGTTCAGTCAAGAGAGATTCTCCTTCAACAGGCCAAACCATTGTTTTCCAGTTGTTCAGTAGCTAACAGCTTGGCATCTTACATCTTGAAGTTTGCCTTCATTTCTACTTCAATTATAGGTTTCATATTCTTAAAATCCTTCCCAACACTGGACGTTGGCCCCTGGGCTGTGTGACTGTCGGGGTGAGGGGCCCGAGAGGGGCACTCACCATGAACTCCACGGTGAGGAAGCTGTCGCAGCGGCCCCCCAGGCTGGGCTCTGTCAGCAGGCAGTTGATCCCGTAGGCGATGCCGCCGTCAAACTCCAGCTGCCGCTGCACCACCTTGCACTGCCCGTCGTTCAGGAAAAGGGCGCCCTGGGAGATGGGATGGGGAGAGCAGGACATGGCAAGTCATGAGCTGCTCCTCCTTGGGTTCCTGATCTCTGTGGGAATGCTCTTGGGGCAAGGTCAGACTATGCTGTAAGTAAATTGGTGGCTATAGGGGCTTGAGCCCAGTTTTAGGGCTTCTTTTCCTATGGGCAGATGTGTGTCTGGAGTAATGTGTCCTGCTCTGGGGCTCCCAACACAGGAAGGATGTGGACCTGCTGGAACAAGTCCAGAGGAGGGCCATTAAGGTACTCAGACGGCTGGAGCACCTCTCCTATGAAGACAGGCTGAGACAGCTGGGGCTGTTCAGTTGGGAGAAGGCCTCAGGGCGACCCTAGCACACCTTGAAGTCCCTAAGAGAGGATAATGTGAGAGTTGGAGAAGGATTTTTAGCAAGGGCATGTTATAATAAGATAAGGGCTAACGGCTTTAAACAGAAAGAAGGTGGATTTAGGAAGAAATTCTTTACTGTGAGGTTGCTGAGACAGTGGAAGAAGTTGCCCAGAGAGCTGTGGGATGCCCCATCCTTGGAAGTGTTCATAGCCAGGTTGAATGGGACTTTGAGCAACTTGAACTCTGTAAGGTGTCACTGTTCATAACAGGGGGGTTGGAACAAGATGATCCTCAAGGCTCCTTGAAACCCAAACCATTCAATGATTCTGTGATATCTTTCTTTTCTGAAGAGGATGGAATATGCCAGTCCTATGCTCACATGTTTGTCTTATGTATATTTGGACTTAACTGCTTGCCAGGTATTGTCTGATACATTTGCAAAGAAAAATGTGATATTGTTCTGGTTTATTAGGCTGTGTGCGTGCCTGCAACTTTAGCTTGGAAGTGCTTACACACTAGAGTTTGCATGCAGATGCTGCATTCATGGGGTCCAAAGCCAGGCTGATCTTAGTGGTTTTGCACTTAGTGGTATTGTAGAAGTTTAAATGTGCTGGTATTTCAGTTTCAAAGTGGCTGAGAGCTGTTTTGAACAAATAGCACCTTACAACAGAGCAAATGACAGCTCCAAAAGTCCTGAAAATCATATAGTTTTCTGAATCTGTTGGTGTCAGTCTTGGCATGTAGGAGTTTTGGTGCCACTGACCCTCCCTGGGGGCTGTGCAAAGGCAGAGTGTGGTCTGCAGGAGCAGATCCTGCAGCAGGAATGAGCAATAAATATGCCAGCAGAGTGAACACTTACAATCTCCCCGTTATCCCCACAGCTCACGCTGAGGCTGGAGCCCTGCAGGGTCTTCAGTGAGGTGGAGCTGGGGAGCTGGTAGGCCAACACCTGGGAAAGAAAAGGGGAGATGCATGTCTGGGCTTGCATGTTTTGGCTGTGAGAACCCTCCCAAAACGCAAGGGCTTACCGCAGCATCACGGACAACGTGGAATTTGAGGTACTGCACCAGCTTGTCGGTATTGGACTTCTTGAAGAGGAAGTCCTGCTGCTCCTGTGGCAGCCCCCGGATGGCTGTGTCGGTGGGCCAGAAGAGCGTGACGGGTTTGTGAATGGGGTCGTTGATCAGCCCGAGCAGGTTGTTCTTCTGCAACACAGCAAAAAAATGGGGCAGAAGATTAATGTTCTGTCCAGAGTGACACTGACCCTGTGGGGTGAGTGTCAGGTGTAACTGGGGCATGGTCCCTGAAGGCTGCCTGGTCACCAGCCTGCAAATACCTTGACTTTAAAAACCAGATGCATGAGTTGAGCTTGATATACAATAAGACAGCTGAGTGGGGAAGGGAAAGGTGGCTGCTTCACATCCCCCAGCCTCTGGGGGAGTGTGCCTGGGGGTGAGCAGGGTTGCTGTGTACTGTATTGTGAGCCTTTCAGTTCTCCTGAAGAGAATCCTGCCAGCGATGCCATGTGCTGTGTGTGTGCGCTTTTGTCTTCAAAAAAAGCTGTTTGCAACCTTTGCCCAACGGCTCCTGTCTCTTGTGTCCTTACCTCTAGCAAGGAGCTGAACAGAATGTACCCATGCTTGGCTGCAACCATTTTAAGACTTTCCTACAAAGAAAGAAAAGAGAGTAATTTACCTAAGAAATACCTTATCTGGGTATTAAAAAAGCAGGTAAGAACCTGCTTTTCCCTGTAAGCCACTTTTTGTTATAAAATCAAAGCTGCTGTAAAAGCCCTCTGCAAAAATGATCTTATACTGTTCTTACTTTATCTGTAATTCTGGTGAATTTGAAATACAATATTGAATTTATTCAGCAGTGTCACACAATATTTTTATAAGGTCTTTTTTGTGTAATTTTTTTGTTGACTTATATGATTTTATACATCTGACAGTAACTGTGGAATAGCCTCTGGGTTGGGAATGGTGGTAAGTTGCACATACCTTCTTGAGGGGGAAATCCTGCATATGTGAAGGGATCAGAATTTGGTTTATGACATGGATCACACCATTTGTTCCAACAGCATCACTGAGTATAATTTCAGCTTTGTTGTTCAAAACCAGCGTGTTCTGGAAAGGCAACAAAAACATTTTTTCTGTGAAACCTTGAGGGAAAGTTGGACTGATGCTGAACTGCTTTGATATAATGAGCCCAGACCACCTTTTCTCTTCAAACAGTACTTTCAGCTTTAATAAATTGCCCTTTTGCTTTTTAAAACTCTCCTCATGCTCATAAAGCCAGAGTCTGAGGATAGAATAGCTTGTGTCAAAGCAAGGGTTGTAGAACTCCACTCTTGGAAATACTGAACAAGCGCTGAACACTTCAGCTGAGCAGATAATCTTATCTGAAAGCAACTTATTTATTTTTGTGTATCAGAGGAAAGGGAACCATTGAAGTCTTTAAAAAGGTGAATGGGAGTAGACTGTTTTATCTTTCTGTTCCTGTCTCTCCATGTTTACCTGGGAGTAGCTGATGTGTATGAAGTCACCTTGGAGAGAGGTGATGTTGGTGATTGCTGTCAGGTCCTTGTACAACAGGTTGGCACAGCCCACCATGTGGTACCGGAGCACTTGAGCCATCACTCCTTTGGCAATCCAGTCCTTGACCTGCAGTGGGGAATGGAGGGGTTGAGAAGCAGCTGAGCAAGGCATCTGAAACAGAAAGCTCATTTTACTGAGCCCTTTTACTTACTCGTGGGTCACTGTTCAGTATGTCTGTGCGAGGGACAAACAGGGTGAAAGGCCCGGGGCCTGAGATATCTCTGATAGACAAGGCCTGCCAAATTAAGTGGAAAAAGCAGATATGAATTAGTGCATGTGATGCCACACAGTGATAGGGACTGCCCTGTGGAGGGGAAGGTGGTGCCTGCAGCTCCATCGCTGCCACATGTTGAGTTCCCTTCCCTGCAACACGAGGGTGAGAGAAATTCCTCATGTGGACTTTGACTCCTAGCCTTGTCTGTCACCTTTGCTCACAGGCATTAAATAGAAAATTTTGTTTTATAGCCATGTCTTGATCTCCTCTGAAAAACAAACAGATGAGGGAATTAAATTAATTTCTCTTAGGAGTAAGTGGACCTGGGCTATTGCAGGCACTTTGCAATGACCACTGATAAGCTAAATTGAGAGATCTCTTAAAGCAAGAGGAAGCCACCTATCTACCATGGTAGCAAAACTGAAACTAGATTATAGCTCTTTAGGTTAGCAGGCCAGTATACAGGTCTGTGTTGCCCTGAGGTTTCTGGTAAACAGAATTGCTGTCACCAGTCTCCAAAGATCAGTGAGAGCTGGCTGCACACTGGCTGTCTTGCAAGACACAGTACACTGTGATGTTTCAGGGAGGCAACTGAGAATATTGCCACTTGGAGGTGCAGAAGGGGTAGTAAATGAATAGTATATTCTTGCTTCAGGATTCACAAGAGATGTGCTGGCAGATCTCTGACTGTGAATGGGTGAAAGCTTCAGTTTTATGCCCAATCTGGAGACCTTGCCTTTCCCTGGGTCCTTCATCTAGATCATTAATACCCTAGATCATTAATTGTGTTTTAGTGACAGTTGGCAGTTTACATTAGAGCATCTCAAGTATTAGTGACTGATAATCCAAATCCAGTCCCAATTACACTGAAGGAAGTTGCTACACACCAGATTCTTGCCTGCTTCTCTCTGCTCTACACTCTTGGAGAAGAAGAACTGAGGAGAACACCCCACAAGGAAACCCCAACAAACCCCAACCATTCAACCTTTTCTTACCTCTAAGTGAAAATAAAACCTAGATGTGTTGGAGTTCCTGAGAAGTTCCTGCAATTAAGAACAAGACTCTGTAACAATACTGCAAATATGAGGCAACATCTGTTGTATGGAGTGTAAACAAATGCAGCACTCAGACAAGAAAGGGAACTTCTGGTTTGGAATAAGTGCTGCTGCAGGAATGGGGGGCAGGAGCTGGGTGTTCCTCTGGTCCAGGGGGGTTTCCAGATGCCTTGCTGTCCTGCAAGCAGTTCAGCCAGAACTGATGCCTCGAGAAAGCTGACCTGGAACAGAGACTAGACAGAGCTAAAGTAGATACTTATTAAAAGGCCTTAAAGGATAGACCTTGGGCAGTACAAGAGTCTGGCCAGGGCTACACCCAAGATGGAACCCAAATGGTCACAAAAATGGACAACTTGTCAAGAGGTCTCACACTCCTATGTTTTGGTCCATTTGCATATTGGGATAATTGTCCAATTAGAGCTTCAGGTTATGAAGCCCCATCCTTCTTGTTTTCTCTCTTCAGTCCACTGTTGCTTATGCTTTTGGGCCTGGAACTTCTAATGATTGTCCTCGGTCTCAAGCTGGAAAAGAATTTGTTTTGTCTACCTGCTCTGAAGTGAAGAGAGCTTACTAACACTTAATATGAGGCTCATAACTACACACCTAGGCAGCACTGAATCTGAAAAACATGAAAGCTAAAGCTTAAGGCATCATTTCTGTGTTGTTTCTGTTCTTTCCTTACTTTACTCTGTCAAACAGCAGGTATCTTTGAAACCTAAAACTCTCTAATACTGCAGTCATAACAATTGTCCATTAGGAGTTTTTGTTTGTTTTGGCAGATAACCTTATCTTGCAACATCCTGTTCCTATTCCTGGCTTCTTGGATTGGGATAACTTCCAATTCCAAGGTACAACTTTGTTCAAGAAAATAGTGGTGTGTTCAACCATTGTATTAAGTAATCATGTGAAGAAAAATAGGAGACAGCAAATCTGTGAAGCATTTTACCTGGAAGATGTTGCCTCGACACACAAATCCATCCCCAATGTAGTTAGGTTTGCAGGTGCAGGTCCTTTCTGTCAGCTCGGTGTCATTACAAACGGCAAATTCACTGCAGCCTCCATTGTTCTTGTAAGAGCAAAGTTTAAAATATATAATTCCTTCATTGCCAGGTGTATAAAACAATCCCAATTTACTACTCCCCTTAACCCTCCCACCCATTTATATAATTTAGAAAGGTTTAATCACAAGATCTCTTTGAAATCACATCTTTGTGGAATATCTGATGGCGTATATTTTCTTCCAAACATTAAAGAGTGCTTAGGGCTTATAAAAAATAAGTCTCCTTTTATGCAGAGGATGTAGTTTTGATTCCTTTCTTATGTATTTAGTTCATGATGCTGTAAGGCTGAAAAATATTTGCATGCAAGTCTCACTCTGCACCTTAGGGATGAGTCTCAGCTTCTCTGCCAATGCAGCACTGACTTACTTTAAGGGGAACTCTTTACACACTGTAAATCACTTGGATGGTGCCAGGGGCCTGGATTTATGGAGGAACATTAGCACAGCACTAGCTGATGGCCCAGGTCAGCTGTAACAGGGACTTGCCTTGTCCTTGTCTCTAAAACATCTCCTGTCTGCATCTGAGTCCAGCTTTGGGCTTGTAGCAGTGGATGGATCTCACCCAGCTGGCTGCCTGCCTCCAGAAAGGTCCCTGTACTAAACCAAGATGTTCCTCACTCAGGAGCAGCATGTTGGGGCTCAGAGCTCTGCTCAGGCGCAAGTAGGTGCTTCCCTGTTACCACCTCAGTTTGCAGAGAAGTTTTTATCCTGGGCTTGAAATCAAATTGGGGAAATGGAGAAACTTTGTTGTTTTCTCTTCTTGTACTTGTTTCACGGTGTCCTTTCTGTTTGGTGATCATCTCAGGGATCCTTTTCCATGGGCAATGAGAGGAAGCAGAAGTTCCTTTGGGAGCTACCAGTGGGGCCTGACTTGACAGGTCAGAGAGACTCCTGGCTGTAAGCAGTGGGTTTGGGTGGATTTGCTGTGGATTTGGCTTGGCTTAGGCAGACTGTTGGCAGCCTTGGCTACCTGTGAAGCTTTGCTGCACAGAGGTTTGGTCATCGTGGAGCCAGGTTAGCCTCTGGTATGACATTGATGCTCCTCAAGATGATCTTTACTTTTTAATACATAATTAGCCTGGCATAATTGGCAAAGTGGAAATAGAGCTGCTGGAATGCAGCATAGGAAAAGGCAAGAGAAGACAAAATCATATGGAGCAGTGGCTCATAACTTTAACCTCCCCTTCCTCTAGCTTCTGTTTCTGCCCTTGCTCTTTCATCTCTGCAATGTTTCAAGGTCAGAGAAAGCCAGCTGAGAGGCCAGGCTGGGAGGGTGAGAATTATTGTTACTGTGAGCACAGGGGATTAATGTACATGGGAGAGTGGATATATCCCTGCTGCAGCTTGCCAAGAGGCAGAGTAGTACAGCTGGTGCAGAGACCCACACTGATTGCCAATATGTGGCTCGCAGTGTGTGAGCCAGCTTGTGCTAAACAAATGTGGCTAATTCTCAGCCTGCAGGGACAAGTGAGGCACAGAATGGGTAGTGCCATGGGATGTCCTGGGTTGGGTGCTGTGGAAGGATATGGTTTTGTTGGTTTTTTATAGGAACTCTATATGACACATAATTTGCTGACTTGGGTTTTAGTATTACAGGCCAGAGTCTGTTTGCCTGGATTGGATTTGAAGTGAGTTATTTAAGACTCAATGATGAGTCCAGAGCCTGCCTTGTGTTATGTCCAGGCTGTGGTCAAGGAAAAGCCCTTCGTGCTTATTTAGTTTCTCTCACAGTGACAGTACTAAAGCATGTACTGAACCAAGAATATTTGAAGATTAGCCAAGTTAATGTAAATTGATTCTTAGCACACCTAACTTAGTTTAGAATGCATATAACACCCAGAAGTGTAATGATTATAATAAGAACTGAAATAGTCTCCTTAAATGGATACTCACTTGTGTACACAGACTGATATATGTGCAATTTTTGCCATCTCCAGAATATCCCTTCAGGCAATTACATACTGCCTACAAAGCAAAATCAGAAAACATGCATACATTGAAAAATGCTTGAAATCTTTTTCAGTTCACAAGTATATAGTTTACTTTTTCCAGATAGTTTCTTTTTGATATGATATGCAGTTTATTAAGCTAAAAGTACATTATGTCTCCCAGAGCAGTTTCTTGGCCAGTATGAGTAACCTTAGACTGAGACTGGGAAGTAATAATTTTCATTAGGCTCTATCTGTCTTTTCCTTGCCTATCCATCTCTGATCTCTTCTCTGCTGTCCTGTTCATTTGAAATGACCCCTCCAACATCTGCACATTATTGTCTTGCAGACAAAGCAGGCTAAACCCCTAATTTGTTTCCCTCCTGCTTTTTGTATAAGTTGATATTCCCTTTTCATCCCTTTCCTTCCCCTGCTTTTTTTAAGTGATGAGAAGTACCTTCAAAACACACCTGGAATTGTGTGTTACTGGCAACTTCCCATGTAGTTGAAATGTGTCTGATACTTTGTCCTGGTTTCTTTATTTTGCATTTGCAGTTATCACGAACATAAAAAATAATTTCAAAGAAATGAATTATATTCTCCAATTCACTGCTTAATGGCTGTCAAATTAAAAATTACATTTAATATGCAGGAATTTGAGAATTCAGTGAGATTTCTGTGGCAGATATAAAGCTGTGAGGTAGTCTAATAGCAGTTCTTATGCACCTCCTGGATGAGTGAGAGCCCTAGAGAAAGCAGATGCATTTCTTTCCTATAAATTTGCCTTTGCAGTGTTGGGGTTTTGTAGTGGAGGTCGTTATTACTCTGATGTTAATTACATTGTCACAGGTAAGGAAGAATAAATAAACAGGTTGTAGCTGTTCTACAACTACTTCTAGAGATCTAGAGATCAGCAGTGGAGCCAGTGGATGCTGGAATGTTGTGACCCCTATGCAAGAGTTATGGTTTAGGCCATTTTGTTTCCTTGTGGATACACTTGAACTGTGCAGGGAGAAGGGCTAGTCTAAAATCAATTTTTTTTCCATGGAGGGTTTCTATAACAGTAAAAGAAACATTGTCTAGCGATACTTTCAAACTCACAGCTTTTCACATCAAAACCTCCTAAAGGAGAAAAACAATCACTTGAAATAGCAAAAGACTGCTTTCCTCTGCAGTTCTGGATTTCTTTCACTGAAACAGATTTTTTCATGTTTGTCTGCACTCCCCCTCAAATGCCTTTTTGAGGAAAGCATATACTTTTCAGAATTGTTACGAAATTCAGTTTTCTACTTAAAATTGACATACGGTGATCTTTCTTTACCCAACAATAAATGCTTGACTAGGCCTATTTTTCTTCACTAACAAAATACTCACTTGATTGGGTCCGGTCTGCGTGCATTCTGCATTTCTATCACATCCACCATTGTTCACCAGACAAGGGTTGATTTCTTTATAAAACAGAAACAGTGTAATAAAGAGAGAGTAATTCTGAAAACCCAAGGAGAATGCATTTTAAGTAAAGCATACTAGGAATGCAGATTTATGACAAAATTAATCCCTCAGTTACTTAGTATCTCAGTCTAGGTCTTCAGTTGTGTTGGTTGAGGCTAAAGCCCTGCTAGCAGCATCTCTGAAATCAAACCTGGGGAGGCGTGGCAGAGCATCTAAAAGTCTTTTTGGTGGCTAGAGGAATGTGTATCAAGCTGCTGGAGATGGGGTTATCCTTGCTAGAGGTAGATGTTGTTTGATAAGGTTTGGTGCCACATGGCACTGCTGCAGGTGTACTGTTTGCCAGTACTACCAGCCATGCGTCAGGAAAAGACGCCTTTGGCATCAGGGGATGTAGTATCAGCAAGCTGCACTTGTGGGTCAGAGTGGAAGGAGGATCATCCCCCCAGAGGAAAGCCTGCTGTGTGACTTTGCTGTGTGTGACACACGAGGCCGGGCAGTGCTCACCGATGCAGACGATCCCGTCTCCGGTGTAGCCGGCGCGGCAGACACAGGCTCTGTTTCCCGGTGTGGTTCTCCTGCACTCTGCCTTGGAGGAACAGCCCCCATTGCTGCTCTCACAAGCATCAATAGCTGAACAGGGACAACAGCAGAGATTAAACCAATGTGCTGGACTGGCTTCTTGCTTCTCGTGATAATCCTATCTCCATCTTTTAAAGGGATTTACTAACATTTTCAGAACACAGTCTTTCTGAATTAGGAGGCCACAGACTTCATTAATGCCAGTTATTTAATACCTGTTATTGCTTCAAGAGGGAAAGCTGAAATATTTCTAGTCTGGAATGCTAGAATTCATCCAGGACTGACTTCTAGTAACTATCTATCTTCCAATTCTGCCCATTTCAACAAAACACTAAAACAGGGATGTTTGTGTTTCTCTCAAGTTTAAATAGCTATTTAAGTGTTCCCTGAGATTGACATTTTCTGCATATGGATCATGTAACTTCTCTTGCAGGAGGTCTAGATTATAATACCACCTAGCCCTCCTGTGACAGAAAGTCCTGGTTCTTGTTCAGATGGGTACTCATACTGTTTCTGCAACTCTGGATGAGCTGGATGCTCAGAACTTGAGAGCAGGGAGGGAGCCTCGTCTGATCTGTAGTGTGACCCAAATCAGCCTGAAAATTGCTTTAAATTTTGTTAAAAATGACCCTAAAGTGTTGTTTCAGCAATTTCAGGCCAGGAAGTTGATTTTTTTCTCCAACTAGTTTTGCCTAGGAATCCTGTATGTGGGAGCAAGGGTGAGTGCAGAGTCACTATGGGTAACTTGTGTCACCCAGCTCTTCCTGCACTTGGGAATTGCCCCCCAGCAGATAAAAATGGAATTGGCTCTCTTGTGCCAGAAGAGAAAATGAAAACAGGCAGAGTAAGAGTGGCAAAATCTGGGATTAGGACCCTGCCACTCATTGTACATAGAAAAATGGGCTTCTGTTCTGAAAAACATTAGTATTTAATCAGTTAAGAATTAAGAAAAATTATAATTAATTAAGATTATTGTAGTTGGAAGCAGTCTGTTTTGGATAACCCAGATTTTTGGAGGAACATCTAGCACAAGGTGCTATTATCCCTTTCTGAGCTTCTCTTAAATCTGTATAGTCTAAAGAAATGGACTTTACCGCACCAGAAATCTGAGCAAGTTTAGAAAGCTAAGGAAGTGGTAGAGCTACACAGCTTCCAATAGCTGGAAGTGTTATTGTACCCTGAATTGGCCTCTCTTTGCTGGGCTTTGTTGGGAAAGGGAGTAAAAGTCACAAACCAGGTTTCATTACTCTGCAAACAATGGGGCTGGGGTTGTGCACGGCATGTTCCATTTTCTCTGGTCTCCCTCAGCACAATGCCTCACAACTTGGAGATTTGGAGCCCTTTGTTTGCTCTGAATCCGCACCTGTTGGGCTGCTATTTGTTTAGAGGGAACTGGCAACAATTCCTGTTTCTTAACTGGTGCATAGGGAAGTGCTCATCTCTCACCAATTCTACTGTGACCAGAGAGTACTTCAAGCATTCTTCTTTAGTTTCTTTTTTGCTTAATTTTCAAAAGAGAAGAATCAAAGTTTACTTGCCTGTGCAGAATGTCCCGTTCCCCTCAAACCCAGCTGCACACTTGCAATAGGCAGTGCCATTTGATAGGAGAAGGCAGCTAATGAAATAAAAGGAGGGAGGCATCATTTAAAAGAGAGGGGAAAAAAAATTGGTCAGGTCTTTTGTACAGCCCTTGTTTTTGTGAGTGTTTCTGAAGGTAATGTTGCATAGAAATAACAAGGCATTTAACCATCCAGTAAGAGGTAGCTAAAACCATAAAAATGGACCTAGTTGGACCAAGCTTTTCAAATGTGTTTTGGATGTATTATTTTAGATATTAGAATTCCATGCTTTGGTCTTTGAGTATCCTATTTTTTTTTTTTTTGTGCAGAGCTCCAGAATTTGCATGTCTACTCACCCAAAAAGCTGTGCACAATTTTTATTTGTGTGCACCCAATTTATGGAGAGATGCAGCCAGCACAATTCATCATGGCCCCCTACTCCTGTCATGCCTGCACCTATCCTGACACCCACAGATGTATGACAGTGGATGACAAATACAAAAGAACAACCTGCTTCTGTCAGAAACATAGTCTTGACTCCAGAATGTGTGGGGTCCCCATGAGCAAATCTGAGAGTGTAGTTTGCCAACAAAAGCCTGGTAAAATATTGCTACTGTGAACTGGAAGTCACAAACACACAGGGGAGAGAACATGTGGGAAAAAGGGGGTTTGCCCCTCTGGTTTCTCAGCTCCTACAGAAGACCTGTGGTTGAAAATGAGAAGTCTTTCCAGCCCCCTTTCCTTGTATTTTCTGAGATGTCTTGACTAGTGTAAGTCTTGCTACCTGGTCAGTGGTGAGGGGACAGATGCAGTTCAGTAAAGGGCTCAGTGGGGCTCACTTGCTCCTCTGAAAACTACTTAGTGTCTATTGGTGCTGGACTGGTGAGAGCATTTTTTTGTTGTTGTTGTTTGTATATTTTGATGTGAAGAGGAGAGGTTTGAACTCTTTGGACTAATCACCATATACATTAGATTTACATATCTCCTTATCTTGGTGAGATATGCTGTTGAGAAGTCATGAGCAGGGTGGACTTGATTTTTGCCTTGCAAGAGATCCCCTTTTTCTCCCCTGTCCTCTAAATAAGTACATTTCATACGTACTTAGCGCTGGTGTGGCATGAGGCATTACATGCATCATCTTGGATTTCTGCAAGTGGGAAAAAAAGAAAAAAAAGAGGTAAGGAACAGAACCTTTTGGGTCAACATCTTTCTAGATTGAGAGTCTTTTGTTCCCACGGTATGGGGCTGGAGTCTGAACTGTGTGCCAGACAACTGTGCTCTCAGTCTCTACAGATAACCTGTAGAGTCTGTATAGATCAGTGGATATCACTTAAATTCACTTGCAAGGAAGGGTTGTGTCATATTGTCAGGAAAACATTTCACATTTTAATTGTGTCTAAATAAAATATAATTTGATTGGATACAGGAGCTGTATTAAGCCAGCACAAAATGATTTATTTGCTAATTATTTATTGCATTAACAAGTATATAATTTAATATCTGGCATTGTATTGCTAAATCAACTTTTTGAAGAATATGAGAGGCTTTTGATCTGAGGGTCAAAATGTGCTGGGTAATCCTGCTCTGGAAAACATATAGCTCTAATAAAGGGGATTTTTTTTGGGACAGAGAGAGGGTGACACAGGTAGAGAACTGGCTAAGTAAGCGTTTCACTATCATGAGCAGTGTCTCAACTGGCTCTCGAATAATACAGTAATTAATTGCTGTAGCACATGAAAGTGACCCATATTTCATTGTGTGTGGGTCCCAGCTGCACTGGGATCTGATCATGCCCGTAGTTCTGTCATTTTCTGAAATGCTCACTTTTTACCTCAGAAAAAGAAGGACAGGACACTCACCAGTCTCACACGTCACTCCTCTCCAGCCAACCTCACATTCACAGGAGCCATCCCCGTCGATCCCGCTGCTGCATTTCCCATGGACACAAGTGCACACTGTGGGAGAGATGGGCAGCCACTGTCCCTGGCAGCGTGTGCAGGAAGGACAGGAGGGGTGGCACAGACATCACCTGCTGATGGCACCTTCTGCTCTAAGCTGTTTGAAGAAAGGCATTGTCTTGTGCCTTTTGGTTTCTAATTACACAACTCTAAATTCAAACTACGCTGATCTTTCCTCTATTCTCAAATGCAGGGTCTGAAACTGTATTTTAATGGGAAAGAACAGGTGAAAAGTAGCAGCGCTAAAGAGCATTGCGCTTGCTGGATTCTTTTCCGAGTCTGTAGTGTGCCAGAGTAGAAGGCACTGTCTGCAGCCTAGGGATTAGAGAGAAAACACCATAATGGGGAAAGAGGAGGGGTTGCTGATGTTTTTAAGACTGGCCTATCACCCTGGGAGGGCTGTACCTTTCTGGAATCTGGGCTGAACACGGTTAGAAGGTGGAAGGGGGAGGTTAGGACACGTGACAAGGCCAGCAGAGCTGCGGCGCGGTTTGGGCCTGCTCCGTACCTTGGTCGCAGGTGCGGCCGTAGCGGCCCTGGCGGCAGCTCTCGCAGGCCATGCCCGCAAAGCCCTCCTCGCACTGGCACCAGCCCGTGCCGTTGATGCCGTCCTGGCACACGCCGTTCCCAAAGCAGGCGTTCCCGGCCTTCCCTGGGCACGGCTGGCACTGCTGGCCGAAGAAACCCGCGCAGCACTCCCTGGTCTGGAAACACAGAAATGCTGCGCTGAGGGTCAGGGTGGCAAACAGAGTGAATGAGAGATCTGGAGTTTTACAAGGGCTTTTAGTGACAGGAAAAAGGGGAATGGCTTCGAACTGGAAGCGGGTGGGTTTATATTGGACATTAGGAAGAAATGCTTTACCGTGGTGAGGCATTGAAACAGGTTTCCCAGAGAAGTTATGGGTGGCCGCATGCCTGGAATTTCAAGGCAAGGTTGTAGGGGACTGTGTGAAGCAACCTGGTCAAGGGGAGGATGTTTCTGCGCATGGCAGAGTGGTTGGAACTAGATGATCTTTAAGGTCCCTTCCAACCCAAACTAGTCTTTGATTCTGTGACTTTTAACAGCTCATCAGCTCTGCTGCTCTGTGACCACACTCCTCAATGTGCCAGGACACAGGCCACCACCCCAAGTCCTTGGTGGGACCCAGGTGCCCTTCAGCACCTCAGAGAGAGGTGGAGAATTGCTAGGGACAAGCATGGGGTTACCCTTCCCAAACCTGTGCTCCCTCTGCACCATGTGGGCCTTCCTGTGCTGCAGCTATCATCAGTCTTTAACCTTTCAATCTCTGCTGTGCCCAGAATAAAGGTAAATGAATATACTGTCAGGAACTGCCTTGACATGCTGTGTGTGCTCAGTGGGAATTATAATAAGGATGAAGCTCAAGGAAAGGGGTTCCTGGTTTTTACCACAATAGAAGTAGTGAACTCACAATGATGGTTTTGGCACACTTGGGCCGGCACCCGATCTGGATGGTGTACAGTCTCATGTGGTTTTCTGTGAGGACACAGTATTTCTTCTCCCCTGCCTGAGCAAATATTGGAGAAACAGATGCACTTCTGAATAATATTGATCAGCTACTTTCAAATGTATTAAAAAATGGTACATTAACTTTATGCATGCTGTGCAGTGACTCACACGTTCACAATTAAAATGAAGGACATATTTTTAGAAATAAAAATGTATTAGCTAAATAATTTCTATTGAACATATGATCAGTTTAACTCAGTGTCTTGTGGTGTTTTAAAGATGTCTAAAATAGCCTTTACTCAGGACTGAACAGATTCTAGTCAGAAGTTTTACACTTTTCTTCATTTTTCACATTTTCTGATCTTTCTAATTCTTCTTGGAAAACTGAGTTATGAACTTGTGCAAAAACAGCTGTTGAAAAATTAACTTCTAGGTCTGAACACAATTGGAGAATTATTGTTTGCTGAAGAAAGCTTTTGATCTCAATATACACTTGTGAGGAGATTGAGACAAAAATCCATCCAGTTGTTCATTGTAAAGGAAATGTTAATGAGTTTGAGTTTTACCCATGAGGAGTTAAATTTGGTTTTGCATGTCAGGTACTTTGATGAGGTGAATGGGACTTGATCTGCTTTGGAAAACCATTACTGGCATAATTCATTAACAAAAATAAATGAAAATATATTTAAGTAATCCCAATGGAGAATCTTTCACAGATTAGATATCAAGAAACTCTAAATATCTGCAGTTCTCATGTGTTGGACCTGGGCATCCAAAGTCCCTCTGATCTCCAAGTCTTGTGACCTTAGTTTACACCATATTGCTGGGGATGGATTGAGTTTTCCTTCTGTACGTCTCTGATTTGAAGGGCTCAAAGCTGGTTCTGTACCTCCTTCTGGAGCAGGCATACTCCAGATTACATTTTATTCCCCTAATTTTTGCATGGTAGAGGTAAACTTTGCATTTTGAGGAAACTTAGTTGTCCGAGTGCATATGAGAAATTGGCCTTGAAGATAAAACTATCTTTAAGCTGCCCTTCTGCTACCTTGATCCCAGGTAGATTAAAAAAAAAAATTCTGAGGTCAGGGTGGATTGAGTCTCTTGACTATAAGCAGTGTATATAGCAGGCTGAGGTAAGTATTACATCTTTTGTTGAAACGCAGGCAGTTATATTAGAAATAGGAATGAATGCACATATATTAAGTTGTGATATGAAAAATCCAACAACCCTAGCATTAATGAAAGAATACTTACTATTTCTTTTGTTCCTGGAGGGCAGCTTGATGGTTGTGAACAAATTCTGCACTTCTCCTTAAGCAACAAAAATTCGAGGTAGTTAACATAGTGTACAGAGCTGCAGGCAGGTTGTTTCACAGAAAAAGAATGATTTCCAGCCACATTTCTAAATCTAGTCCTTGAGGTGCCTTATTGGGATAACCCCTTTGGCAAAGAGAGTGATGGAAGCTGTCCTGCTCAGCAAGGAAGAATATCCTTATGAGAGGCTCTGTGGGGACACCCTTTCCCTAAGGGGAAGAAGGAAAGGTCATTTGGTTATTTTTATTTGCTCTTATAAAATGATGCTTCCCTCTTTATAAACAAGTGGTCTGGTTAAAAAGATGTATTAGAATACTGCATTACTAATATTACCTGAATATTAGAGCTCAGGAATTTCTTAGTCCTGAGCTACTCTGATTATATTTTATCCAGGCTGTCAGAACACTGATTTCAGGGCCAAAGTTGTCTTAAGAGATGCTAAAACTCTGGTAAGAGTATCCTTTGTGGAAAATGTGTGTATTCCTTGCTGGGAAGTAGCATCACACATCCTGTATATACATTTGAGTTTTGTTGGGCTATATGTCTTTCTGAGGGGCTTTAAGCTTCTATACGAACAGGGTCACTTACAATGATCACGGTATTATTGATATCACATCTGTTCTTCTGGATTTCCAGGACCTTTCCCAGTCCATGAATAATTCCTTTGTCTGTGGCAACGTTTGCATAGCTTATAGGAGCATCGTTTACATATAGCTGCAAAAGACATGCCATCAGTTAGAGAGCAGCAGAGGTGTTCCACGGCTCTGTGGTGACCTGAGCAGTAGGAGGTGGAAGAAAGAGAGAAATGCACAGGGACCACTTAAGGAAAACCAGCAAAGGTAGATAACATCTTGTTCATATTCCAGCCGCTGCATTTAACTGCTTCACTGCACTGGAGGGCATGGGATGACCTGCAGCCTGTTGAAATTTCTTAGCAGCAGGCTAAGATTTGACAGAGCAGCTTTTTCCAAGGGGTGCAAAGGCTATGAAGAAGGAGCCTAAGGCATGTCAAAAGGTGCTTTTGCTGTGTCTGAGCATGAGGGGCTTCAAGGAAACCCTCGCGGCAGCTGTTCTTTCAAGGAGGACTTTCATCATCTCAGTGCTACCCCACACTCCCAAAGTGCCCACCAGCAGCAGTTCCACTGCAGCAGTTCCACTTTCAAGGCTCAGCTGTGGGCAGAACAAAGAGCAGGGCTGAAACTGTGAGAGAGAAGCTTTCTGTCTTCCTTTGCCTATGTCCAGAGGGAGTTCTGGGACAGAGGAGGACCAAGTTCCCTTCCTGGCCCTGTCTCTTAATCTTGCTGTGCCTGATTTCTGCTTGAGCGGTATTGAAAGGCAATTCACATTTGTTGCCCAGTGCTTTGAGCTCTTAGGATTGAAAGTGGAATGAATCCACAGAAAACAGAATTAATGTTTTATAATTGAGGGCAGGTTTCTAATAGCCCTTGGAAGTCAGATTAATTACTTCTCTGGAATTCAGGCTTGTAGTTGCTAGAGAGACAGACACCTAAAATTCAATTCTAAATGTGAACAGCACAAGTGAAATCAAATTCAGTCAAAGATGCCTTCAAGGGTGACTTTGAATTAAGCAGGCCTGAGACAGGCCTTGCATTTGAGAGACAACTTTTGTGCTGTTGAGTCACAGAAGTAATGAGAGATTCTCAGGTCCTTCTGACTCCATGTCAGTTTAAAGCTGAAGCTGGGTTTGTAAAAAGCAGGAAACCTGTTTCTCCTAGCAAGTGCAGACAGCAGTACCTGGCTGTTGTGGAGGAAGAACCCAACCTGGTAGGAGAACCCTAGCATGGTCTCCCTGTGCATGCCATTGTGCAGGTCGTTCTTCAGGAGCTTCTCATCCAGCACAACATGATAGCGGATTTGGCCTTCATCCTGCCAACACACAATTACGTTCAGACATATAATAAAGAATGAAAACTTCCTAGGGATAGCATTTTCCAGAGGGCTGAAGTCAAACATAGATTGCCTGAATTGAAAGAGAAACTTCTCCACTAGGCAGGTTATTTTATATTTTCTCCTGTAGAGAGCCTGCATCCTTGCCACAATGAAAATATTATGGACCAGGGAGGACCAAGGTTTGCTTGAGCCTGTAGTGTGTTTCTGTGCCTAGGGCTGGCTGCTGAGTTCAGGGAAAAGTCAGAAGACTTTTTAGGACTCTGAACTTCATGGGTTCATTTGACAAGAAGGATTGCATATTCATGAGTGTTTTTATAATATTTCCATTCCTACTCCTCATTCCTTGGGATCCCTGAATAACCTATAGGGGAATAAACTGTTCTGAATGTTTAGAGTAATGTTTGTATCTGTCTATCTATATTATTATATATGTATAATCTTTAAGGGCATCTTCAGTCAATAAAGACTGCTTTTAATTGCCTTTAATTGAAATGTTTTCTATGCCTGGTTGGCAGAGTGTATTCATATTTCATTGAAAAGTGATGAAGTTACTCTCTACATATCAGAATTTTGTGTGAGTTTCCCAAGGCTTCTGCATCTTATTCTGAAGCGGGGGACTCCCAGAGCTCTCCCTGACTAGGAGGAGGAAGCAGGATGTGTTGGTGAAAGATTGGCCAATGTGAGAGAAGCTGGGATGTTTGGAGAGTTTATGAGCTGCCTAGCCAACAGACAGCATCCAACAGTGCTGCTACAGTTTTGTCTTTGCAATAGAAGGTGCTTGTGAAAATCCTGTTGCTCACTGTCCCCTTGTTCTGAATGTCCATGCTGCTCCTCTCTTCTGCTCCTTCAGAGGTGTGTGAAAGCATGAGCAGCTCCAGGATGTGAGATTTGTGATGTTGCCTGGCTGTGCCCACAGTGTGAAAGAGTGGCCTTGACATCTCTTGGGACTGGCCTTTTCCCACAGGTTTGGCAAAGAAATATTTGCAGATGAGAAAGTGCAAATTAGGATAGAGCTAATCTCCATTGGTGTCCAGCCCTATTTAATCTCCTGACTTCAATGAATTGTAGGAAAAGCTAATGCTGATCCATCTTGATTTGTCTTTAATCACCAGGAAATTAGGACATCTTGCCTCATCAGGGCCAAGAAGTGGGATCTTCTCCCTGTGCCAAACTCTTCCCTCTGCAGCAGGGCTCTCCCAAGTACTTCACAAAGAGGTTAAGCCTCAGGCAGACTTAAACTTATGGCTGTTTTTTGATTTCTTTTTTTCTCAGATTGCCACATCAGGCAAGGTTGGGAAGATGGAAGAAAGACTGAAGAAATATTGGTGAGTAGTGGAAATTAAAATTATTTCTCTGTGTGTGTGTACTCCATATCTACTGGGATTGATGTCCCATGTTTCTCTCAAAGTTTGTTATAAATTCTTGTAGTTATGTGGAAATGACAATGTTGTGTCAAGAAACAACTAAAATAGTGTTCAAAGGCCACTTGAGCAGATGGAGCTTGATCACTTGTGAATGTGGGACTTTTGCCATGGGTCTGCTGGTTTTGGTAAATTATTTGGGATGAGTCATTTGAACCCTGTGCTCCTCAGCATCCTGGCTGTAAATGGAGACCATGCAAGTAGGGGTAGGGTGTGGCAGGGTAAATATTTTTGGAAGAGACTGGGAAGAATTAAAGCCATTGGGCAAATCATGGGTGAAGCTTCCTCTGCAAGGTGTGTGGCTCTTGAAATATGCAATCTAAAAAACTGTTTCTTCATATTTTCTCCAATTTGAAAGCTGCTGGGATGATGCAGAAAAAGGGTAGCTTATCTTGGGAGGAAACCAACAAGGCTGAGAAGGCGGTTTGAGCTTGTAAGGATGTCAGGGTACAAATGCCAGAGAGACCATTGCTGCAGCATTCCTGCAGGAGTGACAAGGCCAGCATCTGGTCAGTTTTAAGAAAGAGTCAGAATATTTCATGGCATTATTAATGATGGGGTATTAATGATGTCAGGGGACTGGAGTTTGTTCACGTAAAAACCTAATTTCGGTGTTTTTTCTGGTCACTCCCGTACTGATCTTCTTTACATAAAAACAAACCTCTCTCAAAATCCCAAACCAAAATAAAAAGTCTATTGTCCTCGAAATTATCACCATGTTTTTAATCTAGAGAAGGCCAAAACCAAACAAATAGCTAGGCTCTTCCAGCAAGTCAGGAAAATATAGGTAGATCCATCCCTTTTCACCTTCTCTGGTACTGCAGACAAAACCTAACTTACTGGATTTCTGGTAGAAAAAACTGTTCCTATATCTGTGTTCTCATAACCCATCCACTTGAAACAAAGATGAGATACTGAGGTGTTAGAACAAGCCTTGTGAGTAATACTTACCAGAGAAGCAGATTTCTTATCCTTTAGGTAACTTTCTATGGCATCATTACTTGGGGCAAAGACTGTGTATGTGTTTGCTGCTTCTATTTCGTTAGCCAGGTTGTATTGCTGTTGTGAAACGTTAAAAAAATCAGAATGACCACTGATAGTCTGATACTAGTCCGAAATGCAAACAAAGCAGAGAGCTTCCTCTGTGCTAAAAACATTGTTAAAATGATGTGAAAGCTTACAAGAATGTAGCCCCTGAAAATGGAGTAGTCAGGCATTTGCTCCAGGCGGGCCAGCAGCCTTGGCATGACAGTGCTGCGGAGTGGGGTCAGCACCTGCAAAGGAACAGATATCCCACATCACCTGCAAGGATCAGATGCAGGGCAAAATGCTGTTCTCTGCACAGTTTTTCCCACAGAAGGTTAATAGTTTTGCACTGCTTGTGGTGCAGAGGAATAAGTCCTTTTCAATATATTGTATACCTTATCAATAACGTGAATGACCCCGTTTGTGGATGCAATGTCACTGGCCACAAAGTGAGCGCCCTCGAGGGTCAGGTTCTGGAAAAGTGAGAAGAGAGAGGGTTTGTGTTCACATTGAGGGGCTGGTGTTTTCCCAGCAGCTCCCACCGTGGATTTCCACACCTTCCCAAATGTCTGCCTAGGCTGTGCCATGGCACCGCTCATGCCAATTCACACCAGAGGCTGGGGTACCCTCAGGGAATCATGCACAGGGGAGGGAACTTCAGGACTCCTTGCTCTTCCCTGTGTGCAGACAGGCAAAGCCCTGGGTTACCTGGGGTTAGGTGCACTTGCCTCCACCACAGGATAGGCTGAGCTCTGAGCTGATTCACACCCTCCCAGTTCTGTGCAGCTTTGAAGGACCCTGTTCGTAACTTTTCCTTTGGAGCATGGAGGTGGGGGGAACTTCCCTCTCCCTAAATGGGGATGAGGTGCTTAAATGTGAATTGTGTATTTCCTGGAAATCCTCCTCAGAACATGGAATTTACCTAAGAAAAAGGCTAAAGGGGAAGGGCTGTAGCTTATTATTTACCATTAAAAATACCCTCAGGTGGTTTAGGACTATCAAGATACATATATGGAGACATGTGTTATCACTGCTTCCTCCTACCTTCCCAGTTCCCTAAATTGAGTTATTTGGTTTCCTTGATGCTCTTTGTCTTAATTTAGCTCACACAGGCTGCTCCAGGCAAGAACTGTCCTTCTGCTTTGTTATAAGACTGTCCAGTGCTTGCAGCAGATACTGGGACATTAGAAATAAATAATATTGTGGACAAATTTCAGTGATGTAAAGTGGTGGAGAAAAACAAGATAATGTTTCTCTCAGAGGACCCAATATAATTGAACTTTGCTGTTAATTTTATGATGTATTAAAAAATGTCTGTGTGGTTTTGTAATAGAAGAAAGTCAGTGGCAGTGATGGTCAGGGTTTGGTGTATAATACCACTGTGGTTTGCAGGTCATCTCACCCCGTTTTCTTTAGACAAGTGTAGGAATTTGCTCTGTAGCGATGTTGGCAGCACGTCAGAGGATGATAAATTCTGGAAATCAGCAAAGCTGTAAGCTCCTGTCAGTACATGATACCTAAAGGAAATTAACTGGATTTGAATGTTTTGTATTTTTTTCTCTCTTTTCTATTTCTTGTTTCAGATAAACATGTTTGGTGTGTCTAAAATTGTGGTTTTAAGCAGGAATGGCTTCTACAACACCTTGTTCAGCCATGTTTTGATCTTAGTTCAACCTTTAAACATTTCTGACATAATATAAATAATTCCTTTTTTTTCCCAGTGGCCTTGCTACAGAGATTTATACCATTAGAACTGAAAGGGGAACCCCATGCCCTTTAAAATTACTTTAGAATCAAAATACATGTCTTGCTTTAGTGGCTTTAAACCAAAGGCTTGTTTAGCATAAAAACTAGTTAATTTAAAAAGCCAAACCCCCAAACTATTAACGTACTTAAGGAGAGTTGGAATGTTACTTTTTGACATCCAAAAGGCTTTCTCATCTTCATCCATATTTTCAATTGCTTGCAGAGAAGGCACAAGGACAGTTAGGTTTGAGGTGGTGGACAGCACTGAGTTTATCTTGGCCTCCTGCATGAAAGTAAAGAGGACAAAATAATTCATTCTAAGGATGGGCTATAAATAGTAGCTGGTGACATTTTAAGCAAGGTGGAGCATGTGACATGCTTTGTGACCAACCAGGAAAGGAAAAAACTATTATACTGAGCAATTACTTGAACAATACCACTTAGAGCTGTACAAAAATGGTAAATGAGTGTCTCTTTTTTTTACAGAACAGATTGTCAGCATTTAAAGGGTAGAAATAATGTTCAGGTCAGAATTGTTTTTTATCATGACATGCATAACTTGACCCCCACAAAAGTTAGCCTGTCTCATAGGTTTTGTATTATGCACTTGAATGTTAATAAGTAAAAGGTGATAAATGCTGATGGTTACTGATAAATTCAAGTAACTTGCTCTTACAGCCCAGTCCATGCTGTTTAATAGATAGGACTATGAACCATGATATAAGAAACTCCCATGACACAATGTGACACATTTGGAAGAAGACTATTATTTAACATGGCTGGGATTTCTTTCAAGATGTCCAAGAGTTATCTGTGCCCACTAGCACTGCCATGAAGCTTGCTGCTGACAGCTCTAATTTTAGATGGGGATTGTGAGACCTGTAGCATGCACGAATTAATTCATCATCCATGTTTTTATCTGCCTTAAGGATGGAAAGAGTTTCCACTGGAGAGGATTTTTTCCTGTTGTTTGGATTTTTTTTTTTAATGGAAAGCTAAATATTTACATGTGATCTTCCTGAAGATGGTGTTCTCCAAGCTCTTCATAGGCTCCACAACTTGCCATTTTTGATACTGCAAAACTTGAGGGAGCAATATGAGCTTGGATTCTACCTTTTTGTAGTTGCTTTGCAGTTGCTATGCTTCCTGGAAGCTGGCTTGTTTTGGATAGTCCTTCATTACCCATATTAGGTTTTAAGTCAAAAAAGGAATCAGGTCCCTTAAATAGCTGGGAATTTTGTCTCTGTTAAGATCATCTTTCTTTCTAGCAATCATCCCTATCACCTTCCAAATATTTAAATACAGAAAGAGCAACAAACTTCCCCTTCTCATCCTTCCTGACCAGCAAGAAAAGTATTTGGTTATGAAAAGCAATAAACATCACATTCCTGCTCAAGTACAAAGTTAAAACCCCACAGATGGATACAGCTCCCTATTTTGCTCATGTTTGTAGTTACCAATGTTTATTTTAAATGATAGCATTTCTCTGAAGTGTAGCAGAAATTTCCACATCTATTTCAACAGATTTTACAGCATCTTCCCTCTGATTTGTTCCCTCATTATCTAAAGAGCAGATTAGTAGGTGAACAGCATTCCCTATTGTGCCCATTTCTTTAAATTCTTTAGTTTCTCTATACAGTGTCCAGTGCCACAATCTGAGCTCAGGGCCAGGCAGACAACTGACTTGAATCAGCCACACTGAGCTCTCTTAAGGAGCTCCCTGAGGTGTTCCTTGAAATGATGCACTTTAATGGTCCCCAAGCCACCTAACTTTGAAAAGCCTTAAAGCAATTAATGTGCTTTGACTTCTGCTGCTGATGCTATTCATTAACACATCACTGTCCTTTTTTGTTCACCATGTATTTGTTGCACACTTCTTACATTTAGGTTTTAGGCTCTTTGTGGGAACAATTGGTTTTGATCTTTGTTCATACAGTTCCAGTCACAGTGGGGTAGGACCTCTAATGTTACTGCTGCTGCAGTAATAAATGATAGCATGTGAAAATAGAAAGTAGATTCTGACTACCAATGTATCCAGAACTTTGGGGTTTAAAACCTAATTTGGTGTTTCTTCCATAATCAGGAGCCAAGCAAGTTAATCTCTTTGGTTGTTCAGCCTGGAGAAAAGAACACTCCAGAGAGACCTTTTGTGGCCTTTCAATACTTAAAGAGAGCTTGTAAGAAAGATGGGGGCAAACTTTTTAGCATGACCTTTTGCAAAAGAATAAGGGATAATGGTTCCAAACTGAAAATGGTGGATTTGAGTTAGATATAGGAAATTTTTCTTTTCAGTGAGGGTGATGGAACACTGGAAGAGGTTGCTCAGGAAGGTGGTGGATGACCCATCCCTGGAGACATTCAGGGTCAGGCTGGGCAAAACTCTGAGCAACCTGATCTAGTTGAAGACATCCCTGCTTGTGGCAGGGAGATTGGACTAGTTGCTCTTTAAAGGTTCTTTTCTACTCAAACCATTGTACTTCCTGCACCTCAGTCAGGCCTGTACAGACTGAGTTTTTCCTGCTCTCTTGCTGTTGCAGCAGCACAGTCCAGCCATACACTCGCATTTTCCTACCGTGGGGCACATGAAAATGGGGGGTAAGGCATTTCCTTCCCTTCCCACTTGTCATTTTATTGAATGAGAGAAGTTGAAAGGAGACACCTGGGGCCATGTCCAGTCTCTGCTTGTCTGGACTGCAGTGTGTTGTCATACAGAAGTAGTCATGGCTCACGTAGCTCCCTGCCTGAGAGAGCACCAGTTCTGCTGCTTGTGGAGCTTCCTTACTCGCTGAATTTGGGTTCAGAAGTTGTTTTTCAGGCAGAAATAGGGAACCAGACAATCAACCCCTCCGCAACTGGTGGGAAAGGCACCCTGATGCCTCTCCAGACCTTCAGCTTCCTCTCTCTGACAGAAATATTGCTCTGAGGTTCCCATTTCTAAACTATACAAGGCTCATGTATTTCTGCAAACTTGAACATACCACAGAAATTAACCAAGAAGTGTACTTACATTAACCCATTGGTTAAAAGCAGCTGCTTCTGACAGTGTGGATAGCTCCTGATTAGAAAGAGAGATCAATGAGTTTATAAGCTATAATTAGCTGTACCAAAGGGCTCTTGGCTGTGGTGCAACCCACTGTGCCTGGCCTGGCTGATGTGACATGGAGGAGAAGGTTTTCAGTGTGTGTGACAACAAGCAATTGCATTAGTGTTTTCCTGATACAGATACGTCCTAGTAATTGGAACGGTGAGTTACCAATTCTTGAAAATCAGGTCATGGATGGGTTAGGTGTGTACCCAGCTTTTGTATGTACTGTATACTGACCCCAGGCTAAGCATTAATTTCCTCTGATTTTAAACTTAATTCTTTTAACTCCATATAAAATTGATTGAAATGTATGTTGTTTTAGCTGATATTTGTACAGCATTGTACATATCACCCACCTTTTATTCTGCTAAAGTACTTAGAACATAGACAGATGATAGCATAAGCAGGAGTGGCAGACAGTGCTGAGAGCCATGTAAGGTTATTGCCAGGAGCTGAGACTGAGGACACTTTCATTTTTCCTGTGCTGTTAAATGCATATTTATTTCACCAGTTGTCTTGCTTTGATTTTATCTGCCTGGGGGTCAGTACAGTTTGTTTCAACATGATAAATTGACCATTTCCACTGCGAGAGACTGCAGGGCAGAACTTCACAAGAGTTCACTACTTGGTGCTCCCAGCTGGCAGGTGAGTGCTTAGCACATCTGCAGGTCTGGACTCTGGGATTGGCATTTTTCAGTTTGTTTTCAATTCCAAATTTTCAATTTGTTTGAAGTCAGAAATATTCTCTGCTCCCTTAGGCCCCTTTCCAAGCCATGTTTTTAAACACAATAGATAATTTATGAATCAGGCAAGCATCTCCCACTGGAACACTCTTTGCAGAGATCACTGGTGCACATCATATTTTTCTGACTGTTTATAAAGGCTTTGCTGTTCTCTCTGGTTAAGATCCAGGGTGAGACCTGTGCAGCAGGTCCTGTGCCCAGAGGAAGTGACCACATTACTCACATCTGCAGCGTTTCCGTAGCATATTCTACCATCCCCCTGGTAGCCCTTTGGGCACACACACTCCCAGCCACCAGAAGACTTGAGCTGACATGTTGCCTTTGAACCAGAAAGAGAGAGAATTGGTCAAATACTCAGGAGACCACTCCAGCAAGGATGGCCTGTGAAACTTCTTACTAGGACCTGTTTATGTACAAGCATAAACTTACAAAGGATCTTTTTACCATCTTCCGTGGGTGTTCTCACCTTCCTGTTGGACACATTCCATCAGCCCAGGGTACTAACTCCCTTCCCTACCCACCATGCACTAAGTCTGTAGGAACCTAAACCCTTGCTCCACCTTTTCTTGTTTCCTCCCTACGTATTCTGAGCCCTATTCTTTCACCTGACTATGGCAGATCCATCCTCTGCTCCCCAGTGCTCCTCACCTCAGCTCTGTCCCTGTGCCCCACCTGAGGCTGGGACTGCAGGGCACAGCAGAGCACATGCAGCCACTGATAAAGCTGATGGAGGCCTGGTAGAGATGCTTGACTTGGGTAAATATCTCAACAAGATAGCACATCCATGTTGTAATTGCTGGTAGAAAAACAGCATTTATTTATTCCAGGCTCGAGATAATTCTTCTGTATGGGCAGGTTAGGGAGCAGCCCTTGCAGTCTATCCTCAGCTCGTGTACCATACTGATGTGGTTCACACAGTTTTTGGTGCTTGTAGAACTGCCTGGAAAGTGCTTTCTCAAAAAGAAATTGCAGGCTTGAAATGGCAAATAAATTCTATGGAGTGCGCAGGAGGCGAGGTGTGATATGTACCTGAACACTTTGTTCAGGGAATGATTAATTACTCACCAGATGATGGCATTTTCCATTTTGATCCAGGCATGAGTTTATGGGTGTGCATTCAATTCCATTCCCCTGAAATCCATCCTTACACTTACAGTCATTCTGTCGTTTCAATAAAACACAGCAATTCATTAAAATGATTAAAATAGTGTGCATATTCTAGACATGGTGAATTAGTTTCTCTGTTTTTCTGTAGCTTAGCATTGACTTCAGTGGAATGACACTGACTAATATCTGCAGAAGACCTTCATACCTGACATCTAGTTATGTACTTTCTAAAAATGTGTTTGCTGCCAGAGGACCACCACACAGAGAGGAGGGAACACTGGAACTGGAATTTAAGGACATTGCTTTGGGTAGAGAGCACCATGTGGAAATGACATCGTGGCTGTGAGGAGGCTTTGGGGAAGAAAACAGGGAAGGGAGCCTGAGTTCTGGCAGAGCAAAATGGTTGAGGACATGTAGTGAAGGTGACATTGAATGTGAGCACCTACCTGACCTGGTCCAATGTAAACGCAGGTGGTGTTCTGGTGGCACCGCACCGTGGCGGGCAGCAGGCAGTTGTTGATGGCTGAGCAGTCCCTTCCATCGCCTGTCCATCCTGCCTGGCAAACACACCTGTGCTCCCCTGGGCCTGTCTGAACACACTCAGCCTGGGGGAAGATGCAGAGGCAGCCATTCAGGACTCTCAGGGAACAGCTGGCTTTAGCCATAAGGCTTCTCTAAGCTCTGTAATGGTATCTGGGGAAAGAGCCTGGAACCCTGATGAAAACTGTGACTCTTCTGCAGAAGTTTCTGGCTAAACCTTAGTCTCTGCTTACCTTTCTGTGAGAAAAGCACGTACTTACATTGATATTGCAGCCACCAGGGTTTAAAACAGCACAAGGATCAACTTGGCTGCAGCTCAAGCCATCTCCCTCATAGCCAGGTTTGCAAACACAGCTACAGAGACAAGAGGAGGAAGGAGGCGTTACACGTGACAGGACAGCTCTAAAGTACAGTGATTGTTTTCCACTGCAACGAGCTATTTATAGGCAGCTGAAAATTGGTAACCTTGGATTCATGATGCAAGTAGCTCAAGTGTGTACGTTATGGGCTTTTTTTCCAAAATGTTGACTGGGTTAATTGAGTCAAATCAGGGATCCATTCTCTGCATATGAGATAGGGAGTCATATTAATTCTGAGCTGTTGTTATCATTGCAAAGTGGAGCTAACAGCTCTAAAATATTTATGAACTGACTATGCTCTCTTCCAGTGACACAGAAGATGGCTCTCTCCCTGAAATGTGTGTAAAACAATGAGCCCTGCTGTTTCCCTGGGTCCCTCCCCAGGATTAACCTATATTGGAGGCAATTACTTAAGCACTCAGGTTCTGCAGCATCCCCCATTGTGCCTTGTCCTGGCTCATTATGGATACACTGCAGAAAGAGGCAAACTTGCTGCATGTGAAGGTGAGCTTGAGGCAAGTTGCAGGGCAGCTGAAGCAGTAACAGAGTTCTGTGACCCGGACTGGGGAACCTGTGCTGAAGTCTGTGGTGCTGTGGTGTGCAAAACTTACCTGAGCTGACCAGAGTGAGATATCTATCCTCAAATTGTTGAGAATTTCATTCTTTTTCAGCAGGGCTTAAATTCCTAAACCACTAAGGGGTGATTAAAAATAAGAGCCTATCTAGATGTTGGTAGGAAAGGGATGCTTTTAATCAAGGATCAGATCCGTATGCAACTATCTTTCAGTGTTAAATATATAAGGTACAGGCTATTGAGAACTCATAATTATTATCTTGCAACTCAAGGCTGATGTGGAGCATGCTTTGCTTATTTGCTGCACAGCAGGATTGCAGTGGCTGCTGTCTGTGCTCTGCTGCCAGGAACTGCATTGGTCAGGCAAACGGGAAGGAGCTGCAGCACAGTGAATATTAATTTGATGCAGGTTGCTGACTTACCTCACTGTGCCATCGCTAAGCTGACAGTCTGCATGTGCATGGCAGAGCTGTAGGGAGGGCTCACAGGGAACAATCTGCTTCTCACAGAGTTTCCCTGTGTATCCAGCTCTGCAGGATCCAGGGAGACAAGTCCCATCGCTGTCGATTCGGTTATCACACTTCCCATAAATGCAGGGGCACTCTACCAGAGATAAATGACAATGTGCAATTCCACAGTGGAAAAAGGCATTTATCCCTACATAGCATTTCTTATAAACCAGCTCTTCCTATTTTTTCAAGAATCTAAACTTTTGTATTTTTAATCTCACTTTGATGGGGGTCTTATCTGTTAATCATAGCCATGTCTTTTCAGGTGTGTTTTATGGGTAACTATTTAAAACCTGTTGTATTTTTACACTGCTCTTACCAATGAATTTCAAAGTGCTTCAGAGAAGTAGGAATGAAATTCTATGTCCTAGACTATTAGTTATTCATTGCATGACTTTTGCTGTGCTTTCAGTGACAGGGTAAGCCTTTAACACTGAGCCCACAGACCCTACAGATTGCACAGTGCTGGGTACACAGAGCATTTGCACAGACCTACCAGCATTTAGCTAGGACTGGGTGGATTAGTGTTGCTGAAGGCACAGCAGTGTCCCCAAAGGACACAGCAGAAAAGCTTTGTGCATTCCAAAGAAATGCCAGTGGTGACTAGTAAAGCAAACACTTATTATTTTGGTGGGACTGGAATTTAGGAACTACCACCATTCCTTATAGAACTTGTGTCTCAGCTTCTGTCCATGTACCTCTGAATCTTCAAGTGAGCTGTGCTTCATGAATGGCAGGCTGCTTCATAACAAAGAAGGTTAAAAATGCTTTTGTAGATGAGGAATGTATTTATATTTGATGTTGTATATGCTGTAGATTCTCAAATGTATTATGGTTTGGCTCAGTAGGATTAAATCTGTCAGTGCAGAACTATAAGCTACAAAATAGATCAGAAATTATTCAGTAAGTGACCTAAACATGCTTTGTTTATAGATCTAGTTGTTCTTAGATTACATGTGTTTGTCATTGCAGGCAGAATCTGTTCTGGTGTGGGCAACAGCAGATGGAACAGAATAGCAAAGATTTTCATTTCAATTACTTGTGTGAGGGAGACAGAAATCAAAAGAACAATAAATTAGTATAAAACAAGATATGCCCCCTGCAAAAAGTAATTTAGAACATTTTCACTGATCCTGGCCTTAGGATGTGTCCCTATGAAATAGGAAATGAAAATACCCCAGGAACATCTTGCTCATCCTCCTCAGAGACTGTTTAGCAACTGATTAACTCCTACCAGATCATCATTAGGGTCCAAAAGAAATGGCCCATGCTCTTGTGCTGAGGCTCTAGAGCTGCACTTACCCTTGTCACACTGAGGTCCGTATTTGCCGGGGTCTGAGCAGAACTGGCAGCTCAAGCCTTGAAAGGCCTCAGAGCAAACACAAGTCCCGTTTCCATCCAGGCCATCCATACACTGTGATATGGAAGGGAGGTGATTGTTAAGTATGAATTCAAACAAATCTTGGCCCTAGAAAAGAGACTATATGCCTGTCCATATTTTGTGACTCTGATAGACTCTCACGAAGAATCCCATCTTTGCTGAAAAAGGTGTTTCAAAGCAAAAACTTTCCTTATGCTTTTTCTTTGCTGCTATGTAGTCTTTCTTTGCAGTTTTTATGTGAGAATAGTGAGCTGGGTCATTACTCTGTGCTGTGCAAACTAAAAGCATGAGAATGGTCCACTCAGCCTTGCCTGTGTGTTAGAACCCTAGGAATCTGCAATTTGGATGTCTGAGAGGTGACAGATTCATTTTCCCTCCTGCCTAGAACTGAACCTGAAATTCACAGCCATCACTGGACACAGATGAAGGGAGAAGCCCTTGTGGAGCCCAACATTCCTGTTGTGCAGAAATGCCCCAGGGAATTTTGGGACACAGCTCATCCTTCCCCCTTCTGGGATGCAGGGTGCTGCTGGATGCTCTACTTACCTGCCCATTTCCAGAGCAGGGTTTGGAGAAACCTCCTGGACATGGTCTGCAGTCAGGGCCAAAGAAGCCTTTGCAACACTTTGGTTCCTGCAAAATAAAGAAAATATTCTCTTTTTCAGTGCTTTAGGGAAGAGGCAGTGCATAAAGACCCAATCTTTATTGTGTTTTGGCCCTCTAGGAAAGGCATGCAGGGATAACTATCTCTAAAAATCTTGTGTTGAACCAGAACCAGCTCTGCAATGGCCTCGTTAAAAACCAGGAAGGATGTTGGCAGTTCAATAAGGGGATGCACAGACCACCAGATATTGCCCTGGTTCTTACCAGACTCAGTGTTAGAAATCCCCATCCTGTCCCTATGAACTTGCCAGTGGGATCTGCTCATATTGTGTGCAGTCTTGTATTTGCCAGTGGGAGTGCACTGGAATTAGGCTGCAGGTCGTCTCCTTGGAATCTGAGATCAGGAACCTCAGGATGTTTCACCCCAGGGAGTTGCTGTGACAGCCAGATGTGCTACTTTGATCTTCCTCCTTCCCCTCTGCATCACGGTGGGATTTAGCCACCATGCAGCTCTGAATGGCCCTTTCAGTTGTATCTGTTGTTTTATTTGTGAAATGAGAGAAAGTGTATTAGAAAAGACTCATTTGCATGTGTAATTCAAGTGGACTAGGAATTAACAAAAGGCTTACAAAGCTTAGTTTTTAGACTTCCTGTCACTAAATGGTGCTCACAAAGTGCAGAAGCCTATTTAGGAGCCCCAGAAGCCAGAAGGGTGTGAGTACTTCTCCGGGGCTAATAATGACTTCTACAAGAACTAGCCTTCCCAAGCAGTAGTTGGGGTGTGATTCTCAGGAGTGTTTCCCACTCATTGTTATCCAGTATCATGGGCAGTCCTGGGACAGGAGTGGCTGGGACCAGGAGAGGATGAGTTGTCCTGTTATTTGTGGGTGAAGCTGTATGGGAAAATGAAATACACCCGGGCTTGGAGCCTCATGTGAAAACTCCTGCATGGCAGAGTATGACTGTGCTGTTGTCAATGACATATGAAAGCTAATGTGGATTTTCTCTGATGTTTAGCTCTGAAATGTACACTAGCTCCTCTCACTCTGTTATTGAAGTGCATGGAAACTACACGGATGTGTCCAAACACCTCTCAACTCCAAAAGGAAAGTTCACCATGTATAAGACAATAATTTGGAAAACTTTTACATACATTTCACCTTAAGGAGCTGTAATTCTACAGCTTTGCTGTTATATTGCAGGCCCTAGCACAGTCAATTTTTGAAAGTTAAATTAAAATTTAAAACGTTCAATATTAAATGTTCAATAATGCACCTCTGTTTTGAGAAAGGCTGGAATAAAAGGGAAGCATTCATATTTCTAAGCTACGTAGAGTTCTGTGATACAGTCTTAATATCACAGCATAATTTACCTGCAGAACAGAAAGCACCTTGCTGGTATTGCATTTTAAAATTTTATTGAATTATGTATTTTTCACTATATGAACTTTCTTTTCATTTTTTCTGAGTACTGATTTACAGGACTACTATCCGTTAATTTTTTATAAAATGGGGAATAACATTCCTGTGGTAGCTAGACTTGAATTTTGTACTTGGAGAAATATGCAGCTAAATTTGCATCTCTTAGATACAAAGCAGATGGGAAAACTTCAATCCTTCCTGAACCTGCATCTGCAGACTGTTACTTCAGGGAGGATGCTTAATCAAAAGGAAACTTCTAACAGATGTGAGGTCTATTTTAAACATACTCAGTTTATTAACTCTCAAAGCATCATCATAGTGATTCTCATTCCTCACATCTCTCCTCTGCTGAAATAGGACTTGCTCCACCTGAGAAACAAGTAGGAGTGAAGTATACAGGGAATTTTGGAACAGCAAACAAAATAATGCTGAAATTATCAGATGATTCGGTCATTGCCAAAAAGAGATGAAAGTACCATCTATAACTGTATTTTTATGCAGTCTCCTGTATTCATATGTGGTTCTTTTGCTCTCTATATTGGCAGACGAATGACCAAAATATGGGCATGCCTTCCCCTTGTGCCTTTTGTACAACTGGTGTGTCCCTTGGGAAATGTCTCTTGGGATGTGCTGTGTATCCTGGGGACAGGGACAGTGTGTGTTGTACAGGACCTGCACACACCCCCCAGACGGAAACAATAGGGAAAGGGATTTGAAAAGGCATTATACCAACTGCTGAGATGCATACTTATGGATGGTGTACTCTGTACATTTAAAGTACCTTTGTTTTATGATTTCTAAGTGTTACAGCATGAATCTGGAACCAAAGGGCAGCACCAGGGCTATATCTACTGGCTCTGATTTTTGAAGAATGGTTGTTCATTTCCACCTCCTCCTTTCTTTTGCCGTTTTTCCTTCCCTCACTTCCTTCTTTTAATGAACATGAAACTTCCTCAGCAGAAGAAAACAAGGACATGAATGCACTGGTGTTCTCTACTTGACTCAGTATAATAAGTTAACTAATGTTGTCTGAGAGTCTAATGAAGTCTACACATTTAACTTCTATGAGAATATTTTATTTCTTCCTGGAAAACCAGAGATTAGCTGAGTCTAGAATGCAGGCACTGTGAACAGAAATTTGTATTGTTTGCAGGTGCAAAGAATTTGTTTCCACATCCATAGATCTTGTACTTGATCATAATCCAGTGGTACATAGATTTTTTTTTTTGTCTTCACCCTTTGGTTGCTTTTCCTGACTAGCTAATTTATCACCATGTGATGGTGACAGAGGCTGGCAATTACATTACTCAGGGGATATAAACTCCATTGGCAGTTTGAAAGGTGAATTCTCTGCAAGCTCAACATGCAATAACTTCAGAGAGCTTGAACCTTTCAGAGTGTGGATATGGAGTTTGTCAAAGCTATGGTCCTTGTGACTATCAATGTCTTGTTTTTCAATCAAGTTAGCATAAATCCTAGAGGCAAAATCTGATGTGTTACATTGCTGTGTTTTGTAGCCATTCGACAGGAGACTATAAACCAGAATTATGGCATTTCTCCCACAGATTTATCACTGGAGCTGTGGGCAAACAATCAGGTACTGGTATGGATTTAGTAGTCCTACAGGACTTAAAGGAATAAAGGACCAGACTTTCAAAAGCATTTGTGCAGCAAATAGGTGAGGTTCCAGTATCACTAATATGTTTTAAAGGTACATGGTTTCTATTTTAGAAAATATTAGACATTTAAAAAATTTAGACATTATAAAAGCTCTTTTATAAGCTGCATAGCCATGTCTTAAGCTGACGTAGGGTCTTGCCTTTCTTTGTGTTTCTGAAAATTCCTGTTAGTGCACCTTTGCTCCTTTAGAACTTAAAAATCCATCTGATCGTAGTGGGCAATGTTTCCCCCTGTTGGTGTTGCTCTCCTTGCTGCTCAGTGCCACTTGCTGTCACCGACTCAGTCTCTTTCTCCCCTGGAATGGTCCCAGCCACGTGTACTTGCTGCCTCCTTTTCCTGAGGATGGCAGTCTGGTCTCTCTCTTCTGCCACCCCCCAGCAGAGGACAGACAAAAGTGCACCTCCAGGCAAGGTCAGACCTGCCTGTTTTCAGTAGCAGATTGATACACTGCCTTTACACTGGAAGTTACTGAAGTAACTGGAGCTCACAGATATATTCCCATCAAATCTGCCACAGCAGTGATGATCTCTGGGGCAAGGTGGAGCAGGGAGCTGGGGCCAGCTGCTCCTTCAGTGCTCTGCACACCACTTGTCAGAGATCATCAAAATGAGCTGTAGTCCACACATCGGGCAGGTACTGCGGACCTGCTGTCCCTTCTGTGCTCTTTGTGACCTTCAGAACAAGCCCTGCTGTCCTTCAGTTAGGCTCAGGTGCAGCTTTCAGCATTTGGGTATGGATACATGGATAAGTATGCATTAGCCTAAGGGTTTCATTTTAAAGTTCTTGTAAGATCTACCAGCTCCTACAAAGTTTGTGTCTTTTAACTCTTTAAATATAAGTAGTATTTATTAGGTGATGTTACTCCTGTTTTCTGAGAGTGATGGAAATGCTTGGTGCAGAGTAAAAACTATAAAAGCTGTTGCCCCTTTGTGTTTTTCTGGCTAGCAGTGTTCTGTTTAAATCTTGGAACATATAACTATAGTTTAACTATGCATGAAGCTTTCAAAGCTGACAGAGGTGCCTAACTTAAATTTGGAGAATAATTTTTGTGACCAACAGTGTTTGCTTTGTCTTTAAATGTTTTTTTTTTCTATTGCCTTAGGATCAATTGATGTTGGACATAATTTCTGGGTAGGTTTTTGGTGAGGAATTCAGATTATTGGAGTGTTCTGGGTGTGGATTGCTTTTAGCATCGGAGATTGCTGCTTGGATCTCTGCCTGGTTTGTGATTATATTGGACATACAGCACTTTGTAGTTATTGCCAGAGGTAATAGATCCTTTACTGCCAGTGTTTTCTTCATGACATTTTGATGCTGTCCAGATCTGCTGGGAACCTCTCTCCAGGCTATGGTCCTGGACTGCTGTAAACTCAGACATTAAAGGTTTTCCTTTTGTACCGGAACTGTGACTGGCCCAGATACGGGCTTGAGCAGGGTCCAGAGGCAGCGCGCTGGAGCTGTGCTTACTCCAAGGGAAAGGTTTGGTCTGACATTCAGCCCTCTGACCAGAAATAGCATCTGAATGTTACCAAGTAAAGGCCTGTACTGTGTTACCTAAGTGAGCAAGGTTTGTCAAAATCCACCCTTTTAAATAGGAACAGTTTTGTTTCTGGAGGAAAGCAGGGCTAGGGGAAATTGTTGCTGGTGAAAATAACGTATTTCTAAAATATAAATTTAAAATTATTATGTTATATTTTAGTTTGCTGTTTCCTTTTCCTGCATATTTAGTAAAAAGGAAAATACTGATCTGGAGTAGTTTCCGTGAGAAACAGGGAGTAGTTTTCCCTGAGAACATGACACTTGTAAATTCCCATGTATTTGTATGTACAGATGGGATTCAGGAACTGGTGGAAAGAGTTGGACTGGAGAGACAAATAGTAATTCAAAGGGTTAATGCAACAACTAGATTTTTTTAAAATGGTATAGAATGTGTTCATATGAGTTCCCTCTTTGCAGTACTGTTAGGCTGGTGGTCATTGATATATTTATTTCCAAAAGTATCTCTTTCAAATGGATGATATCATAGAAAGTTAGTAAAGAAAAGAGGAAGCTGGAATACCTTGTATGGAAGAGTTTGAGATACAGATTCATGGTGATTCTCTTACCTTTGTGACCTGACTTGTCTCATCACACCGATGTGGTAGGATTGGAACTATTGTGGGTGGGATGAGAACACCTTCAAGGGTATAAATGCGGCCATTTTTTGCAACAATATCTGTTTCTTCCATTTTTTCTCCACTCACCAAGAGTTTTCCCTATGAAACAATAAATTATTATTAATAATAAAGTGGTCTAGCTCCTCAATTTCTGATGGTTTAATTTTAAATGTTTACAATTACTTTCTTTTGAATTTGCTATCTCATTTTTCTTTTGCTTGTTTATGCAAGAAGCACACATATATTTTGTATTTCCTTGAATATTGGTCTTCAACAGAGGTATCCAAAGTTTTTCTATGAATCTGTCCTGTCAGCCTGTGGAGCTGGTGAGTAACAGCCTGGCCAAAATGAGAAGGCTACTGATGACTTCAGGCACTGATTTTAGTGGGTTTAAGCATCCCTTTGTGTTCTCCTTGGCAGAGGAGGGGGGAAATGAGACAGAATCTGGGATTCTCCAAATTCACAGGAGAGAGAAAAAAAGTATTATTTTGGCATTTACTCCTGCAGCTGCTCTGCCATCACAAGAATTTTTATAGATGCCTCTCTACTCCAGAAGAGAAGGAAGCTAACCTAACAGATAATTTGGTTTTGCACAATGACTGAAAAATTAACACTTTTAAAATAGTGTTCACTAGGTACATCAGGATCAGAGATGATAACATGAAAGAGAGAAAAAGAATATTTTTGTGTGCAATGATAAGTGTTTAAAATTACTAAAATATGTAATAATGTTTTTAAATATTTTAAATAGATTTTTGTAAAATAAGACAGAGCATGATTAAGGATCATTCCTGGACTGTGGATAATCATAAGGACAAAGCCCCTGTTGGCTGTCCTTATATACCTATCAATTGCTCCACATCCTTTATAATATTAATGCTAACAGTAGGTGGGAATGACAAGTTGAAAATTCCTGCCTCATTATAGCAAGAAATTCCTGTGCTAATGCCTCCCCTTATCCCCTTTTTTATTCCCCCTGTGTGCAGAGTTGCCTCAATCAGAGTGAGCTGCTCACGGCGGGGGGCGCTGTGACTTACAGTGCTGGTCCTGTTAAAGTGAATGAACTGCTTTGCCATGGTCCTGATGTGCTCTATTGAGACAAGGCTGGCAACCTCTAGCTGGAATGAATATAAATTGGTTGAGAGAAGTGTAATATCATTACTCTTCAAATTCAGACAGATTTCACAGGAAAGATTTTCTTTGGGTGAGAAAATTATCAATATGGTCAGTCTTGCATTGACTAACCAGCTTGTGTAACAAAGTTAGTGTCATTAAATTATGACTAAGCTTGCTAGTTCCTGCATATGAGGACCTTATTGCTCAAAAGAATATTAATTTTTCTTCCAATTATAGCAATCAGTCTAATGAAAGTTAATACTTGTCTCTAAAACTAGCCCTGTTTGCATCCAGACCATTGTGGTGGTGCTGGTACCACGAAGGTACACAAAGTTCTCATGTTCCCTCTGATCCCACTCTCTGTGCTGGGAGTGACCAGATCAGATGATATAAATGGAGCCTTTCATTCAGATACAGTCACTTCTTTCCTTCTTGCCCCACAACACTGACTGGGGTGGGGATGAAATTCCCCCAGGAAAAACAGGGGGCTTGCTTGGAGGATGAAAAGAACAGCTCTTTCTGAAACCCAAAAGACTGATTTTAGCAGAATAGGCTCAGAGATAGCTTGACTTCAATGGCAGTAATCCCTTTTTCTGCTGTTAGTGCCTGCAGTCCTGACAATCCCCCTGACAGTGGTTCTTGCTCTTGCACTCTGGGCTGGCAAAGCCCCTGCACTCACCTCAGTACTGGAGACAATGTGATATCGGACCAGCTCCAGCAACTTCCAGGAACCCTGCCAGCACAGATAAAGAGGCTGCTTTAGCCCAAAATGAGCCTCAGAAACCCATTCTGGCTTGTTGAGCAGACATGGGGATGAGAGCATCACTGCCTGGTGTACCAGAAAACCTCTGGGTCGGTGGTGGTGCTCAGCTTGTGGCAGGCACCCTGGCGTTCCATGCCCTCACCCTACACCAGGTTTTATTTTGATATGGGCCTTGCATGATGTGCATTGTGCTGGGACAGGCAGGAGGTGTCCAGGGACAGGACACTAACATCCACCTCCTGGGACCCCATCAGCAGTGACTCCCATCCAGTGGGGCCCTTGTGGCAACTGCTTCCCTTGACTGTTCCTACCAAGGGTGATGGGTTTCAGGAGAGGTTTTTGGGCTGTGCCCTGTGGCTGTCCAGGCTGTGATGTCTGGGCAAAAGCAGAGGTTTGGGGACCTGGTGTGGAGGAACATCATCCCTAACGTGATGGGACACCCCAGATCCTCTTCCTCTCTAGGTAACCTCTTGATATTTAACTGTTAGATATGGTTTTCAATCTTGATCATGCAAGCTAATTTAGATGATCTCTGGACAATGCATGTATGCATCTCCTCTCTGTCTACTATCAGAGAAAGATTTGCCTTCTAGAAAGACTGTACCTCTGCAGAAAGCAGGTAATCCAGAACCTCAGCTTTCATGTTACTCAGAGCCTTGTTACTTGGAACAAAGACTGTGTAGGGCTGGTTGTCCTGCTGTAAATCCATTCCTAGGCCAGTTTTCTGTTTTGGTTTAAAAATAAAAGTCAAATTACATATTAATGTTGAAGAACATCTGAAAGTAGCTTTATGTAATTGCTTTTCTTTTTTTCTTTTCTTAATTGGATCCTTACCTCTATCAAAGATGTAAATTGGCTGTATCTTCCATTAGCTTGAAGTACTGACATTATGGTTTTCTGAAACAGGATAAAAGTAAGATTTGTTTTAGTCGGGAACATGGAATAAACACCAGTTCTTATGAGACATTTCTTTACTTATTGTGTGAGTCTCAGCTGTTATAGACTGAATACATTTCATTTGGGGGGCTGGTGGTGCTTGGAAATGACTGAGATGGCAGCACTCTTTTCCTGATGCTGGTTTATTGATAGATTTTGTCATTGTCCTGAAATACTGGGAGGCCACAGGAGACACAGCTGTGAGTGTGTGGGGAAAGGGTTTTTATCTCTTCATCCCCACTAAAAAAAGTTAGAGGAGTAAAATATTTCACAAATGCAACTTAAGGAAGAGAACTTTAAAGCAAGTGTGATGAGCTGGGCACCAAAAAACCCAAAGCATTTTAAATCACCATTTTAAAAAATATTAGCCTTTTTGGGGGAGGAATTGAAACTTTGAATACAAGTCTTGTCTGGTATCTGTACAGATGTCCCTCCTTTTAGTATGTGATTCTGGAATTCAGTGAAATTCACTGATCATGACTGTCAATTTTCCAAGGAACCACTCAGATGCAGTGAGAACATCCAAACCCTCCAGGGACCAGCTTGGCAGAAGGGTGAATGTCTGTTTTCTGTGGAAACTGTGTCATTACCTTTCACTTTGAATATTGCTTCTGTGAGCTGATGTGTAGTGGCTCAGTAGAGTTTGTTTAGTGTTTGTCAGTCACCTCCCTTCACATTCACTTAGTGTGAAACTATTTTAAGGGAAAGTTTGACATTGCATGTATATAACTTATGGCTCACCTCTTTGCTGCTCTCAAATGTTGGCTCCACGCTGTCCATGGCTTTGTCAATAATGTGCAAAATTCCATTGGAAGCAATAATATCTCCCTGCAAAATTTTTCCTTTCCCCCTTCCATCTTGGATTCTAATCCTTAACTGATTATCCTGAAAGAAGCCAAGCAATGGTTAGTGAATTCTTTATCTCAAAATGACAGCAGAGTGAGTACACAGTTTGAATGTACTCTAAGACCCCCTCCTGTTGCCAGCACCTGAGCAATTTAAATCTGGGGAGGTTAAAGATTGCTTCCAATTTTTACCAAGGAAAAAATTCCTTTGGATCAGGAACATGTTCTTTTGCTTCAGGATAGCAAAATTCAGAAGAGAAACAGAGACAGGCCTTGAGGGGAATTCAGTGTACCTGAAAGTGCTCTGGTGACTGTTAGTAATAAAAATCTGCCAGGAAATGATTTAAAATATTGTTGTACTGGAAAGGTCAGCTTCTATAATCTTATGGGACTCCAACCTATTTCCTTATGTTCTGTATATATTTAAAACAACAAAATGTTGCTGATTCTGCACTGTACTGAAGCCTTCAGGAAACAAAGAGGGCTCAGACAGCAAGGATATTTTCCTGTTACAAATGGAGTGTGTACTCACTGAACATACAAAATAGATATCTCTGCTCAGATGCCACTGATCTACTGCAAAACATGAGAAGTACTCGATTTCAGCCTCCACATAGGTCCAATCCATCAAGAAACACATTATGAACCAGGAACAATAATTCCAGATTGCAAAGTCTAGCATATCATCCGTAAAGAACAAGTTTTTTAAACTGTGGGATCACACTGCCCTGGTGTTCACTGACATGAGTTAATCAGGGCTAATGATGAACTTTGCTATGTATTTTTCATGGTTAATTGCCATGTGTTCTATTTCTGCTGAAGACTTCCATTTGCTGCATCGTTCCAAGGCTGATAATGCTCAGGGTGAACTGGGATCTGCAGCTCAGCCAGTGTTTGCTCCATGTGAGCAGTATTTGCAGGTTTCCAGCATAAACTCTGGGTTTCTTTCTCCACCTGCCACCTCTTACTTCCCCTGGGCTCTCTTAATGCCCACCCCCTGCCCCCCAGCTCTGTTGGTTATACCAGCAGATTTAAGATAACTTCATTTTGGCAAACATTTTAGACCAGTCTGTGTTGGTCTGCCAAGTCACTCAGTGCTGACACATGACTTAAGGTAACCTTTTTTTGCTTGTTTAAGTGGGAACTTTGATGCCAGTGAGGTTTCAAATTTGACTTGAACTCCTTGTAATGCATGGCCACAGCTGTGGTTTTTCATAATCCAACAGTTATCTTCACCCTGATGTCTCCCTGCAAAAACAGCTTTCCCACTCCTTGTAGAGGGAAAAGAGAACACTGTTCTTGCTGTGGGAGGCTGAAAGGACACTTACCTTTTCTCCCTTTGACATCTCTGCTGACTTGCCAGTCAAAGTATATATTACATTAGCATTTTTCAAGCTACTGGTGTTCAGTTGACCTGCAATAATGTGGAGTTTAACGAAGTACTGGGCTTTCTGTTTATTTTTCAGAAGATCCTTTATCTAGAAAAGCAGAGGAACAGAGATTTCATTCAATGCAGGCTTTATCTAAAAAAAAAATATTCACGGTGAATGTTTTTTTGTTGTCTTCAGTTGTTACATTCTGAAATTACATATTTTACCCTGAAGCAAGGTAATGGAATTTGAAAAAAGTGGAGACCTCCCTTGTTTTCAGTTCAGCTCACATTGTACCCTTATGTCCCTGCATGAGCAGTAGGTGCCTCCAAAACTGTCCTGATGTCAGTGGAAGGTGCTGCTTACATGTCAGTCTCTTTTTTCACTACAGCCATTATTTTTTTATCCCCCTTATGTAAAAGGTGACCTACAGGCCTGGCTGCTGACAATTCCGATCTTAGTTCGACCCCTGTCTCAACTGAGTGAAAAAGACTTTGAGCATAGTCTGTAAGACAACCCAGAACTTACTCGAGGTATGACAGTGTTCTGTTCTAACTCACCAAATTATTTTGTTTTTCTTTCAAGTGGGAAAAATGCAATCTGTGGCCCCTAGATTTAAATGTGACCAGAAGTGTACAAGAGCAAATTATCTGTATCTGCTGAATCAAAACACAAGGCAGATGAGATTTCTGCAGAAGCCAAATCCCCCCAGTATGAAACCTTTTCTCTTGTTTACTTACATTTGTACCTTTGAGTCCCTTGTTTGTTGGTACAAGCACAGTAAATGGTCCCAGAGTGCTCAGCTGCCATGCATAGGTATTTTCTTATGAGAAGAGGAAATAAAAAAAGTTTAAATTCCTATTGAAAAGCTCATTTGACAAAGGAACTGTGCAAAACTCTGAGGGGAGAATAAGTAATAATATTTTATGATTATTAAATTTTAATTTAAGATTCCAAAGTCCAAGTCATTAAAAGATGAGACAGATGGGGTGTGAAATCCAGGTGCTGCTGTATATTTGACACAAAATGAGGCAAAAAATTCAGGATGTTCCTGGCAGCCTGGGTTCTGTGGCATGCAGGCCAGAGCAAGAACACAAACCCAGCAGTTTGTTTGGAGATGTGTCCTTACAGGAATACAGCCTTCTGCTTTCAATCAATTCAGTCTCTATGGGGTGAGAAATATGCTGCTGATAACCTGCTGGTACTGCAAATATCAGCAAGCATATGACTGGTAATCAAAACTGATGCACTGAAAGTTAATTAGAATTCATTTTCTACCCAGAGGCTATTTCTGTATCTGAGACAGCAGCATGAGAGACCACTGGTTCAGCAGCTGAAGGCATTAAATATTTCTGATATTCAGCTCCTTTTCTAGAGGTATAAAATCAGAACTGAAAAAATTTTTACAGTTCTTACAAGTGTGTTGTACAGAGAATTTATCTCAAACTTAATATGCTGTCCTACAACACATCTATAAATTCTTAGCTTTTGAAAGACATCACTGTGGAGTGAACATATTGTAAGAGAACCTGTGTGGTTAATATGTCTTTGTAGCTTCTAGCTACAAGATCATATGGCACATTTATGTCCAAAATTTAACCAAACAACATAAAATCTGGGTTGTTGTTATCTCAGCATGCTGGGCACCTTTCAAACACATGAGAAGAAATGCATGGAGAAACTGCAACTGAACTCTCTGTGCTGAGGCAATAGATATTGATCTTCAGTGCTGGCTATGAAAGTCACTGCCAGGTTTTGACCTTGGCCAGCTATGGGAGATTTTTATTTTGTGCTGTTCATGAATTCATGGTCTTTATTTTAATTGCTGGGCTCCGTGGGACTGAGCAAATTATATGAAACAGAAGGATTTTTTCCCCTACATTTACAAGTTCAAGCCAAATATCCAGCTCAATTCTTGTTCATAGCAATGTTTTGTTCATAGCTCAAATTTTTAGCCTTGGAGAAGGTGATGGAGGCTGTTAGGTTGTTCAGCTCACAAAATAACGGGGAATGTCAGTGTTTTTGATGGACTAGTGAGATTTGGTCATTCTAGACCAAATCTCATTTGTCCAAAACAGTGGGGCCAGGGAGAAGAAGTGGGCTAATCCCACTTGTTACACTGTGGGGCAAAACCCACTGTTGATATCAAATGATGTGTGAGGGGTTGTGGACACATGTTTAGCACTTGTGCCTGGAAGTCCTTGCAGACTGCATTCCTGGTGTGAGGAGCAGAGCAGCTCTAGCTGGTCTGAGGGACTGTGCAGTGAGTAGCGCCTGTGCTGTGTCGTGCTGTGGGTGCCACTTTGCTGTAGCAGGGCGTGCTGGGGGAAGGCAGGGCAGGATCAGGCCCTGGGCAGGAGCTGGCTGTGCTTGTGTGTGGTTACTCACCCATGAGCAAGAGGCTGGATGTCAGCTTGCCCTGCCACTGTCCTCCCACCTCTGCATTCAGCTCTTGGAGGCGCTCCATGACGTTCCCATAGCACACAAACCCATTCCCCACAGAGCCCCCCTCGCACGTGCACCTGTGAAGGGATTGGGATTTCAGCTGTGGCTCTCAGCAAACTGGCACCAGGTGTTACCTGCTGCTTCTCTGAAGGCATTTTCAGAGAGCACCAATTCTTTGTTTCTGTGTGTTGTGAAGCGTGTCAGTGTGGGGGCAGCCTGATGGCTGCTTGCCTGATGTGGTGGGCTCTTGTTAGCTGGGCCAGGAGACAGAGGTGTCTGTCTTGCAGGACCTCTGAATAAAGGCTGTGCAGCCTCTGGTCCCAAAATGTTGTGGCTGCTGGAGCCCAGAAATCCACTGAACCTGCCCATCTGTGGGTGAGGAGAGGGCACAGCATAAAGGTGTTGGGTGTGACTCTTGCTACAGGGAGTGTTTTGTGAAGACCTCACTCATGACATGGGATTTGGCAGGATTAATGGTAGGTAAGGGAGGTGATAGCAGCTTATCAGTCCTTGGAACGGCTGCATGGGTTTTGTAAAAAAGGTTATTTTCCTGTCAACAAAGCAAAGTGGTGGTTTGTTACCCTGCCCTTTAAGTAATGCCACCATTTTGGGCAATGATACTTGTACTTCTAACATTATATTTTTTTCCTGCTGCAGCACAAAATCTCCTGCTTTTTGGGTGTATGTGTTGCTGTTATCTCTCTTCTCGAAATAGCAACTCATATGTAACACCCTGTCTGTCTCCTGGGGACTCCAGCCTGTGAGAGGTGCCAGGGATGTGTTCCTGACCCAGTACTCTGGATGTCTAAAGTCAACTCAAGTCACAGTGCCCATGGGATGGACAGAGGCACTGGATTTAATAGTACCCTTCTCAGTTAAGTCTGCAGCATGTTCAATATTCATATAATCTCTGTCCACAATGATTCAGCTCTTTGGATATTTTTTCCTAATGGCATCACTACAGAGGGAACATTACTTCCCATCAGCAAAAGATGCCCTTTCTATAATTAATCATTTGCATGTGCTGGTTGTTAAAAACCCACACCTGCCACTAACACCCTACAGGAGTATCAGCATGATGCCAGACCCTCTCCTTTTTCCTATACATGGTCTCTGCTGTAGCTGTTTCTCTGCTGAGAGAAATATTATTTGAAAGTCCCCTCAAGTGCCTGCAATCTGGGGAGCTGCACACAGGCTCAAAGGAGTGTTGAGATTTTGGCCAAGAATCTCAGGCTTTGACTCTGATCCTGGTTAAAAAAGGCAGTCTAAAAGCATCCTAAATTTTTAGGATGCTATTCTGAGAGTGAATTCACTTCTTTTTAAGGGGATCTCTTGAGCAGAGAGAGCATGACCATGGAGCTGGGATGAAGGGTTTACAGCTGGGAGGGAGGAGCAGCTGCTCCTGGGGAGCTGGTTGGGCAAATACTGCTGAATTGCTGTAGCTAGCTCCCTTCCACTTCTGAACAGAGAAGAAAACAACGGAGCCTTCAAATGAACTGAGAAATAGCATAGCAGAAAAAAGTAACTACCCTTGAAATATGGCACAAATCAGATTCAGGTTTCAAAATAAAGCTCTCCTCTCTTTTTCATCCAATGTTCATAAAGAAGCAAGTGGTTAAACATAATAACTTTTTTGGCTACAATTTCTGGGGGCACAGGGAACTGCAGAAATCCCTGCATAGTTTGAAACTTCTCTCCTGGGGACAATGTTGCCCATAACTGAGTGGGCATCCAAGTAACACAGTTTAGATTTGTGTGCCAAAGGAAAAGATTGAGCAATTAGAGATTAGCACCTATTGCATGGGATTGAACCCTTCAACCTGTGTGTTTCCTCACTCCTTCTGATGAAGGAATTGGCTTTCTGTGGCTGGGCATGGGGAAGATCAGCAGGACTGGAAAAGATGGGAACTGTCACCACTTCAGCTTACTCAGGGAGGAAAAACTCCACCTCTCTGGAAGAGGAAAGCTCTGGTTTCCATCTCCATTTTACCAAAACCCTCTATAATAGAGTTTTGGTTTATGAAGTTAATAATTTCTACATTGAAGACCTAGAGGAAAAATAAGAGTGGGATTAAGAGAGAAAATAATAGAGTTTTACTGCATCTCTCCTTGGAAACCAGAGAGGTTAAGATCTAATATACAGTGTAATTCTGCACTGGTTGTAGCTTCATAGCTTCCGGGCAAGGCTGAACATGATTACTGTGCTGAAGTAACACTATGGAAAGTGTCAGCACTCACTCAGGAAAGATCTACATGGGAACATAAGACAGAGGCTATTGTGACTTTTGAGGAGGTTGTTGTGTTATATTCACAAATCCAATGTTTGGTTTTTTTACATCTTTGTATGAGAGATTTATTCCCGTGCAAATAATTTGTTTCTGGAGCAAGTAGAACTGTCTGTATGGGGGAAAGCTAATAGCACAACTGTATCCTCAAAAACAAACAAACAAACAAACAAACAAAAAACCCCAAACAAACCAAAACAAAAATAGAAAGGAAACAATGCAGTTTTGTGGCCGCTGTTGTGACTTTGTGTTTTAGAAAACAAACAAAAAAACCCCCACAACCACAAAAGCCCTCCCAAATACATTTAAAATCTGAGATGCAGCCAAAATACAGTCTGTCACCTACCAAAACCTATTTATCAATGCTTTTCTTTGTAGAATTCCTCTTTCATATATGGATTTTCCTTAGCTCAAGTTTTATTTCAATCCCAGTCCATTATTCTTTACGTTTTGACATTAACTATCATTAAATGAATGATGTGCAGAGAATTTTTGTTGCTCTCTTCCACCCCCAGTAATAAATTTTTAATTTTCCCATTCTAAAATTCCCAGCTCTTTCTCAGCTTTTGAAAATTGTTTTACAGCTCTGAAACAGTGACCAATCTTGGAAAAAAGCTCCTGATTTGGAATTTTATTTCAAAATTCCAACTGATGTTGTGCAGTATGTTAGTATTCTATACTAAGTGTTGTGTGAGTCTATAGTAAGCAGCTTGAGTAGCAAGCACACCATGCTGTAGAAGAGAATTAGGGGATTTTCTAGATAAATTTGTTTGCAATGCACAACAGCTCATGCAGAAGTGATGCTGATATTGCCCTGCAATGGAAAGCTGCATGATGACACAAGGACTGGCAATAAGAATACTCTCCTGAGTGAATGCTTTCTGTCTACAGATCTATGTGATAATTTGTTCCTGACTTACAATGAATGGCCTGTATTGTCCTTCATGTTCAAGCTCTCAGCTCCCAAAACCTGTTATTTCAGGCACGGCTCTTTAACCGAGTACCTGCCAATCACTGAGCTATAGAAACACATAAGCCAAATTCTGTGGTTTAAGAGAGCTTCGTAGAGTTTAGTGCCATTTGTGCCTTTTTCCTGATGTCCCTGGAGCATATTTCTGTACAGGAAAAGCCAAGTCTGCCAGAGGTTTTGCAGTTTCCCATCTGCTTGACTTGAGGTTTTAAGGAATCTGCTGGGGCTGGTGTTGCTTTCCCAGCTCGGGGGGCAGATTCCTTGGTTGTATCTGTATTAGTATACTCGGAAGAGGCAGATCTCCAGTGCTATCCCATGGTTAATGCTGATTAATTTTCAGCATGCTGCCTGGCGTGTTTCTGGCCCACACCAAGTAGCATTTTCCCTGGCAGTGTCCAGGCACAGTGGAAGGGATAGCATGTGCCAGGGACTGCTGCCAAGAGACAGTTACTCTGTTCTGGAAGAGGCTTCAGCTGTGAGACAGACAATGCTGCTTGCCCCGAGGAAAAGAGGTTTTGGTCCCTTTTATTTACTAGTGTAGAAATGACCTGAGTGCTTTAAAAATAAAACTTAATGGGTATTAGCAAATGGCCTGATGAAATCTAACAGTATGTTAATTGCCTGACCCCATTAAATCTTGTGATTTCTGCTTGATAAAGAAACCATTAAAAATAACTTCAGGAGATGTCCATCCACAGGATTTGTTTTAGCAGCCTATTTACTAGGGAAGGAGAAAAAAAACTGTGTGAAAGTTTTGTAAGCAGAGAGACTCACGCAATCTGTCCTGGTGCAACTGTTAAGCATTTGGCTTTTTTGTGGCAGGTGTTGTTTGTTTCACAGATGTCCTTCATGCTGCAGCCTTTCCCAGGTACAAAGTTTGTATAATGCTCCTTGCATTCACAGTGGGACTAAATCAGAAGGATGTGAGAAGGGAGAGAAAATTAGATGTGCGCAAGTTGTGGATTTCAGCATAATTTCTTTGACTAGGGCTTGAACACAAAGTCTTAGTCAATCACCTGGTGAGCCCAGACACAAATATAAAGCTTATATTTATACACACCAGCCTGTGTTTCAGACATATGCACTTCACTGAGATGTGACCATGAACTGCAAAACAACCCTGAACTATGAAGTCCCTTTTTGGCTCTTCAGGGTGTCCAAGCAAACCAGGCCTTTTGAAGTCTTGCTTTATTGATGGTGCGAGTTTTACGCACAGAAATTGGAGCCAGTTCCCAACATCATGAATAATATGTAGTCTTTGTAAAGTGCTGGTCATTGACTGTTTTCAAAGACTGCTTCTTTCCTAAATAAACTAAATTTAGACATGTATACGTGGTACCAGCATAAGGACGCTGCTGGTCCAACAAGTCCCCTGTCAGAGAGACAAAATTTAACTGGGAGAAGATTTATTTCAATGCCTCCATTTTGGGGAGGCAAATCAGAGCCAAAATAATCCTAGAAAAAAACAACACTATTGCCGTTCCTATTTTCAGAGGGGAGCTAAAAGAACTCCCTCCTGGTCAACAACAGGGCTTATGGTAAAGCTAGGAACAGCATTTGATTTCCTTGAGAACTGTTTCCATACCCTCATGGCTCATGGAGAGAAAGCATTATTTCTTCTTGGGCAGTCACACTGACCTTTCCTGGACCGTCATAGATGCAAATGCTGGAGTGTGCAGGGCAGCTGCCCTGTGCTGCCTGGCAGGGGTCTGTGGGCAGGCACACCTGACCATCCCCTGTGTAGCCCTCTCGACAGGTGCACTGGTGCCGATTTGGCCCGAGGTAAGCGCAGTCGGCGTTAGGATCGCAGACCTTTTCAGAGCACGGGTTGATAGCTTGTGAAGAAAGAAGTGAAGTAAATGAATTATTGTCCACAGTTCTAAAATGGAAGACAAGGATTTACCAGAGCACCTCCATGCCAAACAAAGCCTGGGCAGACTAAACTTTTCATAACAGCCAAGTCTGAAATATTATGGCCACAGGGAGATGGAAGGAAGGAATGTGTTTATGCTAATGTAGCAACCAACTGTTTGCTTTTGAGAAGAAATGATCTCTTAACTTGGCAAATTGAGTTATAAACAGATTAAAGCATGTAACTGTGCTCATTAAAATATCACAACTATTTCCTTGTTCTCTGGTGGATTTTAACTAGGGAAGGTCAGGTGGGAGGCGTGAGGTCTGTGCAAGCTTCAAGCACGTTAGATCAGTTGGAAAATATTTCTCAGTACAATAGGCCTTCACTGTTTTCTTTCCGGTAGTTAAACAATATAATGTCATCAGTTCAGCTGTATGGAAAACTGTCCAGCAAGTGCTGTAGTCTTCCACACTCTTCTACTTTCAGGATGGCACTAGAAACTCACTAGTTATTTCCATGAACCATTTTTTTTAGGCAATAGCATTGCTTGTCCTTTTTTAAAATGAAGCAGTGCTTGGAGAGCATCTTCTCACACCTTTGTGAACAGGTTAGGTTATGGTTAAGCACACATTGTATCTGGAGGATGGTATGCCCTGGACACACATAAAAAGCGGTGCTTCTCACTGTTTTCTCCTCTTTTCCTCCCTTTTCTTTCTCCTCAGCTGGGACTGATCTGAGCCAACCTCTTCTAAATTCTGCTTCCAGCGTCAGATGAAACAATATTCTTTGTTGCAATTGGTCTAGAAAGAAAAACTGGTACCATAAGACATAAGGTGAGTAGGAAAAAGAAAATCTGGACTCATACAGTTAGTTTGGACAATGGCAAGTTGAGGAGTCTGTAAAGACTTTTCTAAGGTAGAGTTTACCTCTAACTGAGATGCTGTTCACTTTGTTTCATGAAAAACAGGAAAGCTAAAGTGAACTTTATTTGCCTATAGAGTTTGTGCGTGCTAATGGAACTGAGCCGCTGCATGATGGATGCTCAGTAAATACAAGCCCTTGGTTGTGTTGTTGATTTTTGTGGAAACAAACTGAGGCTGAACTGTACCAGGCAGAGGGATATGGCAGCAGTGGATTTGTAAGTACTGACGACCCAGCATCCACTTTATGTGTTTCAAAGGGATTGACTAACTTTAGTCTGATTGCATGGACTGTACCTTGTTAAAAATTGGATGGATGGGCTTCTGAAGCACATTTTAGGATTTTGTTTCACCCTGAAGGAATCTAGTTTGTTCTTTGGGATATGAGCCCAAGAAAACCTAGGTGGTGAGATGTGGCTCGGAAGCACATTCCATATCTGAACTATAGCACTAATGGTGGTGTGTTCAAAGAAGTGGGGCAGGCATGGAAATTACTCACGTTCACAATGCGTGCCATCCCCGTGGAAGGTGGGCAGACAGGTGCATTGCAGCTCTCCTCCACCCTCACCTGAGGCAGCACACCTGGAGTTCGCAGGGCAGCGCAGCGCCTCGCACTCGGCTATGGCTGAGGGACACAGGGGGACAGGTCAAGCTGTGCCTGCACGCTGTGTCAGGCTTTGAGGTTCAGTGTGTGTTTGGCTGCTCTTGCATGGCTAACCTGAGACCAGTCCATTCTTACCCATTCCACCTGTATCACAGCTGTTGAAAGCATCTCACATGCAAAATGCCACTTACGCTGATCACAGCGGAGCCCTTTGTATCCAGACAAGCAAGTGCATCTTCCATCCCCTGTAATTCCACTGTTGCACACTCCGTGAACGCAGTCACAAACTGGAGGGAGAGAGGGATTTGCCTTACTGAACAATAATGGTGCTCAGAAACACGTCATGAGAGGTGCCTCATGGCAAGGTGTGTCCCAGCCAGCAGCTTTGGCCAAACCGAGCTCTGACCTGAGTGCCTGAATTTACAGACTTCCCTTACTGAGGTGATCACTACTTGCAGTTGCATACGTCAGTAAATAACACATGAATTTTTGAAGGCTGTTAAGAGCTCGGGGTCTGAAAATCTGCAGAACACACACTGTAAACACCAAACTGACTTGTTGCTAATACCATAAAACTTGTAAAATTTGAGAAACAGTCTGAAGCCAAAATTGGACATAATGTGTAGTGCAGACCTCTTAATTAACCTCTTTAATAGTTAAGCTATTTTTTTTTTTTTTTCTTCAACTCTGTATCTCTCAAGTACCTCAAGAAGAGATGAGTTTTGTGCCTTTTTTCCCCCTTCCTAAACAGAATTTATTTAGTTAAGAGCATAATTAATTACTGTGGAGGTCTTGGGCTTCTTCCTTCATATAGTCTCATTTCTGGTTATATTCTGCTTATGAGCTCAATGACAATATGCTCACAAGATGGTGCATTCACAGTCCAGGCAACTGTGAGATCCATCTTGAAATATTTTTTGAGGCCTTAAGTATACTGCAAAAGCTTTATGGTTTTAACTGTTCAAATTATGGCAATGATGCTTTTTAAAAAGCCCATTTAGAATTACAGTTGGAAAAGTCTAAAAGAAGTACAGAATTATATTGCTGACTTCATGTTTAAGCTGTGGTGATGTAGCATATCCTCTTCCCCTTAAAAGCATGCTTAAGTTCATGCAAATCACCTGCATGAAATAATTAATAAATTACCTATGTTAACAGTCATAATATAAAAACCAGGAATGCCTAAGGTAACACTGAAAAGCAGTTAGCCACAAATGAACATTGTTTATATATTATTTATTTTAGAACACTCAGAGGAGCTCAAATATCTGAAAGATGAAGTGTAAAATATTGCTTAAATTAATATGTACTTGAATCCTCCAGTAACTTCTTGGAAAATAATTACATTTGTGATATCAAATTCATTCAAGTACCCCATTTTCATGAAAATGCTGGCTCAGTTACATTTCTGTGTATCAACACTGGCATCCAGTGGACAGCTGGTGGAAAAAGGGCCTTTGAGCCAGCAATGGTGTAGGATTAGTATAGAAAGGCTAACACAGATTATTTGAGACCATTTGTGACTCCTTAAAAGTAACATTATGTAGATCTTGAGGGAAGAAAAAGAGTTTTACTTTGAGATAAACAACTATTACCACTTATGAATAAGAGTGTTTTAGACTTTTTTTTCAGGCAGTTTTCTGGTTTATCAGTGTAATTTTCAGCAAGGGTCAGGAAGGTAAAATAGTAAAGACAATTAAGAATCAGGCAAAAGTGGAAAATGTTATCTGCATATATACAGTTGTGATACATAAACACTTAAAGAAGTGTACACAGCTTTAATTGCTCCTTCAGACTTCTGCTGCTGTATGGCTGATTAGTGAATTCATCAATCACCCAAACCCCAAACCTAAAGTAAACACACCCCTTTCCACACTTTTGACAGAGTTGTATATCTTCCTGGCACAGAATAGAGCAAAGAGCTCCCCTCCTTTCCCCCTTGTGTTCTCTGAGGCAGACAGCAGCTCTTACTGGGAACTCCTTGGGCCCTCTACTCATTTCACTGTGATTTCTTAGAGTCTGAATACAGCTTTCACTCCCTTCTTTTCCCTAATCAAATAAAGCAAGGTGAATATTACCTGATGTGCAGTCAGGACCAAATAAATTGTCTTCAGCACATTTTTCACAGGCTGTCCCACCAAACCCTTTCTGTGAATTACACAATGGAAATCAAAATTTAAGTTTCTCATCTATCTCTATACAGATATATGCTTAGCAGGCTGAAAACAGCATCTTTTGCTGCCAAAAGAAAGTAACATGACAATTTCAATCAATACCTACCACAATCTAAAAAACATTGTCTTTTGAACAATCTTGCCCCCACATCTTTTTAAAAAATAATTCATAGATCTTCAGATATTCTGAATACTAAGGTAACAGTGAAGTACAATAATCAAGCCTAATGTCCAAATCAGGCTTATAATTGTTGGGTTGTATTTTCTGGCTACTTTTACCTCTGTCTCTTTTTCACATGTCCCCAGAAGAGGATTTCTAATGTAAAGATGAACCAGTAGAGGGGGACATAAAAAAGGTTAATTTGAATTGTTTATTAAAAATCTATTTGCTGAGGTTAAGCACTACAAGTTGCACTCCCAGCAAAGGAACAATATGTGGAGAGTACAGCCGCATGTAGAAGTACTTTTTATTTAGAGCAAAAAGCCACAAGTAATAGCATAGTTAAAAAAAAATAGAGGAACTCAAAACTTCTGTCTCATGAAGGCAAGAAGAAAGAACTTTTAAAAAATTTTACCTGAACATGCTCATGTCCGTAGAAATAATAGTGTGAAGATTAGTGCAATCCAAGCAAAAAAATTAACTCCAAGCCAATCATGTCCACTGTTTCTGTAAAACTTTTCTTTAATGTATTTATACAGTGGAGCATGCATTATCTTTCAGGATAACTTACATGCTATTGTTGTACTTTTTTTTTCTTTTTCATTTAAAAGAAAGGCCGTACCTGACAAGTGCACGTTCCATTCCCAGTCATGCCCTGTGAGCAGTGTCCTCTCCCGTTGCAGGGCGATGCGGCTCCTCCTGGACATGCTGGCAATGACAATGCTGAAGCCATCAGTCACCTTGCTCTGACCCTTGTGCTCCCCTTGCACTACAGGTGAGCTCCTTGGCAGCTGCGGGGTTTGGGGCCAAACAGGGACTCTGGGGCACAGCTGCTGTTTTGCAGCTGCCTCAATCTCTTCACTAGAATCTTAGCATCAGCAGAGACCATCAGCCTCTCTTGTCTGGGAACTTAAAGTGGTGACTGGAGTCAAAGGATTGAACAAAAAATAATTCTCTTATTCTAAAGTACCATATAGTTTTGTTCCTGGTGATCCACCTCTGTCTGTCATACCCTAAGCTGTTGGCTTTTCTGGTACAAGTGCAGCTTGCCTGACCACTCCTGAGTGTTGACATAACTCTGTTGATTGATAATTTGCTCTCAGGATTTATTTGATGCAAAGTTGGAGTTTAATAAGCCTTTTTTTTTTTCCCACCAAAAATTGCATTTGCTTTACATGGGAAATTTTTTCTTTTCCCTGCTACCTTTATGAGTCTGTGATAACTGACTCAAAAAGTCTTGGAAGTTGAAATATCTAGATACCTCACAACCAAATCCTGTCCAGTGGGTTGTGGTCACTAACCAAACTTGTGTGCCAAAGGTGTGTTATGCTCTTCAGTGTTTCTGGTGCTAAAACTGTGGTTACAGGCAGTGGCATAGGTGAGACAGTCTGAACAAAAACCCCAGCCAGCAGGATGAGATAAGAAATAAATTACCATATTTATAATAAAAATAGTCTAATTTTTGTCTGAAAGATTTCAAGATTCAAATCTTTACTAAAAGATTGCCACAAGAAATGTATATTACAGTGGGTTTCAGTCAGATCACTTTGTCAGGTTTTCTCTCCTATAGGGATACCCTTATTTTTCACAGTTGTCCTGCCCCTCCTTGGAAATGCTGTATTAACTCTCTTCCATAAGCCTTTCCTTCCTGTAATTAGAATTCCCATTAGGTATCATAATTTTGATGCAGGTGGTATCTGAATGAATCAATCCTCTACTGGCCCCACAGGTACTCTGCTGTACCTTACCAGTAAGATTTATTGCTTATAAAGAGCCTCAGAGTTTGTTCTGTGTGGGTGGAGATGAGTGGCACTGGATTTATGCTCCCCCTGCCTAAGTTAGTTCTGATTTAGAGTATTTAAGTAATGTGGAAGTTTTAGCAAAAATCATTTTGATTTGGATACAGTGATGAGCAAATAAGTAGATGTGCATTTGTGTTCACTTAATTCCACTGAAAGCTTTGGCTTTAAACCAGTCTGTTAATATTTCTCAATTTATTCCTTAATGTAGTCTGAGGTCTATTATATCCGTGTAAGCTTCTTTTGAAAAACCAATACATTTAAAGAAGAAATTTTAGAGCTGTTTATCTCCTACATGCTGAAATAATGTTTTAAGAATTTAGGTTAAATAACTACAATTGAGGGAAAGTAATAAATATATGTACTTCAGTCTTTAAAGTGGCTTTTAGTGAATCTCCTTTTCTGGCTACTGTATGATAGCTAAATCTTATCTTTAGGACTTCTGGCAACTGTTTAATATTTGCACAGAATGGAAAATAATTTACTTGCACTGATGCTTTTATTGAATGTGCAAAGATAGAGAAAACTCAGTTGATGATGTAATTCCTAGGAAAAGTTACTTTTAGATTGTTGACAAAGCAGGTGTGTGGTGCTGGTGTCTGTTTTCTGTTGGCATTCATTGCAGTTCCCCTTGTCTTCACTACACCTCGTCTCTTGTTGTGATACCAGCACCAAGGGACAGCTTTATCAGGAGCTGGGTAAATTACCCCACTGTTGTACAAGCTGTTGTCTGGCCAGGCAGATAAAGCACTTCCTGCAACCAGCAGGGCCACAGGCAGCAGTGCAGGGACACTGGAGCAGTGCTGGCACCGTCACCTGCTGCCACCCTGGGGAGAAGAGAGACCTTTGCTTTTATTGGGGATGCCTCTTGAAAAGCATTAAGAAAAAGATGCTTTTGCTATCTACTAACAGCTCTCAGAGTGTGCAGGCCAAATCTTCTAATCTAGGACAAAAGAGCCTAAATCTATCAACATTTCTTCCCTTCATGGACTTAAATTCAGCACTTTCCAAGTGTTATCTAATAGAGCCTCTTAAAATACTTCTCTTTGCCTGACTCCCTGTGAGGCTGAAGCAATGAGTTTTACTGGAAAAGAAGTATTTTGAACTATATAATATGATAGCATTAAATTTAGTCTCTTTCCTCTTGACCTTTACTTTTTCTTTTATCATTCCCCCCCTGCCCCCTTTATTCTTACAGTCCTTTCTACTACTTGCAGTTGGTATCTAGGTTTTTCTCGGGAGCCATGGAAATATTTGCCCAGAGTGGGAACGTGTGCTGTGGTAGGGAGCAGCTCCTGCTGCCCCTGAGATCCCCCAGCTGTAGTACCTGTGGTTGGATGATACTGGCAGTGTGGAAAGGTTGTGCTCTTTCCTCCTGGACCTTTTCTGACCCTGTGCTTTTCCTCTTTTGACTTTATGACTCTTTGCAGGGGGATTGGTGTGCAGCTGGATGGCTTGGTGTGCTTCATGGGGAGGGAACAGGACGAAAGATCTTTCATTTACACTGTGTGTTGCAGCATGTGCTATCACTCAAGGAAGTCAGAGTGCTATTTAAGACCTAATTTTGTCCTTGCCATCAAATGCTAAATGTGAAGAAAATCCCTAGTCAGGGATTTTTGCCCAGCCTCAGGAAGGACCATCTTTCCTCCAAATATTTCAACTTGGGCCATATTCTGTTACAGAGGTTGTGATAACATAGAGATAACTAATTTTTTTTCCCTCCAAATGAAAGCAGAAACAAAGCTGAGACCTTGTTTCTTTGTTTTTTGGGGTCAGGAGGTTTGTCCAAAGGAAGAGAGGGCTTCCTTGCCTTTGCAGCCTCCTTCCCACAGTGGTGCAGGCAGGGCTCCAACTCTGAGGCACAGGACTCTGCCCCTCTCCAGAAACAGTGATGCCCCTTGTGTGGGTGCCAGAGCACCCTGGTGATGGGAGCAGGAGCACTCCGGCTGCATTTGGAGGGGGGCTGGTAAACCACCACACGTGTCACTCTCTTCAGAACGCATTTCCACACACTGTGCACTCAGCTCTGCCTCTCTTTTCTCTTGAAGCTGCTGCGAGCTGCACTTTGACTGCTTTCCTTTAGTAGATAAATCACTGGTGTTTAAATAATAGCTTGGGCTAAAATAATAACTTAAAAAAATCCATTTTGTGGACAAAGGACTTCACAGACATTGCAACAGACCTTGAGGCCATTAACTAAAGGAGGAAACACTCTGTCTGGGCAGGGAAACTTGCTCTGTGGGTCTGGATGCCTGTCTCGGTTGCCTGAGATTTGATGCATTTGTGGAGATGCTGAAAAGCTTTTCCTGAGGAAGGGGCAGCAGGAGAGGAGGCACTGCTGATTCCCTTGCTTCAGTAATTGCCCTCAGCATTCGGGCAGTTCAAGAAACTGTTTCAAGTTGAGCTGAAAGAAAAGATCCTCCCTGCATCACAAAGTCAAGAATGAGAGATTTGGAAATATTTCAGATACAGATGAGGGTGGTTTTGACCTACAATGAAACATTTAAATTTGTGGTTTGAGAATCTTATTTTTTAAAATCCATTTTGGGGATCCTCCTGAATGAAATAATATTGAAGGGATTACCTGTAATGATTTGTTTTGAAAATCTCAAAATCTATGAGGTTCTGAGGCTCTTTACATTTTTCTATGGATATTTCTTTTTAAATTAAACTTTGAATATCTGTTTTTCTTCAAATCCCCTACGTTTTATTAAAACTGCTATTTATTTCTACTTTTATAATAAGCTCTGAGAAGCAGACTTCTCACAGCAATAGTTTCTGAAAAGAGGAAAAGTTGCTGCTTTATTTCTCTTCAAATTCTGTATGAAAATAAAATCCCAAAGCCCAAACCAACTTACCCATGCAGTCTGGGCCCCAGTGTCCCCGGCAGCACTCAGGTTGTTCAAATTCCTTCACACAACGATGCCGACAGCCCGGAAAAGAAAGTGTGAATGTTTTAATTTCCAGGTAATACCTGTGGAAAAGAAGTTAGATCTGCTTTAAAGTACTTGCAAACCTCCTGGGGGAAAAATTGAAGTTCTTAAGTTCTTCTCCTTTCAGTTTCAGACAAGAGCACTTCAATCTTGGTTGCATTGATCTACCTTTTTTTTCTTCTTCATTAAAACATACATTGAATGTCAAGGTCTAAAAAAATCCTTGGAGTTGTTTCTTTTGAACAGTGTATTTATCTTCCCACCCCAGCCTAAATACAGCACATTTCCTGAAGTTTTTATTTGAAAGAGTATTTTGAAGATGGTTTAATATCAAGGTTCTTTAAATGCTAAGTAAGCTCCAAATAGTTACATTTTCTCTAAAGCAGTTACATTTTCTCTAAAATACTGCTTTTTTTTTTCTTCTTCTTTTTTTCCCCAGTCAGAATGGGAGGATCTCAAATTGGTTTTGAGATATCTCTTCCTGCCCTTCACCCTCACAATTTTCCTATCTAGAAGTGTAGAAAACACTTTATTTATATGATACATAAGATTAACACATAAATATAATATAATAATATACATTTATCATATATTTTTGTATCATTTGTATCAAGTATATAGAATAAATATAGAAGAGATTCTCTGGTACTGTTCAAAAGAAAATCTGTCAGACCATCAATAGCAATGTTTGTTTTCCTCTTATATCAAATGCTGTTTAACTTCAAGCATCAAACATCCTGAATGCAGCTTGAGTTCTGGAGTTGTTGAAGCCAGCAGTAAATGTTCCTTAAGAAAATTGCATTGATGAGAAAATTTTTGATATATATTAACGTTTTCTAATTGCTGGAGAACAATATTTGTGAGAAAAGCTCTGACAGAGGAGATACCTGCAGTCTGGTGTCCCAGTCCCATTGGTAATTTTGGTGTAACCAGCAGGGCACTGTGTGTCAAGGTTTAAAGAGCAAGGTACACATTTGGTTTTCATTCTAATGAGCAGCTTTTGATCACATTGCTTCTTCACCTGCAATAGGAGAAGAATAATTAGCAAGAAGGAAAAACACTACCCTGAACGACATTTCTGAAAAATGACAAGTTTAACTCAGCTTTGTTCCCACTCACAGCTCTTTCCTGTTCAGCAGGAGCTCCTTGTTTTGGAGCTAAACTAGGTAATAGACCACATATTAGCACTTTGCAGAAGCTTTGTCTGCACAAAATATGTCCAACCACTGCAGAATAAACCCTTCTAATTGTAATACTTTTCCTAAGAACGCTTTATCAACAAACACTAAGTTTGTCAGACTTAAAAGCCAGGTTACAGACACAGCATCAGCCTACTGTGTGTTAGTTCCAAAGTTGCTGACAAGTGTCTTCCCCACTCAAAGGCAATATTAAATGAGGTGTGGAGGATGCAAGATTAAATCAGCACCACCATAGTGATCTAAAGGGCTATTGCTGGTATTTTCAAATTGGTGACAAAGAATGACATATTGCTCTGCATTTAAATCTGGTGGAGATTTTGGGCCTGACCCCACCAGAGCACACAGCCCTTTTTTTTTTTTTTTTTTAAACCTGTTTTTATGTGTCTATTTTAAAACAGTAAGTCTTTGCTGAACTGAATCTGATGTTGGCTTCATCTTCTTCCTTCCTGGTATTTGCAGAAGTAAGTTCATTATTCACAAAGGGTGAGAAATGACCTAATTCAGAGTAAGTTTGTAAAACCCAGCAACATAACCCTGTGCAGTCCAGAGAGTCTTGGACCTTCTGGGCACTCATGGGATGCAGCAGCCTCTGCAGAACCTCACAGCTGGTCTGGGTGGATACCCTGGCACCTTGGGCAGGATTTCTACATGTCCCATGGCAGTCCTGGATGGAGCCCTCACTCAGTAGTTTTCCCCTTGACAGCTGGACATTTCAGCAGCAAAGTTTGTGAGGGTGTATCACAGACACCGATAAGGAGATTTAGCCTCATAACCTCTCAGCCACTATATGTAATTGCCACCACCCACATACAAGCACATTTCAACATCTATTTAGTTGTCAAATTTTAGTCTTCTTAAGTGCACTGTTGGTATCTGCTCTGGGCAACATTGAAATATTTGGGTAGTGAAACCCTTTTGTTGTGTAGATGCTTTTCAGGTGTCTTTGAAGTAAAAATGTGACCTTTTCCCAGATGTGGGTATAATGTGGATACAGCTTGAAAAGACATTTGGTTGTCATCAAAAAGGCACCCCACAAAATTTCATTTTTGGAACAATAAAATTCATTGAGTGTTTTGAAAAGGAAAAATTTAAATAAAAATAACTTAAGCCCTTTCTCTACCATCAGCTGTAAACCACTATTTATTTTGGAATGGTAACATTATTTCCACTTTCTCCCAGTTCCTCATTTTCCCTTTTTGATTTTTAGAGAAATGTGAAGAAAGTTGACTTTTTAGTGTCCCTTCTTTTAGTGTCTCTTCTACTAGGCTTTTTTTTTTTAAGAAAAAGAATAATGTTAACACATTTCCCAGTACTTTTTGTACATTTCAATTTATGTTTCCATTTAAAAACTGCAACCAGCTAACAACAATAGCATCAAAACACCTGAATGTCTTTCTTTGCCCCTCTTCTAATTCCTCTCTGTCCATTTGTTTCCTCTTCTAAATCTATTCTGGCTCTCCACAAGGGTGGTGAAAACAGATGTGAAATTCCACAGATTCATAGTATTTGTACATGACAAACGCACCACTTCCCCAAAGGTCTACAAACCCCTTAATTATGTTTATAACTTTGTGTTAGTACTTTAAATAACTCAATTCCTTAGATTTTTATCCCTTACCTGTCTAAAGAAGCTTTTCATCCTTTTAGTTAGTAGAAAAAGATAATTTTCACTACAGAAAAATTTCTTTCTGACTTACCAGAAATCCCAATCAATTTCTTTTGATAAATGCATAATTTACAGGTTTTTGTCACATATACTGGTTTTAGGGACTTTTTTAGTGTACTCTGCTATATCATTTGAGCCAAATTCTCATGCAGAATAAACAGATGCATTTCTGTTATTTTGGAGGACTGAAATACAGAGCTCTTAGGTTATAATTCATTTTGTATGCACCAGTAACCATTAAAGTGGGTTTTTCTGCTATTAGATAGATAACTGATAGATCTGATAGATAGAAGTGTAGCTCTGATAACTGTTCTCTCTATAACACAGAGGATTACAGATAAATAATAATACATTATGTAAAAAGCTGCTTCTTACCTCATCTTGGACTTGTGATGTCAAACACAATTTCATTGCAACAAAAAACGCAAAAAAGAGTAAAATCCCTGGACTTTTTCCCATTGTGAATTGGACTTTCCTCTTTCAGAGCTGTCCAAGCATGAAGACTCAAATTCTGATGTCAAATGATTGTTAAAGGTGCTGTTTCTTCTGCATTCGCAGGCAAATTCTTTTAACAGGACTCTTGTCTTCCCCAAGGTAAATGAGTGAAGGATAAGGCATGTGGAGCTTGCCCAGGCAGGAGAGATTCCAAAATGCAGGGTATTTGCTGAAAGTTTTCACTGGGAAGCTGAATAAAGCCTTCCTCACTGAATGACAGGATATCCTGACAGGGCTCTGATCATTTATTCCTCTCTCTGGAGCTGTTGATAGTACAAAATCAAGGACACTGAACTTTGATGACAAAAGATGATTTCTTCTTTTAGGTGAGAATGGATAGGGGGCTGAAGTAGCTACTGTGCTTCTTATTATTACACTTATTTAACAGATCTAAGGGAGAGCAAAGGATCTCTGGAAGCTGGTTTATCAGCCCTTATAACATAAGGATAGGTCACCCCAATGTGGTTCTGGGAGAAATACTATGGATTTTATCTCAGGAGGCCAAAAGAACACCTGGCAGATTTCATCAGCTAGATAAAAAGAGACATATTTTCCCCCTTTTTGCTATTTTTGTCAAATCATTTGGACTGGTTTTCTGGAGCTAAGCAGAAGAAAATTGACTCAGTTATATTACTTGGCTATGGTTGGGAGAGATGAATATTCAGATTTGCCAAAAGCATTTTGATTTTGCCATTTTGATTTGCCAATCAATTTACCTGTTCTTTCTTCTCAGTGTTTTTCAGCTCATTTCTAGTGCTGCTCTTTGCCACTGCTTTGGTCAGTCTTGTAAGGGCACACTCATGTCTCAAATACCCAATAATGTGGCTCCCTCCAGTTTGTCAGCTTTGCCTGGTCCCCCTGATCTGAGAATTTCTTCTGTCATTAGAAGTGCTCCTTAAGGGTGCCTTAATACAAAGCTGTGCTTCATCACACCTTGTCCTTACTCTGTGTGGTTTTCCTAAAGAACTGAGTGGTGATAATCATATAACATAATGTACAAATCCACCTCCTTTTGTTATGTGCTCTAAAAGAACACTGCAAAATAGCTGGAGATGGCAGGGCAGGGTGTTTCCTGCACACTCATCAGATCCTGTTCCTTTCTCTATACGATGAGGAATGTAAATCATTCCTTGTTTATGCAGCCATGATAGCAGCCAGGATTGTGGTGGATGTGCTGACAGTAGGTATGCTCCTAAGAAGGGCTGTTTCTTTTTTGTGAGGTCAAGGTTTCACGTAACTTTGGCTTTGCACACAATGTACAGCCTGGTGTGGCGGAAAGGATGGCTCAGGTTTTATTCCAAAAGCAGAATCCTGGAGGATCTCCTCTTCCGGGTGGTGATAGCCCATGGCCACATCCCATTCTTTGTGGGATGTTTGGGAGTGACACTTACCCTCCCTCCTGTGCAGAAGTGCCTGTGGGAGTGTGGGCAGGGTGGCTGCCTGGGCAGGGTCTGTGCCACCGGGGCAGAACTCGTCTGCCTGGTCCCTGTGTGGGTGCTGACAGGAGCTGGCAGCCTCTTCAGCAGCTGGACGTCGGCTGGGTCTCTTGCCTGTTACCACTTCAGGCAGTGCAGTGGTGAAAGAAGCTGTAAATCAAGCACATCCCTTTCCTGTCCTGTGGACTGAGATAAAAAGTAACAGCATCAGCTCACTTGTTATCTGCTTTTGCCTCTTGTATAGGCATTTGGGTGAAGTAAACTCTTTTTCCCTTTCCTTCCTCTCCCTTCTCATCAGGGTGGCCTCCTCACTGCTATGATGATCGCTTTCCTTGTTCCAGAGGGATCAGCCACCCTCTCCTCCTGTTGGTACGGGCATTTTCCTTCTTCATTGAGGTTACAGGCTGTGCTAGGCTCTGACTACAACTCTACCTGGCTGGCTCCTGCCCCCTTTTGGGCAGATATTCAGGCTAAAATGTCACCTGGAACACAGGATGGGGCTCCCTGGCCCTTGGTGGTGAGGTGGTGGCACCTCAGTGCTTGAAGCAGGCTGTGCAGTGTGCCAGGGTGTCTGCCAGCTGGGGAGCTGGCTTCCCAAAAGCTGGGAGCAGTTTGGCATGAGCAGCCCAGCCAAGCCTCCCTCCTCACATGCCCTGTGTCTCAGCTGCTGGTCACTCTTGTACCTCTGAAAACTTTTGGGTTGCAAGCAGTCTGGTGAAAAAGATTATTAAGAGTCACTGCGTGTGCTTTAATACTTCAAATATCATGTGCTGGGGCATTCCCTTTTGTGCATCACGGTTTTGCTCTGCTCTGCTATTGCATTCCCAGACTGGATGCTCCTACTGTAGGTAACTGTGAACTAGTTGTCCTTTTACTTTCTTCATCCACCTACTGCCCCTCCCCAAGTTACTGCTTCTATTTCTGTGCTGTTAATGTCAACCAGCCAGAGAAGATATGATGGATCATTCATGTAGACGTTTCTGAAAACAATGCTTGTGCTTATTTCAGCATCACAATGAGGTAGTTGATCTTTCTCAGTGCCAGGTTCATGAGGTCAGCCCAAAAGTAAATCAAAATCAGCAGGGATAGAGACATTATGGTTGCAGCACTCGCTTTGCTCTACAGGGTTTTGATGACCACAGAATTTCCTGCCTTTTAAAATTTTTTAATTGAATATTGACCTCATAGCTTGCATTGTGTATTTTGCCCCTTAACTTTCAGAATGTGAAGCTCTCAACCAGCAACCAGGAGTGACTGAACTTCACATGATGAGGTCTCAGAGACTCATACAAAGCTCAACCATTTCACAGTCATATTTCCAAAGCACCATTTCAGAGGAAGAAATAAGAAACAGGACTACTTTGAACGAAAGCACTCATTGCAGCCTGAACATTTGTAAGCTCTGCATGACAAAGGCTGGTACTGCTTTCCTGATATGTTCTACCCTACTTGGAGCTCAGCTCCTCTCCCAGGGGTGCAGACTATTTAGTGAGATCTTAGAGAGTGTCAAGGGTGAGGGCAGTATTGAGCTAAATTTGATATTCTTACTTGGTAATTTGGAAGGGAGCAGAAGAAAATCAATGAGTTACTGTTTTTTTTACTGTATGTGGCTTCTGTTTTAGAGCCAATCACAGCAGGAAAACTGTCACAGGGGTGTTTGAATACAGTTGGAGGCTCCACATGTCTGAGGGAAGTCACTTTACTCTTTGTTTGGAAACTGGCTAAAGCACCTTGCAGAGGGGTAGGGAAATATAAAATGTGTTCATAGGAAGAAGGCTTCCTAGGGGGAGGGAGGCTTTGGCTCTGCCGAGAGAAACGTCTGAATGCTAATTGTAGGTGGGAGGAAGGGGGGTACGAGCTGTCAAGTTGCCTAGGAGGAGGCTTGGGGAAAGGAGGGGGGAATATTTGGGAAATACTGCCTTTGATTAACACAGACTTAATTGGAACATAACAAAGCAATATTAAAAAAAAAAAAGGGTTGGCAAGTAAAATCTTTCCAGTGCCATACATCTGAGGAAGCCAACGGTGGCCTATGGAGAGCCTGAATGGGCCATGTGGAAAATGCCAGGGGTGTGTAATTTTATCTGCAGGGTTATGACAGCCATCATTTTGAAACACGGTGACCATCAGAACTAATTAATTCTCCAAGCCCAGAGGATGCATTGGGATGGAGCTGCAGCTGGCATGCTGAGGAATGCCGTGCACCCGGCAGAGGCCACCGCTTTTATCCATGTTAATGAGGGAGAAGGCACAGACAGCTGATCTAAACCCCAGTGCACTCACCATGCATACAGCTGATGGCAATGCAGACTGCCAGGCAAGGGGTGGTCTTAGCCATAGATTAGATCCTCATAGTGGCCTCTTCAGCTTTCTTTCTTTCTTTCCCTTCTGTATTTTTTTTTTTTTTTGTGTTCTCAAAAGAGCCTTTCAGCTGGTGAAATTGTAAACAAAAGGCATTCTAGCCAAAGCTGTGGCAAAAGGGCTTTGCTAGGGAGCCCTGAGGAGAGTGGTGTTTGTGGTGCTAACTTGGACAATGATATTTACCACAAATTTTCAGGGCAGAATTGGGTTGGGGAGCTGCAGGGCTGAGCTTAGAATCAGAATCATGCTCTAAAATTGTACGACTACAAAATCAGGGGCTGCTCACAGGTACCTCTGCTACCCTTTCAAGTTATTTATCATTGCATGTTGCTTTAAAAAAATGGAAATAACCCTCAAGGAATGGGTAAAGTCCCAGGTTGTGTAGGTTCCGTAGGATACAGGACTTATCAATAAGTCCCCATTTTCTTGGAAGTGTTCTCTGTGCACAGCTGTGAGACAGATGTACAAGGGGATGAATCCACAGGGTTTCTGGGCAGCAATGCCAAGGGGCAGGGGAAAGAAATCAATAACCTGGATCTGGAAGTGCAGGTAGTTACAGGAATATTAAAGCCATCTTTGTGTCCCTGTCTCTACTTTCCACCTACTGCCTTGTCATTCTTGATGGACCATACACAGACTCTGATGCCGTATTGCTGCCAGCTAATGGTGTGATAAAGGGAGGAGGTACTGCCCTGGTACAAAATCTCGACTTTCTTTGAACACTGTGCTCTTCCTGGTGGTATAACACACTTTAGAACCATTAAGTCGCATGTTTGATGGAGTATAAATATAGCATGTATTACTTGCAGAGATTTGAAATAAAATTAATTGCAAGTATAACCTGCTGGGTAAATACACTACAATAAATTTGTAGTTTGAGTTAACATCTGTCTGTGTAATGCCAGCATGTAAGGAGCTTCAGCTTTTAGATGTGATCAAAGGATATTGGAAGCTAGGAACTAATAATGGGCTTTTAAATTTGGCTCAAATGAATCTTTATGGCATTTCCTAAGAAAAGCTAAATTGCAATTTATAAGCGTGTAGGAGGAATGGTGGGGTGTTTTTGTACATGTCTTCTACTGCAGTTCTGCTAAGGTTGCAGTATGTAAAGCAAAAATACTAGGAAAACCCTGAGATTCCAGGATTTGGGAGGGGTAGAGGGATGTACAGTGTGGATTTCTGGTGCTGTAAGTGTTACATTGATTTTTCTAACCCTCTGGTAGAGAAGCAGAGCCGAGCGTGGCACATACATTTCAGATCTTAGCAGGTAGCCATGGTAGGACAGGGGATGTTTGGGTAATCCAGGCACCATAAGTTAAGGGATTTTGTGGAGCTGAGGGCAGGAGCAGAAGCTGTGTTGTTACCACAGCGTTTTTACCTGATGACTTCCTTCCTCACTCTAGACAATGAAGAGGGCTCGCTGCAATTTTGGCCTGTGTAGAAATTGTATGCTTTCACAGTAATATTTCTGTTTTGTCTAGTCAGACTTGAAGTTAGAATAATATAGTTAATAAGTCACTACAAATGGAACTGAATTGCAGACAGTGATATGGAGCAATCAATCAACCCTTGCTCAATTTTTTTTTTCCTCCTTCTTCCTTTTAAATGCAGCCTTTATAGCATTATCCAAATTTGTGTGTTTGTGGCTATACTGGATTGATTTCAGCCAATTATCTTGTCTAGGAAAAGCCATCCCAAAATCTGACTGAGTAAAAAAATCGTGCAGAAAACAATGTGGCACAATTCCCACAAATAGAACAATAACATGATGTTATTTTTCAGTGTCTTCCTCCTCGTGATGTGTAAACTTGCCGTGGTTTACATCAAGTTACAGGGCTGTGTGTGTGCTGTGCTAGTCGGGTAACTCAGAGTGGGAATGCAGAATGGGGGTCCCTAGGCCAAGGCTGGCCACGAGGACATTGGCAGTGCTGGGCAGAGCCAAGTGTGGTGCTCCTGGCATGAGTTAGGGGGCTGCAGGCCAGCGGGGATTTTGAACTCTGTCATAGGAAACAGAGCTGGACCTGGGAGAAGGAAGCTCAGGCTCTGTCTCTGGCCCCATTATTTAAAGATGTGCACAAGCCACTCTCCCTTCTGCCTTGGCTGTCTTCGCTCCTTTCTGCCTCTAGATAGTTTGCCTGGCTTTCACCACCCGCCAGTGTGTCCGTGCCTCCAAAGGCGACCCCCGAGGCGAGGATGGCTCCTGTACAAGTTAATGCTGGCACACAAAACTCAGTTCCTCCGGCAGCATCCTCCATCCCTCTCCAGTTCAGCGCCCAGGACCATGGAATGCTCTAGGCTGGAAGGGACCTGCCCGCAGAGCCACGGGAGGGCAGCAGAGCCCAAGCCACGGCTCCTAGCCCCCAAAGCCGCGGGAAAAGGCTCCAAAAGGAGGTCTGAGAGCAAGTGGGTAAAAAGAAACATGGAAAAGAAATGGAGATTAAAATATATCATAAGTAATAAGCATATCGGAAATAAATCCATAAAATAAAAATATAAAAAGAAATATATGAAACATACGCATTATTCTGAAAATATATTAAAATTTAAAAGGCAAACAAATATATAAAAGAAATACTAAAAGGCATAAAATAAATATAAAATTAACATAAAAATAGAATAAATCTATAAAATAAATAAAAATGTAGAAGAAAGATATAGAAATGCAATTATGGCAATGTTCAAACGATGAATGTTCTATATCATCTATCTATCTCCATCTCCATCTCTTTCTCTATCTGTATCTCTCTCTCTCTCTCTATCATCTCTATCATCTCTATCATCTCTATCATCTCTATCATCTCTATCATCTCTATCATCTCTATCTATCTCTATCTCTATCTCTATCTCTATCTCTATCTCTATCTCTATCTCTCTCTCTCTCTCTCTCTCTCTCTCTCTCTCTCTCTCTCTCTCTCTCTCTCTATCTCTCTCTCTCTCTATCTCTATCATCTCATCTCTCTGTTTGGAAACAGTCACCTGTTGCTAAAAGTACAAAGTACATGAGGTAGAAGGGAGAGGATATAATCAGATACCTGCAAAAACATATGCTGCACCTCAAAAAATGAGCAGCCAGGGAACTGTTCACTTTCCCCTGACTCCTACAAAGTTTTATATACACTGTGAGTTAGAAATTTGAATGATTTCAAATACATGGTAGCATCTACTGAAGATTCATCCAAAAGATTCTGCTTTGTGCCTTATGTGTTGAAGACTAAATTTTGTTACAAAGTTTAATGTTTGGTAGGGTTTTTTGTTTGTTTTTTTATGGTGATGAAGTAAACATACAAGGATTCTTTCCAGTTATACAAAAGCTATGGTAGAAAGACTATACTTTGTTTGAAACACATGGGAAAGTCTAAATAAACAGAAAAATGTAAAGCCAGGGTGACTGGCAATGAGATTAAGCTGAGCACACACGCAGAAAAACCTCTTCAAAGGCTCGCCTATGTGTTGCACGGCTCTTTACAGGAGGCACTTTTAAAGGACTGTGCAAAGTCCTCACCTACAAACAGATAAGCTTTGGTTATGTCTAATGTAAAACAAAAGAGCTACAGTTTTGAAAGTTTTGGTGGAGAAGTCAAGTATTTAGAGCTATGAGCAATCCAGAATTAAATGTCCTCTCTAAGGCTGTTATTCACTGGAGCAGTTAGTCAATACCGTAAAGTAGTCCTCTGGAGAGAGGTAAAAAGTAGTTTATGTGTGGGGGGTTACAAAATAGAAAGTTTCTAGGTTTTGAGTTCTTGTATTTTTTCAAATTTTAAAAGTAAAAATATTAGGCGTCTTTTATTGCTGTGACTTTTTTGTAGTCCTTTTTGTTCGGTCGGGATTTTTAAAAAAAGTTTTTGGAAATGTTGTCAACTAAAATATTAAAAAAAAAAAAAGAGAAAAATTCAAACCCACCTGTACATAAAGTTTCAATGCAGTTATTTCAAATCCATCCACGTTATTAGCTATAGAAACAAGACTGATGATGTGAAGCTCTGAGGAGGGTTAACTTACATCTTTGGGCCCAGTACCAAAACTGGTATTTGCAAATGCATCTCTTCCTGTCCTGCCAGATACTCTTCCAAGACTCTCATCCAGCACCATCTCTCTCTGTCTGTGATTGTAGGGTCTATTTTTATATCATTTAACATGAGCAATGTTAAAGCAGTGTAAAGACATATTATTTCACATTCACAACATTTTAGCATCCTCTTTTTGCCCATCATCATCGTCAATGACACTGAACCAACCAGAACCCCAAAGGCCCAGTAAATGTTCATATATGACAAATACTGGCTGGCTGCCCACAAGCTTTTAGGGATAAGGAATGGCACTGTAGGACAAAGCAATTTAAACTTCAAGTTATTGTTTGTTTGTTTGGTTTTTTCCCTGTTTTGACCCACAGCTGTGAAGTTATATAAAAACTTCAGGAATCATTTGGGGAAATTACATTATTGGTCTCCTGAGGGGAAACAACCATTTCCTAGAAGAAAACCTAGAAGATCATTAAAAATATGGCCTGAATATTTTAATGACAGAGATTGTCTTCATTCTTCCTCTGACTTTAGTTTCCATGAAAAATATAGAAAGATTTGGAAGGATCTGGAGAGTGAAAGTGGTAGATATTAGAAAGTTAGGAAATGATACATGTCTGTCTGGAGTAGGTAGAAAACTGAAAAGCAATAAAATGATTAGAGGTATTATGATGTATGTAGAAATCATAAATAGGAAATTCTTGTTTTTTTCTTATTGTAATTCTACAGTAAGAGATTTTTTGAAAGAATTGCCTTTAAAAAAAGACAAAAGAAAGTTGTTTCTTTGTAAATAAGAAGTGAAAAAGCTTTCAGTCATTTCAGCTAATGCAACTTCTCTTTATTTACTGCGTAATTGTAGGTAGATAAGTCCTCATATTTTAGAAGTTTGTGGTTGCAAAGAACAAGGCAGAAAATTGTTTCACAGGCTTCCGATGCAGTGTTTAACTAGAATGTGTAAGAAGTAAACTCTTCTTTCTTGTAGAAAGTATTTGTAATGATTTTTGGGTTGAAAGGATTTTACTGAAGGAAAAACATGAATGTGCACTTTTTTCCTCAGTTTCTGGTTAAGGCATCTATCTGCCTGGCACACTGGACTGCTCCAAGATGTAACATCTTGTCTCAGACTTTGTTGAGGAGCAATTCAAGTGCATAAACACTGGCATCTAGTGCTGCTTTAGATGTCTTTGTACTAGTGAGTGCTGTGACTTCATGGAGCAGCACCTGGCAGCCACATGGGATACCAGAAGGCCTCTAAAAGAGTCTTAGACACCTAAAACACACCCTGTGGGTGGGTATAAGGACTCTAAGGAGCTAGAAACCTGAAAGCATCAAGAGTGGCAGAAATGGTGTAGCTACTGAGGGCTGGGTGTAGGATGACCACAGATATCTCCTTGCCAAGTCCCAGCAGGCAAACATCTATAGAATCACAGTTTTTAAGACACAGATTTCCCTCTTACTTACTTGTGAATCCACAGGTCAGGAAGCATCTGCTGCCTGGATGTCCCAAGGACTGCAGTGCATGGAACCTGAGCTCTGAGGGGAAATCAAACTTATTCCCCGAATCAATATCTTCCTTCATAAAAGGATTTTTGGAATCCAGATTTTTTGTTGGGAAATCAATATAACAGAAAAGTCACAACTTGTTCTTAATCTGATGGAGGCTGCAATCAGAGGGTAGAGTAGATACTCATCTGTTCCCATCCACCACTGCTGAGTATTTCAAGAGGTGTTATGAAGCAAGTTTTCTGTCTGAGATCCAGCTCTCACTGGCTTGGCACTCTCAGATGCTGCCTAGTTTTCCAAAAGAACTCAGTTCTCATTGTGACTATTATGACCAGGTTTTCAAAAGATTTCAACAGACTGAGTGCTGATCTTCTTTGAAAAATCCTAATAATTATTTAGGTGAATAAACAGCATCTGAGTCTGGTTCTAGGAGCTGATTCTTTCTGGAAAGTCTTACCACTCAGTGATGTATATTATCAATTTTTCATGTTCTCTGTATATGATTTGCCTTTATATATTTTCAGCATTTGAGCTGTTTTAGTTGCAGTTTCTGCACAATTAGAGTAGTAGAGCAGCCATTGCTTTAGGTTGCAATAATTCAGGATCAATGAAATGTAGACTTTCTAATGACGGATTGGTCACATTAAAACTTGAATGCTATTATTGAGCAAAGTTTCCTGAGTTGCTGATAAGTAGCAAGAGAAGATATGGTACAAGAGTGAGGGTGAATTCTTCACTCAGTGTTAATACCTCAAGACCAAAGCTTAGGGCAAAATGAGACATTGCTGGTGGCACTCTTGCTTCCAAGGATGACAGCACTGGGAACAGCAGTGAAGCTTTTAAACAGTGTCCATTACAAAGTTGGATTTAACTAATTCCTGTCACAGTTCTTAAGAGGAAAAATACCTAAATTTGTGTTCTTGGCAAAACTCCCGAGTGAACACGTTTTTCTGAATTTAACCCTTGCATTTTATCAGAGTGCAAGAATATAGCAACAGGCCAAGTAAAACCAAAGGCTCATTTGATGCTCTCTTCTTGAGAACATTCAATACCAGAGGTCAAGCAAAAGAGTATAAGGAATAGACCAAATGCAGAATAATGTACTTCAAGTACTTTTTCAGGATTCTGCCTCTAACAAGTTATTTTTATCTGGTTTATATCCTTTTTTTTTGCCTCCATGGCATCTTGTGGCAGTGATTTCCACAGTGTAGTTACAATATGTGAAAAAGCTTCCCTCTTTTATTTCAAACCTTTTGTCAGATGCTGCAGTGTCAGAAATAGCTAATACTCTATGACTTTGTGAGATTGTATCATATCCCTCCAAACTCTGCCCCTGTTAATTTTTTTCCAGGTACAAGTGCTATAGTTGATGTAGTTTCCCCTCATACATGAGTGTCCCAGGATCGCTGACCTTTGTTTTGCCCTTCTCTGAGCTAAAACCTCTTCTGGTTCATCTCTGTAGCTTTGGAAATGGAAAGATCTAAGCTGCCTACAGCTGTCAGGATGTTTGAGCCTCATACACTTCTCTTGCTATGTAACAGTAAATTTTCTTCTTCATTCTTAATTCACCTTAAAAATCTTAGCGTTGTGTATGCTTTTCTGTGTACTCTTAAAAATTGAGCTGATAGTACAGAGGGGGAAGCACATGGGGGCCATGTTTTATTTATGGAGCGTGAATACTGGTTTAAAGACTCTTCTTGGGTCATGATTATTTTTTCATGCACGTGTGGATTAACGCCAGATTTCATTTGCTGCTCATCCCCCTGGCTTCTTGTGAAATGTTCTTGCCTCCGTCCAATCTGTTAGCCTTACAGTTAACTTCCCCAAACATTTTGTAACATGTTATATTTTGTTGCCTCGTTAACAACTCCATTTTAACCCATGATTTCAGCATAGTAATGCATCTTACTTCCCAGCCAATATTTTCCCTGTAGTATGAAAATCACCTTTCCTTCATTTCCTTCGTTTCCTATCTTTCCTCTCCTTATTTTGAGGAGTTTCTCTCCATAACCACTTGGTTCCTTTCAGAGACTTACATAAAGGGCTATTTTGCTGGGGAGTCTGAATGGCTGGGTCATATACAAGGCTATAGTTCTGATGGAGTTGGGGATCTATGCTCCTTGGAAGAGCAGGCTATCTGTCAAAGAATTCACAAACATTAATCATATGATTTTATTCTTGCAAGTACTGCATTAGAAAATCTATTGCCTCAGTTTCTTGACCAAGGTGCTCTGCTGTATTATCAAATTGCCATAAAAAAATTCATATTTCATCTACCATTTTTTTATCCAAAAGCAAGGTGTTGGTGCAGACATATACTTCCACTTTCTTTTACTATTTGAGGCAGAGAAATGAGAATAGTTTTAGTCATTTGGGACTCCTGTAGAAATATGGCAGTGATATTGTAAAGTGAAATATTTATTATTTTTGTTTCAAGTTGGGTAAGAATATCTAAACTATATAATGTTGGTTTCACAAAAACTGTCCAGTGAGCAGTGTATTGCTCTATCCTGTGAAAGCAGAGGTGGCACAATAGATAGAATTATGGGATTATTCTCAACAGTCTTTGAATAACTTGTTTTCTGACTGCCTTGTTGCTATAACCTCATGCTGCCCCCCAGTGTATTGTCTTTGGTTGGAAATTAGATGCCTGCACAGAGCTGCAAACATCATCTGCAGAACATGAAATAGAAAATCTCAAATGTATTTGGAGTGAGGCTGCCCTATATATTAGATACAAAGAAGTGTACTTTGAGACATGGTGTTGTGGAAGTTATATTTTCTTCTTTCAATTATTTAAACCACTTGAGCTTGTCTCTCAAACTTAATAACACCGTGAAAACCCCCTGGTGAAGCTACAGTTTTATGATACCAGGTAGGGTGTATTTTATTTTCTATTTCCTAAATTATTATTTGTCAGCAAGCACTCTAGATTGCTTTTCTGTAATTGCCTTCCATGTGATAGGTGCTCCAAGATGTTTTGTCTCTTGGACTCTTGGTCATGAAGAGCCCTTCACAAAAGAAATCTCTCTCATTCTGGTTATTGATGACTTTGGAAGGGTTTTAGGATTTTTTTTCTCTTTGCTACATCAATGCATAGAAAGTGCTTGGATGTATGTAAAACACTTTACTTAAATCCCATGTAAAATTTATGGGAAAGTGAATCTTTTTAGAAAAATACTCTTTTCTTTTAGGAATATAAAGCATAATTAAGTTTTCTCATGAAAACTTTCATATTTATGTTGGTCTAAAATGATCAGTCCAAGTATTTTGCCTACTTCTACCATGAGCATTGGCAATTATGAATTCTGGCACTAACACATCGAAAATAACATACGTTTAACTTTTATTGCTATTAGAAAATAATTGCCACAATGAAATATTGAAAATGCTAAAATGTAGCTCTTGGAAAATCTGGCTTTATGCAAGAGATTATTATGGCTAAGTCTGTTTAAACAAAGCCAAGAGGTAACTCTTGGTAGTAGTAAAAAAAAGTACTACTTTTACTACTAAAAGTAGTGGCAAAAGTACTACGTAGTACCTCTACATTAAAGACAGTAATCTAGGAGGAAAATATAGCTTAATAATTTCAGAAGAGAAAAATATTGCATGTTTTTATAGCTGAGGCAATTAGTCCAGATAATCTGCTGGAGTGAGCTGCACTCTCTAGGCACTGAAGGAAGATTTTTAGGTGTCTTTCAAATGCAGATGCTACAGTTGTATGAGTAACTACTGAGTTATGAGTGGGACCTAGTGCTGTGCTGGAGGGGTTAGGCTGGATTGTGAGGACTGGTCTGTAACTTCTGCCCAAGTTGTGCTTTGAGGTTTTAGCCTTTTTGTAAATTTTGGCTGAGGTGTGTGTGTTTTAATTTTGACTGGACAGGTTGATTTTTTCTCTTAAATCACCAGATTCTGGGTTGCTATCAGAGAGATGCTAATGATGCCAAAGCTGAATTCATGAGGTAGGTTGGATACTGTATTCATTGCAGCCCCAAAACATGCTTCTGTGGCAGCAGAGTAGAGAAATCGTCCCTGCATGCAACTGAAATATTTTCAGAACAAATAAAGAAAAAGTGATTTGTGACCTAAGGAGATATTTCCAAAATCCATTCAAGAACAGTTAGAAAAGAGCCAGCTATTTTTAATAAAAGGAGCAATTTAAAAAGGGAGAGTAGGTTGTTCACACTAGTCAGTTGGCCTAAGTGTGTCATAGGTAGGACCCCAACAATAATTAATATTGTGTCCATTGCCCTGAAAATCAACAGTAAAATACAGAAAGCTGCACAGTGGTGTGATGCAACTTGGGATGGATCTGGAAAAAATCCTGTTGCAAACTTATATGCTCTTATCCCTATATGGTCCATCATACGCAGCAAGACTCTTGTGAAACCTGGAAATTTGGAAATTCCTCAGCCAGACCATAGCTACAGGAAAACTGGGATGTACTACTGTCTAATTTCAGTCTTGGCTAAACCTTTCTTACTAAAATCATGGTTTTCCTGTGTGGAGATAACAAAACACGTTAATAATGCAATTCATGAGAATGTGAAAACTCTCAGAGAGTTACTGGACTGGAAGTCAGACTGAGCAGGAAGAATGCATAAAACATGGTTTAGACCCTGCTGAATGGGAGGTCCAGCAGCACTGTTGCTTCCTCTCAAGTGACGGAGGTGTGTGTTTTGGTTTCAAGGACATGAGATTTATCCTCTGGCAACCTGTGTGGTATGCACCACTGTAAATCCCTCTCTAAACTTTCATTTAGAAAGAAGTGCTGGAGTCTGTCCATAAAAGCTAACATTCTGTTTTCCCCAGTGATAAATTACCGTAACATTTGATAAACACAGTATGCCATAAGAGGGTATATCAGCCACTGTTATCAAAAGTTAATTTTCTAGACTAAATATTCATTTGGATCATTAGAGCTATTAAATCCTGTGTCAGGTTTTAAGGAGCTGGCTGTGCTTGAGTGCTAGAAGGAGCCTGAAAAGAATCATATCCTGTCAAGATAAATGATTGAACTGTTCAATGAACTCTTTGACTGGCATTGGTTCCAGTCATGCCAGCTGAAGCTCAATTCCTCTTTGTCTGTGTGGTCTTGTTTTCACCTTGCCTGTGGGGTGAAAGGGGTTTGATGTGACCCCCTCGCAGACGGAGGCATGAGCCTAACCTCTATTTACACCCTGTCATAATGGAGAGCTGGCAAACACTGCTGCTTGCCGCTGCTCTCCTCATTTCCCCTGCTTTTTTTTTTTTTTTTGTCAAATAGTTAGAAGTTGTGCATTCTAATAATAATCTAATTAGCATAGTAGGCTTATAACATCTTGTTTATGTTGTCTACTCTGTTTTGAACAGAAAGAAGCAAAGAAAATATGCTCTTTTGTATAGCTCAAGTACTGCCTTAGGGACTGTATATGATGTGGAGCAATAAGCTAAGTGGATAAATTCGTAGAATTTTGTCCTTTTGGAATTAAAATTTGAGATATGAGCTAATTCCATGGTGTACAAAGCATGAGGCCCACATTCTGATTGAAAAGTTGATGTATGACACTTGATACATTTTTATTTATTTATTTTTTGGCCTTCAGCAAATCTTCTCCTAACAAGCTGAGTTTGCTGATAGTGCTGTATGTTTGCACTTGACTCTAAACTAATTTATTTTCTATAACAGTAAAACTATTGTTCAGCCCCTTTTCCTTATGGCCAGAGTTTGTGTGTCACCTAGTGCCTCCTGATTCCTCCCTCGCTTTCCCTCTGGTTCATTGATTGTTTCTTGGGCCAGACTTGGGACATCAACACAGCCAAGTACCCCAAGATTCACCTACTCCATGCTCTGACAGTGACTGACCTGGAGCACTGGGGATTCCACAGAGTTCAAAGGAAATGTGCATGAGCCCTGGGAAATAAAAGGGAGGAAAAACTTGCTGGGGAATCTTCTGGAAAATAACTGTGTGGATTTCAGGATTTTCAGGTAAAGTGAAACCCTCCAGGTCCACTTTGAATGTATTGTTGCATTATGGTGGGGCAGGGCCCTGTTTTACTCTACAGTGACTGCCTCCTGACAGGATTTATCACCATAATGTGTAACAAGTTTGTGACCTACAGGAGTGACTGATAGCTCCCCTAGAATTCACAAATGTGAAGAAAAGACACCATATTTATAACTAAAAAGGAAAGAGGTGAGTCTAAAAAGAGAGGGAGAACGCAAAAATGCGCTGATGAATCTTCTTTGCATTTTCAGGGATCATTTCTATCTCTACAAGGTGATAAATCATAAATTGAACAAAAATTATATACCATTCTTTTATGACTACATTAATGGGAAACAAGATGCAAATGAGATGGAACAACTTGTGGAGACAACTAGAAACCTATTCCATAATATATGCAAATATAATGTTAGGAAATAAAAAGAGTCCCTTTGTAAATAATGGAAAAAGAAAATAGAAGATATTTTTAATGTATTCAATCTATAATTCAGACTGTTAAATTGTTTTGAATGTAAATTGTGATCTGAGGAAAGAGAGCAGGGACAAGTTATGCTTGTTCCTCTTGAGAAATTATACATGTTTCCCTGCCAGAGAGGAGATCTAATGACAACTGAATCACAGTGCTTCTGCTACTATGCCGTGGGTTGAAGAAAGCCCCTAAATTAGAGGCTGTAGAGAAGACACTAAATGAACTTGCCTGAAAGGATAAAAATCGTCATCCACTCAGGGTGCTGCTGGAAATGGAGGAGATGTGTGGAAGAAATCTTTGGTAATGCTCAGAGGGAGCCTCTGAGCATTAACGCCTTCCCCGCATGCCTAATCACTGCCCTCCAGGTCCAGGAGATGGGGAGGGATTTAGATGATCATGTGTCTCACCACTGAAACCAGTAGTAGGTCTCTCTTCATATCTCTTCTTACACTGTAACACCTTAGAGAGGAAAACTTCTTTCTCTGGTCTTCCTTTGTCTTGTTTGTATTAATCCTGCAAGGTAAAAATACGCAAATTAGTCTGGTTTCTAATCCTGTTTCAGACCTGCTGTCATTTAAGATAATAAGGTGTTGCATCTCTGCAATACTTCACTTTTTGGGTCCAAAGATTGCTTCTGCTACTATGAGTCACTAGCGAGAGTGAGCTGTGGGAAAGTGGCACTTCCGCTGTGCCAAAGCTGTCCTGTACCACTTGTCCTGAATGACTCAAACATGCCATGAGGGGCACCTGGAGTCAGCTGTAGATGGGTGTACGTGTAACAGAGCTAGTTAGAGACGTTCCAGAAAATGTTCTTTCTTGTGAGATGATACCTAGTTACAGCAAAGACTGTTTTCAGTAAAGAACAAATTCTTGAAACTGCATATTTCACCATTTTAGAGATGAAGTTTTTCTGCTTTGGCAGACTTGAAATTATCAAAAGAAAATGTTCCAGCTGGACTTCCCCTTCTTTCTCTCTTTACGGCTATTGATTTGCAAACCTTTTCAGGATTTTGGCTTTTTGTTCCATTGAGAAGAGGAAGGGTTTGGATCCTCAGATTGGCATTGGGGAGGAAGGCTGCCCAGCTTGTCTGCTACACCCTATGGTGTGGTTGTAAAGATTCATGCACATCAGCAAAGTCTTGCAGTGTGATACCCTGGCTGCTTTTTGGTCCCCAAGTGTGGCTCCAGCATGGAGCAGCAGTTCATGGCAGAGAAGCTCCATGCTAAAGCCCTTTCCCAGAGCAGCTTTTCATGCACAGCAAAGCCTTTTTACTTGTGCTTTCCTCAGTGGCTCAGAGTTTGTCCCCTACATTGTGATGAGCTTTGTGCTTCCAGGGGCTGCTTGGTTTTGGAGTAAGCCATGAACTTAGAGCACCAATTGCATTAATTGCTTTCACGCCAGCATATTTCCATTGTGGCTGCTATTATAGTTGTGTAATGTTTCTTCTCTCTCTTCTTTCATGGCTTTCTTTGCCTTGACAGGCTCAGTCAGATTCCCTCATTCACATCTGCTAATGTGAGGGCTGAATAGAATAAATCTGTGCAACGATGGCTTCAGAAAAGACGGGAGGAGGATGGTGGAGGGAGAGCTGTCTCAAAAATAATTTCTACTTAATAAGTGCCATTTCAAAAAATGATATCAGTTAGTTTGTCCAAGGCAAGGTGCTTGTGATATGAGTAGTAACAGGGCCCCCAATCCAAAAGACTTATCGCCCCCCTGTTCCTTTTTTCCTCAACTTAAAAGTCACCCAAGCGAAGGAATAGACAATGCACAGATTACTTTATTTGGCTTCATCAGGTTTGCCAGCAGAGGAGAATGCTGCCAAGCTCCCGAAGACAAGCTATGCTGGGTGCTTGCCCTTGTGCCAGTGTGAAGACAAAAAAAAATCAGGAGCCTTGAAAAGAAGCTGGTGCAGCACATGGCTCTTTCCCACTCCTCACAAATGATGGCTGTTGTGCTCGTTAACCTCTTCTGGGGCTCAGTCAGTTCATGCTGTGCAGCAGCAGAGAGCTGAATGAAATGAAAGGCTCACAGGACCCATAGAAACACCATAACTCCTTCATTTCCAACACACAGGCACAGGCCACCTTCCCCGTGGAATACCAAGTACCTCTCGTCAAACTCTTAATAAGTCAATCCTGGCTCCATGTGGCGGTGACAGCTCAGATTCCTGCACAGGCCATTGTGGGGCCAAGCCCAGCTCCTGATTTACCCCACTGGCTTTGGCAAGACACCTCAGGCTCGTGCTTGGCTTCGCTCTGCCCACACGCTTGAACGAGCCTGAGCCCTCTGCAGACATGGGTTCAGCTTAGTTAAACCAGCCCTGTCTCTGTGCAAAGCCTCGTCCTGCTCACATCCCTAGCAGGGATATAAAAGGAGACACGTAATGAGTTTTTAGCTTATAAGATAATTAAATAACTCCATAATATCCCTCATAAAAAAATGTCATTTTTATCTGAGTGGCTATGGTTCTGATAAATAAAAGAGAATCTCTTCTTTGTGCTTATAAATGAACAAAGGGGACTGTACAGGCTGATCCGAGGCCCACAGAAATGAAAGGAAAACCAAAGCCTTCAAGGCACTTCAAATGTAGGCTCTTCTAACTAGTAGCCTTTGATTTTGAGGATTTTTATCTCAAATTGAAGAGGACAAAGCTACTGTTTTAAAGGAACTATGAGCAGTTGAAGGGCATGATAAACTCCCATCTGAGTCTGTGTGTCGCAAACAGACTAAGATATGAGCTCTGATATTTAAAACAAAAGAGAAGAAATTTTGAAACAAAGCCTAGAGCTAATCAGGAAAACCTCAGAAAACATACCAAGAAAAAAAAAAAAAAAAGAAAAAAAAAAAAAAAAGAAAAAAAAAAAAAAAGAAAAAAAGAAAAAAAAAAGCTGTGACAATTTGACTGATACAGGAAAATACATTGTACCACAACTGGATTTTTCCTTTAATATTTTTCACCTCAGTTTATATATCAAAGGGCAAAGTATGCAGAAAAAAAAAGAAGGAAGAAAATGCCATTGCAGCAAAATGTATATTAAAATGTGAAATACATTTAATGATGTAGTATTAATGTATTGCCTTGGACCTCAAATTGCAATATTATCTAGTGCTTCTTAGATATCAGTGAGCGCAGGGTGAAGAACTGCTCTCCATGTGTTGTGATTCTCTTGCTTTTCTGGATGAGGGATTATTGCTGGAATTGCCCTTTTCTTTTATTACCCATCCCAGGTCCAAATCGCCATTCACTGAATTCTGTGAGCTTTTGGATTGTGCCCATTCTGCTGAGTCAGTGAATACCTTGTTTTGTTATCAAAGGCTAAAGGATCTGCTCCCCTGGTTCCTTGGTCAAGCTGAGTAAGTTTTCTAGGCTCACCATGCAGTGAAAAATAATCAGGTCAGGAGCTTATATAATAGCAATTTTCAATTTGAAAACTACATAAAAAGTGGGTTTTTAATAATCCTGTATATCTTTAAAGGAAATAGCATCAGAAAGTTTACAGCTTGTCCTACTTAACCTTGGGGAGAAGCATGTAATTGAATTTACTTTTGTTTCATTTCCATTTAAGTCCATGAATATCTATGTGCTGGTCTTATGCTTAGTATGTAAAAACCAGAAAGCAAAGCCTAGTTAAGAGAAGCAACAGCAAAATGGTATGAGTGTTTCTAAGGGATGAAAGGTGTGTGGTCTTCATTCAGACTTCAAACTGGTTTGACCCCATGTCATCCTATTGGCTTTAGTTATTGTCCTGATTTATGTTAGCACAGACAAGAGCAGGATTAGATATAAATGTGGTAGTCCATTGTTTAGATGAAACATGTTTGTTTTCCACAGCAGCATTCTGAGAAGTTGACTAGAACGAAATAATTTAAAATATCTCATTTTTTTAGAAAAAAATTATCTAAACTCATCTCTATGCTCATTTTATGCCAAATTTAGAATTAGAGATTGAAACATAAAAAAAATCCCATAGACCTAGATCATTAGCAAAGCACTCTTAGACATATTTCTATCCTGTTTTTCAGTAATTAACATACCTGAAAATATGAAGTTTTTAAATGAACTACAAATTTCAACATCTGCTGATGCTGAGATTATACTTTCAGTGAGATATAACCAATTAACTTAAAAAGTATTTTAAAAGTGCTATTTGCCTTTTCATGTGTACCTAGCTTACCAGAACATTGCATTGTTACTAAAGTTCACCTGAGTATGCGTATTCATATAATGAGCAGCTTTTCAGAAAAGAGAGTAATTCCTTGTGAGCTGAAGCTAAAATAAGGCTGGCCTAACTTGGCTGCCTTTTTGAGTTTTAATATAGATACAGAAAAGATGTCTTCACTTGTGTACCACCCTGTGGCCACTGGGACCAGGTAAAGCCTGCTGAGTGTAGAATATGGCCCTTATTAAAAAGTCTAATATGGCTTAAAATTTGAAAGCAATATGAATAATGTATATCACATTTGTATTCTTGACCTGGGCTGGTGAAACTCGGTGAACAAGCAAACGGGAATGGAGAGGACTCAGGTGTATGGGGCACTGGATAACAGGAAGAGCCCAATGGAGCATGGCAGCTTCTCAGGAATATGTTGGAGCAGGAAGTAATCCACAGAAAAAGATCTCCTTAAAAGCCAAGTGGGGGTAGATAAGTATCAGGTTTAGATTAGATACCAGAAAAAAAAATCTTCATTGAAAGACTCAACTTCTTTGGAATAGGCTGCCCAGAGAAGTGGAGTTGTCACCATCCCTGGAAGTATTTTAAAGATTTGTAGATGGTGGGGCTTAGGGGCATGATTTAGTGGTGAACTTGGCACTGTTTGCCATTTTTGAACATGGCATACTTGGCAGTTTATGGTTTGAATTAATGATCCTAAAGGTCTTTTCCAACCTGAATGATCCTATGACTATATATTGGCTTGAGGCTGTATTTTGTGACCTTCAGCTTATAATGTGGTCCCAATAAACAAAGCTTTGTGGAGTCTTCCTTTCAGAATGATGTGAGACAGCGATGAAAGGAAGTTATCTTCTTTGTGCTATCTCTTTCCCATAAAATATAATTGGAGAAATTGAACATGATACTGTGTCAAAGATACAGCTTGTCAGATAATTGTGCCTCTGGGATTTATATTTCTGTTCCTAATTTTGTGTAAGCTGTTTTAAAATGCCTCATCAAATTATGCAGAGATCATAAACATTGTGAAAAAGATGTGTAAGAGTTAAGACACACTGCAATTGAATCACCTTCCGCAATCTCCTGCAGGATATATGTTATCATATAGCGTTTAATTGAAGAATGACACTTGGGTTTGCAAAAGAGTCCCACTGAAAAGTGAACAGAACATTTTAGAAAAGCTTTTTAAGAACAGTTGTAATTTGGTTTGGTCTTGCTTTTTTTGAGCCTTTTTTTTTTCCCCCTGAAAGACTAGAAATAGAGATTTAATAAACAGGTGAACTAGAAACCATGCTCATGTATTTAGTGTGGCTAAACTGTGATGCAACAGTGTGAATGCTCCTCTGGACACACAGTGGAGCTGCCTCCCAACCTGCTGCAGTGGTTACTATTGCCATGCAGCTGTAGCAGTGTGTTCTCAGCAATACAGAAGAAATGATCATTTATCCAGGTTCACCGTGAACTTTGGAGCTTGTATTGTGCTTTGTGCTGCTGAAGCCTGGGTGGTTTCAGGGTCTGAAGTAGAAAGTTAGCATCAAACTCCGTGGTGACCTGCAACCACTGCCCGCAGGGTAAAGGCAGCCTCACTGTCAACCACTGAACTTGAACTTCAAGTTCATAACAAAGTTTCCTGGAGATGATTGCCTCCCTGGCTTAAGAATTGCATGTACAGAAAGAAAGCCTCTAGCTCAGAGTGCCCACTACTGTAAGAGGAAAATATATGGGTATTGTGGTATTTTGGAGTCCCTTGAGGGTACAAGGGACTTGACCCTCAAGCTTCTTGGGGGGAAAAAACCCAAAAGTAGGTGTTATAAAGATTGTGTGTGCCTTAACATGAGGAATCAAGCTGATTAATGCAGAGCTTCTTCAGGCAGAGTGACATCCACAAACACCACAATGTGCCAGAAAGAAAAGCAATTAAGAGAGTAGCAAATAAATTCTCTACCAGTGGTGAAATTCTCCAGAGTATGTGAAGCCTTAAATGGGGCACCATTTTGTGCTTGTGAACAGTGTGGGCTTGTAAAAGAGGGCTGCACAAAAAGTCTCATTATTTCTGTAGGTGATAGTTAGCTCCATATTCTGGCATGTTTCAGTAGTTTCAGTTAAATCTGGCAGGGCAGACTTGGTGTGAAACTGTGCTGAGGAATGTCACACTAAATCTGTATCAGAAACCAGAATGAAAGGTGGAGCATTTTTGAGTGAGCTAAGGTTTTGTCTTTCATCATTGTGAGAGGCAACTAATTTTTTGAGGGTTAGTTTGTGACTGCATCTCAGAGCTGAACACCTCACAATGTTGAGAAATTCAGAAATAATGTCAAACAGCATAACCAGACTTTGCCAATCCAAGAATTACCCTTTTCAGGATGAAATTTATACTAAAGTATCAACAGTTCCCTGAAACACAATTGTGTTGGGTTTGCAGTCAGAACATCAAGAGAGGCTGAGACTAAAGCCATTAGGAAAGGTAGAGGTTTAATCAGAGATTGAAAATACCTATTGAGTCTCCTTCCTTGGTGCATTATTCCCCAAACAATGTGGTAAGCGGTGTCTCTTATGAAGAGAGAATTACTGGGTTATGTGTGCTAATTAGGGTTCTGATAGACATTGTCTATTGATTTGTCTATCAGCCTCCTGATTAACATTCATATTTCTCTGTGAAGAAAAGCACTGAAAGATAGCTTGAGTCTTTTTTTCCTGCTGTCAGCTGGCTGAGCAAAGAGAGGAAGCTATTGCTGTGGGTGCCTGCCTGACTCCTGGGTGTTTCCATGTTTGAATTTCCTGCTTGTGACAGTATAATGTGATTTTTCTTTTCTTTGCCATGTTTACAAACTTTCCCATTATCTGAGGAATCAAGCACAATACTCATCTATGGCTGCTTGTGATGCATTATTAATCTCAGGGCACTCTGACAAAGTTGCTCAAGGTATTGTCATGAACAGTAAAAAAAGCAAATCCAGCCTACAATTTTTAGAAAATGATGAATTTAAATACAAAGCAATTATTTATGAAGACAAATATTAACGTAGGGTTGCCCATCACCAGCTTTGTTTTGATCATTGATGGCAAAGTGTAAAGATGCACTCCTTGCCCTCTTTGGTAACAGAGATTATAAGAGTTTATTTTTAGTAGTAAGAAGAAAAGAGGCATGGAAAAATATGGTGGTTGTTTTTTCTTTCTTTCTTTCTTTCTTTTTTTTTTTTTTTTTTTTTTTTTTTTTTTTGGTGTGTGTGTGTGTGTTTATGGCAGTGCCATTTTACAGAAACTCTTCCCATTTAAATAAAAATTTCCCTTGCTGTCAACTTATTTCTCTGATTTCTACACGATTGTAAATCTATCTTATAGTAAAGAAAAAGTAAATTTGATTTTGTTAGTTCTATGGCATTTGTAACAATGCAGGGAACAAAAATAACCTATGCAACGAGCAAATGCAGGATAGGTGCATTTAGATAGACACTTTAGCGCAGAACGATGCACAAATGAAAAGTAAAGAAATCAGAAAAACAAGTTAATGGAAGAGACAAAGATTCTGAAATTAAACTCTAGATAAACTATGCTAAAAAACCAAACCTGCACATTCAAGTATCTCAATTATCTTCTATTTGTGAAAGATGCAGGGGCAGTCAGTCATGTTTTCCATTTGTCTTGCGTGAAAAGGCTACTGTTATTTTTCCCACTAGCATTGATCAATGCAATGGAAAGCCTGTTTTCAAATAAGATTGTTTATCAGAGAATAAAAAAAGGGAGGTTAGTTAAGGAAGCATTGACACTGTTACTGAGTCTGTGACCACGGGAAGTAGGAGAACATGATAAAAAGAAACCATGTTAATAGACTGCAGTAACAAAAACTCTTATGTATTTAGCTGTCTCAAAGATGCTTTTAACAAGACTTACCATAAAGGGGGAAAAGCTGCATACCTTTATTGGTAAAGGTCAGTGTGTATTTCCTGCCCTGGTTATGCTCTGCACCCAGGATGAAGTGACTGTAGGCACAAGTCGCTACAACCCATGCCAGGCTCTGGAACTGAAGTGCTGCAATTCAAGAGACTTGGAAAAAGAGCTTCTGGCTTCCTCTGTCATGCCCATGCAGCCCTTCACAACTGGTGCATCAACACTTAGACCTCAGACTGCAGTTTCTTTTTTCTATGCACTCACCTGCATTTATATTCCTTCTCTGTAAATGGAGGGCAGGTGGTACTTGATCTTTTTTTAAAAGGAGACAGACATCATCCCCTTCTCACTGGATATCCATAACCTCTCTTTAGTTGCTGCTCCTCTGCCTTGAGCAGTGACTATGATTCTTAAAGCCACTCAGAAATGTAGAAGTCCTAAATCTCAGAGAAATATCTGAAATTTGCATTTGTTAAAAATGCTTTTGTTGGTTTTGAAATGGGACATAGGCCATACAAGACACGCTTGTAACAGCTCTATCCTTACACTCCAGAGATTATTTTCACAGGCATGGTAGACCAGCTGGGCTCCACTTACACCTCTTCTCCTAGAGAAAGACAGGAGATGATGTCAAGTAGATCTACAGAGTTCTGGGACACACTGAGTGTTATGATTTGATATGTTTAAACATTGATGTTGCAGTCTCATCTATTCTTTCTCATACATGCACACAAAAAATACTGAATTGGGATTGCATGTCCTCACCCAAAACAAGGAATTAAGACAGGTATATTGAAAAAATTGAGGCACTGGCCAACAGTATGCAACATCAAACCCACATAGCAAATACAGCGTATTTGTCAGATCACAATAAATCATCTCATTGTCATGTAACAGACAGCATGGAGCATGTTTGTCTACATGAACATCCAATTTGCCTGCTTGTAATGAAAATGCTGTTTTCTGGGAATGTTGCTGCAGTGTTTTACATGCTCTCTTGCTCACATGCACATGGTATATGAAAGGACGTTCTTTTCATAACTGAAAAATATCACTGGAGAATAGGCAGTTTTATTAAAAGTGTGTCTCCTGCTGACAGTTTACATATTTTGACAACCTCTTAGAGAGCAGCAATAATCAACTTGAGGCCATGCTGTGTATGGCCTCAGTGATGCATGGCAGGAGCGCCGAGACCCAGCTCCGCATCCCGCCCGCACGCACCCCCGGTGTGCTGGAGTGGAATTCCAAGTGCAGCTCTGCATTCATTACCACCTAATTATCTGCCTCAACGTCGTTCAAAGTCATTTTTCCTCATGACTAAACTCAGTCCAAACATTTTTATTTACCTGTGCTGGCAGATTTTCATATATGAAGGAGTTTCATATCATCTCAGCTTACATGCTCATGGCTCCAGCCACAGCAGAGGCAGCACTGGAGTATTAGACTAAAGCCACTTGGGGACACAAAGTTGCTCTGCTTTCTGCTTGTCAATCATATGTAATTTTGCAAAAAAGAGAAATAAATTCCGGGCTTCCCTCTCCTCCATGTATAATTTGAACCATCACTTGCATAAAATTAACAATAATTCTTTTCCCCCCAAAACATTAATTATAGCAAATCCTTGACCACTGAATAAAGGCAGAGGGTGACAGCACAGATCTTTCAAAAGGAACAGTAGGTTGGCTTCTACATGGACAAACTGTTATCTTTCCAGTGCTTAATTTTTAGAAATTAAACTCTTAAAAGAAGGCCTTTGTTATTACATGCTTTATCTATTATGTACTGGTGGATTCTTTGAGTGCAAATGAGAATAAACACCACAGTGTTTTTGTGGTGTGGTGGTGGGAAAAAAGAAATTTTGTTGCATTTCATGGATTTATTAGTGATTTTATTGATAGTTGTATGGAACTTTTAAACAACAAACTTCCAAGAAATGGCAGTGGAGGAGATGGAATCAGTTTTGAGAATAAGGATAGCCTATCCCACGCAGAATTACACAGATGATAGCTGTGATCAACTGGAAAAACAAACAAACAAACAAACAAAGAAAATTATTATGACCTGTAGTTTCAGAACTGGTGCCTGTACCATAGTGTTATATTTTGGCTTTTAGATGTTGCTCAGTTGTCATCTATGTGTGAACACAGTGGACCCATTCTGGTAAATTCCACAGTAGAACAAACAAGGGTCTAACCTACATACCATTGATATCTGCTGGAAACCAGCTAAAGACATAAAATGGCCAAATATATCCCTGAAACGTATTGTTCAGGGGTTTGTTTGGAAACCCTAAATAGCCATAATGGGTGGCAGAAGCCAATACTGGAGAATATTGAATATGGATAGGAGAAAAATTTCTCCTCTCTAGAGACTGACCACTACCATATGGTATAAAGTATCTGTGAACTATCATGTATTTTAAGAAGGACTTTTTGAAATCTCTGCTCATTCAGGCTCCAATTAATAGAAGAATGAAGGATATACTGCTGCTAGTCTCTGATTATCTCTAGAGATCTCACTAAAATTTGCTACCTCGGATTGCACATACAGAATATGGCTTTTGGATGATGGGGTCAGAAAAAAAATGATTACACAAAATGGTCATATCTACAGGCATTCCCATCTGAAAGGACTTCCTTCAAACCTGTGTGACTACATGAGCTCCACAAGAAAGGCTTTTTTTCTTCTGATGAAAGGGAACCCTGATATAGAGGGAAACTTTCTGCCCATGGCTTTAGCACAGTCAGGTTTCTTCTGATCAGATCCAGTGCTCAGCACAATTTCTTAAATGGAAGGCTTACACGCCATAGCTAGAGAGGTTTAACAAAATACCCTGCCAAAGCCTCCCTTCAGGCTTTACCTTGGTTTTCATTTGTCCTTCATCTTGGTGCTATATCTGAATGTCTGGGGTGGCTCTCTGCTGTGTCTCAGGGAGAGAGATACTCTTTCCAGTCTATGCTGCTGAAACTTTCACCCAAGCTTTCACTTGCAGATTAACTTCCTGAATGCCTGCTCCATCCAGTGTACCTGCTTAGCTGTTCCTTTTGTATCACATAGATAACAGCACCATCATGTTGGAGTAATTTCTCCAGATTTCTCCATATTTAATATCCTGATTTTGTTTCTTATTTTCATTTTGTCTTCTGAAATATCCCTATTTCAAGTATTTAGGCTACTTTTCAAAAACAACTTATGTCCCCTTCATTTTACTCAATGAAGACAAATGGTTTATCCATCCACAGCTACACTTTACCTGCTGCTGCTGCTGCTGATTGTTCTAGGTCAAAACCCAACCTTCTCTTTGTTCAAAATACTAGCTGAGAAAAAATGATCATTAATTCATATGGGTGACAACCTGCACACCTCTGGCTGGAGAAACCAAGAAATCTTACTGATGTTACCTGCATCTGTTTCTGTTGACCATTTTAGTATGTGTTCCTTTTCTTTAAGCTATACTATTTTAGGTAATACAAAATTTTTTGGACCAGTTGTCCTTCTTTTCAGAGATTGTATCATAAAGGTATCCAAAGGAGAACTGGCATCACATGAGGCCCTAAATTCTAATTTAGTATAAACAATGAAACTCCTGATAAAGGTGATAAGTCTCTACATTTTTCAGAAGGAAATATGGGATAAGTCCTGTTTTGTAGCTGTTGCTATCAGCAGGATGTCCTGCTGAGCTTGGTGACAGAACAAGAAACAATGTACACAAAGTGAAGCACATGATATTCCATCTGAACACAAGGAGGTACTTGTTGGGAAGTTACCCAAGGGAGGCTGTGGAGCTCCTGTCTGTGAAGATATTCAGCCCCATCTGGACACATTGCTGAGCAACCTGCTTAAAAGGGAGGTTGGATCAGGTGATCTAAGAAGGTCCCTTCCAGCTTTGATTTGGGAATTCTGTAATGACTTACGGTTTAAACAGTGACTCTTTGTTTATGTTATCTAATGCATGTTACTTTCATTCCATACAATGGTGGCTTTCCTCAAGGTGCCAAGGTCTGCTAACTTATTCACAGACATGTTCAGTTTGTTCCTGTTTTGTGGGCTATGTCTTAATCTTCCGAATTCCAAGGTTCAGACTGGAAAAGATGGTCAGGATATCATGTCTTACTAGATGGAGTCATCTAAATGCCTTACTGAATCTGTGCATAAGACAGTGAAGAAATAACAGAAACTCTTTATTTATATAAACCAGAATGTTTCTTTAGTTTTCTTGTTCTGATGCTTTGCATCTTGAATTGCAGACAATGAATTAATTGAAATACCCCTTCTGGGAAAAATGGGAAAACAAGCTAGCACTGGAGATACAAACAACTTTCTCAATAGTTTGGCTAAGGAGACTGCAAAAGTTTTACTTTAGACATCATGAGAAGTGTGCTTGACCTTTGTTTCTCAGTATTAGTTATCCATATATTGACTTTAATTCTCCTAGAAGTGATTCTTTCAGTTTCTTTCACATTTATTTATAATTGATGTAGCAACCTTTTGCTGGCTTAGAAATAGACACTTTCAAATGCCAGCTAAATCCCTAATTCAAGTACTCCATACTCCTCCCGTGAGGATTGCTCTGAACTATATGGCAGCTAAAAAAATAATAATATTCTGAGAAAAAAAAATCCCATCTTTAGGAGTCTGGTTTCATCTTACTGATTCATGCAAGCAGTGAGGTCTAATTGCTGCTTATGTCTGCTTGGTTACAGTTTTGCAAGGCATGACAGCATCCAAATTCAGTATTTTGTAATGAATATTGCTTCTAGGTTTTCACCTGAGAAATCTGCTCCCTGACGAGTGATTTGTAGAGAGCAAAACTCTGCAGGGGTGAGAGTTTAACTTGACTTCTCTTGCATTCATGTGTATAAATCCCTTATCATTGCCTGGACCTCCTATTTGGGGCTAGAAAACTTAAATGAATGGCTAATGAGAAACTCAGAAGACCACCGAGATTTGCCAAGGGTTTTGTCCATTTGTTTATTAGGCAGTCCAGTGTGACATAGTTCTAAATACTGGCGTTGTTGACTTAACACCGCGTGGATCTTCAGTGATACCAACAGGGGAAGAACCTCAGCCTGCTTTTGGGAGAAGCTGCTACACGGGTGAGGTTTGAAATCAAATGCGTGAAGAGAGTGAGCTTGGGGCTGGTTGTGATGTAGCTGTAAAACACAGTGAGCAGGCACTGCTTTGGCAATGGTGCAGTAGGTAAAGCAGAGGTAAGGTCTTGTGAGAGGATGATGAGTGTGTAGGTGCAAACATGCACTTATATATGTCCATGAATCTCCGTGTGTGGATATATAACCTCCTAACCTCCTCCCCAGTCAGTGCAGTTGTGCACAGCACAGAACAGTGTGCTCATGCAGCTGGAGCAGAGACGTCCCCGTGGCCAGTGCAGGGAAGAGCAGGAGATAGCCCCACCCTCACACACCTGCCAAAACCAAGGGTACCAGCACACCTGCAACATTTTATCTCCTCTGAAAGTTTCTGAGGGATTGGTTAAGTGCTTTGATACTGCCCAGTCTGGGGTGCAGGTAGCTGTAAGTTATCTGCTTATTAAGTGGCTGGTGTTTAACATCAAACATGTCCAAAATCATCAAAAAATCAAATAATTCGGCTCTGATGCACAGATACAACATCTTATTTGTGTAAGTTACTGCACAACATCCGAGGGTTGTTTTTCCCTCCCTCACATCCAACGTATGTAAATTCCCCGATTTGTGGTGGTATGAAAATAACAAAATATTAGCACTATTTCAATATCTTCCACAGCAAATTTTCTTCTGGAGTTGAGGGAATTCGAGAGCACTGTGCGTTGTTTTCCTTCCGCGACTGTGGCGGCGAAGTGCCTGGCGCTGTGGGGACCCCTCGGCTGCCCTTTCTTCCCTGGGTGCCCATTGTGGCGGGCTCATTCATGCATCCCTAAATCCAGCGTGTGCAGCAAAACGCTGACTTCCAGGGGCAGGAAGGGCCTTCCTGAAACCGCCCCGCTGGCTTGAAATGCTGCATTTGTTTTATGTCCTCCTCTGGAGAGAGCGGAGCCCGCTCGGCTCCCCACCTACCCCGGGCGAGCCTCCCTCGGTGCCTGCCCCAGCACGGGGAGCAGCCCCTGGACGGGCCCCCGGCCCCCCCTGCCCCCTTAATCCCCCCGCCCGCCCGCGTTGCCCGGCCAACAGGCCAGACAAGCAGGTGATGCATTGACAGGGAGCAGATGGTCTCCCGCCGAGGTAAGCGGGGCTCAACAATGAAACCATATTGATCATATTGCTCCTTTTATCTTCCTCAGCCTCAACTTCGGTCTTGAGGTTTCTCCGCTAATAACACGCACCCTCCCCCCAGCCCCCCGGCTTGCCCCCTGCCCCGTCACCGCGGCCTTCCAGCGCTTCTGGGGAGAGAGGAGCGCCGGCCTTCATCCTGCACATCCACATCCAGCTCTGATTCCTCTCCTGCTGAAATCCTGCTGGGAGGGGGGAAGGCCAAAGGATGCCCACCATTTCCCTACTCCCTATGACCCTTCAACCTTGTTTCCCTTGTACCCCTCTCCCTCCTGCCCTCTTTCCCCTTTAGCAGGGGGATGAGGAGACTGTGAGGCCCCTCTGCCCCAGCCTGACCCACTGAGGCACAACATCACTCACTGCCTCATTGGGCACCTCTCTCTTCCTCTTCCTTTTGCCCCCTTAACCTTGATTATGTTTGTGTGTGTATAAAATAGGCTGGGGAGGTGACTAATTTGCTCCCACCTGCCCTGTGCGGGAGAGCACCAGGGACCCCCTCTCCTGTACTGTGCCTGTGGTTGCAACTCCTTCAGCCTGCTCAAACATGTTTAGAGGGAAGCAAAAACTGATGCCTTTCAATGCCTGTCTCTGCTGCTTCCTCTCCTTAACTGCACAGCCTTCTTCAACAAACAGCCAGAAACATCCCCAGTCTCTCTTGGTGCTCACATCTTGCCCTTTCTCCTCCAGCATGCAGGGCCATGAGCATGAGAAGGAGCCCTGGAGCTCGCATCTTACATCATGTGTCCCCCCTCAGACACTGGTGTACAGATAAACAAGAGAGAGAACCCAGGCTCTCCACCTGCCTCCTCTCTTTGCTTCCCTCCCTTTCAGAAGCCTCAGCCCACATTCACTGCTGTGTGAAGATGCTAAACACCAAGGGCTTGAGCACTGTTAGCCACTATTCACAATTTTAATACTAGCTTCATAGCTGTCACATACATTCATTGCTGACTGCAGGCTTAGAATAGCAAGAGGGAACTTAAAAATAAAGAAAAAGAAGGAGCATGTAAGGAAAAAGAAAAAAGAACTCCTAAGGGCAGTTTGCTATGGTATCTGCACTTGTTTGCAGGTGGTTTTGGAAACTATAACTACTGTAACTCCACACAGTGTTCTCTAAAGTAGCTGTCACATTGTGGTTTGTTTTATTTTAATCTATTATGCCAGCACACATGCACATTTTTTTACAGTAGATAAAAATGCCTATAAAGGCTTCACCCTTCTTTTTTTTTTTTTTTTTTTTTTTTTTTTTTTTTTTAATAAGGAAAAAAAAAGAAGAAAGAAAATCAAAGAAAGAGGCTTGTGAATGAATGAAAAACAATGCAGGGTCACAAAGCTGTCACAACCAATGTCATAGTGGTGCTGCTGGGCAGGCTTACAGAGGACTTCTTGTTCCGTGATTTTTATGGTGATCGGTAGAACGCATGTAGCACTTTGAGAACAGGTTCAGGACAAGTGGCAAAGAAAAGGCTCCTCACAATAAACTTTTCTACAGCACTGGGAGCATTATGCCTCCAAACACCTGTAGTTTTCAAAGAAGGAGCTGTAAAAGACACAAAAAATATATATAAATAGCAAGGCAAGACACTGTTTTAAAGTTGCACTTCATGTCACAATTGCACACAACGGTGATTTTTTTTAACTCGTCTGAGACTGTGGAGTTTAAAAAAGTCACCGAAATATTACTGAATATGAGTGCCAGAATTCAGAGGATGCTGAGCTTGGGAAACAGAGAAATGAGATGAAAAGAGAAATGGAAAGTTCAGCCCAGTGATCTGGCAGGTTATCAATACTGCTCTGTGATGGTCCTGCAGGAACCAAGAGCCTGCTACTCCTTCTGAAGCATGTCCCTGAAATGTGCACCAAGTCCCCCTGACGTGTGAAGCCAGGGCCTGCCCTGAAGTCCAAGGGGCATCCTTACATATGCCACTCAGCCCAAGGGCTCAGTATTACAGTCCAGACTTTCTTGTGTAGGTACTAAACGCTAGTTAAATATGACTGCTTTAGAATTTAATAAAACCATTTATCTTCCTTTTCAATGTTGGAATAAACGAACAAAATATCATTAAGAGGACATATAAAAAAGGGTCCCTGGCTTCATTGACTCTCAAGTTGATGAAGGGGACATCTCTTGATCCCAAGATTCCTCATTCCAGTAGATGTATTGTGAGCCAGGTTCCCAGTGCTTCTTGGGGTGAACACCATTTCATGTCAGAGTAGGAAGATATTTTCTTTAAAAACTTGTAACAGAGGTCCTTATTAACATCCAGGAGACCTCTGCCCAGGGAGAAACCTCTTCCCCCTCCAGAACAGCCAAAGTGGTTCATTATTTCACAAAATTAAAATTTTGTATGAAACAGACTTTTCTTCATTTGAAAAAACTAATATAACTTATTATGATTCTCTATGTCCCTCACCATACCCCTTTTCTGTCCTGTTTTTCCTTTGGGATTAATTTCATTAGGACTCCTGCAGTCTTAAATTTACCAAAACTTTTTATTTTGATAAAGTTATAAAAACCCAACATTCATTGTCTTGATTGTTTCTGTTGCTAAGAACTTTGTTTAAAAAAGGGGAAAAAATCTCCTCAGTTGACCTCAGACTTCATCCTACCTCTTCTTACCTTTTTTTCAATTATAAATGTAACTGCATGCAACTTAGTTGATTGAAATATGGTATGTTTGAAGCAGTGGAGATTTCTGCATGTTTTCTTTGGAAACTGATCTGATATTTTGTTGAGGGTACTAATCAAAGGTGGGGTCACCAATCTGCCACATGACACTCAGTGCCTTGAATGACAACATCTTGTTTCATTGGGAAGTCTCTGGACTCAAGCATAACTTATTGAACTGGTAAATATATACCAGGTTTTAGTATTACTTGATAGAGGGTTGCATTTCTGAGGGATCCACAAAAGTAAATAATGCTTGGCATTTTTAGATCACTAGCCTGATATTTGCACCTCCTCTGTACAACTGTCCTGCAATTGGAATAAGATGGAAGCCACTGTGACAAAGGTTGAACTGAAGGTTACTTTATCTAATAAATGAAACAGTCTTCTCTGTTCCCTAAACAATTTAAATACGCTTTAGTAAAAATTGAGAACTTTTTTTCCCCTCTCTCTCTCTTTTTAAATATTGTTTGAAGCTTTTTAGCTATATCAAAGAACCCTGTAGATGCATGCACAAGAAGAATGTAGTATAAAAATTTTAGAGCTGCAATGTAATCTCGTAGGGATCTGGCTTATCCTATTAAACCTATAGTTTAAAGTAGCTCAAAATATTGTTTCCTAGTAAAAAACTCCTTCTTTTCTAGTAGTTATTTTTTGTATTAAGATGACAGGAATAAACGGTTTTTTGCTCCTTAGATAGACCTTAAATGTAGAGTTTAATCAAAGGACAATGAATTTTTCTGTTGGCCTCAGGGAGCTTTGGCTCACTTAAAACTTCATTGAAATGGTGCAGGGCCATATTACACTGATTCTGGGACTTTTACCCCTTCCAGTGAGTCTAACCAGAACAATAAGTGTATTACATCTGGGAATTTCAAATCAAGTGTACATCCATGTGTCCCTGTCTTGGTGGGAGTTAGATGTGCTTGCCTTCAAATTAATTACCATGAGATAAACAGCAATCTGTTATCTTTGGCTAAAGCATAACTAAGATTTTTTGTTTAGGACAAGGTTTGGGATATTTTTGTGAAAACTTGAGTCTGTCTGCTGGTGATAACATCATGAATCCTAGACCTGAGCACACAGCAGCAGATGGGACAAAGGAACTACTGCTGTTCCCAGTTTGTGTGGGCTTTGCCACTACAGGGTTGTGAAAAATTGCCATTTTCCTTGCAAGTTGAAAGACATTCTGGTGCCGTGGGCAGTCCAGGATTTTAGCACCTCAATTGTGTTAACAGCAGAACTATGGTTCCCTAATTTCTCTTGAAATGCTGATGTCCTTACCTGCCCTTTGTGATAATGGGGTTAAATAAGTTCACTGTGACTAGCAGTGATTTACTAGAAGGGTTATATTTTGCCTGTAAGAATTTGAGACTGAGAGCTTGATTGTGTGGAATAGATCTGCTTTCTGTATGTTTCGTTAGTTGTTGCTGGAGCATGGACTGAGATGAAGATATTTTCTTTGCCTTTGGATCTATTCCAGACACTTTTTTGGACATCTCGGGACTGTTCATCTTTCAGAAGTCCAGAGAGATGTATACTATGGCCTATTTTGGTCAACTTGAAGTTGATCAGACAATGAACCTCATATTCAAATGGGTATTGGCTAGGACAATTACAGCATAATTAATTATTGCAATTTTTACTTTGTAAATCACTAGTCTGCAGCCTTGTCCAGGATTTCTTTACAGCTTCATATTGTTCTGTTATTACTAATCAAGAGTGAAACCATGAGGCCAAGACCTTTTGGGATCTGAATACCTGCATATATAAATAATTACTGAAGTTGGTGGGACTAGTTAAAAGTATAAAACTATGCAAATCATTGCAGCAGTGAATCTGAAATGTGCCTTTGTTCATTATAAATTGCTTGGTTTAATTTGTTATATCTACAAATACCTTCAGACATGGATATTTATATGTGTGGTTATGCTTGTAAGCAAAGTTTATCTTCTCTTCCAGCAGTGCCAAAGTAGAACTTTCTTGACCATAAAGCAAAGAAAGAGTTAAGGTTTTTGAAAATAGCTCAATATTATTATTTGTAGTGTCATTTAGTTTTGCAATGTCTGTAGTCATGCTTTTTTGCAGTTCTGTTTGGCTCTGGGGAGTTTGCTGACTGTGGAAACTCTATTATCTTTGAGATAAAGTCTTCCTGACACTCAGAATATACTCTTTGACCTTATATCCTCTATTTCTGCTTTCTCATACGCACACTCTTCTTCATGGCTAGGAAACAGATTAAAGAGATAGCAGGCAGTGTGAAGTTTCAGCTCTAACAGGGCGTTGAAGCATCATCAAATAAGATTATTATTTGAGAAGGGCAAGGAGGGTGCTTAGCTCAGCAGCCTGATAACTTGTATTGACTTGTTCTTAAAGGTGCTCTCCTGGTCAAGAATTGGTACTGGTGAGCTGAATATATCTGAGTAAGGAGTGCTGGAGTGGATGCTATGGTGTTATCCACCACACAGCTTTTGGATTCAACAGGGTTTCTCTAACAGAGTTTATATCTTAACAGTATTTTAACTTTCAAATGCTTCAAAATCTAGCCCTGCCACATCCCTGGTAACTGCAGTCATTGGTTTCTGCACTGTGGCAGCAGTCTGGTTACGTGAAGTAAACTGAGAGACAGGATCCCAAGTTTCCTAATTGTTTCCTGACTGCACAGAGCAGGGAGCCTATGAAAGAGCCAGGGTTAAATCTGCATCTGAGCAAAACAAACAGGTCCCGTTTATTGTAAGCTGAAAGAGGCAGATTGGCTATAGTTTCTGGCTTGTGCATTATTGTCACCATGGCTGCTTCCTTCATTCTGACAATTGAAAACTCCAATATTCCATACCTTAAAAATCTAGTGTTATAGTTTGTTGCATGGTTTTCCACTCATTCATGTTGCTCCTCAGTAACTTAGCAATGACCAGTCAAGATATGCACACACCATATTGTTTTACGTGTTTGACTAGAACACTGACAGATTAATAGGAAGGGTAAATAGCTCCGCACTCTGTGGTGGCTCAGTGTGGGCTGGCAGGATTGACTGCTGCCAGACTTTGTTGTATTTGCACAGAGGAAGCCGCAGCAAAAGCCTGCTGGGGCAAGGTGACATGGGTCATGGGTATTTGTTTCTCATCTCTATAGAAAACAATTGTCCTCTCAATGGAAGACAGCTTTTGGAAACTATGTGGTTCCACTAGTGGGCAAGCATTTGTACTTCCAGAGCGCTAAATAAAATGCAGCTATAGAGTGGCAGATGTGTTAAGTATCTGCAATATCCTGCATATCATACAGGAGAGTTTGGGTTCATACACTGGTAAGTTATTTGCATCTATTTCTTTGACTTCCTCAGTTTGGAAGAAAGAGAGTATTGCTCAGATTTTCATGGGTATTTTCCTGGACATTTCTTCTATGCTGAATACTTTTCTAAGATATCCTCTTAAGAAGAGCACAAGGGCTCCATTTGTCCATGATAGAGCTACTTTGATTATTGCAAAAGATCATTATTTTAACAATTGCTAGCGCATCACCTTGGAAGGCCATCTGAGACCTCGTCTTTACAGAAATAGATACCATAAAAATTTGCAGTGACACTGATCTTTTAAAGTGATCACACAATTATCAAGCATCTAAAGCAGTATTTTTTGTTCTCCAGTTTCCAATGTGAGGTGCATCACAAAGCCAGTTTTTGACAAGTTGACATACATGTTTGAGGTCCAGAGTCAGGATCATGGCTTCTTCAGCTATGCAGGTTCTGGGAGGGCAAACTGAGGCACCCACGTTCCTTGGGTAGATGGTCTTTGTTGCCTCTTGAGGAGCTGAAAGTCCTTGTGAAGGACATGTGAACATGCATCACCTGGACATACATTAGGTAGTTTGGATACTGCTGGTGGTGATGTTATGGCAGTACACACTGCTGTAATAAACCCTTCTAAGAGGTTCCCTTGTGCTGCTTCCCAGGCTACCCCTCCTGGCCCCACCAAGTACCTGAGCTCAGTGGTTGGCCTTACACTGGGGGTGCACCTGCACTTAGTACAGCTGGGATGGCTGGTCCAGCCATCTCCAAAGGTCACAGAGAGGGCCCTGCCCACAGCAATTTTAAGCCACAGTTTCTGAAACTCAGACTTGTGCCATGACCTTCCTCCTTTCCTGAGTTATCCTTGTGGATATACTCTGTTTTGCCACATACTGCAAAGGTGCAGAGACTCCCCACTCTGTCTGACCACCACAGAGTGTTGATTAAACAGTGTTAGGTACTTTTCTGTGTCTAAAGGTTTGTGTGATGTTCACCCATGAATTGCCCTGCTGTCTATTTCCTAGATGTGGTTTTATTCTAGGTAGGGTAGTGGCTGCATGCAGTGTGTGAAGAGTGTGAGCCTCCATGCAGTGTAGGCATATGCCCATTGGAATACTGCTTTGTCTAACATTCATGAAGTTCATTTCCTTGAGAAAAAAACTCAAACAAAACCAAACCAATAAAAAACCTGCATGGCTTTAATTTAAATAATTTTTGATTTCATGAGACTCACTTAAAATAAACAGTGGTGATAAAGAAACTATTCACTGCTTACGTATAACTCTCAACCATGTTGACAGCCCATAAGAAAATTAGTGTGGGAATCAACCCCCTATTGTCAGGATAATGTAAACACATGACAAAGGTCCTTAACTCCAAAAAGGGAGGAAACAAGCAATTCCTCTCCTTCCTTCCTGCAGTGTGTTTTACCCTTTCTCTGCTCTGGGGTAATTATTTGCACTGTAGGGAGGTGGCCATAAAGCACTATCACCCTGAAAGTGGTGGCATGAACAGATTGCTGTGGGGTGGGGTGTGAGCTTGCAGAGCCTCAGGCACAGCCTGGTGACTTTCCCTGTTTCAGCACAAGCTGCAAAAGCTATTTTGCATTGCTCCCAGGATAAAAAAACCCTGTGTGGGGGCTGTACACAGTAATATACTATATATTCAAGCTCTAATTTGCCTCACTGTATTTGTTTTGTATAGAGGTAATCTGATGGGATGTTGTTTTACAGTAGCTTGTTGAAATAGCTGCAGAAGATCTAAGGATCCAGACTGGACCCCAGACTTTTTTTTTCTCCTCAAGTAGAATATTTGAATAGGTTAATGGGCACAATAAACCTGTGGACAGTCCTGAACCACATCATGATGTGACAGTGATTAGTTGCTGCCATTTGGTAATGGAGACAAGACTCTCTTTTTCCCCCATTTACAATGACCTTGCCAGCTGTCACTGCATCTTTTCAGCATATGTAGAGACACTGCGAGGCAACCACGCAATGGAATAGGTTTCTGGGTTTTGGCCATAGTGAGTTTTACTGAAACTTCAAATGTTCTTGGACTACATATACATATAGTTTACATGTAAACTAGAGGTATATAAAATTTCAGGCCGTACAGTCATGGAAAAATTAAATATATCCTTGCCCTGAAATTTATCATTCAAGGTTTCGGGCTTGCAACAGATATTTTCAATTCATGTGATGTTAAAGTCATGATACAACTACAACCTAAAGAATCTTAACTTTTATCTCAGGTATGCCTGACTGTGAAGTCTGTAGAGTCAAAAGGAGAAGAAACATATAAAAGAAGCATTAGTGTCAAATATGGAGATGGAATAATTTCCTAACTATTTTGTGCTACATGGCTTCATGCATCAGTATTCAGAGAAGCCTTTACAGAGACTTCCCATGAATTTAGGATGCAATTTCACTTTCCCTCTGCAAACTTCTGCTACTAAGGTTTGGTGCTGGCCACCACTAAAGGGGTGGTATTTTCATTCCAAATACTCTAGTGTTTCCAATGGATCTGCTCCAGCACAAGTATGCCATGCAGAAACTGCTCTGGCCAAAGCACTGGCTTAAATTTGAGCAAAGAAATTAGTCCTTAGAGGCCTAATAATTTCCTCTTGCAAATAAGTTGGCTGTGAGGGTAGAAGGAGTGAATAAATATATGTGGTAACTGGAATGTGGACAAATATACAGAAGGTCTGAGAGTGTAGGGAAATTTGGATTCTTAGAGAGATCATATCCTCCCTTCCTGGTGTGACTTTTAGCTGGTTGGATCTTTACAGCATTTTGGAACAGATGCTTTCCATTGGTATCCATCATGTTATTGACAGTTCTTCACCTAAATTATACTTGGTAGTATCCATCAACAGCTGTACATTTAGCAATGGCAAAGAATTGAAGTAAACAACAGTTGTATCAAATTTTACCGCTACAATTGGGTTTTCTTTTCAGAGTGCCTGTTGAAAAGTTAACTGTTTTTAATGGATTTCAGTATTACCATTCATTATTTCTGGACAATACCCCCTATTTTAAATTTTTGAGGCATTGTTTCACTGGAGACAGTGAAGAACAGATCGGATGCAGTTCTGTGCCATGTTCTCTAGGCTGACCCTGCTTGAGTAGGAAGGTTGGACCAGATGACACACCGTGGTCCTTTCAAACCTGACCCATTCTGTGATTCTCTGATTGTTTTTGTGTTTGCCAAAACAGGTGATGTAAACTGATATTGTCAAAGCTTTCGCTGAGAGTTAGGCATCCAGACCCCAAGGACCTTAAATAAAATTGTGCAGGAAGGTTGTCTCCTGGTTCATAGAAGTATATTGCCATGTAGTACAATAAAAAAGGGAATAAACAGTCATCAATTTACCTTCTATATTGGACTCACAGCCAGGAACAGTGCAGGCAGCATGAAGGGTACAAAATGCTGCAGCATGTATGCACAATGTCTGCTTTCTATTGTATGTTTAATAATTTAAAGTCAATAAAATGCCTTGATAGAAACCGAGTAGCCCTGTAAGTAACTAGGCAAACATTGATTAGTTATGAGAAGAACTAAAATCATAATGTTAGTTTAATTAATTTATTATTTATTTACTGCTTTTGCCTGCTCCTTGCCAGGAAGAAGAGGAATGTAAAGTTGCTAATTTACTTTCCTTTCAGAGCATTTGCAGGAACAGGGCATTCTACAGCATATTTCAGTACCACCCTCCAGGCTTGCCTGAGCCCGTATCAGAGGGGTTGCTATGTGGCACAGGGGCTGAATTCTGACCTGGTCAGTGAGAAAGAAGGCACAAGACAGGGTATGAGCCCAGTTGTTGTAGGAATAAGCCCTGATCACCAGCATGGCTTAGAAGTTTTGGAACTGGGAACTGTGCATCATGTTTGAAAACAATCCTGGTATCTTCCAAATGCTATTAACAAGGTGGGTGGTTAAACGCCCCAGATAAAGCTCTGTGCCTTTGCTAATTTCACTGCCAGTGGTTTTCTTTTCATGGTAGTAAATGCAACAGAAAGGGGGTCTAGAATCTGGAGTTCCCTTCAGATGTATGATAGAAAGACCTTTATAACACGGACTACACCTAAATGGTTCAACAATTAAAACTACAATTAAGACACAGGCGAAATGTAGAATCCATCAGCAGAGTGGCTGTAGAAGTACAAAAGGAACTTGAAAAAACCTGTCAGATAAGAAAGCCTTGTAGAGAGGAGGACTGGTCTCACTGCAACCTGAATTGTTTGCCAGCGTTGTCACCCTTCTGAGCTGTTGGGAAATGTATGAGCTCAGGTGGAAGCCTGTAATTCTGGATCTCCAGCTCAGTTCCTGAGCCTGCTAACAGAAGGTGTGTCCCTTCTCATTCAGGCTCTGTGAGCTTTCCCTCTCCTTGACTTACAGTGCTGCTGGCTCTGGGTTTCACATAAATAATCCTTGAGTCATCACCCTGCACTTTCTGTCGATAAGATGGCAAATGCTGACAGCAAAAACACATGTTACTGGAGTGCTGGTACTTAAAAGGCTGTGACTAACACCACTCTTCTCCTGCAGAGCAAACATTATTGATAGTTTTCTGCCACAGCAGTTTGTACAAGTCCTGGAAGAAAGTCAAGATTTGTTAAAGAGGATAGATTACTCTTGTTGCCAGTTCAAGAGATATATTTTTGGAATTTTAGTTTTTGCAATATGCCCCTAAGCTGAGATGCAGGGCAAGCTGGTTTTTTTGGAGGACCTGCTTGCTATCTGCTGCCACTCATTCCTGCAAAATTCTCCTAATCTTCAAGGAGTGGAGTGAAGAAACCCCTGTGGTTAGAGGGAAACTGCAGCCACGGGCACTGAGAACAGAATTTGGATTTCTGCATGGAACTCACCCTACTGTTATTAACAGAAAATTTCTAATCATGATATTGAAGTTCATTCAGGCTGAAATTTAATGGAAGCAAAGTTGCAATTGGGAAGTCAGTTGGTTTTGTGGTTTGTTTTATTTTTTCCCCTTCTTTTCATAAAAATGTCTTGAGTGTTCACGTTAGTTTTGAGCTGGTTGGATTCTTTTTTTTTTCTGGTGGATGGGAATTTCTTTTTCTTGAAAATATTCACAGATAAACCACATAGCCCCATTCAGTGTTTATAAAGCCCAAGATATAAGATTTCTTTATTTGCTATGCTGTATTATGTATTACTGGTCTTGCAATGAGCAGGAGGGTCAGTTTTTATCTGGCCGCATTGTGGATCCCTGGCATTGTCTGGTGGCTGTGGAGACAGCAGTCAACTTATATGCTATCAGATTAGTTCCTGCAGAATTTAATTAAAGAGGTCTGCCTGCAGCAGCACTTCTTCTGGGTAGTGTTTTGGAAAACCCTCCCTTCACACAGAAATATTCTGCCTCTTATGTGTCTTTATTCCATTTTGGGTGTTCTCTTAATCAAAGTTTCTGCTGCATTGAAAACTTGCCTCAGACTCACTATGACGTTTGTAACTGATGGGAGCTCATATCAAAGACAGAAATGCTGCTGAAAACATCAATGGTTTTGTGAAACAACCACCTCTTGACAGCTAGCAGCTTCTTTCAAAATCCAAACATTTCGCTCTTTTGCCACTAATTTGTTTGCTTATTGGTTTTTCAGAATATCAGTTTGTTCCTTCAAGTACAGCTAAGTTATTGAAAGACAGATGTGTCAGGGGTTTCCCCTGAGCTTAAAATCCATTTTCTTTTTGAAGCGAGCGAGCAGAACTGCAGACTCCATTTGCTTTTCGTGCTGCAGCTCTTCACTGGGAAGCACGACCAAGAGCTCTGTGTGAGTGAGAGCTGTGATACTGAGCTAGCTCTACATTTTCCCTCTGCTAAGTTTCCACATAGAGCGTGTTTGTGGCCCTCCAAGAGCAGCTGCCTGAATACTGAGCGTGAGGGCAGCCTGGTACCTCACACGTCCAAGTCCTCCAGCTCCCCGCTGCTGGAAGCGTGTCACGTATGAAGGAAAAGTAAAGCACAAAGAACAATTATAGATCTTTGACAGGCTTCTGACGCTGGAAGGACCCAATCAGAATTTCTCATCTGACTGTCCCGAAGAGAGGAAAAACACTTATCTTAAAAATTCATGATCTGAGAGCCCGATAGGATCTGCCGTTTCCATAGAGCTGGGCCCTAGATTTCCCTTTAATGTAATTAAGCCTGAAGATTTATGAATACAACAGGCCAGAACTTGATCCATGTTCATTTTCAATTACTGCAGTGAAAGGCCTCCATCCAGATGTCTCTATTTACAGCATTCACACAGGCAGGACCGGGGGCTGGGGAGGAGGAGGGACCGCAAATTGTCACACTTGTTAATTCTTCACTGAGGACACTCAGCAGAGGTCTTGGCTTTGACCCTGTGACAAAAGGCAGGGGTCTGCTGGAGCAAGTGCATCAATGATGAGGGGGCTGACCTGCCGACCTGCCAGGGTCACTCCCTCTGCTTTGTAGGTATTTGGGTAATAATGGGGGTTCATTCCTTATTTTTATTTCTGTTACAGTGCCGGGGCAGAGAAAGAAAGAGAGGAGCTCTGATGTGGAAGACAAACATACATAATGAGAGGATCAAGCTTCCCCTGGCAACAGTAACGACTATGAAATGCTACAGGGGAAATACACAGTACTTAGTGACCCACATAATCAGGCCTATTTTAGCAGCATTGTTTTACTTTTCTTTTGAACGTTTCTTTTTTTTTTCCCCCCTCATATTCCCAGATACATATCTTAGTGCAATGAGCAATATTTGGGTATAGCATCTTTTCTCCATCACTAGCTGTAACCTGGTGCTAGGTAGGCTTTTCATCAGGCATGTGGTGGCTGGTGCAATACCAAGTATTGTACTGTCTGTCTGTATTTTCATTCCAGTTCCTCAGAGCTCTTGACAGACACATGCTAGATGCTGTTTCCCCCATTTTAAAAATGCTTAAAGCAAAATAACTGCAGTGTCAGTGTAAAAGAAAACTGTACCTTTTAGCCATCTGCACAGAGCTCAAGGCTTTGTTCATCTTGGACAAAGCTGGTGAAACATTTTGAATTCCTAAAAGCAGCAGTTTCTCTCTCGTAGCGGCGTTTCTATTTTCACAACACAAGGAACAAGGCTGTGACAGGGCAGTATTGTTTTCACTGAACTATAATTGCATGTCATAAATGAAAATATCTTCATTTGTGCAAGCCCCTTTACAAATTTTCCAAAAGGATAGATTATTTCTTGAAATGGCAGAAAGTGTTCCACTCCATTAGCATTTCAAAGAGATTTATTTCTGTTGCCTTCTGAAGCTGTACCTTTTTGACTTGCAGATAGGCTTAGAGGTTTTAAAGGGATTTGAACAAACTTTGCCAAACGTGAAATTTTGAGCAAAACCATAAGCCCAAAGCATCCTTTCCACCTTCAGGCAGTGAATAAAAGCTACATAAATATTGTCCAAGAATGGCTATTGTATAAAGCTATTGGGAAAAGAAAAGCAAAAGGAGGAATGAACACCTGATGCTATCAAAACCAACAATTTTTTTATCATTCATTGAGATGAAATTCAGAAGTTCCTAAAAGAAACCACTGAAAACAACCAAGGATGAGTGGGTGCCAGTAATCAGAATAGCCATAGAAACATTGATTCATGTGGGTTTGAAAGGACCTTTTAGATCATGGAGTCCAGCCATTGCGAACTGCCTCTCTGTTGTAATCAGTTGGCTACAGGGTTAAGAATCTGAATGTGATTTATACTCAGCTACTGCTCACACCACAAGGTATATTGTACCTTTAGGCTTAAGATCTATTTGGGCTTCAGGCTCTCCTGGTTTTTAGCAGAAATTTCACCTGGGACTTGCTAAGTCTTGTGGCTCTGTTTCAGTGTGAGGTGTTTCTTGGATGAGGCTCCTTGTTGTCATAGGCGGTCTGCAGCCCTGCTTGGGAGAGCAATCATTTAGGGTCTCCACACAAGGTGCACAGTTCTTGCCCATCTGTTGTGGGGTAGAGTCTTTTTGTCAAGCTCCTAGTGTCCCTATCCCTCCAGTCACTCTGAGAAAAGCCAAGGAAAGTGGCCACAGGTTATCAGGAATGATCTGCTGTCAAAAGACTGATCAACAAAAGAGAAAAGCAGCTAAGAATATTGACTTAAAAAAAAATGCTGTTCTTTATGCCTAGGGTGAGAAGTAAGTAAGTAAGAATCCTCAAAACTTGTGTTAAATTGATCCCAAACCATCATGATTAAGGGATGAGGAGGGAGTGGTAAGAAGGAGTAAAGGAAGCATTTTTCTTCTCATTAACCATGGACTGATCACAACCATTTTTTTTCAGCTGCAATTTGTAACTTCTTTTCCATAACAAGCAACCATTTTACTTCTACACAGAAAGATAAGGATTTGTTTTAGAAGCTAGTAAGTGAAGTTGAGGCTACGTGGCTTCATCTCATTGCACTCACCTGTTCAATTCTTGCTTTTCTTACGGTCAGGAGAAAGGATCAGCCAGTGATGGCAATGTTTTGCACCATCTTAAATAACCTCTGACATTGTCTTGGAGAGCAGTCTGTGCTGGCCTACTGAAAATTGGACCAATAAAGAGCATTTCAGAAAACCCCACCTGCAATGGCCTGTGGACAACATTACAGGTGTAGAAAATTGGTTTAGATATACACTTACAGTTTCCATGCTATTTTGCTCAGCTGGTGTTTGTATTCTGTTTTATTCTGGATGTCATCCTGAAAAACCTTGGTAAAGTTTTTGCTTTTTGTAATCATAGAAACTCATAACTTTGGTTGTTTCTAATTAAAGAACACTGAAATGAAGATGACAGCAGAAACTCCCAGTTTGAATGAAAATTGTGATGTGAATATGTTGGAAAAGAATGTATGTTATTTATGAGATGTGTCCTAATAGAGTATATTTTAACCTAGTATTATTTAATATCACAGTTGAACATGATTACATCTTGACTACAGGAAGTAAAAAGGTTAAAAAATTTACCTTCATTCCCTTAGGGAGCAGAGATTTTTCACCAGCAGTGAGCTGAGGCAGTGCAGTTCAAGCTCCATTTTGATGGAGAAGGGATTTGAAGCCCACAGTGCAGACCCCAGCCATCAAATTGCGTGGCATTGTCAAAGCAGCCCAGGGGCTGCTCTCTGCCCAGGATTCACTTGTGTTAATATTCAAACTGAAGTTTTAGAGCAGGTTCTCACAGAAGCATGGCTCTGCTAAGGCTGAGAGAAATGTGCTGATTTAAATCAATCATTATTTCTTCTTCTGCAGTTAACAGTGATCTCATGTCTCAGGATTTCAAAATATATGTTCCAAAGCTTGACATTCAGAAAGCTGCATATTTGTTTATTAGAAGCTGAATGTTAATTATTACAAGGAATAAGTACTTTGTGGATTCTTACAATTTCCTTTTCATAACATAACGAGACACTTTTTACTTATTTTTTGTGTTATTTGTCTACCTTTTCAAAGGATTTATTATGAAATATGTTGCTCCTGTCTATTTGAATTTTAAATACCATAGTAGGGAACATGTTTAGTTTTCTCTACCCTGCCCTTGGTGGAGGGGTAGGGGTTCTGCTGAGGCAGTGTTTCCAAGGTCAAGCATGCTAAAACAAGAAAATTGAAAAAACAGCTTGTCAGTTGGGTGAAACCTGGCAGAAAAAAAGGTGGTGGGTGCTAGTTTGTGAACACAGTTGTCATGGGTGGCAGACAATGTAGCTGACGGGTGTGACATTACTTCTAGACTTGCTTCTAGACTCCTAATGGAGTTCAGGAGTTTGGATGATTGAGGACCTGGTATCTCCCTCACACAGAGTTTACCTGGAAGAGGGCAGAAGTGCAAACATTCCAGATCTTCAGAAGAGACACTGGTTCCTCTGCCTCCTCCTTCCACAGGCAGCACTGCAATTTGGGACCTCTGTGGTGCTGGTCTGTCTCACCCCTGCCCTTAGGTTGGGTTCTGGATTTGACTTTGACTCTTCAGAGAAGGCTTTGGGGTAAAACCAGGAAAGGAACAATGTGCCTGAGGTGTGAAAGGAAGCTTGGTCTCTGAGGATATACCAGTATAATTCTAGTATCCTCACCAATACCCTTTTCTGCAGTAGAGATAGCTGTGATTGCCAGGGTTCTCAGATTGTTCCCATTGCATAGGCCCAGATTTTATGCTTGTGTTTAAACCTGGATTTATTTGATTGGACATTGGGACCATTCTTGGTACAGATGGGGTTGCACATATCCTTTGCAGTTTCAGACTCAAAGCTAATAGGTCTGTAATTGCATCTCTTCCTTACACAGTTAAATTTTCCACTTGGCAAAATGATCTGAGGTGATGTAAGCTGCGTTATTAATAAGACATAAGCCTTCCTTTCTCCCTTACTGTCTTGAGTTCTGCTCCAGGGATGGCTGAGTTTATCCTAGATAATCTCAGCAATGGGATTTGGTTGTTTTACTCTCCTTGGAAAGATAATAAAGGCCTGAGAGGTCTAAGAAATCAAGATTTGCCAGCATCTCTGACTAATGATAGTACACAGTCTGTTTTTCAGATGTTCCTATTTCTTTATGAGAGACACACAGTAATGGTATCTTGAACTTTCATATACTGGACAAGTTTGATCTATCCTTCTACAAAATGTTAGTTGAAGTCTTGTTATTTGTCCTTTGAACAGCCAGCCTTTATGCGTACAGTAACATTTATGGGCTTTCATCAGATCTCAGGAGTGTACATTCCTCCTTTAGTTTGTAATTTACATGATGAGCTCATACCTGAAATAACCTGTGAAAAACCACTTGCTTGGGCTAGCATTATGTGGATGATAATCAGGTAAGCATCCCCTGTCACTGTACTGACTCTCTCTGAAAATATTGGGCATCATGTCTTGAGTCACAGCACAGAAGGTTAGGATACACTTAGGCAATCATTTGAAGCACCAGCAAACACGTTTTGCTTTCTCAAAGAAATTAGACCAAATAATTTGCTTTATATCTGAAGCATAAATGACTTCCTATTACAGGGAGGAGGAAAGATGTGTTATTTTCAGAGGGACAAGAAAAATCCTAAACTGACAAGTGGCTCAATATGGCATCTTGGGGCACTTGTTTCAGAAAAATATTTTGAGCAAGTAATAATAAAAAGCTCTACTTAAAACAGAGTGTGAGCTGGAAGACGGTACTCAATTACTGTCTCTAAGTCTTCTGAAGGCCAAGATGTTTGTAAACCTCTTTAAAATAGCCTCAAATTCAGTATAATAAAATCATGAAAAGTGTTTTCTTAACCTCTACTGAACTATACAGAGATATGAAGGACTGACCAGGCTTTCCTAGAGGTTTTTTTCTGACTGATAAGCTGTATTTGTTTGCTTATTTTCTTCAAAATGTGCTTTTTATTAAAAACACCCGATAAAGTAGGTGGAATCAAAATTGATGCTGTTAATCTAATATAATTGCTGTTGTGAGGATGGTTTTACCTTGTTATCTGAATAGAGCCAGGAGTCTGTGGCTGCATTGGTGTGTTACAGTGCTCCCTTCAATATTCCATTGTTGTATGAAAGTAAGAGCCAGAAAATTAAAGTTCTGAAGTTGAAAATCCCCGCTGGAACTTCATTTTAAGTGAGATGCTGTTGTTCACATGTATTTTGGTTTTCTCCTTGTGAGTTTGATGAATCAGGCACTCACCACACCAGTTGAAATTCAAAATGTGTATTTTGCTGTGAGATTTCAAATGACGTTTATTTGCTGCCTAGGTAACAAATCCAGATGTGGCACTTGTGTGTGCATTTTACTGAATTATGTGGAACAAGCTGAGGACAAACACAAGAGACTGTACTCAGTTGAAGTATATGCTGTGATATCCCAGTCTGTGTTACTAGGGAAAACAAATATTGGATCCTTGTCATTTGAATTTGCCTGGAAGTGAAACCAGAAGCTTGGCATTTAGACATGAATAACTGCCTGTATGATTTCCATTATCTTTAGCTGAGCTAAGGTTGTTTTACTTTAGAAAGTAATTGCCTTGTATATTGATTAAATCCTCATGACTACAGTGTTTCAACAGAGAAGAAAATTCAAGCAGAGAGAAGAACAGGAGTGATTCCTGCTACAGAAAACTAACAGCAGCTTGTGCCTTTTATTCTCTCATAACTTTAATCTTGGATCTGGTGCACTAATTTTGATTGACTTTAAAATGTATATTTCTGATTAGCAAAACTCATCAAAAGAGCAACTGAAATTATAAAAGTTATCAATAATAATTTTGTACATCAGTGCAGTACAGAGATAATCCTTCTTGGAAGACCAACTGCATTTTCTAGAGGCCAATTCACCTGGCAAAAAACCACTAATACTTTGCTGCTAAAGGGAATTACTGAGAAAAAACCCAGGGTCCTGCTGTAACATATCTAACACTCTGCCCTGTGCTGCTTAGCATGGTAATGACCCAAGATTCAATATTATATACATCTACAATGTATAAAAATAATTTTCTATAAATTAACATAATATTCACTGTACAAATACTTTGTGTTCCTAATCCACTTTGAACTGTACTGATTTCAGTGGGAGATTTTGCAATTTTATAGCCAATTAAGCTCCTGTTACCTGACCTCTCCTCAACCGAAAATTAATGTGACCCAACAAGGGGGTAGAATCATCTCCCTTTACTTTGGTGAATAGCTCAATTGCTAAGAACAAACAGGGGTTAGCAGCTTGAGTGTTTGTGGTGACCGTGGTCTCAGGCTCCCTCTCTGGGCTGAGACTGCCCCTGCTTCAAGCCTTTACAACTCTGCCTTGGCTTTAGAAGCAGGGTTGAGTTGATCATATTTCAGAAAGCAGGCTAGGGGTAACGGAGAAAGAGAGAGGCAGGGCTTGATTTTGAGCAAAGAGCTCAAAATCAGTCCTGTCTCCACTGAAGTCTTTGTGGGTTTTGACATGAACTTGGATAAGGTCAGGCTTTGATGTGACATGATAAGGGTGTTTATCAGCAAGGCTACAGATGCCATCCCATGCTGCACCTGAAGGAAGCTCCTGAAAAGATTCCTATGATGGAATTATTCCAAGAATGGAGCTTACTGGGCAGCAATGAGACAGAGAAATAGTCACAAGGGACAGCAACTGAAGAGATTGGAAATAGCTTAAAAAAATAAAAATCAACCCACAGCTCAACTTGCATCTTCTCAGCCAGTAACAGAAATGGATTCCAATGTCTAAAGTTCTTGCAACTTAAAATGATACAACAAAATTTGAAGGCTGAAAAACTCTGTTCAACCTTATCCTCATAACTAAATTTCAGAGGCAATTTCACTAACACTGATGGAATGCTGTAAAGTTATGATCAGGGTAGCAGTGTAATAACTGATGTTCTGAAATCTTTCAAGTTATACTGACTTTTCACTTGTAAACTTCAGGAGAAATCCCAAAGGGATCCTGTCTCTTCTGCACACTTTGATAATCATAAAGATTGTAGGAACATTTGCTGTGACCAAAGTCACCTGGAGGAGGTTGCTGACAGTGTTGTGTCAACCTCCTCAGCAGTTTCACTTACTCTGTGAGTGTTTTAAATGAGAATTTGTGCATCTCTGTTGATAGCTCTTCTATATGTAGTGGCTCAGAGAAGTATTGCAAATACAGTATATATTCAGCATGGATCTGAATTATCCCCCATTTTAAAAGTCAGCTGTTTGACTTAACAGTGGTGTCTTTGAGAGGCTCCATAAGGTAGCACCAAGTTCCAAAAAAGTGCACATCTGTCAGCTTTTGACAGTAACGAATCTTAATGAGGTTTGAAAGTTATTTATGGGTATCAAAGTGATGTTCCTATTGTAAATCAAGAGCCACAGTGTGCTTCCCCTCTCTCCTGCTTTCCCCCTTGCAGTGCTGTAAATCTAACTTCTGCCCATCCCGTTGTTGGAAGAAAAGCAGCCATATTGTGCTGATTGCTATTAAATTAAAGCAGAAAAGGAGGGAAACAAATGTGGAAGCCAATCTTACCAGCAGGGATACCACTATCTTTTATTTTGCCTTTTGGGGGTCACAAAGTCAAGGCAGGCAGCTGACCTCTGATAACCTTTTCAGTGCCACAGCATGCAGTTTCTTTCGGAAGAACTTAATTAAACACAACTAAAGTTCCTGGCTAACATTTATTGTGAAAAGAGTTGCCTTTGATTGGTGTTTTCTGCTGAGGGGACAGCAGAGATGAAGCTTTTGTTTGGGGGAGAAAAGTTAGCATATGTTAGTTAAGGATTTGTGGTTTCCTATAGTGGCGCTGGGTCTTTCTGAAAGTTCACTGGGGATCCCAGCTAGCACTGAAGCACCACAGCAGTGGAAGAAAAGCACACTGAGCAAGTTTAAAACTAATTTTCAATGAGGCTACTCCTACTAATTGATGTGTAGCATGATCCAAAGTAAATAAAATTATGTTCTCCCTGTAGAGTGTGATGTATCTGTAGTAGACCATATCTTTGATATGAACCATGCAGTATCAAGCAGGTATCCACCCAGACTTGGCTGTGAGCCTGAGCAAGATTAGTTGGAGCAAGATAAGATTTATTTATTTCTTCTGTTGTGAGAATGTGCTTGCAACACAGGAGAGAATAAGCATTTTTATGGTATAGGTTATAAATCCAAAGCACTGACAGAATTTAGATAGCAGCTACCAGGTGAAGTGTGTAAAGCTTTTTTTCGTTGGAGAAATGCACAGATATAAGTAAACTTCTGTATGTTTTTGTAAGTGTGATCAGATTGGCTTTTTGTAAGTGCAGCTAAAGTGAGAACATTTGACTGGAGAGAAAGACTGTTAATAACTCTTGGAAATGTAACTGTGTTATATACTTAATGATTACAGAATCCTCTTGAAACAGGAAATGCTACTGACAGATCTCTTGGTCTAATTCAGGATGTGTGAGGTCTGCATGAGTCTTTGATGGAGACAAGCTTAAAATTTTACCTTTTTTCTAGTGGCAACAGTCAGAGAAAAGACCTTTCCTTTTCTTGGTAGCATGGTTTGGGAGTTGGCAGCACTTAGATCACTGGTTTGGGCTGGGAAGAAGGCCCAGGTCTCTGACAGAAGAATTGATGTCCTGACAGAGGGGTAGCCCTCATCAGCTTCTACCTGCTGCCGTAGCACAAGGGGGCCTCAGTTTGCAGTGTCTGACTTTGTTGCCTGGGTCAAACCATATGGCCTCTCTGTCAGCTGAGGTCCTGCTCTGCTGGCAGTCCTTTCTCAGTGGGACAGGAGCTCCCTGTGAGCTCTCAGGGCAGCCAGGAGCAGGGCAGCAGCTCCTGCACTTGAGAATTGTCCTGGGTGTTGCCATGGGAGGTGAAATGGCACTACTTCACTGAGAGCTGTGGGGTGGGCTGTGGAAGAGGCTGGGGAAAGGGATACAGCTTGCCATGGGAGATTTCTTCTCCTCTGCTACAGGAGATTCACTTTAGCAAAGTCCCAGCTAAGCAAAAATTTCCCCATTTTTTGCTCTGCTGCCTTCTCTTTCCTTCTTTTGCCCCTGATCTTTGATACTGCAAAAGAGATGTGTGAAAAGTGTTTGCTGAGGCCGTGTTGCCTTCCTTGTGGTTAATAGGTGTCTTCACAGGCAAAGGGAATGGAAAGCATCTGTTTTCGGGGTTGGGGCCACACTGCAGAAATGATACTGTCAAAACTGCCTGGGAAGATCAGGTTACCAGCTCATTAGAGGGAATGCGTCCTGGTAACTGTAAAATGAGCTTCCATATTCCCTCATTTCTAGCATTTAATTTGCTAGGTGGTTTCATTTATTAGCATACATTCAAGTGTGTGGGCACTTGTATGGCTCTTTCTTTAAGAAACAAAAACATTAACCCTCTAGTACACCACCTGTTTGCTCTTCATTGTCAACTGTGAGGGGTTATTTTATTGGCTTCATTGCTTTGCTTCTCAAGATTTTTTTAATTGTTATTAACATGCAGGCTGCAATCTGATTTCTTTTGCTAGAAATGGACTTTGTTTGTCATTAATACCATCCTTCTGGCTGTATTTCTTTATTTAAAAGAAATAAAGCTTTTCTTGTATATATACTCTTTGTATCTATCCTTGGTCTGTGCCTCTATCCTAGTGGCTTTCCAAATGTACTTGATTTAGCTTTTCAATATGTAATTAATGCCAAACAAGTTAATTACTTTACAAGTGTCCAAAATTCCCTCGTTTCATTTCTATTCATTTATCAACCTTCATTATACACCCACTGTTCCACATAAACACAAATGATTGTTAATGAATGCCTAATGTCGTATTCATTAGAAAATCAGGTTAATGGCTAGTAATGAATATCTGAGCTACTTGTTACTTTTAAGTATTTTTTTTTCCCTTGTTGATAACAATACTTTTTTAATTTACAAAGAAATCATACCTGTGTGTTAGGCCAACTGAAACATAATGAGGTCAAAACTTTGCAAAAGCTCCCAACCATTCCCCAATTACAAATGCTTTCTCTTTAGGTGTAGTGCTAAAGATATTTGACAAAGACAGCCAACCCACAACTGCTAGTTTATCCTCAGTTTGTAGTTAGTAGACTTGGGAGGACTGCTAATGTTGTTAAAACTATTTTATGCTAATCAAAGTGGCAAAGGTCATTCCTATATTCCTTTCTATTGTCATGAGAAAGTTAATGGTTGGACTTGATGATCCTAGAGGTCTTTTCCAACCTTAATGGTTATGATTATGCAGGATTAGTATCTGTAGCGGACACATACTGAGACATACAGTCATTCTAACAAGAAAGCATATTTCTCATTGTGACACTATGGGTGCAACCTCTAATGCTTCCACATAGTTTTGCAAGCAATCAATGTTCAAGACAGGTGAGCACTCAAATTGAAAGCAGTGATGTTTTATACTAGCTAACTTTGACTAGAGAGTACTATTTTACGGGTGTCTATATATTCATGTGCTGTTAAAGATTGGTGGGAATGAGGAGGTCTTAAATGGTTTAAACCACAGATCCTCAGCTGCTGTGTGTTGTCTCACCCTTTGAGGATGATCTGCTCCCATGAATTTCTAAAGCAGCATAGGAAGAATACATCTGTACAGCTGTAAACCCTGCTCTGATAGCTGATGTTGTGTGGAATTCTTCTGGAAATAAAGATCTGTTTTATTATTGTTCTGGGAATGGAAATACAGTTCTGCTCTTAATGTAGGATGGGACCTAGGTCATTCAGAAAATAGGCTTTGGGAAAGGCCTTGTAATCAAAGGTAAAATTGGGTCCTTACTTTTTCTGTAGTTCAAATTCCACTTGAACTTATCCCAGAACAGATATGAAATCCTGCCCTGACCAAATTGCTTTCTAGCTAACAGCATTTTTTAGTCCCTCCCAGAGTAGACCATTATTACTTGAGGTCTTTATATCTGTTGCATGCTATGTTAGTTCATTATCATCGTTATACCCCTGTTCTGGTTGTGTTTTGATGGATGAAGAAATTCCTAGAGTTTGGCTATAGTGAAATGTGGTGTTTTCATCTAGAAGCGTTCAATAACCCTACTTATGCTAGATTATCCAAATGTAAATGTGCGTATGTACATGCACATGTGGTGTCTTTTCCTAGATATTTAGAGAAAACGAACATTGAATAATATCTCTTGTCTTGCTTTATGAGGACTGCCTGCCAAAAAAAGAGATTTGGCTATTTGAAGTTATATATCCATAATAACTGGGTAATATTTCATATTTTGTTTTATAAAGTGCTGGCTCATCTTTGTTTGCTATTGCTTCTGCCATGGTAACCTGAAGGCCTGGGGATCCTACAAGCATTAAAGCTGGAGCTATAGCTCTTCTGAGAACTCATATTTGCACTGATTTCCACCAACAGCCTTCCTGTTTTGTCTCATTAGACCTTTAGGGAACTTCACAAACAGATTGAGCACTACTGGTGGTGAACATGGTCCCACTGGACACCCCAACCACAACGGCTCCTTACAGTTATAAAGAAATTACTCCTTATTAGTAACTAAACCTTAAAAGAATAGATTTGCTCTGATTATAAATAGTGTGAAAAAGAGTCCCCAGAGTAAGTCTGCAGACTGCTGTTTGTCAGGCATCACAGATAATTTAAAAGAGAAAAAGAAACAAAATGCAGTTAAAATGTAATTGATCTTTATAATGTTCTTGTCAAACAAATTACAACATGAAATAAGATGAGAGAATTTCTGCGATGAAAGACAATAAATCATATTTATTACTTAGCAAAGTATGTAAGTGACAGTGCTTATCAGAGGGCATTATCTGCTTCCAGTTAATGTTGGTAGTTTGGTAGTAACCCCAGTCAGGATTAGAGTCCTACATCAGCACCGCCTCTGAGTGTGTTACACGCGTTGTCTGATCTCTGGCAGGAGTAGTTAGCAGTGCTTATTGTCAGAGTGGTTCACAAGGATGTGTATCATATGTTGAAAGTCAAACATGTGCTGTGCGATTTTTCTGTATAATTTCTACTGGCATCTCAGATTTGATCAGCCCCCTCTCTGACTCCTTAACATTTTGTATTATTGAGCTTCAATAAAAGTGCCAAAATGTAGGCATGTGCTGGCATTGCTCATTAGGCAAAGACAGCTTGGGATGGCTTCAAGATGCAACATGGGAGAGCATGGTGGTACCTCAAGTATTTTGTGCATGTTTTGTGCATGGCTTTAGAACACATGTATGATGGGTTCCTGGGTTTGGCCTGGAAAAGGAAAGGTGAGCAATTATTATTGACACAGGGCTTCAATCTACAATGAGAATAACAGCGAGTTAAGTCACAAATATCTGATTTTATTTATCTATTTATTTATAAATAAATAAATAAATAAATAATTTTGAGTGGCTCAAGAATATCAACCAGTATAAAATAGAGCAATCTCATGCTTTGTCTCTCAGATCACTCTGCCACACCGCAGACTCACAGGAGGTAAGACTAAAACATCTGCTAAAATTTCTGTTGTGACACCTGAGAGTGTCCTTAGATCTGTTATATCTTTGAAATCTGCTTTATAAATCTCTTCTAGAAGCAGTGTGCTGAGCCTGCAAAATCAGAATAAAAGTAAATCACACTGCTTTTTAAGTACATTGCAAGTTGTCCCTCGTTGCACAGCCCATGTGAATGGAGTGTCACGGGTTGGAGACATTTATTGCTGTGTTCTACCTATAGTCTCACACTATAAGAGTCTCACTACCTAAGAATCTCCCTTTTCCACCCACAAAGTTAACTGGTTTTTATCTCATTATTAAATAAGCACTATTTCTACTAGCATATCCAAAATTCTCATCATATCTGTGGGAGACGGCTTTGCTTATTTTTTTGTGTGTACTTAATTTCTTATGTGTTTTTTAGGAATTTATGTCCTGATCAGATTTGGAACAAGTGTTCTTATGCTGTTGGATAGCTCTTGATCTTCTGACTGATTAAATAACCCCTTTTCCACACACAAGGATTATAAAGCAACACAAAACAACAACAAATAAAACCTCGTTTGGTGTAATCTCTAGTAGTATTCTAGTACTATCACCTTTTGCATTTAATGTGCTATTCAGATGCCCTGTGAAGAATATTTTAGGAATGCATAGATGTTGAAGCATTGATTTGATTATTCATTTGCTGTGTAAGAATCAAAATCAGCTTTGTAGGTGCAATTTTCTCTTCACTAGAGGTACAAAGACCAAAAATTACAAGAATAATTTCATCTTTCTCTTTCAAATAAAAATAAATAGATGAGTTCATCAAGGAAATTGCTGACCTGTTATATTTTTTCTTTCATTTGCTAATGATCCCCTTTTTCAGTGAATGAAGCTTGAGCCTGGTGATTTTTCCTGCAATGTGTACATGTATATCTGGTAAATTGATGGCAGTGTGTTGGGGAAGATGGTAGCCATAGGCTGAGGCTTTCTGTTGCCATGGATCCATTGCAGGCCCCTCTGATTGTAGCTTGTTAGGGCTTTGTTTAAACAAGTAGGAACTCGGGGAAAAAAAGGTTTTCAGCTATTTCTGTCATTTACATTTTAACTGTTCTAATTGTCCTAATTTCCTTCCTATTTACAATGAATGGTGAAAGGAGTAAGCCTTCAGTGGTGACCACCACACTCTTCAAACTCAGGCCACACACTCTGTCCATGTTTTTTATCCCCATGTTGTTCTGGCATGGAAAGGTTTTAGCCTGCCTGGGTCTGCCTGTGGGATACAACTGTACCTTAGATGTGTACACACTCATATTGTGTGAGAACGGACAGTGCTTTGGGCCTTAGTTTTATGAAACAGTGCTTAAATGCAGCTTGGGGGGATGATCCTTCATGGTCAGCTGCAGCACTTTCTTAAATTCACCGGTGTTTTAAACAGAGGGATACACCCTTTAATGCAGTGCATGGCTGTTTGTATGGAGCCCAGGCTCATGCTGAACACAGGCTGCCCTGTGCAGGTACCCAGCTGTGCTGCAGCCACCACAGCTGTGCCAGTTTGGGCCACTGCCACAGTGACAAAACATCAGTGGACAGCTGGCCTTGCACAGGCAGGAATAAAACATCTCTGTGCAAGCATGTGCCCCAGTGCAGCCTTCCTATGGGGTCTGCAGTGAAAGATGGGAAATGTGTGGAATTCTACCAGGAACTGAAGAATCAGATTTTTGGTATTTAGTCTGTTCTGATCTGAACTTCACCCCCACTGCAGGACCCGTTATCTCCACATATTCCCTCTCAGGTGCCATGTCAGCTATGGCTGGGCAGAAGTGCTTCCCATTTCTCTTTACAGACCTTCTCCTGTATCAACAGAGAATTATTATGAATCAGAAGAGCTGCTAGACCTTGTTCTCATTACAGCTGAAGTCTTTTTTACTCTAGTAAATGAGGAAAATTTAAAGTGACTTCAAGTGATGTAAATCCAGTTTACTGTTAAGTTAAAAAAAAAAATTGATTCATCAGGTGGGAGCATTTGCTTTAATGTAGATGAATTAAGCTTGTTTCTAGGTTTGAAAGTGGTATTTTACCATGAGGATAAGTATTGAAGTTTTGTTGTAGCTGGAGATGTTTAGGGCTGTTCCACTTAGAAGCAATATTTAGTAATGGTCCAAAATAATATAGGTGATTATTATCAATTAACAATGCATAATTATATGATTATTAATGGTGCTAATAATAAAAGCCAACTTGTTGGCTGGCTTTCACTTAATTAAGTCTGTGTGAACTGGAAAGTGGGACTCAGTCTCCCCTTTCTTTTGTTCAGCTGTAACACTCTTACTCAATGACAGCATCTAAGCTTTTTAGCTGGTCCATGATGGGCAAACCCGGCTGGGATCGGTGCAAACTCTGAGCCTGGAAAGGGAAGAGTGGAGGCAGTGCTGGTGCGCCTGTGGCAGCATAGACATACTGGTAATACCCTCTAGTGGAGACAAGAGGCCTGCCAGCGGCAGGAGGTGGCTTGCCAGCAAATTTCAACACCAACTTGAACAGCTTCAGGACAGCTTTATCACATACTGTACAGCTGTTGTAGGATTGTGTAGAAAAGAATTTGCTTGTACAGTTGTTATGTCAGAGAATATGATTTATTTCCATGTCTCCTAGCCACTGTTACTAGGCAGGCAGGGCTCTGTAGCATGGATCAAAGTTTTGCTTCATCATTCTTAGTGACGGGGTAAATAAGTATTTTACACTCAATTTGTAATGCATAGCTATGCAGAATAGAGGTATTATCACCTTTTCTTAATCACTTTTTTTTTTAATTGTGCTTTTCTGATGACTGCAAGTAACACAGGTAAAAATTTGTTATGTAGTCTTTCTTGCTGCTATTATTCTTCCACATATCTGAACACTCCATGGGAATACTGATAACTTCTGCTGCTAAAAGAGAAAGGGAAAGGTGGGGATTCAGCTGAATGAACAAGTAAACAAGAGAACACCACCAAAACATATCTCCCCTTCCCCCCTCCCCCCTCAAGTCATTTGCAAGTGTAAAGTTGCATGGTATTTTACCAAGATTTATAACAATATTGTACTGGAATGATTGATATGATTGATATTTTTCAGAAATTAATATTCTGGCATATCTACTACTCCTTTTATAACCAACATTAATTTCAATAGGAACAAAACTAAGATATGTTGCTCTTCTGTGGTGCCTCTCTTTTGTTATGAGATAATATCAGTGTCATGGAAAAGGCTCAAGAAAGGGCTAATATACATGAACCTAGAAAATCTCTAGTCTTCACCTTGAATAATTTATCAGTTAAGTAAAGGATATTACTTTAAGCTGGAATATGTTATGTTGGAAGAAGAAAATATATTGGAAGTCTATAATATTTGGCTTCTTGAGAAATTTTACAATTTAGCTTTCACTCACAAAAAGCTATATGAGAAATTGCTTATTTAATAACACAATAGGCAAAATTTGATATTATTTTATAGGATTTTTATCAGTATTGCAAGTAGGGAAACATTTCCACATAAAACATACCAGTGAATTTATTATTTAAAAAATAGAAAGAAAATCAAACTGCTATAGGTATGGCAGAATCAAAAATAAGTGGAAGAAGTTAATGCTGATCCTCTAGTATCCATACTAAACATATCAGTTTTTATTCTGTATTTATGCTTTTCTTTTGATTATCCAGTTAAGTGAGAAAAATTTGCATGACTTCTCATTTTGTTTGTGTGGAAAACCCAACATTTATTCTGCTTCTATCATTTTGTTTTGCAAACAACTGGAAAGCTTATTAAGTACGACCTTGTTGTTCACACCCTGAGACAGATCAGTGATCTACAAGTTTTTTGTCCATGGTGAAGGTACCCAGGAATCAGGTGGGACCTGGTGTAATTTTTCTGACTGCTGAGGAGTAGCTCCATTTACACCTCTGAAAGCAACAACTACAATTAGACCTGTTGGCTGCCTTTTTAAATTCCTATGGACCCAGATTTTAAAATTGCTTCCTAAGCTTTCAGTCCTCAGATAGGAGGACATTTAAAGCAAACACTTTGTGTAAGCTTTAAATTAAGCAAAAGTTTTGAGAATCCCATCAGTGCTGTCTGATTGCTATAGCCAACATGACTAAGTATGCATAAGTGCACTGGCACCAGATTCAGCATCTGAAATTTGTGTGAATGCAACAAAAAACAGCAGTTTATTTTCTGCACAGTGTGAAATAGTTATACTGGTTTAAGGTAAATGGATTAAAACATGTTGCAGAATGAGATAATGGCACATTGCTGGAGCCAATCTAGAATGATGAACTCTGTGATGGTTTATTATTTTCTGTGGAAAACTTCAACGGAAAATCATACCTCTAAAGATAAAATGAGATGAAACTGCAGTTTAGAATTGTGTGAGGCTATATATTATAAGGTGTGAGGGGGATAGATGGTGGGAAAAAAGAGATGCAGTGGTAAAACTTAGTAATCTTCCCTCCAGATATAAGCAACTTACATTCATCTGCCAGGTGAATTTAAGGCACTGAGACACTCCCATTCATGGCTGGCTCTGAAGGAAATTATTTCAGCTATGATCTGAAAGGAGGACAGCCTGCAATGTTTCAGCATGCTAGTTTGCATGTTTTCATCACAGATATCTAGTTTGTTTTTGCATTATTTTTATTAAGAACTGCAAAACAAACCCTACAACCCTGAAATTAGAAGACATTGGCAAATAGGAGTAAAATATTTACCTATTTATCATTTAGCATTTGGAAAGGTAAACTCCTTTTTCCTCTACAACTTTACAACTTGTCAAGCTCAGATAAAATATGAAGAAATTATTCTGCTGTGACATTTTTTTAAAGCTGGTATAAAATGAAGTTATGAATAAAAGATAAAAGTTATTTCAGTTTTTATTGGAGCAGCTGTGTTGTTTGCCCTGAATACCTGGACTGAGCAGTCATGGCCATGAGCTGAATCAAAGGGTGGAAAGATGGGGACATCCCTCTCCTGTGGAGAGTACACGACCCTTGCATCCCCAGCCCAGTAACCACAGACACTACAGCAAAAATCGTGAAATAAATTGCAATATATGGTTCCAGCCAAGATACAAGAATAGTCCCAAATCCCTCTTTTTGTATTTTAAATCCTGGAGATGTAGCAATCTGTGTTTTGCATAATGCTGGATGTAGAGAGAAAAATGCAGTAGGTTCTACCAGTGTTTTTCTTTCTCTGTATAGAAAGGTATGTTTTCTCTAACCAGAATAGTCTAAGTATTCCATTAATGCCTATGTGTATTATTAGCAAAACCTCTTTCAGGATAGATTACAGTATTTTGATTCATTACTCATCAGTATGTATAATTATAGTTTAACAATGTTATGAAGGACTGATGAAGGGAAGCAGGTGTTTAAACATGCTGTACCAGGAGTTTGACACAGCATTTCATTCTCTTTATTTGTGCTTTTTAAAGACATTTATTCAAAGACAGAAAACAGTGAGGCACCATACAGGCATGAGTGTTTGCACGAGAAAGAGAAAATATATTTAATCAATTTTTGGAGCAAGTATTTTTTAAGCAGTAACAATGAGTTTTTAAGACTACTATAACATTATATGAAGATAGTGAAAGTAATGAGATGTATTACAATTTTAGATAGGAAGAAATTTATATCTTGCAATGGGCTTTAGAACTATAAAGTCTTTCTGGGTGTCATGGTAATGGGAACTAAAACTGAAACGCCTGCGGTGATTTTTGAAGTTCACACACTGAAGGGTGATGATTCCAGGATTTGGTTACCAGGACCATGAGGAAGGCCACATGGGTGACATCCACCTGCCTGTCCCAGGGCTTAGCTTTGTCCATTATCTCTGAGACACCAGCACCCTTGCTGGAGAACATGGGGGGCGAGGGCTGTTTCTGCAGAACTTTATGAAGTTAGGATATCCAGGCCCAAAGGGTCCTGTGAACTTTCTGTCTGAATGAGAAGACTCCTATTTAACTCCAGGTAGTGCTTTCTGGGAAGAAGGGCTTGAAAACCCCTGTGCTTAAATGTTAATCTTTACCAGTAGCAGTGGCCTCCCTGATCACTGCAGTTTGTCTTATCATACTAATTATTATTTAGCTACGAAGTGTAAATTAACATAAGCTAATAGAACCTTTTAAAATAATCCTTATTTGGGTTAAAAAGGTGTGCCCTGCCTTATGGTGAAAGTCATTATAAGACATCCTAATGATTCCTGTCAACCATAAAATGTACACATAAAAAATAAACATAGGTTGGGGTTTCATAATTACACCTGTTTATCATTGCCTGATTATTTTGTTTTCCTTGCTCAATACTCTAATACTAATGAAAACGGCATCTTTTTAAAGTGACTTACTTAATAGGCAAACTGGTTTTTCTTTTCCTCTATTTAGTTTGTCTTCTTATTGTTGTTCCATGCCATTAACAAGGAGGCTGGTGGGCCAAATAAGCTGCCTTTTTTCTTTCATTTCTAGTTGATCACCTTGTTCAAACGACTTCTCAGCATGCCCTACAGTGTATAGAAATCTTCCAGCTTGCTTGTGCTTTGCTTTAATTAGGAAAATTTATTTATAATTTCAAGGGTAATGATTGCAGTGATCAGAATTGTAACTTAGAAGAGGTGTGGCTGTATGTACTGGCACAGGCTCTGGGCAGAGCCTGTTTGAAGAACCTTCTTGTTGTCTTGCAGACTCGTCTTTCCTACCTTTAGCAGGTAAGTGGAGCAAGGTATTCTTCTGCTAAGCAATCAGACCCTTCAGATTTCCATGAGTTCAGTGCAAATCCCCTATGCACAGGTGAGGGTGTGAAGCCACAGTTTTCTTTGCAATAGGGTCTCCACCCTGGTGTGACCCTGCCAGAGGCTGAAAGAAGTAAATCTGACAGTGTAGGCTATCTGTGTTTTATACATGTACCCCCGTTTTCAAGGACTTTTCTGTTTTAATCTGGGTGTCAAATGCTTTCATCAGGGGATTATTTTTCCCTACACACTCTCTTGCTTCACTTCTTACCTCTAGTGTACATCAGGCCTAATCAAGTCTCTTAGCTACCATAAAGCACTTCATAGATTTTGCAATCATCATTGGCTGTGTAAATGCCAACTCCTTTAAAGGCTGTGTTTGAGTTAAAGAAGGTGTTTGGAGTTAAATACAGGGGGTCAGTAATGGCTTTGTCCAAGGCACCTGCCCTGGCTCTTCAGGTGCCTGCTGCTTGGGGTTTGGCAGTCTGTGCTTTTCAATGAATTTCTTTCTATTTTTCAGTGGCAATGTGAAGTCTCAAAGAACATATTCCCATAGACCTCAGCATTGGTAGCTGGCCTGTTGTTTCCTGGTGGGATAGTGGGTCCTTGTTGCTGCTTCCTCACAAGGTCACCCCTGGGGCTCCTGGGGTTCATGCCCACGAGATGCTCAGCAGAGGGTGGTTTTAAGCTGCTGCAGTTTCAAGTGTCTAAGTCAGTCCCTGCTCTGGGTTGTCTGCCAGAGACAATTTGCCTTATATTGTAGGGTTTAGGCAGCTGAGCCTCCTTATTTAGTTATCAAAATGTGTACTTGCTGCTTTATCTCCTGAGGTCTGTGTCAAAGATACACGCCCATTGTGGGAGCCCAGCAGGGATGGTGTGGCTTCCAGCTCCCTCCCTGGGGTACCCTGCTGCCTGCACTGCCTGTGCCCACCATGCTGCCAGCCCTTCCTGGCCAAGGGGCTTTCCCTTCCCCCCCAGTCCCTTCCAACCTGTTGAGAGAGAGTGTCAATTCAGCTCCTTCCTTCAGGTGAGATCTGCTGCCTGGTACAATCAGAAGTTATCAGGATGCAGAGCTTGTTTGACATACCACATCAGTGATGTGATACCCAGAAAATCACAAGCTTTTATGATGAAGTATTAGCATTTTCTCAGAGGGCTCCAACACTTAAAAGTTAGCCAGGCTGACTGTAGTGTGAGCAGAGTTTGGGGGACCCTGCAGACAGGCCAAAGAGCGGATCCTGCAGCAATGGGTCTGAGGTCATTTTAATGTGGCTTTTCTGTCTTCATAAAAAATGTAACTTCTGGTGTTACTTGCATCAGAGTTGATGTTTAACTTTTTGACCTTTAAGAAATTATAGTTTGACATGAATTTTAACTTTCCTGGCTAATAAAATTATCATGATGGAACAGCCCAAGTAAATAATAGATACAATAACTCTTCTTTGCCTATTGTGTGCTTTTACTATTCATAATTTTTAGGACCATAGATATTAGATACACTTACGTAAGACTTAACGAACAGTAATTATCTTTTGGCTAAAGCAAAAGCCCAAACGAATGCTAAGCTGCATTATCGCTTGGCTTCTGACATGAGCTGATAATCAGATTTTCTTGCTTAAATCCATGGTGCTTGAACAATGCTACCCACTGTCTGTCCTTCCTGATATTACCCTTAATTAGAAAGAACAGAAACACAAATCTGAATTATTTCAAAATCTGGTTTCCATGGTCAGTGGTTGGAAGGGCTTAACTTTATTACAAATAAACCTGGCTTTATTTACTAATGAAATCTGAAATGCTGGGCCTATAATAGTAGATAGTCTAATAGTATGGTGTTTACATGGTGAAAAATCTTGTGTGGGCAAAGTATTTTGTAATAAATCGTTAAGTAATTGAATTATGATTCTTTTATCCAATTAATAAAGCAGAAAAGGAGACCCATAGGAAGCCCTATACCATAGTTTAGGCCAAGTAATGACACATTGTTCTCTAGTCTTGTTCTTTGTATGTAGGACTTTCTTGTAAGATGCATTTGGCAAATGTCTGTTTCTGTCTTTCCAAACACTAGAGACTTTAATTTGTCTTTTTTTCCTAATCCTCTGTATTTACTGGCTCCATGTTTCTGAACTTTTAATGCACTGAAAGCTTTTTTTTTAATGTATAACAGGGGGAATCATTGTATTTGGCTGAAGCCCCTTGTCAGCCACTAAACACAATCATTTAATTTGCAGTGATAAGTTTTACTCTCTGTAGAAAGCCACAAATATTATCCAGTGCTACCTGATCTCTCTAACTCCATTCTGATATAATTCCAAATATATTTTTATTGTATCTACCATTGTAAAATTTAACTTTAGCAAAATGCAACTTTAAGTCCACCAAAAAAGCAGAAGATTAGGAGTACATAAATGGTTTATTTAGTGAATCTTTTTGTTTCATAGCATATATATATATGTAGCTCTTGTTAATGTAAAAGAAGACATATAACCTTATATGAATAGCTGGAGTTTTCTGCAGCATTTTCAAGCTACCTTCTTTTGATAGTAAAATATTGTTTATCTTTAATAGATATTTTGTGCATAATAGTTATTTAAGGGAAAAGCCAGGCAGAAAACTGCAGTGTTCTTGGCAAGTCAACAATTGAAAAGTACAGGTGCTAGAAGTGGGTATAGACCTAAAGTAAATAGTTAGGGGTTTTTTAATCAAAAGAAGGTACCTTTCATTCTGAGAAATTTATTTCTTTTAAATATTTGCAATCCACAGCTGATAGCACATAATGCCACTTTTCTTTCTTCCTTTACAAAGGGAATAGCTTTTGGTAACAAGCAGATGCTTGAGTGGGCTGTGTGGCATGAGGTGTACCATCAGCCAAGAAAATCAATATTTACTGTTCTAGTATCTTTGCGGTGTGGGAGTTTGCCTTGTTTAAAAAGTGGATTGTGTACAATATAGAAGGCCTTGCTTTCAGTTGACCAGAAGAGGGGTGTTATTGAAAAGGGCATGTTCTCTGCAATGAGTCACACTTAACCCTCCATGTCCTATAGCTCTGGTCTGTTCATTTATTACACAGACCAAAATCAGCTGAATGGTTAGGTCTGAGAGGTGCTTGCAGTCATTCTCATCCTTAAAGTATTTGTTTGGACATCCTCAATGTGATTTATAGCAACAGTAAAAGCAGTAATTTGTTCAGCAGCAGAGTGAGTCCCCAGCCCCCAGCAGAGACCCTCAGACCACTGCTTCCTCGTCATTTGCAAGAGTGGAGTTCTCCCGGCAGTGACAGCAGCAAGGGCTGGTGGGGGAGGTATCAAATCTGCATTTCACTCTGAGAAATACAGGTCTATGCACTACTTGGCTACTGGGGGAAATAAAATTTTCACCTCAAGGAAACATTCATATTGAATAAGACAACTAAGAAATCTCAGGAACGGTTTCTCAGTAATAATGGTTTACTTTCCAAGATTGCATTTTGCTGGAAAGTCCTGGATCTTTGTTTTGCATTGATTTCCCTCTCCCTCACCTGCATTATAAAAAGAGTGTATCGTCCATTGTGATAAATTCTCATGCTAACTTTTCCTGCACTGAATCTTTCATCTGTAATTTTTCAATCCACAGAGGTAAAGCACAAATGAGGAAGGGAGATGCTGAAAACAGGTGTAGGGAAGCTATGAAGTTTGTGGGGCAATTTGGTGAAATGGGAAGGCGCTCATGGAATGGAAATGATTGCTCATTGTACCGTTCAGCTTTGCTCTTCTTTCTCTTCTTCTATGATTTGTTAGACAGATAGTATTTATAATGCCACACTTCAAATGGTTATGAGTTTCAGTTATGCAGAAGCATAAACCTCTACTCTAAAACTCTTGATCCTGTGCAAGGCTCTTAGCTGTGTCAGAAGCTATGAGCACTTCTTTAATGGAGAACAGGAGTGGTGCAGAGTTTAAGGGTTCCAAAGTTCCCTTGCTGCTATTCAGTGCACTTGCTTTTGCCGTCTTTGACAGGATTTGGGAATCCAGAGGGGAAGAGGGAATCTGTATGCAAATAAATGATGGAAATATTTTTGAACATGATATGTACTGAGAATGTCAGCCTGCAGAAAAGGGTGCTAAAGGTGGGTGTTCAGTCTCCTGGGAGCTGCAAAAAGTGCAAGTCCTGAGCTTGGCTCCAAGACCAAGGCTTGGCTATGGAGGCTGGTGGAGGGATGTCTCCCACTGAGCTACTTCTTCCCCCTAACTCCCATGAGCCTTACCTCCTATTACTGCCAAAATCTTTTCCATTGCATTTTCCAGGCTATCTGGCTTATCCAAGACATTGGGGTTAAATGCCCAGGGTGTAAAATGTAGGGCTGGCATACATAATATAGACAAAAAATTATTTAAGTCACTGATGTCTCTCTTAACAGCCAGAGAGTTGAGAAACATGGAGGGATATGGAGGGGAGGTGGAAGGTTTGGCATGCTCAGGGGACTGGTCAAAGTTATGGAAGTTCACTCAGGCTCTAAAGTTGTGGAGGAAGGACTCAGTGAGAGCTGCTGCAAACACAAGAGGGCTGACACACCAAGTTAAATGTACAGGTTACTGTCCACTTGATAAGCATTAGCACTGCAAAAACCAAAATAGATTCTCCAGTAGTCAACATGTTGTGATGTTTAATTGGTATCTGTGTCACTCCTGCAAATCTATGGGCCTTATCTTGCCCAACTTCTGATGCTTAGACTTAAAAACTCATCTTAAAATAAGAAATTGAAGTTATGTATTTGAAAATGAATGCGAGATAACAAGAAGCGAAAATGACTGGAAAAACCTGTCTAAGTTTCAAACTGCCTCAAAACTCTATATATCTTCTTTCTCTTTATAAACTCTTCTTATGCCTGGAATTTTAAATAGGCAGAATTTGCTGGAAAATACTTTTTACACTTCTACTTCAGTGCTGTTTGTCCAGGGTAGAAGTACAGTCTCATGCAACACACAGAGAGATGTGTGTAATCTCACTGGTGTCTCACTTCACAGAGCACTCAGAGGGAAGTCTTCCCTGCCTGGCCCTGGATTTATGGTTCTGCTTGAGGGTGTTGTGTGGTCCTGGGCTCAGCACCAAGTTCCAGGGCAATCTAGGTAAACAGGAGAGGCAAACCTGGAAGAGCTTCCCCTTCCCAGAAAAATATGTACGTGCACACAACCTTGTTGTATACAAAACCCTTCAGGGATTAGTGTCCAATAAGACTCAAAGTGGAGAGAAATCATTTATTACAACTGTACTTGTGTAATAAAATTATTCTTGCATTGTGTGTGACAGCATCATCTTGTGACATAGACATACAGCAGAATCAGATAACATGCCATCTTTAGGGTAATTTTAAAATTTTCAACAATTGCAAATGGCTAAAAAATCTACAGCAATGAATTTCTATTTCTTGCTTGTTATTAGCAGTATAAAGGCATCATGTGTTGGTTATTGTGTTGTTTTCTTCCAGCCCTTGTCTTTTTAAACAGTGATAGCTATAATTTGCCTGAAGATACCTGTAGGTTTTTTTCATGCTAACAAGAATTATTTCAATTATCTGGCTTAATCTTCTTCATAGTCCAGAGCAGATTACCTGATGGATGGCAGTAGCATTGAAATAGAGCAGTTCAATCTCCATTTCAAGGGTTTTTAGGAGTGAAGAGGCCGCTGTATTTCTCCCAAACCAACTCTACCTACAGCTACATCATCATCAGCACCTTTTGCTTTTCTGTCCACCTTTCCACTTTTGGATAACACTGTGTATTTATTCATCTCCTAAAGATAGTCACCTTACAGATAATTTTTGCAAGTAAAAATGTTGGCCTTTTACTCCTGCCATGGTGCAGTCCATAGGTGAAGAAAGTTTCATTGTGTTTTTTTTTTCATCTTTCTTTGTTACTCAGAAACAAAATTACATTTTTTTCCAAGATGGGCTGGAAGTGTACCAGAGACATGTCATACTGATTTCCATGTGTACCATATTCTGTGTCTTGGAAAGAGCCATGACGACACCTCGGCATGAAGAACCTACTTAGGAATATTGCCTTGAGTTGTTGGGACTCAGCAGGAGGGACTGTGTAACCTTTTAGCTTACCCTGAAAAGCAGAAGGTCCAGTTTGTTTCTTCCTGGTAGTCTAGAGTCAAATGTTTGCTCTGCAGGGAGCAAAAGGTTTTCTGTATAGTCTCGAGCTTCAAAGGAGAATTGGTGTGAAGCCAAATGCCAAGTGCTTTAGAAATTTCTCCTGGTAGATTAAGGGCAACAGTTTATCTCAAATCATTGCCAAGAGAGGGCAGAAATTCATAAGGGAAGTTGTGATAAGAAGGACAAATTTAGGGACTGAGTCAAATCCTTAGCAGTAAGGTGTTTGGAAACATATGTTGATAACAGGAGAGGACTTTCTTGTTTTAGCAAGTCTGCTGTTTCCTTATGATAAATTTGGATTTTTATGTCTTCTAGACTGACAGCTGTGAGAATCTTCTGAAGCGCATTTTGAAAGTGACAGAGCAAGTGTGACCTATGCATACATTTTCCAGTAATATATAGGGCAAAATAAAAATGCACTTTTTATGTTAGGTTGTAAGATTATTTAGCATTAATTCACAATGTATTAAAGCGTACTCAGACTGCTTCTATGTACAGATTGCAAGTTGAATATCTGACATAAGCAGAAAATTGCCAGATATAAAAAATTGTTGATGCATGGTCATCAAGAGGAATATTGGGAAGACAGACAAGGTGGACCATTCTGGTTTTCATTTTTTATATGAACTAACTTCAACCTATGTGAGTGTGTAAATAATCTGAACCTATGTGAGTGTGTAAATAATCTGTAATAAGTAAAAAAAAAGGGAAAGGGTTTTGCTGACATATTGATTACTGGACATTGCTGCTGCCATTTGTAATCTTTCTTTGTTGTTGTAAGCTATGGACATCCTACTCTAAGTTTTGTGTTATCAATGGTGGAAGGCAACAAGAACCCACTACCAAATTTTAACTTCCTGTGTTTAATTCTTTTTTTAATCTGTCAGTCTTAGACAGAGTCTTGTCTTTTTAACACTTGTGCTGCTTCTGAGAAGTGTCTGGGAAAACTTTGCTTAGCTTTAGGGGGGAAGAGTGAGAGTATTTGATAAATACCAGAGTTCCCTGAGAGCAGGGACTAGATTTAAGCAAGATTTATGCCTCTCTCCAGGTTTTGCCTTTTGCCAGAGACCTGAACTTTGCAAAGAGCATAATTATTTATATGTTATTATTTAGAGATGTGTTAACAGAACTGGTCTTCTTGTTGTAGTCTGGTCAAGTTAGCTTTTGCATTTGATAGCATGTGGAGATTTTTCCCTTGTTCTGGGCATAAGAACAATGATAGTGGGCAAATTTCCCAAGAAAAAGTTCACCTTGATTAAACCCAGCAAGACTGGAGAGTCATAGGGAGAAGCCAGATCCAAGAGGTAGGAAAGAAGCAATTCACAAGGAAAAGAGCTCACAAAGAAGCCTGAAGGTAAAATTCAGAAATAGATGTAGAGACTGATGATGGTTTTAGAGCATGGCAATGCAGAATTTAGACACTACCAAAGAAAATGAGCTGCTACAATATTAGAGGAGTTTATAAACACTTTTATTGATTTCCCTAGGTGCTTAGCAAATAAGTGGTCCTCTAAATGTAATTGGAAATCAGATGCTGAATTTTTTGTCAGGCTGAAGGGTTGCCCCTTACACCTGATTTAGTTACAAGCAAACTTGCTGTTGCAGGTCACTCTCAGTTCTAACAAGTGGAAATTCAGGCTCTCTACAGGAAAGCATTTGAACACAAAAAAAACGTAAATGCAAAGCACTCTGGCTTTAAGCATTGGCTTAAGTATTTTATCAGGTCCCATGTATGATGCCTGAATTCGTTGCCTTACCAAAAAGAAGTCAGCTGAATTGTGCTGGTTTTTTTCCTCCCCTCCAACATAAATTTTGAATGTAGCCAGTGTTTCTAATTATTGTCTGGTTATTTTACACAGGTATGTGCCTGATTTATAGAAAGCTTGCTTAGTAGCACAACTGTCATTCAGGATTTGCAGAAACAGCCTTCTATTATTTGGTAGTGGTTTGGTTTCTGAAGGGCAGGCTGTAGACACAAACAAGAGACATAGCCCTCAGAAACATTCATGCAGCATCCTTCAGGAAGGGAGGGGAGGTTATCCAAGTCTCTATGCTGCTGTACTCATATAAATGCTCCCTCTTTTGTTGCTGCTGGACTCCAAAGAATAAAACCAAAACACAAAGCGAAGGCAGCACCACTGAGCAAATGCCACAGTGTTCCCTTAATCCATGTGGATCAAAAAACATGAACGTTTTGATTCTGTAAAGAATCTTCCTCAGCATGCTGGATTAATCACATGGATTAATAAAACACTGTTGCACTCACTCAGTGGTGCCTCTTCTGCTTTGTGTTTTCTTTTATTATTCTTTGGAGCCCTGCAGGAACAAAAGACGGCGTGTTTATAAGAGTACCATAGGCACTGGGAATTCTATAAACCTCTCCCTCTATAAGGTATGCTTCTTGAATTTTTCCCTATGGATCACACACCGCAGATTTCTCTGCATACTAAATCCTGTGCTAATGTTCCTATTTGCCTGAAATACACTCAGTTTAAACCCAGTGTTTTTTCTTTTATTGTGTTTCTGTTTAGTTCTACAGAGTGTGGCAGGGAGCACATGTGGAATGCTCTCATCTAGCTGCTTTTGTGGAGCAAATACTTTTGTGTATCATTTCAGTCACTGGCTGGAGAGTAGAACTGGTGGGCAGGGGCAGCTTCAGGGAAACACACTATTCTAGCAGCTTTCATGTACAGAGGTGACTCGGGAAGTACAGATTCACACTTTTCATTATATATTTCACTTTTCATATAGTCACACATGAAACTGCATGCTAATGTTAGCCTTTGGGAATCTGCGTGATAAGCTGCCAGCATTTGGCAACCGACTATTAAACTCTCTCTGTTCACTGGTTCTAGTTCTCTGTATTTTTTAATGACCACTGCTTTCCAAAAAGCTTTCTTTTCTGCCTCACAGATGAAGGCTGACCCCTTTCTCTGCTGTAGGCCCCCACTTCTTTTCATCAGTGCAGAACATAAGATAAGTAGTAATCAGTCTTGTGGTCTAGATGGGTTAAAGGTCTGAAATTTCAGGGTTTAGCAGAGCTAAAATTAACCCTTAAAAGGAGGACGTACTATGGTCCCTGGATGACCCTAATGGAGTTAATTTCAAAGATGCAAAATCACTTATTTTTTGTGAGTAGAATATTCTTGAAGATTTTTCATGTGTTTATCAGTCATTGGATAATGACTGATAAACATACATGGCAATGAAAAGAAGAGTCCTAATAAAAAATACCTTGAAGGCTTTCTAAAACATTCTGGTCATGACTTGCATATCCATGTTCTATCTACATACATGCCTGTGTTTATTGTTATCCACTGTAATTAGAGATTCTAGCCTTTGTCTGTTTGTTCAGTCTCACAGCCATTCTGCCTTTCAGGACACCTGGGTTACATTGAACCTAACAAATTACAGTGTCATGGTCTCTTACAAAAACTTAACATGCATATGAACTGATATCCTCTATTCTAGGCCTTCTGGAGATCTGTTCTAAAGGATGTTGGTGCCATGGCAAATCAGTCCAGCAGAGTACTTTTCTCAGACTCTGAGTTTCTGTATCCTCTTGGAGATGGGCATTTTTTCACAGGGCCAGGGAAACATCTTTCTGTCTCTATTCCTCTTACTTCTCAGGCTTCCTAAATCTTTTCTGTTCCCACCCTCCTAGCCATGCTTTTGTCCCAACGTGTACTGCAGCCTCCTGTTTACGAACCCATCGCTGCGGTGCTGGGTGTCTGTCGTATTGCACCCACCACTGCAGAACGCTCCAGGGTCCAGCCCTGCTGCTTTCAGGCCCGCAGCATCCCCTGAATGTCACAGGACACAGGCCTTCAGACTCCTTTTCTCTCTCTGCCACCGTTTACCTCTGCTAAAACCAGCTCTCCTTCCTTCTGCCAGAGATGGGAACTTGATTGACTGTAGCATTAAACCGCCAGTGGCCTGACTTTTTCTTTTCAAATCCGGCTCTGAAAATGAACCTCTTTCAGGTTGATAAGGCCAATTTCAAGCAGCAGGACATCCTGCAGTGAGCTCCTCCTTCATTTTCACAGTATATCTGATTTGGCCAGGATTCCCTTCTTTATAGCCTGCTTTATTCTTTGAGTTTTAGAAATTCTCCTACAAATCGTGTTGTACAATTGATTCATAGTACATAATAATTTTTCTGCCACGCATTGCAGAAATTGTGGCACTTTATTCTGCAATTTGAGTTGTACTGAGCACCTTCTTCTGCCATAATTTTTATAGACAATAATGTTAAAATATTGTTTGAGACTATTATCTATTGATGAGGAGTGAGTCCAGGGTTGTGCAGCACCAATTTCTATAGAAATTCTAAAAGCAAAAAGGATAACAACATGGGTGGAATTGCTCAATAAACAGAATTTTAAACAGATAGGGCATAAGATCTTCCGCTCTGTGGTAAGTGCCATTCATTAACAATGAATGTAGGAACACGGTCCCCTACAGACTGGTGTCATGTAAGCATCCACTATACCTTTTACATGTTCCCTTTCATCTCTTAAGTGCTGACCAAAGTCCTGTGGAGGAAGAAGAAGCAATGTCCCTGATAAAATGTTAGGGCCACTGACATATGTGATGTGTTGGAAGGGGATCACATATGATATCTGAATATAGATTGCTACTGCAGCCAACATGAGCAACAACTGTACCTTGCATTGCTTGAAATGGGACCCATGACTGCTGGGTACTGCAGTAATGTTTCTTTTTTCAAAGGCATTTCTTCCCCACAAAATGGAAGAAAACCATTCCCTCCTCCAAGTGTTTGTGTCATAAACAAAATGTGTTTATTCCTTTCTGTTGCTACATGAGAAGTGTTGAGCTTTCAAGAGCAGCTGATGTGGCAACACTCCCCCAAGCAACCAGAGAATTTTAGCCCAGGTTATTTTAGAAGGAACTTTGTGCAAAACTGACTACTCAGGTATTCAATCTGATGAACAGCTACAATTTGCAGTGGTGCTGATGGTAAGTGTGGGATGTCCTGTCAAACACTGTACAAAGACCGTCTGCACTCCTCAGGCCTGGTCGCTGGAGCATTCTGTTCACTTGGGTTGCTGACGGCAGCAGAGATGTAGGGCCTTATTTTGGAGCAGAAAACATGATAAGACTATTGCAAATCAGGGAAGAGCCTTTAAGAACACGGAAGGTTGTTGGAAAGAAGAAGGGATTAATGTTTCTCTTCCTGTTCGTTACTGATGTGGCAAGACATAGTACTTATAAACTACAGCCTCAGAATTTAGTTTGGCCAGATTATTTTTTAACGGCAAGGATATATACTTTGAGTGGTCAAAATTTCTCAGAATAACTTCAGTAGAAATCAGGGCTAGAACACATAATGCCGATCCTGCCTTAGAACAGGGGATGAATTAGATGAAGTATGACCTCCTGTGGTTCTGTACAGATCCATGTAGAAGTGTTTCTCTTGTTGCTGCTATCACATCTCCCAGGAATGGAGTAGGCATTCAGCCTCTCATCAGGCAAAGCCTCATAAACCCAAGGTTTCATGTTTTGTTGAAATAGGACTTCTTTAAAGACATGGGGTCTAAATAAAGTTATTTTCTTTACTGACCACCTTGTGTTAGGCTCTAAATCCATATTTCATCATCTGACTAAGACATCTTTCACACCTGTTGAGTGTTTTACAAAAGACATAAAGGTTTTATTCAAGTATATCAAATACATTTCTGGATGAGGTGGCAGGGGAGTGGTGATATAATTTTTGTTTGATTTTTTCAATACTAATTTGAGGTAGCTGTAGAGCTGTAATACTGATGTGATGTAGCTGAAAGGGCCAGTAGCAAAATCATTGCCCCAGTCCATTCTTGCAGTGTTTTCCTTTGTTCTTGTTGCCTGAAATTAAAAGCTAATGTACCTAAGCACAGAAGAAACAATGTAAGTCAGCTTTAGGTCTGTCTCATCTCCTAAAATTGGAAGGCCAGTCAGTTGAAGGTGGCTTCACAGGTTCCCAAATTATTTCCTCACTCCCAGATGTGTTACCTTCTGAATTTTAGACCTGGGACTTTTTTGTGTGCTACAAGGCATTTGTCTGTTGTTCCAGGACAGTAAGTATGTGGTTATTTGTGCATTTTTAGTGCCTGTAGGATGAACAGTCTATGGATTTTGTGCAAAATTACTACAATCAAAGTTTGCTCTGGCTGTCGTTGTTACTTGTAAATGAAAGGATAATATAATATGTGCTTTCTACTCAGGCTGTGGAGGATTTGTGCAGTTTTTTGAAACAGAGAGGGAGGTGCTCCAAGGCCTAGGGCACTTGGAGGGCCAGCAGAGGGAGAGCCCTCAACTACCCTGCAGCAGCCCTGGCCCAAGCTTTGCGCCACAGAATACAGGCCAGAAACACCAGTTCAGCGAGGAGAGGTAAAAAACAGTAGCTGCCTGTCTGTAGAGAGGTATGGAACAGCTGCAGGACACCAGTGTGGGTTTGTGCCTGTTCCTTGAGAATACCCATAAGAAAACAGGATAGTGGAAATCAGGAGTTGCTCTGTCTTGTTTCATTAATTTCTCTAGGTGTGTTATTTTCCCTTCCTGGATTTGAGCTGTCTAGAAATCAGATAATTCATCCAAACTAATCTACTTGTCCAAACCCTTTTGATATACAGGAGAGAATGACAAACACCTTCTCAGGTGATCCCAGCTCTCTGCTTTTTAGATATCTACCTTAGAAGCAGGAGTACAGGGCTCTGCTCAATGACCCTTCATGGCTGTCTTGTCCTTCGTCTTCAGGTGGGTTCAGAAATTACAAAGAACTAGCAATGACTTTTTGTAAGGTCAAACAGGATTTGGGTATGTAATTGCGGTGGACCAAAGCTATAGCAGAGTGAGATACGGAAAAGAGGTAAGAAGACAGAGTAGAGTGAAAAGCCTCAGTCTAAGTCACAGGTAAGAGGAGAGTTCCTTTAATAAAGAAGAAGCCACACAGCCTGTGTAACACATGGCAAGGGTGGACAATTGACCATACTGCAGGATGGCCCCTCTTGCTCCCCATTGGAGCAATGATTGTTTTCAGTACAATCAGCAACACTAGAAAAGCTAATTGCTACAGCCAGGAAAGGAAGAGTGTGATTTTGCTGGGACAATGTGTGTTACAGGAGTAAGGATGTTCAAACTGAGAATAAATAGAACTGGCTGATAATACCAGGTCAGATTACTTAGAATTCAGATTATCTTTGTGTATTTAACTTCTTGTGGTGTACTTTCATAAGTTTTTATATTTTTGAGTCAGCCCACCATTGTGTAGGATGAGGAGTATGATCAAAACCTAATGCAATGTGTCTTTCTTCCCTTGCAAGTCATAACAATAGTACTTATTAAACTGAGATATTACACAAACACATCAGTTAGACATCCTGTAGAAATCTTGATAATAACAAGATGTTATTTTATATGAAGAACATGAAATTCTGTCAATATGATCAAACTAATAATAAACTATCACAATTTTTCAAGAGTTGTTCAGAGCAGATGTGCAAGCATCCTGTATCCAGCTTCAGTGATTCATGTTGTCCTGAGCCATACAACCATGTGTTAATGGTGACAGCAAGTAATGACGAGGAGGAGCTTTTTCAGGCCCTGATTAAAGAATTTTTAAGTGCTTTTAAGGACGCGTTGAGTTGTATTCTTTTCCAGGAGGGTATTTGAATGGGATTTAATCCTATGCTCAAGCACTTTTTCTGAAAGTGGTTGTCTTCTGGGATCAACTTTCATTTCCATTTGTGGTTTAGTGACAGCCCCCACCTGGGTTTGAAATGAGGTCATTTGGCCTGAAAGGTGGGGGTAAAGGTATCTAAGTAGCTTTCATGGAGACTTACTCTGTTGCCTATAGCTACTTTCATCTTAAATAAGGAAGTGTGGCATGTTTGTATTCACAAATCCTGTTGTGCAATGTTCTGTCTCAATTGAGGCTGTCTGTGTCTCCATATTAATTCTCAGGGCAGCTGCAATTTCCTCCATTTCATGCAAATTAGCTTCAGCCTTAAAGCTCCTGGCATGTTGCCAGCATAGTCCTCTTTGGCAAAATTTGGATTCATCAGTGGAAGGGTATTAGCCTTTTCACTTTAAAGGCCTTTGTTTAGGCAAATATTTCACTATTTTAAAGGCAAATACTTAAGAAAATCTTAATCTTTTAGCCAGATGCATTCTTTACCCACTAGAACAGTCCTAAAGATAGATAAACCAAAAATAACTCAAATAATGGTATATATTCTTACTGCTTATCTTGAACTTTACTATAAATGCCACTGCACCAGTGCCATTAAAATGCGTGTCAGGAATTTTCCTTGACTGCCTCTATTGAGGCCTTTTAAGATCATTTAACTACATAATGACTTTTAAAGATATTCTTTTTGAAATGGAAGGGCTTTTTTTCAAAGCCTAACTGAAAAAGGTATTCCACAGATTTTTAATGCAATATCTTAATTCTATCTCTGTTTTGAAAAGTTAAAAGTTTTAGTTTGCACAATGATTTTGTGTTTTTGTGTGTCCTGCAGTTATTTGGAGAATATTTTTACCATTTATATTATTGTCAATACTTTCACAGTTTTTTGTTTTGTTCTGGATATATGCTGTTCTTCTTAAAAGTCAGATCTATTTTTTTCCTGTAAAGATAATAATGGTATTTAATTCTTCCTCATTCTATTCTTTTCACAAGAACCACATTTCATAGATTTCCCAGGAACCCATTATAAAATTCTAGTTCTACCTGAACAGTGACAATAAAACATCATGAAAGGTTCTGGGTTCATGGTGTGACACTGGCTTTGAATTTACTTAGGTAGCAAATAAGATTTATGTTTTCCAGATATCACTGCCGTATAGTTTCTTGACTGTTGAGATTCAAGATGTGTTTGTCCTGTATCATCAGCAGAAATAGAAATCCTGCAGGAGAAAGATAGATCTGTGGTTCCACTTGTGCAAAAGTGTTATTTTTACCTGGTACTCTCATGTACAAAAACCCTTTAAGGCACAGTGGAGTTCCATAGACATTACCAAAACTATCATCTCAAGACTCTGTTTATCATCGGAATAAATGTGTTTTCTTTTTCTTACTACTGTTGACATGCAAGATGATACGATCCCAGACTGTTTGTAATAACTGAAGTGTTTCCCATAACTAGTATTTAGAAAAGTATCACCATATTTGCACTCTAGTAACTGGAGGAACTTCACAACTGACTGTCTCCTTGTTCCTGCAGGTGTTGAACAAACCCTCATAAAAGCTCCCAATTTTTAGGCACTTTAAACTATTGTTTCATGCACTTTAATAATACCTGTTGTTACCTCCTGTCATAGATAAAATGTGATAATAATTTCCATTTTTTTAATTCTGTGGCCTTCTCTGAGTCTCTGTAGTTTCTTTCTGTCCCTGGTCAGCCATGGAGAGCCCTCTCTGCACCCAGGAGTGAAGTCTGCCTTGAGATTGTCCTGTGTGATAGAAGAATTATACAGATATTCATTCTTTGGGGATAGATTGAAATTTTGAAAGTAATACAGGAAAGCATGGCTTTTTGTTCAGCAAAATAGGGTTAGCTTTTGTAGCTGCTGTATCTGGAGTCCTGGATGGATGCTTTAGGTGGCTGGATTTTTAGAAACATTTCAATGAATGTGGGCAGGGAGTAGTTTTACTTGTGCTGTTTTACTTCTGCTGGAAAATTGGTTGTTTATCTCTATGTTTATAAAGTGAAGAGATAAACATTCTAACTTTTTAGGGACACTGAAACACTCATTGTGACCAGTCACAGCCAGCAAATGTTACAACCATAAGGTAATGGATTTCTCTCACTGAACAATTTAAAAGGATGAAAACTTGTCTTTTTTGAAATCTTGTAACTCTAAGAAGCATACTTTTGCCTGCACAAGGGAAGAATTCGATTTGAAGCACTATCTCAACCAAAATCAGAGCTGTCAAATCATAAACTCTTTTAAGGTTCTCCTTCTTTAAATCATAATGTGTTTTAAAATCGATATTTGCTTACCAGGCAAATAATTTTACAGGGAGTTAGGTAGTGGCTTGGTTACTAATGGTATAACTTTGATTGCAAAGAATCAGAATTTGATTTTAACATAATACAGAATTTCTCAGACCTGAAACACAATTGTTGATGTGGTTTCTCAATGTATTTTGTGTATGTAAAAATCTTACTAATGTAAATCCTATTAATGTAAAGAATTGAATAACTCCCTAGGGCTTTGCCTATGTTATTGTGCATGTCTATTGGTACAACTGACTTTTATTTTGAATGCTGGAAATTTTCATAGAACAAATAATCCTCCAGCTAATTACCGATTGAAGTTCCGAGGCATTTGGTTGTTTTTTTTTTTAAGTTACTTTTTTTTTAAAACACAACATTTCTATGATCAGGCATAGGGGAAGATGTGGTAGAAGCAGTCTGAAGGCAGTAGCACAGATAAGCACAGAGGACAGGAATGTCTTAAACCAGCTTTGCCTGTGAGTTGGAGAGCCATGAAATTGTATCCTGGAGTTTGATTTCACTTGATCTCAGGCTGGGCCTGGCTACTGAACCAGAGTTCCATACCAGAGTCCTGGCACTCCAGATCTTGTTGTGTAGACGTAATTCTGATCTGTGTTTTTTTTATGTCATTGCTGCTTGTTAATCAAAATTAAAATACTGTCCCCTGAATGTCCAAACCATTCAGATCCACTGAAAGGAGCTGGTCATGTCTGAAACAGGTGAGTGGTTGCCATAGGGAGGTGCTACCAAGGAGCTTATGGCATCAGATAGATTTAACTTTAGAATTCTGAAGCCCTTTTCTCCTGTAAATTGTAAACTCCTGCAGGTAGTAAATTTTACTTTTTAATAGGCAATACCATTATTTGGACTAAACTAGCAGGTACTCTTGCCTGCAGTGATTGTTATCAGCAAGATGTAGTGGAACATTCAGCTGTCAGATGATAATTTCTTGTTTTGATTCTCTCACACAAATTAAATGGGACACTCAGTGCTTGAGACTGCACCAAACGGAGTTAAATCTGCAATCATCTTCTATTAATAAGAAAAACCCAAACCCATCAGAACTGCCTGTACATGTTAGCTGTGTCCAAAATTTGGGATAGTCTGGGGAAAAAATGCCTAATTTCAAGACCTGCCTGCTAGTCAGATCTGGAAAGGGAGGTAACACGTGTACAGCTGCCTATTGTGGTCCAGTTGACTTCTTTCTTCTGAGTTATTCATATAGCCAAAAAGGTGCTTTGGGGAGGGAGGTGGGCATCACTGGTACAGTGGTCTATCTGGGACATGTGGTGCAGAAACATGAATGGCTTGCCCAAAATGTTGCCAGTGACAGCAACTGGATCTGATCAGGGATCATGCTCTACACCTGGCTCTGTGCCTTTTACCATTGAATCTACATGAAGGAAACTGAGGTGACTTGGCAACCTGTACTCTTCCCTGTCTTGTGAAGAATGGCTTTCATCTAAGGTGTTATAGTTGTGATGCATGTTCGAACATCTCTACACACAAATTGTATATGCCAAAGTTGTAATTGTCCCCAAGACAAGTAGTTGCTTCCTAACAAATCTGTTTGTAAATACTTGTTTTTATTCTAAAAATGTCTCTGGGCTGCATTTGGAATTCTCCTAATGACAGATGAGAGTCAGAACTATCAGCTTTCCTGAACATGGTCATTAATTTATGATGCCTGCACCACATGGGGATATTTCATCCTACACAAGAATGTAGGGAAGATCTCTTTTTAATTAGAGGACTAGGAAAAAAATAAATCACTTCATGGAGCAAAGTGTACTTAGAGGTCTTAGCTGAGCTTTTAAGTCCATTTGATGGAACCATCAGACATATTTACCAGCCTTGGTCCTTGGAGGTGAGTGTTTGCTCAGAGGTCTGGGACTGACTCCTCAAGAGGCTTGCACACTGCAGGTACTCAGTATAAATTCATATGCATCAAGCCCTCAGACAAAAAGAAGTGTGGAGGAACCCACATCCTGCGTATTGACAGAATGCACCTCAATTGCCTGAGAACAGAGGAGGTCTGTTTGAGAGCTTTGCATCGCCAATCCTTTACGTGGCTGGAATTGATCATTTTAAGAAAGGGAGCGGAAAGATTACAGGAGTAGGATGGTTTATGGCAAAGTTCTTTTAGTGTTTGAGAAATGGAGAAATTTGGATGAATTGCACTTTTGAGCCAGGACTTGCTGCCATCCATCTCTCAGTTCCTTAGGAGTAACTAGGATTTGTGCAGTGAGTGCAGCTTGCTGCCAGAAAATCTCAACTTTTATGTATAGGCATTCATCATCTGCTGTTCATTAACACACATATTGCTAATGCCTGGCAATGGAGCGAACATTTTTCTAGAGTGGGGTCGAAAAACCAATTATTCACCATATGGTGGCCGGCTCAGCAACAATTGCTGAAGCCATGGAAGCAAAAAGAAGTTGGCTGGTTGATTTCTTTGGACAGTTTGCACAGTGATGACTCTCTTGACACATGCCATTCATGTGGCCGCTGCATAACAGATGGGCTGAGGCTGGGAACTGTGGAAAAATCATGGCAGAGATCTAGTGGCAGCCTCTGTCTTTTTATCCTTCAGAATGACTTTGGGTCACATGGGCTGTGAAAATAACAAGTAGGGGATTGTGCTCTAAGGATTTCCCTGCTTCTTTCATAAAGCCAGAGCGTAATTTTGACTGCCTTTTCGTATTTTGTTTATTAAAGGGATCAGGGTTTTAGATGAAAGAGATTACTTGGTTTGTGGTAGGGGGCTGTGCTGTGCCCATGACACTCAGCTCATTGTTAGCAGGAAAAATGCTGGCAGTTTGATAAGGGATAAGAAAATGGAGGGGTTTTAAATTAAAATTTAAATTACTCCTTATTTGTTCTTTTCCCATTTTTAAATCTCACATACGCAAGTTTAGATAAGAGCTGTTTTAGATTCAGAATACTCAAACCTGAAATGAGTTAGTGTTTTTTTCCAGGGGAGCTTAGTACAGGAGGGTAAGATTAATTTGAGCATGCTGCCTTTGCAACTTGTGTACTTTCTGGATTTCATATCATCCAGACAGTGCCTGAATGGGGAAGGCACTTAAAGTTTCCATGTAGAGATTTTTTGAGCTTTAGTGTCATTAAAAATGAAATTGGGTGGGTTTGAACTATCTGCAAATTTAATTTTAATTGATTACAGCAAATTGTTTCAGTTGAGAATTTCTCATGTCTTCTTTCACGGGAGTGAGGAAGAAGAGTTGACAAGCAATGAAGGTATTGCCAGATCCCTTCTGAAGCTGCACAGCCTTCCCAGAGCGATGCTGGGAATGCTGGTTGCAGAACATGTAGGATGGGAAAGGAAAAGTGAAGTGAAAGATTGTGCATGAAACTGCCCTGCATGAGGGAGAGCTTGCAGGTGAACCATTCACAGACATTTGGGATTTGTCTTAAACAGCACACAAAGTTTCTCAAGTGAAATGTGATGTGTGAGGTCTTGATTCAGGATTATTGTTATGTAAGCATTCATCACTATCATATTTTGCATAAACACACAGAGGACATCTTCTCCCCCTGCTGCCCCATCCTCTTCCCTCTCTCTCCAAAAATAAAAGCAGAAAGAAATGAAGATATCTTACAAGGTCAACTTCAAGCAGTATTTTACGATTCATTGGGGTTTAAACGTCTCTTTATAGGCAGAAAGGTGCACGTGCCTTGTTGCAGCATTGCACTCTCGGTTGTTCACAAGCAGCACTGTCTTTTCTGTATCTGTGTGCCACAGAGGTGACATGATGACACCGAATCACAGATTATTCTGAGTTGGGAGGGACTCACAAGGACCATCAAGTCCAGCTGTAAAGTGAACAGCCCATATGACAAACTCATGATCTCAGCATTGCTGGGGAGTCTGTCAAGTGAACAACAACCTTGTGGCTTCCAGGGTCCTCACATCAACCCCTTTCATTCTTGTGTATCAAAACCAGGCCTTTGATTCCAGAGCTGGGATCTGCTCCTCTTGCAGTGCTTCTCACAGGGAGCCTCTGTGGAGGCTGACATTTGATGCAGTTGTGCAAGTACACACAGAGGAAACGGCAAAAAGAAAAAAAATGTCTTTTTATCTTGAATTATCCTGTTGCTATTTTCTGCATGTGAGATAGTAAATAACACTGTTTTTCATTAGGGCATGATACTTTTCCATAGGTGAGCAGGGGAACACATTTGTCTCTGTCTCCTTTGTGAGGAGGAGCCTCCTCACTAGCCCATAATGCTGCCAGCAGTAATTATTTCTTCTGGAGAGAGGAATAAGCCAGTGTGTTCTATGTGATGAACCTCCTAATCAGATTTTTTGCCTGCAGTGGTCTGAGCAAGCACATTGTGAGGATATGCTGCATTTCTCTTGGTCCTGTCATACATTACCTGCATTTCTGGGCTCTTGTGATCCCCTTGGTTCATGACGGCCGCTCTTTTCCTCAGTCAGTGCATATCCCACTTCTCAGTGATTTTCCCATCTGTGTTAAAGATAAGGAATACTTCTGTTTTTTGGCAGAAGTCAGTCCAGCAGATTAGGACCCCTGTCCAGCAGATGCTCCAAAACATCTACGTCTCAGCGCACTGCCAGTGTTAGACTGCTAGACAGAGGGCTGTATTTTCACATCACTGCTTCTCCTTAGCCTTTGGAGGTAATGCCAAACTCCCAGTGCCTCTGCAGGTGTTCCCCCATGTGTGCTCCACCTGCTGCCCATCTGAGGCTGCCGAGTTCTCTGCTCACCTGGCTGGAAAATGTCCCTCACATTTTGGGTGGAGATTTGAAAAGAACTGTAATGATTACAATTTATAACCTTGAATATCTGTCAAACATAATGGCCAATAGTCTCTTTTTCCATGATAAAAATGGCAAATGGTGATTAGGAAACTTTAACAGAATTCCTAAAGCCTCAGGTGAGGCATTAAAGGTATTTTGCAAAATTGGAGAAAGAAGATGACATGAAAATGTCTGTATACACATTTACACTTAAAGATGCAAGATACATAGATACACACTGCCATGCCATTTTCCAGACATGAAGATATACAGGGATACAAAATAATTTATTTTTAAAATAAAAAGTGCATATTAAGAACATTGTGTCACACAGAGCAAAGCTAAAGAACCTGAGTGTAATGTAAGAGCACTCCTATTATAACACCAGATATTGTCCTAAGACCATAATGGAGAAACATTACCAACCCAAACTCTTCATAACGTCCTTCTAATCCAAAAGATGATTTTGAAGTGATTTCTCCATGCAGAACTACTCCTTTGTCTATTTTTAGACTCTTTTATGAGTATTTTATTAAAAGTATGTTTGTTTTTTTACAGCGCATTTAGTACATTGTAATCTGTTCCTCATCTGCTTTTGAAATACATTAAGCATGTAAGGCAATCTTTAGACTTTAAAATTTCAAAAATAACTTGGAATGGACAAGGTAAACAGCCCAAGTATCGGTGTCCTAGATTATGTTCCAGTAGCAAAAGACATTAATTAGTTCATCTCTGTGTTACTAACTAAAGAATTTTAAAATTATACATTTTTTCTTTTGTAATCAGCTGGAACACTACACATTGTGGGAAAGACAGGATTTAATATTTTGACTGCTTTGCTTGAAGTGCTCAGAAGATTGGAATATGGCAAAAATATTCCTCAAATCAAAATTTGCTATTGATTGTTCAGGTTCCTACATGAACTAGAGAATGGGGATGGATTGTAAAACATTTCATTGTTTGAAAGATATTTTGTGTCTGTGCTTTAATACTGCTGCTGTTCATGGTACAGTTTTGGGTTTAAAGTGTGTTTCATAAGAATCTTATCAAAGTTTCCAGATGATGACAGATAAGTATAATGTTTTGGTTGATGAATGAAGTCAAGTTGTAGGGAAAATTTTTGCTTGTTCTTTTTGTTGAACTAAATCACAAACAGACAGACATTGAAATGTAGGGTTTAAGTTTAGCTTTTGATTAGCTCCCTCCTATGCAACCAGCAAGAGACCTTTGAAATCCAGGTATAATGAAAACCTTTTATTTTTTTTTTTTTTTTTTTTTTGTGTCACGGCACAAGATCTGCCATGACCTTTGTGATGGTGCGTTTTTCTTTATGCATATTTTTGTAAACCCCGTTGGATGGTTTGTTCCTATTTTTCCCCTGACATGTACGCTTTTACCTGGGGTTTTCTCCTCCCTCTCCCAGGTGTCATTCACCCCCTAGACCCACCTGTTACCTCATCTACGTAATGTCAATCTTCCCTAGTCCATACCCTTGTTCCAGAGAATTCCCTGTCAGTCCTAAACCCCTCCCTGGATTCCCCTATTCCACAAAGCCTCATTGCTCCATGTGACCCTTTCCACTCCCTTTGTCTTCCCTGTTGGTTGTCATATTTTGAGCCCCTCCCTAATCTCCTCCCTGTTGTATCCCTGATTGGCCAAAGAATTGTGTCCTCCCCTGTTCCTCCCCTGTTTAAGACTGTGCAAGACACAGGCTTTTTCTTTTTTTCGGGGCTGGGGAATAAACCCCTTTGAGAAGCACAGCAGAGCCTCCTCCATGTTCTTGGCCCCGATCCCAGACGCCGAACCCCCGGTCAGAGCCGGGCCCTGGAGCCGCCACGCCTGGGGTGTGCCAGGGAGGGAGAGCTGGCTGGGGTTCTCAGGCATTGCCTCAGACCTTCATATTGGGAACTGATGAATACTTGCCTAGCAAGGAAAAAAGTCTTTATAAAATATCAGAAGTTATGATTACAGAGCAGTGCAGCCATTTCTGGCTAAGTCCTGGAGCCCATACTTTTCTTCTTCATCCAGTTCTCCTAAATCATGGCACAGTCCCTTGCTGAGCTGATGGACTCACACATTTGGATAGGATGTACTGTTTATTCTGTTGCTAGGGTAAAATGCAACTCACTTTAAGACCAGCTGAACTGTGTTGCTCTCATCATTGTTTAATACACATCTTATGTAGATTATATGAATCAAAGTGGCTTAAATGGGAGATTAATGAGAGATGTGTGGTGATTATATGTGCCAATAAATGTTAGTTGTGTATTTAAAATCTGGCCGCATATATTTTTTCTAAGTTGATTTACATAGAGAGTAATAAATCCTTACTCAGAATATAGGGATGTTTTTCTGAGAAAAATGTATTAAATACTTCTTGAATTAGGCTTATTTCAGCTTTGTCAGCCTTGTTTGCTAAATCATCACAAATGTTTATCAGATGTTTTGGCTTTGCTACCATCTCCAACATGCCGAAGTGGGCCATGTACTCAGTTCAGTTGAGCTCAATTCAGCTGAGTTATGTAGGACATACCCTACTGCCATTCTCCTGTCCCACATTAGCAGTTTCAGGGTCGAAAAAATGAAAAGGGAAAAATACAAATTTTTTTATTTTTGTATTTCCCACTATTTTATTTACCCTGTATTTTTTTCTCCAGCTGTTATGTTAAAGCAGATGGTTTAAATGGGAGATAAAGCAAGGACTTCACAGCCGCTTCCTTTGGGAATCTCAGGAAAGACTCCTGTCCATGTCTCAGGAAGTAGTCAATCTGAATTTTATTTTAATCTGGTTAGGATTAGAGAACAAACCTCCCTGCTAGTTGTTATCATTTTTCTCAGAGGAAAATTTATCACAAAACTAACACTAACCACTGAATAGCAGATGATCATAAGAAACCTCTGGGTGTCTGGGAAGCCACAGATGTGTATATTATATTATGTATAAAATCTAACAAACATGTGTATGTACATATTATATATGTATAATATACAATTATGTAAAATGTTATGTATATAATTTATGTACTTGTATATTAATCCTGATTTACCTGTCTCATGGGTTGGTAGAGGCCTGCAGAGGTGGGGTCTCTGCAACCCCCTCAAGCAATGTAACCCCATTGCACATATCCCTCTTGCATGGGACTCTCATGGGTTTGCTGCTGCATTTGAAGTTGGTTTAGCTTGGAACCCTGCAAGTCACTTGGGTTGGAAGCAGCAGAGTCTGGCAGTCAGAGCTCAGAGCATTCTGCTTCAGATTAGCTGAAGCGCAAGTAGGGATGTTTCTTCTACTCAGAATAGGTTAATCCCATTACTGTGCCGTCAGTATCTCTGTGGTCTCATAAACCTATGCTCCCCCCAATGCCACCAAATCATGCTCATTATTTGAACTGGTCACCCCTACTCAAATTTCATTTGATGTCTGTGTCAGCTTTTTGTAACATTTTGTCAAGTCTACATCCATCTAAGATGGATGATAAACAGGTCTTGTGGTTTTCTTCTATTTGCCAGGGAGTGTGCAATATCATTCCATTTACAGTAACATTCTCTGCACTTTGCAAAGACTGGGTGATGAATTAGCCATGCATATGAGACCAACTTAGGCTCTATGACTCTTTGTGATCACGTGCTTCAATGCTGCTGAAAGTTGATAAAAGCACAAGCAGAAAGACAGGGGAGCAGAATTAGTATGGTAAGAGGAAGAGATGTAAGAAAAAAATTCAGATGGTTTTATAGATAGCTTAAGTGTAGATCTATGTATATGTACCAATTAAATAGAAGAAGTGATTCTGGTAGGTTGATTTTATTTATTGTGTAGACAAACTTGCCAAACACATGTTGGACACAAGGATTGACAAAAATGACAGAAGTGATAGCAGTGACAAAAGCAGGGGTGAATTGAATTTCCTAATGGTCTAAATGGTACCCCTATGGCCCAGTAGAATGAGAATTTAAGTATTTGTGCTCTGCATATTTCACATATAAAAAGATTCAGTTTTGGCCCATCATAGTGGAGCCAACAAATATCTTTTTCTTTTCTCCATGCTTAGATCTCATGCACACCTACAACACTCAGTCCCTACAAACTTTACATGTACAGACAGACGCAAGCATGTAGATTGCATAAGTATCAATAAATTCTGAGCTTACTGGTAAAACTGTGTGATATGGCTGAAGTTGTAAGACAGGAACCTAATTATCTCTGGTCACTTAGTGCAGATGACCATTTTCCATAATCCAAATGTTGTTTCTGGCACTTATCATGTCCTTGGAAATCCTCATGAACTATACTGTAGGGAAAAAGAAATCAAACAAGCCAGAAACTTGAAGAAAACTCTGATCTTGAAGGGAGCAACCACTTCTTCCCTATCCTACTAATAAAAATTGTACATGCTTTTGGTTTTTTTTCAAAACATATGACTTTTTTTGGAGGAAGAGATTGATCTTTCTCAAAAAATTGGGAGATGTATATTGAGAGCTGGGATGTATGGATGTAGTGGCTCTTATGTGTAGTTACCTAATTTTTGTTCTGAGAATGTTACACAAAGTTATAGTCACTCACTAATGCAGCAAAGGACCCAGGGCCAAAGCAAATTCCAGCTTTTAACATGCAGTCAGTTCTGTGGCTCAATCAGGGAAGTAACTTATGCCTAGATTTGTTTTCCATGCTCATTTGTCTATTTAGCTGCTGCTCTTTCAGTCTTTGAACAAGTGCTGTTTTGCAGTCAGTGGAGAATCTGACCCCATCGTTCTAATAATACTAGAAATATTTCATGCATGGGATGTTTGGAATTGCCTCTGGGTTTTATTAATGTGACCTGAGTGAAGGCCTCTTACATGGTTGTGTTATTTGATTGGCAGGTGAGTGTCCACCTGAAATGTGGGTGGGAGCCTTGTTTGTGGTGGCAGGAACCACTGACCTCTGCTTGCAGCCATGGAGTGCGGGATGAACTGTCACCAGGGGTGGATTGAGAAGGCAGTGACCAAACCTGTCCTTTGTTCCTGGCAAGCACCCAGGGAGGTAGAACAGTAATGACCAGGAGCACCATATCTGCTACTGGGTTTTAGGAGAGAGCTTTTGGAAGCAGGGAGCCATAAGAAGTCTCTGACAAGCATTTCTGGACTCAGGGAGGTCAGCCATGCATCCAGGGGCTTTGCCACAAAGTGGTAGGCACTTACCTGCTGCCACGTCAACCCCACTGGGGAAGCCTCAAGGAGCCTCACTGCTGCAGCCCCCTTGCTGGAGGGGCTTGGGCCATCAGCCAGGTTCAGCCTTGCTCACACGAAATACTTGTGAGAATTCTAGTGTTGTTCCTCTTCATTGTTTGACTGTTAAATAAATAGTCTTCCAGAATTAAAAAAAGGGAAGTTTTACAGAAATTTACTATTCAGGTTTTCCTTTTGAATATGTATCTGTACAATTCTGTTGTACATTGAGCAGTTATTAAAACCAAAACGACCAATAAATAAAGTTTCTGGCTTCTAGCTGTTTAGTGGGGCAGAAAATGATTGGGAAGCTAGTATTTGTTCAGTGAAAAAAGGAGTTAAACTATTTAATTTACCTAAATGAATGAACACTGATAATGGAATTTCCCTGTCATCTATTAATTTTACTTAAGAGACCTATAAAAATGATTAAGTTTTTTCCTTTCCTTGCTATCTAAGGGTCAGACTCTGAATATCATATACTGAGAAACAGTTGCTGATATAAGTAATATGACTGACATTTAATTGATGTAACCTAACTGGCATTATTTTCATGACTGCTGAAGGATCAGTCAATGTTTTTAGCCTGCTGCATTATATCCTTTTTATTTCAATTTTTGGATGCTTTCATGAGTGAAAAGTGTAATATTGAGCCTCAAAACCAGAGCACTGCTGACTACCCATTAGTAGTAGTTAGCTCAATACGAGTGCTATTGTGGAGCTCTAACTTACAGTAAGGACTGCTGCTCAACCTAATTATTACAGATTATTAGATTAATATTTTAATTGAGTAGCCTAAATAAAGTAGCCCCCCTACTTGCAGTTAGAAAATTGTATCTATTATCTTGTATTCTTTCTCCACTGCCCCTGTGCAGAATTGCTGATGAGGAGGAGAAGAATTGTTCAAAGTGGTCACTGCACTTGCATCAGTTGCCAGCTTTGAGGCATACTCTGAAAATAGCATGTTGTGACAGGTTTTTTAAAGCATTTCGCCCCCTGTTTTGGGAGATGATGGATGCACCACACAGATGACCTTAACACACGGCCGCACGCTAATATTCAGAACCGTGCTTTTGTTTGTCTGCAACAATGGCTGTCATTAAGGGAGCTGAGTTTGCCAATATGCGCCCGTCCCAGCGCTGGACCCTTCCTGATTGGGCACCGGGAAGCATCATGTGCCTTTGACTGAAGTGACATGGAAGATGTATGGTCTGAGTGCTGTCCTCAGCACCACTGCTGTGATGTGAAGAAAACCACGCTGACCCAAACAGACCTGTGCTCAAACAATGTCACACCAAACGAAGACAACATATTGGGAAGAAAAATGCTTGTAAACTGTGTGTGCTGGAAGATGTATTGGCCAGGCGGCCATAGGGCAATCTTTGAACTATTGAAATCTTTAGAAATATTGTTTAGTTCTTGAAGAATACTTACAAACCTAATTAATCAAGCATAGATGGTTATTTTCACCCTTTACATACTGCTTCATTTTGGGACAAGAATAGGGCTGTCACATTTATTTTGCTAACCACTTCCCAGGTGCTTTCTGGCAAAAACAGAGTTTGAACATACATTTCCACATCAATCCTCAAATAACAGACTTAAGAGTGCTCCTGGCCTTCTCCTAACCCTTAATATGCTTCACCTCCTGGGTGTTTTCATTTTTCTGTTTGGGCATATTTTGGGCTATGACATTTCATTTTGTTTTTGTTTGACATCATCAGAACAGTATTTTAAACCTGACTGAAATCAATGAGTGATGGAGCAGCTAATGATGTTATTTTAGTTTCAAATCAATTGTATATGTTCCTCTCAAGAGATGTGTGGATAAGAAGTTCTGTATAAAACCTGTTACTATTTTTTCTTAAAGCTTCTACTACAATCTTATAGAAGCTCTTGGGAAATGCTCTGACCGCGAATTCCTCTAGAATTGCACATAAGCTGAAGACTTCAGTCTCTGACAAAAACTGATTCTTTGGATCCACCATCCTACTGTTTTCTAAATTCTGGTGTCTCCACATTTGGATTATTATTTTTATAATAAATGTTTATTGGTTTCATTTTTTTTACGTATATCATGTGGCCAAAGCCACCTAGAGTACTTAAAATAAGTAACTTCTCTTTTCAAAGTATTTTTTAAAGTTATCATTATCTTCAGTAATGCTTGAAACTAATTTGTATGGGCAGTTAAGAATTTATGAAAATGTTTAAAATGTTAAAATTTACCTTAAGTTAAAATACATAGCATAACCATAAAATATTGCCTCTTGTTGTAACTAAAATCACTGAAACAGCATTTTAATAATTCCAATTATTTAAATAAATTTAATAATACAAATTATTATTTTATACATATTTTAATGTACTATACAGTAGTATATTTTATTGTATTGTAATATAATTTAATGGTATATTATAGCACACCCAACATGGAGTGATTGCTGAGGTTGTTCTTTGCCAGGAGGTGGACTTCAGTGATCCTGGTGAGTTCCTTCCAACTCAGGATATTATATGCTTCACTAGCTAGAATATTGTAATTTAATACAATTTGCTATTCTTACATGCTTTGTAACATAATCACACTAATATATTTCAGGTGGTCTGCTAAAGAAGCTGTCATTCAAAAGTAAAGATATTTTAAATCTAATCTTGGACTTGACTTTAAATGACGTAAAAAGTGTGTGTTTGAACTGGCTTCAGAGGCAATATTTTCCTGATTAAGAGATTATTTACTACAGAAATGGGAATCCTTAACATTCTTCAGTGTATTTGAAGGCAATGCAGTGAGATATTCCCAGAAAATATGGACTTGTTGAATGCACTCAGAACCTTTTGTGCACATAGTTATTAAGTGCACATAGTAATTAATATAAATTGCATGTTTGCTATGAGCTTTTTTAAAGCACTGTTTGTAGCCTACTCCCCTAGTAATATAATGTATGTTGAACATAATAAACTGTCCATACAAAAGCATGTCCCTCCCAGTCAAGCTTGAGGTGTGGGAAAATATTCAGTTGCTGTTTGTCAAGGTCTAGTGCACAGGACACAGGAGTGTTCACTGCTAGGAATCTTCCCATTTTCAGAGATGAATTGAGTAAGCCATACAACCACTCTGTTTTGATCAGGCTTGGAACACTGAACTTACACAAAATTAAAAGCAAATAGAAAACAAGACAGACTGGGTAGGGAGTTAAACTGCTGGCAGCAAATGGTCTAAATGAGAAGACAAATTAAATGAAGAACATACATAATCTATGATTCTGTCTGGATCTTCAGGGTTTCTGCATACAATCTGATTTTTAAGTAAGGGTAGCTATGTGGATATATGGGCTAATCTTAAACATTCTGAGCTTCTGGTTTGAAGCAGGCAGCATTTCTGTCTCCCAGCACTCAGAAATCCCCTCCTGGCATTTAGAAATTCAGGTTTTTTAATCTATAAATACTGGAAAGGCAGTATTTCAATGTAAAAGGAAGAGTAGTTACTTTAGATTGATGGTTGTTGATCTGGTGTATAATGTTTGGGGTTTTTTCTTCAACTGTTTCAGTCTGTTTTAGAGGAGATGACAAATGTGTCGTGCCATCATGATCATGACATTTCCAAGTCACCACCACCCAGGAGGTGTTCCCTACCAGGCTGGGGACAAGGAAGGACCCAAATCTCCTTCTACCCCATGGGCCAACACTGGCACTGGATGAAAATGCTACTTCATTCCATGCAAAAGCAAAACTTCAGGAGGCTGTGGCTTGGTGAGAGCAGAGGTGAGCTGCTCCCTGGGCTGTGGTGGGGCATTGCCCAAGGGAATCAGCTGTGAGAGAGCATCTGCTGGGCCAGTGACAAATTGGTTCTGTGTTAGCTCTCTCCTCCTTCCTTGAATGGACTCAACTGCTCTTTCAATCTCATCTTCAGCAGCACCAAACCAAGCCTGTTTGAGATTTCTTTATATCAGCTAATATTCTGTAGCATATTTCAGAATCCAGTAACCCTCTTCATCACATTGTAAATGAAAATGAAAGACCTATCTTTAGAGTGCATTTTCCAGAGCTTGGAGCTCCTCTCCCGACATTAATTTAAATACTGATTACACTGGAAAATGAGAATTTCTATTATAAGGAAGCGTATATTGAGGTTAATGCAAAAGAAGAGGAACTGAGCTGTAACCCTCAGCAGTTTAACTGTGAGATGTTACTCTGGCTGTTCTGTGGCATGTTTCAGGTCCCAGTGACCTTATGAATCAAATATGGTTATGGTTGCTGGTTCAGTATATCCATCTTCAGGAGAGGATGCAGGTGACTTTCTGGCCTCACTATAATAGGAAGATGGTCTTCCTTTGTGTCAGGTGGTCTACAGGCACCATTTCTTTGGCCTCCACCACTCACAAACCTTTTGTGTGCACCAGCTGCATAGATTTTATGTATTTCTGTATTCCTGCAGTGAGAATAATAAGTCTTTCTGTTTCTTTGTGTGTGTATATGTCATAGTTGCTGAGCTAAATTCTCAGTTATTTTCATTTTTCCATAAATTTGCCTAACTTTTTTCACATTTGCCAGTGTCCTCTCAGCCATGGGTGAGGAAGGTGGCAGGAGCAGCATCCAAACCTGACAACCTGAGCATCATGCAGTCTGTGTGTCTGGGTGGCCGAGGGTGGTGGCACTGCTGGCAGCTCCAGAAGCCCCAGTTTCCATGGCACTGAAGACATTCTCCGGCCTTTTTCATATTCCACAAAAAAAAAAAAAAAAAAAAAAAAAAAAAAAAAAAAAAAAAAAAAAAAAAAGCTCGGGGCAAACACCTTCTTTTGCAGAAATTTGGCATGACCGTCTCCTTCGCTGCTTGCCTGTTCTTCCACCCATCTTCCCACAAAGAGGTTAATAAATGTTTACTTTTTTTCTTGTTTCCATATGGTTTGTTCACAGGCTTTTGCTTGTGTGTGTATGAATGCTCACTTGCATTGACTGCTGTGAGGGAATTGTTCAACTAATGCTGGCCATCTTCAAATCAATGCCTGCACATAACAACAGAAAGTGCCTCAGATGTAGTGGTTTCCACAGGACTATTGTTAAGCCTTTGTTAAGCATTTTTGAACCTAATAAATAATGTCAAAAGTCTCTATCCTAGCCAAAAATGTTCCCTTTGAAACAGTTCTAATAGTATTTTTGTTCTGCAATGTCTCCCAGTGTTGTGAAGAATTTGTGCCTCACAATAGGAATCTGGTATATCGCGTGCCGCTTTCTTATTTTTTTTTTTTAATTTGTTTTCAGATGTGAACCCTTCTTTCTTGAGCAGGAATTCCTAATTCTTTACAGAAATGTTGTTTTTTCTTGAATAACCATACCACTTGGAACTTCAGTGCTGTAAATGCTACGAAATTTCACGAACTACAGGAAGAACAAATCTTAATAATGATGGAATGAAGGGGAGGAAAGCAAATCTCTGAACTTAATTATAGGCTATTTCAGTCAACCTCCTTTGTGTTTTGTTGCATAACTCATAATTAAATTATATCTAAAGTAAGGTTTTAACAATTGATTTATGCACTGAAAAGCAATGATAACAATGGTCAAAGACGATCACAGTAGTCCCCTCTGGCTGTAATATCTATTAATCTAGACCATAATGACTATTTATTCTAGAAAAAAACTCTAATTGGAGACTGTCTGTGATTCATTATGCCTTATATAGCACATATTAGCAATACATTTCATCTGTCTTTAATATGAAGTATAATTTGTGGATAATATTGCCATTTCAGTGGTGCAGTAGTGTGTAGCAAATCAAGCTAGGAGAAACATATTTGCTAGACATATTTTCTTTTTGTGCATTTTACTTTGCTTATTTTAATTGGGCTCTGGGGAAAAAATGTCAAAACCCACATTTCTCTGCATTCATTTTATCTGTGGCACCAAAGCTGTTGGGTGCTGTCTGTATTAAAATAACTATTTATACTGTGGAGTTTTATTTAGTTATCTCATTTCACCTTAGAGATAAAAGAGACACTTTGACTTGTTTTTTCACTGTGGTAGAAATAAGTGTTAGATCTGCAGTTGGAACTGCTTATTTGTGGTGTTACATGGGTCTTAAACAAATTTTACTTCTATAATTGTAATAGAGAATGAAACTCACTTGGGGGTTGATAAATCAAGCTTCTACTACTCCCAGTGGCAGTTCAGTGGACTTAGATCTGTGTTCACTTCTTTACAGCTGATGTTAGCGAAATAGCTACCTTGGACTTCCAGAGGGCAAACTGTGGCCTGTTTAGGAGCATCTTTGGCAGAGTCCATTGGGAGACAGTCCTGAAGGGCAAAGGAGTCCAGGAAGGATGGACATTCTCCAAGAAGGAGATCTTAAAGGTCTGGAAGTGCTTTTTCCCCACATGCTGGAAAGACAAGCCGGTGAGGAAGAAGATACAATGACAAAGGATGGGAAAAGTGGAGGTACTTAGTGCTTTCTTTGCTTTAGTCTTCAATATTAAGATGTTTTCTAGATACTGAGCCCCTGAACTGAAAGACAGGGAGCAAAATGAAACCCCTATAATCGATCACCAGTCAGGCAAAGGAGGTGATTTTCGTGCTCTGGTGTGGTCCCACCTGGAGCATTGTCTGCAGTTTTGGGCACCACAATATAAAAAAGGCATTAAGGTCTTAGAGAGTGTCCAAAGCAGGGCCATGAGGATGGTGAAGGGTCTGGAGGGGAGTCTGTATGAGAAGTGGCTGAGGACACTTGGTGTGTTCAGCCTGGAGAAGAGGAGTCTGAGGGGGGACGCCTCATCATGGCATACAACTTCCTTGTGAGGGGAAGGGGAGGGGCAGGTACCAATTTCTTCAGTGAAACTGATCAGTGACAGGACTCAAGGAATCGGCCTAAAGTCAGAGAATGTTTAGGTTGGATGTCACGAAAAGGTTCTACATGTGGAGGAGGGGTTGGGCACTGGAACAGGCTCCCTGGTGAAGTGGTCATAGCACCAAGCCTGACGGAATTCAAGAAGAGTTTGGACAACTGAGCAGGGCCAGGAATAGGAATCAATTCAGCAGCCTATGATTCTAGAAAGGGGAAGTGGTCAGGGACCTTCTAAACCACTTAGATACACACAAGCCTATAGGGGCAGATGGAATTCACCCCATGGTACTAAGGGAGGATGCAGAAGAGACCACCAAGCCACATTCCATCATTTACCAGCAGTCCTGACTAACTTTTCTACAAGAAAATCTGGAAGGAAGATCTGAGGAAACACAGGCCTGTCAGCCTGAGTTTGATGCCAGGAAATGTCCTGGAGGAGATCATGCGTGCCATCAAACAGCACGTAGAGGACAACCAAAAGGTCAGGCAAGCATGGGTTTGTGAAAGGCAGGTCCTGGCTTGACCAGCCTCAGTAGATAGGGAAAGGCTGTGAATGTTGTCTTCCTGGACTTCAGTTCACACTGACACTGTTTCCCATTGCATTATCCCGAAGAAACTGCATGCTCAGGGCTTGGATGGGTGCACTCTTCAATGTGTATGAAACTGGATGGATGGCCAGGCCCAGAAAGGGGTGGTAACTGGAGTTACATCCAGGTGATGGCTGGTGAGAGTGATGTTCCTGAGGGCTCAGGACTAGGGCCAATCCTGTTCAATTGTCTGTATCAACGATCTGGAAGAGGGGATTCAATGTACCCTTAGTCAGTTTGCAGGTGAGGCCGTGGTGGGTGGGAGGGTTGATCTGCTGGAGGTCAGATGGGATCCAGTCTCGGCCTTTCCCACACAGAGGTAGGAGCTGTGTCCTGCTGAGGTCTCTGCTCTCAAAAGCAAGGAGAGATTTAACCACAATTCACCTGGAGGCACAGAGGATGGGTGAGTATAAGCTTGCTTTAATATAGTCAGCTTCAGAAATGTGCTGTAAAATGGGTTCCAGTAAGTGTTTGGGCAGGTAGTCCATGCTGAAGCTGTATTTTGTTGGTACTTGAGGTAGCTATCCTGACTTGAACATATGAGTCTCCGTGTATAGTCATTAATCCCCAAGGTACCTGAAGTCTCTGCTGCTTTCTTGCTCAGTTACATGTTACTGTTTTCTGAGTTCCCATTTAGTTACTGTCAGTGTGAGTGCATCGCTAGCCAGCAGAGCCCCGAGGAGGTGCTGCTGGTGCTGCTCCAGTGGTGTGGGGCTGGCTGGTCCTGAGCTGGCCAGGCAGGTGGCCAGAGCTCTCCTCTGGCAGCAGAACAGGAGCCACATGAAACTCAGCCAGGAGCTTGGCTGGTGCTCCGCAGCTGCTCTCGGCTGCGTGCCTCTCACGGCCCTGCTGCTGGGGCTCGGCTGGCAGGACTGCCTCGCGTGCACCTGGCCCTGCCGCCTTTCGGACCTGGCTTTGGGAGGAGTTATCTGGAAAGACAAGAAGGAGACTGTGTGCGATTCCTGGTTCTCTTTGGTAGACAGGAACAAAAGAATCCTAAAAAATCCGGAAAAATTAATTTATCTAGTCCAATTAATTGTGACGTATGAAAGGAGAACAAAGTTGTATTTGTTCTTCTAGTGACAGAATCTAATTGCATTGTGACAGTCCGGTACACACTCCTGAGATCAGATGAAAGAGGCTTTTTTAGAGGAAAACCCCTGATATCTTATGAGAACACTGAAAAAATGATCCAAAGGGGACTTCTGTTTTTATTTCTCATCTTCAGAAATGTATCTGAAATGCACTAATTAGCTAAATGACTCATTGCAATTACATTATCAGATGGACTTAGCACTTTTGCTCTTTAGTCATTAATTAAAAGACTTTGGATTTTTGAATATATTTACTACCTGCAAAAATTTTGTTTCAGAAAACTTACACCTGTATTTTTTGTGAACTATCCCTTCTGATCCACAGCTAGTTGTTATTCATGGACTGTAATTGCTTTTCTAAAGTTACACATGATTTTCTCCTTCCCCTGATTTAAGGATTGGTCTTTCTATGAAGAGGGTAATGATCTGTGATTAAAGCTTGTTCTTGGTCACATGTTCATGCGTGAGTACAGGAGAATGGTCAGTATTGGAGAATATGTCTGCCTTACACTGTACAGGCACACATGATAAACACATGATTGTAGCCAAGTAGAAAAAAAAAAAGACAAATTTGCTGCTTGTCAGCTGCCTTTCACAGAGACACACCAGCAGAAAAATTGACCTAGCGTTTTTGTGTTATCTACAGAGTGCTATCAATCACATGGAAATATAAATCCTAATTATATTCTAATTAGAAAAAATCCATAAACTCGAACCCACATTTGTCATGAAAAGCCTTTGTACTTGATACTGAATTTTCAGTTTATTCAATTTATGGTGCTATTAGTGATGTCTCTCCACATTCATCATCACAATTTTTTTTCATTTGTACCACTTATCCAAGCGAATATTAAAGCTGATTTTTCTTTTGCTAGGTGTCAATGTTAGGATAAAGCATTTTGGAAAATTTCAGCAGGCATTATTTGCCAATGTCCTCCAATAGATATGGGCAGGACATTGTTTTGCTTTTTTTTCAGTGAGAAAAATGTATATGATCATGATAGTAAAAAGAAAAAGGGGAAAAGACTGTGTCTGTATTTACAGCTGGAACTTCATACAGAATATGATTTTAGTTTCAGTCTTAGATTATGCAAGTAGGATTTTCTCACGTGTACAGTAGCTCTGTTAAGAGTTTAGCATTTCATTCTCTTGAGCTGTCACTGACCCTGAGCACACAGATGTTTCACATATCCTGAGAAGACAACTGTGAGTGTGGCATCCCTATTTCATGATCTCAAACATTGCTTTCCTTCTCTTTTGCCTCTGGTGCAGCAGCCTGCTCTCATCCCCAACATCAAAACGCATCAAGGGGACAATGATTCCTGTATTTTCTGGGACGTGGTCATCTGTGATTTATGAGCTGTGTAGGGGGAGATGCCACCTGAAGAAAATGCAGTGAGTGGGGAGCACAGTGTTATGGAGGATAGTGGAAGAATGAGAGGAAATGCAGCATGGAGGAGGAAAACCAGAATAATTACAGAACCTGAGTTCTCCCACACTGCTGGTAGGGGGAGTTTTGTACTTTGACCCCTGTCAGGCATTTCTTGTGAAGCTGGTTTAGCCATACATGTCTGAATTGCACAGCATGTGCCATTGGTTGTGTAATGATCATTTTCATCACTGTGTTGAGTGGTCTGGTTCAAGACAGCTTTTGCAGCAAAAAATCTTGAAAAGAGTTAATTTTGAAAGAGATACTGATAACACTACTGTGACTCCCATTACATTTACTGGGTAAGTACTGCGTAATCATTTCCATGAGGCTGTAAAAGGCTCCTGAAAAAACAAGTTTGAAATTCGGAGGCAAAAGGTGTGAAGTATCAAGGATAAGCCTATGGAGCTTTCAACTCAGCTTCTATTAATAGAAAGGCTTGATGCTGATTGAACACTGAGACATCAATATTTTGGAGTATTTAATTTTTTCTCTTGGAAGTCAGTACATAGACATGAAGTATAGAAAACAAGCAGATAAATAAGGGATTTCATCTCTAAAAACTGAGCAGGGCTTGTTACAAGTTTCCAAGTTATTTGAGATGAAATTCTTTGTCAAAAAGACAACTGAAATAGGTTTTATAACAAAAAATTACTTTACAAACTCTTGAAAATGTTGAGCTTGAAAACTCTTGAAAATGCTGGCTTTTGGGAATATCTGGCTTTACAAGGGAAAAAAAAACATTATACAAGTTATAGGTCATTGAAATAGCTTTTTTAATGGGAGAGATAATAATGGTAAATTGTGTTATGTCCTGTATTTCTCAGTCTTGAAGAAACAGTCCTGGGGTACATCAGACACAGCATCACCAGCCAGGCAAGGAAAGGGACTGTCCTGCTCTGCTCTGAGCTGGGGCAGCCTCACCTCCAGTGCTGGAGACAGATTTGGGAGCCACAATATTCTGGAGATCTAAAGGTCTCAGAGAGTGTCCAAAGTGGGGTAATGGAGATGGTGAAGTGTCTAGAGGGGAAACCATATGAAGAGTGTCTAAGGGCACTTGATCTGTCCATCCTGGAGGAGAGGAGACTGAGGGGAGGCCTCATTGCAGTCTGCAGCTTCCTGGTGGGGGGAAGAGGGGGGCAGGCACTAATCTTTTCTCTCTGGTACCAGTGGCAGGACCTGAGAGGACTCCATGAAGTTGTGTTAGGGGAGGTTAGGATTTAGGAAAAGGTTCTTCACCCAGGGGGTTGTTGGGCATTGTAACAGGTTCTCCAGAGAAGTGGGCACAGCACCAAGCCTGAGAGAGTTCAAGGAACACTTGGACAATAGTCTCAGGCACAAGGTGGGAATTCTGGTTCTGTACAGGGCTGGGCTCAATGATCCTTGTGGGTGCCTTGGGACTCCTGCTATTCTGTGATTCTGTAGTCACTGACCTAGTTCAGAGGTGCAAGTTTGCAAAAACAGAACTGACTCCTTGCCTGATGTGGAGTTGCTGAAAGTTTTGTCACTACCTTCAACAGAACTGAACTTTCAGGCATTTTTCCTGTCTGAAGCTGCTCATAATGGAATGGCCCTTTGCTACAAATGCAGATGCAAATGAATATGCTTCATGGTTAGCTCTGATGAACTGAAGCTTTTTCAGACTTGGTGACTATATTCCTATGTAATGCTGCATTTAAGAATCAGAAACAAATCAAAATTTGATTAACAGAGAAATTAGACTAACAGTAAAAATGAGAATTGGATTTGGATAAATAAATGGCTTTAGATGAATCCTTTATTTCATGGAAGATTTACCTTAGGAATTAGAGTTGTGTAACTTATGTGTAGAAGCCTTTATAAAATGGCAACTTCTGTGTTCCATATAAGCATGAAGAGAACATGCACACTCAAAGAGGTTTCAGTAGGCTGTGTAAGTATTGATTTAGGTAATCTGCATGAGAGCAAAAATATTTTCCACCTTTTTTCCTTTAAAACAGCCATTACATAAAACTGGGAAAGTCCATTTCAGTACCTAAGATGTACCTTTTGCATCTAGCTCTGCAACACAGAGTGATTCCCAAAGACGTTGTGAAACTGGAAGCAGACAAATGAAAAGTTATGGAAAACTGACATCTAATTCTGTCAGCGTTGCTGTTGTTTTTTTCCTTTGTTAGTCAATTTGTATATATCTTGCCTTTGCTGTGCTTTGGATGTATATTGCTAAGAACTGAGATATCTACTGAAATTCAGTTTTAACATTTGTACTGATAGAGTTTTTTAATCTCCATTTTACTATGACATTACATCAGCATTTTGTGTGTGCCCCCCCCCCCCCCATGCTTCCCCTGCTTAAAGATGTGCTCTTTTAGATTTTTTTGTGTGTGACTTTAACAATGTTCTGTTCACATTTCCTTGGATAGACCCAACAATTGCTTGTTGACCCATTTTAACCCCTTTTGAGCATCATCTTCAAAGTGTAACTGTCCTTGACAATGAAAGAGACCTTCCTATTGTCTGGTCCTTCCAGGCAATCTTTAGCATTGAGTTAAATGGCTTTCAGATGGAGGAGTTGGCTGGAAGGAAGGAGACAAAGTGGTCTGTTGTTTCTGAGTGACTTTGCTAGAGTTTCCCTTTTTTCTTTTAGAATGGTGCATTTCTATAGAAGATGACAGACGTTTTGACAGGTGCAATATGCTTTGAACTGTTGTGTCAGATAATTCTTTTGTCTTGGTTTTTCCCAGCAGAGTGGTACATCTCCTTAGGATGCTGATATGCATATTGTTTGCTTTTCATTTAGTGTGGTGAAGCCTTCCATCCTCCTTTTCTCTCTCCCTCTCTAACTTTTTTAATGGCTCTTTGCATATATGTAGCTGACTCAGATGGGAAGGCGGAGTGACCATGACTTAAACCTGTCTCTCCAAACTTTTGATCATGGTAACTGACACTTAAAACTCTGGAATTTATAATGGTAATGGAGAAAGAGCTGGCAAAGACGCACAACCTCAAAATCACGTTAAAATCTCATCTCTGGTTGCAATGAACTATGCTTGGATGAAAAACATGGTTTCAGTGCTCTTATTTCAGAGCAGGAAATATTTAGCTTTGTTCATCTGAGCACTGGCCTATATGCAGACAAACCTAGTCCTATCACACAATCAAAACAGGTTTGAGAGGAAAAGAAGAACTCCAAGCTAAAGTTTTAATACTTACATTTTGTCTTGCTTCTAGTAAGGATGTTTTATTTCTTTCTTAATATTCTTACCACAGAAAATATTTCTCAAGTAGATAGATTAATTTATTTGGAGTATGCAGAGCATGTTCTCTGTTTATAGCCAATGTTTTTGAGGTGTCAGCTCTGGGGCTTTTTAGTCCTGCTTGAATTATTGTGTTGTAAATAGCAGCACTGGTAAACTGGTCATGCAAAGAACATATTGGGATTTGTGCCTGATGCTATCTTCCTGCATCAGTCCCCAGTTCTGCCTGCTGCCTTCCTGCCTGTTTTTGACTTAAACAGGGTTTTTTTACTATTACCTTTGATGTTTTCTTTTTATTTTCAGAGTTAACATTCCTTCTTTTGGTGGCCTGGCTATGACTCTCATTCATTGTGTCATGAATGACATCCGTGTTACTGAAAGACAATCTGACCCTGAAAAATTGAAAACAAGATCTTCTTTTGCAGTTGCTTTATATGGCACAAACTCAATGGGGAAGAGAGATTTAAAGGCTGCCAATCAAACAGAGGAATGGACAACATAATTTACTGTAACAAGGAGAGGTGACTTGGATAGTGCTCTTTATGAATCCTTGCAGATTGAGAATGCAGTTTAATAGCTCATGGAATATGTGTTTAAAATACTTATACCAATTTTTTAACATCAGGGACTAGCAGCTAAATCTCTGTAGACCATAGTTGGCTGACCTGGTGGTCTGATTTCTGAAAATGGCAGGAACCCATCAACCTGTGTTTTTCACAGTCAGAGTGACAGTATCTCAATCTATCATTTTAGCCTACAAGACAATTTTAAAATCGTGTGTGTTATGCTATGTGGTGGGTAATTTAGAATTGAAAAAAAAATATAATTACTTCTTCTTAGTGATAACATTTATGGGAAGATTTCAAATGGTTCTTATGACAGGCCAAACAGTGAACAGCCATATTTGTCTCTTTACTGGTAGATGCTGCCTCTACTACAGACTTCTACAGCAGTACTCAGGCATCCAGAGATCATGGATCTGAAACAGATGGCTAAAACATTGTTTGAAATTCAGTCTGCTGCCATAGAAAGGTGCTATTAATTATTATACTTGACCATAAAAGTGCTTCTTTGATATCAGTGGAATTTTCAATCTCTACAGTTACCTTTTCTTCAAGTAATTCCTGTCTACATTACAACTTTGACTTTTGTAAGTCAGTCATATAAACAAGATACAAATCTGGTTTATTAGCCATTCTTGGCTGAAAACACAGTATTTTTGCAATCTCTGTTCTGTGCTTACCTGTTACCATAGTCTCTGGTTGTAGATTTATTTAGTTAGCAGACTAATAACTGGTTCAAACTCTTTATCTCTAAACAGTAGAAAATATATTCAGAACACTAGAAATTTCTAAACTGATTTTTGTAGTTGTCCATTGTAGTTTGGTGTAGGCAGCTAAGAACAGGTTCTCATGAAGACTGTTGGATGGTCTTAACAAGGGGCCTATTTACTGACACCAACTCTAATTGCAGTGGGTCATGGGAAGCTCTCATCTCAGGAGATCTGACATTGTTCCAGGAAGAACCAAGCAGACCTGATGTTAAATTGCTTCAGGCTCTTTTGCAAAGTACAGCATTTCTGAGGCTGGGAGAATTTTTCCAGGGGACTCACAGGGCATGAATTTCTTGGGATGATGTGCATCACATTCAGTTTTATGGTGTCCCTTTCACTATTTGAGGACATTGCATAGCTGAATAGCTTGAAGGGGAACCCACGCCTTTTTCACAGGGTCTAGTGTAAGCATGGCAGAGTCCTTTTTATGCTCATCAGTGAGACGGGTATTTATTACTTGATCAGTATCTGAAATTTCTATAGGCTTCTCATAAACAAAATGAAGGTGGTTGCTCTTTTGATCGGGTCTAGTAGGAAAATATGCGCAGTTCTCACAGGCTGCTGATGTCTCAAAATATGTCCACTGTAACAATCCACAAACTATACGAACTTCATGGTTGTCAAGTGTTCTGCTTGCCCTTGCCATACAGACGTCATGGTTGTCACTGGAGATAGAGCGCTGTACCTTCTGCTCCAAACACTTAGGCTCCTACTGTCAGGGCTGGTATCGTGTTGCAAGCATGGGGAGACTATGCAAATTGGATAACATAATGCTGCTCATATGGGAGCTGACTATGCTAATTCCCACGTTAATCCTGTGAGCAACATGAGCAAGACGCTCACCCCAAGGCTGGCTAAGGCCAAGCCATGTGTTCCCACCACTGAGAAAAGCTGTGGCTGCTCTCCAGGTGATCAACTGGACTCCCAAGTCCTCACTAGTCCTTGTCCTGCACCTGCCACCTGATAGCATTTCCATTATCCTAGAAGTGTTGACTGTGGAATAATCTGTGAGGAATCCACTGATGAAAAGACATTTGACATCAACTCTCAATCTTTCCACCAATTTGCTAAAATTTGGATCACACGTCAGCAAGAAGGCCATGTGGGACTTACCTTTATACCAGGAATCGTTTCACCTGTCTGGCAAAATAACAATAGATGCAGCTTTCTTAGAGTGACAGAACATGAGAAATACATTTTTTTCCCTGTTTGATGTTCAGGAACCATTCCAGGCTCATGGGATGGGAAAGAACCTACTATTGAGTCAGGCAGTTGATGATAGTTCTAAATCCCTTTCAACTGAAAATTATTCTATTATTCTATTCTATTCTATTCTATTCTATTCTATTCTATTCTATTCTATTCTATTCTATTCTATTCTATTCTATTCTATTCTATTCTATTCTATTCTATTCTATTCTATTCTATTCTATTCTATTCTATTCTATTCTATTCTATTCTATTCTATTCTATTTCTTCTGTTCTGGCCCGGCCCAGCCCAGCCCACCATAATGATGATGTTTAACCACTGTGGTTTTTAATTTATGGGAGATTTCTCTGGTGTAGGAATTTAAAGATGAATTGAAAGAGATGATGCACAGAGACTACTCAAAATTTCTTTGACTAGTACTGAAGTATTTTATGTAGGATTTAGATGGTTTCTAAACTGTTTCTGAATGACTTTGCTCTTTTTATTTGGGCTGAATGTTTCCTGCTTTTATGTTTTTTTATTTTCCTTTTACAAACTATTAATTTTAGAAAAACAGTATGTTTCCCAAAATCATACTGATTTTGTCACAATTTTTAACAAAAATTCCTAAGTGATTTTTTTTCTTTTAAAATTCAAATTACTTTGTTCCACGTTTGCTTACTTATCTTTATTTTGTAATTTATTTTATGATGCAAGATAAGGAAAAAAGGAAATATGAAATATCACCAAAAATATTTGATAATGTCAAAACAAACTCCATCATTGTATGGATCTCTGCAATAATTTTTTTTTATTCTACTTCCATGGGAAATATCAACATAATGTATTTTAATTTAGATGCATAATAGGTGCTGCTCATAATTTTTCCTTTATGTTATTCTTTTCAGGTTTCCCACACTTGAATATGAAAACCAATACACAAGCAGCTGCTGCTTTCTCTTTCCACTGAGTTTAGTTTATGTACAGATTGCTGTTTCAGGATTTTTTTGTCTTCTTGCTTCACTGAGAATTGAAACCAATTGCTTGGCTTGGCTTTAATCTGCCTGTTTGAACTCTTGAGGTCTTGAGGGTGACCACTAGTATTAGTAGGGTAACTGATAGGTAAATTGAAGGAATCGAGTTTTTATTATTTAACTGAAACTTATATTAATAATGTAATTAATTTCAAGGAATCCTGGTCGGGGCCACCTGGTCTTGGAACATGATGGTTATTCCTTGGCCCTGAAGGTGAAGGGGGCTGAAGTTCTTATTTATAGATACCCTTGGGGAAGATTAGAGTAAAATAACACTAAATCACTGGTGTTTTTATACATATATATGTGTGTGTGTGGGGGGGGGGGGTGTGGTTATTTGGTTGCAATGGAAATGAGGTGTTTGGCAGGTTGGGTTATTATTATCTGTAGTAATACAGCAATATAAAAGCATTTCAGACTTCATCTGAAATTCATTTGCTGGTGTTGACTGTAGAGAAAAGTGTCACAGAAGGCATTTTAGTACTGTGTTGCAAAAGGCATTTTAGAGGAGTATTGCAATTACTGCAAAAAAGAGGAATACTCATGCAAAAAGGCAACAGAAAATATGGATGCTCTATTTTATATTTATGCTTTAACCCCTGGTTTACTGCAATTTAATATTGTGGCATTTTTTCTTTCTTTCTCTTGTAAGAAGTCAGAACAGAAAGGATACTTCTTAGGAATCTCTTAACTATTCACAAAAAAACCCCACAAAAACCCAGCAAATCACTTTAGCCCTTCAGAAAATGTCAGCATAATTAATGACACCGTTTTCCCTTTATGAACTCATTTTTCAGTATTGGTTCTATATGCAACAATGAATACATGAATGGACAGCATCAACTTTCTCTACCAGAAATATGAAAAGATGTACTAAAGAAGTACAATTAAAATGATTCAGTGTTGCAGTGCCTGCGTGCTTGAGGTGCCTTCCCAAGCCTGCCTGGCCAGCTCCGGCACCACGGCGGCTTTCGGCACGGCCAGCAAGGCACACAAGCTGGGCCGACCCGGTGAGCCCTTGTCCGGAGCAGTGCTGGGGACACGGGTGGGAGGAGGCGACGAAGGCCAGGAAGGAAGGGAGGACTCTGCGGAGTTGTCACAAGAGTTCATTGGTGTCTCTTTGACACCTCCCCTATCCGCGACACCTGCTCCGGCAGAGCGTGGATTGGCAGCTGACAGCAGCTTTTATGGAGAGGAGGAGAAAGGGGAAGGGGCACAGGATCAGCCAACCAGGGGTGATTTGGGTGTGGCTCCAGGGATAACAGGCATCCTCAGGAACCAACCTAGTAGGGGAAGGAGGGACCTCCTCTGGTCCTGACCTATCACTTGATGCCCTCCATAGAACTTTCTAGCTCAGGGGAGAGGCTCCGAAATGACAGGCAGGCTCCTGAGGAGGGGGAGCAGGGGATGGACAGGTAACAGGAGGAAGGGGAATTCCAGGGTACAACCAAGTGGAAGTGGGAATAGGGGTACAAAAACCAAACCATTTAACATAGTCAACTCACATGAAATAAATGAACAAAACCACACCACAACAATTTAGGAAGAAAGAAAAAATCCCAACGATTTTGCAGGATATAAGAGGCAAAATATTATTGAACCTACTACCTGTAATCTACTGTTGAACATAAATGGTAGGAAGACACATCAATGAGATGTTGCTTTGAAGTAAATCTAATCTCCAATTTTACATCAATTAAAACATTTGCCAGTAAATATGCTAAATCCAACTATCTAGCAAGGAAGTCACCTGTGTGAACTGTGCAAATCTACAGAGGCCAAGAATGTTTTCACTGAGCTCAGATGTGTCTTCTTTTTAGTGAAGCTCTTGTCAAGCCATTCCTGAAGGGCACCCTGTTGTTCCCTTATATAGTTCCTCTGGTCACGAGTAACATCTCAGTGGCTGAGGATGCAGAATCATTAATGTTATTCAGGAATACATAATTGTATTCATTCTAGATATCGTGAGCCTATTGGCAAGGCTCATAAATTGGAGATTCTCAGCCTGGGAACTGCTTCCTCCAGAAGCACTGAAGTGACAACTTGCAGGTTGTATTCTCAAGAACCAGTGCCTTCCTTTGTTGTGTGTACAGTCATGGCATCATTAAGGTGTTTCAGTGTAAATGAGAAAGGAATTTGATTATTAACTTAGGATTTGTGCTTCTCCAGTGGTGATGAGGGAGCTCTTTTGTGGTACCATCACAGCTCCCAGGATCAGTTAATTACATTAATTTCAGGCACGGACTGTTTTCCTCAGATTTGCTACAGCCTGACTCTCTCCTTTCTCTAAATTGTACCATACTGTCTTGAGATGTAATTTGAGGGTTTTTGCTGTCTTTGATTTCCTATTATGTACACTGTGGGAGAAACAGAACTAATCATGACATAGTCATGTCTGCAAAGAGGAAATTTGCTTTGGTAAAATAAACTGAGACACAGACACACTGCATGTGTAACAAGTAAACCTGGGACATAATCTATAATTGCTAATGAATTGCTTCATAGGGATGTGCAACTTCAAAAATTAACTGTGAGCTATCTTTCTCTGTCCAAGCATTGCTTTGCTGGAATGATGCATATTTCTAGAGGAAATGTAATTGAGATTAGCACAGAGCTTTTCAGCCTCCATTCTGAACCTCATGCACTTTTCTGGACATAATGCAGATGAGAATATAGATCTTGTGCAAGCTTTAAAAAAAAAAAAAGTCCCTTAAGTGGTTTTCATCTTGATAGGTTTAAGGTAGGTTTCCTATATCAAGATGAAGATTTCTGATGATAAAATATTTGACTTATGGCCCAATTTCAAAATGTAAAGATTACTGTAAATTATTGTGGTACAGGAAGAGGAATGTCATGGATCATCTGTTGTTCAATTTAGTTTTAATTTTTCTGATGGATAAATGTTGAAAAAAAAAGTAGTTAATTTTTATGTGTCGGCATTTCAGTAAAATGCTGATGTGAATTTCTCTCGTACCTATGACTTGGATAAAGTTAGGGTTGGATGTTCCCAAGTGATATCTGTATTTATTTTTTAATTATATGCAAAGGGAGGGAGAGAATCCAAGACCTGTATTTTCCATAGCTGGCAAAGCACAGATTATTTTTAAAACACCTGGTTTGAACAGGTTGATTCTTGAACTGGCTCTATATGAGCAGGACTAGTTTTGTTCCCAGATCATGGGGGACAATGCAGCATAGCATGTTTACAGAGTGTTTAGTCCTATTTTACTATCTGAAAAGGGTCTCTGGTCATATGTGTATGCCTGATCCTGCACAACTGCCCAACCCAAATAAACCAAGCATCTTTCCAAGGCCAAGCCTTCCAGTTATCTCTCAGAATATCTATGACATGGCTACCTGGGAAAGAACACACCAAAAGAGAAGAGTTCTCTTAATGTGCAAGGAACACTCTTGTTCCTACCAGAGTTTTGTTCCTGGGAAGCCAAATGCCAGCAGAACGTCACTGCCTCTCTTTGACAGTAACTTGCCCTTAGCTGCTTCAGAAGTCAAAGTTTTCAGGACATAGAGTGTTTATAAACTTATAATTCCCTCACATATTCTATTGTACATACAAAGGAGAAATATGACATATATTGCTTTTGCTTTTATTTGCTGGCTTAGGAAAGTGCAAAGTCTAATGGGACTAAGAACCTGTTTTTAATGAAGTGCTTACTTTTTGGTCAGCATTAATGACAAATTTCTCATGCAATCTGCATTTTGAGCAATATTTTACTCACCTGTAGGTACCCAATTTCAGTGTTGCTGCAAGGCTTCTCTTTGTTTCTTACATAAATAATCACATGAAATTATTTTTAAATTTATCTCATAGAAGTCCAGATTCAGTGCAATAAGGGACAAACAGTAGACAAGGAAACTTGGGACATTCTGGGCCCTCTGTCACTTCTGACTACAGCATGATCCACTAACTGAATGAGATAATTCAGCCAGGGAGTAACACTTGCCAAAATGGGTAGGAGTTTCAAAATATAGGCCTTTGCAGTTATTTTTCTTTATCATTTTATTTGAATTTTTTAGCTTTAGGATTACTCCCCCAGAAGAAAAACAACTGGTATCATTATTATATAGTTGTATGGCCTGTCAATCATAGGATGTTTTCCAATTCTATTATGTTTTGTTTGTAATGAGACAATGGCAATGTTTTGTTTTAGAGGTACTAGAAATTATAATCGAGAAAGAAAATGGAGCTGATCTCTTTAATGGGGATGAGAAGTTATTTTCTTCCTAGTTTCTTATTACTCTACTGCTTAATTCCTGGCAGGATTGCATTAATGTTAAGCACTGGTCCCCAGCACCAAGTGGCAATTTATCATCTATCTTGGCAGGCTTCCCTGTTTCATCCTGCACCTGCCTCCTTGAAAGAAAACAAGACATCAGATACTTATTCAAATAATGCAGTAGCTGATCAGCAGAGTATCTACACAATAGTAAGTTATCCATGATAAAAGGACAACTTTTTCATGCATTATATGTGACATATGTGTCCTTTCTCTTAAGATTTATGACATTCATGATGGTGACTATTGTTACTATAATCAAATCTTTTACAGCCTAGCTGCAAAGGTTCAACTTATTGTCAATAGATTTCTATATGAGTCAATCATGCAATTTCATAAATGCTTTGAAACACCTGCACTCTCCTTGGAAGGGCAGAAATAGCAGTATCATGATCTCATCTTTCAAGTCATGAAAGTGCTATGTCTCAGTAATTCCCTATTGGCAAACAAAGTAGGAAATGGATCAAAACTATATGTTCATTTCCATTTGCTCCATAAGATACATACATCTGTCACATGTATACATGAGTGTGCATATTTACATATGTATTTGCACCTATATATATAAATGTGGGTGTGAGTACGTACATAAACTTTTTGAAGAATAGGAAATGGCCTTGAAACACAAAAAGAGAAGGTATCAAGGGAATGCTGTATCTGGGAATCAGAATGTGAAGAGAATGGCAGGAGCTATTCATAAAAAGGATAAATAAGATCTTATTCACAAATATGAAAGGAAAGATCATGTGTTTTAACAGGAATTTGCATTATATAAGCATCACTGGAACGAAAAATGCATAACTGCTACAATGCAGGATGTCATGTTTTTGCTGGCATGGAAAGGGGGTCTTTTGCTTAAAGCATAAATTAGCCTGAGGTGTGGAAACCAGCTCTCTGCGGTGCCACTGATCCCCTGGGACTGTCTTCTGGCTTCTCTGAGCCTCACTTCCCATCTGTAAAAGAGTTAAATGTAGCCCTTCCTTCTGCATTGTCTGTATGGGTAGCTGTTAAAGAAACACAGGCACCAGTTCGCTGCTTGTATTTGGCCCAGAGCATTTAAAATATGAGAACAATGCAGCTGCATATGGTAGCATCGTGATTGATAAAGCCAGCTTATGTTCCATTAAGGAATACTTTATTATCTGTGATTGTTAGGAATCCGTATCAACAACCCACTCTGTTAGGATCTGTTACTAAAGGTAATTCTTTCTTGAGAGCTCTCAATTTAATTTGAAAAACAAAGAGGGGGTAGAAACACTCGGTGAAAATGGAGCAATTAAAGGAAAGTGGCAAGAGTCTGAGGATATGTATATACCCAAGTGGTGCAGGTGAAGAGGTACCCCATAGAAGTACACTGTGCAGTGAAGATGTACCATGCAGAGCTGCTCAAATCATTAAAAGATAAAATGCTTCTTCCAGGTACCCATCTCAGAACAGGAACTTGAATTTAGGAATCTCTGTGCCAGGCAAATGTCCTTGGGTTGGGAAATGGCCTGCCTCTCTCTTTCTTCTCAGAGCTGTTGCAGTCAGACATAAAATTTTTGAATGTTGCAAGAGAGAAGGACTACAACAGTGACAACAAAGTACTTCAAGCAAAGCTGTTTATTTAAAGGTCTTGTTGTGAAGGATTGTAGCACAGAACGTCGCATTTGCCTACTGAAATGCCATCCGCAAGAGCCGTTTGATCTGGAGACTAAATTGGATCTCTGTCTCTGAAAAAATTCTTCATATTGGCATTCTGATTAGGAATTTTCTTTTTATTTCATAAACTGGTCTACAGCTGAGATCCTGTTTTATTTTCTGCCCAAAAGGAAGGTTTTCTAGTTGTCTGCAGAACTAATTCTACAGCTGTCACGTAAATGGGTTTCTAATTTGTCATAGAGTTCTGAGCAATAGAAATATTTGCTACCCCCCTGAAGATCCGCAGATCTAGTTCTGCCTTTATCCCTAGGGTTGTGAGAGGGTGCTTCTATATTTGGCAGGTTTCTTGGAAGATTTCTTCCTGTTGTAGTGCTTGCAGCAGTGCAATCAGCAGTGCCAAAAAGCTGATGGAGGGCTGTCTTGCTGTTGCAGCATGAGAGCTCTGCTGGTATGTTGAATACAAGCCTTTTTACTGCTACTCCATTCTGTCTAGCAAATTGGTTTTCATTCTTTCAGGCTAGAATTTTGGTACATTTATGTACTAAATGCATTTGGTACATTTATTACATTGAGGTTTGATAGATGCTGGTCTTCCCCCCAAGAGAGCAGAAAAGGAGGAGAAAACCAAAGCATGCTGATCACAGTAACGGTGCTCTTAAAGAATCAATGCTTTATAAAGAGCCAGGACCGAGTACTGTGGATTCCTGGAAGCTGACAGACAAAACTAATTTAATACTTAGACAGAACCACCAAATTAAAAGTGTCTCCTGGGTTGTAATGGTTGGGGTTTTTGAATAGTCTCCTGTTCTTGCCATAGCACCGGTGCAGCTCAGTAACTATGGGCAGGTTTGGTAGCAAAGGCTTTCTGTAGCACATCATCCCCCACAAATCAGAGTACTCCACTTCTCACAGCGTGACCTAGGACTGTGCTGCTTTTGCTTAGGACTCCACCAGCTGGGGCTGGTCTGGGGAGCTGATTCTGGCTGTTGGAGCTCAGAAACAAAGAGAAAAAAATACTGGGAATGCACATGGACGTTTTTGTGTCATACTGTATATATGGCTATTTGATTTCTCAAGTTTCCTTACATGTTTGGATACCCTAATATTCCTAATGAGTCCTCGTGTACAACTGCTTAGTAAATACCAACTTTAATGCCTGTGACTTAGAAGCTTTGTTCAGTAGCTACAAAGGCAGAATAAATGCGTAAGGCTTTGTGTATCTGGTTGCTTGGGCAAGTTGCCTTACTTAGCAAATGCAAAGATATTAAATTTCTATTCAGATGATTAAAAAAGAGCTTCTTCGTGTTTTACCGCATGACTTGCTCTGTTTACGGTGCATTAGGTGTTTACTATAGTGACAGAAAAATGGCACCTTCTCCATCTCCCTCTCTTCTCCTTTGTAACAGAGGTTTCCTCAGAAGGACTTGCTGATCACCTGTATCTTCAGCAACATCTAACAATATTTCATTAAAAAAATAAAGGTGATAAGTATGCTCGCCTTTATTTTGTTAAGTTTTGATTTCTAAAGGTAACAGCTAGTGTCAGGTTTCTCAAACTGCTCCTTCTATTTCTTGTTTTCAATTGAAATGGTGTGCTGTGTCAGCAAAACTCACAGCTCGCTGCCACATTCTCTTTTGTGTGACAGTCGTTTGACACATGAAACTGGCAGCTGCTCTTAAAGGACCCTTCAAATTAACTGTATTAAAGATACAAAACATGGAGGGGTTCTTTTTCACAACGGTGAGAAGCTTTCTTCTACATTTAATTCAGGGGTAAAACTTTACTGCCATAATTAAAAAAGGGGAACTAAACAAGAGAGTGTGTTACGTGCAACAGGATTGCTAACACCAAAAAGATGGGATGAGATGGGATCAGAACAGCCCATGGAAGGTTTATAGGCTGAGATCTTCCAACAGTTATTCTGACACCTGAGCTGTAGTTGTGTGAACTTTTTGACTGCAAGTGACAGTGTTCTCTGCCTGCTGTCATTGCAGATATTTGTGTTGTGTTTGGCTCCTACACATAATTGCCACCAAGTTCAGAGCCTCTGGGAAGAGTGTCATGGAAACAGTCTTGGACCCCTTGGAGCACTCCTGTTTTACAGTGAAATTGCACATGACCTGTGGGCCTGCATAGACTGTAAGGAGATGCAATCTGTGCAATGCACTGAGTCTGAAAGACTGAAATAGAAACTACCAATCAGCTCTTGAAAAATATTTTGTTAGGTTTTTTTCCCCCCAGTTTTACCCAAACCTGGAAAAAGTAAGTAAATTATTTGGGCAGTTTTAGGATGGGAATTTTTTATTTATCTAAGGAGAAAGAAAAGACCCCATAAGATGAGTCAGGCAGGGTCTTTCTTTTGGGATGGAGATTTTTAAGCATGAAATGCATCTTTCTTACACTTGAGTTTCTGTGAGGAAAGCTCACCCTGGTTTAAGTGAATGCTAGCCCAGTCTGTGCTTCAGCAATTTGTGGGAAGCACAGTGAGACTGCATGGCCAGAGGAGAGTAAGCAACCTGAACATCATTTTCCAGAGGAGAATAGGCAAACACAGAGAATGAATACTGGGTAGTCAAACTACCATTAGGAAGTTATGGCTGCCCATTCCCACTGTAAAAACATCCCACTGTAACAGCATCCAGTCTTTTCCTCTGTGCTTTGAGTTGGACCAGACTAATACAGGTGGTGAGAAGAATTTCCTGTAGTCCAAAAGGAAAAGAGCTGCAAGGTCTTCAAAACTTCCTAAGGACTTGACTCTTACCAATCTGTTTTACCCTGCAGATCTGCAGCTTTCATTGCATTGGTGAGCAGAGGCCAGAGCTTCAAAGCAGCAGCTGTGTCAAATGGCCAGAGCCACAGATGTGCCCACTCACAGTGGTAAATGCACTTAAGGTAAGTGTCCTTCCTTAAGTAACTCCAGATCAAAATGAAAGTTTAGAACAGTATTACAGATTTTGAGTGAAGTGGGAGAATGCAGAGAATTCATTGCAATATTATGCATTGTTTTTAGAAAGTCTTCTGCCCCCCAGAATGAAAGCCAAGGAGGACAAAAGCTTTGTGCTGTGTGTCTTCATAATATTTAAAAATGTTAAAGATCCATAAGAAATTTTAAAAAATATGCATGTGAATTACTTTGTCCCTATCCTGCTGATCTTCTGCAGGAGAACACATTCTATTGCTTCAATTACTTTATGGACTATAATTTTGATGAATATTTACTGAACCAGTATTTTATCAGAAACTGAAGAACTTAAGGGGTTTAGTTCCTCAGGCTCCCAGCAACCTCTCATTTCAGCAAGTATGGAACATTCATCTTTCATCAGGAGTGCATAAAGTGGTTTGCTAATTTGTAGTAGGAGATTTTTTGCCAAACTTACATATTTAACTTGGCTCTGTTTTATGAATGATGCCAACCATATAGCATTCAATTGGAAAATGCCTGCTAAAAGTCTGTTTCATGAGTGTCCTGGTCAAGGCCAGGAGTTGGACTCAAAGATCCTTGTGGGTCTCTTTAACTCAGGATGATCTGTGATTGGGTAAAGTCAAGATATTCTTATAAAGAACTTTATGCTTGCAAGGGAAAGAGGAAAAATGGTGTGGTCCCCTCCTAAGATCCCAGCAAAGCTTCTCTCCCAGTAGTATGAGCAGCACTAACCCATGGGCCAGAGAAATATATGTGTCTGGGCAGATGTCAAAGGACTGACAACCTTTACCCACTGGAAAAGGAAAATGCTTGGATTTAGGGCTGTGCTTTCTTCCCCACAAAGGTCCAAATGTAGCCCAAGAGAAAACCTGTGAGACATTTCAGGTAGCATCAACTGGTCCTATCAGCCTGGAAGGCACTGGGTGTCTGGAACAAGAAGAAACTGGGTTAAACCATAAATAGGACTAGAACCTCTAAATCAGCAGAGCTCCATGGAACATATCAAGTGACCTGTTATCATTAAACAGGAGGATTTGTGAATTAGTCTGTCATGTCCGTATCAGGTGAGGATCAGTGACATGAGAGCAACGTTTCATCAGGACTCTGAAAAAAAGCTACTTGCTCCTTTTCCAGAAATATCTGAGAGGGTGCTGCCTTCCTATCCCAAGCAGGCTTACAAACCAGTTTTTAAAGCTGAAGCAGTCCCTTAGAAGAGTGATTCCACTGTGTGTTGAGGTTTAAAACTTGCAAATTTTGGCTCTTTTATTTGGTTAAGGACAGTGTAGTGATATTTTTCTGTTTCTTGCTGATGGAATTTCAGGAGGAATGTGCAATAGGTAGGTTTGGGTTCATCCAAAAGCACATCAACAGTTTTTCATTTATCTTCAGTAGTCTTTTATCTAGCCATTTGTGCTTTTTGGCAAATGACATTCAAATTAAATGAGTCATAAAAATGAACATACAATAAAGTTTAGACAGGCTTTGTTTCGCTAATATCTGAAGTAACCACGCAAATCAAAAACCAGATACTCAACTGTAATATCAACATATGAACAATTTTGAAATCTGAAAATATGTGGTGAAAGCATTTGTGATTATATTTGAATAATTTATAGGTTACATACTTTCCCATTCTGCCCACAGTAATCCAGATAAAATACAGGTGAAACTAATGAAATATATTGCTAACTGCAGGTTATTCTTTCAGTAATTTTAAATGAGGCCAGCAACGCTTAAGTGCTTTTATTTAAGAACGGAAAAAATTGCAGGAGCTCTCTGGTGGTCAAAACACACCTCTCCAGCTAAGTCACATTCCATTTAATGCTAAAAAACTCAGCTAGTAAAAAGCTTTATTCTAGTTAATTTATTAATTGCAAGCTATTTTAAAAATATACTTAAATTAATAACACTTCAGTCATCCTGCAAACTGATTTGAAAATTTCCTGTTTTGAAAATTTCCACATCAAAATCAAGAAAAGCAATCAGCACCAAACCCAAATTAATTAAGCAAAGGTAGAAAAAGACATTCCCTGAATTCCCAGCGTTGTGTGTTACACATCCTACCTGAGCAGGAAGGGAGTTAAACATAAGCAGAGCAAGCTCCAGGTTATGTTCTCCATAGGTAGATATGTCCCACAGCAGTGGGGTCTCATCCATGCCTGGAGACCTCACATATTGCACAAAGCAAGTAACTACTGATAAGAGTACTTTGGCAAAAATCTGACACTGAAGGGAGTGACTGCCCCTGGGGCAGCGTGACTGTGAACTGGGGCTCTTGTGGTTCTCTGGAAATAATTTCCTGCTACACTGAAACGCACAGAGCTGTGGTGTTGTCCACCTTCCTGCAGCAAGGCTGAGGTCACCCAGCTTTGCTTCAGTCACCAGCCAGCCCCAGGCTCTAGAGAAAACTGGACTGGTGCTGCTTTGACAGGCGATACAGAAAAGGAAGCAAAGGAAAGTGGCAACCCTGTGTCTGTAGCTCACATCTCTAGAGTGTCACTGAAAACAAAATTTAGTAACCGAGTATCAGTGCTATTGTCAGAAGCAGTCTTCAGTCTTCACCTTCTGTCACGGAGTTGCCCAGCACTGAACTTTTTTTCATGTCATTAAACTGAACTACACTTTAAAGTCCTCTGTTTGAAAGTCCTCAAATTATCTTTGTTAACTGCCTAATGCTTTCCTTTTGTTTCTTAAGGTTTTACAGTGAATTAGACCACAAAAAGAACATTTAGCTATGTAGCAGAATAATATATTTTTGTGGGGATGGGGGCAGAAATAACAGCATGAGAGCTTCCTCTGTATGGTATTGTATATTTCTGTATGTGACCCTGTTCAAATTACTCTTTTAAAACTGACTGCTTAGCAGGGGCTGTCTAGGTAGGAAATGTGATCCTGTTTGTCACAGAGTCTGTCAATGTGTGAGTGGAACTGCTAAATTGATTTACAGTGTTACAGTACTGCTACTCCTGGACAAGTGAGGCTAGAGTTACACAACAATTAGAGTGAAGACATCAGTGGTATTTTATTTATGCAAGATCTGTACGTGTTCTATAATTAGGCCAATCTAACCACAATAATTTATGAGCTGTAGTTGGCAGAAAATAGTCTCAAAAAGTTAATTACCGTAGACGGTGACTCAGGAAAGTCTGATCTGTAAATGTTTTGCAGCTAAACCAGTGTTACTTGTGTAGACACTTGCTTTAAGAACTTTTATAATCCTATGCATAGGGAGCTCAAAGAGCTCATATAGAGGAGATGATGCTCTTCAGACATGTTGAAGGTCAGCCTCAAAATAGGCTTAAAGCCTCACCTAAGATTGTTAAATTAGCTCTTTTTCTTCTACTTTGCAAGGGGGTGCACATGCACTTCCAGCAAACAGGCCACTTGGGTTATCTCAGTCTTTACAGACTATGTCTTTATACTTTGTGATTCTTCGGGAAGCTTTGCCTGTCCAAAGACCAAACACTCAACAGCAACCTGAACATGAGCTCTTTTAAAATGCCCCAGCAGCAGGAAAGGATACAGATTATAATTTTTTCCCCTGAGATCCCTTGTGAGTTCTCATATTAAAAAGTACAGCATTTTCACTTCCCTGCATTTTTACCTGCATAAAGTGACTTGAAGGTACAGCCTGTTTTCCAGATGATGGTGCTTGCAGCTCTTTATCAATGTGTTAGTTAATATTTCTTCAGACTTTTCAGAGTCATCAAATAATCATAGCTATCTATCCTCAATATCTTACTGTGGAGAGGTAAAGACCCTTTCTCTCAGTCTCAAAATTTTAAAGTTTAAAGGATTTTGTGTAGGAGCCAAGACCCCTAAATATAATATCTTCATTTCCTCTGACAGCAGCAGGGCAAAATATGCTACAAAAGCTGACCAAACTGGGGGAAGAGAAATATGGAAGTGAGGTGACTGAAATGGTGCAGCTTGAAAGGGGGTGTTTCAGTGTGAGGGACACTCTCATATGCTTGTTTCAGGTCTGAACCCAAATTTATGATGTAATTTGTGGTTTGTCAATTCAACTATGCCCTCACAGCCAGACTGTTGTGTCCCATAGCTCAGATTTGAAGGCTTTGCAGGACGGAGAGGCAGACTGCAACAGAGAGTCACATACAGACTTCTTCTGCAGGTGATGGCAATCTGCAGGAATAGCTTCTAAAATTAGCTTTCCACTGGGGTAAGGAAGTAGTCTTTATTGCAGCTGCTGGCAAACTGCCTTCAAATGGCTTGCAAAACCCTTTGCAGTGGTTGGGGAGAGAAGCAGCCCTGGAGCCACTCAGACAACGCTCACTTGGTCCCTGTCTTGTGTCTGCCTCCCCATGACTCACTGGGCAGAGGGTGGCAAACCTTTTGGGGCCTTAGTCTGAGCTAAAATTGCACCGTGTCCATCACTTCATTAGAGAAACTCTTGTAACTTGCAAAAACTGACAAAGCATCCAGATTATAGGGTTTTTAAAATATGGTTTCATTTTGCTTTCTCATACATATATATATATATATATATACACACACACACACACATATATATATATACATATATAAATTAAAAATAGGCCTCTTAAAAGACCTTTTCAGTGTTAAACATGGTTTTAAAGGAAAATCCAATTATTCCACTGATCTTGAAATCTCCTAATGCTGTCATTGTCAAATATTTCTTAATATATATTTGATTGGAATAATAGGAAAAGTAAAGGCCATTATGCTAAAATAAGGGCTTGGGTACTTTTGTTGATAATATTAAGAAAACAATAGAAGTATCTTGGTCCTTGCTCAGTGTTATTTATTGTAACATTTTTGACAGGTTTTCACACGACTGAATCCACACTGGAGAACTGAGACAATCACTTTACTGCACAATTGCCAGAGACTCAAGATGAAACAGGTAAGCCAAGGATTGTTTCCTTAAGGCCTCCTTAACTTTTATATATTGTGTTTACATTCTCGTTAAAGTGCACCAGGCTGAACATCTAATAACAAACAGTTCTGATTCTCTTGATAAATGCCTGGTTTATCCCTGGGTTCTAGTCCCTTCTCTTCTCTGATCTCTGCTCATGCTTGCTGTTGGGTTTTATTCATCTGATCTCTCAGTTTGTCTTTATTACACATCTCACGGGTTGCTGAATGAAGGCTGCTCTCAAACAGCGCTTTCTTTTGAAGATTTGATTGCTTGATTTGGGGACCTTCAAGTTCTTGGATGGTTTATACTCCAATGATTGCGTTTTCCTTTTCTCCAGTATTGCACACACTTGTGTCAATTTTTCTCTGCCCTTAAGTGCAGTGATATATTTCCACAGACAGCATACTTAATAAAAGCTATAATTTCGATGACTTCTATAAGGTACTGGACGTGGCTCTGTGTATTTGTGTGTATTTTTACAATTTCAAATTACTCAAACATTTCTAAAAGTTCCCTGGGCATGAGCTTTATTTTGCTGTCAGTAAAAAGAAACATAGGAATAACTGTTCACCTGTGAACCTTCATATCGCCACATTACCACTATTGGTGAAAAATCTGAAACAGCTAAAGTTCTGAAATTAAAAGCAACTGGAAACCGTACTAAACTGACAGTTATATCAGATACTTCCAACAACTTCTTGCAGTAGCAGTATTTTTCTGGGAAATTTCCCATAGAAAATTAAATGAGAAGAGTTTTTGCATGGTGGTAGAAGGCAGGAGCATTTTGGTGCTGAGAAAGGTAGTGATTTGATAATTCAGATTGGGACTGTCACTTCCTGCATCAAATAAATGTGAAAAGACAATGGCAGTGGTTATCAGCAACATGAACAAAGTGGGGCCAGGTCTGGTATTTCTGGTGGTGCTTGGAGGATGGGAAACAATGTCAGTTAAATGTAACACATTGTCAAGATTGGTAATGCCACTTTGAAATTCATGAAAAAAATACTTGAATTTTATGTGGAAAGATAAGGTGGGGCAACAGGGTAAAAAGATGATCTTTTTTGCTCTGGGTGTCATACAAATACTTCCTGACTCTGGCCTTGCTAATGTATAGGGTGGCTCATAATAAAGGTGCAATTTCAGCATCAAGGGACTTCAAACAAAATTCCTCTCCTGTTCTGCCCATTTTTATTTCTTTATGGGCCTACTGCATGTAAATCACAGCAATATACACTCCACTGCACACAGGTTGGGCAGATGCAATGCTGGTTTAAGAAAACTTACCTGAATCTAGTTGCTTTAAGAGATCCAATCCTTGTACATCTTTTTGATACTAGCCCAGTGTTCAATAATTCGCCTCTTAAATTCTGATCCAAATATTTGCATTACTGTTGACCAACTTTATATAATTTTTGTACTGAATACGTTTACATAACTGTCAAGCTGCATGAACTGTTTCTGAATCCAGTGCAACTACTGTGCAAATGGGAGAAGAATTCAGACTCTTAGGCAAATATGTGAAGCTTGATTTTTTTATTCTAATCTGAAGAAGGTTGCTGTGAATCTGGTTGTAGTAATACTGAATTACTGGAATAGTACCTCTGAAAACATGTGTTAACAATGCAGGCCACGGTCACTGTCTCCTATTGTATCCCAGTTTTTTATGCTGGGACTGACAATGCAATTGTAAGACTATGTGGGTATAGTTTTTGTTGTGATTAAACAAACTCTTGCTGGATCTTTTTGACATTCAGCTATTGCTGAAGATGTTAAAGCAAAAGTAAATGTACTAATCATTGGTAACAAAGCAGCCTAATCCACACTGACCTACAATTTGTTTAGGATCCTTTGGAGCAACAAAGAGATTAAAGTATATAAAAAAAGAAGAGGTAAATAGTGGGTCAGAGATTAGAAGTGAAAAAGGAAAAGGCTGGCTTCCCCCAGACCACACACTGATAGTGGACTTTTGGTCACTGATTGTTAGAAAATGTTTCATGTTTCACTTTCCCCCCAGAACTTTAGAAAGAGAAGGCTTGATTGGCACTTGTCATGACTGATAGAGAGACGAAGATGCTTTGGTAAAAAGGAGAGGGAGGCAGCCGTGTCAAAAGAGAAGTCGTCAAAGGACGATTCCTCCTTTCTGTGGTTTTGTCTCTTTCTAAATTATTCAAATCTGGGTGGCATCTTAGGATAACTGGCATTTTGACACAGCTTAAAGGATTGTCTCACTAACTCTATTGAACTAAGACTGCCATCCTTTTTAAGAAAAATTATAAAGAGGCAGATCTTCTATAATCTGATATGTATACAAACCAAAGGCAGCTTGATGCAGGCGTCTTAAATATTTTGGAAGGGGGGTAGCAATTTTATCCATTTTGTGACTGATTGTCTTCTGCATCCATCTGCAAGAATGCTACTTATTGGTCTAAAAAAAGCCTTTATTTGATTTTCTTTAGACTATCCATAGTTATTTGCAATGCATCTGGTGGTGACAAATCCAAGTCAGGCCAGCTGGATCAGAATCAACAAACGTGGGGAATTTTCTCAGTCGAAAGAAGGTATCTCACCAACAGGGAATGTCCTCTATTGATGGTCATCCTGATTATGGATTTTTCTTTTAGGGGCAATTTCCTTTCTTTCTTTTCAGAAAGGGACCGTGTCCCCTCTTAGTGCTTTGTCTGAACCATGCTGGCTGGCTTAAATGGGCTCCCCAGGGTTAGGAGCTCCTCTGTCATTCTAAGCTGCCATTTTATGCTTTGGTGTCCTCTTCACTTATCCATAACCAGAGCCAAATCCTGCTCACTTTATTCAAGGGAATCACCCACTGAAATAAATAATTGCATAAATTTAGGATTAGAAGGATTAGATGTCCAGTGGCATTCTGTGCTTAACTTCTTAAAATCATTCAGCAAAGCCCATGATTCCCACACTGTTACAACCATTGCTCTTGGCTGTTATTAGAACGGAAAATATCATCTTGGCCCTTGTATTGATGTATTTGCTTTGAGCTCCTAGCAAACCAACCAACAGCCTTCATTGTTTGGCTCAGTTTTTTAATACCTCCTGAAGAAAATCTTTGGTTTTCCAGAACGAACAACTACATTGGGCTGACTCTTTTGCACGTATGGTGCTCAGGGGGGTTCAGAGGTCCTTCATCCTCACCCAATAATGATCACCAAGCTGAAGGCTTCCTAATGGACAATATAAAGCGCTAAATGAAACTATTTGGATAAACACAACTTTTAATGAGACAGGGCTGAATTCTAGACAGATTTGTCTGATTTTTTTTTTTCTTAGTAACCAGTTTAGCTTCTAATATGACTCTTCTAGGCTTTTATGAACAGGATGTGCACATTCATTATTCCAATGACAAATCAAGATATAAAAATTTCTGGGGAGACAACTGAAATGAGAGTAGTCACAATGCTGGGGCAGCGAGGTAGGCAATTTCTTTACTTGACAAGAAAAGTATTGAACACTCAGCACTTTGAACTATTAAGATCTTGATTTTTTTAACTGCTACCCAGGTAAGGGCCAAGAGAGATGCATCCCTAGTCTCTAACATTTTTTTCCTGATTTAAAAAAATCTTTATGTATGATTTACCTTTTGTTTTTTACCTAGTGGTAAAAGAACCAGTTAAGACTCACATGAAGAGAAAGTTAGCTTTTTGTTGTGGGTGGGACTTCTGAACTCTGCAGGCTTTCATGAGACTTGTGTGGACCTCGATAGGCTTGCCAACCTAGATTGCAGAAACCCCCAATGTGCAGAGCACTGGGAGGAAGAATAAGTACAAGTCTTTCATTATCCTCTGTAGGGACAGGAGTTGGACCCAATGATCCTGATGGGTCTCTTCCAATTCAGCATATTCTATTTTCTATGATCCATATTAATTCATAAGTCAGGAAGGCTCAGACCATCTCCAGTGTCCAAGATGGTGAGCTTTAACTTTAAGCTTATATTTGATTCTCTACATCAAAGGGGAAGAAGGTAGCTGCAGCACTAGACTCTAACTCCTGCCTGCACCATTTCCTATTCTTTTGCCATACTTCAGAAGTGATTGTGATTACCAAATAATCCTTAGTCTTTCCAAATACACTTCTGAAGGTTATGTGCTCTGTAAAGTGATAGCTTTCATGATAGCAGAAGAGACAGGGGGTCTATTTTCAAAATGAAATAATACACTCAAAACCTGAGCAAGCCTTCCTTTTACACAACTGAATCTATTTGTGTTTATAAAATAATTAGATTGCCATGTGTGATTGCCCAGAAGAAATTCAGATTCTGCACCAGTGACACGCATGAGAGATAAAATTTTTTTGCATGTGCAAGTTAAGGTATAATCCTGAAAATAATTTGCTGTATAATCCTGACCCAAGGAATTTTCAAATGCACTGTTTCATCTGGTTAGAACTGAAAACATTCTTGTTGATTTTGCCCTGTGACTGGCAAACATGATTTGCATTCTGTAATGTATAAGTCTTCATAGATTCTGAAATTAGGTCCCAAATTGAAATTAGGCAGCAACAAGTAAAGCAAAACATTGAATGATCAGAGTACCCTAAACTGGAACTATTTGTCCAGGCTGCTGAAATCTGTGGCATTAAAGAGCCAGCTCTATGGTCTGTATTTTCCCCAAACTGTGAAATTAGATTCCTTTCATGGATCCATCACAGTAGTATGGAGCTATTAGATACATCATCCTACACTTGTCAGCCAGCCTTTCCTGTTCATTTGGACTGTAAAGCATATTAAGCAGACAATAATAGTACCCTTCAGGATGATTAGGTTGTCACGTTTTCCAGTTGAATAATGTACTTTGCACCTGAATCCCACAAGCAGCAGAGGGCTTCTGTGAAACCCTGATCTTCCATGTTCCACTTGCACAAGGTGATGCCAAGGATGTTTCTTTCTCCTCGGCCACTGGGTTTTCTTCTCCAGTTCTTCAGTGTGGTACCTATGAAAGTCAGCACAGATGCCAGGTCTTCGGACAGCCATGCTTCATCTTGCAGTGCCAGTTCCTGGAAAGAGGCTGAAATGTGCTGGCAAGCTGCAGAGTCACAACGCTGAGTGAAAAGAAAGTTGTTCAAACAACATCTAATGGACTTAATCCCCACTTCCTGCCCTTTCAGGATAACAACTGAGTTTCAAAGGCAGTGCAAACTAATATACAATTCCTAGGAACAGTTTGACAAAGTTAAAACATCCATCAGACTGAAACTGGTGGCAAATAAAAGTCTCTCAAGAGACTAGAAAGGTGAAAGACAAATTTCTTTTGTGAGTGTTTCAGTCTACCCAGTGACCTGCAGCCTTGCCATGGCCAGGGATGAAAAGCACAGCCTGCCCAGAGCAGTTCCTGACCTCAGCAGCCCCATTTCTTTGCTGTGTATGCCAAGGCTTGGGCGGCTCTTGAGCTGTTTTGGTGCCTTGCAGGGAAAATTACCTCTGTGTCTGTTGATGTTTAACTTAAGTGGGGACAAACTCACATCCAACTGTTTGCTATTTAGAGTCAATAGGTATTTTGGGGGTCAATCTCAGGTTTATCATTCTTATGTTTACCTCTTTTGGTCGCTGCTCCTTTTATTTGGTTGCATCTCTACAAGAAAAAAACCCACCACTCAGACCCCACTGAGATGTGTTTCCTGTTGCTTCTCTGAAAACTCTCTGGGTGGATGACAAGGTGTCACTGACTTCAGGCCTCCTCCTGCTGTGCAGAAGTACCATGGCTGTGATGCAAAGTCATGATCTGTTTTAAATGGGTCAGTTTTGTACTTGCCAGTTTTGTGTCATACAATGTGATTATCATCTGAGACACATTTTTTCCCTGTCCTGTATCAGATCTGGTCTAGACTCTTTTTTGTGGCATTAAGAGAGCATGAGGACATTAGCATCACATAACTCCACATTGCACCTTTCTGTCTGCCTTGACAAAAATACAACTACGTAGACATGCCTGATTTGGATCCCATTTGTAGAACTGAGGACCTACCATAGGATGTTCTGCTGGTCATAACAGTGCCATGTAAATCTTCTGAGGTGCCAGCAGGAATTAGAACTTTTCCATTACCACAGGGATAGGTGTGTGTGCACAAATGAGCCATGGGATTTCTTGCGCCTTTGTCAGCCGTGCTCATTGTGCCAGTGCTCCTCTTCTGAGCTGGGGCATCCTCCTCCTGAATCACTGCTGACAGCTCCCCACAACACAAGTGGTGGCCCTTCAGCCACTTTTCCCATCCACACTTGCTGTTGGCAAGATTCCCGCTGAAAATGCCAACAAAGCAAATGATATGCTATTGTACAATCACGCTATTATCATTTCTGGAGAAAATGTGCCTTTAATAAGTGCATTGCAAGAAATTCCCTTCTCTTTTGTGTTTAGCATAATGAGCCTTCAAGACAGCATTTTAAAGAAAGCATACCAGTCACTAAGCCCCTATTTCTGTGTTTATTTATCCAGCAATTTACGTTAAGCGGCAAGTATAATTAGCTTTTTTTGGATAAACACTAATCAAATTGGAGTGTTTTAAAAACATAATAGGGCACCCTGCAGTGGTTATATTTTTTAATATTTTATTCAGAAAAGATATTCTGGGATGCCACAGGTTCTCCTGTTTGGCAATGTTTAATTCCTGGTATTCCTAGATCCCTTTCTCAGCCTTGTCGGCTGGCAAGCAGCTGCCCACAGGAGTCACTAAGAAGCTTTATCTAGCAAAGGATATTAGGGTGTGCTGCCAGATAATTTGGCAAAATTGACACTTTTTAACTGTCTAATGAAAGCAAAGCAACTGCCCTTGTCTCATTCAGGTCAGGAGGAGGAGGATTAATGAGGTGGAGCCCACAGCAGAGGTGCAAATACAAAAGGGAGGGCTTGACACTGGTGTTTTCAGGTGTGTGTGAATAGCACAGTGCAGCTCCAAGCCTCATTAAGGTGGTACTCCTGGACCTCTGTGCCTGACCCTGCAGAGTAAACCTCAGGTGTGGAGCTGGTGTCTGGGATCCTGGCAAAGTTCTATTGCTCAGGTTTTTACAGATAACTTTTATAGTGCTGACTCTAGGACTGTCTCCTTGTGAGTCCTTTTTGCTGTTCCTAGCTTCTGGGTGAGAATCAGAATATATCTACTCTCTCACCCCTGACACATGTCCTTCCTTCTGGTAGAGCCCACTCCTGAAAAACAGTGCTTGCTCTGTGTTCTTCTGAGCAATCTGAAGATGCACAGGAGCATCCATCCCTTGGGACTTTGTGCAGCTTCTGCACTGCTGTTCCTGCCCAGGTACACACAGTGGGAGATCAGCAGAGTGGGGTCCTCATTGGCCTATGGAACTCTAAGTTGGAAGTGGATCTTCACAGGTTGTCTCTTTACTCAGCAGAGACATTTTACTTGTGCTGCCCAAAAAAAGCCTGCTTCTCTCTGCTGGCCAGAGAGAGAATCTAATGTGTCCTCATTTGGGCTGACTGTTAACACCAGCTATTAAGAAGTGTTTTCCTCCTTTGGTGCGCTGCAAAGAAGCTGTTACAAAGCCCTCTGAGCTGGCACCCCTGGAGCTGTTAGCTGCTGCTTTGCTCTGGCAGCAGTGCTGGTTGGAGCTGTGTGCCCTCTCTGGTACAGTGACAGCACAAACTCCTCAGTTTTAGAGGCTTGTAAGGAGACACTGCCAGTTCCTTTCACCAGAAGAAAAACAAGGGGAAGTAAGAGGGAGAAGCTATGTTTATGCATCAGGCCTTTCCTCTTTCACACCTCCACAGTGAACAGTTGAATGTTGCTTATTTTTGAAACAAACAAGATTCAGTAAACACCATCTGCTTCTGACAAAATGAGCAACACTCGCTAAAACAGAAACAACAATATTCATTAAAATACCTCTGAAAGAACAACAGGCCTCATAAAAATATAACAAAAGCTGAGGTTTTGTTCAGTACCAAAAGTGTTGATAGAAAGAAACTTTTGCATTAAGTCTAAAATAGAACTGTACCTAACAGAATCCTAAAATAAACCAGAGAAGTTACTTTTTTTTTTTTTTTTTCTGCATGAAGTTCAAATCAGAAATTTAGCAATTGCTTAAAAATCTGTTTCCACCATGAGGCATGTGGGGTGCTGTACAGGATTTACTACAGTTAGAGTGCATCTTTACCTCTGTGGTGTCCTGGGCCTGTTTTCCCTTACATAAAACTGAAAGCAGTTCAATTTGGCAAATTCCAAGTTGTTCTCTCAGATGTCACTTGTTTATCATTGTCTTTCTGGGAATTGTGAAAGTCAGTGAATGTCCTGTCCTAATTCTTGCCCTAGTGAAAAAAACTCACTAAATGAAGAGCCTTGGAGCAGCTTCTCACTTCAAGCTGGGAGGGTGACCTGATGCTCCTTTACTTCTCAGAGCATATCTTATGTAATCATCACTCAGTGTCACAAAGAGAGACTCTTACAATTATGTAGTTATAAGAATTGCTCTGCTGGGCATGGCATGGCTTTTTTCTGGTCGTCTCTTAAGTGGGCTGTGGAGAGGGTCTTAGACAGCTTTTCTGTGACACTGACATCAATATCACATCAAGGCTATGTGGGCACTGCGCACTTCTGAGGTCAGCCTCTGTGAGCATGCCATCACTTGAACTATCACCCACATAAAAAACCCTTAATGTGCCTCAGACTGCTCCAGGCCTCCATCCCTGTTGGACTAGCTGGATAACAGAGGGCTCATGCAGGTTCTGATTTTGCAAGACCTTGACAAGTTTGTAATGTCATCTGTTAGTATTATACCTGATCCATACAGAGAAAAAGTCATGGGCCTCCTTTTGGGAACAGGAGGCAACTCAGGCCATGGAGTCCTGAAAATCTCAATAAAGAGGCTAACAAAACCAGGATTGTGTTCATGGAAAACTGCACATGCTATGGAGCAATGTGGGTGGAAGTGAGTTGGCCATGGTGTAAGTGTTTTAGCTAACTTGGGCAGCTTTAGATGGAAGAAATCCTTGATAAGTAGATGTGTTGAATAATGCAATAAGGAAGAGACCCCATCCTTGTAGCCCTGCCTTCCAGACTGTCTGGGTACTGACAGGACATTAAGGGGGTAGTGCTTGGGTCTGTTCAGTACATGAACAGCTAAATGATTCTAATTACTCTGGGTCAGCAACAAAGCTGCTTAATGGTACATCAGCCTCCTGATCAACTGACCCTCTGTGGTCTTTAGAGACAAGTTTTTCTTCTGCATTATTGACAAAGATGTTAAATAGGAGTGGACCAAAATACATCTCAATAAATGTTCTTCATTTTAAATGACATTTTTAGACCTGCCAGCCAGTTTTTAACCCACTGAATAGGTAGCATGATAGTTTGGTGTTATTCCAGTGTCTTAATCAAAGCTTCATGTGATACCAAGTGAAATACACAGTTGAAGTCCTAAGCCTGTTACCTATATCAACCAAACCAGTAATCTTATCCAGAAAACAAATCAAGTTAGTTTGACAAGATCTATTTTCATAAACCCGTGTTGACTGGCATTAATTATATTTCCCTCCTTCCATTCTTTATTAATCAAATCCCTTATCAGCTGCTGCACTGTTTTGCCTGGGTTTGATGACAAGCTGACAGGTCTATAATTACCTGGGTCGTGCCATTTACCCTTTTTAAACAGTGGCACACTATTAGCTTTCCTCCCAGCTCTGGCACTTCCTCAGTGTTTGGGAAATGAGCAGCCAAAGAACTGCCTAATTTTTGTTAAAACTCTTGGAAAAATTTTCCGGGTTGGCTGATGTCTAACATCTGTACTTGCTTTTTATTAAGCTACTATTGCAGTGGAAGGCATTTCATAATCATCCTCTGACTTTGTTTACATCAGTAAATGAAATAAGAGCTCAAGGTAGCAATTTGGTGGTTTTTCCTAACTGCACTAAAGTGCTATATATTGAGCATGTCTGCTTTTCTCTTATTGCTGTTATTGGCATTTGTGTCCCTTGTTCTTAAAATCAGTAGAGTAAAGCCATTGTTAGGAACTTTTGCTTCTGATAAAGTCTTCCAATATGGGAATTTACCTCAGAGCACTTTATGACCTTCAGGTGAACAGACTTCCAAAGTTAGGGTGAAATAGAATAGAGCAGAAGAACGGAACGGAACGGAACGGAACGGAACGGAACGGAACGGAACGGAACGGAACAGAATAGAATAGAATAGAATAGAATAGAATAGAATAGAATAGAATAGAATAGAATAGAATAGAATAGAATAGAATAGAATAGAATAGAATAGAATAGAATAGAATAGAATAGAATAGAATAGAATAGAATAGAATAGAATAGAATAGAAATGGGTTGGGTTGGGTTGGGTTGGGTTGGGTTGGAAGGGACTATAAATATCATCCAGTTCCACCCCCATGCTATAGACAGGGATGTTGCCTGCTAGATGAGGTTAGTCAGAGCCACATTTGATCTGGCCTTGAACACTTCCAGGGAGGGAACATCCACAGCTTCTCGGGCAGCCTGTTCCAATGCTTCACCATTTCCAAGTAAAGAAATTCTTCCTAATATCTAACATAAACCTCCCCTCTTCTAGTTTAAAATAACTCCCTTTTTGTCCTATCACTATTTGCCCATGTAAAAAGTTGCTTATCATTTTTTGTTATAAGATTCCTTGAAATACTGAAAGTACTGAAATTATCCACAATTTGACTAAGGATCTCAGCCTCATGAAGGTCAGCAAGTTTCCAGAGTCATTCACAGCACACCTGGGTGTTGCTGCCATGCCCACGTAGTATTGTGTGATTCACACAGAAGAGCCAGAGCAGTCAGGCCTTTGTATGTTCAGCCCATGCTGGTTTCATTGTGTGTCCTTTCCGGGAGCAAAACAGTGGTAGTGAAGATAGCTGGTGGACTGTACTGCTTCCTAACTGACCCGAGGACCAGACTGGTCTTTCCATGCAGTCTCTGCAGGATATCCATTAGAAATACATTTATGACTTTAAAAAAAAAAAAAAAAAAAAGGCAAGGGCATGCAGTAATGGGGTGGAAGAAACTCAGATATTAAAAAGGGAGCAAAAGAATTATTTCCTTGTCTCAGTGGTGTGGGTGGCAAATGTGAGAAAACATGGCATGAATCTCTCCTCACATTCCTCCTGTTTTGTTGATGAATATTCAGTTTTGCTGTGTTTAAACATTAAAGATATCTATTGGGAAAAGGAAGGAGAAGATAATGCTTTTTTAGACAGGTTCTTGCTGTAGATTTCCATTTCATGCATAGAAGAAAGCAACCTGTGTGCATGAAAGGCTGGTGTGAGGGGTGGGCAGGGTGCTGGTATCAGGAAGGGGAGGCAACTGCTCAGTATGTAATCAGATAAAGCGAGCTGTTTGGCATTAGTGTGTTAGCTTTGTCCAAGCTCCCAGCATCTCCAAAGGGCCACAGCACACTCTTCATTTGTCACCCCAGCGCACCTTTTGTGTGAATAATTTCCCATTGGTATTACCCAGAGCTTGGAGTCAATAGCTGGACTAGCCTCTTTGCTTGTACTATTATTTCCAGCAAGCTTCATACATCTGCAGTAAATCCAGGAGGATTTGCAAGTGGGCTGAGGAAGTATGAGTGACAGAATGAGTTGATAAGGCCTGAGTCCCACAGAAACAAAAGGCTTCCCATTTTGTCCTGACAAGACAGGCGTTGCCTTGGAATTGGTTTGATTTGATCAAGATTTTTCCAGCTGACCCCAAAAGTTCATGCAAGTGAAGAATTAAGCCCCTAAGCTCTCTCTCACTCAGTAGTAAACCTTCACATCAACGCCAAGGATGAGAGTATCTGTTGTGAGTTTGGTTGCCTGTTTGTTTTTATAAAGCAGGATCACTGAGGCTTTTCCTGCTGACGCATTTTTGATGGTAAGAAACTGAAAAGTGTCTAATGACCCACAACTCTGTGGACAGAGCATCTTGAAAGAAACCTCAGTTGCAAAGCCAAGCATCAAGCTGCAATGCTGTTGAACTTTAATACACTCTGAAAGGGTAAGACCTAATGAGGTAAAACATAATAACTTTCTGTAAATCCTTCTTGAACTTGTGCCTAACCAGAGAAGCATGAGACAGGGGTAGCATGAAGCAGAATGCCTGCCTGATATTATGGAGCCAGACATTTTCAAAAGTCAGCAGAAAGTCTTTAGGAGGGTGTAGAAAGCTACAGGTCTACTTCTGCTTTGGCAGAAGTGAAGATCAGGTATAAAACAAAAGCGTGACTGGCCTTGGCAGCTGGGCTAGCAAAGGAAAAAACAGTGCTAAGAAATTAAAGCTGTCCAAAAGAATGGGTCTTGAGAGAAATGCATATCTTTATAACAGATATCATTGTTAGAGCTACACAATGTGGTAATGTGCAAGTTTTATCAAGGAGCTGTGAAATAGATTGTCCTACCCATCTATGGGGCATGTGGGAGGGATGCACACAGACCTTCTTCACTTTCATCACACTTTACTGAGAATCTTCTCTTACCTGTGCAAGCTTTATTGAAGAGATTGCACTTATATATATTTATTGCTCAGGGAGGTTGAGTTTGATGATATACAGTTGAATTTTTCCCCTCCTGGCCTTTCCTATTTCATGGCAGAGCTTTGGGAATGGCAGACTGGCTGTCCCTTGCTGTTACAGTGGCATCCACACCCTTATTTGCAAAGACTTGGTAACATTTGTGTAACCTAGCGAGAAGTATCCAAAATATTAGGATTTCTATGTTTATGTGTACGTGTAGAGAAAGAAGGAGGGGGGAGAAGAGTGGGCAAACTAGTTTCAGATCAAAGTCTGAATCCTAAATTTATAAGATGTATTTCTTTTTAAGGGGGAATAAAGTGAGTTATTTACAATGCCTCATGGATTCCACACCTGGAAGTTACAGGACTGCCTGTTGGGGATGCCCATAAAATGAGGTGCCCTTTGGACCCCCTTAACCTAGAAAAGAGGTCTCCTCTTTCATATGAAAGTGTGGTTGTGTGCCTTAATTTACTTTTACTTGTTTAACATGGGAGTACAAACTTTACAGACTCTTGAACCTATTCTATGCTTTAATCTGCCAGTGGTGGTGTGTTGAATCTATCTCTGCCCATAGTTCATGGCAAACACTGAAAACCTGTAAAAGTGTTGGACAAGCCCATTTAGAAAACATTTTTGATTGAAAGTATTGTCACATTTTTCTTGCAATAGGGTACAAAAAAAGGATTTATTTTGGTTAAAAACATGGAATTTCAAAGTCATTTGAATGTAAATAAGAAAGGAATCCCTTTGCAGTTACAAAATATTGATGGACTTTAAAAGGGGCTGATTTTTGGAAAGAGAGGTGTGTGCCTGTGCATATACTTTTGACATTCAGTTTATATCTTTTACACAATATTAGTCTGACTCCTAGCTTCATATGAAATGGTTGGCTCTGAAAAGCAAGTGTGTTAATTCAGAATTATTGTTAGGAGCCTGAAGGTTTGTGTTCCCAGCCCCAATGTTTAATGGTCAAATCCCAACATAAGTTAGGTTCTACTCCAGCAAAGTTTCTTCAGCTTCTTGTAAGTAGTATGCTGATTTTAGAATTTAATTGAGCCACTGGTTATTCTTTCCCTTGTAGTTTCCTTTCTATCTGTCTATAAACATCTATGATTGCCCAGTTAGCAGCTTTACTTAATTGGCTGAAGATCCTAATCCAGCTTTCCTGAAAGGAAAAGCATCCTGGACACAGTTGCCAATTATTCCATTATCTCTATTGACAGCCTGGTGTACTTTGATGTCCTTCAAAGCTCTGACACAGATATCCCATGGGAGACCATTGTCTCCAGTTAAAGCACAGTGCTGAAGAGCAGTGATTTCTGTGTCTGCTACCACTGTGTTCACTGGCTTTGGAAATGTTACTCAATCTCTGGTTTCCCTATCTGTAAAATGGGAAAAATGTGTTATTCAGCTAAGGTTAAGAGGGTTAATCTTTTGATGTTCATAAAATGTTACAAGATCTTCTTTATAGTTTTAAGAACAGACAACAAATGTAATAAAAAACTAAATGGAAGTTATGGAGCTGGGTAGGAATAGAAGTTGGTACTGATTTCATGATATGGCTACCTCAGTTTTTCTCTTGTTTTGAAATGACAAGGCTAAAGTTTCCTGTATAGTTTGACTTCTGCCCTCCCTCTTGCATCATGATGTGGCCTTTAAGCATGTAATACTGTAGTATTTTCCATAATTTCCTGGCCTTTAAGTACTTGACTTTTCAATTTTAATATTCTTTTAATATGAGAAGCTTACTGCAAGTATGAAGAGTTTTAGTTTACAAAAGCAAAATAAGCCACCTTCCCCTCCTCAGGAATGGGGTGTGGTGCCAAAGCTGACATGGTCCATGAGCTCTGCATGGCCACAGGATCCCCATGCAAGTGTCCCCCATGCCTGGGTGCTGCCCTGAGTGTGTCTGGAACCCTCCTGTATTGGCCTGGCCTTTTCCTTCACTACCCTTGTTCATACTCCCTTGCTGGGCCCTCTCCTCTGCAAACTTAGGACTCTTTTCATGGATTATGCCCTGTGCATCCTGCAGAGCATGCAGAAGTTCAGAAAGCAGATATACAGGCACAACTGTGTGCATGGAGTAAATGCTACAGGTGGTGGTCAGCTTGGAAACAAAGAACCAAACACTAATTCTCCTGTTCCTTGCACTAGTAATAAACTTGTTTTTCTCTCAAGTGCCTTTTTGAGGTATGATCTTAGAAATACTGGACTAAAAAGTGTTCTAGTACCAGTTACTTGTTTTTTTCTTTGAACAGATTAAATTTTAGTTTTGCAACCATCTTTGAAATATTTTGTTAGAATTATTTCTGGTTTCAATTAAAACAACCTTTTTAATTCTCAGCATTTGGGTGAAAGTACATTATTCTACCTGTACTTAAGAAACTATTAGCCTTGCTACTGTTTCTCTGCAAAGCTGGAATTCTTACCTGCTTAGGAGTCAAGACTTGGGCTTGTCTTGTGCAGAGGCAGGAGCTGGACTCGATGGTCCCTGTGGATCCCTTTCACCCCTGTGGATCGGGGTGTTCTATGGTTCTATGACTTCACGTTTGGTACTGGGTGACTAATTAGCCCAGCCTGAGGGATGCATGCTCTCTCTATCCCATAAATCTCACCTGTTCATGATGCTGTTTCAGTACAGACATGCTCAGATGGATTTGTTTAGATTTGGCAGCTGCTTTTTCTTAGGCTTTCCTCCTCTGTGCAAACGGTGCAGCTACAGAATGAGGGCCTGAGCATGACTTTGCATGCAATTGCTGTGGGCCCCCTCCCTGGTACAGGCAGTGAGAGACAGAGCCTGATGGTGGGAAGGCAGAAGGGTGTTCCTGGCTGTAGAGTGCTGAGCAACAGCAGGAAAAATAGGGCAGACCCAAATGTGGGTCTGCCTGAGCCCAAAGACCTCTAGCAGCCCTTTAGGGTACATATTATGAGAGGTACAATGCACATGGGGCCCAGTTCCCCCTGACCTCAGTCTCCGTGACTCCTACTGGGGGCACTGCAAGCAAGCTTATATTGAAAGCTATGGAGCTGTTTTTAAATGGTTCTTTAGAGCAGAGAATAATTAATTAAACAGGTGGTTCCATGAGCGGTGCTACTAATGATGGCTGCTTTCCAGGATTTCTCTCTCGTGTGGATTTCCAGGCTGTAACAAAAGTTGAGCTCATGCTGAGGTCTTTCCCTCAATGAGGGAATTAATAGGGCCTCCCTCCCTCCCTCTACTCTGCTGCCTATTTTCATGAAACTTGTAGGTACTTAATTCCTGTCAACCCTCTACGCCTCTGTCTCACTTGGTCAAAATTGATCAACGATTTTAAAACTTCCTGGGGAGGGGGAGAATAAACAAAGAGAGAGAAACAGATGCATGAGGAACATGGCTGGAGAAAATCCATTTCCTAAAGTCGAAATTATTGCCCAGGATTGGAATGGAAAACTGCTCTTTGTTTGCCCCTTTGGCCATACTGGGGGAAAAGAATAAGTAAGAGGAGATCAATGGTGCTGATGAGGCTGTCCATACAGTTTTGATGTTCTGGTTTCTACATTTTGAAAAGTTGTCAGTGTTTTTAGGGGGGACAAGAATCACTGAAAAATCTTTTAAGGAATGGTAAAAATGTCTGACAGAAATACTTATTTTCCGCTGAGCATAATCTTTGTTACAGCATGTAAGTCATTTTACAGGGAGGATATACTAAATAAAGGGTTCTTTAACCTTGCAAAAACTGATTTTGTTGAGATTTAAAACAAGTTCAAGTATCAAGTAAGCCAGACATTGGTCTTAGAAACATTGTACTCTACATCCTCATGGGATTCTCCATATTCTGCCAACTTCATAGCAACACAGGAAAGTCTTCCTGAAAGCTGTGCTTTGGCTAGGTACAAATAATCGTACCAGTAACACAACAATATATGACATCCTTTGACCTTTGTGATCTAGCAAAGCAGAGTAGATGGTTTAAGAGCCTAATCTGAGCTTAAAAGTTGCTTAAATAAGAACTGGAGTTTTCTTTCCTGACCCTCCATTTCTGGGAGAGACATGACTGTCCGTCTTTCCCTTCCCAAAATTGTCATAGGGCTATTTGGTTAACCACTCAGTTGCAAGGGAAGTTGCAACTTTATGAAATACTTGGGTGGGAAGAAACGTCAAGGTTTTATTACAAGTGAAATGACGGATTTTCTTTCAAGGTTTGCTGTTTTCCAGAATCACCAGAGGGCGCCAATGCAGATCTTCCCAGACGTGATGCTTCCCAGAGGGCTGGGACATCTATATCTCTCAAGCCCATGTCGGTGTGCAAACAAAAAAAGGGCAGCAACTTCTGGAAATTTTTGTGACGAATACAGGTATTAGGTGCTGGGGAAGTGCTCAATACTAAACACGGTACAAATCTTTTCTGGAATCTATGCCATTAGCTCATTGGTTGTCTTTGGCCTAAATCTTTCTTAGATGCTGACAGTAAGATAGACCTGTGCAAAACCAGTTTGTCCACAAATTAGTTTTCTCATTCCTTTCAGCATCATAGTTAAGTTTGGAATTAGGAAGAACTCGATGTGATAACAACAGTCTTGGAGCATCTGTCAATTTGTGCTTGAAATAGAAATCTCTGCTCCTGTTTTGACATGGAAAGCCAAGATATTTTTGTTGTTTTTATCACACAGATTTGGTTCATCTGGAGTATGTAGGATAAAAAACAATATCGTTCAAGCATCTTTATTTGTCCTTTTTTTACCCTTTAGAACACAGCAATAAACAAACAATAAACATTCCCTCCCAATAGGAACCTTTCTTGCACATGCCCCAAAACACAACCTGAAGACAAATGTACTCTTTTAAAAAGAAACAGGAGATTTATGTTGCAAGCTTGTTTAGATACCAGCCAGAATACCACATGGCCACAGCATTGTGAACCACTCATTCTCTCTTTACAGTAAAATAATTTTACTGATGATGATGAGAATTTAGATTTTTTCTGGCACAATTTTGCAAATTTTTATCTCTGTTTCCAGTTCTCATTCTAAATGAGCAGGACATTGGAAGAGCTGAGACCCAGCACTTTCCCCCCATCAGGTCCTGAATTCCCTGGTGGTTTCCCTTGATGTGAAAGTAGGGTTTCTTTCCAATGAATGTGGTGATGGGGGAATAGAAATAGCAGTCTAGGGACACAGAGAAAGAGGTGGAAAGGAACTAATAAGTATTAGGAGGAGTTTGAATGCAGACATGACATAGCTGGTACCATCCAGAGAGCTCATGGGCTCAGCCTGTGTTTGTGGCATGACCTGACTTTCCCTCCAATTTTCTCATCCTACTCCCAGCAGTTTTTCCTGTGTTAGGCGTGAGGAAGCAAGGCCAGCTTCATACTTTGCCTTCTTGGATGACAGGCCTGGAAACAAGGAAAAAAACGTGAGGATTGGTAATCCCATATGGTGTTTTATAACAGTTTAATACATCCTACTTGATCTCAGTAAGAGAGGGAAATAGGAAAAGGTGCGTCTTTTCTGTGATATAGCTTCTTAATACTGAAAGACAAACATTTTTTTGTATACCTGTTTCTTCTGACTGGAACAAACCAAAGGAATTTAATTTCTAGTGGTATCTTTCAGAGAACTTATGGAGGATGCTGCTCTGCAGATCTTGTGTCTGAAGAGGTTCTTTTCTTTAACATTTAAAACAAATAACAACAAGCCCTTGCCACACTCCCAGACTACTGCCTGACCAGGATGGAGCTCTTATGTTTTATACATGTTAAACATCTCCTATTCACAGCCAACTTTGACTTTGTGCCCTGGGCCAGGTGAAAAGACATTTCCAAATAAGAAAGAGAAGGGAAAAAAAGAGAAAAAACAAAAAACCCACAACAAAAACAACCAAAACACAAGAAGCAAGCCATAAATTGAAATTTCTGCAAGAGGAGGTGTCTGTGGCCAGTGTTGTTGTGCATCTAAAAAATACTTCTCTTTATGGTAATTCACAGAAATTCTTAAGGAAAATTGAGGAAAAGAGTTCTTTTATGTGCTATTTTATCCTTTTTTTTGTCTGCTCTTGCAGTCGACTTTTTGGCAAAATACTGCATCTTCAGCCAGGAGAAGTTGGCGAAGCACAAAAGGGCTTTTGAAGCAGTAAGTGTAAATTCAGACTTCTTTTCTTTTCCTTTCTTCCTTTTTTTTCTCCTCTCTCTCTCCTCCTGTGTCTGTAGACAGCTAAGCAGAAATAATAAGCACCATTGCTTGCAGTACACGTCCCATGAATTACGCTGACATCAAATGTAACTTTAGAATGGAGGCACGCTTTATTCTTTTCGACGAACTGTTCCCCTATCCATTCTTTATTTACATGTCGTGAGCCTAAGCGCTGCACAGCCAGTCAGAACACACACACAAGAGGGGGGAGAAAAAAGGAGGCCATTAAACAAATTAAAAGGGATGGGGATGACTAATACAGTACTCTTGGAATCTGCAATTTGATTAGTCTGAGTTTAATACACAAAAGCAGCGCCGAAGCAGGAGGGGAGTCGAAGTGCTCTTTAATAACCTTCTACAATTAAATTATGGTGATGAATTTAACTATTCTGTGCTTCTAAAGGGGTCTTATTATCTGATTGACTCTGAAAGAAAGTCAGTATTTAACCAGGGTTCTTGAGTCCAGCTATTGGAAGTCATACAGTAGTTTTATGCATTAACAACTATTTTTTTGTTGTTGTTGCATGCCTCTTCCCATTTGAATTCATCTGTGATTTGAGAAAGATGGCTCTAAGGGTTATTCCCACTGCTTCTGACAGGAGTGTATGCTGGCCCATTTAGTGTACTGCTCAGAGAGCTAAAATAAAAATTGGGTGGTTGGATTTGTCTCCTGTTCTGTATTTTTGCTTGCAATTTTTAATTTTCACTTATAATTTTAGACTACTTCCCTCTGCTGGTCTTCTCTATTGTCTAACAATGCATCATTCAAATGTAGACTCTGTGTAAAGCATGCAGGGATCTTTGAAACAGACTTTTGCCATTAAGTGGCAGGAATATCTTTCCACAGTTTATCCTGACTTGTGGTTTTCTCTCTGTCCTTTCCATTACATGTTTTTTATATGCCGAAGGTGAAGATGTTGCATGTAAAAAATACTAGTAGAGAGGGGAATTGAATGCATTCCTTAAAGTGATATGTTTCTTTTTTACTAGTAACTATATCTCTTGAGGCTCTTTGATCTTTGACAGAGAGAGAGAGAAAGAAAAGAACAGAGACTTCATAATTAGCCTGATGGCAGAATCAGAGAGCTGATTTTATTCTAAGTAGAGGGATATGATGGAGGCAGAATCTAAATTTTCCAGCTTTTCCTTGATGGCCAAAATGCTGGAGCTACTTTGCAAATTTTGATCTGAATATTTGGAGAGGATCTAGGCTGAGGGGATGAAAAGAGAGAATTATGCAGAGTACTGACTATTCAGCTAGGGCCTTATTCTGATACTTATTTTCATGCTAAGTTGTATCTTTCTCTGCCAGTAGTTTCGCTGAAAAAAAGAGAAAAAGAGAAAGATACTATTTCTGGTGCTAAAATGCTGTGCTATTTGAATGAGGGTGCTATATCCAGCACTCATTTTGTTCATGCCCTTGAGTGCTCGAGCAGAGCTCAGTGCCTCTGCTCCATCCATGGCAGCTGATGGCTCTGGAATGGCCCCTGGCTGAATGGCTGAAGGGCAGCACTGCCCCACTGCCTGCACAGCACCCAAAGTGGGGCTGGGCTTCTGGTCTTCATCCAGCCCTTGCACAGCTGCTGCCTCTGGTGAAAGAGGCCCGAGTGGAATTTAGAGCTCTGCTGCTGTGCAGAGGAGGGAAGGAGCTCTCCCCTCTTGCCCTGTGTTCCCCACACTGTCCCCTGTTCCCTGGCAGGGGAGAAACAGGGGGCCCTAGGGACTGCTTGTCCTCCTTTTATGGCATTTAGCAGGCTTTTACACAAAAAATGTAGGAGAACAAACCATGGTGGTTCACAGCTATGGGAAAGCTTGCCATGGGTAGCAAAGGAGCAGCTCATGCAGCTGAGGAGAACACTGCTTAAGCCAGCAGTGAGAGAAAAGTGCAGGCTACATCTCTGGCAGCCCAGGGTTGGATGCCCTGAATATCTTAGAGGGGGCTGAAAACTACTCTAATTTATGTTAGCTGCCTCCAGGAAATGTGAGAACAGGAGGTGGTCATTACAGCAAAGGAGAGACAAGGTTGCATGTCTTCATTGCTGGCAAAACTGCCTGCACAGCCTGTGGAGAGGACATGGGTGGTAACCTGTGCAGTGCTGCTGGCAGGACAATTCCCTGCATCCCCTCTGCCAAGGGAGTTTGTGCACCCTGAGGCTCCTCTGGCCATGCTGGACACTGCAGGTCTCAGTATGGTCAGTCTGTGTGCTCAGGTGCCCCCTCCTTGCTCTGCTCTCAGCTCTTGAGCTGCTAAACTGTCTTGGGGCAGGTTTCTGGACACTGGTGGTCTCTACACCCCTGTTAATGTGGATGGAGATGTGGACAGCTTATGTGTATTTGGAGGCTCTGCTCTGTATTTTTTAGGCATGTTTTTTACTCATAATGTATCTTTACCTCTGTGGAGAGTCAATTAAGACCAAATATTTTAGACCAAGGACACTGGAGAAAAATTATATGAATGTTTTGATATTACAGTTTATTTTTTTGTCTTAACAGTAAAATCCTTCATCTTGCTTATTAAATCACAGCAAAAACTTCCTCATGAGCCAATGATGACAGGCAAACATGATGTCAGTTTTTAACAAGATGCCAGCCAGAGGTTTAAGAGAGCTGATTTTTATCAGAAGCTTTTATACTACTTGAGTAGTAAAAAAATACATTGTGAGTAACATCCATGGCTCATGCATGGTAAAAAGGGCAGTACACTGCATGAAATCTGGGGATGCTGGGCTGAGGAGCGCTTCCTTTTAAGAAGATTGTGCTCCCAAATTAACTTGTTCCTATGCTAAGCATAGCAGAAACAGTGCTGCTGCTAAGCAGAACAATTGCTTTCCCTTTGTAGTCTGCCTGCTGGTTTGTTCAGGCCTGCTTTGTGCTCAGCCTTGGCTGGGTCTGGGACGGTGGTTCAGTAACTGTGAAGCTCTGCGTTTAGATCCTAGCCAAATCAGTGACACACAAAATCAGGGCAGGCAGTGAATTCCCAATGTGCCAGGTTTAGGAAATCAGTGCTCTGCATAGATGAGCCAATATCCTGTATTTATTTTGCTGTTTTCTGTACCCATTTCTCTTGCATCTGGGTATTTAATACATATTTCCAACCAGCAACACATCAGCCTTAAATTAAATTCTCTGCTATGAATATCAAAAAACAGGCCCTTCCTTCTCCATGCTGTTTTAGCTTGCAGCAGTCACCAAGTACAAGACCACACTCCCCCCAATCCTCCTCCCTCTCTCCTCCCTCCCTCCCACCCTAAAAGCAATTTTAAACTGCTTGACTGAATGCAGTATTTGAATGAGGATTTCAGATATGGGCTTAGGCTTTCTCTTTAGCTCACTGTGAGAGAACGGTGCAAGAGTCCATGGCAGTGAGCACACTGACTGTAATTAACTTCAGCACTCACCAGGTAAAACACTAAGGAATTAATCAGGCACACCTAAAATGAGCATGGTAGTACTAATACTAAAAAAAAGAAAATTGTTTGAAACAAGGGGGAATTTACCAAAAACATATATGGAGACTTCTATCTCCATCCCCTTAGCCAGCTGCAGTGGTCACAATGCCAGGAATATGCATGGTAGAGAAGGGAGCGGGAAAACAAGGCACAAAGGTTGTAAGTGAAAAGACAAGAAGAAAAGCTTGGCTTCCTCAGGTATCCCCCGTTCCCCAGCCCACTGCCAGCCCCAGGGATGTGCTGAGCATTGCTGTGTTCATGGCACAAATAAGAGCTTGGATCTGGCCCTTGCTCTCCCTGTCATACAATCTCTTCTGTGAGCTGCTCAAGCTTCATCTAAAAGCTGTCAGTCCTGCTCCCTCTGCACTGATTAGCAGGCCTTTCAAGCTGCAGGCTGCTTTGGTGGTAAGAAATCTGTGTCTAATTTCCAAAAGACTTTTTTTTTTTTTTTTTTCATGCTAACACTTCTGGCTTTTTTAGTTTGTTCCTTTTTCCGCCTGCTTACCTTGGAGATATTTAGTGAGGTGGTTGTGCTCCAGCTCAGCTGTGGTATTGCCAGGCTGACCAAAGCAGCCTCTGTCAGTCTCCCTTGTGCTCCTCTCCTCACCCTGAACCTGCTCCAGGCTGACTCTCTCCTCCTGCATCTGGGCACAGCAAGGGCAGGAGAGCTGAGACTCAAAGGTGAGGCGGGGAGCAGGATGGGCAGGGCAGTGGGGTCCCAGCCCCACAGTGCTGAAGAGAGGAGAGCAGGACACATCCACTGGCAGTCACCAGGGTCAAATGCAGCCTAATGGCTCCAGACACATCCATAGCAATGAGGCAGGTCTGAGGTCAAGCCAAGAAGTCAGACCACAGGTCAGGGTCAACAATGTCACTCATGTGGGGTCCAAGGGCAGGTGTGGGAGCTCAAACACAGCTCCTGAGCTCCTGCCCGAGGCCCCAGTGAGGCTCCATGCCATCCAGTCAGCCAGGTTGGCCAGTGGTGCCACATCAGGGCTGACCCTGCAGCTCAGCCCCAGGAGCAGGGGAGTGGCAACAGAGCCTTTTGAGGTGATCAGAGAGGGCTCTCTGGCAGTCTGGAAGGGGGCAAGTAGACCTCCAGCCATCAGCACAAAAAAAGTCTTTCCACTGCTACTTACTGGTAATTCTCTACTGGAAATATTCCCCTCAAAAGACCTTACATCACATTTCTCACCTCTGCATCATAATTCTGGCTCAAATTTCTCTCTTGCTTGGCCAGTCTCACATGAACTTCCATCTCCTCTCATTTGTCACATCCCTGTCTAACAGCAGAAAATCCTGTTCTTAATCCTGAATTATTGGCCTTCGGACATTGACCTGAACTTTGCCCCTCTAGTCCTCCCTAACTTCTGATTCTATGAGAGACTCTGATTATTCTCTTTTTTAAACTAATTGAACTGCTGCTTCTCCTGCTAGGTATTTGCTCAGCTGAACTTAGTGGTTCTGGTCAGAAAGAGGAATGTTTCTTTCATCCTATAAATATTACTGAATTCAACAAATCTGTGAATCACTATGATAGAGAAGTCCTTCTGTTTCTCTCTCTTTCATTCCCTTTTCTCTTGTTCACTCAACCTATCATTTTAAATATGGAAGATATAACTGTAGAAGTCGCTTTCAGTTTAAAATATTGAGTCGGGAATTGCATTTAGATTTCGATTTGTGTAATTTGGGCTGTGTTTTTCAGAATGTGTGCTCATTGGTGAGAGTTCTCTCTCTTCCTTCATGGTGGGGACACTTTATTGGGTTATGCTTTGCATAATGAAGGTGTTTTGGCCCTGCTGCAGAAGTGGAAGACCTTCTGTAGGTCTGCAAAACAATCATAAATGGTTATAAGAAAACAAGTTTTCCTTTCAAGAAAACAAGGTTGGTCCTAAAATTTCAATTGTTGATGGCATGAATCATTGCTATAGAAGATTTTCATCTGGCAGATTGGAAGTTTTAAATCCAGTGGAATTCTTAAAGTGTGAACATTTGCTTCCATGTTTCTGATCCTTTGAAAGCTTTGGGTGAGATGAAGTTGGACAATTAAATTTTTTTCAGGTAAGGTGACACTATAGATGTGCTGGAACCTTCTGTTTATTGGGAGTTCATGCAAGTAGTGGAAATACTTGGTTTCTTAGGATAAGTGTTCAATCTGACAAAATTAATGTTGTTGTATATCATGTAAACTGTGAAAGATGTGTATTTGTGTGTGTGAGTCTAAAAGAGAGAAAAGTTGTATACATAAAACTAAAACCAGCAATAAATACATCAACACTTTACCTTCCCCTGCTTCCCAGCACTACCAACCCATAACATGTTCACCAAACTTCTGGAATAGAAGGCTTCATTTCAAATGTTTGAATGTTAGGAGTCGGCAGCCTGATCCTAGTGGTGTCCTAAGTCCACTTTACTCTCTTTCTACAATCTTTTGCAGAAAAACCAGTATTTTCCAAGACAGTGAAGAGTGGTTTAGTGACTGGATAGGAGGAAGGGACTGTGTTTTCTACTCACTTGGTTACATCAGTTTTCACATCGATAACTGAGCTTGCTCAAGCACACTTCCAAACAACCACAACTTTGTGGCAGACCGTAACAAAAGCCTTAGTCTTTAATGTGCTGCCAGGCTTAGGTCATCTGTGTGCAACTGACCGTGTGGTGCTGCCAGTGTCAGTAAGAGCTGTGTCTGCCTGTGATCTGAGGGCTGTTTGTACAAATTTCTCTAGCTACAGAGGGCATTTCTACAGTTTGCTTCTCTTTTTAAGTGTGTAAGAGGAATGTCCTTGTGTTAATGGCAAAAGCTCCCCTCTTTGGAGCCCTGCCTTGTTCACTGCATGTCTGGTAGGTACGTGGAGAGCAGGCAGTGTCCCATGGGGGCACTGAGTGGACCCCCAGGCACCTGCTGGTGTAGAGTACTCCTGCTTTGCTTGCCTTTAGTTCAGCTGAATGGAAAGCTCTGGAGAAATGTGGCTTCTCACCTCTTTAAGGTGAAAACTTACTGGAGCAGAGGGTCACCTGTGCTGTACATCAGAGCTGTACTTCAGACTGGCTGTGTAACGTGTGCTTCCTGCTGTTCAACTCTTACTATGTAATGAATTCATTAGTGGAGGGCAGGAATATAAATGTTTAGTCAGAACCTGAGATCACTACCTGTGAGTAATTAGGGCATCTTTTCCTTTCTGCTGCTGTACTTTCTCTGTTGAGAGTTTGTGAAATGCACTGGTATCAACCGCCAAAATATTTATTGACTTGAACAGAAAGAGATACTGGCTGTGTATGCAGGTTCTCAAGGGAGAGGGTGAAGGATGTGATGTTGTGGGACGTGACAGCTTCTTCATTGCTGATTTTCAGTACTGAACCGAAAGGGAAAACTCCTGCTTGGAAAGATGCTGAATGGGGACAGAGATCAATGATCCAGTTAGCCTGCACAAACTTCCCAAGATACAAATTCCTGGTTTGCTTAATGGCAGAACAGCTATTTACTGCTTGCATATATGACATACCTTTTTTTTTTTCTTCCTCATATATTGCTTTGTTCTGCAGCCAAATTAAAGTCAGCTTTAATAGTCAGAGATAGTCTTCAAAATAGGAAGTCAAGTCCATAACGTTTCCTTCATGGACATCTTTAAAACTGAAAATAGATTTTTAGCATATATAAGTAAAATTGAGTGGAAGTGACTGTACTCTGGATATGATTGAAAATCCTTTCTGTGCCCTGACAGTCTCATTCTCATGTGTGAAGAAAAGTCCTGTGTTGCTGGAGATGGGTATCCCTGCTCATCCCTGCTGCAAATCCCTGTTACCCAGTGATTCTCCTCTGACACTTTGACACATCTGCACTTTGACATGTCTGATGCTGCTTCTTCTGTTTGTACAAAACAAATGAAAAACTCCTTGTTGCTAAGCTACCAACCTCTGCAAGATAAACTTTAACCAAAGATTGCAACCTGCTGCTGAGCAAAGCTCTGGTTTTGAAACTCCATCACCCCAACATTTTCTTCCAGCTCCCTCTGAACATTTCCCCCTGAAAATATCTGTCACTGCCTGAACAAGACTGTTCACCCCACTGGCAAGGCCACAGGCTGCCTTGGGGCTGCCTGCTGAGGGTGGGCTGCAGAGCAGGCAGCATGGAGTGCTGATGGTGCACAGTGGTGACCTCCCTCCCACCCTCCTGCCTCTCTTCTTGGTGCCTTTCACTCCCCTTGGAGGGGAGGCACAAAAGGAAACTCCACTTTTCAAGACTGTTCGTTTGCATCAGGCCGAAATGTGTTTTCCACTGAACAATCACTTTCTGAGCAGACAGTGACAGCTCAATTGGTCCAAGGAGGGGGTGGGAGGGGTGCTAAGGTTTTCTTTCACTTCTTGTAATGTTAGACCATGTCAAATGAGACAGTTGAAACAACCCGGTTTGTTTGTCTTGTGGCTTGGTCTGGGGTGTGAAATATTAGGACAGCAGCAAAGTGTTTGCATCTCTCCACAGCTGGAGAACACCTCCCACACAGCTTCTGCCCTTTCCTCATTCAGTGGGGACCTGAAGAGCACCTTTCTCTTGACAAAAGCTTCCCTGGGTGCCAGGTTTTCAGTCCTGGACTCTCTCTAGAGCATCTGAACAGATCAAAGGCATACTTAAAAGAGCTTGGCTAAGCTCTCACCCTTACTTGGGATACAAAGTTGATTGAAGTAGGATGCTCAAGTTTCAGGTTATGCCTGATAGTGCTTTTTGGCTTGATTCTTCCTTTCTATGTGTCATTTCCTGAATGCTATTTCTTCATTATCATCTTGATTGAACTGCAAGTATAAACCAGTGCAGCTGGTGAACTTGAGAGCAGAGGAGGGAATCCACAACTTTGTGGTTATAAGAAGCATGGAATGCTTCCATAGTCACTCTCTCTCCCCATAAAACACAAACTATTCTCTTTTTGCCCAGTGTCCGCATTACAACTTCAGGTTTTCATATGCTTTTCCTAGAAAAGACATTCCTGGTTTGTAACCAAGACCTAATTTAGCATGGAGTAGATATTGTTTGGCTTTTTTAGGTTACCATTACTAATTATTTTTTGAGGTTCTAGGCATGATCAGAGGCTGATAAAAGTCTTGAAGAGATCAGCCCTCCCACTATTTAAGCTCTTCTCCAGAAAAGTCTTTCTGTCTATCACTACAATGGGAGAGAATTGATCTCACTTCTGCTCTAACTCCTGGAGACACTAAACAGAAGATTGAACACAGACTTTTAAGAGAGCTCACAATCCTACACCCTGTCCTACGTGGACGGTTGAATCTGAAGAGGGAGTGTTTTATAATGATCCTTTGAGGAATAAGTATTTTCAGTAGGCCAGTCAGACTAAGAGAGATGATACTGGTAAAACTTCAAGTGTAATAAGAGAACAGTATGACCAGATTTTTTCCACTGATCACATTTACTTACTTTAATTCATGTAAACCTCAAAGTGGATGTGTAAGAGGATCTGTGGTCTAGAGGGAGCCAACCCAGCTGGGTGTGAGGCAAAGCAGGCCCAGACACTCAGCAGCTGTGTCAGAAGGTGCAGTCTAACATCTTCTGTGGAGGATGGTGTGTGTGGACCCAGCAGCAGCACTGCCCTGACTGTGGATAAGTTGTTCCCAAATCCATGGTAGCTGTAGTAGACTGTGGGGCACTGACACATCTATAGCTGTTCAGGCTCCATCAGCTGCAGAATCTCTGCACTGCCCTCCAGTTTATGATGCAGACATTACCATCATCTCCCATGTGACTTGGATCTTTCAAATCTAGTAAATGTGCTATAGATTGTGGTAAGGACTTTTCCAGTCAAAAGCTGGGTGCTCCTTATGATTACCCAGGTAAGCACTGAAGCTCCACGAGAAACAGCTGAAGTGAAAAGAAAAAGAAAAAAAAAAAAAAGAAAAAGGTAATAGTCTTGTATGTGAATGACTTTTAAGTAAAAAGGGTTGGTTTGTTTACAAAAAGCTGTAAATCACAACAATTCTTGCCTGTTCCTTCCCTGTCTCTTATGTCCTCTCCAGAAAATCACAAAGCCATTTAGATTGTGCAGTACCTGTAAATATCTGGTGTGTCACCTCACTGAGAAAAATAATGAATATTAGTATCTCTGTAGAAAGACCGTAGTGTATTTTAGCTCAGTATAATGGAAAGCCATAGACAGATGTAAAATCCGTCCTTTCTTTCAGAATTTCTGTACATTCATTAAATTTTGGAATTTTCAAATTTCTTCTTGTACTACTAATTCTGTTGAATTATGTATTGAGAAATGACTAAATGGTGAAGAAGGTGCTGTGGACCCAAAAAAAGCTAAACTACTGTGCTTTTGTGTTCACTGAAGGGAGAGAGTAAGAGGTTTTGAGGGTTTCTTTCAACTTGAAAAATGAAAGCAGAGCTTAACTATGCATTGTAAAAGCCACACTCTGAGACACTGGAGTTCTGCCCAGAGGGGACTGTCTAATTTTCTGAAAACTAATATAGTGAGTGTCCTTGCACAAGGGTGCTGATGACATGGGTACTTGAATCCCCAGAAAGTTTTGATGACCTTGAAAGAAGTTGCATCTTTAGTGACTTAAACTGTAAGTATAGTCAGGAGATCCATTCCTGGAAAAGTGTGAGAAGAGTGGCAAACATTTCCAGTATTCATACCTTCATTGTTTGTCGTGATATTTGCTCAACACTCCCCTTACATAAAGGAAAGCAACCTCACCAGCAGTACTGGCACATGTGTGAGGTGTTTTTTATTAAACAATTCTATGCATAACCCACTAATAAATTAAATAAAACACGTTTCTTTTCTGTTGGTTTTTGGAAGTTCAAGGTCTGAAAGGCCTGGAGAGAAGTCAGAGCTCTGAAGGATGGGGAAGGTCAGAGGTCAGCAATGGAAATGGAGTGTATGCCTTCATTTTTAGACAGGTAATATTGGCCAGGTAGTTGGGATTGAACAAGAAAATAAAGCTAAGTCTACAGTCTACTCATGCTACTCAATGTTATGTCTTTGAACAGATTTTTTTCTTTTTTCAATTGTTAGCTTCGTTTTGAAAAGTGACAGAGGATTTGGGATCTGTCCCATTTTGGTCAGCCAACTTGGCATAATGTAGAGGAGTCTAAATATAGCTGTAGGAGATGTTGCTCATTAGGCAACTGAAACCACTACACAAGATAAAAATATGTCAAATACTCTGTAGATTTAATTTCAGATTGAGCTGGTCTCCCTGAATAGAAACTCCACTTCTGTGGCAGTAGCTTTTATTTACTTCCTACAACACAACAATATTTGATTTTATCTTAATGCTTTGTCTGTGCTCAAGTATTAGTAAATTTTCCAAGTGTCATGGTAGCGCTTGGAAGTTTTTCATGTCCAGCATTAAAACGTTTATTTGGCTCTTCAAATGATGCTGGTTTGTAGCTGATGCACATCAGTGAAGCTGTGCCAGCTTCCTCCAGCTGAGACTTTGGCCCTTCAGTGCTGGCCTTTTTGCAGTTCTCTTATCACGATCCTGTTTGAACCATCCAGACATACAGCACAAACTCTGTTAATGCAGAAAACCGGTACTGGGAAATGCAGAAAAAAGAAGTATAAAAACCTCCGTGCTTTAAACCAAACCTTACAAAAGCCTTGTTTCTTTGGGCACTTTCTTTGAAAAGACTACCATTTCAAACAAAACAGAAGGAAATTAGTAGGAAGTGATTATGGAGACAGGAAATCTGAAAGCCATGAAACTGTAAATAAAGTGTTATTTGTACTACTGTACTTGGTGCCCTGCTTTGCATTCCCAGCACGAAATGTTAGACAAGGCTTTAGCACTAGAGCAGGGACCAAGTTGTTTGAATTTTTAAAATAAAAAAACCCCAACAAAATAAGTAAAAAGGGTGCAACCACATATTTCATATGATTAAAAGTAGAAAGTCTTTTGGACAATTATTTGTATGGAATTCTTATGGACAGATTTTTATCTGAAACTTGAAGCCCCACAGTCAGTCTCCATCGCAATTTGTTCCTCTCAGCAAAGGATGTGACTTGTTTAGACATCAAACACGTATCAAGTGGCTCAATGTTAGTATTCTGAAGCATCAGCTCTGAGGCAGGCGCCAGTGCTAACATCATTACACAACTCATGTGGCACTATGATAATCCAGTTCAGCACTGCCTGCATTTATTGTTTATCAGGCCTATAAAGCTCATCTTTTCCATCTGTCAGCATTATCTTACGTGATCCATTAATACAGTTAAGAGGGATGCATTACAATATGAACTTGCATATCCATTAACGAACCATCTTAACCTATAGTAACAGCAGTGAGTGAATGAACACAGAATTTAGTTGCTTCCATTATGATGTGTTTTCTTGGGCAGTGGTTACTGTCATATGAAAAGTTAGCCAGCAAAGTTACCCCTGCATCTTCAGCTGTTTGTATATGTGCATTTGGAAGATATCCCTTTCCTTTCCCTTCCTCAAGTGCCATGCATTGTGTTTTCTGCTGTAGTTTCAGAATTATTTGCTCAAATGGGTAATAAAGCAAAGCACTTTAGCAAGAGAGCACATACAACTCCAGTGTGGTCTGAGGAAATGCTCTGGAGCACATGAACTTTACAGGAGTGAAGATCATACATTTTCATGTTGTGAGAGGCTTCTGAGTCCTGTGGAGAGGAACTAGTCCCTGAAAGGCAGAGGGTTGACAGAACCAAAACCTAAAGGCTGCTTGTTGCTTCCCATTTCTCTTCAAGCAAAAACAATTTCCCAAAACTGCCATAAGACTTCTGATTCTCAGTGATTTTTCATGTCAGGACAGTCTAGGGGTAAAATTTGTACCTTGATGTGTAAGGGATACCTATTTGGAGGAAGCTCCAAGCAGTCTGGTGGTGAGACTTTCAGAGTGCTTAGTATGGCACATCCTCATATGACAAGGAAGTCTTAGAGAGGACACAGCATTATGGTTATTGCTGGTAGAGCAAGCTCTGCAAGCTTTTAGCCAGGGCAGCAAGGATAAGATCAGACAGAACAGGACAGAGCAGACTAAAAGTCAACTCATGTTAGGAGAGTTTGAATGCAGCTGGGTGGCTCACACAGCCAGAATTACTGCTGGTACAATTTCAGTGGCTGTCTCCTGAGAGCATTTTGCACCAGATATTGTCAGTCTTTTTAAAAATGTGGACACAAAGCAAGACAAATATGAGGTGGCTGAGCTCTACTTGCAAGTCATCACCATTCTGATGCCTTAAAATCAGCAAACATCTCCTTTGCAAGGGGAGGGGGAAAGGAAAAGAGTAGAATGAAAATATTACACTTACTTTCCTGTGGTACAGTAAGAGTGTGTTGTATAACACAGAGACAAATATTTGTGGTGGTCTTTACTGATTTAGAGGATGTTCTTAAATTGTCTTCAGTGTCTACTTGTGTATGGCAATGCCTAAACTACAGCTGTAATTTTTCATGGCCTCCTTCAGCTTTCCTGCCCTAAAGCATTTTTTCTCACCAATCTGATATCCTTGTCAACTTCTTTGGAGCAAGCATTAATATTTGGGGGGATTGTTTTGCTGGCTGTGTTAATCGGGTTTGTCTCTGCTTCCATCAGGGCTTTTTATCCAGCCTTCCCCCTGCCTCCCTCCCTTCCAAGCAAGGCAGCAATCTGTTCTTTTTAAACCCTTCATCATCTTTGCTCTCTCCATCTCAGTTTCCCCAGATTTTAGAGATTGTTGACTATTATGTAACAGATGGCCTGACAGACCTCCGACTCTTTGCAGTGATGGCTAGCTTGGCGCAGAAAATAGCAGCACTGGAGTAAGCATTCAGCAGCATAGACGCTCATGAATTTTAACTCCTCAGTGACAAAGGAATTCGAGGGGGTAAGAGCCAATCTATCAGTAGCCAAAGTAATTAGAAGACTTAGATGGCTCTCTAGTGCAGAGTATCCCTTCTCTGCTATGGGCTGTTCATAGTAGATTAGGATAGTCTATGTCCCATTGATCTCTAAACCATAACTATGCCTCAAAACAATGGCACAGCTTAATCCAGAAATTGAGACATTCAAGCAAGCATCAGTGAGAGCTGTTCTTTTGGCTTGTAATGAAATGTACTTTGCAGCATCAAGCTGAGACAATATATATTGAACAGAGTTATACTTTGATTTTTGTTTCTATTGTGTTCCTGGTGAGCAGGAGAAATCACTTACACTAAATGACCAATATTCTGTCTCTAAACGTTTAATACTTGGGGAATTAGTTTTCTTGCCCTCTTTACATCTTCTGTTTTCTTTGTTCTTTGTCACTCCTGCTTCTGTATGTATATTGAAAGAGTTCTTGTAAGTGACCAGAGTTTTGGCACCCTCATATAGCTTTTTGTCATTTCTAGGAAGTTTCTGAATATATCATTCCCTTTCCCAGAAGTCTAGCTGCTTGCCTTTCAGAAACATTTCTGTGTCTGACCAGTCAATGGAAGCTTTTTCTTAAAGCAGGGGAAATGGGGAGAACAGACAGTTCAGAAGAGCAAAGAACATCTTTAAAGCAAATCAGTCAGATATTCAAACCAAAGCTAGTTTATAGTATTTTTAAGACTAAATAAAAATAACTAGATTAAGTTACTTCAGAGGCACAAGAGCAAAAGTACTTTACAAAAGTAGGGATGAGGTCAAATGATGCTCCATGGAACTGAAAATAAAGGTACTCTGTTGTGACTATGCTGTATTTCTATGTCACTCTGCATTATCTGGCAGTGTATGGCTGAGGTAGGTGCTGTGTGTCTCCCACAACAGGGTTACCAGCTGCACTGGGGCACATCCAGAGGTACTGTGTCCTCACATCCATGCTCACAGCAGGGACTCCAGGACTTCTTGTATCCAGAAATGTTTGAATTACCTTGAATAACCTTAATTTTCAGTAGGAACCTTACCATTTTCAGCAGAGGGGAAAACCCAGGAGCAGTAAGCCAACAAATACCTCCCATTTCCTCTCTTAGATGTGCTTTGAAATGTCTACAGATGAGAAATGGGCTTTACTTACATGCTCCTGTTGTTTAGGAATACTTGTCCCATTGGAAGTCAATAGTGGGAAAGTTTAATTCCAGCAAAGACTGCAAAGAGTAGTTATGTTATATATCAGTCAGCAAAATGTGTGCTCAGCCACAGTTTGCATTGGATCCTAATCCGGAGCTAGTCCACTGCCCCAAACACTGGTAAATGGTGTCGACAATCTTGTAGGGAAAAAATTCTTCTTGAAGGGCTTGATTACCCTTTTTCCACTGCCCCTACCCATATGCAGATGCACACACACACAGACACACTCCCCTTCCCTCAGCACATCTCCAACCTCGAGTAAGTGCTGTAATACAGGGAGGCCCAAGAGACCTTCCACTGCACCTTTGGGACACAGAAAATCACCCCTGGCCATGCCAAATCTCTGTGCAAGTGCTGAGTTTCCCCAAGGATGGTGTATCAAGGAGGAGGCACATAGAGGTCAGACAGAGGCTTCAAGCTCAGCAAGAGGTAACGATCTGACTAAATTATATGAGCTCTGGTAATGTCATTTGGCAGCAATAAGTCTTTCTTTTAATTAGGGTGACACTGTCCCAAATGGCCATTTTAACAAGGTTTAGAGATTCTGGACACAGAGCTTTCCTGCTTTTGCAGGCCGTAATAACAGTTGTTGTGCATAAGGTCAGACAACAATATCTGGTCAGCAAACTCTTCATTTTATGAAACAGCTTAGAATGGGATGAACAAATGATATGATTGTAAAACTGGCCTCTCCATCTCCACTTATTGTTTATCCAAGTGGCACAGATAAGAAATAGCTCCCCCAAAAGGAACATCAGCATCCAGTCTTGGGCAAAAAGAAACCTTGGTAACTGTTCCAGCTGGTTGGAGATAGCAAGCAGTGACACGATCCCCGCTGTTGCAAGCACAAGGGAACCTGTCTCTAGCAAGAGCATTGGTCCCCCACGTTCATGGCTGAGGTCCCTCCTTCAGCAGCAGGAGCAAGGATGGCTGTGATTTGAGGGGCCAGGATCCAGGAGGTCAGGATCTCTGCACCCACCATGGGGCAGATGCTGAGCTCTCCTCTGGTGAGGCCTCTCAGAAGCAAAGTTGAGAGCAGAGCTACTTAGTCCTTCAGGAAGACATCAGGGGCGAGATGTAAGGTGTTTGAGAGGAAAAGCCATAACATCCAACAGAGATAAGCTTAAGAGTAAAGCCTGCAATGTTACTATCCTTAATGGGTCCATTCTGCACCTCAGGTGAAATATTTGGCATCTTTGAATCATAACCAGAAATAGCTGACTTCTGTCTCCAACTTTTCTATGCAAATATTTGACATGCAATTTTGTACCTTTTTGTTGTTGTTGGTTTTTTTGCAATAATGCCTCCAAAAATCTTTCCATGGAATGTTTAGGTAACTATACCTTGAACTTAAACACTTTAGGGAACTTTTCTTAACTGGGCAGCTCACTGGGAAACACAGTAAGATAGAACTCTCCTACTGAAATAATATCAGACATCCCAGGATTTCTCTGACAGTACACATGCTATTCTGCTTTATTTTTGCTAGGCTGATGTTTACACAGCCATGTAACAGCAATAATAATAATAATTTTAAAAAATCTTTTTTGTATTATTTATTGTTGACTTTGTCTTGTTTAGACAAGCAAGTTTCTGAACTTTGGTCAAGTAAACAGATAGAAATAGCTGGCACCTAAAATCAAGAAAAGGCAAGTGCAGTGCAATTCATGACTTCTTTGTGAGTCAAATATTCCAGCCCCAAACAAACATCTGCAAAAAAAAAGGTTATTTTGATTGGGCGTCACCTGTGAAAACTACCTGAGGGCAAATAAATGTGGGGATCACATTCTTATCAAGTCTTTCTGTTAATAAAAGCCTGGTCACTGGGGACAGTCTGTTAGTGTTGGCCCACTGGGTCAGATAAACAATCCCAAGTCTCTCCCTCTCTTCCCCCGCTGTGACCTGGCCCATCTGCTTCTCTCTGGCCATATGGTACAGGACTATGTGGGACTGCAGACATTATAGTTTTATGCATCTCAATGCTCCTTGCTTTCATTGAAGTTTTGCTGACATGACATTCCTTTGAATATTCCTTGACAAAAGTGGGGTTTGTTTTGTGTTGGTTTTCGTCTCAGAGTATAAATGAACACGAAGGCTTAAATCAACAGATGAGATTTGTAACAGATACATCAGGTGGGTAGGAAGGCTGGCTACATATTTCCTCCCAGCTTACCTTAAATGAAATGTTATTTTTCCTGACCTTAACAACTAAAACAGAGTCCAGCATATGCAAAAGAGCAGTTTGTTTGTTTTTGTCATAAGTAAGCTCACTCTAACAGACTGCCTGAGTGCCATGGAGGAAGCACAGTCTGACCTGAAAGCTGTAAGACTGCTTTAGAGAAAGTGAAGAAATTAAACCCACTGGGACAAACTGTGCATAGATCAGACATCCCTCTCCTTCTCCAGATGACACAAGGGGGTTTCTGGGATGCTGCAGTGCTCTGCCTTACTGCTGCTGAGGTCTCAACCCCAACCACTGCTCATGGGGCCTGTCAGCCACGCTCTGGCAGTGCTGGCCCTCAGAGATCTTCATCTGGCCAGCACAGTGGGGCCTCAGAGCCCCCCTGAAGGAGCCATCCCATTTTCCAGTCAGTCCTTGTGCATGGAGAACACACAGGTATATCCTCCACTGAGGACATGTTGCAAATGTCCAATTAGGCCTAATGAGAGCTCAGCCCAGGCATCAAAGGAGGGAGAGACAATAGCAAATGCACAATATTCCTCCTCAGTGATCCCTTTATCAAAAGGAGGATGTAATTATTGTGTGGGTTTTAACATCAGAAAGCCTGTATGTTCATCCTGCAGGCAGCATCCTGGGGCACCTCTCTGCTGGCACCTCTGGACATCGCAGCCACCACATGCATGACAGGAGCCTGAACTAGAAAAGTAAAATGGGAATTATTGTACAAATATTACTACAACAAGCTGATTTACAAATTCTCTGAGGCATATACTCAGTGGCACAGTTGTCTCTCAGTTTCTGTAAAACTTTAAATAGAAATAAACCTCCAAACAGTCAAATCCATATCTATGTCACTCCCTCCCCTTGTGTTTCTCACAGTGTCCCCTCATGTTTTCACCTGCTTTGTATAAAGTCCCAAAGAATATGTCATGTAAAGCTCCAGAGAATTATAAAATGCATGAGTGTCTTCAGAAGAATACAAAGTTTTAGGCTCTGTTTTCACTTTGTCAATCAATCATTTTATTTCACAGTTTTAGGGAGGCACCTAAAATTAGTTCATTAAAAAAATCAGAAATGTTATGACAAGCTCTACAAATCTAGAAATTTACTGTCTGAGGCTATGTTTAATGCCTGAAAGTCAGAAATTAAAGAACAGATTTTCTTGGGACATCTGAAAATTCAGATGTGATTGAGAGTCTCAGTGCTGGAATTTGATGTAGATAGGCTGCCTTTCCTGCCAGACAAAGCCCGACCACCTGCTGCCTCTGTAAAATAGATCCCCAACCTCATGATGTCAGAGTGAGTTTTGCCATGTCCTGGCCCAGCATTTAATGGATCAAAACATGTAAATCCGTCACCCTCTGCTGCTGAGTCTGTATGTGCTGGAAGGACGCTAGCAGCACTATGGTGGGAGAAAGGGGAAATAAAGAGGGAGGAAAGGAGGCAGCTTCATCCTCCTCTCCACCTGTTGATCAGTGAAGCAAGACTCCCAAGAAGCAAGAAAAGTAATATTATTCTTTGCATTAATAGCTTTCTGATTCCTCTTTAGCTGGGAAAATTTTATACTTAAAATCAAGGTTTAGAACCTACTAAGCAGAATGTCATTTCACAAATTGTTTTGCACCTCAGTAGTGACTGTAGAGCAATACTTGCTGCCCTGCTGCTAAAGGGAGAGCTCTATTCCTCCCACAGTCCCAGGCTTGACTGTCATTTACCTCTTTTCCTTTGGACAAACTAATACTCTGGGTCCCAATTCTGTGTTCTGGGGAAAGCTTTTGCAACCCGATTTGCAAAGGAAAAGCTCAACAACATTCCATGCCCCCCCACCCCCCAAATCTCTCATGGCAAAAATTCAAAGCAGATAAGAATGTGACAATTTCTTGGGTGATATGATAGCATTTACCATGACATTGTTACTTCCTTTAAACAGGCTATTCCTTTCAACAGAGGAGAAGAGGGAAGAGATGAAAGAAAAAAAATTGTTTACTTGGCAGTTGCGTTCAGTACTGCCTCAGAAATCCTCTGGACCAGGGACTTCTTGTATTAGGGGATATATGGAGGTGTTTTAAGATTCATAGAATGTACTGTTGTTATATTGTAGTGATCATAGCAGAGAATTCCATAAGAAATATGAATAATTACTAAAGTGAGTTGCTCAACAACCTGCAACAATCTTGTCATAGCCATGATCTACTTCCCTCTCTACAGCATCTTTGTTAAAATGTGCAAATAGAGTTATAGAAAGTTTCAGAATAATGTGCTACTAAGAGTTTATGTAATCTTATCTTTCAATCAAGAAACTTATTCTTAGTTTGCAGTAGGATATGTGTACATGTGTTCCTACATAACCTATTGTGGAACTAAAGTGGCTACTGAAGTATAGTTTTCACAGTTCAAGAAGACATTCTAACAAGACCCACAATGCCAAATGAAAGTACAAATGCCAAATACTGATCTTCACTGTTCTAATCACAAATGCACATTGCTTGTCTCACCACTTCACTCCCTGGTGGGAGAACTTTCACAAGTGCCCTGGGCCTGTAAGCATTTAGAAGCCATACTGCATGTTTTTGAACCAGTTTATACTATAATGTATCCTGTACTGTGCACAGTCTATAATAATCTTCAGGGAAAAGGATTTCTTGTAGGAAATCAGACTCTTGCTAATCCAATATCCTGATGCAAGGAGGGACCATATATGTTGTTTCCCTGAAAGATGCAGCCAGCTCAGGAGCTGCTGATTAGGATATAATGTGTTCTTGGGGTAAGGCTCTTCCCAAATCAATGGAAGGGGATGATGCCCTAAAGCCAGAGTCCATGTCTCATTCTGACTTTTTGCTTCTAAAGCTCAATAGTTTGATTCTGTGTTCTCTTCCCAGATTAGTATTGAGTGACCAAACCAAACAAAACAGGGGTTTGAGCAAGGTTGGAGTGAAGATGGATTAATAGATTGTGTTAAGTACCGGGGAGAGAGGCTGATGAAGGAGCACAGAAAAGGGGCGAGTGGTGGCTTCCTTATGGATTAATTTACAAACATGTTAATAGAAGACTGATTCTTTTACTGTTCTCTTTTCCATTTTCTAACATGAACTTCTCTGCACAAAATCTGTTCTTAGCACACATTCTATTTTCAGTCTATTTCAGTCTATTTTCATCTTTACATATAAAAATCTCTATTACTGCCTCAACACACAGTCAGGATTTCTTATGGTTTGTGAATATAGGAACGAAAGCAAAATCAACTTGACACCCATCATGTACAGTACAAAGACCAAGATGGGATCCGAGCTTGAACTTGGGCAAAGCTGAGTAATACTAGACTGTTATCTTGTCATTAGGAATTGCTTTGAGTCCCTATCTGTTCAGCAACTCTAATTAATGATCATTTAACTGTACTGTCAGCCCTGTTTAAATCTGAGTGTTGCCAGTTGCTTCCTTCATGCGGGCAGCCAATAGGTGCTGGGGGAGTCGTTCATGCATGGCATTGTCCCAGTGGCGCTGGGCCTATAGCATCCCAGTTTAATAGGGCATTCAGGGCTCATTAGCGAGGAAACACATCAGGAGTGACCGCTCCACTGCCACACGTTGCAACTAATAGCCTCGCCGAACAGAATCGTTTCTGTTTCTGCTCACTTGTTTTTGAATCCTTTCAATGTCAACAAGTGGTCATGTCGGCAGGAGCCCGCCATTCTCCCCAACAGTTTTATCCGTTGCTCTCCTGAGCCAGACTTGTGTCCTCCTCCATTGTTCCAGCCACAATGGAGCCTGAGCAATCACAAAGGCTTCACAGCCATTCATCATCAGCTCACGAATTCTGGGGTTGAGATTACCCGCCAAACTTTTGGGCCATCGTTTTGGCATAATGTGTGAATGCCCATGAAATACAAATAGTTTCTGAAGTTTACACTTTTGTTGCAAATGCATAGGATGGCGGTGGGGGGGCTGTGGTGAGGGGACTGGATGGAGGGAAAGAAGAGGAAATAAAATCCAGCGTTGCTCTGGCTAAAAATAGACAAGATCCTGTAGAGGCAAGATAAGAGACAATGAGATTTCTGCTGGAACAAGAGGTGTAGAAAGGGGCAACCAGGGAAATGGAGGTGTGTCCAAAAAAAGTATAATCACACTTTTGGCTCACAGATTTGGAAACAATCCCTTGGCTTTGGCAAGGAGGCACAGGCAGCTCTTGCGTTTCTGGGATCCAGGAAGTGAGCTCTTGGGTGAGCTCCTCTCCCTCCATTCGTGAGAATAACCAGCATTTTTTCTGGTTACTGGAAACACCACTGGCAAAACTCTCCCTGGAAGCACACAGCTGCTGCGTGTTATTTGTATTAGGTTAGCATTTAGCTCTTGTTGTGCTAAATGGAAAATGAATGGATATTTCACATCTGGAAACATGAGATTTGAAGATATAGTGGTTTTATCAGAGTCAGAGTGATAAAGTCAAAGATGAGAATCAAAGCTAAAACATATGTGTGTGCATGTTTGTCAGTTTATTTTATATATTACTTGTATGGTGTCGTGTTCTTCCCTACATCTGCAGTGGTTGGGCTTAATCCCACCTGCTTGGCTGCCAGGCAAATCAGACATTCATTTATTGTGTACTCACTACTGCCCAGACATACTGCATACACCCCAAGCATCCTCCAGATGATCCACCTGGGATGACGCAGAAAGAGCGCACTGTGGCCACGGTGTTTAACAGTGTCATCAGAAGTTGGCTGGGCACATGGCACACTTCTGCACCTTGCTGCACCCTTCCACCTCTTCCTTACCATGCACTCTTTCAGACAGTTCACACTGTGTTGGTTTTTCCTGTGTCAGGACTAATGGCTAAATTCCAGTCAAAAGAATTGGATTTGGAAATTTTTGGAAACATTTGGAAATCCCTGTGAGTATCCTACAGTCTCCTCCCAGTCATTTTAACATACCAAGAAGTTAAAAGGAAGTCCAAAAATGTTCATAAGAAAAGTAAAGGTGGTTGGTTTTTTGTCTGTTATTGAAAACTTAAGTTTTTCATAAATGACTATAGCCAAAGATGCTTTTCAGTGCAAACACTGAGAAATGGTCTCCTATTCCATTTTATGCTGTATATCAACTAGAGGCTTCTCTTTTTAACTGTTGCAATAATCAGAATAGGGGAAAAAATGACTGCCTTTACCCTTTTTTCCTAACGGGTTAGTATCCACTTTGTGGCCCAGATTATTATAAAAGTACCAAGAAGCATTGCATGTGTAGCAAACACATTTCCTTACAAAAGTTTTGGGTGTAGAGCTGAAGTGGTCTCCAACATCAAAGGTAATGGAAAACACTGTGAACATTTTTACACCATGATTTATGTGATTGTTGCCATTCAAAACCAGTCAGAAACTACCGATTGTGTAAGTATTGTGTTTCCTGTTATCACACTAAGACCTGCAATCACAAAGGACTGGCTTTGGAAAGCGGGCTGTATATGAGGTTCACAGTTCTCTATTGGAGACTTGCACCCAACCAATACTGCAGCAGGGCTGGTGATTCTTCTTGCCATGATGCATTTTGCAAGTTACTGATGGGCACAGGGATCACTGATTGGCATGTCTTGCAGACAAGGTAAGCAGGAAAACATCACAACAAGGAATCTCAGCACATTCAGAAATAGTCTAAGTGCATTCCAGACATCAGGACTTTAATGGGCATATCCATGTCAGCACAATATCTTTAGGGATCCTTAGAAGTACTAGAAGTACTAGTCCCTGTTAGGCAGGAGTTAGGCAGCAGCTTTGCAGAATTTATGTGTAGATGTGTGTAGTGGAGCAATGGAGTAAAACCCTGATTGTGGTAAATCTGAGGGGATTTTGGCCTCAGTGTGTTTTCAGGTACTTGTCCCAGTCACTCCTAGCAGACTCATAATGGTATGCATCCATTCAAGCTTTTCAAGGACAGAATTTTTCTTTTTTCTTTTCTTTCTTTCCTTTTTTTTTCCCCTCTCTAAAGCAGCTTAGGAAAGAGGTAACTGCTCCTTTTCACAGTCAAAGCAGGATATTCTGAACAGAATGTTAACTAGACTTGGGGCCAGACTGAAGAAGGATTTGAACAGTTTTTGATTTGGGTTTTTTGCTTCAGGATCATAAGTAATAAAATAAAGGGGAAAGTGTATCTGGAAAATTTATAGATATTGTACTTTGAAGTTACTTTAGTTATCCTAAGAGTTGGAAATTTTCTGTAAGAAAAGAGAAATCATGCTGTGTAAAAAAATTTACTTTCTTTCTCTTTTTTTTCTGTTGTTGTTAAATTTTGCAACAATTTTATGAGACTGTTGATTAGTTGAATGTTGAATTAGTTGATTAGTTGAATTAGTTGAAGTCTTTGGATTTGAAAATGTTCCAGGCTGGGTAGGCAAAGCATTCTGGCCTCTTCACAGAGCTCCTCCCTGAGATTCATGTAGCACCCTATAGCCAGATGCCAGACCTAAGTCCTAGTCCTGCAAACACTTAAATGCATCTGTCTAAACATAAACTGCTCCTTTGCTTAAAATTCTGCACGTTTTGATGAGGTTTTGTTATTCTGAAAGAGAAATTCAGAGAAATTTATATGGAGGTTTCTCACTTTAAAAAGTGCCTTTTATGCATGGCTTCTAAAATCACATCTGAAGACATGATATTTCACTGCATAGAGAGATGATGATTGGAAGTTGGTTTTTTTTCTAATATAATTCATAATGAAAGTGGCTTGGAGGGAAGTATTCTGAACTATACTGAACAACTGACTGGGAGCAAGCTTTGTCCCCGGTGCCAACCACATCAGTGAATGATATTGATTTCTTGTACCAGATACCATGCTGGTATTTCGAAATGCCACATCTGAACTGTGGTTTCTTGTCATCAGCAGATACATTTCTTGATGGTGAGTAAGCCAGTTGAGCACCTGATATGTGACATAGGTAAGTAAGAACCCAAGTCCTGTTTTTCTAAGTGTTACTTTGCGTTCTGCATTTGCCTGAAAATGTTATTTTTAGGCAAAACAAAATCATATCTGGCTTGAGTCAAATCAGGGATCTCCCTTAGCTCTGTGATCATGCAGAAGTTCATCATATGTTCTTTTATTTCTTTGCTTCTGAAACTTCTGGATTTAAATAGTAATATTTATGCACTGGTATAACTTCAACTATAATAATAGTTCAAGATAGCTGATGAGTGGTTGTGAGATGGAAAGCTTAGTCTTCAGTACCAGTCCCAAGGAACTGATGAAAAGGTTAATATAATAATCAGGCATTATTCAGCCCACTTTTCACTGCTGCATGCTCCTCTGAAATTGGGGGATTGACGTTGGTGCAGAGTTCTATGGCTTCAAAAGTGAAAATCCTTTCACACTTTCTACGGATGTGATTTTTTGGCTTGAGAGTAGTTCTGATTATCTGGTGAGAAAACAAATGAGCAAAACCAAACCCTGTGTTTCAGTGCAAACTTTCTGGTGTAGTTGGTAGTTTCTCTTTTTTTTTTTTCCCTTTTTCTTAGGGCAAGTGACTTAAAGAATAGCCTTTCCTTGTTGATTGCTCTACCATTCATTGGACAGCATATGGTTTTTGTCTTGGGAATCATCCAACATGTCACAAAGGCAGTGATACTGGACAGTTACTAGGCAGCTTTTGTATACTTTGGGGATAGGGGAAGATGGTATTTTAATAGATTTCCTTGGGGATCTCTTAGAAGGGTAATTTAATTGTTGAAATCAAATTTTGGGCTCCTGTCACAAATCATTACCTTATCTTTCATCCATCTATTCCCTTGTTGTTCAAACTAATAAAACATGCACACTGCTCTCCATTCATGTGACCCCTTCATACGTTTTTAACTGGTAACCCTGGCTAATAATGGGTAGGTGGTCTGTTTCTGGGTGAGGATTTTTTGGAAGGAATGGATAGTTTCTCTAGCTACCACATCAACAAGGGTGGCAACATTTATTCACTCAGGATTAAAAGCCACAGAACCACATGAGTGTTAGTGAAATTCAAGCAGGAAAATGCCTCGAAAAGGAGGATGCAACTTGGGGCACCGCCTCAAATATTTGCATTCTGGACTCTGGCAGGCAAATCTGGGCAACTGAGCCATTGGTGAAGTGATCTTGAGACCCTTATTGGTGAAGCCATTTATCACCATTGCTATGGTAGCATTTAATCAGTTCCAGCTTTCACTCAGTAATGTTCTCAGAAGACAGATTGCTGAAATTTCTTAAAGCTGTTTGATTGAAGCATCTAAGATGAGGTGCATTCAGATGGTGGGAAACAGCCTGTGGTCCCACTGCTTCAGCTGCTCCTCACCTGATCCAAGCAACGTGCCACCTGCAGAAACATTCAGGCAGCACCACCATCTATCCTGCCCCAGTCTCTCCATCCTTGGTAGTTTCTCTCATTCCTTCAAGAACTTGCAGCTCCCTGCTATCACTTTGAGTGCTGCAGCTCTCCTGAGCATGCAAAAGTGAGGATCTTTACTCCAGAAATTCAGACAGTAAGCAGACAGGAATGGGGGATGATGAGCTCTGAGCTGGATGAGGCCAGTTAAAGCAGGAAAAAATGAGTAGACATCAGAGTTGGGGCAACATACCTTATGAGGTTAGTGATGTGGTCTCTGGGCATCCTTAACCCTTTGCTAAAGCTCAGCTGACCTTCAAACTTCCTAAATTTTATGCTTCAGCCTTCTGGTGAGCTCTTGAATTTAGGAGTGGAGAATGGAAATGATGCTTATTTCTCACTGCTCAAACACATTGCTCAAATGTCTCTGATTGTGTGAGTGATTGGGTTAAACGATTGTTATTATTTATAGACAGGATTTCTGAGCTTGGCCCAGCTCCACTTGCATGAAGATAACTGGGGTTTTAAAGGAAAGAACCACTGCATCATTCCAAAGTCCTCTTTAAGGCACAGTGTTCCCTTTGCAGGCAGTGAACAAGCAGCATCCATCCCTACTGTTAAGTATTTACCATCTTAAAAAGCAGAAAAAAAAATACTGAGGAACATCAGGTCCAAAAATAAAAAATGTGTGTGTTCAGACCAAGGAGGTAATAGGCAGCAGCTGCATGATGGTTCTCATTCATTTATTTGCTGCAATTCTATGGTTGCTTCTTGTTTTTCACTACAACATCCTTCAAATTCTGTTCCCTTTCTTCTTAAAAATATTCTTTTGGCTTTGTGAGCTCAGAAAAATTATATTTAGAAACACAATGAATGACTTAAATAACATTTAGATAAAACTGCTATCATCCTAGAATGGAAACCATTGCAAGTTTATCTGTGGGCTTTTGAAATAAAGGGATTATTTTCCTAAATATTTCTGCGAAAACAGGAACGAATCTAGTGCTTTATGCACTCAGGAGCTGATGCCTGCTTAGTGCAGTTCTTACACATTTCTTTATTCCCAGTGCTAAGAAAACCCTAGCTTTTTTTTTTTTTTCATGTTTCATCAAAAATGTTTTTCTGGAACAAACCAAAACAAACAAAACCCAACCAGTCTTTTGTTGATTGCTCCACTTCCCAAAAGGGTGCAGGGCACTCGGTGACACAGCATCTGTCTTAGATGCTATTGAAGGCATTCAGCCTCTAAATGCTCTTCCACTGACGTTCTTTTATGCTGTGGTATTTGAAAAACTTATACAACGGGGCTGGAGGAAAGCTGAAAGGCATCTTTTGAACAGGGTGGAAAATATTTAATCTTCTCTCCACCTGATTTATCTCTTAAATTCTCAGGGACTTGTTCGGTGCTGTTTTCCTGCTTTAGGGAAAGCCAAGTATCCACATACCTTTATTAAAATTAATGTTGTTTTTGCTATTAACAACAGGTTATTGGAATAATCCCTGTAGGATTTTATATTGAAAACTAGCTGAGGTCTTCAAGCCCCAGTGCCCTTTTACTAAATGTGTTCAGGATTAGACCCTAAATTTGTGCTGTTTATTTCAAATTCTATGTTCACTACTTTTAAAGGAAAAAATGAATTAATGCAATTTCTTCCTTACCAAAGCCTGTGGACTTTTGGTCTTTTCAGGACTGTCCCTTTAAACCATCTGAGGTGTTTATTTTGTGTATGAAGAAAGACTTTACTACTCTGAGTAACGTCATCCTGGCTGTAGAAATGGGGTGTAGAAATGGGGTGGGTGTGTGCATGCGTTTGGAAAGAGGAAGGCCAATTGTTCTTTTTGTTCTTAAAAACCAATGTTTCCTTTTATAAAGAGATTTTACTGTAGCTCTCTGTATTCTTCCTCCTTATAGAGAAATCCAGTGAAATTTTATCTATTTCTTCAGACTACTGTCCTAGATACCTTAACACCACATGGGTAGTAGATGTGCTGAATTAGAGGGGATTTTTTTATTACCATCGTGGAAGTGTTTGTTCTTGTATCTTTTATTTTACTTCATAAAAAGGAAAAGAAAAAAAAAACATAAAGAAAGAAAGAAAAAGAAAAACTTCACAGAACAGTAAACCTGAGACACGGATTCGAATGCCAGACAGTTGAATGAACAGGATAATCGGGTATTTTTTTTGACAGGTGCGACAGCCTGCCTATGACTGGCATTATAATCATTACCATTTTAATAAGGCTCTAATAGGGGGGCCGATAATTCAATGGGGTGTGAGGATCCTAATTCAACTCCCAATCCCACATGAATGTGCTAGAATTTGTGGGCTTTGTTTTCCTCTTTTGTACCCCTGAATGCAAATAATTACTGGCTATAGATTCAAAAATTCTTAGAACTGGAAGCTAAATTAGCTCTCCTAATACTGCACAAGAATGTCAATACTCAGGGGGGAAAAAAAGGAAGTAAGTGGTTTTTGGTTGTTTTTTTGTATTACACTTGTGGTACTGCAAAGGTTCTTTAGCTTAAGTGGTTTGGTTGGCAGTGTGAATAATACCAGCACTGTTTGTAAAGGACGTGCAGCTCTCTTTTCCCTCGCTCTCCCCAAAAGGAAAAGTAAATATATTTGTCTGAAAATCATTTCTGGAACATCATATGCTGCTTTCTACCTGCCATTTTTGTTGATGTTGCCTTGCTCTGCTCCAGATATGTCTGTCCTCTCTGTATTGTTTCAGCAGAGGCAAGTGGTATGTCCAGGATCTGTGGCTGTGCTTTCACAGGAGCCCTGTGGGCACTAAAGCAGCCAGTTTATCCCAATCACATTATCCTACAACACAATTTCAAATCCTGGGGCAGCACCCCACATTGTGGTTTGAGGCTGAGTGCTGAAGGTACCCTGTGGGTGCAGGAGCTGGTCAACACCTGAGAAGAGTTTTCCAAATGTAAGAGAATACACCAGTCTTTGCCTAAGACACCACTTACATTTGTGTTTAATGGCATTTGAGTAGCAATTTTAAAACCCAGGAGGTTAAGGTGTCTGCAGCCCTCCTTCCTTGCTCCTGCTGACTCCCACCACGTGTCTGACTCCTGGCACGCAGGACCAGGTAAGAGGAAATGGACTCCTCTCTCTGTTAACAATCAGAACAAAAACCCTTTTTTTTTTCTCTGCTGACCTATGCAATGAATTTTTCTATTCATTTGTGATCAATAATACATACTATTATTTCTAACTAATGACCAACAGTGCTACATGGATCAAGCCTTTGGAAAATTGAGAGGGACATTTCCATATAACCCCATGCAGCTGGAATCAGCTTCTCCCGCCCACTATTTCTGATCCAAAATTAGCTGTGGAGTCTTGCCATGCTTTCAGTCCTCTTTCTCTTTCTGCACATGCATTGCCTGATGTATAAGGAATATGACCAGCACTCAGTGTATAAGTGAGTAAAAGATGAATAAAGACACTTTATATCATGTAAGAGTGGGAAATAACTGAGGTGGGCAAACCAATCTGTGAAAACCAGCCTGAACCTTTGCCCCAAACTGAAATGTGGAGTTTTGGAGCTTGGCCAAAATCTGGTTAATCTTTCTCCCTCTCTGTCTTTTAATGGTATTTATGGTTTCACAGCACTTCCTGGTTTCATCTGGGTCCAAAAGCAGGAGACTGAAATATCATCAGAGAGGCTATTCACAGTGCTTCCAGCTGGATAGGACTGTGGAATGAAAGATCTCTTGCAATCAGGTCTGTTCTAGAAGGGCTTCTGCCCAATTTCTACCCTGATGAGGTTCTGATGAACAGCCAAACTGTTAGAAAATTATCCTAATTAAATTGAAACTTTGAAAATATGCCCATCTACAAAATAACTAACATCATTCACCTGATGAACCTGTGTACAGAGAATTAACTTCTTAGGTTTCTCTTTTGCCTTTTTGTGCAGAAGATGTTATTTTTTCTTGGCCTTGGAAGGTTCCTCATGGACTTGATATGTATGCAGGCTATTAGTGCTCTCTTTGGAATAATGTTTTTTACACATTTCAAGTTTTCATGGATACTAAGATGCAAACCCAGGTAGTTTCTGTTTTGATTCAGACATTGAAACTTCTCAGTCCTGTGGTTTCTTTGAGCAGAAAATGATAGGATTGGGAAATGATCACTGCCTTTCTGCAAGTGTTAGAAAGAATATATGGAGGTCTGTTTCCCATTGCACATGGTTTGATTTAGGCTGGATGTTGTTACAGAGCAGTCTGAGATGCTGGGACAGGCTGTGAGGAACAAATCCTATAGATGGAGAGGGTAATCTTTCCCTCTGTTTTAGTTTACCGTTTGCTGCCATTGTGGCTAATTACTGTTCCTGTGTGACAGTTTTCCTAGTATGGCCAAAAGGATTGTTGAGAAGTTCATGAAGAATCAACTGAAGACGTCCCTCTTCTCCTTAGGCCTTATTCAGTTCTCTGAGGGGCAAGGAAAAATCCAGTAGTCTGGAGACAACCTTGAGAGTACCCAAAGCTCTCCCTGCAGACTTGGATCACAAACTATGGTTGACTTTCTTCTAGGCACTGATCAATAACTTTATTCTTCTCTCTTAGACACCACAGGAGGCTGTGCTAGACTGGCTCCTGTCTGGCAAGCTCTGTCCTTGGGGACCTTCTCTCTGGCTGAGCAAAGGTGCCAGAAAAAAAGTCACAAATATTTTAAAGAATCGTAGTGGATGTGTAATTACCTGCTATTCATCTTATCTGTCACATTTGCTACTTCTATCATCACTGTATCATCACCATGTCCAGATGCGGGCCCAGAGCTGAGCATGGCTCTGGAACAGGTGTCCTGCTCGAAACAGTTCAGCAGTCGGAGAAAAATACAACATGCCTGAGGAACATAAGAGAACAACATTTATCTATCCTGTGTTGGAGAAAAACTGTTTCTAAACTTTGATGATTTGCTTAGGCTATTGAAAAGAGAGTACAGGGTAATTTATCTTGTTTTATAGCTCTACATGTGCTCCCTGTTGCCTCTCTGTTTGAGTGAGGTTTCTTCTTGGGCCATGTTTCAGCCATTGCACCTACATATGACATTCAATGCTCCTGTGGGTTTAACAAGAGTGGCTATCAGTCTGAAATCCATGAGGAGAGATCCAAGCCACCAGGACTCTTCCCACTTGATTCCAGCCCAAATGAGTCCAAATCTGCTAAGAAACATGGAACAAAAAACCCCTTTGCCTTCTCTGTTGAGGGACAAACCAGGAGGGAAAAAGGGATGTGAAGATGCTGAATTCTCTTTCTCTAATAGGAACTAGGGAACTAGGCAAAATTTAATTGTGTTGTTGAGCTTTTAATAGGGTAGCAAACTTTCTTGCAGGTGGAAAATAAGTTAGTTAAAGTTGTTCCAGAAAACCAAAAGAAAGCAAACACCACCCAATTCATAATTTTTAGTAATGTTACCCAAATCCAAAGGGTTATGATGCAGTAGCCAAAGGAATTATTTCTGCCTATGTCACTGGTCTGCTGCCTGATTCCAGCATTTCACTTCCCTCTGCTGTACCTTGCCCTTTTCAAAGCAAAATCCAATGCTGAACTGTCCCTTAGCAGATCCGTTCAAGGTTGGTGAAGTGTTTTGGAGAAGGGGCTGCTGCTAAGAAAGCTGCTGTAAAAGTTTCACCATTAGCATTCACTTTGATGTATCAAAAGTAACCATTTTCCCCTAAAGTGCTGGAAGTTTCATTGTGCAAAGAATTTAGATTAACATTAAATACAGAAGGTTTTAGAAATCATTCACCTTGAAAACTGGCAAAACTGGCATATTCACAGCAGAAGTGAAAGACATGTTTTATCTGTGTTGTCCTTTGTAATTATGCTGCTGAATAACAGGAGTATTATCACACCAGGGTTAGTGCCAGAGGATTACCCAAAGTTTTTCAAATGGGATGGTAAAGTGGTGCAAACAGGTGCATAGACAAAGAGCAAAAAGAAGGGAGGAAAGTGAGAGAAAGAAAGCTGAAGCCTCGTAGTTTCAGCCACATAGCAAAATTAATGGTTTCTCTAAGTGAATAGCATAGCTAGATTACTATTGAGCCTGTAAAATGAGAGGAATAGGTCAGATTCTTCATTTCACTCCTCTTTTAACTTAGGCAAAGTACATCACTTTAATTTTGCTTTACCTAAAAAAAAACCCCAACCAACTTTCTATTGCAATAAATTTGCAGTGGATAAAGGGACTCATAAGAAGAATATGGACTCTCAAATTCACTTCTCAAGAACTCCCTTTGCAAACTGGATACTGCAAACTGGGATTTGTTTTTGAACATTCCACATGTGTGTATCCAGAAAGAGAGAGGAAGGCATTTCTAAACGAAGTTAAAATATCTTTACAAGTAAAACAGTCAATGTAAGCTCATTATATTTTGGTGTCAGGGTTTTTTTGTATATATTTGTGTGTTGATTTGTTTGTGTACATTAGAGTGAGATGGATATTTCTTAACCTCTTCAGAAAATAGTCATGTGCTTTTGCACAGTTCCTTTGCAAGATTAAACTTGGAGAAAGTTTTTGGTGCCACTTTTGAGTATGAAATGTATCAAGAGATGCATTTCATTATTTACTGTTAATTATCACAAACAAAGCTGTTAAGGTTTTGGATATGGACATCTAGAATAATCTAGGGAGGGAGAGAATGGGACATTTGGGTATTCCGTCCTCTTTCACGAATGGGAGAGCTTTGGGAACGTTTTGTGGTGGAAGGAAGAAATACTTTAGGAATTTGGGTCTTTGGGGAAAGTGGCCCATCTCAGATTTCTGTTACCTCTGTCTGCTGGCTGTCACTGAGAACAGGGGGATGTTTTAACTTACTGATTGCCCTGCTTTTGAGGTAAACCTTCAGGTAACTATAGGCTGGTTATTACCACTTTGGTCCCCACAAAGATCTGTAAGAGTAACAGGGGGGTAGGACAGGTCTGGGGTGACATATTGATGTTCCCCTGACAAATGCCTACAGTGGAATTTCTATGCAGGAAATGCATAGAAAGTCCAAGCAGGACTTTGAAGGCATCCATGGCTTTGTTTTGTAATTAGAATGTGGCAGTCTCTGAAAGGAGGTCTCCTTAGAATATTTGCTATAAAGAATAATCAGTATAAATATCTGTAATTGCTGGTCCCTGAATCACGTGGCGGGGGCAAATCGTGGTCTTCACGGCTATGCAAATAAACAGCAGCCTTGCAATGCCCCATCCCCTCTGTTTTCCTGTCGTCTCTGTTCTTGTGCATCACTAAAGGGCATTGAAATTGCACAAGTCAGTCCTCTCGGCGGGCCTGGTGCCCCGCTGGCTCACAAGAAAAGGGCCAGCAGGGAGTTTAGGGGCAGCAGAGTACACATGTATGTGCTCGCTCCACATGCACGCCCTGCCTGTCAGCCCAGCAAGACCCGTCACCCCTCTGATTGTTGATTTGATCCCGCTCCTTCAGCTGACGTGCTCCAGCCAGGGCAGGGAAGGACTGACACTTTCCTGTCCCAGAAAGAGCCCCGGGATAACACACACAGTATTTGTAGTCAATCACATCCAGTTTCTATCTGAATTTAAAGCGGTGGTGTTGACTTGATGACAGTAACTAAACATTGCTATCTTACGTTGTCTGTGTCATAACACAGCTAAGAGGGCACAGCTGAGATCATGCCTAGGTTTAGAGGAACTCACAAATCAGAAATTCATTCCCTTTGAATTAATTTTTCATTTCTGTGTATACATGAGAAAAATTAGCACTTCTTTATGCTTTGGAACAACTTTACTGAAGCAAAATATTTTGGCATTATCAAAACTTCTTTTTCCTGTTCCTAGTAAAACAAAAAAAATCAGCAAACTCAGTTTTGTTGACGGGGTCTGTCTTGCCTAATAAGAAAGTGTTTCATTTGAAAATGCAGGGTAAGTCTAGTTACATGGTTCTCAGGACAGTTTCTAGTGGGTGAATATTTCATGATCCTGAAGGTCAAACTCTCCGTGAAAATTTGTGTCTCTTGTGTGATAATGCAGTAGCTGGATTCAGCAGAAGTGTACAACATAAGACATTCTTTCATTAGATATGGCTGGCAGCAAAGCTCGCCAAGCAAAGTATTTCTGCCTTGCTGGTTTGCCTGAAGTTTGATCCATGGATATGGATATGGATATGGTGAGGTTCTTTTGTACTCCTCCTTTTTAGCCCTGCTCCCTAGGAAGCAATCCATGATTAAGCTGGGTCCAGGTCTCAATTTTTTGCATTTGTCTGCTTGGCTAGAGGAGAAACAGCCAGATGAGTCTTTCTTACTGGGATAAAGCCTGAAACCTAATCTCAGCTGTACTGTTACCAGCAGAGGATCTAATGAGAGGTGAGGAAAACGCAGATGCAAGTCTCCTGCTGGCCTGCTGGGACAGCACCAGGTTCCTCTGACCCCTTGTGGAGCATCATGTCTTTCAAGAATGTCCCACTAAGAAGGATGACAACAAAATGGAGTTTGTTGTCAGCCTGAGAAATTCACTCCTAGTGTTTTCTGCAATAGCTTTAAAAGCCACTATTACATCTCATTTCATACAAGCCAGACTGCTAGGGGACACAAATCAGTGGTTCTCCATGGATGATTCCAGCTTTCCATTAGCAGTGGGGTCTGGCCACAGGAGTTGCCTAGATTTTGGATTAGCGTGTTCATAGGATTTATCAAACAAAAAGGAGAGTAAAGACTCTGTAGAGAAGATTTCCAGAGGCAACCCCCTTGCAGCTGTTAAACATTTAAGTTGTAATGGAAGTTCAGACACATTGACTGTGAAATGACCCATTTATAGCATGGAGAATTTTTCTTAAATAAATAAAGATAACTTGGTCAAGTGGGCTGGGATGTACGCCTTATACAGCTAGTAAGAATTCAGGTAAATTCTGCTTTATAAAAGAGCTGTATGACTGGAATAAGTGTGGTGTACAGAGCACAGCTCTGGTCCCAACAGTGAGCAAAACTGTGTGCAAGTGCCCAGGAAAATAGGGCTAATAGGGAAATGGATCCCTGCAAAAGAGAAACACTGGCTTATTTTCCAGTTGCAAGGGAATAAACAGGATGAGAAAAGTGCTGGCTGTCAGACTGACTTGTGTGTCACAAGAAGTCAGGTGTTCCAGCCGCTGGAAGCAATGGACGTGGTGCTGTGCAGCACTGCCAGGGCAGGGCGTCAGCTTTGCTGACAGACCAAAGCCCCTGGCTGTCATTTCTGTGGTCTGCTCACAACCACAGCCTGCTCTTTGATCACTGTGTACAGGGAATAAGCTGCAAATCCACAGGGATTTGGTTTTCAAGCAAAACTTTCACTCCTCCATAGCAAGGGAGGAAGATTACAAAGGAGACAGGCTGACTTTAGATTTGTTTAGTTGGATTCTTTTGTGTGTTGGTTGATTTGGGTTTTTTTTAATACCTGCTCCTCACTTTAAAGTTTGGGGTTTTTTCCTGAAGCCATTTTAAAGAATTCTTAAATTTCTTGTCAGCATGTTTATTTTTGAAAGGGACAAAATCTAGAATAAGTAATATTCTCACCATGGTCACCTTTACCTCTCACAACTGGCTGGAGCAGAGTTCAGCGTGTCTTTGAGGGCACCCAAAAAAGAGGAGATTTGTACAAGATCATGGAGATTTCCAAAAGGGTTGAATAACTACCATTTTTCTGTGTCTGTGTATTTTATTTACATGAATTTGTTGAAATGTCTTAGGCTCTGGAAAAAAGGATTTTCTGCCACTATCAGATAGATATTTATTCAAACAAACAAACAAAATGCTATTGTACAGGAGGATGATAATGCCAGGAACTGACATCTTCCTTCTACTCCATTTATCTCATCAATGCACTCTTAGTCTGGAAACTGTGATATTGAATATTGTCAGGTTGGGTTTCCACTAATTAATGAAAAACAGGCTACGAGCACAAAGGATTAATTTGGCCTATTCAATCTGATCACAAACATTTTGAGAATCTGTTTAGCTTTTTTGAATGGTGTGAGGTAAACCAAGAGAAAAAACATCTTTTTTCAGCTAGTCAGCCAGAAAAAAAAATCCACATGGATTTACCTAATGGGGTCAAAGCTGAGAAAAGCAGAGCATTGTTCCCAGGAGCCAGACAAGGCAGTTATCTTATGGAGGGAGATGATTCTGAGGCTCTAAAAACTTTAGAGCTAGTAAAAACCCTGTGAATTTAAGCAGGCAGCTTTGCTCTTCCTTCAGAGGGAGTTTGCACACCCAGTATCAGGTGGAACTAAGAACTCCTGTGCTTTTTGGGAACCACGGGCCCATTTCCAGGGATTTTAGAGTGAGTGTAGTACAAAGCATCTGAGTCAGGTTCTCAGCTGGTGAAATCGATGTGCTTGGTCAATGGAGAGGCTGGCAGTCTATGTTCAGGTCCTGCTTGCACAGTGTGGAGTGTCTTTGATTAAACTGTAATCAGAAACCAGCAAAGAGATAATTGGCATGTGTATTACTGCAAAACATGCATAAGACAATTCTGCTCGGCTTCGGCTGTAAATATGTACAGAGGCTGATGTGCTAGCAATGAGCTGCTCGCTCACTCCTAGGACTTAATTACATGTTATGCCAGTCGATGAAAGGTTAAAACAGTTGAATCAATATTTTATTGCACTGCTGTAAACTGTGGTTATAGCATATTAGACTATGAGTGGCTGGCAAGTTTAAAAGCATGTAACTGAATCAAAGTCTGAGTAAGTGTTGTTTGTGCAGTTTAGGAACAGTTAATACCTTCCAATTGAGAGGATTTGTTTCTAATTAATATAAAAGCTGTTTATTTAAATCCTAGGCAGGCAGTATTTAAATGCACAACAAGTCACCTGGGAATCCCATCTAAACCACTCTGTGGAAAGCTGTTATGCTGTGCTGAAATAAATCCAGCATGAAGTAACTGTACTCTCTTCATTCAAAGTGTAGAACAGCTCTCTGCATGCTGTTTTGTTTTTTCTTCTTCCTGAATATGCTAAAATATTCCTGGCTTTATTCCACATTAAGGAATGATGAAAGTTACAGTATTGCTACAGTTTCCTGTATTCTTATTGCCTGCATATCCTCAGTCAGCCATTGGCAGCACTTGTTTTGAGAAGGTGTCATGTATGAACAAAATGAAAGACAAACTCTGACAAAAGGAATGCACAAAGTCAATAAGCTGAAGACATGAAGTATGCTGAACAACATTTACAGAGTTTACAAATTATTGTTTCTAGAGCTCCTAGAATACATGAGACCATGACTTTGTTTTCTTTCAAGTGGACTTGTTAAGACATTTTTAAAGTTTTTGTGAGGTTTGAAGGGCTTATAGGTAGGGGGGATAGTAGCATCAAAAGGCTTTATAACCTTGTTAGCAGAAGAGTTGCTGATTTTTTTGGCTTTAATTTTTAAATTTATTTTACTTTATCCCCTTGCTTGAAAGAGTGGAATAAATAATGCTCTTATTTAAAAAAAAAAAACCAAAACATTTAAAAGCTAAGAATATTTCTGCATGATCTAGAATGAAAGAATTTTAAAAACCTTCACAATTTTGTGCACCTCTTGGCAAGTCCATCTTTCAACAGCAGTACATAGCTGTCATTAAATTTCTCCAGGTAGCTTCATTTTCTCACCTCCATTTTTTCCCCATTTCATCCAACCTCTCCTTTCCCTATCTGTGTGCACTGTGGTGACAATGACATCTTCAGCTCATCCTGGATCATATCACAGAAGAAGCCAACAGCACTGTGGAAGGTGGTACTCGTAACTCCCTGCTTCATCTGCAGTGCAGAGAGTAGGCTGTGACTTTTAGCAGTTTCCTGAAGTGGGGCAGTAGATGAGGTAAAATGTGATGGTTTGGGCTAGGTTTTTACTGTGGATTTGTTGAGCTAGGTGCTTGTGAGGAGTCAGCAATGACCAGTTCCTTTACTATCTCATTTTTATCATGCCCATCACATGATGGACCAGTTTGTCCCTTGCAAGCTTGGGGAAGATAACGCCTTTTTTTCATTTTCCCCTGGCATAGTTGTAGAATCATCCTTAAATAACTTTCTCTGCTTGTTAATATGTGCTAATGAGGTTTTTACTAAGTATTTATTCCTTCACACATCTTCCTCCAAGCCGCTCAGCTGAGCTTAGACTCTGGCACTGCTGGACAATTGCCACCTCCCCTTAAACCAGGGATGTCTGCCCTGCAGGAAAGCAAGAGTGATGTAAACAGGGATTTTTAGCTGGCAGGTCTTTCAATGGCATGTTGCATATTTCTTTGAAAGGAATAAACAAATCAGCTGGTTAAGCTCTATTTCTGCAGGCCTTCCCTGCTGCAGATGGTTTCCTCAGTGTGTTTTGTGGCACCTCCGTAATGCGCAGCTTTAAAATCTCTCAGGAGAGTAAAACCTGGTTGTTCAATCAGTAGGAAGGAATGCCGTTGTATCAGGACTGGGGAGCAAGGAATGTTTGCCATGCAGACAGTTGTAATTTACAGGCTATAAATGAATCTATTTAGATAACAGAAAAATGAAGCCAAGCCTCATCTGTCTTTTATTTTCTTTTTTTTTTTTAATCCAATATAAGAGAAGTTGCATTACCTCCTCACAAACTTGCTTCTGCACATCTCTGCTTTTTCCTGTCTGCTGCACCTCTTGGCAGCCATGTCACAATATGTTTTAGGATGGATGTGTCACTAGGCAGGGGAAAGCAATTTCCCATAACAATGATAGATCCTACTGTAAATCGAGGGCCAATCTCTGCATGAGAAGATTATGGATTTTAACTACTGACTGAAAGACCAGCACAGCATTCAGTAGCTTTGAGAATGCCTTGGCTCTAGTAACAAGCTAGATGGTTGGTGGCATGAGGGTTATCAGGAAGTTAGATGCCATCTTCAGCAAGGCTTTGAACAGGCTCTCCATAAACCACAGGTGCATTGTGTTGGGTTAAGCCATTTCAGATTGGGCAGCATGCCTTGGGGTGAATCCGGAAGAAATCACAGTCAGTGGTCAAATATTGATATATTCTCCTACCCACTGATGTTACCGTAATTTGAGTCTTTTATGAGTCTTTACTTAGCGAAGACTTAGAAGTGCTCTAACTTAGAGCCTGAGTTATCTCTGAGCCTGGGGAGCAGGTGGCCAGGCTGTGCTCAGGTGGGGATTATTGCTGCCGACGGTGTCAGGGCACTTGCTTTGCACCTGCCTCCTCCTTGTAACAAGCACGCTAAAGATAAAAAGAGTCCGATTCCCTGGCACTGCCAACCACATCCACCAATCTTTCAAAAACAAATACTCAAGCTTGACTGTAAAATTAAATAGAAAATAAGAGTTACCACTACCTTCTATTGCATGTTGATTGACCTGAGCACTCTCCAATCGCAAACATAAAAGATTAGATATCACTTTCCATACAGGTGTATGCAAACCATTTTTCGTCTGACTGGGAGAACGAATTGTTCAAAGCTCTGGAAAATGTCCGTGTGCACTTTTACAAGTGTACTTAGCAAAAGGAAGGCATTGACTTAGGCCTTCAAAGGTGGTGATTTACTATGTCCTGTCTAGTGTTTTCAAAATCAAGAATTTTGTTTAAGCTTTGCAGAATGTACTGAAAGGAGATTTCTGATGCAGTGTGTGTGTTTACAGTGCAAATACAGGAACAGGCTTTTTAGAAGTTAATTACTCAAAGTGATCTCACACAGGAAGGAGCCAGCACTACAAGGGATGGGGGAGAAAGAATCTTCTTCTCAGAGGCTGATATACACCATGAGAAACTTCAAAAAGAGAAGGTTTCATGGGGTAAAGTCATTCTTGGGAAGGATGAAGGCAACAAAGTGAAGACACAATTTCTGTTAGGAGGAGAGGGACAGCGTCCTTGACTATCACAATGGTTTTGAATTCAAAATTCACTGATTGTCTTTACTAAAAAAGCTATTTTTTTTAAGAAAAGGAGAGAGAGAGAGAGAAGGAGTCTACATTTCTGAGAAAAGAAAATACCAAAACTTGGTAACAGTGCTGAAAGCAGCTCATGAAAATTTTAAGATCAATTTTCAGCAAGCATTGATCATTTATTTCACTAAAGACTGTTCTATATGCTTCCTAAAAAAAAGTTGAACAATGATTTCTCACTTGTTTCTTCAATGGTTTGCTATTTCCCAAAATATGTGAGTCCTCAATTTCTCTTTCAGTGCTAGTGAAATGATTATTTTTCAAGAATTAGAGATGGAATTTTTGTCCCTGCAAGAAAGGGCCTATCTTTGCAGCAGTTACCTCAGCAAAGAGAAAGTCTTTCCCTCTTCTCTCTTCAAGGATTAGTTATTTCAGAGGCTAATTGTCCTAGTCTGAAAAGATTTATTGATCCAACAGCTGAAAGAAAAAAAGCAAGTTGATATTTCTATTTCTGGGCAAAGATAGCTTTTTGCCTAGTTGAGAGAGACTGTTAGCTGGCTGCTACTGCTGTGATCTATATCCCTGTGGCTGTTTAAAATCAAGGACAAGATTTTCCTTTTCTTCACTGGTATGTTCACATAGTGTCTCATGACACAGAGAAGGCACAGGATGCTGTGTTTTAGTTGCTGGCATGTTTCAGGGCATGGCCCAGCACAGGTCAGAGTCAGTGGGAAGCTCTGGGATGTGCTATGGTGGACACAAGGTTAGGTCCACACTACTTCATGAGGGTTTTTACGTGAACATTCTCCAGGTCTGACAGAGCACATATCTGGGCAGATGTGTGGTGGGTCTTGGCCAGGTGGGAATTCTGAGGAGCTGGCCTTGGCACTCACACATTTGTCTGGCTCTGTGCAGGCACCATGATTCCCACTGGGAATAAGGCAAGCGAGCATCATACGCCACCACCACAGCTAGAGTGGCGAACACCTTTTCATACAACATAAACAAGCAATTTTACCTCATCCTCTTGTCAGATTCATTTCAGACAGCTCTGCCTAAAATTCCATTTCCTCTCTTTTATGCAGCCACTTCATATATTGCTGTGGGGAAAAATATTCCTAATACATTACTAGACATTTGCCTTTTTCCCACAGTTATTTTGAAGATGCTTTTCTGTGTTTATTCCTTTTGTGGAAAGTTTCTTGACTAATGATTTGGGCTGGGAGATGACATTCGTATTTTAAAGCCTTCATACTTCTTCATCTCACTATTTTCCTTTCAATGGGCTCTACAAATCACTACTGCCCACCCTCCCTTAAGAGGGTTTTTGATTATGTTTTAATTGCTAGAGGATAATCTAGGTAGGAATAGCTTGACTCAAATAGTTGAAGGTTTTTTCTGCTCTTCAGGCTGTAATATTCAGGTTGTTCAGTCCCAGCCCGGAGGTTCAAACTGTAACTAGGTGCCCTATTTTCCAGGCTGCATAGGATCTGTACTCATTCTGGGACATGTCAGAGTCTGCATCACTAGGCAGCTACTCACCAGAGTAAAGGGATTCTCACCTCCAACTATGCTCAGGCATCTGCTCCTCTGCCCTTGGAAGATGTGTGTTCAATTCTCCTCTCTGAGAATGCAGATCAGAGATCTTCCACTTCAGTTTAACTTTCTGCTGAACATCCTAACTTGCTCAAAGTGTCTCTGCATCAGCAGGCAGGGGCTATAGTCCTTACTGCACCATTGGCCCCTATGCTGCAGCAGGGAGGAAGAGATAAGCTGTTTAAAAGATTGGGCTACTGCAAACTTGCTTCCTGTCTGAACAAAGGCCAACTTAGGCTTTTCAAGCTCATGCTGCATCTCTTGATGCCCAGATCTTTATTGCCTGCATTCAGGCTCTGTGGTGATGTCATGAGTTAGACCCAAATGCTGTTTGACAGCCACAAGGCTGAAAATAAAAATGCAGTAATAAAGACAGTGCTTTGTTACAGCACTGTACACTGTATCTAGTACTGTGTTTGTTGTAGAGGATGATTGCAAAGAAATCTAAGAAGTTAGTATTGGTGATAAATTACAGGAGTGTCTTTTCCCTGTCCCACATCATACCTCACAAAACAACCAGAAAGCACAGAGGGGAGGGACAGTGGAGAGTCTTTTACTCTGCATGCTTGGCTGAGCCTCAGACAGGCTGAGAGAGATCATGGCTGCATTGTCAGGGAGTTCAGTGAAAAGACACCCTGTTGGCTCTGAATTTGCTAGTTCAAGGCCGTGCATGTGTTGACAGTGCTGAGCTGAGCCCGAGCAAATACTCCTGGCTGAGAGGAAAAGCTCATGTGTGTGTCAGGCTGATAAAGCTGCTCATCCTGCTGCAAGTGTGTCTGCATGGCAGCATGCTCTCCCATGGAGGGACAGTCCCCCTGAGCACTGTCCTCCACTGGGCTCCGTCCCCTGCTTCAAACTGATTTGGAAAATGGACAAATTGCTTGCTGTAAAAGCTTTCTTTCTCACACCTGGTGCCCATTTAAACTGTCAGATCTATTAGAGCTGAAGGGGTTGTATCTAGCACATCTACACCCTTATTTCTCATAAGCATTGTTAATTCAAGAGATTCTGAAGGTGTTTATGGATGGTTGAACACCACAGAGCACTCTGAAGGGTCTCGTGGTCACTGGACAAAATCCATGCTCTGCACAGCACATTCACAGAAACTCAGAGCACCCTTTCTATTAGATGTGTTTAAAAAATCCTAGAGTAATGACTGCACATGGTATCTGAGAATCACAGTTAAACTGTGCCTTTAGTCCCACATCACCCAATTCTCAAGGCTTGGCTGGGTGAATACTGCTGTGTAGCACCCAAAATCTGTTTCTCCTGGTATCATGAAAAGGGGTGTTGCTACAGCAAAGAGTGTCTGTATAGCTGATCAAAAAAGATACTGACTGATACTTGGTGCTGAAGGTGTTAGATTAGGCTTCCACCTGAGCTCTGTGAACCTTGCAGTACATCTAGACCAATGCAGTATGAGCAGAGCCTACGGCCAGTGGCTCTCAGGGTGCTGGTGTTGCTCAGACCTGCCTGCCAGTCACAGAACTAATTTCTACACATAGACTGTACGTCATCCGTCTATGAATCTGCTTTTCTAAACATCACCAGTCGGCTCAGCCTGCTGCTCAATCTTGCTGCTGATGCAGCCTCTTTTGTGCCCAAATAGTGAGCACTAATACTGGAGAACTCCACCTGTTGTGTTCCAATAATGCCAAGCATGCTATAACCATTACATGTTCAGCAGGAACCACAGCCACATTCACCTCAAAGCTAGGAGTGTCATCTCAGCCAGGCCACCTCTTCCAAACTCTTTGCTGGCTAAGGGAGAAGCTGTTTTGTGGGTTCATGCAGGAGCATGAGGAGGTGCAGTGTTGTTGTGGGTCATATCACCATGCTGCATACAAAGTACTAGAAATGTACCTGAGAACACTTGGCCATGGCAGGCAAAATGCCTGTGACTTTGCTGTCCTGAGACGCAGCATGCAAATAAAGCTTATCTTGATGTGCTCAACAGTAGGAATGCTTTCCAGGTAGGCATGTTTCCTCAGTATTTAAACCAGGTGATTCTAAAAATGTTCCCTTTGAAACCAGAGGGGCTCGGCAGGGATTTTGGCTTTCCCGTGTTGCGGGGGCTGGCAGCGTTCCCAGGGCAGGCGCGGCGGGCGCTGTCCGCGGTGCTGCCCGGCGGCGGCGGGGCCGTGCGGGAGGCGTGCGGGTGTGAGCGTCAGGGAGGGCACGGCCGTGTGCAGACGGGTCCTGCGCCTGGTTGTGTGTTGGGTGCACCATGGAATCATAGAATGGGTCGCGCTGGAAGGGACCTGAAAGATCATTTAGTTCCAAACCCCTTGCCATCAGCAGGGGTATCTCCCGCTATACCAAACTGCTCCGAGATCCATCCATCCTGGCCTTGGACACTGCCAGGGATGGAGCATCCACAACTTCTTTAGCAAACCTTGTCCGAGGCCTCACCAGTCTCTTTTTACAATAAAATTTTAAAAATGTGTCATTTTGATATAATTACACATGGTCAGGATCTCAGTGCGACAGTGCAAGTTCCTTAGAGGCCTGCAGTATTCAAACCCTTCACAAGATAGATAAATCAGTAGGGACCAGTGAAAACTGCATGAGTTACTATTGTCTTCATATCCCTTTACTTCTCCTGTTAGAAATATCACACAGAGACCGTTTTAAAAGAGATTGAAGTATTTCAGAAACCATTGAGTGATTCTGCTGATTGTTTTTTTCTCTGCTTGATTCTGGTAGTGCACAGGACACGTCCCATTAGTTACTGTAATATTTCTGTCTTACAATAGTAATGCTGCTGGTTATTTTAAAATTTGCTGGAAAAAACCACCCTTTTTGCTACAGTCTGCCAAGCTTGATTCATTCATGTGATTATGGGCATAGACACCTCTGCCAATTGCAGCCCAGGGATGGGAATCAATATTTAATATTTCTGGGGTACCAGAGAAATCAGTAAAATTGTTGGGCAAAAGCTGTCTTGCAGATGATGAGAGATGTCCCATTGCTTCATTTCTGAGCAGCATTTCTTTTGCTGCTCATCAGCTAAACCACTATTTTGGATCTATTGAAGAGCCATGACCTGCTCATTCTGTCATGTTCTGCTGGTGGCAGGTATCTCTTGATGCTCATGCTCTCTTATAAGTAGGCAACCTGTGAAGAATAACACTTAGCCCAGCAGGCTTTTCACTGGCAGCAGAATAATGCTCCCCACTATTAGAATAAACAAATATGGGTCTGAAATTCCATCCCTCCTTGGGGTGGTGGGATGGTTCTTTATGCAGACCTCATGATTCATAATGTTCCTTTGCAATTCACCCCAGGTAGCAGAGTTACCCAAATGCAGTCACAGCTAAGCCTCAATGGAGAAGCCCACAGCCTTTTTCTGTGTCTCTCTCTGTGTATTTTGATGGTGTCCTATGGGGTACCAAATCCTTTCCCAGGATTTTAGTGTAGGGAATGTGGCAGAGCCAGTGGGGGCTATTTTGGCTCACAGGATGCCCACAGCAGCTGCTCCAGCTCTGGCCAGCTCTGGAGCACTACAGAGGCAGCTGCTTTCCACTCACTGAGGATCTGGGGATGTTTTTTCCATTGCCTCGTGCTCTTGGTTTGAACCTTTCAGTGTCTCTAGTCTGACCTTTGCATACTTACCCTCCTCTTACTGGAGTGAAAGGGACGAGTAGTTCTTGCCCCTTTGTTTCAGAGAGCAGTTCATTGTCCACTCTGTTTTCTAACACAAAATAAATAAGGAAATAATTTCATCATTACTTGTTAGTTTGGCTGTTTTTTAATAGGGATGTAGGGCAGCTGCACGGAGCTTTGAGAGTTTCCTTAGAAAACCCCAGGCCTTAAATACAAGAAGTGAACTCTTGGATAGGGTAGAGAACGACAATGTACTTCGCTCTCTGTGTTTGGCAGGACTCACAAATGAATATATAATGTGTTTCCTAATCACAAGGAAATCTGCCATGTGATCAATTATTCTTTAATTTCATCACTTTAGTAATATGTCATCTTGGATTTGTGACACTGTTGGGCAACACAAACGACCAGTGAGGGGGATTTGGCCTGTGTCAGTGAACAGCATCTGCTCAGCCCCATGACTGCAGAAGTGCCTGAGGGAAGGTATGAATTTAACTTTGCTCCCTTCCTCAGCAGATTCATGTTGCTAGGCTGAAAACAAGTATAAGATGTCAGGGAAATCATACACAACGAAAAAATCCATTCTGATTTACAATTTAATTCAGTTGGGTTTTGCTTCTGTTAGAAAGAAAAGGAAAAAAAAAAACCCAAAAGAACAAAAAAGAACAACAACAAAATCCCAGCCCTTCTAGGACCCATGAATACAGGAAAGGTATTAATTTAGCTGCTTATCTGGCCCACTGCCTAGAACTCTCACACTCCAGTGTTTTCTTCTCCACCACCACCAGAACACAAAATGGATGATTATCCTTACTTTACAGATGGAATCTGAAATACAAGGAGGCAAACTGTAGGGTCAAATTGTAGGCCAAGGCCCCACCTTCTTGGCTTTTCCAGCTTGCCTTTCACTTTAACACACCTCAGTTTATGCCAACAGGACTCTCTTAGCTTCTCCCTTTTCCCCTTCCAGCTGCAACTTTTGTCAAAGTTTAGTAGTCAGGGTATGAAAGGTAAATGACGATTTCCACCAAAGATCTCTGTCGAACTAAATGCCTCCCCATGAATCAGACTGGCATCAGGAAAACAGCTGAAGACACATTCTGAAGCCTCAGCCCCACAGGATCGTTAGGAATATTACTGTCCCGACCTAATGAGCTACCACTGATCCTAAACAATGTCTAGGACAAAAGACTAGAGGGGGATTGGCTCCCCTCACGCTGCTGCCTGCAGACTTCTGACAACCCATTAAGGTTATAGCTATTCAGCTCTGTTCAGACAGCCCTTTTTTTTTTCCTTCTTTTTTTTTTTTTCTCCTAACAACTCCCAGCTAATGAGCAGACAGCGTTACTTTTATTTAGTGCAGGGAATGTATGGCTAAATAGGTGTCTGTGCATGGCTCTGGAAATTGGAATGAGATGAGGAAAGCAGAGGAATAGAGACTGGAAATCTTTTAGAAATGTCCCCTTCTCCTTCATCTGTCAGACAGAGACCCTTAGCTGAGGAAATCCTCCTCGCGGGGATGGCTGAGGATTTGGGGCTGAGCCTTGTGACACATCGGGCTTGCAGAGAGACAGCAGCCCGGTCCTGCTGATCCCTGCTTTTGCAGAAATGGGCAGGGGAGGCAAAGCCAAAAGGCATCTTGGCATGTGCCGTCGGCTCTAGACACTTCTTGGACGCTGCCCCTGCCATGTGCCTCCATCTACTTTTACTATAAAAATTGCCGGAGGCGCCAGTCTCTCTCTCTCTCCCTGTGCCTGCCCCCCCTTTCCCTCGTACTTTACTAAGTGATTGGAGTTGCCCTCTTCCTTTTGCACCTTCCCACCTCCTTCAAGCTCCCTCTTCAGCGACAAGCAGCATCACTAATTGCTTTTTAGGGTCTCTTTTCTGCTCTCTGTTCAAAATTCATGGGGCATTCCCTGGCCCCATTATGCTCCTTTCTGAACCTTTTCAGCTTCTTTTACAAACTTAGCACTCTCTGTGCTTCTCTTAGCCTTTGCAAAAAAAAAAAAAAAAAAAAAAAGGAAAAAAGAAAAAAAAAAAGAGTTTAGATTTTTTTTTTTTTTTTTTGGCAATCAGGGCCCCTCACTCTTCAGTCCCCCCTCCCTGCCAGAAAAGCACACGCACGGGCCCACCTCCCATTGAATGGCGGGCTTTGTGCAGCGAATTTCCGGAACACAGCCCAGGGCTGGAGGCGCAGTGTGAGTGGAGGGGCTTTGGGCAAGGAGCCTCCCTTAAGCCCACCCCATTACCACGGTCACTGTTTGCCCTGGGCTCTCTAAAAGGACTATTGTTGCCTGTTGCCAGGTATTCCCTAGCAACACTTAAGCCAAGCTGCCTCCTCTATTTATGGCAGAAACTTTTCAATGGTCTCCAAAACACGTGCTTGTCAACTTCAGAGAATACCTTCAAACAGACACAGAGAGGGAAAAATAATCCCAAGCACTTGCTTTAGTTGAAATATGTGTGTTGGGGGTGTTTTTCGATTTCTTGTCATTTACCTTGGATCAGAAACCCAAACTATCACAATTCGGAAAAAAGAGAGATCCCTCCCCATCACCTTCTCCCAGCCCCTGTCCCTTTTCACTGGCAGGTGGATGGGGGTCATTTAGTAGATGGATGAGCTTTTGCTACACTTTGAATCTTTCTGCACAAAAGATCGCTTCATTATTTTAAGACACATTTTGGTCTCTTTGTGTGTGCCAGAGCTCTTACAGAAACCACCATACTTCTTGTGTTGTCCACCAGCAAATCCCCAATTACCAAGGGGGATGTAGGGTGGGAAGGGAGTCCCTAATATACCTGTATATTAGGGACTCCCTAATCCTCCCTGTCTATACATCTTAGACATGGCACCAGCAAGTCACGTCACCAAACAGTTGAGATAATCCCGTATGGTGAATGCACAGACCTGTGGAGTTTTTCAGGAATTATATATTCCAATGCTTGCATTTCTGCAGTCATTTTGTCAGCTACAGACAGTCAGTTCAAAGAGGGAACCAAGCTGCTGCATCTCCAAAAATTGCATACATATTTTGGTGATCAAGTGTAATGATGTGAGAGAAAAGCTTTTTACAGCGAGTCTCACTTGATAGAAACAGTCTTTGTGTGATGTCATACAAAGAGTTCCAGCATAAATTGGAGTCTTTGCTTCTATCACATTACTTGCAGATTGTTATGGCTAAAAAGCACTAAAGACATTGTAATTTTGGGGAAAACCTTATCAGATAACCAGAAAATGTAAGTAAGGCCAAGATTTACAAAGGCAGCTGAAGCAATGTGGCACCCAACTCATCGTGAATTTCAGTGGACCATGAACAACCCTGAGCTGGCCACCCACATATCCAGGATAGTGGTGGGTGCATTCCTAGTGCTGTGGAGGACAACACACTGGTGCAGTATCAGCACCATGTCTGGAGTAATAATCTGAGTTTTTCCCATCCAAAAATTCCCGTTGTGTTTCCTGACATGTCCTTCAAAGCTTCAGTACATTAATGTGACATCCTGGCCCTGGGACATTTTTCTTAGCTGTACCCTCCATGCTGCCGTGGTGGGCCCAAGAGCTGAGCTTCCCAGGGCCGTGCAGGAGGCCAGCCTGAGGCAGCTGCCTCTAGTGGGAGCACCACGGAGGCTTTCAGAGCTGAAGCAAAGCCCCAGGAGTGAAATGGGACTGACTGACAGGGAAATACTGTGCTGCTGTTTGCTGCTCTCTCTCCCTAGTAGCTGCCCAAGGTCAAAGTTGCCTTTCTTGTTCTGAGCAAGAATCTGAAAATACGGCATAGATGCGACTCATTCTGTATATGATTTTGGGTTGTGACTCTCTGATGAGCTGTGTCAGGCTTTTAGAAAGATTAGAGTTTACAACTACATGGTAGTTCTCTTTTATGACCTATAACCACAGAAGCTACTCAGTCAATGAGAATGCATACTTACTCCAAAATTACATGCGGGTTTTATGATAATACATTTTTTCCCAGATGTGTGTATCAGTGTCTCCACAGAGAAGTGAAATACAGTATATCTATCTATCTGCTCTTGTGCTTCTGCATTCCCATCTGCCATGGAATAGTTCTAGCTCTCAGCTCAACCTTCAAAATCAGTTTTGTTTCTGTTTAATAGAAGCACTGCAATTAGAAGATGCTAGATTTCTTCTGTTAACATATTCCCCTTAAGAGCTTGACATTACAGTGAATCTAAATGGTTTCATGAAGTGCAAGATTAGGGCTGTTTAAACAATTGTTGTAATTGGAAATATGTGTATTATTATCTCTCAAGATGTTGTAGATTAAATTAATGAAGTTCACATCTGGAAGAAGAGATATTAATCCTTTATGTGTTTCTGATACCTTATCTAGGTAATCTGAAGCTCAGATTTCTGGTCCAGCCCCTATAACACAACTGTTCTTAGCTTTAAAAAATACTGTGTTTTAGCCCTTGATATTTACTTTATCAATCTCTGGATTATACTGCTTGTCTTAGAGCAAATATATCAAAACCTACCAGCTTGGTCTATGGAAAGTATGTCCCATAGTTCTTACCAAAACCAATGGAGTACATGAAACATAATAGAGATTTCTGCCTTGCACTGTATTTAGTTAACAACTATATAGCAAAATATTTCAGAAGGCCAAGATTTTTATTTCTGCATTCACTGTTGCCCTTCTGCATGACTAGAGGCAGTGTAGGAAAGAGGCATTCATATTCTTTTTCCAAGTCTCTCCAAAGTTCTTAGCTATTTTAGCCCTATGACCCCATTTAACCTATCTTTAGCACATAAAGGTGCTCAAATAACTTAAAAAAAGGCATGGAGAAAGGGGTTCTCTATAGAGGGACTGATCACTCAATACTTCTATTTATTTAAAAGGGTTAACTTCTAGCTCCTGCCTTTGCAACTGGCTGACATGCATCCTAAATGTGATTCTATAAGCTGGGCAAAAATGATGGTTCCCGACTGAACAGAGGGATACAACAACTCTGGGTAAGCTGTCATTCTGTGGACAGGCTTACCTAGCAATAGCTGTGGTCATCCCTGCTTGCCTGTCTCAAATGATACAATTTTCACTTTAAAAACAACCTATAAAAATGGTGTTTGCAATTGTCAGCCACTGTTGGCCAACAGCCAGCACAATTGTCTATTACACCCATTTTGAATAAATGATCTACTAGGTGAGATAGTCACTATGTGATAGTTTGGCAACTACACATTGATATATATGCCACTGCTTGAAGTGATTCTGGGGCAGATTTTTCAGCTTCTGATTAAATTCAGCTTTCTTGTCCCACTGCCATGTGTAAAATTACACACTTGTCCACATTCTTGAGGGTACGAAATTTACTTTCATCAAAGGAGAAGTATGACTTAAGTCATTCTCAGATTCCACAACACATTAGTTTGCACCTTGCAGACACCCGTAAAAGTCTCTAACTCCCTTAAGACTTGAATCCCAGCACTTGAACTCTGGCCCTCCAGGAATACAAAGCCATCACTGATGACCACAGTCTTTCCTCCTGAAGCACCTGGACCGCAAAAAGATGCCATGAGCAAAGCAGGAGTGTGTCACAGTGGACACGGGGAGAACCACACGAGGACCCGCTGGTGAGCGAAGCAGGAAAAAGGGGTGAGTTTATTTACAGAACTTACTTTTATACATTTCCCATGGTGCTCGTGGATTGGAGGATGGAATTCCACCTCTCAATCCACGTTGGTTGAGCTAACTGTCAATCACATTTCTCCTCCTACTTAGAAATATGTAAACAATAAAAGACAGTTAGCAAAACACGGCCAGTGTTTATAGTAGAAAATGTGATAAGGTGAAATGTCTAACTCTAATATGAAGAATATAACAGAAGGTTTAAAAAAGTCTTCAAAACCAGGGTGACAGGAGTGATTCTTATTTCTCCTGTGTCCATATACAAGTCATTCTTGGACTATAAAGTGTGTCTCTTGCATACCCAGATACCATGGTCTTCAGCCACCCAAAATCTCTGGAAATCTCCATCCAGTTCATCTTTAAGCAACAGTTACCTTCAAACTAAGGTAACTAAAGCAACAGAGAGGGTGAGAGGTGTGAAATAAGGTTGAACTCATCACACTGTCTGGCCAGTAGCTGGCTGTCTCACAGGAAACACATCCCACATCTGTAACAGCTGGTGCCAGCAGAAAAGCCAAGTACATGGCTGTAGTGGAGTCTCTGTGTCCCTCTTGGTGCTGTCTTACACAGAGGATAGTAGAGGTCTGATGCCAGTGGGGACCCTTGCCTTGTTCCCATCCAAGCTATTATCCATATGGATGTGAATGTGCTGAGGAACTTTCACACACAGGAAGCAACCAAAGATGCTTTTAAATTAGCATTAATTTTTGTTGACTTTTTCATTTTTCTCAGAATCACCTGTGGGCTCCCAGACAAAATATTTCCCCTGTATAGGCCTGCTGGCCTATCTGACCCTGTTTTATTGTGTGGAAAGTACATACTTTTGTTGCTTCCTGACTTCAGTGAAGTCAAAGGAGTCCCAAACAGACTTGGAGACACCATCTACCTGAGAGGACAGTCACTGATTTACAGAGGCACAGGCAAGGCTGAGAGCCAGAGGCCGTGGCATGCTGAGTGAAAGGGTTCCCTGCTGCTGCCTTTGCTTCATGCCCTGAGTCAGGAGCGTGGTTGTCTCCCCAGGCCAATGATCCCACTGCAGCAGCAGTTTTCACCTCTCTGAGGGAGAATCTTCCAGCTGCCAAAGGTCTCTGTCTGTCCTGCCTAACCCCTACTTTGTGGCCGATAACCACAGGGTAGAAGAGCATCACTGAAAGGTTGCTGACCCTCATCTAGTCCAATCCTTTGCCCTGAAGGCAGTGTCAGCTACACAACAATTCAGAGATTAATAGATTTATATGCACAGCAACACTATCATGGCTGTACAGCAGTCTGCTCACAGCTGATTTTATTTATGTACACATTTGAGGCAAAGATTAGTTTAAAACCTATAAAACAGTAGGACATCCACTGTGCATAGCTGCGGGTTGACTCTTGGCATAAGCATGAAAGCCTGGACAAAGAGAGAGTAAATGCTGCTTTGCTTGCTGCTTTGTTCATACTGGGTGTTTCTTACTCCTTTCCCCATCAGTAGGAAACGAGTAGGAAACTGTAACTGCTCTGAGTCTTCCAGCTGCATATTGTGTTTTTCCTGTTTGTGTTATACTGTTAAAAATGTTTCTGTAAACAGGTGTTCTCTAACACATAGGGCTCTGAGGCTTGTTGTTGCCTACAGTGGAAAGGCCTTCTTCCCAAAGGCTTGGAGACATCTCTGTCCTCACTCTGGACATAAAATGAATTGTGATTTATTTGCTTAAGCCTGGATGCAGAGAATCACTTACACTTGTACTTAAATCTGGGACCATGAAGCCTCTCTGCAGTCAGGGTTTCAGGGCATTCTGTACTGGACTAGGAGACAGCATTCTTCATGGGAAGTCAGTGTTTTTATGAGGCTTCAATATTAGCACAGTGTTTAAAGCTCCTAAGCACTTTAATAATAACAAAAACCACAAAAACAAGAATAGCAATAACATGGACCGAGATGGACATGGGTGCATGGACATGCTATATTGCCCTTCCAGTTTGCAATCCCTCTTGCCTACAAAAAAGACACAAACTAAAACTCGATGAATTATTAAACTGAATGTGACTGCAACCCAGCTAATATAGGAACTCTTTTCAGTCACAGCGGAATTATTTGGGCTTCGTGTAATAACTAATAATGGAAACAGGAACATGTTCATATTATCCTAAAATTGTTTTTCAGATGATAGTTTATGTCTGAAAGACAGACTCCATCAGTAGCTGTCTTCACTTTTCCTTTTTACATTTACTTTTATTTAAAACAATCTTGTAAACAGAAATTGGAGTTTCCAAAATCACTCTTATCAACGCCTGTGCTTTTAAAAAAAAAGTTTGTAAAGCAGTTTTCTACAGACAGTTTTTAACTGGATACAGATCCAGTTGAAATCTATAAATAAATCCCATAGCCTGTTTCTGTATAGAAACTGAAATGAAGACAAAGCTTTCACTTAAAATCTGCTTGGATTTTCAGATTTCATTTATGGCATGGGTTTCCAAAGATTAACTTTTTTGCTTTCAAACTGCATTAATAGCATTAGGCATCAATTAATCAGATTCAAAATTTGGAAACAAAGAAAGTATTTTGTCTGTATAATCACTGAGAGGCCATATACCAAGATCTTTTCTTACCAGCCTTTTTAATGATTATTTCAGTCCAGATTTTTTTTAAGGAACCGCTAAAATCTAGGCTTTGAATTTTGTAAATGAGCCTGCTGCCCAATGCACTTCTCAGCAAGATAAGGGCAGAATGGCATTTGCAGAAATGTTTAGCTATCTCTCTAACAATCCTGCTTGGTTGTGGGCCCCTTGGTAACAGCTTGGCAAATCTGCAAAAGGAATGCGACTATATAGTTTGTGTGTGGATTGTTGAGTCATTATAGCCTCCAAATTGCACAGCAGATCATTAATCATAGGCCAAGATAGGCAATCACTGCAGAAACCTGATGAAAAGGCTCCAGAATAATGCCTGCTAAATCATGTTTAACATGCAGACCTTGCCTGTGCAGATATGGAAAGGGGGAGGTAAGGAAAAAAAATTATTCCCCTTTTAGGAAAGAAAACTTCTACTTATCTTTGATTTGCATTCAGCCCTCCCTCAATAGTCCTTAAGCCTGTTATTTAATTCATTTTGGTGCCAGGTCCCATCACAAAGCAAAAACCCTAACCAGGACCTATGCAGTCTATGACCTCCAAACCCCCTGTCTTTTCTTGTCAGTTCTATGTCATTTGTGCAGTTGAACTCCACCAATTCGAAATGCTGACCTCTTCCATAGACAACCTTATTCTCCTTGAGTGAAAGAAAGGGCCAAGGCCTACAAACCACTCAAGCGAGAGATGGCAAGAAAAGAGAAAAGTGGTTGACTCGTAAATCAATTTCCACAGCCCACCCAAAACCCACATGAACAATAACGATGGTATTTTTCAAAAGTTGTGCTGTTGTGGTTTTCTTAATTGAGCTTATTCTTTTTAGGAAAAGTTTTGAGCAAAGCAAAATTGTTTGTTCAGGGTGGAAAATTAGGCCAGATCCACTCCAGACCAGGGTATATTTATATGAAACCTCCATTCTCACCTGTCATCTGCATAGTAAAGGAGCACAGCCTCACAACAGGTCTTTGTCTGCACTGGAAGATGTGGCAATATCTAAAGAAACGGAAACATTTGGGACATAAATATGTCTGTGCAGTACCAGTATGCAGGCAGAGTGATGGTACCTGTCTTTGTGCAGCACAGCCTGCCCACATGGAGGTAGCTGTGCAGCTCTGTCTTTGTGCCTTGCCAGCCCCACGTGTGTGTCTGTGGCCTGCCCCAGGCCCCTGGTGTCCTGTGAACAGCAGCAGAACATGCACATGTAAGGGCTGCATCAACCCAAGCACACGCACCATGCAGTACAGACACATGAGCAGGAGCGCAGGCAAAGAAGCCAGCTAGAAACCTGCCACCACACAGTGAGGCAGATTTTTAAAGACTCATATTACACTCCCTGGGGGTCTGATTCTGCCTGTGTTGCTCTCTCTGGAAGTTTTTCTACTCCTCAGGTGGTCTCATCGGATTCAATAGCTGGGTCTTTGAAGAGCAGATGCAGAAATTGCCTGGAGCACACCATGCCCCAGGCCCCCACCTCCATTAGCATCTTCACGGTTTTCAGAGGCCTGAATCTGGCTGTGCTGTTTCTTACTGCATAGTCACATCTCTGGGTCTAAGTCTGGGACATCTTTAAAGAGCATTACCTGTCTTCTCAGTGGGAAATAGGCCCTCTTCCCTGCCAGGCCTCTGTTTCTCAGCCCTGCTCTCCCAAGATCATAATTTTCTGGAGCATGGGATGACTTGTTAGTCTCTCAGCAGAGGCAGGTCCAGCCCTTAGGTTGAACATAACAAATGAATCTTTTAAATTTTCTCATTGACTGGGTTTAGTTTTATATACACCCAAAGCTTAGAGTCACAACATATTTATGTCATGGCAGAAAAAAATCTCTGGGAGGAATTAAATACAATATCACTGTCTTGAGCCATATGACACAGAAGGTAGTATTACCATGTGCTTCCCTTATGTTATTTTTTTGTTTGTTTTACCTCTGGCATTGGCCCTTTCTGGGCTGTTCAAACCTTCCCTCCAGCCTCGCTTTCTTGAAACAGAATGCTGGTACTTTATGATCAGAAAATTTGTGATACCTCACAAGCAGAATACAGTGTCATGTGTTGCTGTGAAGGTAGGAAAGCTACTCCATCAGAAAAGAAATGCCTACACTGGCAAATTAATTCCTCCAAGGAACCTGGCCTATTGCATTGGATTTTCTCAAAATTTCTGTGAAAATGCTGGTGGGATATGGTCAATGAGAGGGATTCCTCATCTGGGAGAGCAGATGCTCCAAAGGAATCTGCCTGTGGAGCCTGCTCAGCCAACATGCCCCCATAAGGTCTGTGCCTGCTTGCCCTGGGGCTTACCAGCTCTGAGCCCTTGGGCAGAAGGGAGATTTGGAGCTGTTTATCCCACTTGACCCTCCATACAGATGACCTTCCATCATCTGGGGCCAGCTAATGCTAAGCAGTAAATTAAATTCAGTGGCATGCTGTCTCAGTTCTCAATGGCGTTTTAGTGCGAGCGTCGGAGCCCATAGAGCAGGGCTCATTACACGCTGCTGCAGCAGCTGGAGCTGGGGGCTGTCAAGCTCATTACCTTTTATAATATGCCCACCGATGGAGCTAGGTGTGCTCTAGATGGATTTGTCAGAGGCCAGCACTTTTGTCTGGGGGTGAAGCATTGCGTTAATCTGACAGGCAAGGCTCCACATTATGCAAAAGGAAGAATTCAACAGGAAACAGATGCGTGTGGATAAAAATTAATCAATGTTTTTGCAACCTGCACCTCTGAATGCAGCATCTGTAGCAGTAGCAAGAATATATTCTCTCCTTCCTCAAATCTTTTCCTCAGCAAACCAAAGCTTATGGTAAGCAGTTTGCAAAGTTTGACTCCAGTTCTGTGAAATCCTTACGTGGTACTAAAGTTTTCAGCAATAATTTTGTTGATCTTTTTGGTCAAGTTTGTGTACATCATTGTCAAGCCCAACAATTCAGAGATGGTTTTGCTCCTAAATTTTTGAAGTAATGAACCAAAATCTTTATTTTACTGCTCTTCTTATTAGTCTAACATACAATTCCATTCCAAGCTCACCTTCCCACACTGTTTTGTTTGGAATGCATTGCAACATGATTCAGTAGTCAATGTGTGTTCACCTAATTTGTTATACTCCAGAAAAAAACTTGACCTGCCTGTAAGGAAGAGAAAATGGCAGAATCAGAGAAGAAAACTGGTGGTGCCCAGACTTCCTGGATAGCTAAGGCATATCTTGAATCCATTCATTAAAATCAAGATCTTTGGGGAAAAAAACCCTCAGAAATATAACAATGAAGTCAGAAGAACAAGGCCTGCAGAGAGTCCCTTGCTGGCTGCTGGTCATACAGCACAGCAGTGGAGACCTAAATTGGAAAATCTGAGTATAACACATTTGTCATTGCAGCCTGTCTTCCGGGGAGTACTGTTTCTTAAGATTTTTAAGGATAAAAAGCTGTTTCTGAAGTTCTGAGCTCTTTAGTACTTATTGATTACAGCCACTGGGTTACTGATGGTGTACAATGTCTCTGCTAGAAGAGTAAGAAAAACTTACAGAGCTAGGAAGAGGTGAGCTCAAGGGAATGCACTGGCATTGTACACCTTGTCCTTCCAGTGCCCCCAGATTCACATTTCTCACATCCCTGATAGAAGAAGTAAGCTGCTGTATCATAGGTGGAAACCTTACACAGGCCCAACACTGGGGCAGACAATTTTAATTTCCTGTTTTCTTAGAAAGGGAGATGGCAAGGATATCTGTGAGTGGCCTCAATTACAGCAGCAGCTGCTAGCAGGCATGCATTTAACAGTGGTGTTAATCAGGCACATGCTCCTGGTCGTGTCTCACAGAAGTAGTTGCTCAGCCCCTGCTTCTTTTCATGCTGTGGTGTCATCTGGCACAGCTAGATCCTTGTTTGGGTTATTTAATTGCTTCTTTGCCTGCCTTATGCAAACTCCATTTGTAGCTGGCCTTTTGGGCACTCGGACCCATGACTGTACTGCATTTAGTAAGCACTCTGCTCTGTCTGTAGGCAGTATTTCACACAGTCACCCAGTGACTTTATTCAGTTTGCTGGTCCCCAACATTATTATCATTCTGCATCATTTACCAATACAATTTTCACAAACAAAATTAGTCATTGCAATGTAGGTGTATGGAAGCTGTCCCACTCTGGAAGAATTCATTAAAATTCCCATAATAGTCTCCTTGTCAGGACTCTTGCCTGCTGTCTGGGAAGTATTTCAACAAGTCTGTCCTACTGTTGTGTTAATTAAACATTGTTCTATTTATAAATGCTCCGTTGGTCAGTAGCAGTTCCCCACACAGAGAGAGAGGAGTAGTGGTAACTAAAAGTGAAGTGCCAAGAAGATGGGGGTTGACCATGCAGAGAAGCCAAGGGACAACCCAGACTAAGCAAAGTGCCCCTCTTGGATCTTGGATCATCACCTGCCCTGGGGCTGCAGTGGTCCTCAGACATTTGACTCGGAGCAGGGGAGGAAGGAATGAGGTTTGCTCATTTTCTCCAGCAACTGTTTTATTTCTGTTTGTCTGTACATTGTAATCTCTTCACAGTAATTGCCACAGGGTCTTGGAGAAGATGAAAATACATCAAAAATACATCTATACATCTGCCTTCAGAAAGAGACCAAGTAGCTGAATTAAGGGTAAAGCCATTGTGCTCCTGTGTTTGTTTCACACTCCTACCAGCCTTCTCTACAAGCTTCTCTACTTGCACAAACACATCTCTTCTGACATATGCAAGAAGAGGGACCTGCAGGATCCCTGGGGTGCTGCTGGCTGCTATGTAATAGTCTCCTGGGGTGGACACTGCCTGGGTGTCAGGAGGATCTGCTCAGCATTGCTCTTTCTATACGCTCCCACTTCACTCATCATAACGCTGCTCTGTGCTGTACATGGCCCTGCTGTTTGGTAGGGCCCCCCCTCTCCCTGTCAGGATTTCTGTGACTTTCTGCCACAGCAGATTGCACTGCATCCTCTGACACTGCAGGTCCATGGCATCCTCCTTTCTGCACATGTAGAGACCATTGCCAGCATTTTTACCCAGCATTATTTTCTACAGGTTTGCCTCAGAGACAGAAGTTTGCCACCATCCTCACCAGCAAGTCCTTAAGGGGCAGAACCCAAACCTTTGTGAAGACCCGGGGGATTTGGGATTCAGGTAGGTAGTACCTGCTATTAGGTACTTCTGAAGGCTTCATCTGAGCTTTCGTCTTGGTTTCCTGGTCTCCTTCCAACCCACACTTGTTCTCAATATACTCTGCTAAGGAGAGATGTGAGAATATCTACATGAAGATGTTTGCAAATGGGTATTTACCCTGGAAGCTGGTTCAGGCATAACTCTCAAGCTGGTGCAGCCCCAGATATAAGAAGTGGGAGGCCAAAGAGGAAGAAGAGAAGGAAGCAAAAATGAGAGCAGAAAGTATAAAGTGCTGCCAGGCTCATCCATCCATCTGTCTAGAACCCTGATTGGCTGCTGAATTCCAACTTCAAATCACTGAGCATGCAAAATCTGTGAGAACCACATGAGACTCTGGAGTTCATGTGAGCAACAACACAACCAGGAAGAGGTGGAAGGTGGAAGTAATACTCTGGAATTATGGAAGTTATGCCTTTTTTTTTTTTTTTTTTTGATAGGCACTCTAAGTGTCTTTGCTAAGTTGGGGCTCATAACTAGGTGGGCTCACATGATGTGCATTAGAGTAACCTAAAATGTGGTTTGCTACAAAACTTAAGATGAAGCACAGTGTGTCCCACTGCCTGTTTTTCAGAGTTTAGGCTCAGCTGCTCCAAATGGAGTCTGTATGGCTTGAAGGAATATAGGCACATATATATGTGCAACTAAAAGAAACTGCAAGTAAAAGAAACTGCAAGTAAAAGTCTTGGGTCTTTTAATCTGAAAGTTTCAAGTGGCTGGTTATTAGTGGTTAAAGTAACCCTTTGTTAACCTACAGTCTGATATTATTCCATTTATTGTCTTAAAGCGACTGCTATCCCACAGAGACATAGTAGTGGATGTAGGCAGGACTGTGGGTTTTCTGTCAGCTGGTTCTACCATTGTTTGCTGCTGTATACCCTGACATGCAAAAGTGAAGATGTCCAGTACAGGGGCACTAAAGTATGTGCTTAAATGTGGCTGCCACTTAGGGGTCGGGCTGGCTTCCTGCCGTGCTCAGGGAACCTCCATCACCCTCTTGCAGGCCCTGGGCAAAGCAGGGTGGGGAACCTCTCTGTGCTGTTGTCCAGGCTGTGTTTGTCCTGGATGTGATGCAGGACTTTGCTCTCCTGCACTGTCAGTTAGCACTTGCCTTTCAGGAGCACTGTGTTCACATCTACAAGTGCACACATGAATTATTGTTTACTCAATAACAAATCAAACAAATTCTCTCCTATTCAGAGCAAACCACAATGACAAGAGAGCTGATTTCCACTGTTATGAGTACCGATTGATGTCTTCCTTTCTCTTGACTGTCTTTATTTCACATACAGATGGCTTTTCTTTTTATTTCTTTTTCATTTGAATATGTCATCGCCACTTAATTAGCAATGTGTTGTTACCTGAAAGTAAGAACAAACCTTAGGCCATATGGCAGGGTTTTAATCTGCACTGTCACGGTATATTCATGTCAAAATGGCTTTCCTTCTCAGTCAAAACTGCATTTCACACTTTACTAATATAGGGGCTTTTCCCTTCCTTTTCCAGACTAATATAGCCCTGCCAGTCCAGCAAGTGCAAATTAAAATAGCTCCAAGCTGTGACCAGCAGCAGGAGAGGAGAGTGAGCAAGAGAGTGGTGTGACAGGTGGGGAGGGAGGAGGACCCCAGCCCAGAACTGGAACCTGTGCTCTTTCTGTGATCTGCTCCTGTGAAATTGGACCAAATGAGTTTGGGCTCCATTAGGAAGACAATTCCCCTCCTCTATAGCAAAGGCCTGCATTATGCCACTGGGGCCAGTTACTGGGGATTTTTGTGAAGTTTACCTTTCCTTTCCCAGTGCTATTGGGAATATGTAGAAGCAGAAAGCAAGAAAGCTACATGTTTGTGCAAAGCAGGAGTGACCAGCAGAAAACTTTGCAATTTGCTGTAGTTGTTTACAGGGTCTAAGAGAAGATTGAAATATATGGGTTTTGGGTAATATTTTGAAAGGAATTTTACTCTTAAGTAACTCACAGGTAACATATTGTACAACATACATATGTTTACTCTGATGTTTTAGGATATGTAACTGTCCTTTTCCAGGTGTTAAGTAAAGACCAAAAACTGGATTGAATCCTGTTTGCAGTGGGATAAAAGGAAACACGGGTTGTCTGTCCCCCAGAAAAATAAGACAAACTGGTAGCATGCACTGGCTCTTCCCACAGCAGAGGGAAGGCTCCTGCACAAAGCAGAGTCTGGATCAGAGACCCCCTCTCTCCTGGCAGTTTTCTCATATTTTCCTGATGCTGCATATCCCCGGGCATCTGTGAGGAACTGCTTGTGGTCTCTGTTTAGCACTTGTGGATCTCAGGCTGAAATGGATTGAGTCAGGACAAAGTCATAGCCAGCAAAGGATCTGGATAGCTTCAGTCCATGATCAACAGCCTGAGTTTCCCATGCCTGCATCTTACCCCTCTGTAATTAGAATAGTAAGTGCCAAGTAGCAAGATAGAGGAGAAAAAGTATCTCTTTAAACTTCTCCCCTCTACTACTGGTTGCTTGTGTTTCTCCAGGACAGAAGTGTCAGAGCCAATGAAAGTCCCAACACCCTGTGAGGTTTTTCTTCTGTGTACATCCTTCAAGGGATGTATCTGGCTCCAAAGCCCCAGGAGATTCCCGCCTTCTCTGAAGGAAAGCAGCAAGTACCATTTTGCCTGGATGTACTGTGCTGCTCCAGGGTGTGTATGGGATGGAGGACTGGGGTTCCTGTCCCCAGGGTTAGAATTTCCTCCCCACAGGATCTATAGGAATCACACAGCTCTCTAACCATGGGCAGTCTGATGTCTTTCACATGCTATCTAAACTGTGTTGCCATATCCCTTTACAGATATAACCCCTGGAACACCACAGATTGGATGGTTGGAGGTACTCCTTCCCCTTAGTCACTTTGTATTTTGCTGGAATTTCATTTTTTCAACCCCCGTATGAATACTACAGTGCACAGCAGTAATTTCCCCCACTCTTTCCCACCCAGCAGAAGGCTGAATATAGAAGCTGCTCAGTGCTGATCTGCTCCTTATCAGTTATTAACATATACATGTATTTGCAATGAGACAACAAAGGCAACAAGGGCAAAGGAAAAAAAATAATTTAAGTGATGCTCTGAGGTTTTGCTCACAGCAAGAGATGAACCAGAGCTCTCTTGTTATTTAAATGACTGATATATCTCTGTGCTTTGGCCAGGAAAGTCAAAGTCTAGATGTTCACTTACAGACATCAACATCAGTGCAGGGGAAACGTTAAATATTGTAGTGTCCTTGTCAGTAGGTATTTAGCTAGGGAAAAGGACTTGAGCATATTGATCTGGCTAGTTAAAACTATACATTTGAAACACATTTTCCTAAAAAATTGAAAAGAGTAAGTGCTGGTACTATGCATAAGCACAGCTTCTCTGACATGAGGTCCTTCAGCCCAACTGCAGGTTGGCCACACTGGACATCTGCATGGTTACAGACATGGACACTCTTAGAAATGAGACTGGGGGGAGAAGAAAGCAGAAAGTGGTGACACCTCTGCCAGGCTGCTGTTTCACCAGGTACCTCGTGTACTTGGCAGGGCTGATGCAGGTAAGGGTTGAAGGTGTAAAGGCACAGTGTGAGTGCATACACGCACACGTGTGTGTGTGTGTGTGTGTGTGTGTGTGCGTGCAATGGTCCTGAGAACAAATATAATTTGGGAGCATGAAACACAAGGATGAATATCAAGCGAGAACATCCAGCTGCAGGTCCTTTCCCCTTTTCCAGCTTTTGGATGAACTGCAAAGCCGAGGGGGACTGTTAACTGCCTGGGCCTGTCCATTTGTCTCTCTCTCTTTACTTCTCTGTCCCTAACTCCCCCCTCCCTCTCCCTCCTGCAGCTCCGGAGGGTGGAGGTGCAATTCGCTATGCCCGTTTTTTATTTCCAGCACGCTTGACAGGCTGGGCGAGGAAGGCGTTAATGTTTTCTGACAGGCCCCCTCTAATTGTTGGAGCTTTTCTTCTCTGCCTTTTCTGTGAAATTCTGACTTAGGCGAGCAGCATAACAAAATGCTCTGGCATTGAAATGTGCGCTTGCACTACACTGGGCTCGGGGAAACAGCATTATTCATGAAGATTTTCAGCTGTTTTTGTCTTTTAACTAACCTTTGAGTTTGATCAGAGGCTAGCCGGGCTCCCTCTCTCAAAAGGCGGTCTTGGCAACCCGACAATGGAGCCAAACTGTTTTCCCTGTTAAAGAGATAACTATGCCGTTGAGTTGGTACATGGGGGAAATTAATCTTTGGGCGCATACAAATGATAGCTTTACCTCGGTCTGCAATCGCCTGCATGGGATTATTAATAGGACAGGGGTAAGGAGCAGGAAAAATTCAGACTGGGGCAGGGAACTTAAAAAAAAAAAAATCTCAACCCCAAGCCCATCATTCCTTTTGATTGTATAAAGCCTGTGATTGATTCTTCACCACTTGCCTTTTGCAGCAGGAATTAGCCCCGCATTGTGCGGCCTGACACGCCAAGAGCTCGCTCGCTTGGGAGCTCGAAGTTGCTGAGCGCTGGGACGAACCGGGGGGGAAGGAGGGGGCGGCCGAGGGGGCGCTTCTCCCCTCTCCCCTTTCCAAGAGGCGAGGAGCGGGGAGACGCAGAATCACCCCACGCTTCAAGTCGAGCTAATCCCTGAATGCACTGAGTAACAGGCGCTGCGTTATGAAGCGGCGAGCCAGGGCGTCCCGTGTGTGCCCCCCCGCCCCCGGCCGCGCCCGCCTTTCCTTGGGCAGGTGCCCGCTCCCCTCGCGTGCTGCCGGCCGCGGCCGCCGCTGGGCGCGGGCAGCGCGGGCAGAGCGGAGCGGGGCGGGCGGGCGGCAGCTGCGGAGGGCGCACGCCGCCCCCGAGCCCGGCGGGCCCCCGCCGCGCCGCCGCCGCCGGGATAAAGGCTGAGGCACGACACGCGCGGGGACAGCGCTGCCCGCTGCCTGCCCGGCCCCCGCCGCCCCCCCGCCGGCCCCTGCGAGCCCGCACACAAAAGGCAGGACCTGCGCGGCGGAGAGGGGCAGGACAGGAAAAGGAGGAAGGAGGGGGAACAAACAAACAAATTAAAAAAAAAAAAAAAAAGGGGGGGGGGGGAGAGAAAAAGATTTCTTTAGAACAGGGAAAGAAGCCCCGGGCTCCCCAAGAGCCAGTGCTAGCGGGGCTGGGTGCGGGTCTGCGTTTCTCTCTGGGGGGAAGGGGAGAGGAGGGCTGGGGGCGAGAGGAGGCTCAAAGGGGTGCCCAGAGCCCTGCCCGGCGACAGAGCCTGGGGCGCTTCCCCTCCATTCCTACCTGTGCGGGAGGGGGGAGGGCGCGGAGGCTCCGCGGGGCCGGCGCTGCTCCCGCGTGCGGAAATAAAGTTTGGGCATCGGATAGCATCACGGGGGGCTGTGGGGAGAGAGCAAGAGTAGGAGTAGGAATGGGAAGTGAGGGCAAACCCCACGCCGCGGGGAGGCTCTCCCCGGCTCCTGCCCAGCTCCGCGGTGTGGGGAGGCGGCGGCAGCGCTGCCCACCGCCGAGGACCTCGCCGTGCTGCCCCGCTGCCCCTCGAGGGTCTTGGCTCGGGGGAGGGCAGACACTCTGAGAGAGGCATTTGTTAACGGGACACTTTTCGTGCATTACGGTAAATAAACACACAGGTAGATGAACAGATCCGTGTCCAAGCAACCTTCATCTGCACGCATATCCCCTCTCCACTGCTCTTCCCCCCCCGTCCCCCCACGAAATCCTGAGTAGTTCTAAAACTTATACTGCGCCCAAAGAAGTCCCTGATTTATGGAGTTTACTAATGCTAACTGAATACTGTCTGTCAGGCAGCGCTGAAAGGCTCTCCGCGCTAATACAAGAAAAGGCTTTGTGTTGCTAAGCGATTAGAGCAGATGTAATGAGATTTACCCCAATCCTGCTTTGCCCTTTCCCTATCTTCAGTAAAATTGTGTGTGTGTGTTTTCTTTCTTTCTTTCTTTCTTTCTGGAGGGGGCTGAGGGGAAAAGGGAGGGAGGAGGTGGTGAATTTCTGAGCCTGTCTTATACATTGTAGCGAACAACAGCGTAACTTTGCCTTTAGTTTAATGAGTCTGGATATTTACTATTCAGAAGTGAGCAAAAAAGAACACCTGTCTACACAAGGAAGAGAAATTTCGCCTTTGTAGCAGAATGAAACATTATCCTAATGTTATATTCATAGCTATAAATTACTCGCTACACTTTCTTTGCATACCTTATCTGTACACTTGCAAAAGTGGGTAAATAAAAAGGGAGATGCTGTAAAGGGAGAGCGGATGGCGGCATATAACGGTTATTATTTTCATAACTAAACATTAGTTCCACGAGCGGCTAAAACAATGAGTGTTTGTGCTAAAGTAATGAGGGATTTCGTGACCCCACCGTGTCCCGTCCTCCCCCTCCTCTTCCCTCCCCCCCCCCGCGATTAAATCACGTATTGATCATTTCAGGGCATGGGGGAGGAGGCGAAGAGGTCGACGAGTGTATACATTTAAAGCAGTGCAGGAAGGAGTCTGCATCGACATAAACACGTAAAAACGTCCATGTGTGCATATGCGTCCGTGCATATATATATATATATATATATATATATATATATATATATATATAGTTACACATACACACACAGAGGGAAAATTCCGGGCTGCTCAACCAAAGTTTTTCCCTCTTTCTTTTTTTTTTTTTTTTTTTTTTTTTTTTTTTTTTTTTAAATAGCGCATCCCTCGCAACTTGACGGCACATTTGTAGCGGAGCGGACTAGGTTTTTTTCAACTCTGTACGGCACGCTGCCTCTCTCTCTTTTTTTTTTTTTTTTTTTTTTTTTTTTTTTTTTTTTTTTTTTTTTAAGATGCGTTTTGAGCTTTGCTTTCCGCTTGGCTTGGTGCACGCAAACTGAATTTGCAAGTGATGCAGGAGCCAGGCGAAAAGAAGGCGAATTCTGGTCACGTCCTTGCTAACTGACAACAAGCAGGCTAGCCAAAAAAAAAAAAAAAAAAAAAAAGCGGGGAATGGGGGAAGAGTCCAATCTCTTTTTGAGTCTTGGTAATTGGGTACTTTTACAGGCTGATCACGCTATCTGGGCAGAATAACAAGTTTGCAAAGACCAATATCTCTACGCTGCCACCGATTTCTACTACTTTATTTATTTATTTAATTTTATCTCCCTTCTCTCGCTTCCCGTCTTTCCCGCCACGGTTTTATTTACCCAGCCACTGTCTCGGCAGAGGCAGCACAGCAGCACAGCGCCCCGTGTTTTGGGTGGCGGCGGCTGTGCCATCCCCGCGTTTCCTGCCCCCTTGGGTCGGGGCCGCGGAGGAGGACAGGTCACACCGCCGAAACGCGGGATGGAGCGCCCTCTTTTTTCAGGACTGGCGCTTTGGGGGGAATTCTGTAATGTGCAGCGCTTTCAGGAAGGACAATGCAATCATTAATCATCCCCTCGCCTTTTGATTTGGATACACATTTGCAACACAGAAGGGCAAGAAAACAATGGTGATAGCGCTAGATCTTTGCATATTTATATAAAGATATATATATATTACATCCATAGATACAAACACTTCATATGCAACTTAGCTCCGGTATAACATCGATTAATATTCTGTCCTTACATTCATCGTTGTCAATGGCAGAAAGAAAAAAAAATGCATGCGGTAGGCAGCTGTTCATTTTAATTAAAAAAAAGTTTTATTACGAAACTAGTTTGTATAAAATAGGGTTATACAGGACCTTTGTAAGTTTGTAATAAAACAGTAAGAAAAGGCAATGGTGGGGGGGTTGTTTGTTTGCTTGTCTGTTTGTTTTTTTTTTTTTTTCTTTTTTTCTTTTTTTCCCAAAAGGCAGCATATGAAAACAAATGGCTACCGTTTTGCGTTTGGACAATAGCTGCATAAACTTTGTTCACTTTGAACATTGTTTAATGACATTATTAATACATTAACAAAGTTTCTATAAAGTAAGACACATTGGTGCTAAAGTACATCTGGAGGAAATCCAAGTCCTTTACAAAACCACATACAAAAATGGCAGTTGTAAGGTAACGTTGACTACAAGTCTAAACATGAAGAGGTAATAAGCATTACATATTAAAAAAGTATCAAGATATACACATTTTAAACCATTTGTACAAAACCTCTATAAATCTCTTTCTCTCTTATGTACAAAAATAGCTTAATATATCCCCAAACGGGTTACAATAGATACAAATAGATTTTCTTATCATAAAAAAATTCACAAAAAAAAAAATTCACAAAAAAAAAAAAAAAAAAAGGATTGGAAGCATTCTATGATGGAAACGAGAGAAAAAGCTTGGATCGAGGGGAGGGAGAGGCACGGGGAGATGGGGGACAGGCGAGGCTCCAGGGACTTCTTTGACTACAGCATAGCTTAACTTCAGCATCTCCACAGACACTGGGAAACTAACTTTGTCCACAGGTGATGAACGCCAGTCTCTGAAGGGCCGCGGCGGCAGCGAGGTGCGAAGATGGGCCGCCTTTCTGTTGAGGAGGAAGAGGAAGAGGAGCTCCTCCGCCGGCCGAGGAGCGCAGCGCCCTTTCCCGCGGCCCGGGGCTCCCCCGCCGGACACCCGCTCAGTCCGTGCCAGTGCGACGGAGTGCAAAGGCCGGCCGGTCTCCGGGGCCGGGGGCGACCGCCCCGACCGCCCCCGCGGCGCGCAGCGCTGTGCCCGCCCGCCGAGAGACGTGCCCGCACCGCCCTCCGACGGCAGGGAAGCTGGAAACGCAACAGGTTCTTTTTCTGCGTGGATTTTTGTCTCTCTGTGTGTGATCTGGGTTTGTGGGGTTTGTTTGTTTTTGTTTGGGGTTTTTTTTTTCCCTTTTGCGACTGTCCTGTAACAATAAAAGGGAGAGGAGATCAGAGCCGCGCCGGGACTAGTGCAGCGTAAGAACCGCGGGACCCGCGGAGCCCACCGAAGGGGCAGCCCCGGCTGCGCCCCCTCCCCCGGCGGCTGCGGCCCCGCCGCCCCGCGTCCGTCCCCGCTGTCTCCCCGACCTCCCCCGGCCCTCCGCGGGCGCCTACCCACCTGCCGGCGTTCAGAACCAGCTTGTGAAGTCGAGAAGCTCCTGCTCCTCGGGGCTGAGCGGGTCGTAGGAGCCCTCGTCGGAGGAGTAGGAGGAGACGGGGGAGCCCGCCATGGAGTTCATATCGTGGGAGTAGCTGGGCGAGATGGTGGGGGAGAGGACGCCCGCCTGGAAGGCGGCGCTGACGGCGTCATGCTCGTCGAGCAGCTGCTGCAGGGCGCGGATGTACTCGACGGCGGAGCGGAGCGTCTCCACCTTGCTCATCTTCTTGTTGGCAGCGCCGTTGGGGACGTGCTCCCGCAGCGTGGCGAAGCCCAGGTTCACCAGCTTCACCCGGTTGCGCTCCCGCTCGTTGCGCCGCGCCACGGCCGCCGGCTGCTGCTGCGGCAGGCTGTACCCGAACCCGCTGAAGTTGAGCCTCCTCTTGCAGCGCATCAGCTCCGGCGAGGCCGAGCGCTGCCGCTTCGCCGCCCGCGGCGCCGAGGGCTTGCCGCCCGGGGAGGGCTGCCCGCCCGCCGGGCTGAGCTGCGGCGGCGCCCCCGGGGGCGGCCCCGGAGGGGCGGCGGCGGCGGCCACCGCCGCGGCGAAGAAGCACGCCGGCTGCAGGAAGGGCGGCTGCCCGGCGGCGCTGGACATCCTGGCGGGGCTGCCGCTGGCCATGGGCGAGGGGGCGTCCTGCGAGGCGGGGGCGCCCGAGTGACGGCCGGTCCTCGTCCCCCCACCACTACCACAAAAAATAAAAAATAAAAAATAAAAAGAGAAAAAGGAAAAACTTGCGAAGTTCAATTTAAAATTAAAAAAAAAAAAAAAAGAAAAAAGAAAAAAGAAAAAAAGAGCCAGGCGACAGACGGCAGGGGAAAGGGAAACGGGGACCGACGGGAGCGGACGGCTGAGCCGGGCGGCCGGCGGGGACGGCGGGCGGCTCTGCCCGCCCCCCTCCCTCTCGCCCTCCGTGCGGCGGCCGCGGGGAGGCTCGTGGCGCTCGCGTGTGCGCAGGCTGCTTTGCAAAGCCCCTTTTGCAAAAAAGTGGCTGAGGATTGTGTCTCTTATAAGGGGCGGACGGGGCTCACCCCCCCTTCTCCTACACACACGCACACATACATACACACACACACAGACAGACAGACAAACCTCCCCCCGCCACCCCCCGCGCTCACACACACCCACACTCTGCACCTTGCGCCTTCCACGCTCCCCGGCTTTGCCGGCCGCGATGCGCGGAGCGCTGCCGCCTTTTCAGCGCGGGACACACACACACACACAGACACACAGACAGACAGACACACGGACACACACACACGCACACACACGAGCCCCCGCGCCCCCCGCCGCACACGCGCTGGCGGCCGCGCGGCCCCGCCCCCGCCGCCCCCCGCGCCGCTCCCCCGCCCCGCGCGCCGCCCCCGCCGCTCGCGGTTTGTTGTCGCAAGTGCGTGCGCCCGGCGCGTGCCGCGCTCCCGGCCCTGAGCAAACACCCGCGCCGGGGCGCCGCGCGGGCCGGGGGCGGGGCAGGGGCGGCGCGCGTGGGCGCCGCGGGGGGGGGGCGGCGGGGGCGGGAAAGCGTGAGGGGGAAAGGGGAAGGGGGGAGGGAGCGCTGCCCGCCGAGGGGTGTCCGAGACGGGGCGCGGACCGGTCTGCCGGAGAGGCGGCGGGTGACTCCCGGTGGAGCCCCAGGGCGTGCGGAGTATCCCGTGCTGGGGCCACCTCAGCGGCACCTGCCGGGGTTGGGAGGGGAGGGAGAGCCGCGGTGCGGGATGTGTAGGCGCGGAGCTGTCCCGTGGCGTGCGCAGGCAAAGCGGTGCGCGCCCGCCGGAGAAGCGCCCTTGCGGGACGCGGCGCGTTCGGGGAAACTTAGTGTGCGGGACCTCGGCTTCTCCTGTCCCTAGAGAGCACCGGGCCGCCTGGTATCGCTCCCGTCTCTCACCGAGCGCTGCCGGGCTGAGCTCCGTGAGTGTCCGAGCCCCGCCGCCGAGGCTGTGGTCTCCCCCCGCTTGCAGCGGCCGCAGCCGCGTGTGCCCGGCACCGCACACGCCTCGCGGCCGGCCTGATGGCTCTATTAGCCAGCGACAACCCGGGTGAGCCGGGCTGGGTGAGAGGAGGAGGGCGGCTGAGAGCAGAGCAGGGCAGATACAGACTTCTCGGGAGAAGTCACCTCGAATTCCACCTCTGGAATGCTGAGCACCACAGAGTGAGCCTGCCAGGAGAGAAAGAACAAACCACTCTTGGGCACGTCCCACGCGGACGATCCAGCACGGGGAGGGAGGAGGTTTGCCTCATGAAGTGAGGGTGTGTTGAGCAGAGCTGGCAGGTGTGGAGTCAGCCCACCCTTCACTGCCAGATCCCATTTCCCAGGACACACGCTGCTTGCTGGGCCCGGGGAAGCCACTGACCCCCTGCTCCTCCCGTGGCACCCTGCAAGCTGGAAGTGGGTCACCAGCTTTCCAAGCAGGCAGTGGCATTGGCCTGTGACTGGGGAGTCAGGATGGACCTGAGCTATGCAGAGGAAATTATGACTGCCCCCAGGTGAAGGCTCACTCGTGGTTCAGGACCAAATGAGGAAAAGCAGCACTGAGGTGCGGAGAGTTTGAGGCTGGGTTCACATTAACCCTTGGGGCTGCAGAGGTGCAGGTAGCCTGGGAGGCATGGCCAGGCTCAGCAGTGGAGAATGCCGATCTTGGCATTCTCTCCCTGCCCTCCTGCCTTTCACATGTCTGTGTATTTCTGAAATCTTTAGCACATTTTCTGCCTTCTACTCTGTCTCATTTCCACTTCTGTAAACTCACCCTTCCACTCTGTAAACTCAATGTGCATGCCCTCTAACCCACTAAAAAGACCAGAGCCATGGTATGACAGCCTTGCCATGGTGATATTATGGCTCTAGGAAGCCCCTGGCAGGTGGCTTTAATCCCTGGTGCTCACACCGGCTCCAAAGCACGGAAGGAGAGGACCTGCACAGTCCATGTTAAGGTTTCAGTGGAAATGACTGCAAAAGTAAGCCCTGTGCTGTTGTTGACCTCAATTACAGCAGCCTGGAGCTGTAGAAATCACTTCTTCTCATCTGCCACTGGATCTCTGACTCTGGCTGTATGTGTGAATTTGAAAAGTGCTAACCAGAAACATAGCACAGGAGAACCTCAATGTGCACCAGCTAGCTAGTATTTTTATAATTTTTCAACATGTCAGCTTTTAATGCATGTGTGATGAAAAATATGAAGTAGTTCTGTGTGGTCGTATTTATTTTGGGGCCTCTTCACTGATCACTGACCAGTTTCTGACTTCCAGCCTACTGTCTCATCACATGGGAAATGTTTTAACTTATTTTATCCACTCTTGGGCAGAACAGCCAGACCTTAGCAGGATAAAATGTTTGCTTGTATTTCGTGTTTGGGTAGCTCTCCTTGAGTTCCAGGTCTCCTGGATGGTTTGTTCAACATCCCTTGTGTGGTGTCAGAATGGACTGCACTTGTAGCAGTTGTTGCATCACCAGCTCTGCACTGTGACTTTGGCAAGCGCTAACAGAAATATCAAAGTAATTGCAGCCCTGCAAACTATACATATATATTTAAACAGACTAGTTCTTCTGGAGCAGCCCACTTCCAGAACTGGTGTAGAAACACCACGTAGGGACATTCCTGCACTTTTTCCTGCAAGTGGCAGAATAAGACTGGAGTTTCTGGGTCCCTTCTTCTCCAGTCTCAGAGGGCTCTTAAAAAGGCAAAACTGGTGAGTCCCAGAGGTCACCAAGTGTAACTCATGTGATTGTGCCTCCGTGGCCCTGTACCCATTTGGCTTGGTCAAGGTATGTGTTTTTGTGGGGCATGGATGAGGGAGGCAGAGCCTTGTCCTCCCTTGTCTCTTTGCTCCCACTGCCACCGGGGAATGAACTCTCATGTCTGAGGTAATTCCAATCTCACCTGCTCCTGTGTGTGTGCTGACTGTGCAGAGTAAGGGCTCTGGGGCTCTGCTCACTGTGCAGAGTAAGGGACCAGATTTCTAGAGAATAAATATTGTTCCAAGATCTCCCGCCTCCACCCACTCCTATGCACAGTCCTGCACCTGCGCCTTAAAATTCTTAATTCTAATATAATGATAAATAGCCTTTGCCTTTTTCACTTGGCACTTCTATTTTGGTCATTTATTTATTTATTTTTTTATTTAATCTTGAACTGTCATTATTTTCTAGTGACTTTTTTGTGTGCCTAAATTGTAGCCACACTCATGAGGTCTTTTGAAGTCCTTGCCTTTTTTTTTAAAAAAAAAACAACCCTGGTATGCTTTTTTTTTTTTTTTCTTGCCACTTCTTTTCTTTTTTAAAGGCCATTTACGTTATGATTAAATGCTGTCTTGGAAAAGCAGAACGAAAGTCGTTAATCTATATAGATCTTCAAAGATTCGATACATTTGGGACTTCTGTAGGATTTGTTACACTCCATTTTGTTACAGTAGGCAGCTCGTCTGGATTTGGGCACATGTGTTTCTCTCCCTCCCCTCGCCCTCCCCCTCGCCTTTCCAGCTTCCCCCCCAAGAGTGAAAATAAAGTAAAAGGTCTTTCATGGTAAACAAAACCAGCTTATTCTCCACATAGAACACATGAATAGCTGGAAAAAAACCTTACAATAAATGGTGCATTTTTTTCTCTGCTGGGTATAGCATTCAAGATCAGTCCAGTATTCAAGAAGCAGTCCATTTTTTGCTCAGCAAGAGAGTTTAGAAAAGAAGCGTGGGGTCTATTCAAGGATCTTTTCCCCCTTCACAATTGCTGGGCTTTATGAAACCTATCTTCCATGCCTTGTCAGAGTATTTCTGGGGACCAATTAGTGCTTTGTTGCAAGGCTTCTTTGCTGAATCTTTGAGCAGCAAGAAAAAGCTCTCTTGAGTCTCCCCTTATTTTGACTATTTCAGTCATTACTCAGTGTAATAATTAATATGACAACTGGACGCTAAAGTTTGTATAGAAACACCTCGGCTGCAGGAGAGAGCGTGCAGTGGGTGGTAACAAGCTACAGATCAGACCGAGAAGCCACACACACAAGGAAGGGGGAAAAAAAGAGAGGGAGAGAGAATAATGAGTGAAAAGAAAGAGAGAAAGAATAAAGATAAATAAATAGTTGGTGCGGCCGAAGAAACATAATACAGACTTGGAAGGGAAAAAAAAAAGCACTTAGAATGGAATGTAGGGGGGATCAACCCCAGAGAGGTAAACTTATTTGAGACCGTTTCCATGTGAATATAATTTTGAAAATTTGCTACTTTCAGGAAGTGAGGAAAGTAATTTTCTCCTGAAAAGGCTCCTTTGGGTAAGTAATTTTTACGGACTGTGTGTTTGCACTTTTGCATACTTGATAAAGTTTAATGCCTCTTCCTAAGCGTCCCTTTATGGACGTACGAACATAACCATGAAACCTTATTCTTGAGTAATTGTTGCCTATCCTGCCCAGGATGGAGAAGGCTGGTTATCGGGGTAGCAAGCTTGAGTTGTCTTGGTGTTGTATCATCTACAAGAGGAATAAAGTCTGCGCCCCAATGAAGAATTAAAAATGACATTTGACCAGGGCCACTGCTGAATTCTCCTCCAAAGGCGTCTTGGGATGAACACTCATCACTTTGCAGACATTTCTTGGGCTGCCAATTAGGGCATAATAAATAATTAGAGGTTTTAAGCATATTAGATACAGCTCATGCTAATGAGCTACATCAGGTCTTGTGCTAACCTGAAGTGACAGTTTGCATATAGGGCTAAAAAAAAAAAAAAAAAGGAAAAGAAAAAAAAAGAAAAAAAAAGGGAAAAAAAAGAAGAAACCAAATCCACAGGGGAAAAAAAACAAAAAACAAAAAAGAAACCCACAACAAAAAAACCCAAACCAAAAACAACCCCAAAACCCCAAACCAGCCGCCGAAGCAGCTTTTCCCCCGGGGCCCCGTCCCGCTCGCCCCTCCGCAGCTCCCGCCGGCGGTGCCGCCCGCCGCTCCCCTGCCCTCCGCGCCCGCGGAGCGGAGCCCTTCGCCGCCCGCTCTGCCGGGTGGCCCCATTTTGCAGCCGCAGAGTTGTGCGTCCGTCACAGCCCCGGGGGATAAATCACACCGAGCTGCCCTTCCGCATACCCCCAGCGCCACTTTTTGGAGAGCTGACTATTTTGGGTGGGGGTGGTTTGTTCCCCCCTGAAGCGGTGGTCTCCTGGCAGGAGGGGTAGGAGAGGGTTTGCGTGATGCCTGCGCAGGCTGGGAAGCGGATCCCCCGCTATTCCCGGGGAGGGCAGGCAGCCGGGACAGCCGGGGTCCCCGCCAGCCATCTCTGCCGTGAGGACACAGTGCCACCTCCCGGCCACCGCGCCCGGGAGTGAAGGAGCCAGGGAAATCCGGGCAGGGATGGATGGGGTGCAGCCGTGAGCGCTCGGGGAGCCCGGCTCTGCAGTAAGACGAAGATATGGCTTTGGGCGGCTTTGCTAGCACGATGCAGAGGGAGCTGCGAGGAAATGCTGCCTGTCTGGACTGTGAAGGAGAGGTACAGCACCCTGAGATCTCTGGCAAATGCATACACGATATTAATAAGGAGGATGTCCCCCTGCCATGCACACAAACACAAACTACCTACGAGACTCATGGAGTCCTCATCTGGGATTTTTTTCCACTAGCTTCTGTTTCCATTAGAAAATCCCCTTTCATTGCTCACATGCACCGGGGCATCCTGAAACGGCAGGGAAGGCAGGGAGCTGCAGGCCAAGGATAGGCCCAGTGTCCTGGCACAGGAAAGGACATCCTCACCCAGACACAAAGACTCACAGCTCCAGGGAAGCTGCCACTATGCAAATGGGTGGCAAAGAGCCATCTGAAAAGCAGCCAAAGTCCGTGGCCCCTTGAACTTGCATCGTGCTGGCCAGGGGAGCCTGACAACTTCAGTGCAAAGAGCCCTGTGAGCTGTTGCTGAGACCACAGCCAGAAAGGACTGCATGTGGTGTGTGCATGTATGTGTGTGTACCCAAACAAAGTGTGTTTTGGATGGAGAACACATGTTTTTAGACAAAGGCAAGGTGGGACATCAGTGCATATCTGCATAAGGTTGAAAGTAGAGGGGTTGCACAGTGCTGCAGCAAAAGCCAAGAGGACTAACAGACTTAAAGCCCAGGTGCTCTCACTGGCTGGGGAATCAGGCACGTGAGGGAACTTGAAATCCAAGTGTGAAAACCTGGTTGGCAGCTTCACTGCAGGGGGCTAAACCCGTGCTTAGTAGACTGAAGTGTACTTCAAAGAGGACAGGGAAGCTCCAGCAGTTTGGACTCTGAAATGTCCCAAGGTAATAGATGAACGTCACTGGGCACACACATACACACCCCCACACACCACTTTGCTCCAAAACAAGAGAATTTGAGAATTCCTCCTGGCAAGATGGAGCTTTGTTCCCTCCAGACAGTGCCTTTTGCTACCAGGCAACCTCTGACAGTGCAGACTGATTAAACAGTGAACTTGTGGCAATACACTCGTGATATTATTATGATTGCGTAAAAACGGGGTAAGAGATAATGTTGTACAATAAATACAAAAATAAGGGGGTAGGAGGAAAAATAGATATTTACAAAGATTTGGCATGAGCAGTATTTTTGGTATTTGATATTTTACTTTGTCTTGACATTTCTGTTGGGTAGAGTGAACATATGTAAGAAAAGGGATGGAGAAAGGGAAGGAACAGAGACCAAAAGCATGTAAAAGCCACAAAGAAGTAAAAGAGAGATAAAAAATTAGTGAAAAGAAATAAGGAAAGAAAGAGGAAGGCAAAACCAGAGGAAATAATAGTTTATCTCATTGAAAAAAGCCACACCAGGTGGCAAGGCTTGGTGTGTGGGGAAAGTAAACAAGACTCGTTGCTGGAGTCTGTCTTGTTCTGCACAGGGGCTATAATCAGACTTGTCACCATCCTCATCTCACTTTTTCCAAGGTGGCCTTCAGTCTCCCTATCATGGATAGGGCTGTGCCTTGTGCTGCATAAACACAGGACACAAAATATTGGCTACTGTAATAAATTTACTGTCTGAGCAGTTAACCAGTAGTTTTTCTACTGCTTTTCCCTAGTGCTCTGTCTTTCTTTGCTCCATCTGCTGCCATGTGAGCAAGGTCCAATGTGTTTAGTGTGCATCACATTTGGCTATCTTGACCTGTCAGCCCATACCTCAGGCTTGTTGATCACTTCAGCAATAACTGTCTATCTCTACAGGCAGTTTCAGGATGCACAAAGAAGGAGCTCTTCTGAAACAGGGATGTACTTGCACACAAAGCACTGAGTTACTTCAGATTCATTTTATATAATTGATAATTTCAGTGGGATGGATTCTGACTCTGCAGTCATGGGGTCCAACATGGATTTGGACTGAGAACCATGGAACTGGCTCCACTCAGGTTCCCCACTGTCAGGCTGCTGGGTTTTGTACTTACGAACAATTTACAGTAAATCTTTGCTAGTGTTCACCACTAGCACATGCTGGTGTGAACATGTGTTCTTCATCCAGGTATGTGTAGTAGAGCTTCCCTCAAGGACAAAATAACTGTAAAGAGAATTTGTCTTCATCATGAAGATATAGCAAGGTTACCTGCCTTGGCACAATTTGTCTCTGTAAGACTTCATCTTCCCAAATAGCAAGATAGATACTTGCCTAGTTGCTTTATTTTTTTTGCCTACCCTCTGATATTGGGGTATCCAATTTCCTTTACCCGCTTTGGTGACTCTCATTAAGCCAAACCTGGGCTCTTTCATAGCAGTACTTTACTAACCTTTCCTGAAATCATTTATGTGTCCCACCCTGTTCCCCTTGTGCTTTCCATGGCTGACACCATATGCAAGCACACTTACATCATCTGCAGTTCTTCTACATCATCCTGCCCTGGAGCTCTGACCTACTCTTTGCTGCTCCTTTTCTTCCTTTACCCTTTTCCCTTTCCCCATGCCCAGGCTCATATCCCAGTGTGAGGTTCATGCAGCTGGCTCCCATCTCATGCTTCCTTTGTACTGCCTGTCTCTCTCCAGTGCCCGGTGGAGCGGACTCTCCTGCTCTCTGACCTCCTTTAAAGCAGCCTCAGAGGCCCTACTAAAGGACAAATCCCTGAGCTGCTGTGCCTTGCTAGGGCCTTCTGTGCCTGATGTTTGGCATCTAAAGAACACATCCTGGAGAATGTGTGATATCTGCTCAAGGGGAGTGACCCCGTTGAGAAACCCACCTGTGTCTGCACATGCAGCTGCAGTGGGAAGGAACGGGCTGGAGGCTGAACTGAAAACGATGTGTTGATGTGAAAAAATGAAAACAGCTGATGTTGATCAGGAGGAGGAAGGCTGTTAATTCAGATCATGCTGCTCCTCCACGGTGGGTGCAGATAGAAACAATCTGCTGGAGAGCCGCTCCACGCAGGGGTGGGACTCCCAGGGGATGCCGGCGTGGAGCGGCTGGCTCCTGTGCCAGGGATGGGTGGGTGGGGTGGGCGTGCAGGGAGAACGCCCCCTTGGCATGCTGTCCAGGGGAGGGAGCTGGGGAAGGGGTTGGCTTTGACTTGCTAGCTCCACTTTAAATACCTTTGCACAGACCTCTGGCCGCTGTAATTAAGTCAGAAGGCTTCACCTGCTGTAGTGAACATCGCTGCCCCTGCAACATGGACTCACAGCACTGCAAAATGAATGGTGACTCTTTCCAGGTAAGTGATAGGTCTGTGCCTGCTTTTTACAGAGGTGGAGGGATGTCCTGTCTCACTCCTGCACTCCCATGCTTGTCTTCCACTCTCTGAGAGGCAGTGTGACCCAAGAGGGGAAGAATCAAGGTGGCCTGTTGTGATGCTTTGCAGTACCTGAACAATTTTGGCAGCCTCCGTACTTGTCTACTGTTACTTGTGCTCACAAAAAGGCAGTGAGAATGCACACAAACATTACAATAGTATCCTTGCATGCATGGCAAAAAGACAAAGAATCAAAAAAGACCAGAAGCTTATTAGAGCTCTTAAACATGTGTGATGAATAAAAGCTCTCTTCTTTTTTTAAGGGAAAACAGATGAAGTTATGTGCTCTTCTGGTGGAGCTTTTTGTTAAATGTTGAGACTCTCTTGTCCTTTTTTAATGTTTACTGATTGACTTTGAACTCTTTGCTTTGGGTAATACAGGAAAGACCTGAAGTTCATGCTTTTTGAATACAGGCACCGATGTTACTCCAGGGGCAAGAGATGTAACCTGAGGCCAGCATGGTTAATTATTAGGACAAAATTCTGCACTTATGCAATGCTGTGTCCTATGCAATGCTGCTGAAGCCAGATACCAGCTCCATCAGATATGCAAAAAAGGGGCTTCTGCTTTTGTAAGAGCAGAGGTGCCTAGGAAGCCTCTATTCCTACTGCTTGGTGTGCTGAGGCTGACCTCCCACAATATTTCTCTAGAGTCTCACCTTGCTGTTTGTCCAAGTAGTGTAATTACTTGGTTCCAACCACTGTGGTGATCAGCATTTAAATGCCTTAAGAAATCTGACTTGGAAGCTAGTTCCATTTTCACAAGTAACTTAGAAGTCTTTTGATTTGAAATATTTTTCCCTTCCCCCCCCCATTTTGCATATCTAGTAAGTTTGAACTTTACAACAGAGAGGTGAAAATCTTACATCCCTGAAATTGCACAAAAAACTTTCTCGGGCTTTAACAGTGTTGGATGCACTCTGAAGGGCTTTAGCTAAATGTCTCAGCAATGGATTAGAAGGCTGACAGGATTGTGTTATTGACCCCTAATACTACCACCTGTGTCAGAATGGCAATACTGATCTTTGTGCAAAGTGGCTAAAAATGCAGGTTAGTGCTCAGGTAACCTATCCTTGCATCTACATAACACTTTCTTTGAGATTGTATTAGGTCCAGAGATGGTTGTTCATGCTCATCAACTGGTTCTTATTTTATTTCCTGGAAAAAAACACAGAGCTGGAAGAAAATTAGAGCTGAATTTATTGCACACTATGAATCACATACACATATCACAGAGACACTATTTTAACACAGTAAAATTATTTCTTTGGCTCTGAATCATAATCACAGTGGTAACAGAACAGTAAAACTACCCCAAAGCTGCAATTCCTCCATATATGTTGAGGAATGAGAAGTTAAAGTCCAAAATAAGAATGGAAAAACTGATCAACAGTTAAAACTATGCATAAGTACTATAAAAAGCACAACAATAATGTGAGTACCTGTGTTTTTGCTGCTATCACCTCCAGTGCATGTGTTGAGGTTTACTGGGGAATCAGGCACACGAGGGAACTTGAAATCCAAGTGTGAAAACCTGGTTGGCAGCTTCACTGCAGGGGGCTGAACCCACTACAGTGGGTATTGATGCAGGCTGCCTTATACTTCTGATAAGAACTGGGTACCAGGAAAACAATCATTTTAGTCTTCTCCCCCTTTGCAATTAAAGATGTCACCTCTGTGACAGGCTTAGGCATGGAGTGATGCTTGTTAAAAGACCTTCCAGGGAACTGAGGGCATATGCAGAGGAGCAAGAAGTTAAGCAAGTATGATGCTGTGTACAGCACTGGTGCCTACTCCCTACTGCAATGTATTTTTCTCCTAAGCACCAACATAAATTCATTTACAAGAGTGGGAAAATGACTGAGGACAGGTTGAAAGCTGATCTCAACAAATCAAGGCTAGTGACAAATGAGTTTGGAACAGTTTTTGAAGGCTTTTTTTGTGTGATCTCATTATACAAAGAGATCAATTATTATAATCAGAATTACCTTGCAGTGCTTCAACTTTGCATCCTCTGCAAGTATCCAAACCACAAATTCTTCATTTTTCACCCATATTCGAGTCAATCTGTCATATAAGTTGGTCCTCACACTATGACAGTAAGAATATTTTGAATATATAACTGCATGTCTTTTTGAGCAATTTCATTGCAGACAGTGAAAACCAAAATCTTGATCCATTGGACTGAAAATGATGGAGCCAGTTCTGTCCTTAAGATCGGTTTTGGCTGTGGTGGGTGAAAACGGAAGGAAAAAGCAATGCATGGACAGTATTTGAGATGACAGTTTTGGTCACACTGTCATAAAATTTCAGTACTACAGACATTTGTTTTGACTTTTGCCAGACTGCTGTCATCGTTTTCCCTTGTGGTTGCTTGAGGTGTAAATGGGTTTCATTTGCCAGCTGACGCATCACTTCCAGCTGCTTTTCCTCTTGGTCCTCCCCATGTAAGAGCTGGGCTGACTCCCTGGCTGGATGAGGACTCAGGAGACACAGAGATGCTGCAGGAAGTGTCCCAACTGAACAGGTGACAATCTTCATTCTGGTGCATAAAGCCACCACTTCTACAGTTCCCACTACAGATCCCTCAGAAAGCTGTAAGACATTTGGAAAACCTTTTCAGCCTCTGGAAACAAAGCCAGATGGAAAAATGTGTGGCCAGTTTGTTAGCAGCAGCCTTGGAGATGGCTTGAAGGATCAGCAATTATTTACTTTTCAAAAGAAGGGAGTTCTTCATAGCTCTGCCTCAGGAAATGTAGCCCACCAAGAACTTTATGGCTTCAGGGCAGCTGGATTTGGTTATTAATTTGTCTTCTACAAAGGCTATCTTTACTGAAGATAATATTTGGGAACTGGGATTCTTTTTACTCTGATTTATATGTTCGATTGAGCAATAGCCATAATGAGGGCAAGCCCAAAAATACAAATCTTTATTAGGAATATTTGAATGAGTACCTTGAATCAAGCTTTAGCCCAGGACTTGTTACACCAGGACTCATCTGTGTTGCAGATGTCTAGTGTGATCTTTGAAATACCAACCACAGACAATTTGTCTAAGGCCAGTAGATGTTAAAAAAAAAAAAAAAGAAATAAACAAGCAAATAAAATGTGGCCTCCAAAAGTTTGTGATGGTTGCGCATCAAATTTAATCTATCAGAAAAATTAAGTGATTGAAACCTCAGCGGGCATTTACCTGTCCTGCCAAGTAGTGAGTTTTTAAGATCTGCCTCCACCCTAGGGCTCAGTTTCTTCTTTCTGAAGTGGTGAAATAGCTCTTCCCTGCCTAACAGGGCTTTCGTGAAAAGAAACACATGCAGAGACACGCAAAGACATTCTAGTAATGAGAACCATGAAAATAATGAAAACAAACCTTTGAGAGTACTGGAAATTGCCTTTTGGAATTTGTAGAGCAGAAAACCAATAAGAGAAAGGAAACAAACATAAATGAAAACACATCTGGCCCTAACTGAGTCTTTACACATTATGAGATTTAGGGAAGATCTAAATGCTTGCTCCAACATTTTTCTTCCCCCCCCCCCCCCCCTCCCTGCTTTATTTACTTCGCTTGATGTTATTTTGTTTTAAAATCACCTTCCATAATCTTCCTGCTACCGCTCTCCTGGGGATGCCTGGAAGGTACAAGTAGAACTGAAGGGAAACACAAATCATGGTCTGTATCTCTGCACAGAGCTCATCTACATTGCTCTGCTGAACCCTGAGTGTTGATGAAAAGGAAGTGCAGTAATATTTCCAGTCATCCCTGAGGGGTGAAGTGAGACAAGGTTGGTATTAGGCTTCTTTGCATGTCCCTTTTTGACTATGTTGCTCTCACCAGGGCTCTAGTTGGAGAGAAGGGATTTTTGCTTCTACTATCATAAATCAGGGGAGCCCCGGAGCTGTGCTGTGCTGTGCCTTGATTCCCTCAGAATCAAGACAACTTAGAGCTATTTTATACCCTCTTCACATCGCTGGTGCTGTGCAAAAGGGAAATGGAGAAAGGCAAAACTGACTCCTAGGGTGAATGGTAGTAATTTTTGGTTGTGTATTTTTTCTTTCCTTTCAGGAATCTAGATACATTGAAGACTCCTCTGATAAAAATGGTGTGATTTCTTTGATTTTCTCTCTGAAAGAAGAAGTCGGGGCATTGGCTAAAGTCCTGCGCACATTTGAGGTAAATATTTTCCTTCGAGTCTTTACAATTTTGTATTGCAGCCACATTTTCTTGGAGCCTTGGAGATTGTGTTTGTGATTCTATTTCACTGCTATTACAGGGTAAAGCAGTCTGCATTTCTTTTCTGGGCCTAAAATCCCTTAAAGTCTTGGAACAGAAGTAGCTTTTTAAAACTAAAACCTCTATCTTTGACTGACATGAGGGTGGGAAAAATGCATTTTCTAGAGTTAAGAGGGAAATATTTCATCATAACTGCTGTAGTAAGAGGTAGGGCTGAGTCGGGTTGTGCTTGAAGATTGACTTATAACCAAATAAATTGCCTTACATCTTGTAAGGCAAATATAACCTGCTATGTCGTATTTGAGCTATGTGACTCACAACGCACATTGCACAAGGTATTTCTGCTGGGGGCAGCTCTTTGCTCTTGTCTGCCTCAATAAATCTGATATAAAAAATTCTACCATCTCCCATCTGCAATACTTCTACAGAGTGGGTAGAGGGTGCCTACAGAACAGAATAAAAATGACAGCACTTTGTTTTTTAAACCAAAGGGACTCAGTAACCTATGCTGAGTGATTTGGAAAGCTTTTGGGGAAACAAGGAGCCATTTACCTTTCAGGACATTGTATGCCTATCTATTTTTGCCAAAATATTTCCCAGATGTCATGAATGTTTGAAAAGCACGAAATCCCTGCAATTCAGGATGGTTGTGTCGCAACACACACAGCTGTGTACTCTGTGCTCCCAAACAAATACACTTTCATATTGGTTCTGTGGCTTGTTTGGGTTTTGTTTTTTTTTTTTTTTTCATGTAATAGTTGTGCCTGAAAACAGCATTTTCTTTAGAACATTATGAGATGTTGTGACTTGCATGTTTTCCATTTGTAAATTGAATTTACTAGGAAATGAAAGGTTGTGTGCTATGGGTATAAAGGAAAAATAATTATGAGTTATATAACATATTCGATTCATTAAGATAAAAGGAAATTCACACCAACAACAGAAGAGTAAGCCTAAATTAGTGAACTGACCAGTAAAGTCCTGCAAAATGTCCATATGTCAGTGATGTGTATGTCTGTAAGTGAATTAATGATACTGTTGATATTTTCCTATCAAATGCATTGCTGTCTACTAACTAAATTGGTGTCAGCTCCAAAGAAAAAATTGTAGAGGAGCTAGTGTAGGAAAGAGAGAAGTCACATTTGTTGACTTTCCTTGCCCCAAAGCAGGTACCTAAACTAGACCACCTGAGTAATGGTTTTTCCCAGTGACCATGGTTGCAGCGGAGAGGTTGGGGCACGGTTGGTTTTCCATCCCAACAAAGCCAATCCTTTCTGTGCTAACTTGCAGCCTCCTCCAGCCCCAAGGCTTGACAGGAGACCTGGCACAGGTGCTCTTATATCAGTTTGACATTTGGCATTGTAGTGGGGAAATGGATGGATGGGATTTAACGGTACAAGAACAGCTCCTCAGGGCTGTTGTTAGTGAATTCCTGGTGTAAATCAGAGCTGCCTTTGGGCTGTTGTAACTCCATTCCAAGAGCTGCACAGAGGTGTGAGTCTTACACACACAGCTGAGATGACCTTCCCCCTTTTCCATCTGAGCCACAGCTATGGTGCCTCAGAGAAACAGACCTTGTGCTCAGTGACATCCACAGCACAGACAGGGAAAGTGGGGATATGCAGGTGAGTAGTGGGAACAAACAGGAAGAACTTGAGGGAATATTTTTGTCTTGTATTCCTTCACTGCCTAATAACATTAACTGTGAGATGCTACAGGAGTTAGTTCAGACTCTGTGGGTGGGCCCCTTGGGCAGGGAGATACCCAGACTTGTCCCCTGGTTTGTGTCACCAGCTTCTTGCTGGCTTGTGGAAATGTGGTGGAGTTGTCTCAGAGGGGCCTCACAAGAGGAGATGTGAGGATGGCTGCTCCAGCTGTCATTGCCTCATCCAGTCATATACAGAAGGAAAAGAGAAAACTGACAAGCCACAAATAGGATCAGGCTGTTTCCAGGAGCAGAAGTGGAGCTGCAATTGTTGACTTCATGGAGGGGGTCCACACCCTGTGCAGCTGCTGGTGCTGATGGCCACGTGTTGCTTGTCTGTAAACTTTCTGCTCCTTGCTGAGGCTGGGAGCTGCCCAGACTCCTGGCACCTCTCTGGACACTCCTGCACGGGAACGCAGGCAGAGAGCACAGCTCAACCCTCTGTTCCTGGCTCAGATTTGGGTGCAATTAAAGGATAGTGCCTCCAGAACTGGCTTTGAGGGGGTTGGCTATTTTCTAGACAGTTTGTAAAACTAGCCTGGAACATAAAGGGGAGAGGAGGAGGGTTGAATGAGCTGTAAATATAATAGACTTGAAAATTTGCCCACTCTCCCAGGGAAGGAAGCATGGAAGCAAGATCCAGATTGAGTCATAGGGAATTGAGGGGATACCTAAAGAAAGGAGAGATCTTGAAGTGCTATCAGCACACAGGATGTCTTTCTGTGGAGGTTTCTGTATGGACCTGAGAAGGTCCATATAAACATCTCCTTGGTTTAAGAACTGAAAAAAAAAAAGTTACTCTGGGAGTATTGTCCAGCCATTCTTGAGTCCCTTCCTGGGGTGCACTCCCAGGTTCACATCCTGCCCATGTCCCACTCCTGTGCTGGGGTGAAACTGTCCAGACCTTAGCCCCTGTCACAGCTTGTTCTCCATGGGCAGCAAGAGCCCAAAGGGTGTGCTCTAGCCTGGATCTGCCCCTGCATATCATGAGGTCCAAGACATCTGGCTCATCAAGCATCATGGCAGGTAGAATCTTTACTCACCCTCAGAGCAAACCACCCAGGAAAGGAATTAGTGTCCAAACACAGCCCAGATGGAAGGGGCAAGCCTCCATCATGGGAGCCTGGAGGATGGACTGAAGGTAGAGAAGCCTCCTCCAGGGAGGAAGAGGCTCAAGGCTAAGGGCTACAGAGTGCTCATGGCACAGAATTATACCTCTAACTAAGACATCAAGTTTAAGAGAATTTCACTGTGTTTTGTGGAAACAGTAATTTTTGTCCTGCTCCAACATCCCTCAGGGTTGCTCATGCAGTTGGCAGAGTACTGCACACTCTCACTTTTTTTGGGTTTTTTTTTTTTGTTTTTTTCAAAGACCCAAACTCCAGTTTTCTGTTCCGGTCCCATTGCACACAAGTATGTGGCTACAGTGACAACTCTTGTTTTTCTGATGTAGCTTGAGGGTGTTTTATGCCCTGAGGAATCTCCTCAATGAACTCAGCTCTTTTTGTCTGCTGGCTTTGTGTCCAAAACATACTTGATTATTTTCACTTTTTTCTTATGTTTACTCAGGAAGACCCATCTGAACACCAGACCTCAGCAGGCTTCTAAGCTTTTCTGCTCCCTGGCTTTTGTCCCTTCTCTTGGTTTGCAAATCCTTGCCTGACTCCTGGAGTGTTTTATGCCACTGCTGGCAGTACAGCCCCTGCAGCCCCTTCTTCACCTGTCCTGGGGAGAGATGTGTCCATAGGGCCAGACTCACACTCTGATGTGCTGTAAAGTGTTAGGAGCTCAGTCATGCTCAGCAATAAGCAAAATGCTAAAACTGAACCCACTGTGCTTCCACACTAGCTGCTCTATATATTGGGATATGGCAGACATTCACTTTTTGCTTGTCAAACCCAGTTGTTTTGCAGTTGAAAAGTCCCTTTGTCACCTCTGCCCTTACTGCATGCTTGAGGGTGGCTGTAGGGACAGCACAAAGGCACTAGCAGGGTCTTTACACTGACTTCATTTTAATGGGATCTACTGTACGCTGAGGTACTCCTTGGTGCAGCCCTGTGCTGTTTATTTGTGTCATAGAAGATGACAGCTAGGCAGCCAAAACTTGAAGAAACACCTTTGAAACAGAACAGCACACAAGAGTAAAATATCATGCTTAAAGTCAGGAAGACAGAACAGTCATTGTGAAATTGTGTTTCTGTTGTGATTCACTGGACACATCAAAAATGTTCTGGGTATAAATTGAGGCCAAAAAAGAGAGAAATCTTCCATGTTTCTTATCAAAACTGAGAAAGCAAAACTGAACACTTCAGGTTGACCCAAGTGTTACACTTGGCAGAAATATTTGGTTCTTCTGTAGTGATAAGAGCCTATTGAAATAGAGGTAGCTTTTTTAAACAACAAAATTCATTCTGAAAAAGAGTGAAGAAACCCCCACATTGTTCCCCCTCAAAGATTGCCTTTTCTGTAGTTAAAATCATCATTAAAAATACCAGAAATAAGAATTTCCATATACTAAAAGGATTGCCTCCAGCTTCAGTTGCAGATTTTCCACATGAATTTGTGAATACAGTAATCTTCTCTGAAGTTCTTTTTTTGATCGATATACAAGTAGCAGATCATCAGCTGTTTTAAGTGGCAAGCATTGGAATACATTATAAGTTTGCTCAACCCATTGTCAGGGAGGAGCCTTCTATTCCTCACTGATGGGACCTTCTCAGATACAGAGCAGGACTTCAGTGCGAGGTGCAGCCATCAGTGGGTAGGGTTCTAGCTTGAATGCAAAAAAAAAAAAAAAAGTTGATTTGCACCAAGTACTCCTGCTCCCAGAGTAAGTTGCTGTCCCTTGGGGATAAGTTACTGCTCCATGGAAGGATGGGATGGGAGTAACAGGCTGTACTAAATGAGACCTGGCACTTGCAGAGTCAGCAGAGGTAACTCTGCTCTGTTTCTGTTTAGGAACTGTGTTCCACAGAAAGTCCTACGTGACTGTTATCTCTTTGTCCCCTGGGAAGCTATTGGCTCTGGGGTGGTTGGGGTTGCTTCCAAATAGGGCAGAAAACAGTCACTTTGGCCAGGGGGTGTGTTAGAAGTGTCTACAGTGATAGGTGAACAGGCCACACTTGCCTCTACCACAAGATTGTTTTTCATTATACTGTACATATGCACAGCAATGATCATTTCATTACACGTTCCCAATCCACATCCTTGCTCTTGTCCCTCCTCTTCCTACAGCCACAAGGGCAGGACTTCTTGATCTAATGAACCAACACTGGTTTAAAGAGATGAGTGCTCTCTTCACGTGTGGCTTGTGCAATGCCACACGCCGTCACGTTTTTGGTTTGTCCTGCTCCACGTGTTTTGTAGCCAGATTCTGCTGCAAGCCTCGAATCAAACTTCAGGGCTGGAGCAGAAGTGCTGAGTGATGGACACCAGGGGCTGCTCCAGGGCCAGCTGCCCTCTGGTGCTCTTTGCTGGTAGGGACCTGCTCTGAGACACTATTCCTCCGTGAGCTTGGAAGGAAGACCCTAGCAGTTGTGAAGGAGAAGGTGGGGAAGCACTGTCTCCAACTGAGAAGCAGGCCCTTGGACAGTAAAGCTGAATCAGGCAGATGCTTTTGCCATTGCTTCGGGAATCCATGGCTGAAGGCATTACTGTAACTTCCTAAGTCCTCTGATCTATGAAGATTAAGCACTGAGCTTATACTTGTGCTTCCTAAAGTGTCCTCCTTCAGGAAACCCTGAACTATAACATGGCAAAGGTTAAAGAATGTCTCATAGCTCTCTCTCTCTCTCTTTTTTTTTTTTTTTTTTTTTTTTTTTTTTTTTTTTTTTTTTGGTACCAGTTAGTTCAAGTAAAATCCTTATTTTGGGAGATTTTACCCAAATTCTCACTTAGTGGCACCATAGTGTTGTCAAAAGTTCTTCATCTGGTAACAATGTGGGGTCTCCTGATGAAGACAAACTTAATTAATGACAACAGTCAGCAAAACAAGCTGCAGCTGGATTACACAGTTGTACTTAGTTTTAGAACCATATATAGGCACATTTAGTAATTAGTGAACAGAAGGATGAGTGACTGTCATGAGAAACAGTAACTCATAACATTTTCAGAAAGTATCCACCCCTGCTGAAAGCTTCCCTGTATAGCTATGAACACACAACTTTCCTTTTCCAGTGACCAGGCCATTAAACATAGGATGGAATTAAATTCTCTTGCCAGTGACCTCAGCAAGACTGCTGGTGTAGTGCGACACCAGTCTGGTTTTCTCCTGCTGGTGTGGGGCAGCTGCAGCATAGGTGGTGCTCAGTTAGGACAGAATAACTGAAATAACCTGGGAAAGGGGCTGGACCTGCTTCACAGACTCTGAGAGGGAGCCAAGGCTGAGGTCCAGCACTGTGAGATAAGGCAGGGAGGGACATGGGCAATCTCCTCCCTGCATCTACCATTGCCTCTGTTTTAAATTGATATTTGTATTGCTGCCCCCTTCTAACTCAGGACTAATTCGAGCTTGATTTTTGAGCTCTGAGAACATGTCTTGAGACTTCCTTCTCTAATGGGCAGTGATAGAGGTACAGTTGACTTGGATATTAAAATAACAGAAGATGAGTTTTTCCACCCCTAGGAGTGGAGATTTCAAGAAAAGTTTAAGAAAAAAAAAACTACAGCAGACCCATGGTTGCATGAGAGGATGTGTCCATGGGGGAGAGACTCCCTGGTCATCAACCTGAAGAGAAGGAGAGAAGTACCAACCTGCTCTCCAAGTTCCTTGCAGCTGCAATGCGTGGTGGGGTGAATTCAGCAAAGACACATCTAATTTCACTCCACAGGCTCCTCTGATTCCAGCCAGCTCTAAAATAGCAGGGGCAGAAGAGATCCATGTTAATAGTTCAGGTGGGAATCCAGCCACAAACCTGTGACAGTTGAGATCTTCCCAAGGTGCTAGGTTAGGAATTAGGTTCCATTCACAAAATATAGCTCATAAAACCGGAATAACTTTTATTAGCTGACTTTTGAAGGCATACATTGTCAAGATGTCAGTCTCTACTAAAAACAGATAGCGATTGAAAAGTGCTTTAAATGTACAACTAAACAACAACAAAAAATGCCCCTATTCTACTTTCTCAGGTAACTATTTGTCTCCAGAAGTTGGAGCTTTAAAGAAAATGTCGGCTATTGGGAGAAACGTGATGCAATAACAAGATTTGGCAGCGTCAAGGATATAAAAAAGTTCTGAACAACGTGAGGCTATGAAGATTAAACACTAGATGGAGTAGTTGGACTGGAATGAAATTGAGATTTGTAAAGCAACTCTAGTAACAGAGCCACTGTAAATATTTTGAAATCAAGGGCTTAGTAGCAAGGCACAGATATCAGAACACATACCTCGAGGAGTACCAGTTCAGGGAGCTGGACATATGCTGCGGGATTCTTGCTCTAAAAACAGTCACCAGTAGGGTTCTCCCTTCAGCTTCTCTGTTGTGAAGTCCTGAAGTCTTGGCACAAAGAGGTAGCAGGTTGGCTCTGCACTCCGGTGTGTGGCAGATATCCCTCAAACAAACAGCAAAGCAGTGTGGCACTCTGCTTCTCCCAGGTGTAAAAAAGGAGGTAACTCTCTCCATGGGCTCCTTTCTCCATCTTCTTTTCCCCCGCTTTTTTCCTCACTGTCTTAGGTTGTGATAGTTTGTGAGGTATTGATACTCCTGCTTCCTTAAGCACATCCCATGCCCACCCTGCAGCTTATCTCTTCATTCCCAGTCCCTGCATCATTCCATTCATTCTGGGGGCATTGCTATCTGTGCAGCTGCTCACTGAGCCCAACAGCAGAGCTGGTACATTAGAAGAGGCACCTGATTAAAAAAAAAAAAAAGGATGTAGATTAAGGAGCCTTGAGCCCAGAGAAGAGAAGGTGCTGGGGAGATCTTATTGTGGCCCTCCAGTACTCAGAGGGGTCGTAAAAGAAAGAAAGATGAAGACAGAGTTTTTAGCAAGACCTTTTGTGATGACACATGGAGCAATGGTTTAAAACCAAAAGAGTGTAGACCAGAGAAGGCATAAGGAAGAAAACTTTAGGATGAGGATGGTGAGACACAGCAAAGGCGCAGCAGCTCCCCGTGCCTGCTCTCTGTCAGGAGCTCCCAGTGCCTCACCCACACAGACGGGACAATGTTCAGTCTGTTTGGGAAACAGGGCTTTGGAGGCCTAAAACAAACTGTCCCCGGGGCCAAGGACAGTGCTGGCCATTCTCTCCCGCTGACGGCCCCGTGAGGACGGCATCTCTCGCGAGCAGCAGTGGGTGAATGTGCTTTTGACCTTTTCAACTTATTGTGTTGGTATCTAGCCAAACAGTTTGAGTTCATCTGTAGTGTGCAATACTCAGGAAACAGAGTAATGACATATATGTTAACTAGCAAGGAATAAACTGCCTTTTGTGAAGGAGTAAATCAGGCCTTTGCTGCTGATGGCCAGATGCCCTCCTGTGCTGTGCAAGCACTGAGAGGCACAAAGAAAACCCTAAAGGGGCTCAGAAAGAGGGATGTACAGTTAAAAAATCTTCCCTTTTTCTTCCTTGTAGGTCAAAAGTAGATCCTCATAGCCTTACTCCATGGATGGAATCCTGACCCCACTGTAGCAGGGGGTTTGACATTGACAGCAGCAGGGCCATAACTTCACCCCATGTAGTTTGGAATTTCTTTGAAATTTCTTTTTGAGTTTCTTTAGCTTGAAAGACAAAAACCAAAAGTTTCTCCAGGGATGCTGATCATCATGTGTCAGCCTCTCTGACTCTTCTGTGGGTAATGATTCTGTGATTCTGTGATCTCCAGGCCCAGTTTTCCTCCAGGGATTTGTATATTCCTCCCAGGGGACAGAAGCCCAGACCTGGCCATGGCACACTGTACCTGCAGCAGCAATGTGAACCTGATAAAATGGTCAGGTGGCAAAGTCAATGTCCATGGAAACCTGTTTGAAAGCTTTTTCTCAAAAAGAAAAAAAAAAAAGAAAAAAAAAAAAAAAAAAAAAAAAAAAAAAAAAGGAAAGAAAGCAATTTTTTCGTATTCAATTACAGTGGTCAAAAAAACACATGAATTAATTCAACAGGGGTAGATGTTCCTGGACTTTTCTTTTGGACTTTCTAATTTTTTTTTTTTTTTAAATTTTTTTTTTTTTTGATGGTGATGGTAGGTTTTTGGTTGGTTGGTTTTTTTTGTTTTTTTTTGGGGGGGGGTTGTTGTTTGTTTTCTCCCCTGGACTTGTTTTGTTTTGTTTTGTTTTTGTGGGGGTTTTTTGTTTGTTTTGTTTTCCTGGACTTTTGTTTGCTTTTTGTTGGAAAAGTAGTATTATTAGCTACTTGTTTCTTACATATCAACATGGCAGCATGTCTGAGGTCAGGTTCCCACTGGTTATAGTCATCAATGTTATAGTCAATAGTTGCCAGTTATCTCTTTCTTCAGAGCTAGGAGACACTGCTGATGGTCAGAAAAGATATTGGGTGAGAGAGAACTTGGATTTTTGAGGTAAAGAAAATAATTGTTCTCTGTGAGAGTGATAAGGTTCGTGAGCTGTTGCCCAGAGACTGAGGAGCCTCAAAACTTGGACATAGCCCTAGGCAAACTGCTCAGGCAACCTGAGCAGATTATTGTACTTGCTGATCTCCAGAGGTCCCATTCGACCTCATCAACTCTGTGATTCTGAACTTAAAACACCCATATTTTTATTTACACAAACTTGGGCTGCCTTTTTTGGTGCAGATCCATGTTTCCCTTTGGATCTTTGCCCAGCAGCTGCTCACAGCCCTGGAAACTGTGCAGGTGGCTTTGCAGGTGACTGTGCAGAGGTTTGGCTTATCTCACGGGGTGCCCAGCTGCCTCCTCATCCAATCTTTTATCAAGATGCTCATCAAGACAGCATTCAGTTTCCCATGAGAGGGTACTCTGCTGGTGGAATGCCTTCTTCCTGTGTTGATCCTGGGGAAATGTCTCTGTCAACACAGACAAGCTCTCATTATGTGCTTGAGGTACTGGAATTGCCATTTATAACACAAAGCCTGTTTACAGCTTGCATCCTGCTTCCACCTTTCTCTAAGCCTTCAGTAGTGCCTAGTCTTCCTGATGTGCTCTGTACAAGGGTGAATCCCACATATTTCTCATTCCTCCTTTCTGTTTCTCTCTCTGTTGTGGAAGTCCTCAAGTCCAGTGGCTGCTTCTGAGTTATTTGGATGGTGCAGTATAGTTTGTTGATTGACACGGGTATTTATCCAGTCCTTATGTCGTATTCCTTCCCCCAAAAACCGTGGGACCAAAATTTCTCTTTCTCATAGGAGAAAGGTATAAACTTGACCCACATTGAGTCTCGACCTTCCCGTCTCAACAAAGATGAGTACGAATTCTTCATTAACTTGGAAGGCAAGAATGTCTCAGCACTGGACAAGATCATCAAGTCCTTGAGAAGTGATATTGGAGCAACAGTCCATGAGCTTTCACGAACAAAGAAGAAGGACACTGGTAAGGACATGCTGACAAGGCTAATATTGACACGGGCTGTTTATGTCACATACTGAAATTACTTATTTTTCCAGTAGTAAAGGAGACCCTCTTGGATCTTTATGGCTACATTTCTCTCTCTCTATTTTTCCTATAATGTAAACTTTTTCATTTGGAGATTTTCTGTCAGTGTAAATTTTTGCCATGATTCTGACTAGGTCTCCTGGGAAACTAGGGAGGCTCTGCCACCCACTTTGGTGGGAACAGGACTAACTCTCCATTACTGTATGAAATCCCAGGGAGGTCAGTTGCAGTTCTGCTTTTGGAGGGAAAGAAGGAAAGACTTTGTGAGTTGTTCATGCTCCTAATTATCAGAGATTTGCTGGAGCTGAGGCTGCTTCGTGCAGTGGTGGCTGCCCAGCAGATAGTCTGAGACAGTCTTAAATGCCTCTTCAGCTAACAGATGTGATTTTAATAGGATTTCAGACTTTAAATACTTTAGGTCTGGATCTTCCTCTTCCTTCCTGGGAGCAACATGAAAGGACATTAATACCTTCTTGAGATCAGTGCTGGTAATCCTTTTACCATTTCCTTTGTGTCCTACCCATGACATTACATTTGAAGATAAAGAAGAAGAAAGCAGATTCCCTTTGGAGTCAGTTTTCTCCATTCATAGACAAAGGGACAAAAGGTTGATTAGGTGATTTATGATCTTGTCAGATTGAAGAGATTCACTTCTGGGGGCTTTTTTTATTTCCATAAGAAAGCTATGGGACCTACCAGGGCTTAACATTAATTTTTGTAGTTACTATGAAGAAGTTAATAATAAAATTTATTGAATAATAAAGTTGTCTATAAACATATGCCAGAGTCAGACAGAGATACAGCTCTAAATATCATCCAGGAAAGTCTTGCGTGTGAAATTCTGACCTCACAGAAGTCAAAACTCTTGTGGTCAGCTGCAGGATTAGGATTCCACTGCATGTTACTGTGTTGATCAAAGGAGTTTTTTGAGCTAGATTATCCTGTCAGTGCTTCAAAAAAGGACTTGATCCTCTTCTGTCTGAGAGGATAACTTGTGTTTGTTTGTTAGTTTCAGCAATAGTATAAAATGGGAACAATTTATTGCCAAGGAGAGAGAGGAAGATTGATATTTCTTTTTGCCCTTTCTCATTTTTTTTCAATTTCAACTCCTCTCATGAGTAATAAGGGTCCAGTCAAACTGAAATCCCCAAAGGACTATATTTTGAAAGGTCAAACAATCCCTGCTTAGGGGATGAACTGTGGGTGGCAAATCCTGGGCGGAGGCAGCTACAAGGGCAGAATAAGTTGGGAACAGCCTGAGCTGTAGGAAGTGTGGTGAGATGCTGTCCTTTATCAGTGATGGCATTAACAAATAACAGGCCTTGTGGTGCATTTTAGGCCAACTTGTCTTTCAAATGTATCCTTCTGGCAAATCTGGTCATGGTTCACAGACATGCTTGTGTGAAATCTTATTCCCAAAACACAGAACAAGAGCATTGTGCCTCCAGGGAGCAAAATCTCAGACAGATGGCTTATGGGGATGTTGCCACACTTGTCTCAGTGGGCAGGTAAAGGCTGGGAAGGTTTTCTTCCAGAGCCAGTCTGGAATCCCATGGGACTGATTCCTTTACTCCTGCCTAAATCACCTCTCATTTCTTCCCTGCTAACGATTTTGGTCCTGCTCATGATTTGAGAAAGAAAAAACTTGTTTTTCTGTTTGCTGTGGGCAGCACACAGTCCTGTTCTTGGGACACTGCTTTATGGGCACTCAGAGGAAATTTCTTTATTCTGCCTCTTCTGTATAGCTCAGTGTTAAACACCGTGTGTATGTCCTTTATTGGGCAAACAATAAAGGAATGGCTTTTTCTTTTTTCTTTCTCTTTTTTGGGTGGGTGGGGGAGTCACTTTAGCTGCTTTTATTATCTCGTCTTAACTAAGTGCAAAATTTAATTGACACATTCAAATAGTTACAAATATCAGATTTGGATCAACAGTGTAATTTGAGGTGAGAGGAGGCCAGCAAGGTGCTCTCAATCCAAATGCAGCTTTAGAACTTCAGATGAGAAGGGTTGGCAGTTGCTGGGCCAAAAGCTCTTTGTGTAGATGGAAAGATTTGTTGTAAAATCACAGTGTTTCTCTTAATGTCTCTTTTTGGAAACAAGATGGGTATCTGCAGTCAACTTGGAGCCCATGAATAAAAGTAATTAAATATTATTCTGTTGCAGCATTAGGGAAATGCAGACAATTTATTGCATTTCTGAAACAAACTGGGAGCTGAGGATCTGTAGGGGCCTTGTTTGCTAGACCCTGAGGCTGGCCAGAGCATTTGAGACTGTTTAAGAGAGGCTAAACCTGGGCCTTGAACTGCTATAAATTGTATAGACCTGTCTTTGACCCTCCTCACAATGGTCCAAGTGGAGGATTCTGCAGAAGTCCTCACTGCCCCTGCTTTGCTGCCTCTCATATAAATTGCTTATTAGCATTCTGCTCAGTATTTGACCCCACGGTAATTTGGTCACCACTTGGGTGTCCAGCACCATCCCATAAATGCTGCTGTTTCACTCACAGACAAATCAATATTTATTACTGATCAGCCACGTTTGCTCCTCGGGCCTTCACAGAGGCCCAGTGTTGCAAGAGCTTGCCCTGGCAATTCATTAATGGCAGTGCAGACAGACAGCGAGTCTGGTGAGCGGGCTGCAGGAGGATGTGGCAAACAAAATATGGGAGAGATCCAGCCGGGGGTAATTCGATTTCATCTTTTGAATAGGTTCTGGAAGGGTTGGGGACAGCATCCTGGCACATCACATCTAGGCAGAAGATCCACCAGTAGCCTTTTTTCACCCTGGCCTTGATGTGAGGGCTGTATGGACTTAATGCAGTGTTTGTCCCAGAACTGTGCTCAGTGTCTTTAATTCTTGTTTCTATGACAGCTGAGAAAGCTCAGCGCTTTCCAGGACCCAGCATAACAACTTATGCTGGTGCAAGCAGCACTAACTCTCCTTGGGATTTCCCTTTCACATCTTGCTACTTTCATCCAACTCTGCAAGCTCAGAGCTGCTCTTGTTTAGCTACTGCTGGTGTTTGGGTAGGCAGGATCAGGACTTCAAGCCAGGAAGAGAAGTTGCTTCTCCTGTTTAGGGAAAAAGCAAGCCACCCATCTCCACACACAGGACTGACACCACTTCAGCCTGGAGTCAGTCTGCCTTGAGTTTCTAATGAGGTCTGCACCAAGTACAAAAGCAACCTTGAGAATAAAATATTTAATGAAAGTAAGTCAGTATGGGAAGTAAGTCAGCAATGGTTCACCTGCCCAGTGAGACCATTCTTATTCAGGTCAGCAAAGCCCTACAGACATCACTGCCAAAATCCAGTGCAGACTTCAGCCCCCACCAATTTTTCTATACAGCCTGGACCCTTCGGGTCACGGTGTATTCCTGAGAAGAGTGGTTTTCTCTCTAGCACTGACAAACCCTTTTGCTGTGGGGCTGCCAGGCAGCTTTTTCCCCCCAGTGCCTAACACAAAACCATTCACCAAAGTGCGTCACCCCAGATTGGTAGTGGGGAGCCTGAAACACAAAACATTGAAGCAATTCCCCACAAGGAATTCCACACAAGGCTCAGTGACACAGCCAGGAAAAAAACCCAGACAGGAAATGGGCAGGACATGGTGTAAGTAGAGACCCCTCTCTGTGGATTAAACACGCTTTTTTCTACTCCCCCTGTGCCCAGTTTCAGTGAAGGGGTTGGAGGTGCAGGAAACTCTGACAGCGAGGGGCGAGAGGGTTTCTGGAGTAACTAGGAGAACCAACAGTGCATCCAGCAGCAAAGAAACGCTTTGGGGGACCTTCCTGGGTCTGCTGCTGCCATCTAGTGACTTGCTCAGGTCTGTTTTTTAGGGCAACGAGAAGCGTGGGCATCCCGGAGAGGGGCGGACCAAATCCCACTTCTGCCGGGCGGGAGAAGGGGAGGCACCGCCGCGGGTACCGCTGGGCGCCGCGGCGGGTCCCTGCATCCCGGGAGGCTCGGGCATCCCGGCATCTTCCCGGCTACAGACGCCAGCTGCCTGCTGGAAACACATGTGAAGGCTCCCAGCATGGAGCCAGGCTGGCGATGAGACAGCAGGCAGGGGAGTGGGCACTCCCTGAGTGGAGCCCCCCAAAGCGAGCCCTGTAAAAGCTGCTGTTGCTGCTCCAGCGCCTCTGTGCAGGTACCTCGCAGAAACCCAGTGCCACAAGCGCCCTCCGTGCTGTGAGGATCGGCACAAAGCACGGCTGAATAGTCCTGGAGACAGAGATCCTCTTATCCTGTACGTGGTCCATCAGGTCTGGGATGAGCCCCATCACCAAGGCACTGCAGGGAATTCACTCAGCAGCTGCTGGCCGACGATCAGGTTCACTTGGCACAGCCCCCAAAATCAGATGGGAAGGTATGGCCGAGCAGCAGCGCTCCCAGCTGAGCAGAGAGCCACAGAGGGAAATCAGCTGTTTTCCAAGCACTTGTTGCTGGGCCAGCAACACCCGTTTGTACAGAAAAGCCTCTCAATGAACTGCAAACTTTTTACTGATAGAGGCTGCTCCCGTTCAGTCCTTGTATTGAATTGCCATGAAGATGCTTGACTTACTGGGTTTTTTTAATCTCAACACATCACATCTGGAAATCCCTGTGACTCTTCTTTGTCCTTCACCTTATGTCCTTCTGTAATGAGAGGGTCAAATGGTTATTACATTCTGTGTGGTCAACATGGTCCCTTCTCACATGCTGGCTGTGCCTGAGACAGTGTGTATAGAATATGAATTACAACGCAATAGAGTACCTGACCAAGAAAGTTAATCAAGTTAATGCACTATTGTGTAATGACTGCAGTGATACATTGCTAGTCTGAGGTATTAGGATGCCATTTATCATTTTGTTTCAGAATCCTAGCTCAAATGGGGCCACCAAGGAGGTCTTTAGAAAGAGTGTTTCAGACAGTCCAAAAATTCTTTATCCTTATTGTGGGATTTCCTGGCATTCCTTTGAAAGGGATGATTCTGCATTATTGTGAAAATTTTCTGCATTTTGATAAGTCAAAAGACCAAAAGTAATAAACAGAAAATCATAAACATTACAAGCCAGCTCTGCACCAAAGGTCAGATGCTCTTGATGCTCTGTATTCTTCCAACAAGGTAAAGCAATCACAAATTCAAGACAACTTACTTGATTTGTTCTTCTTTCCTGCTATGGGGAAAGGATTGAAAGAATTTAGCCCCTTGCCTATGTTTCTTTATATATATGATGAAACGATGAAAATGTCAGAAGAAGGTCCAAAATCAAGTAACAAAGAAGGATACCAGTCTCTATTTCTTTTCTGTTTTGCAGTGCCATGGTTCCCAAGAAGTATCCAGGAGCTGGACAGGTTTGCCAATCAGATCCTAAGCTATGGAGCAGAATTGGATGCTGATCATCCTGTAAGAATTATTTTTAACATTTTCTCTAGTTACTTGCACTGATGTTTCTCTCATTTAAATTTCCTCTCCTTTAGTACACATCTAGTAGACTAAATCTCACATGGTACAGAACAAAAAGGCTACCACATTTCTAGGGTTATAATCAGCCCAATCCCTGGTCATGGGGTAAATCAAACCAAAGGTTGCTATAATTGAGCAAATGCCAGGAAATCTTAAAAGTTGGTGGTTTTCAGAGCACAGGGCCACCGCAAGGACACATCTAGTCTTCCGAGGAGGCTCCGATGTAGTGACTTCAGGCTTGCTTTGTGCATCACTGACAAGAAAAAGAAGCAACATATCATAGTCCAGAGAAAGAAAGACCTTTTTCATCCTTGGTTACATACACATAATTTAGCTCAGTGTATTGTTATATGGATGCTAAATCTGACATGGTACTTTTATGGTGAGACACGACAAAAGAAAAGGTTCTTGGTTCAGAAAGTTTGTGATTTAAATGGTAACATCAGAAAGTTTTGTTCATTGACTTAGCTGATAAAAAAAATTGTTTTGTGGTTTTTCAGTTTTGTTCAGACACAAGAATATTCTACCTCTATTCCCTCTCCAAGTAAACAACAACTTACTTTCATTTGTCAAAACACACTGAGTTCCATGCAGTGCATCAGAAATTGCTGCTATTAGTTTAATTGAGATAGGGTGATTATAAATAAATTACATGCAGTGCACCAAAAATTGCTGCTATTAGTTTAATTGAGATGGGGTGATTAGTCATTCATTACCTATTGCTTAATTCGAGATGTTATGTACTATGTGCAATGATTCATGATGTTCACTGTGGTCATATGAAAGGCAGAATGAAAGGAGGTACACTGAGCCAATGGCCCCCTTGTGTGTCATGCAGGAATAGACCAAGATTGTATTTGAAAAAAAAAAAAAAAAAAAAAAAAAGACATAAAGATGAATGAAGTGTCTCTCCTCCAGCTCCTAGAATCAGTAAGCACTTGTGCCTTAGAAAAGAAAGGCAGCTGCTGGGGTAAATAGGTGTAACAGTCCATAGAGTGCAGAAAAAGAGAAATTAAAGGATCCTGTGTTTTTAGTGGTTAAGTGATGCATGGAATTTAATCACAATATCCTCCATGACAGGTTAATCTTGGACAGTGCATTTTTTTGGCCATTTGCTATCCCTTTTGGATTCACACACTTGAATTTACACTCCTCTTCAGCTGCCTCCTGTACTTGGTTGTGTTTTGTGACCCCTCAGTCCAGTTGTGCCATTCACCACCAAGAGCTGCATTTATGGACTACTGCAGTGCCCAGGGAGCTGCTCCTATTTGCCCTGCAGGGCACCCTAGCTTGGAAGGAGGATGCTTCTGCCCTCCAGGTGGTGAAGGCACTCCTGGTCCTGAGGATCTTTTAGTCTAAACAGTAGCCACACCGGGGTAGGAGAATGGTTATCCCAGATGGAGATTTAGAGGGTTTATTTCTTATCCTTGGTTTTATTGCTAATTAGCTGCAAAGGTCAAGCTCCCAGCCACAAGGTCTATTAGACATTCTTTGTAGTCATTAATTGCCTTCAAATGGTTGAATTTGTACTACAAATAGGGTTTTTTTGGCCTGTTAAATGGCTACTGATCCTCTAGCAGTTTGAAAATGAGCCACACTTCCAAGTGTGGTTCATGCTGAAAATCTGCCTAAAAGGTTCCATTGAGTTGATGAATGTGTTTCTAATGTGTTTTCATTCTGCTTCTCCAGAGCAGCCTAGCTGTGCCAGGGACAGCAACAAGCTTCAAGGGAAACCAGAAGGGCATGGTTATCCAAGTGCTGATAATTCTGGGTTGCACTTACCAGGAGCACCTTGTTTTGCTGTAAAGGAACAAGTCTCTCTATTTTATAGGAAGCGGAAATGAGAAAAAAAATAAAGAACTTTGGGGTGAGGGTGGTGAGAGACTGTAGCTGGAGAGAACTGCCTGCTCGGGTGGCTCTGCAGCTCAGGAAGGAGCAGTGTCCAGGATGAGCAGAGCTTGGCAGACAGAGGCAGCTTTCCCACCGACCTTGCTGCACTTCTTGGACTCACCAGCCATGCCTGAGGGTGCTCAGTGGGAGGAAGGCTCTTCACATTCTGCACTTATGCCTGGGCTGACCATGGCTGTTTCTCTTCAGGGGTTCAAAGATCCCGTGTACCGGGCCCGGAGGAAGGAGTTTGCTGACATCGCCTACAACTACAGACAGTGAGTACCCACTGCGTGGGCAGAAAGCAAGCCCTCATCTCCTGCCCTTTCCTAGGGTGCTCAACCTACTGCTATCCCTGCTTTTCCACAAGCATCCTCCTGCTCTTGGCTTTTCTCTGCCACGTGTTTAAATCTTTCTGCTCATGCATTTATCCCCAAATCACAGCAAAACAAAAGTAAATTGTTCCAGGCACGTGTTCAGAAAGGACATCATCTCCCTTCTCTCCCCACAACACCCCTCTTTCCCAGCTTTGTTGTCTAATTGAGCAGCAGACTGTTGCTGCTACAAAGACCTGAGCATTGAATAAATCTGGTATTCCCCATTAAACCTGGACTGGAGGAGGAATGCCTGTCATTAACATTAAAGCAGGATCTACATACACCATTAAAATAATGAATAACTTATGGTCTGATGCTAATCCTGTGTCTGTTACCCCACTTTTATCATGTCTAATCCAGCTGCAATCAGCAATTTAGGCTTTCATTTCCCAAGAAAAATAAATCAATAGAGATGATAAATCCAGTTAGAACAGGCTTGTTTGACTGCTTTCAAAGATCAGATCTGGGAGAGGAAAGATTCTGTTCCCAGAGACACTCACATGTATAGATCAGTACTACTGGGCCTGACTCTTGCTGGGACTGGTAAAAACTGTGTTTGCAAAGAAAAAATCAGCATATATTGTAAACTTTGGACTACACTTTGCACAGGATCAAAAGATAGCCCCTGAGCCAAAGAGCTAATAATGTAATCACAAAATGAGAGACAAAATTGGACTGGTTGATGGAAAGTACAAAATGTCAAAAAGGTCAAAAAGGTCAGAAACCCAGTCTGTAGATAGAAAATTTGGATAAGATTTTGTGTCCAGATGTGAACAGGTCTAGTGTCTATTCTTAGATATCCCACAGAAGATACAGAGAAGTGGGCAGGAGGAGAGGCACAACCAAAGTTATCAGGCTTCACTGAAAAGGCAAGGGTTGTTAACCTGAAGGTGCTACACAGCTTCAGTGGTGAGATGAGTCAGTAGTTGCTTGCCTTGTATTCTTCCTAAAATTATTTAATGCTTTTCTGTATCCCTTCTTTTGCATCTGTTCCATCCTCTTTCTTTGTGCTGTTTGCCTCTACTTTGCCTTTGCTTTTTTGCCTCCTTTCGTGATAGATTTACCCACTGCTTTTGTTGAATGCTCAATTTCCCTGACTTCTCTTTTCTTTGCTTTTAGCTTGCCTCTTCCCTCTGCCTTACTTTGCTTCTGGCCTCACTGATCCCTAGATTTTTTTTAATTGAAATTTGAAAGGTTTTTAAATAGCTTCCCCCTGTAGCCCTGGAAGGTGGTTGAGGATTATTTAGGAGTGCCATAGGAACAAAAATCCCCCAGCAATCCTCATAATTCAACATGATGTTTAAAGCTCCACAGATCAAGGAGAGCTGATACAGAGAAATAGAAAGTAATGGTTCTCCAGAGCAGCTGCCCTGAGGCTCAAGAAAAAGTGAGGGAGTGGGAGATGGTGGGGTGTCATCAAGAGTTTAACAATGGGTCTCTGGGGCTTGGAAAGCTTCAGCACGATTCCAACAGTGTTGTTAACCCTATTAAGTTACTTAAACCCCTTTGATTTTTCAAAGCTGCTGGATTCATTATGGCTTTAACGTTATTGCTGAGGAATTGGTTATTCACAGGAGGCCAAACTGCATTGCTTGTGATGTATAACTCCTGTTAGCTTCAACATGGGCTAAGCACATGGAGGCCTGAGGGTGGGATTTAAGTCATAATTACTCCTTACAATTATAAAAAGTCAAGCTGGCTGGAGTCTGCGTCTGTTACGGCACAGAGCACAGATCAGAATTGCTTGCCACTGCAACAGAGTTTTATGGAGCTGATGGTTTCATGTTTTTATAAAAACAACTAATATAATATTCACTAGACCAAGAAGTAAAACAGCTCCTTCATATATAGAAGGAAAAATATATTGAAACCAACAGCCAGCAAGTATTTTAGAACACCTTTAAAAGACAAATAAGCACTGATTTATTTTTAACACAATAATGCAAGAAGTTATCTAAAGGCCATTATCTCAGCCAAGATCAGTAGAGTCCTTTCCAGTCAGTGCTTAGGCACAAGTGAGGTTCCTTTTCCACCTGTGTGTCAGCCCAAAAGCATCTCCCATCCTGCACCAGCAGCTCCTGGCCAGGTCTGGTAAAGCTGCAGCATGAAGCAGAATAAGAAAACTGTTTTTTGAGAACATCATGTGGGAAAGGACAAAGAGCATGATGTTGATGGCATAGGACATTTTCTGTGGCTGCTACTGAGGGTACCCATTTTCTTTCTAGTGGCCAACCTATTCCTCGTGTCACCTATACAGAAGAGGAAAAGAAAACTTGGGGCACTGTCTTCAGGGAGCTGAAGAGTCTGTATCCAACTCACGCTTGCTATGAACACAACCACGTGTTCCCACTGCTGGAGAAGTACTGTGGCTACAGGGAGGACAATATTCCCCAGCTTGAAGATATTTCAAATTTCTTGCAGAGTAAGTTGGAAGCACCTAAAAGAACCAAATTAAATGAAAGGCCTCACCTTCCAGTGGGGGTGGTGCTTCCAGAGAAGGAAAAAAGATCCCTGACTTATCAAAGGCTCCCTACGATGTTTAGCCTCTGTCCCAGGTCCTTCCCCAATGCTTCCAAGGGTACAATGGGACAGATGCTCAGATACTGTCCTGCTGGTATACCTGGGTGGAAAATAGCCTGCAATTAAATTTTATTTAACATAAGGAGTTTAGAAACCCCCAAAACAGACCATCAACAACCTTTTCCCACTGTGAGGAGTCTGGATAAGGATAAATCAAACGTACCAGCTGTTCTCAAGGTGCTGTTTCCTGTCCCTGCAGGCTGCACTGGGTTTCGGCTGCGTCCTGTTGCAGGCCTGCTGTCCTCGCGGGATTTCCTGGCCGGGCTGGCGTTCCGGGTGTTCCACTCCACGCAGTACATCCGCCACGCCTCCAAGCCCATGTACACCCCGGAGCCGTGAGTACTCTGGCACACAAAGGGGGTAAAGCTGCAGCACACCAGCAGCAGGGTCAGTCCAGCTGGGAATGACTGCGTGGGACTCTGCAGCACTCCTGGGAGCAGAGCTAACGGAGAGCAGCCAAGGGACTGCTCTCTTCTGAAAACATTTTTGGGGCATTTGCGGTCTGCTTAACAACCTGCATCCACTTCTGCAAGTTCTCCTGGAGCAGATGAGATAGTTTTGCTACTGAAGACCTGCTTGTGCAGTGGCTGGAATGCAAGGGAGCAGTGTACAAGGGGATTTAGCTCAGCTCTTAGCACCCAAGTAGTGTAGCAAGGACTCAACGTGTTGCAAGCAAGAGTCTGGCAGTAAGATAGGAAAAGTTCAAACCATTGAACCCATCTTGTTTTCATTTTGGAGTGTTTCTCTCTGTCCTTGTCCATTGTCCTTTTCCACTTGCCATTTTAAAAACAGATTTCTTATTCTGCTTCATACTGCTGCAATTCTTCCTTGTTTTTTTGCTTCCTACTTTCCACAAACTCTTTTCCCTTTCTTTTTTCTATTTTTGAGTATTCTGATTTTCCTTCCCGCTTTTGTTTACTCCATTGTCATCATACCAGCCTGAAATGTCTTCCACAGACTTGGCCTTTTTTGGATATCTTATCCCCTTCCCCTTTCCATCTCACCATATCACTTCTCTCTATTTGAAAAATCTAACCGTCCCTGCTGCTGAGGGATGTATGATGCAAAAGCACAGAAAACCCTGGGGTTTACAAGCATTTCCATCACAGGAATAATTTCAGAGCAAAATGTTTTCCTGTGAATGATATCTGCTGGTAGGAGCAAATGCACTGCACTCTTGACTGTTTGCTGGCTCTAGGGCATTTTTCCAGCATTGCTGGACTTTTCCTGAATCACAATTATTCAGATGTCATGTTTTCCTGCAGTGATATTTGTCATGAGCTGCTAGGACATGTGCCTCTTTTTGCTGATCCCAGTTTTGCTCAGTTCTCTCAGGTAAGTTACTTGGTGGTTGTATTATTTATATAATTAAACACACAGTAATTCAGAGGATGATCCAAGAGCTGTGAAGGGTGGTGCAGATTCACCTTTAAGCATACTGTGTAAGAGTGACTGAGATGGTTTATTTATTGCTTGAAATCTGGACACAGTTCATGTAGGTGAAATCATAAAGTCCAACTCCAAACATGATCTTGTGTGAGTTGCTTTTCGACAGGCCCTGTGCAGCCATCATCTTAAAGCCTTCCTGCAGATGTTGATCCTTTTGAATGAAGCCACATAGCTCATGAGTCAGATGGATTGTTACCTCACTATGATACTCAAATGTTAGGGAAAGTGGAGATTTTGTTTTGTTCTCTGTTGAAGTGACATTGGAAGCTGAGTAAAGTGAGGAACTGTCTCAGCTGTAAACGTGCGAGAAGGCTGGAGAGGAGATTTCTTTTTGGTAGTGTTTATGTCTCTGGAAAAGAAGCCAAACCCTGGTGAAGCAGTAAACTTTTGGCTGCATCCTACCAGAAAACATGGAAATACACAAAGAGAGAAAGGCATAAAGACAGAAAGACTGACAGAGAGAAAGAAAGAGAGATGGGGAGGGAGGGAGGGAACATAGTCTTAATATAACATTTCAACAAAGTCAGTTTGATCCAGTTAGTAAGTTCTCATTATTGCCTTCAGGCTTTGGCCTTTCCCAGAACTGGTGTTTCCTTCCAGATGAGCCCTACTCTACCTTGGCTTACTAACATTTGACATGGTGATAAGTTGCTCCAATGCCTTTGCTGTGTGTGGGCTCTGATTTTTGCACTATGCAGTCCTCAGTAGAGCAAATCAAGAAAGGAATGTGATTATATGTAGTCTCATGTGTCTGTCTTTTGAATCCAACTATTGCATGCCTCCTGGAAAAATCTCCATTAGCTCCCAAGGTATGAATAAGCTTTTTAAATCATGCTCTGTCATAAAAAAAAAAAAAAAGGCAGCTCATTCAAGGCTCCAGGAAAACTCCTTTAATCAGGACCCATCAAAACAAAGAGAAATACATAAGGTGTGAAGATGTGATTGATTTGCCTCCTTTTATCCCTATCATTCTCTCAGATGTTCATTGTAGACTTGATCAAAAGCCTGTCAAAGCAAGAGGAAAATTTCATTTGACCTCAATGGTCTTTGTATTAGGCACAAAGGATCATGCCTTGTAAATAACATTTGGAGAAGACCCTTTGTTCATTTTTGGAGAGATTTCTGGTTTAAAATTGATCTTGCATGATAGGAACATGTCCTGTAAACATTTGTGTGTGGTAGTAAGCAATGATAACATTTAAAATGTGAGCAATTACATAAGATGGGGCAGGAAGAATGTTTGCAATAAACAGCTTGAAGAATAATGGTTTATTGTTACAGGAAATTGGACTGGCATCTCTGGGAGCTCCAGATGATTTCATCGAGAAACTTGCTACGGTAATTTAATAGATGAGGGCTCAATTTTCCAAAGCGCCCTGCGTTGTCTTAATTCTGCTGCCACTGAAGTCACTGATAGAACTCCCATAGAGCTGAATGGCATCAGAGTGAAGACCATGATTGGAAAACCCCACCCTGAAACAGTTGCAGTAAAGAAAAACAGCTTTGGCACCCCTTATTCAAAGTGACAGTTGTGATTAAACACAGAAGGCCAAACTAGATTTCCTCTAGCACAAACATATTGGGCAAGAAAAGATTAAATGTTACTACATCCCCACAGGAAATTTCAAGAGGCAGCTTCTGTAGTTGTTTTACCTTCAAGCATCTCTCCCACTTTGCCAGGCAGGCAATATCCTCTGTAGCCAACACAGATTACATAGATGCTACTCTGAGACTGCAAACTTTGAATAAAACTGGGGATATTCCTCTGAGATTAGGGTCCCCAGTGCCAAATGGAGACCACGTGGGAAAAGACTTCCACCAGCTTTGACACTTTTGATAGATAGGGTAGTTTTTTCTGAGCCAGGGCAAGTATCCCTTCAAAAGGACAGACCCAGGAGTTGGGCCACACTTTCCATCTTCCTTCCCTATTGCACCAACAGCCTGTTGACGCCCCTGCTGCAGTCAGATGCCCTATGTGAAGCAGGACTCAAAACTTTTCAAAACTAAGGTTCAAACTTCCAGTGGGTTGGCCAGGCAAAGTAAAGCTTTATTGCTATAATTTCATTGCCCCTGCTGGCAAAGATAAGCACAGTAAAACACAACTTTGTTTGTCATGGAACTGGACTGATTCTCAGGCACACAGAATCTAGTGCTGTGCTTCTCCCAGGAGAAGCGTTTCAGTCTGAAGAGACATTTATTGCATTAATACACTTGAATTTGACACATAGCAACATTTTATATAGAAATGAAAACTCCAAATGTATTCAATTAAATGGTCTACTAATATTACTTTTTATCAAGGAATCATAAGTTTCTGTCTCATTTTCTTTCCAGGTTTATTGGTTTACAGTTGAATTTGGACTATGTAAGGAAGGAGATTCTCTCAAGGCATATGGTGCAGGGCTGCTGTCTTCATTTGGGGAGCTGCAGGTGTGTTGCAGAAAATATTTCAAATATGTTTATAATTATTCAAATTTTTTTTCTGAATGTCTTTGGATCATTGGTTTTGCTTCATACTTTGTGCACAGAAGTAGCAAGAAGTGTAGTACTTCATTGCTGAGCTCTGATAAATGTGCAGGTGTATGGATACACAGGGAACTCTCACGTCCTTCTTTTCCAGTAAGTGACATTATCACTGTATACCACAGGAGCAGCTCCTCCCTGTCTGAAATGGGGTGGCTCTTCTTTCACAGCTTGTTCAAACACTCTTGCACTAATAAATTTCTTACCTTTTTTGTTCGTAGTATTGTTTATCAAGTAAGCCTGAGATTCAGCCTCTTGTCCTGGAGAAGACTTCTGTGCAGAAGTACCCCGTTACTGAATTCCAGCCTATCTACTATGTTGCTGAAAGTTTTAAAGATGCAAAAGACAAGCTAAGGTACTCCAGTCATTCCAGAGAAGAACTTGTTCTTGTCTGCTGCAAATACAGTGGATCTCATTGCCATAACAGGTCTTGGGTTGACAATCATGTTTTGAGAGGCATTAGAAAAATTTGTCCAGTGCTTAAAGATAATAAACATTTTATATCCTCAGACTCTTAGGCAAAAATGAGTAGTAACAGGAATATACCTTATGCATGATGCCAAGAATTTGTGCTTAGTGTAACTAGGAGCTTCATCTGTCTAACTAAAATGCAACAAAAATAATTATCTGTTCAATTGCAGTGATACCAAAATTTAAGGTCAAATCTGGCTAAATAATGCAAACCAAGTAACTTTACCATTACTAGAATTAACAGTTCTTGTAAAAAAAAAAAAAAAATCTCGTGGTATCCAGTCGTTTTCCTCTGAAGTCACATCCAGGTTCAGTTCTGATTCTTAGAACAGGAATGGCTCAACTTGTATTAGGATTCAGCTTGGTTTTCACCTTGACAGTATTTCTATTCCTGTTAAAACCAAGACACAACCATATTTCTGGATGTTAGTCAAGCCACTGGGGGGTTGCCTTGGTTCACACTCAACATATTTTTTCACTTGGAGATGCCACACATGAACTTGTCCCAGACCTGCAGTCCCTTACCTTTCTACCATTCACAGACAAATTGTGCTACATGCAGGGATATTCTGCTACCTCAGGCTCCCCAGCTCTGAGGTCTTCCCAGCTCTCTCCCCTGATGCTTTCTTAGTTGTCAAAAGTCTGCAGCTTCTCCTTGAGCCCTTTTCTCTGAGGAAATACCTGGGAAAGACGGCCTTCTCTTCTGGGCTGTGCTGTTAACATCGTGCACAGAGCTTCTGTCTTCTCTGTATACATCTCTAACAGAGTAGCAAGCAAGCATCTTGAGGAAGATGCTGCCTTACTTAGCTGCAACGAAATATCTTGGAGCTTTTAAAATTTGTTTCAGTGACCATACTGAAAAAGTGGTTAAATTAAAATAGATGTTCTGGGGGCTGGTCCAATGCCTGTGTTAGTGGTTTGCATCTGGACATGTGTGTTTGTGAGTAACAGAATACCTTTGTGAAAAATTATTCTGAGATTGACCTACAAGATCTCAGCTTAAGACATTCATCTTCTAACTGGGATCTTACCTTCAGATGAGATATAGGAAAGCCATTTTCTAATGTGATCTCTCCTCTTACAAAAACTAGACCAATGCTGCTAAATTCATCATAGTCAACGTAACATTTTTTCACTGTCACACCTTGTGGCCTGTTCATACTGAATTCTGTTTGAGACAATGTCCTTAGCTAACAATAATAAGGTTTAAACTGAAGAAACTTTGTGGGGGTGGCATCCAGCATATTCCACTGTTCTAGGAGTATGGGATTTACCCTGCTGAGTCACAGTCTATGTAGTGGGTCTCCATAATCAATTCCTGCGTGCTTCCCTTCCTCTTTCAGCAATAACTTCAGTAATCCAAAACAGATATATAAGCCAGTATCCTGCTGGGATCTACAAGGAGCCTGGAACAATAGCTCTGACCATTTCATCCCATTCAGAGCACTTCTTTCCACAGTTCTGTGGTATGCAAATTAATATTTTCCCAAGACACCAAAATCTTAATGCTTCTGACATGGAATTAACTATTTTGCAACAGAGAATGCTACTTCACTCCATTAACTATTGTCTAGCTCTTAAAATACCTGGAAGCTACCAGGTAATTTAAGAGCTAGACCATGCCAGAAGTTAGGTCTCTGCTTGCTCCTTGGCATACTAGGATGGTGTAGATCCTTGACCTTAACTCCCCAGAAGCTCAGACTTGGATTAGAATGCCTACACTTTGCACTAATGAAAGAAAAATGAGGTTTTCAAGCTTGGCAGATTCAAGTTGCTACATAGTTGGCCTACACCAGGAGCAGTGTTGCCATGCCAATACCTCAGTTAGTCCTACTCAGAAAAAAACAGAGGTGATAAGAACAAATGCAGTTTCAAGTGTGTTGCAGAACATTGTAGGCCTCAGAGCAGTCAGAAGGAATTTCAGTTATCTCCTGCCATAGATTTTCTTATCTCCACAGTCAACAAATGCACATACTATGAAGAGATAGTGAAAAAAAATTCAGCTGTACATTTGTTTATGTTTTTTTCCATCAGGAAATTTGCTCAGACAATCCCTCGTCCTTTCTCTGTTCGGTATAATCCCTACACACAGAGGATTGAAGTCTTGGACAATGCAAAGCAGCTGAAGAACTTAGCTGACACCATCAATAGTAAGGAATTGCAGATTTGTTACCTTGAATTCCTCAAAACTTGGGCCAGAAATAGGAACCACCAGGCGGATTCCATCTGGTTGCATTTAATGCTCTAAGCCTATCCAAGATAAGGCAGCACACATCTCCTTTCTCATGAAAAAATTACTTCCCAATTCCAGCCAAGCTTCAACAAGCATTTCCACTTGACTGTTAAATCTTGTTAAATCTGAAAAAAACCCATTTTTGAGGGAGATGCTAGGAAATGCCAGATGGCCTTGAGGTGGATCCTGATGTGTGGCTCTAGCTGTTTTCAGTAAGGAAGAGAAGGAGAAGCATGGCTTTGATCCCATTTTCCCCCTCACATTGGCTAGCCTGCTGAGAGCCAGCTCCTCTGATCCTGTGGGCCAGCCTTCTATGGCTAATGAAGGCAGAGGGATGACTCTGCAGACCTAACTCCAGTAAGACCCTAATAAATGTGTCTAGTTCAGCACTTCTCCACTCACCTTATTCTTTAAGAGAATGGATATAAAGAGTAAAAAACATACAGGAGTGAAATGGGCTAGTTCTGGAATTAACTACTCTGATTATTTCCTTTGCAGGTGAGATTGGGATCCTTTGCAATGCCCTCCAGAAGATCAGATGAAGATTTGCTGTAACTTGCTAGTGAATAGAAGTTATCACGTGCGAGTGCCAGTCTTGATCTAGCCTCAATCTATTTTCTTCTAGTGTACTGCATTAATCCTTATGTTATATATCTTAATTATTAGAGATTAGCAGAGAAGCAGACATCTATAGGTGATCCTCAACTCTTCTAGCCTTCAGCCTCTAATCCATTTTTTTCTCACTAATGTATAAAAATTACCTTATTCCTGGGAATCGGAGGGAAGTCTGTATTCATTTTGTGTCAAAGGTTAGCAGAAGGAGATTTTCACCATGCAGAGCTATAATCTGCTCCACCTGTGAGGTCTGGGACCAAGGATGGGATGTCAACAATGAACAGAGTGATCCACCTTGCCTTCTCTCACAGTCACTCTCCCCTCAGTGCCTCCCAGTTGTCCAAGGTTCCCATGGAGTCTGAAACTCTACAGCTTTCAGGGTGTACAAGGAGATCTTTCAGGGTACAAAGGGCGATTTCTCTTAGCAGGCACACTCAACTACTCACAGTGGATGGCTGATGTGTGAAGGCTACATTTTTTTTGTGTGTGTGTGCCCTTCCCTGAGAGGTGTCTCAGCTTACTGGTCTCACAACCTAGAAGGTGGACACTAGCACCTTGGAAATGGAGAGGATGTGCCTGTCACAATGCAGCTGAAGACTTCCAACTCCTAACTCGCTGTGTCTAGGGCTAGAGTCCCCACCAAAGCAATGGAAGACTTGGGTCAGCTGTGTCCCAGTCTAACTGCACTCAATCCCAAACATTATTTCTAAAGACAGGTCCTGAGTAACAACACCTTTTTGTATCTCCACTGCCCATCTGAGCTTTAATCTCCTTTTTTTTTGTGAAAGCAATTTTATTTTTCCTGGAGTGTATCTCAACTGAGTCAGCAAATGGAACCAAAGGTGATTCCAGCTTAACTCAATGGCTGGGCATGGAGAGAGAAAAGTTTAGCTGTTCAGGAAGCTGTTTCTGTATTTGTCCAATAAATTTCACTCAAATTAGCTAAATGCCCTCTTGGACTAGTCCACATTGTATAATGCCTCCTTTTGGCTCCCTGGTTGAAGGAGGGAACTCAGCATGGGAACATTGGAGCAGAATGGAGTAAAGCAATGCTGAACAACATTTCCAGCTTGAAACAATTTTGCATCATGACACTAACACGGCTCAGGGGTCACATTTCTGCTAGAAGATTGAAGGATGGAGAGGGATTTGAAAGCCTATGAGTCTCATACCTGCCATAGCACTAATTTTGTATTTATAGTTTTAAAATAAATACTGCTTTAATGTAAGCATCATCCTTTAGGAAGACAGAAAGTACAGTTCTTTTCATTTTATATATATGATGAGTAATAACATTAATCTAAGGATACCAGCTGGAACCCTTTTCAATAGACGTATACTTATGCAAAATGCTATAATTTTGGTTCTTTGAAGTAACCTTTTTTTTATCTCAGTATCTTTTTATTCCTTTTCTTTTTTTTTCTCATCACAATGTCTTTCTAGATCTTTCAATCCCACTTGACATGTATTTTCAGTGCGAAAGTAGCTCATATTTTTCTCTCTTAATATAATAGGACCCATGAAGTAATTGTATGCTACAAAGAGACAATTTCATCCCAAGGGTAAAGTCTTTCAAACTAATCCACAGACAGCTTTCCAAGCTCCTGGGCTTCTGGCTGTTGCTGTGAATGACAGCAGCAGTACTTCTATAGTGATATTGAGAGCACAGGATTCATGATCTTCTTTTATGTGCAAGTGGAATAGTTAGAGAATATTGATGCCACATGTCTGATTCTCTGTCCCTTAATGCAGGTTTAAATGAGCAATAGCTCCAGCCAAAGCAGCATAGCATGGCTGCACAGCAAGACAGATGAGAAAAAAATTAAATGTTCAGCATTTTAAAAGCAGAGGAAATGTATGGAAAGTAGATTTTCTTGAGAACAAATAATCTTGTATATAAGTACTTGAAATACTACAAATAAATCAAATTTTAAATAGTACTCCTTAATGGGTGAGTTCTTATTTCCACACTTAAAGAAAGTTCCAGCTGAGTAGGAAAATGCTTTTTTCATTATCTGACCAGTGTAAATCCTCCTAGTGTGGTAACGACACAAGTTAATCAGAATTAAATATCTAGCTAGGAGGGAATGCCCATGTGAGGTGTTCCCCAGCACAGAAAAAGGCTCTCTTGGGCTGGTTGACTGTCACTCCTCTACCCAAGATTATGAGACTGACATAAACACTTCCTAATGCGGGCCATTACTTGGAAATGCACAACAAAGCCCAGCTTGTTCTACCTTTGCATACTCCGGAAGTCTTCGAGTGCTACTCTGACTAACCTGTCCCAAACTAAACTTTCAAGTAACCCTCCTCTCTTCTATCCCAAATGATCATATTTCTTGGCATCCTCATCTCCAGCGTGGTTTCAGGTGATCAAGGAATGTTTAGGTGAGGCCCTTTGCTTTACAGTGACCTTAGCACAGGTCAGTGACTGTGATGGAGGGAGGGCTTGGTACTGGTGGACTTCTCTGGGTGTCTTAAGATGCCTACCTCTGACAGCAGCCTTGGAGAAGGGACATTTTATTTCCCAAAGAATGCAGAAATTGTTGAAGAAAGGATTAAGCAAAGAAGCACTCCACAGGAATGCATTATTTTTAAACCTCCCTCTGCTGCTTCAAACCATGCTGGCAGCTGTCAGAGAAGACATTTTGATGTTCAGATGTAACCATCTAAATTAACCTAAATAAACTAAAAATACTAATGCTGCATCCATCTCAAATGAGTGGTGCTCGGCTCATACAGGATAAAGATACCTGTAATGGTACCAGATTAAAAAAAAGCAGGTTGTTTTTAGTGATCAGACATGGCCTTCTTCTCCTGTGCCCAGCCTTGCCACCACTGCTGGGGAAATGTGGGAGTGGGAAGAGCTTTTTTCCTCTTAAAGCCCATTTCTCCACCCCACTAACTCAGTTGCAGCTGCCATTCAACCACCTCTGAGGTGCCCCCTGGCCATCCTGGAGTCACCTGGGCCACAAGCCAGGCTTGGAGGGTTCTGCTTCATGGGTGGGTTCAGCATGACAAAAACTGACCTGCCCCATGGCCCCTGGGCCCAGGCTGAGCATGGCTGGGACATCCCTCTTCCCAGGGAAGCAACGGGCAACAAACACACACAAACCCCCTTGGGCATGCGAAGGAAATCTCTTTGGTGTAGAAAATGCCTCCATTATATACCTTTAGTCTCCATTGGCCATAACCAAAACTTAACAGAAGAAGGGCACCCATTGGCTGCTCAGCCGCACTGCTGCTGTCACATGTCTCACCACCCAATCAGCTTCCTGCTCACATGCTGTCCACCTGTCTCACCATCCAATCAGCTTCCTGCTCACATGCTGTCCACCTGTCTCACCACCCAATCAGCTTCCTGTTCACATGCTGTCCATGTGTCTTACCACCCAATCAGCTTCCTGTTCACATGCTGTCCATGTGTCTTACCACCCAATCAGCTTCCGGCTCACATGCTGTCCACCTGTCTCACCATCCAATCAGCTTCCTGCTCACATGCTGTCCACCTGTCTCACCACCCAATCAGCTTCCTGCTCACATGCTGTCCATGTGTCACCACCCAATCAGCTTCCTGCTCACATGCTGTCCATGTGTCACCACCCAATCAGCTTCCTGCTCACATGCTGTGCACCATTTCTCCCCAGAGCAGCCTCTCTCCCCGCAGCTGAGCTCTCCCCTCGCAGCCTCCTGCCGTGCCCTGCCAGGGCTGTCTGGTGAACATAACCACCTCTAACAAACGCAGCTCCATATCCCACACCCAGGCTGGTGCTCACACGCCCTGAAAATCCCACTGCACCTGAGGAGCCAACATTCCTCAGGATGCTGAGACCTCTCTCCTGGTCACAGTGCTGTGAAATTCACCTTGGGTTTGTCTGTCAGCAGGGAAATAGATAAGGAAATCAAGACCTTCCCGGTGCACTGTCTTGGCCCAAGGGAAAATAAGGTGCTGTTATGATCCCTAGAGAACAATTTTTTCTTATCTTCCCTGGCCAGGAAAGAGGTAAGAGCACAGTAACACTCAGGGGTGTAACTGAGTCAGGATAAGCTGAGGGGCACATAAAAAATGGCTCCGTCTGCAAAGGAAGGCCAGAGGGGTGGTCTTATCTCTGGACCTGCAGGATCACCTTCACAGGGGTCTGGCACACTGTAACTTAGGGTATGAAGATATGGGTGCTCATATCCAGAAATAATTATTTTGATGCCAAGAGAAAGGAAGATGTTCCTGCCCTGTCAGGAGCAGAGCTAAATCCTCCTGGAGCTTGTCCTGCCACTAGTAAGAAAGATGTGACCCTGGTCTTTTTGAGAGCCTATTTCACTGGACATAAAATTATGACAGAAAAAAGTTCCAATGGAGGGGTACAGCCTGGAGGCAGCACTCCTCTCTTGGAGGGGTAGGATAGAACAGGTTCAGAAAAGCTCAGAAGTAGGCAATGAATTCTGACCATGAGTAGGAAAGCTCAGAAATAGTCTGAGGTGTGGATGGGAAAAGTTCAGAAGTAGGCAATGAATTCTGACTCCAGCTGAGGTCTCTCTGGCACCCCCGGAATTGTGTCTGTGCAGAGGGAGCAACACTCAGATTTGTCTATGACTTGGGAGAAGACCCGTTGGTTCATTAGGGATATGGACAATACAGAGAGAGTCCCAGTGAGGTGAGAGAGTGGGGATGAAGGACAGTCTCAGACATTGTGCAGGTCCGTCCAGACTGGGAGATTTAAGTGGAGCTCAGGCTAATTGATTGCCTCTGCACAAAGGAACCCCCATCCGGGGCTGAACAGCTTGCGGACACCTTCAAACAGAGCAGGAGGACTGCACTTTGAAGTTACCCGGGGGAGGAGGGCGTCTTGGGCTCTTGCGCACATCCTACACGGGCGGCTTCCCTTGATGTGTCTGGCACAGCCAACATAAATGTCTCTACGCCTCACAGACAGCAACCAGCTCATGTCCCTGCTTCTGGCAGCTCTGGGCTCACCACACAGACACACTGCAGCTCCAGTCCCACCAATTCCCCTGGACATTGCTCCCACACCCTCAGGCAGTTTCCACTCAACATCTGGCTATTGCAATCCACTCCCATCTCCCAATGAAGACTGATTTGGTGGGGATGTCAGGCCCAAAAGAAGAGGCCAACAAGGAAAAGGAGATGTGTGGCACAGAGTCACTGAACAGCCAAGGCAACCCAGACTCCAACAGGGAGGATGACAGAGCTTCTCTCATCCTCACCCTCTACAATGTGAGGAAGATTGAGCTCTCTAAGGCAGCCAAAGTCTTGGAGGTACAGACTTCAATATCCCTTTCCTTTGCTGAGCCCTCTCTTCTGTCCCTACTGCCTTCATGTCTCCCAGTCTGCATCTGTGCCCCTCTCACCCTTCTCCTGCTCCCTCCCTTACACCTTATGCTGCCTTCCGCCTTTCTCACTGACCTGGTTTTGCTCCAGCTGCTCAGAGAGGTTGTCTGGTCTCATGGTGAAGAGGGAGAGTTCCCTGGAGGGAGGGAGCCTCTGGGCACAGTCCATTAGAAGAATCACCATTTCATGCAAGGGCTGTTTAGAGCAGATAGCAATCACTTGTTTCTTTCTAGCAGTGGTGGTGGCTGGCATTTCATGCACTCAGACCGTGGGGATATAAGAAGCCAGTGAATTTTCTCTGCATATTTGGCAGGAGATACAAAGACTATAAGAGCTGTGAACCACAGAGGCATTATGTAGTCTGGGCACTTGAAGCACCCCTACCAGGTGCTCACTCTTATCTGGGAAAATGAGTAACTCTAAAGAAAAGTATTGTACTTGTTACTTATTTTTCACCATTATTTAATGATTATGGTGCTATTATACATCAATAGATCTGCTTTCATTCTGGCAGGGTTTTAAGTTACCCAGCCACTCATTTGCTATTTCCGCACAGATGAAATTCTACAGTCAACAGTATCTCATCTTTCATCTCCTTCTTTCTCTACTCAATGCTAGTTTAATTTTTAGCTCTGTCTGTATTTTAGCACTTTGTAAACCAGACATTATTTGACTTCATTGCTTAACATGCATTTCTAGTTAATACCTCTTTTAGTCACCTTTTAAAGACATTTCTACAAATGTTTTTTGACTAACCTGGATTTTCAGTCTTTAGAGAAGCTTCATCTTACGAACCCTTGGCTTTTGCAGATGTTTGAAACTCAAATCTACCACTTTGAAACCCGTCAAGCCAAAAAGCCCAAGAGCTCCGTGGATGATCTGGACATTTTTGTTGAATGTGAAGTTCACAGTGCTGATGTTGGTATCCTTATCACCTCCTTAAAGAGAGTAGCAAAGGATGTGAAAACCAGCAGAGAAGACAAAGGTAAGAAATGTATGCATCTCTTAGTGCAGTTCTTTCGGAGTAACTTTTTTAGCTTCAGCTTCATAGTAGTAATTCAATTTGTCTGGAAAGCCAGTGAGTGTGCACTCATTATTTGTCTCTGCATGGCTGCTTTCCATTGCCATCGGTGCAGAAAGAGAGGCACTTCATCATAGCCAGTGAAACTGAGGAGTGTTCCTGCACAGAGGGAGATGAGAAGGATGGAGCAGCAGAACAGAAAGCTGAGGAGAAATTAGAAACTCCTCAATGACAGGAAGATTGTGCACAGAGAGTTCTGCAGAGAACTGTTTGTTTCAAGACAAACACAGAGGCAGACAGGTATTTTTCCTGTTTGCAGGCAGGAATGGGTGAATACAGCTGATAGAGACCTTTAATACAGTCCTGAGGATGACAGATGAAAAGGCTGAGGGTCCAGCTCACAGACTTTCTCTGAATACAGAATTTCCATGGGTTTTTCCTCCCTTGAAAAGGCCAAACAGATATTCCCAGAGCACTTTTAACTTACACATTCCTGACTGTGCACCTTTGGGTGTTATTTGAAATTCACTGTCAGGCTAACAATGAGAGGCAGTCCTTGCCAAGTGTTCTCAGAAGCTGTGGCCACATCAAAACGGCATCACTGCTATCAGTGAAACTAGAGGGTCAAAGAGGGTTTTGGAGCTGGAGAAGGATTTCTCTAGGATTTCTTTGGGATTTGAGAGGTTTCAGATGTGCCAGGACTTCCAACTACAATAAAAACAAGGGACTGTTAAAAGAGGGTGTGGTTTTTTCTGTAGGGAACAGGCATGATGTGTATGGGGCACACTGGGGCAGCTGTGATCAGGAACAGGTTTTGAGGGGGTATGGCAGTAGATGGCAGGAGAGGTACCTGGCATGCAGAACCACTGGTACAGCCAGTGACAAAGGCTCAGAAAAAAAGTTCTGGGTGCACATAAGGCATCTGTCAGACTGGTATTTCTTCCAGTATTTCTTTCTTCTTCTATCCCAAAATGGATCGTAATACATGAAAAAACTATAATTTCCCCAACATCTGTGGGTAGTTTTAGGTTTGTACTTCTCTAAACTTGCTGTACTTGGATGTAATATAATACAGCAAAAATTAAATTTACCATTCAGTAGAAATGTTTGATGTCTTGTCCAGTATGAGATTAAGGTGACCCCAAATGGATCTTTCTGAGTTGCAACCCAGAAAGTCTGATTACAGCTTCACTCTGACCTCAGAAAGCAATATCAAATTTGTGTTTTTCCAGCATTTCTTTTGTAATTAATTTCTCATAAATACTGGCATTTAAATTAAAATTATTACATTTTATTTTAATTTCAGTCCCTGGAAAAGCTTCCCACTTCATGCTAAGGAAGCTGTTTGGAAATATAGCTAAAGAATAATGTTAGTGGGAAAAAATGAGCCAGAAGGAAAAAAACTTCAAGATTTTTCTTCACCTGTTTGGTTTCTAGAAATTTTGGAAATTTCATGTTTTCCTTTTAAAATATTGTTTCACTTTTAAAGGTACAAAAATGTAAGACTTCTTTTTAGACAAGAACAAAATATATTCTTAAATCCAGAATGTAGAAAAAAATTTGTTGTCCTGTGTCAAACAAAACCCACATTTGATCTGAAAAACATTTTTGCCTTTAAAAATTGTTTTTAATAATTAAAACTGAGACATTATCCCAGAAAGTTAATGTCAATAATTTTTCATCCAGTCTGCCAATTTGGTCAGGAAACAAGTCAACTACTGAGATGTGTGACAGTTATGGTAACATGTAGATATGAATATTCTTAGATATTGATGAAAAGAAAGTTTGTAATCATCAGAACAGCCTTTGTTTTCTCTGTCTTCTAAAATTTATTTGAGTCTCTCTCATTTAACTCCTTCTACTTTCTCTCCAGTGCCCTGGTTCCCCAGAAAAATCCAAGATCTGGACAAATGTCACCATCTGATCACTAAATATGATCCCAGTTTGGACCATGGTCACCCTGTAAGTTTAACATTACTATTATTTCATCTTTAAAAGAGAAACTCTCTGTAGGGAGATTGTTGTAAGGGAAACTTCAGGAGTAAACAAATACTCATGAAAGAAGAGAAAAAAAATCACAGGGGCAGATAAAAGCCTGCAGGAGTCCCTGCAGGAATGGACCACAAAAATGGCTTTACTGTAACAGCTTTATGTGAGCATTCTTAGCCATGCCCTAACACAAACTCTAGGAGAGGGAAAGAAAAATGCAATATAGAGTCTAGCTGTAGTGATGATAGTAAGGGAAAGTACAGGGAACAAACAAACCATCAAACACCCATTTCTCATCAAAGTTTCCCAGCTTTAATACAGATGAGATGAGAGTTAGGCACAGACACAAAAGGGACTCCAAAGGGCCATTTGTCCCTCGACAAGGCAGGTCACAGAAGCATTTAATTCTGTCAAGCATCACACAGAAGGGATGCATGGAAAGGAAAAAAAGAAGACATATTTCGCAGTGAGAAATACAGTGAAGATGTGTAGATGTGTGCCAGCAGAATCTACAAGAAAGTTTTTGTCATTCCCTTCTCTGCATGTCTGAATTCTATTTAGTCCCTTTCATTAACCTACACCATGTTTTGTTGTGAGCTATGTACAGTCCTGTGTAATATAAAATAGACCTTTCCAAGTCTATAAGTCTATCTTCTGTTTTTGAGAATCACTTGTTCAGCTGTAATGCTCTAGGAGAACTTCATATCCTCCTTAACCAGGACATCTTTCATTCTTCCTTATTTCTTTCCGATACAAACAGTCCAAGTGTTTGTAATTTTCCTGAGCTAACTCTTAGGCTGTTTCTCATTAGAAAAATGAACATACACGGGGAATTCTTTGAACTAAGTTCCCCTCATCCTTTGCCAAATAGGTGTGAGCACTGAAGAGGTTGAGAGAAAGCAGCAGTGGTGCAGAGTTACTGAAGTACTGAGTGAGGATAAATCTAAGTTGCAGAATGTAGTGCAATTTAGAGATAGCTAAGAAGTTGAAAATGAGTTACCTCAGCCACTGAACATCACTTGTCTGTGGCAGGAGAGGGCACAGCATGGGCTGATTTACCAGGTTTCTGAGCAGGGCTCAAAAATGGAGAGGCTGAAGGAAAGCACAAAAGAAGCTGATGTACAGGTAGCTCAGAAAGGATTTCACATATACATTTCCTAGCAAATAGACAGCTTGGGTTGTTTATCTGCACACCTTCAGTTTGTTCTTTACTGGCCAAAACAATCAAACTGATGTCACTGTGACACCAATTTCTGGGCTCCCCTGTCACTGGCTGCAGGTGCCCCAGGGAGGCTCCTGCTGCACACAGGGTGGGCACAGAGCCCACGCAGACAAAGCTGAGGTGTCACAGCATCTCTGTGAGTCTGGCCCAACAGCTTCTTGTGTGTTTTGCATGGACCTGTTACAGCTACTGACAAGCAAGGCCAGCACCTGAATGAACACATTATCCACAACACATGACAAAATAAACATGCTCTCAGGATCCAGCCTTTTTCTCAGATTTATGCACACAACACTCGTTGACTGCAGGGTAACTGGCATTATTGCTACACTAAAAATTATGTGAATAACCCTAAGGGACAAATTTGGATTGTAGTATGAAAAGTAGTTCCAGTAAATTCTGAATATTTCAGAATAATAAATATTTGTACAGTGATGCTGATCAATGCTGTTTTATGAGTTATATTAGCACATAGTTCCAGATTTAAGTTTTAATTCCTATTACGAATGATGTAAAATGAAAAGGAACGTGATTCCATGTCTGTATGCATATTCAATTGCTGGCAAAGCCTGCTTGGAGTTTTAATTCTAGTAAACACAGAAGGAGCAGAAAGAAAATACTGGTATTCAGTAGATAAACCTCCCCTTTAAACAGATACCACTGAGTCTGTCACGACACAGTAATAAATGGGCAGTGAGAATTGTGTGGAGAGCCTGTACTTCCCACAGATCCAGCAGCAGTTCTGATGATTTCTGCTCATGCCCACAGATCTCTGACAATGTAACCCTTTTTTTTCCTAACTGTTTTCTAACCCAGGGATACTCTGACCTGGAGTACAACAAAAGGAGGGCGTTCTTTACTGACCTGGCCTTGAATTACAGAGCGTAAGTACAGGGCTGCTGGAGGGAGAGTTCAGTGGTCCACACGTTCCTTCAGACTTCATGGGCAAAAAATGTCAGAGGTGTAATATTTTGTCAATGTATCAGTGGGGCCACTTTTGAGACAACAAAATTCAGCCACAAAAGCTTTCACTCCATATGAAATAGACTTTTGCAATGATACAGCAAGTATATTTTAAGACAAAAATCTTAACTGGACATATCCCAGTCCAGTGCTGGATTTTGTTTTCGCAGAAGTGATTGCAATATGACCTTTATTTCAATTTTCAAGTTCTTTTTAGGGCTCAGTCCTGAGCTGAGGCTAATCTTTTTCAAGGAAATTTGAGGAACAGCATTTACAAACATATTTTTGACAGTGGAAAGCAATCTACTATTTTTGTTATTTGCTTTTTAAAATGTCTTTGTCTGTGCACATCAACTACCTAAAACCATAAAAAGCTCTCAGTTCTCGTGTAAGTGATGGAAAATGTTTCTACCTTTATGTGTAAACCTTCACCAGAACTACACTACTTTCTGATAGGGTAAATCAAAGGTATAGGTACAAATGGTTGCGGATTATCAGCCTCAAGGTGTCCAAGAGCTGGTGAAGTCTCTAAAGTTTTTGAGACTTCTGAATACAGTTTTCTCTCTTCCATCAATTATCAGAGTCAGCAAAGCTCAGAACAGCCCAAAAGCAGAACTGGACTGACTCAGAGTGACAGAAGAAGCAATAGTGAGGAAGAGGAGAAAATCCCACCCATCAGAGAATGAGTGCTAACCATGAGAGAATGCTTGGGCAGCTCTCTGCTTGTGGGCTTATGAAAGCTTCTCTGTGATGGTACTGTGCTGATCACATCCTCCAGGGAGGGCCCCTCCAGGCCCACACTGTGTTTCCTTTGCTAGATTGCCTTCAGCAGGGGTGATGGGAAACCTGGAGTTCTCTTATTCCATCTGTGAACTAGAACACACCTCCCTTTCTTACATATCCCTCTGTTTCCTCCTCACATTGTAACAGAAGAGAGAACACCCACATTAGAGCTGACCAAGACAAATAGATGGTTCATTAGTTACTATTTTGCTGTTTCTATTTTCATTACAGCGAAAATTCATGGTGCAGGCAAAAACCAAAACAAAACAACTTGGAAACTGAACTTGAAATCTTGAGACTTGTCATATTTCTTCTCTTCATTACAGAGGAGACCCTTTACCTCACATTGAGTACACAGCACAGGAAACAACAACTTGGTGAGTTTGGTACTTGTGTTCCAACTCTGTTCCATAGCAGTCCCAGGAAAGTCTGGCCATGTGAGACAGCTATAACCTTTTTAAAATGTTGTTCATCCACCTCACATTTTAGTCTTTTGTTAAATGTCATCCTTTGGTCATTTGTTTTGCAGAAAGCCATTCTCAGGGCTGGTCTTAACTATTCACTTTCTAGAGCAAAAGACATTTTCCTGACTATCTCCCTGCCTGCCAATCCCATCAGGATATCAGAAGCCAGAAAACATCTGGAGCCTATAGAATAACAACTTCTGGCTGATCTCTAATTTACTATAACTGTGGTGCTCACAGAAATACCACCTTTTCAAACCTGTTACCAGGGGAAAATGCCCACTCACAGGACAGAAATTCACTCAGATGACATGGCTAATTCAATATTCACAGGACAGCTTGATGTCCTTCAAGTATTCATTGCATTTAATGTGAATGTGTATCATTTTCTCAAATTGAAGGTAGAGGAAATTTGGAAATACCCTTCCAGCATACATTATATACATAGCAAATGGCCTTAGATATCATATGAAATGATGGTAAGGTACTTTTACAAGGGTGCAGCATTTCTTCTCTAGGTCTTTGTTTCCCCTGAAGGTTTGCAAAAAAAAAAAAAAAAAAAGAAGACCCCAAAACACAACCAAAGAATGAAACAAAATTAATTCAATTCAAAGTATGTTTTTAAGCATTATGTGAAGTATGTGGCAGATTTGAATGAGAGCAGAGTTGTTTCCAATCCCTGTGTTTCCACTTTCTCCCACTAACTTTAGAATATATCAGTAAGAAGCAGTAATTCCACATCTGTGTGATGCTACTCAGCATTAATATGTCCAAATGTCTCAAGTAAGAGCAGAGTCCTGGGATTGTGCAAGGTGCCACATGTGCACGTAAGAGAGAGTCTTTGTTCAGAAAGGTTCACAGTTTAATTGGAAAGAAGGCCTAAGGTGGGGGAAAGGAAGAATGAAGACCACATTTTCTAACTGTGCAACTGAAAACTCTAGAACTTAAGCATGTTGCCCTAAATCACATGCAAAGTTTATTCCAATGCCAGGATTTAAATCCATAGAACTAGATGTCTCATGCCAGAACCTCAACCACACTGCCATCTCATCTCTTTCAACTTATTTTATTTTAATAAAATCTACTGTGCCACAGAAATCCATGAACACATAAAAATCTTGCATCCAGCTCATCCAGGAGGACACATTTTTAAGCTCAAATACGTTTTTTACAGAGTCTTTCAATAGTCAAGATTGATGGTCAGTGTCATGCTCATGATTACTACCACCAGCCAACAATCTTGGCATGGGATGGCGTGTGGGAATGTCATATTTAAGAAAATTTAATTTTGTGTTCTTTCCTGTTTTTCTCTTTTGTTGCCAACCTTCGTCATTCCAGCTCTTCTCCGCGTAGAATTAGGTCCATTGTGGCAACGGAATAGGCTTTTAAAGGAGTGTCTGCCCATTTCCCTAAACAGCCAACCCCAGCAACCCAGGTTGTCTTGTTATGTAAAGCTGTTTCCAAAATTATCCTTCCCAATTGTTATCACAGCCCCCCGAGGCCGTGCCCTCGGGTCAGCTGCATTACAGCACAACTTAATTGAGCGCTGTGCAATTGCAGGGGAAGTTTGTAGCACAGACAAAATTCCCTTGGTGTCACTCTGAGGAGTTTCTGGATGCCTTCAGTTTGTAGCAACATGGTTATAAAAATGAAAACCAAGCCAGTGAAGAAATACGACTTTCAGAAAGCAGAGGGCACAGATGATCTGAGCTTTTGTTTTCAAAACAACTTCTTGGAAGGCCCTGAAAATAAGTAGTCAGAAATGCCATATGGGTAAAAGCTGTGTAAGAAAAATGGAGAATTCTGGAGAATATTATGGGGATGCACCTGTCACATCTTCATAATAATGTCCCATTTCTTCCATCTTTTGTTAGGATGCTCCTTTCTAGAGTGTTTCATAAAGTGTGCTTCCATCAGTTCTTTCATACCTGCTGCTCTCTTGACTTTGGAGAGTACTTAGACGATTGTCTTAGAGGAACACTCAGCTTTGGGTTATTCATCACAGCTCTCTGGGGCTGCCTGCCCTGCTGTGGTAGCCAGCTCTCTCCAGTCTGGGCATGAACCCTGTACTGGTGCAAATCCCACGCAACCTCGCTGAAGTCAGTAGTACTCCATGAGGAAATAAGGCAACACTTGAACTCTAGTCCTCCTCATTTTTTCCTAATTCCTCCATGGAAATGGCCCAGTCTCCTGTGGCTTTTGCAACAGTGACAGCAGCCACTGTTTCCCTCTGTTCTTTTAACTTTTTTTTCCTCCTAAGGTTTTCCTCCCCCGCTTCATTCTGGTTCATTACTCCCACACTGTGTAAGACATTCATACAAATAAAGAGCCATTACCAGGGACTGGCTATCACCTCCATAGCAACAATAGCATCACAAAAAGGAGAATAATAATAATAATAGTAAAAAAATTACAAAACCAACAAAAGGTCATTTCCCGTACCCAGCATTTCCAAGAATGATCTCAATTTTCATAAAACAATGTTTATAACCTTGTTGACAGCCTAGGGCCACTTCTGAACAAAAATAACCATTTCTATAAGGTTCCTTGCCATCCTATTACTACTTGCTTATTTTGCAACAGCAAAATATATTCCAAACCACAACTCTAAATCCAAGTACCATCAAGTTTGTTAGAGGCTTAAAGCCTGTGCCCAAATCAGGTTACATATGTTATTTTCAGCTGGTCTCTTTTCGTATACCGGGATAAATGCTTCAAAATATGGTATATCTTTCAAATACATAGCCCATGCCAGGTATTTTGAACTGCAAAAATACAAACCTCTTCACCTGTCCAGATATTACTCTTCAGTATCAGAAAAAGTGCTTTTTCCAGGGGTTTTTAAGAGGCAAATCTAGGCTAAGCTCCAGGGTGAAAAAGAGGGGACCAGCATTTCAAGTTGTACCCAAAAATAGAAAGGAGAGGAATACCTGATTCATTCCATTCCTAAACTGAACAACAGAGTATCCCCACATTCAGCTCTCTCCCTGGGATTTCCCTGATGCCTCCAACACTCTAAGCAAGAAGGTGCCTAATCAAGAAAGAGTTCTGTATCAGAATTAGAGTTCTGTAACATTAAAGGACACCCTCTGAAGGAAAAGTGAAACAAAAAGCCCTTATGGTTTGCTGCATCCAACCAGCACCAGCTTTGAAGTAGCAGGTGTCCCGAGCTCAGACTTTAGATCATGATGTATGCTGGGGGTTTACATCTCTCTCTCGATCTGTAGATGGCACAGATAAGTACTGCTTTATTGAGGTGTCTCCTGCTATCCAGTTTTTGGTTTTCAGGAGAGAAGTCTACAGGAAGCTGAGGAGCCTTTACCCTACTCACGCCTGTACACAGTACCTGGATGCTTTCCAGCAGCTCGAGAAGCACTGTGGCTACCGAGAGGATAACATCCCTCAGCTTCAGGAGGTCTCCAGATTTTTAAAAGGTCAGTCATTATAAACCACAGTCTATTCTAGGGTTCCCTGTATATATTTGTGTACTGCAAACCATTTCCTAGGAAACAGGCTGGTGGGCAGAGCTGATGAGCTGTGGTGTTCCCTCATGCATGAGGAGCTGTAGCACAGGGCATTCACACCAGGCACATCGAGGGACCAAGCTGTGTTTGTGTCTGTTCTGTGAGGGGCAGCAGCTGGTGTGGCACTAACCAGCTAATCCCAGTACCAGCAGCTCTGCAGTCACAGCAGACCCTGCTCAGCACGACTTCCACACAGCCTTTGTATGGGTTTGACTCTGTTTTTAGCTTCCATAGCCATGCTGATAGTAAGACACAAACACAAGTACAGGTACATACCTCTCAAGTACACTTTTTTTCCTGATCCTCCAGGCAGAATGGGGATGTGTGCTAGAGAAGATGATTTCCAGGAGATCCTGCTAGTCAATCAGCAGCTACCTTGAGACAACTCTGCTTCCTTCTGTCTCTGTAGCACCACTTGTCAGACTAAACCTTTTGGTGCCTACCACATGGCTGACAGGAGAGCACAAAGGCTGTGATGCTAGTCCATAAAGGCATGGAGACCTTAGAAAAAGGACACACAAGTTTGCTAGGCTGACCTGTTAGCAAGGAACAGGGGAGTAAGTGAGCCTGCATTATTATTTTTATGAGGCCACAGGCTGCATGGATTCCCAAAGCCAGGTGCTTTGTGTAAACCACCTGATTATCAAGAATTACTAAAGAAAGGTGATCTTTAAAGCCTCCTCGCCAGTGAAAAGATGTGCCAGAGAGAGGACAGCTTATCACCATGCTGAAATAAACAATAAAATATGTGGCTTAACTTTAAATAAGTTGTATTTAAATACAATACTCTGGACATCAAGTGACCTGCTCTGTATAAGAGCAGGGGATACCAGTTAGCTTTAATAAGCTTTCGGTGTCTGAAGAGTTTTCTAGGACTTTGGTATTTCTCATGAAGGTTAAGTGGTCTGAGGACAAGGTTTTTATTGCATGTTTAGTGTAAGGGAAGAGAGAGTTGCCATGTGAAAAGCCGCTTTCATGAACACCATTGCACCCAGCTGTAGGAATTTTTCTGTGTTGGCATTATGTATTTTCTCATGTATTCTCACTTCTATTCACCTATCCATCTTACTTCCCTCTTATAATAACTGGGCTGATAAATATTTTGTCTCTTAAAGTAGTTGATCTCCTTTAATTTACACAATATGTGACAGCAGGGAGGTCCAGGAACTGTGATTCTGACTTGATTGTCACAGATATTCATATCCTTTAACTGTAGGTGACTTCAAAGTAGGAGAATTTAGGATAATATAAGACTACCCTGCCATAATCCTATTTGTATTGCTCTTGTTAGTTGACAGGATTGGATTGCCTGCAGACTTCCTTTACAGGCTCCGGTCCTAAATTTTCTATGTTTCATAAACAAAACAAAACAAACTAAACAGCAACCCTGAAAAACCAGCCAATAATATTTGGAAAGATGTTCTCAGTGAGTTTCAACTCATTTACTATAAACACGAGGTGTCTACTGCAAGCTAATTGTATAAGCTAACAGGGAATGAGTATCGAGCATTTCAGAGGCATTTTTATTCCATTCTGAAATGGACAGCTAAAGAAAACGTTGAATAGTTCTTGGGACCACTGGTCCTACCCTCATTAAACTGTAGATTAAAATTGGATTACTTTAACCTGCAGGTTATGCATGAATGAAAGAAATTTTTTTCAGGAGAGCTGAGCTAAGCTGAGCTGAGCTAGACACAATTAGGTGTGAGGAAACTATTTTAGTCCCATTATATGAGGCTTTGAGTGGATATCTTGGTTTTCTTTCCTCTAACAAGGTCATTTCACTATGCAGAATACTTCCTAGAACAGCATGAAAACTGACATCATTGCAAGGTCCTAACTCAGTCTGAGTCAGAAGCATCTGCAAAGTCAAAATCTGACCAAAAGTTAAAGGATGTTGTTAAGGGCATTGTCAAAACTCCTCTTGAATGTTGTTAGGCTTGGGGCATTGACCAATTCTCCACGGAGTCTATCCCAGTGTTTGACCACCCTCTCAGTAAAGAAATGCCTGTAAATGTCCATTCTGAACCTCCCCTTGCACAGCTTTGAAATTAATAAACCATAGGAAGCAGAGAGAGAGAGAGATAGGGATAACCTGGAAAGAAAGTGATCATGCTAAAACCAGTCAATACAGCCAGATAAACCAGTCAATACAGACAGATAAACTTCCACCTTTAACCTAGTAGTATCTGTGAACATAAGAAAGCAATTCCTGTTGATTCAGTATGAGATCTGTCTGTTATAACCTCTTAGTGAGGCTGGTTTGAAGAGAAATGAACTGTACTTTGTAAGTATTTCACAATACTTAAAGGGAATGAAGTGGTTAACAGTGTGATCGTTTACACATGGCAAGTGTTTTTCTAGAGGGTTAACTAGATAAACCTAGGCACATCTTTCTCTCTAGGAAAGATGTTTGGATTTAGGCAGTCATTGTGCTCCACAGCTGGAAGAAATTACAGCCAGTGAGCTCAAGCAGGCTCACACTACAATGCACAGGCTGCCTGTATACACCAGTTTTTAGGCCAAGAATTAAGCCTTGCAGATCACTTTAGGTCAACTGCTCAAGACATTCTCTGCAACGCACTTTGATTTCCCAGATCTTTGGGCAGCAGGTCCAACCAGCCACACCCCCAATTCTCTACTGATTGCCAGTTTTATTGTACAGTCATGAACTAGAAGGTCAGATTTTGCAGATATTACCTTCAGCAGATAACTTTTTCCTAGGGCTTTTCAAGGCAACTGGCCAAGTCTGTTCCATCAGCAGACTCTCTGATTCGCTGGCCTCTGTTTAAAAGGACATCCTAGGGAACACAAGCTGTAATTTTCATTTTCCCTCCTTCTCTTCCAATGTGGATGTTAAAGCTATATAAATTTCCCTGGACTCTTTCATAGTCCTTCCAAAATTGAGTTACTAAGGTCTTGGTTTTCATATAATATATTTTTCAGCTAGTGCAATTTTCAATTCACTCAGAATTCAGCCCAAAGATTACCAGATTCTGAAATTTTCACATTCCTCTGGATTGGATCAGCCAATAGACAAAGGTAGATACGTAATCTCCAAAGGGTTTTTCAAAATGGTTTATTTTAGAGGCAGTCCTGTATTAATTACCTTTGAATTGAGTGGAGCAATAGAAGATACCTGTGGCAAATGCCCATCACTTAGTCCATCACAATGTCAGGAGGAAACACTACTTACTGTCCTGTCATTCCTAAACTTCTTCATATATTTTGTCACTTCTTGGAATTTTTTTCCTTTTTTTCTTTCTCTGGGTGTTTTTGTTTGTTTGTTTTGTTTATTTTTGTTCTTTTAATGGGGAAAGTACTAATAGCCTGACAGAGTAAAACAAAAAATTCTGGAAGAAACATGAAAAAACAAACCAAAACAAATCTTGTAAATGGCTTGGTTTCTGGGTGGGATTTTTTGTTTGTTTGTTTACATAAAAAGGGGGGAAAAGGTTATAGGCATCCGGGCACAATAGAATATGGATAAAAAAATAGAGAATAAAGCCATTTTTGATTTTTTTTTAAATGCAGTTTTTGCTTTAAAGAAGATGAGATGTCATTTATGGGAGCTGAGAATGCAACACAGATTTTGAATATAGGACTTCAAAAAGATTTTCACTGGCTCACTTTGAAAGCAGTGATTTTCAATTTTCTTAGCTTTGCAGACCACCAACATGTTTCCCATGGAAATGTAGAGTGTGAGTTCTATTGACCACCAGACTGGTTATTTTAATTTTTTTGGTTGTCTCTCACAGGCCCTCCATGGTAATGCAGGGTGCTCTGGGGTAACCCTGGGTGTACAAGCTGAAATCACAGTGCAAAAGTGTTGCATTCTTCTGTTCTGTTCTGTGAACTTGTGCAAAGCAAAACGCCTATGATCACATCACTGGGAGGCTGTGCAGTGAGTTCTAGACAAACATAATGGTAAAAAAAAAAAAAAAAAGGGAAAAAAAACCCCCAAAAAAACCCAAAAAACACCAAACCAGATGCAGGTTCTTTTCCCTGCTTGATAAGGACCATGTGTGACCTCAGACACACCACTGTCATGTGGAACATAGATAATTGTGTGTATATGTGCCAAAATGTGCACTGGGGTGGGCACTACGCCCACACCTCATGACATTGATCTGTGAGTATGCACAGGATGGATGGATAGGTGATTCCATATTGCAGGAACTGGTCCTATACCAGCACAGGGGCACATCAATAATGATGAGCCAAAGTGTGCCTGCTACGCTTGGTGGAGGGAACTGTTCCAACAGATTAGGAAGGATCCCTGAAACTACTAGCTAAAGCAAACATGCTGTGTAGTTTACCCTAGAAACAGCTGAATTTGGTGTCCCTTCCCTTTGCAGAGAGAACAGGTTTCCAGCTGAGACCAGCTGCAGGACTGCTGTCTGCTCGTGACTTCCTTGCCAGCCTGGCATTTCGTGTCTTCCAGTGCACACAGTATATAAGGCATTTCTCTTCCCCTATGCATTCCCCAGAACCGTAAGTTTGATGCCCTGACATAACTCCATGCTTCTGAACGTGTTTGGGATCATTCTCTTGGGACTGGCTCTGGAGTTCCATTGAGTAGTCCACAGAATGAAACAATTTGAGAAACTGGTAGCTGGAGAGTTAGGAGGGAAGTCATGCATGAGAGGGTGTGGTTCTCTGTCTCTCTTGCAAAGTTGCCTGGGGAAGGAAAAGACTGAAAAATATCTGGTTTAATCTTTTCATCCTGCCTTCAGTTACCATCTGCTGGGGTTTGGTTTCCTGCTGTGAAACTCTCCCAGTAAGTGCTGGCCAGACAACAGCAATTACATTTCATGAGAAATCACAAGCTCACACAGACGCTTTTGTTGTATGCTGGGACAAAACAGGGACCTTTCAAAGATGTTGTGACATAGAGGGTTAGTGTCCATGCTGTCCCAAGGAGACAAGAGACAAGGTGGCAGGGGGCAGCTGGCTGTCTGTGGCAGGAGGGGATGCTCTGATCCCTGCAAAGCCAGGCCAGGTTTGGCTTTACAAGGAGCAGCAGAGGCAGCCACCGTGGAGCAGCACTCACACCAGCTCCCTTTGGGGTATACTGGCTAAAGTCCTTCACTGGGAGTTCAGGGAGGGCAGGAAAGGAAGCCTTTAATTAACAAGAAGGTCACCTATTTTCCAGAGACTGCTGCCATGAGTTGTTGGGTCATGTTCCCATGCTGGCTGACAAGGAGTTTGCCCAGTTCTCACAGGTACGAACATTTTCTGCTGGGTCTTTAACCAACTGCTCTGGATAGCAGGCCAGAGGTGCCTTAAATACAGCTCACCATGAAATGCAGTTCTAAGACTGGGTTGTGCCTGAGTCATGACCTCCAGGCGTGGTGGGCCAGCAGCGACCTGGGAGATGCTCCCTTTCCTCCAAGGGGGTGGTAGCACTGCTCCCTGTGGACACAGTGTGAAAGGAAGGGCAGGCAGAGCTTGTGGGACTTCTCTGTGGGAGGGCTGTGTCTGTCTGGAGGAGGATGTCTCTGTGGGGCTTGACCGAGCTGCTCCCCTGGTTTCCTGTCCTACACCACATGAACCTACACAGCTCCAGCTGCCCAGCCTCCAAGCTGGTTCTGTCCCTGGGTGTACATTCTTGTCTCACAAGAGACTTTAATTGTGTCCACCACCATGTCATTCATCAGAGCTGTTTTTCCCTTTACAACTCACCAGATTCTCACAGCATTGCTCACTCTGGTGAGGAGGTTCCAAAAAGCAAACAAAGCTTCTTTGTACAATAAGGGGCTATTTAGTATGAGCAGTCAGTGTCAGACCCAAGTGAACTCAATGACCTCTCATAATTAAAGACTTCAGAACTATGAATGTTCCTCAAAACCATAGCAGAAGGAAGAGGATATCTCATTGTCCAGGCTTATCAATCAGCAGCCAGTGTGGAAACTGGCAATAAGATCAGAGGGGCAACATGATGTAGGTCCCAACATGATGTAGGTCCCCAAAGAAATATCTTTAAAAGAAAATCAGTTCACCTCATATGATGTGGTTTCCAGTTGCGTCAACTTGAATACATGCCAGCTACCATTTTGATCATAAATATTGGTTATTGACAGAATCAGAAGAGTAATATTTTAAGTATCCTAGTCATCTATAATCTATTCTGGAAGAAACCTCTTCAGTTCAGTTCAATACTGGAATTTAAGCCACATTAGAAATAAGAGATTACAGCAATTTCAAAGCTTTCAGTTTTCTTCTTTTCCTATCAATAATACAGCCTATACAACATGAGATCACATTCAGTGAATTTTCACATTTCACTTTTTCATCCCCACAAAGTATTTTCACAGTTGAAATTCACGCCATGAAAGTTCTTTTTTGCTCCATTCAATATGAGATGATGAATGGTGAAAGTGCCCTAATTTTGCTTGTTTGTTGCATGATATGGCTCCTGGGATAGCAAAAAAGAGACATCTACAGATTCCTATTGTGAGAACAACATGTAACAGGGAGCACTGATGAAAATAAAGAGAATCATCCCTGCACTGACATGATCCACTCATAAGGACTGTCAGAAGGAGTGAGGGACAGAAAGGTAATGGCAAAGACAAAACCCACCTTTGCTGTCCTTCCTCCTCATGCCTCCCTGTAAATTTTTGCCTGGTGGAGATAGTCCAGCTTTAAGACAAGAGATGGTTAATTTCACACAGAGAACACTAAGGACTAAACACTCATCTAATGTGGCTCCCAGTGGTATGTAGCTGGGGGCCAGGGAGAGGTAGGCATCCTGGAAGCCGTGGAAGGTCATTTTGGGTGACAAAACCAATGAATAGTTCATGCTATTCATGCTAGAAATGATGTGGCCCTCCCCCTTCCCCTCTTTCTCTCCCTTGGGCTGAGTAATCACACTAGTGTAACACTGTCTGCTTGCTTACTTGCTTTAGGATATTGGACTGGCTTCTCTTGGATCATCTGAGGAGGAGATTGAGAAACTGGCTACAGTAAGTACAGATGCAGTTCAGTATTGGAGACAAACCCCAAACGATTCACTGCATATCCCTTGCTGTGCAGGGAAGGCTCTCTTTGTGTTTCAGATTAACTACAAAAATGGAAGCATCCGCGGGATTGTCTCTTCTTCTCCACAGGTTGGGAAGGTGCTGGAGCAGGGACTGGAATCCCTCTGGGGGAGCCCAGAATGGTGTGATTCCACCTAAGGAAATGCTTACACTTCTTGATTTTATAAGAATATATTTCTTAAGCAGAGTTTTTACAGTTTCAGACAAAGGATGGTCCCAACTCACATTCCAGATTCATCTAAAGCACTAGATACCCAGTGTGATACCTATATGTTCTCCTACACAAGGTACAGAAAATGAGCAGAATTTGGTTCACCTCATATTCATTAACCTCACCAAACAGGTTAAAAGCAATTTGAGAGCAGGTACTGCTGTTCAGTTCTGAATCCCTAGGCTGTCTACAACTATCAAAACAATTTATACAGCCCCTAACTACAATCTTAACCTGTTCTGAAATCATCTGGAGTCCAAGTAATTTTTTTTTCTGATAATGGCAGCCATTTACCAGTCTTGATGGTTTTTTCAGGAGCCTTCCCCTCACCAAGCTGTGTGAGACTCATTTAGTACAGGTAGTGAATGAGAGGAGTATGTCACTTCTGAAGTTCCTTACCCTGTCCACGGTCCCACTCAGGAAGGAGGTTGTGGCTCACCTAAAATCCATCTGCACATTTCCATCCTTGGGTTAGGACTAAGTAAGACTACCATTAATTTTGAAGATTGCTACAAGTGCTGAATCCTTTGTAACTTCATCCAGGTCCTGGACTGTTGATGTGAGGAGACTATGACAGTGACAGTCCACATTTCCTCTTCCACTATCTAGGGTCTAGAGAGGCTAGAGTGAGATTAAGACCCATGCCTTTACTAGGGTTAAAAAATTTGAAGTCCCAGAGAGCCATTTTGCATCATTCCCCAGGTCTTGGTGAGATTGGGTTAAGGCCTGTGGTTTATAAATCATTCCTCTGCAAGCAGCTCCTCCTGATCCTGAACTGAGTAGGCCTAGACAGGAGATAGGGTTAAGATCAGAAGAATAATGGGTGTCCTGTCTGAAACTTTCTTAGTATCATATAGGGTTTGGGGAGGTAGAATAAGGGCATCTTTTTGAAAGGGCTGCCTGCAATGCAGGGTCTCTGAGAATACGATTTTGCAAGTGGCATTCAAGTATTCTGGACAGTAAACCTATTCTGGATTAACATTCCAATATTCAAAAGATCAAAATTTATATACCTAATCTAGGCTTACTGTTTGAGTCCCTTTTCTAAAAAGTGAAGATAGAGAAGAACCTGAAGTGTATTCATTATCCTGACATGAAAGTCCAACATGAATTCTATTAAACCAAATACAGGATATATTAAAAAACTCTAAAAAGAATTCCTCCTCCCATGTCTCATTCTGCAGTCAAAAAAAGCATCTTGCAAAATGAGGAGATACTAAAAAACCTTTTCACTGTGAAATACTTAGAATCAAGATTATTAACAGAATATAAACATGTAATTATTTGCTGAACTGTAGAGAAAGCAATTTGGGATCCTGCAAAAAGAAGGATCCTGACGGGTTTTTTTTTTCTGTGATAAATTTGAAGGCTAAAACCAAGTCATCAAAATGTAAAGGTGTATGAGAGAAGGTGAGAGAAAGAAAGAGAATGTAGGAAAGAGGCAGAATAGACAGAATAATACGGAGGTACACATTATTTTACAATTTGTCTGCAGTTCTTTAAGCAGGGTCCTGAAAATGCCATACTTGTAAAGCCAAGGTCCACCCCTGTGTATGAGGCAGCAAAGTGTTCTGTGTCTCTAAAGGAACCTTGAAGAGTTGTGATACAAAGCCATATATTTGAAATGCCTCATTAACAGTGTTTTCCCTTTGCACAATGCCTATCCAGCTGCTCAGGGCATCAGGCTGTGTCCAGAACTGATCCTCCACTGTCCTTTTCCTTAAATTTCTTAATACAAATAGGACTAAAAGTTTGGCAGAGCCAAGAGCTGCTTTCATCCCCTTGTTGTCCAGCAGGCAAAGGAAATATGGCCCTAAGTATGCTTTTATCACAAGAAAAGCCTAGAGAAATGTATCTTTATTTTCTGCTGGAGCATGACTAAGATATGATTGGCACAATATGGAAAAAAGATGTTCTTTAATTCTTCTGAATGAGATCACAGGGACAAAGAAGAAGGGAAACTCTCTTTTCAAGTCCCTGTCCAAAGGTCTTGAACCCTCTGTCAGAATCTACCTGTTCTTCTGGGGACTGTAGGTGGAAATCTATCAGCTTCCACTGACTACAGTGAGGCTCTGGAGGTAATTTGTGACATCTTCCAGAGAAATAAACGGCGATGACTTCATTGACTCATGTATTATCATTCAAATATTTTTTCTGAGTAGAACAACAAGTTTTGAAAAAATACATGTTATGTTTAGTGTGTGTTATATGCTGAGGGGAAAAATAATTTTCTTAAAGTATGCAACAATAAAATTTGAAGATACAAAAACATTAAAGAATGAAAATAAAAGAAAATTAAAAGAAAGATGAGAAGCTTAAAAATTCCTGCCTTTTCAGACTGTTTTTCACAAGTTGTTCTTATTCCCAGCTTTACTGGTTCACTGTGGAGTTTGGCCTCTGCAAGCAAAATGGATTGATCAAAGCTTATGGGGCAGGACTGCTTTCATCTTATGGGGAGCTGAAGGTATGTGTCAAATGCATAGTGTTGAAAGATTTCTATAATCCACTTTCCTGAACTCTGGTAAAAACAAACTATGTTTTTCTAAAAAAAAAAAAAAAAAAAAAAGATTTAAAATTTAGATTTTTCTTTTACAAAGAAATAATTCTTCCTTCACAGAAGCTACTGTGAGATGAAATGCAACGAAAGCATCCATCCCATAAAATATTAGATTTGTTTCTTCTGCCACTAGTAGTGCAGCTGACTGCATTTGACACAAAACTCACGTTCCTCTCTGAATTACTCACTAGAGGGCAATATTATGCCTATTATGAGCTTGGCTGTTTTGTCCATGCCATTGACATTCACACACATATGAATCAGAAAGGCACCGATTAACTGGATCAAATGAAGTGCAAAGAAACTGGAAATAGCATGGACACTGACAAAAAGAAGTATTTTAGTATTTTTTGTTCCTAAATACATTTCAAAACTAGTGTCAACTCTAGTTGTACACAGATCAAAATCTGTGAGCACAGGTTTCATACTGCCTTGCTTAACTGTAGAAAGAAGACTTGTACACTTTTGCAGAAAGTGGGTTTCCCCTCCCTTGACCAAACAGCTGATAGGAAAGACAATGTCTTCTTAATTTTGAAGAGCACGGATGCAGGTGATCACTTTTTAATTGCAAAAGCCCTAAACTGGTATCAGCAGGGCTCAAATGCTTCAAGCTGTGCAGATATTGGATGATTTTTTTTTAATTGGTAAGAGCCAAAGGAAAATAAATACCACTCTTTTCAAGCATTTTTATACACCAGAACCCTATTCTTCTTTTTTTCATGGGAGACATATTTTAACACATGAACTCAGCAGCCTAACAGACAGCTACATGATATATTCACACTAAATTGTGTCTAAATTAGCATATCTTGGACCCCCAGAACTGGAGCTAGTTGGGTTGTCATGACAATAACCATTTTACAAAACTCTCCCAACTGTGTACAGGTCAGCCCACTTCCCAGTCAACTGACGGGAGGGAAAACAACATTTTGATGTATCTCAAGGCATTCCAAATAGGAGTCCCCACAGAAGGTCAGCTGAAATTAATACAGAGAAAGGGAAACCTTCCCAGACATCAACCTTCACTTTTACCAGCTGCTGAGTTTAGCACCTCACAATTCTTGCAATTTGGAGATTTTTGTGAGGTGGAGAGCTGTGGAGAGCTTTCTCTCTTGATCAGCTGAAAGATCTGCAGGTTCATTAGCCCTCTAGAGGAATAAACGTGACTTCCTTTCTACATAGCAGCCTGATCTGATTGTTCATCAGCTTCACCCTATGTACTGCTGATGTTACTGTTTATCTGGGAATCCTTCAGTCTTTCTTGTATTCACTGACAACCAACAGGAAACATAAACTTGCTTTCATTTACACAGCGAAATCAGAAATGTCCAATCAAACCACAATTTAAGGCAACATTTATTCTACTCTGCCAGGCTTAATACTTTATGGTTTTAAATTAAGTTTATTTACATGTTAAACAGGATACTAAAGGGCAGAGGTAATCATATTGCTGATATTTATGTAGCTTTCATAGCAATATGCATGGCAAAATCTATCTGATGTGGTTATCTTCTTTTTCTTTTCAAGTTTGACCCAAAGAAAGGTAAAAATCTCATCAGAAATGCTCATTTTTTGTTGTCTGGAGTCCAGCACACCAGACTTGTACTCTCTCTCCTCTGTTTGCACCCTTTTCTTCCTCAGACACCAACAAGCTCTTCTCCTTTTGGTTAAAACTGTAGACAAGGACTGCTTGTGCGCAAAGCTGTGCTGTATAGAACAAAAAAGTACAAATGCATCTCAAACTCCCCACCTCTGATGCTGAGAGTGGAAGTCCTGGCAGTTCCTGAGCTGATAAATAGCAGTTTCTTGTCATTACTTTCACCACTGGTAATTGCAGGGTAAAGCTAATGGATAAACTTTTAATAAAGCTGGGTCTACCTATGTGTTCATCCATCATATTACTGAAAATACCTGCAGGAGTGAGAGCATTTATATTCACCAAGTAATGAATGGGATTATCCCCCTTTCAGCATGTTCATCTTGTATATAACACCTCAATCAGAAGCTGGGCAAGCAGTTAACCAGCAGTTCTGCTATGCACCCTGCAGAATCCCTTTGTGAGCTCTTCAAGTTCCTCACTGTGCATCTTCTGGGACAATGGCTTAGTGGTTCTGTGCACTGCACCTTGAGCTCCCGAATCTTGTTGTACACAAGTTAATAATAACCATGAACTTAAGTGCTGAGGTTTCCTTCTTTAGCTGACTGGTTTAATCCCATTGATTTTTATTTAATACAAAACTGAAATACAGAAATATTTCCACTTACTCATTCTAGTCTGTCTGAGCATCTGACTCTAACTTCAGTATAGGCACTGGCAGTGTGGATAAAGTGGTGAGGTCCAATGCCTTAGCACCTGTTAGCAAATTGCAAACCTGTACCAACTGCTTCTTTTACAGCTGAAGAGAGAAAATATGTGTAGTTCAGTGCCTATTTCATAGAAGGGATTTTTTTAGAAATATAGCAGTATCTAGACAGATCTGTTAGAGAAGATGAAGACTGGAAGATAGTGAGGCTTATGATAGACTTCAGTTTATTGCTCGAGATAAGTTTCATTGCTGCTTGGCAGAAAGCCATTATCCAACCCAATAATTATCTGCCAGTCTTCTCAGTGGGCCCAGACACAAACTTCTGCATGGAAGTCCCAGACTTGATTCCCTGTTGTTCAGCTGATCAACATATTTGGTACAGGCAGTGAAGTTTTGGCACTTTGTTGGCAGTCAATATAACAAATACTGTAGGAATCTCACTGCAGGTTGTGTGTTGAAGGAGACACACTGCAGCAGCCTGGGCAAGGGAGGGCTTTCCTTGTACCTGAAGGCTTCTAGGCCAGGAGTAGCAGCATGATTTGGTCACCAAGAAGGGAATAAGGGCATGAGTTACTAAGGTTAGATGGTTGGCTACAAGAAGATAACAACTAACTAGCAGGAGAGGGCAAGCAGTTTATATTATTTGAGAACTTAGCATCAGCAAGAAGCCTGGGAACATCCCTGAACTGCAGCCTGGACTGACTGTTTGTGGGTGTGTGACTGTAACCAAGGGAACCACATCCTGACTATGAAATCTTCAAAACATTTCCCTTTTCTCCACAGCACCCACTCTAAGCTGAGTTTGAACTGACCTTCAGGTAGATACTTTCTGTGGATGAGTTGATCCTGCCCAAACTCAGGTCATAATTTAGGGGAAAGGCAGAGGATGAGAAGTAGAGCTAGACACACTCTACACGAGTCTTGCACTTGAGCCCCTGTTATCTAACAAAGCATTTAGTGACAGCAGCTAGGTATCAGAAGGATAACCATCCCCGAGTCTAAACTGAACAGTTGTAATGGGTCTGACTGCTGGCCAAACTTGCCTCCTCTGAACTGTAAGAATTCCTCCCCAAAAGCTCTCAGTATTGCACTGTTTATTTCACTTTATTCTGTCAGCTGTTCTACATTATCCCAAATGCTTCTTCTGTTAACACTCAGCTGGACTCTGTCCTGCATACTGTAAAATCTTATGGCTCATACCACACTTCTGGCAGCACTCAGTGCTACATATGCTTTTCTTGCAGCACACCCGGTACTTAACTTGTAGAGGCCTTTAAGGCCATCCGGTTTCGAGCTGAACTTCCACTGAAATCAATGGGATTTCAGTTCTGCTTCAACACTGACAGCATAGTGGGACCCCTGTCAGGTTTTGAGTTACTGAAATCTTTTCCCCTTAGTTCCCCAGAGCTTCTAAGATTCTAAGAGCAGCCTCATGTTTGTGTAGACCAACCATCTTAGATTGTATGAGTGCTATCCAAGGTTTACTCTTCAATTACACACTGCAAATGAAGAGCAAGAAAAACACCATGTTTTATATAGTCTTGGGGGGTTTTGGGTTTTGGTTTTTGGGGTTTTTCTGGTTTGTTTTTATTTTAAAGCCTGGTATTTATTTCTGAACCAGTTCGTTGAAATGTCTAAATATGTGCTTAGGAGTAGTCTCTTAATTTTTCCAGCTAGCAGATTGAACTGAAAGTCTTGAGCAGCATCACCTACTCTTACCAGTTATTTACAAACAGTACCCTGGGATTTGGATTACATTTGGATTACAAAATGGTGAAGGGAGCCTTCTGAAGACTGGGCAAGAAGAGAGAAAGGGAAAGAGGCAGATCTCAGGGAAGGCTGGGTGCTAAAAGACTGTCCCTGGGTGAATGGGGTCCACTGTCCAGTCTGAAGGTGGGAAAAAAGGTCTCAACATTGATGGGATGAGTTCCTTTTTCCTTTTGGTTTGTACCCAGTACACTTCACTAACCTGGCCAGCTGGAAGCCCAGCCAGTTTTTAGGGACATCCATGATGTAGTTCAAATGTCACTGGAGCTGAGCTGGGTTTAGAGAAAGTACCTCACTTGGGTTTCAGGGGCAGACAAAGAGTTTGGGAACTCACTATAAGCCTAGGTAGAGCTGCCTTCCCAGGACTCTGTGCAGGTGCCAAACTGGCTTAAAAGGCATTTCCAGTATATGTAAACAAACAATGTAGATGTACCTATGGACTGCAGTGTGGACAGAAGTGGCTTCTATAAGCCTCCTGCTTGCCTGGTGGGACAATGTAAAAGAACTGGAGAGGAACATATAGAAGAACCTCTGTGGATTCAAAAACACAAATGTGCACATGCAGTATAGTGTTTATTTATATATTGGATTTCAGGGAAGATTTTAAGCTGCTATAATGGCCTGGGAGCTGTGCATAAAGTACCAGAAGCATTCTGTCTTCTGTTCTTCATTGCAGCAGGAAGCATGAAATTTGTGATATGGGCTAGGGGACTCTAAAGAAATGCTAGACAGGACTGTAAAACTTCTGTGATACTATTTCAAAAAAGCAACATGATATTTTTTTCTTCTTCTGGACATTTATATTTTGTGGGGTGGCATAGACCCTCCCTCTCTGAGAACATGGCTGTGCTATCCACTTGTACATCACTGTAATACAGGAAATATATATATATATATTTTAATCTTATAAAAATATTTATTAATTGGTTTATTAATTGCTAATTACAAAAATCAGCTCTGACCTGTGAAAGAACAGGACTTTATATTACCCCTAACTATTCCCCAAAGAGGATTTCACAGCCCAGCAGGGACTAATTCTTTCTCTGTTCATTCACCTGCTCTAACCGGTGTTGTTCCTGCTACAAAGTACGCTTTGTCAGCGGAGCCAGAGTACAAGCCTTTTGATCCAGAAGTGGCTGCAGTTCACCCCTATCAGGATCAAGCCTTCCAGCCTGTCTATTTCATAGCAGAAAATCTGGAAGATGCCAAGGTCAAGCTTCAGTAAGTTAAGTGTTTGTGGGTATTTCCACTGAGGAGGGGCACACTGGGTTGATTATTAATCTCAAATACATCTATTACTATTGCAACAACCATGCCAGGCTATCTCGCTGCATCTGCATTGTGGCTTTTGTACACCAAGTTAAGCATGAGCTTGTTTATCTCAGAAAAGGTTCACAGAAATTCAGAATTTATTTTTGGTATGCCCTATCCTATGCTGAATCTTAGCAATGCTTCATTTTAGCACCATCTGAAGTAAAATCTTTAAGTGAACTGTGAGAGTGCAATCCCACCCTATGTGCTAGTCCATACAAACAGGAGATCGTGAAGAGCTGATTTACCCAAGGTCACATGAAAATTTTATGGCAGCTGCTGGAATTAACATGGATCAGCAGGGGGCTTAAAAACAAGATTGCCTTTCTCCTCTGATTATATCTGCACAAGAATCCAGAATCAGCATTCACAGGCAATTTAATTTCTATAAAGTAGCTTTCTGCAACCTAAATAACATTATGTCAAATTAGCTTGAGGTGTTTCTAAACACATTTCCTTAACTGTGTGATGTTGTGCAGTAAGGATGGTGTTTTCATTTTTTTTTTTCTTTTTCTTTTTTTTTTTTTTTTTTTAAAGTAAGCAGGGTTTTAAAATTCTGGCCTTCATCTCCAACAGTTAGAAAAACATGACCAATTCTGGCTGGAGGCAGGATGTTGGTCGTGGAGCTACTGGGGAGCATGTAGGAGCTGAAATGAGGAATTTATTAGAGGAAGAGAACCTGAGCCAGACTTCTTCCCTACTCTCCTCTCCTCTTCCCCAGAAGCACTGTCTGCTGGGGCTATAGCCATGGCTAATTAGGCTCCTCATCTTAAATCTGAATGTTCACATTAAATTTTTAATATGTATAAAAATGTGGGTGAGAACTCACTGGCAGAAGAGAGAGGACTTGCAAAGCATTTGACTCAGGCAAACCTGCAAAGAACATACGAGGACAAGGAATATACCACTCTCAGGCATGAAGCTTTTTCATACATTTTTTCAAGACAGTTGCGCAGCCAAGGCTGCTCAAAATAACTGAAGGCACAAGAATCTGTCAGCATGGAAAACATAAGGCAACATCAGAACAGGGGGTTCCTACCAGTGTGGACTTAATGGAAATATCATCGAAAGTGGCAAGGCAATCATGTATTTTTTCTTTTAATAGAGACAGAAAAATAGCCCAGGATGAATAGTATCAACAGGTTTTTAGAATATTACACAGAAAGGGCTGCTCCAGGTTATTTCTTGGAAGTGCAGGCGGCAGACATGCTGTGCTCCTGCATTCCTCAGCTTGTGGTTGTAATAACTCTGAATTGTGTGAATGCAGAGCTGTGAGAGCACAGACGGGTCTCAGCCAGCCAGGCTGAGATGAGGCACTGCAGATCTTGGGGGCTGCAAGTGGTTCAGCTGTGGGCAGGATGTGCTGCACTAGGCAAAGCCTCAGGAGAAGCAGTGAGGAGGTGTCACAGCATCCTCTGCTCCCCAGTTAGGCCACGAGTACACCCTGAGGAATGAGATCCTGCAGGTTTTGCACTTAAGGAAATGCCTTTTCAACTAGAAGCTCTCTCCTGTCTCCCCACAGGAACTATGCAATGAAGATCAAGAAGCCTTTTGCTCTGCACTATGACCCCTTCACCAGCAGCGTGGAGGTTTTGAACACACCATGGAAAGTCAAGAGGGCACTCCACCAGATAAAAGAGGAACTGAAAAACTTCTGCTTGGCCCTTGAAAACCTCTCTTAAAACCACAGCAGTACATTTCACCTGTCATTGAGATATTTGTAGGTGGTGCTAGCACTCAAAGGCTTAGTGATAGTTGTACTCGCAGGCAGAACTCTTAACTGCACAAACCAGCTCAGTTCAGGTAAACTTTTCACTGTTAATTTAGGCTGCTGACTTAGACAAAATGATAACCTCCTGCTTAGAATGTTTCAACGACAAACAAGACTTACTCCAGTTTTTGGTAGGTGATATGAGCTATACCTCTTTGCAGCATATTTATGTGTTATGGGACTCTTACAGGGTTTTTTTTCCTTTCCTTGCCAGCTTTTCAAGTTATCTGTCACAAAATAGCATGGTAACTTTTCATCCACACAGTGTTGCACTTGCTGCCTTAATGACATGGTCACAACCTCTTAGGCTGGCTAGGTGCCTACAGTTAGCACTCCTTGCAGCTAACTCCTTGCTGCTAGCAATTAGCATCAGCTATTGCCCACAAACTATGAATGGCTCCCTAAAAATATGCCAGTGCAAGAGCTGGTAAGAGGAGCACTTCTGCTCACTATTTAAGTACTCATTCAGGAGCCTTGAAATATAACAAAATAATTTCTTGTCACATTTAAGATCACGGAATATTTGTACCTTTATTGAAAAGAAAGACAGAAAATAAAAGGTCCAAGATACTCTGGCTCTGTCACATACAAGGATGCTTAATTTGAATGGGAAATTTATCTGCTGGGAAGGAAATTCTTGTGCAAGGAAAGTTTTGTAAAAAGCCCTTTAGGATAGGAAGATGATGCTCCACACCAGAAGGGTTCCCTCTCCTCTTAGCAGCAGTGGAAGCAGATGGGGTCGATGCAGGTTACAGGCATGGCATAAGATGGAAAATATGGATCTCAGGGCTCAAGCTGGGTGGTAGTTATCTACAAATGCAAAGGTAGATTTATCCTGTGCCGCTTAGAAGCTCTACTTATTAATTCAAAATCGTGTCCAGTACGCAGCTGCCTTGTCCACTGCTACCCACCAGCTGCCAGTGTGCCTGGTCTGAGCTCTGAGGAAAATGTGAGCTGGTTTGGCTCTTGATGGAAAAGGAGTTACTGGAAAATGAGTTACCGTCTCTGCCCGAGCTGCTCGCTGTGGGATGGGAACACATACACAGACAGCACAGAGCAATCCACAGGCTGTTATTTCATACAGACCTTATCTCACTGTATTTTTTCCACTTGTCAGGCTCTATAGAGACTGTCTTAATAGAGTTAAATAACTTAATAAAGCTAATAGAATGCTGGTTCTTACAGCTTCGTGTCTACAGCACTTCTGAAAATTTTCCCATGAGCAGTAATATTCAGGATCTGTGGATCTGCTGCAACTGCTCCATTTTATTAAAATGTGGTGATGCCTGAAAAATTTGGAAGTATCTTGGCAAAAATGGCTATGAGACCCCCTTCCTCTTAACAGCTGGAACATCCCAGTCTCCTTTTTTATTTTGATTTTTAAAAAATTCTACTCCAGGAGAACACTTGCATATCATAAACCCTGTTTTGCTAGAAATTCAGCCAGGAACAGAGCTGAAGTGAGTTCCTTTGCTTCCAGTATATTTCTGCTGTGATGGAAGATGATCTCTCAGCATGCTTTTATGGGTTTAATTCTAGTTATCCTGCTCATAAACACACACACACAAATACCATTCCTCCTCAGAGCAATTTGTTTTCTTACATATTGTTATAATTTATCTGTCTGCTTCCTGCCAATTGGTGCATAGGCAAAAATATTTGATAGTTCACAACAGATTGTTTTCAGAAGTATTATTTTCATCAATCAGGTTTTTTACAGTGAAAATTGAATCATGTGCTCCAATTCTGTGTGTTTTCCTTTTCTTTCTTTTTAAGTGGAAGATAATGCCAGAGCGGAAGAGCTATCAAAATATTTTCTATAGACAGATTCTCTGGGCCATAGGGTCTTTTTCATGTATTCCCTCTGAAACGGTTGAATGTGGAATTTAGACTTGAGTTTGGCTATTACTCAGAACAGACCTATATTTGGAAGAAATGAGAGACCTGATGGATTTGTTTTGCCCAAGGCCTCACACTTTCTTTGGAGGCACTCCAGGCCCGCCCACACACCCTTGTCTTTTCCAGGTCCTGTAGCAAGGAGAGAAAAAGAAACCATTTTGGAGCCAGATTCTCCCACCCTTACACATGCTGGGTAGTACCCAGCCTCTCAAGCAACCCCAGCGACAGCACTGAGCCTGTTTGACGTGCTGCACACAGGCAATAAGAGCAAGATTATCAAAACCACTGTGGGTGTACTTGCTTTTTCCTTGCCTTAGTGATAGTCAGCTGGCATGCAGGGCTAGGGTGGGCTGCAGTGGAACTTGGTGAAGCTGCAAAAGTAATGGATTTGGCCACCTGAACTTTTAAGATAATAAATGTTTTTCCAAAGGAGGTAAATCTTTCCCTCCTTGCTCAGGCAGAACCTACCCCAGGCTAGCCACGTTTGACACTCCCCTCCGAGAAGGTCCAAATTCTTTTCTTTTGATTCAGCATAGTGACAAAACAAAAGCCTTCAGGGTTACATCCTTATGAGTTACACTGGTCATTCTGCTCTTCCAATAGTCATTCTTTCATTTCCTCACAGAAGCCAACAAGTACCTCATCCTCCTGTCAGTCTAAGGCAGCAGTGATGGGAAAGGCAGCCATGGGGCCTCCCGATGAAAATAATGGCACAGAGGAAAAAGCACCAACCAGTAAAAATATGTCTTTTTGTCAGTTTGCGTTTCAGCAGTTTCATATTAATCTTGCACAAAAAGGTTCTAAAGCCAAGTAAAACACATCTTGTGACTTGAAACTGAACTGATGAACTCCCCATGGGCCCTTAGCTTATCCCGATAAACTTATTTTTCCTAGATGGAGTGCATTTAGAACAAAATAGTGTATGTTATTAAATCTGTATTGTGCTGCTCAGTTATACATGGGAGAGTTAGTAAATTCAGTTTGTGGGTTTGGGTTTGTTTTGTTTTTTGGCTAACCAAGTCTGTCCTCTACCAATTTTGGTCCACCTTCAAGCCTCCAACTGCTTCACTGCTTCCCTGCAGATTTGCTAGTGATGCCAAGGGTACCACTGTGTAAGGAGAATACACAGTTATGCAATTTGGGGAATTTGGCAGGACAGCAAGAGGAAATTTAGGCTGGCCTCCCACCCACTCCCATGAGAAATAGTATTGTATTACAAGGCAGAGCTGTCATCCTCAGAAAGACCTTCTCAATCACTTCCCTCTGGTTCCCCTAACATTTTGATCTTTGTACTACCTGGTGAATATAACTTAACCACTTCAAGAAATGCTGGGGTGAGAGGCTGAGGTGAAGGAGGGGTGAGTAGAGGAAAAAAAAAGAAAAAAGCAAAAGACATTCCAAGCAAGGAAACTTTATTAGTCTCAGTCTTCTTTGTCTCTGCTGATCCATGAAGAAAGAAAAAAACAAATCAAGCTTCCATGGAAAGGATAGTGTATTCCCAAAGAAACCTACATCATGAAATTCTTCCGTGTACAACTTCATGCATGAAGATCTCCTTACACCCATCACTGAAATGCCATAACTCCCCCAGTGAATCATGACCACCAATTAACTGTGCACAGAAGTGTTACACGACTTCTTGAGTCAGGAAATGAAGCTACCAGGAAAAACCCTGCAGCAGCTTTGCCTTACGCACCTACTGCAAAACCAGAAGGTTCTCTGGAGTCTGCTTCCATAGATATCCTACAGTATGGAGAAATTCCAGTTGGCACAGAAACAGTGGGGTACATACACACATCCCCAGTAATCTCGCCCACCACTAATCAGGAGTTTATATGTGGGCTTTGAGACTTAGTAAGAAGACGTTACTTCGCAGCATTCTTCAGCTGGCACGTGATCAGAGGCTGGCAGAAAGGGTTATTGGCTTTATCATATTAAATATACATTAGGTTTGAGTAAAGCTGGTGGCTGAGGCCCACAGTGAGAGCAAATCTCTGGCACCCTCTCCCACCACACAAATTCCCCAGAGGAAAGAAAGATAGATTAGAAAAGGAGCAGAAAAGCTGACAACTGGCAGAGCAAAGGGATGAGGAACAGAAAGAACCAGTAGATATGGCTGAAACATGTTTGCTTTGCATAGGCTGTTCCATTATATTTGAGAAACATTTCTGTCTGAACGGGAGCTTTTCAGCATAAAGGATGAAATTTTCTGCCTGTGAGTGTGGAGGAGTCAAGGTCACTTAAGACTTTTTAACCCTGCCTGAGGAATGTTATCTAAGGCAAATGTAAATCTAAGGCATTTAACTTTGAACATGGGATATAAAAGATAGAGAACAGAAAAAGAGATCTTTAGAAAAGACGTTTTTATGTGGTGGGTGGAAAACAACACACCAAAGAAGGGCAACAAGGTTTGTGAAGGGTCTAGAAAACATCTTATGAGGAACAGCTAAGGGAGATGGGCTTGTTAAGTATCAAGAGGATGAGGCCTGGGGGGACCTGATCACTCTCTACAGCTCCCTGATAGGAGGCTGTAGGGAGGTGGGGGTCAGTCTCTTCTGCTGTGCCTGCAGGGAGGGGACAAGAAGAAATGACCTTCAGCTGAGACAGGGGAGATTCAGACTAGATATCTAAAAGATTGGTTCCCTGCTGAGGTGGTCAGGCATTGAAACAGGTTGCCCAGGAAGGTGATGGAGTCAGGGTCCCTGGGGTAGTTACAGAAATATCTGATTCTGGCACTGGGGGATGTGGTGTGATCGTTCAGGCGTTACAGTGGTAGTGCTGGGTGGACAATGGGACAGCATGATCTGGAAGGTCTCTTCCAACCTTAACAATTCTGTGATTATACAATTCTGTGAAAGTTGAAGCTGACAAGGTCTTGCTTCCTTGCAAGACATAGGAGTCCTAAATTTTGAGTGAAGGAAAAGTGAGCAGTTGGCCAAGCATTGCCCTCTCAGCAGAAGACTGTAAAATTATTGTTGCTGTAACTGTATGCCAGGTGCTATGTTTTGCCCTGTTTAACCATTTTGTCAAGAGCTTTTTAAATTTCCATTAGTTTAAAATCTTATTTATTGATCCCTTTGATTTGTGCTTACAAGTGGGGAAAATTAGCTCATTGAACATGAGAAAGTTCAAGATTTTTTTCCCAGGGTTTTGGATGGAACTTGAGCAACACATGGACATTCTTAAACTTAAACTTGGCCCTTGATAAAGGCAATTAAGACCTGGCAAAATGGTTACACTTGGGTGAAGAAGGTAACAGCTACCATCTGATGTATCCAAAACAATTCTGTACTCCCATCCACAACCAGTGGTGTTAATCTTTAAGGTACATCTTTGACAACATTAGCTGTGATAGATTTAAACATAAACATCTATATATAAAATCTAGCACCTGACACTTGTCAGGTACAGAAGAGCTAGAAGAATCCTGCCTTAAAACAACTTTGGATACCATTTACAATGGTGTGTTCTATTTCAGCTGTTGCTGAAGTTGTGGAGTTTGGGCATGGTGTTCAATAAAACAGGATGTACTGCTGACTTCAGTGAAGCCAGTTTCACTGATCTCACTTGCAGACTCAGAATCAACAGCTAAATTTCTGTTCAGCTGGCTAATAGCTAAAATGTGGAAGTAAAAATAGAGGATCCATTTACAGTCATATCACTGTGCAGAATTAGTACTTTCCTCTTATGTTTATTGACAGAGAAAAAAACCCTCGACTGTCAGTATTATGAAATATTTATTGAAGTGGTAGACTGGCACACTTTAGATACTCAGATATAAACAGACAATTAAAGTTAATTCATAGAAGGAAAATATCCATTAATCTGTTAGTTAACAAATGCTGTCTTTCAATAACATGTGACACAATGACACAGAGGATCAAGGTGCTTTGTACAAGGCTGTTAGGAACAGTCTCAATAGAATATGGAAAAAAGAAAAAAGAAAAAAGAAAAAAGAGAAAAAAGAGAAAAAAGAAAAAAGAAAAAAAGGAAAAAGAAAAAAGAAAAAGAAAAAAAAGAAAAAGAAAAAAGAAAAAAGAAAAAAGAAAAAAGAAAAAAGAAAAAAGAAAAAAGAAAAAAGAAAAAAGAAAAAAGAAAAAAGAAAAAAGAAAAAAGAAAAAAGAAAAAAGAAAAAAGAAAAAAGGCCTGTTTTTAAGTATTTTCTGAATTAATCCCAAAACTGATGGGTTAGAAATGGAATGTGTGTTGGATGATGATATGAATTTTGTACAGTGTTTAATTCTTGTACTTCAGACATTTCAATTTGATTCTGACTCTTGAATTAGTTCATATATCTTGGTTTAAATCTGAGTAAACAAAATTATTTAACTCACTTCCTGTGTCTCTAGTGTCCTACAAAGGCAGGCTTTGCAACTGAATCTGAGGTTTAGCCCCTTTGTGAAATACTGTGTGAGCTGCAGGGAGGTTGGGGAAGAAGGAGGGTTGTTAATGAAGCTTGCTAGCCACTGTTTCCTCCAATTAAAATCTTTATCCTTGGGTAGAAAACAAATTAAAGGTCACCAGAGTGGGTTTTCTGTTACAGATGTATCATCCAATATTGCTATCATGTGCATTCACAGCTTGGGAATAATTCCACCCCATCACTAATGCAGTACTGGCTTTCTGATGATACTGGCTGTCTGGGCAATTTCTCTGTACTTTATGATACATCATTAATTTCTGTACTGCTGTATTACTTGGTTAAATGGAGCTAAAGATAGATTAAGAAAAAAATATTCATGGAGAAAATTGACTTCCTATTGCCTTGACATCTCTATTTGTTCAAGAACTAGGCTGAAAACATGAGGCAAAGAAGCAATGATGTCATTATACAGAAAGCTGGAGAGCACAATCACTCTTTACTACTTAAATGGAAATGATGGACTCTACAAAGAATTTCCTGATGAACTTCTGCAAATTCTTCCTCACATTCAAGAAGTTTACCAAAGCCTTAGAGTATTGACTGACAGTTGAAGACACTAAAATTATTGCAGAGGACTATGGGGCCCTGTATGATTTGTACTGATGGCTTAATTCTGGATTAAGCTGATAAAGAGTGGTATTACAACAGAATTTCAGAAGAGCTCTCTTAGGCTATGCTGTATGGTGTGTTATATTGCCTTAGAATTCAGGCAAGGAAGTTCAGTTCTTTTGCTTTCTAATATAACAGATTTGAGATTGTGAAGTCCTGTTTATATTTGTGTGCAACTCAGAGCAAGATAAATTATATCATTTAGGAAACATAGAGCAAGAGGACATATTTTTTTACATAAGGAACAGTACTCATATAAGTAAGGAAGAAGGTACTCATGTAGCTGAGGGCACCAACAAAACCCATCAAAAACTGTTTTATTCTGAATTCTTCCTACAACACCATCACAGTCTTCTGCTAGCAATTTCTCTCCAGAGAAACAGGTTCACCATTTGTCACATTAACAGACTTCCACCCTCAGCAAAGGAGTTATTTTGAGCATGACATGAAAATCTTTCACTAACAAGATCTTGGTAGATGAAATTAGCACATCCTCAAGATATGTAGTACACAACCTGCTACTCCACAGCAGCTCTGCTATTGGTCAGTGGAAGAGAAAAGCAAAAGCACAGCAGGTGGGATAAAATGGTAGAGAGTCCTGGATGCATGGCCATTCTGAGCAGCAATTTTGCTGTGCTTGAAGCAGAGTAAGTGAGTGTGATCTGTTCCTGAATTAAAGGACCACTCTCACACCGAGCTGGAGTGGAAGAGCACCTGCAGCGCACGTAATGTTCTTCATGCCTCAGGCATATCCACATGAAAAGATAATATATACTTTCGTCTTTTAAACATCCTTGTAAGACAGCAGCTGGGGACAGAGGTGAGCTGTGATACTTCAGTAAGTTTTCTTGGGCAACAGGAGAAGCAGGGCACAGAAAGCTGCTGAAGAGAGCGTGAGGACTCACTCATGTCCCACAATAACTGTGGGCTGAATGTTATCCTGAAAGCAGAATCAAAAGATGGAGATGTTTTTTGTCTCTGTCGAAAAGGGAAAAAGAAGTTGCACATAGAAGGATTGGTCCTATCAGAACTGTGCCTGGAAAAATAAATGTATTACTGTACAGAATCACAGAGTTTGGAAGAGATTGTCTACTCCACTCCAACGCCCTACACAGAGAGGGTCACCAAGAACATGTTGCTCAGTATTGTGTCTAGCCAGGCATTGAATATCCAAGGACAGAGAATACACAAACTCTCAAGGAAGCCTGTTATAGCATTTGACCATTCACAATAATTAAAACAAACAAACAAAAAAAGCTTTTAAAATTTGAAAGGAATTTCACATACTTGATTTTGTGCCCATTACCTTGAGTCTTTTCACAGGATACTGCTGAGAAGATTATCTCCCTCTTTACTGTCTCCATCAGGTATTTATACATATTGTTCAGATCCCAGTGAGTCTTCTGTTTCCCAGGCTGAAAACAGTTCCAGCTTTCTCAGTGTCTTCCCTTTTGTCACATGCTCCAATCCATGGATAATCTTCATGTTCCTTCAAATCCTCGTGTTCCTCCATTAGATTTGCCCCTGTCTGTTTTTGTCCTTATCCTTGTGGCTGCAGCACTCCAGACATTGTTTCAACATGGTCACCACAAAGGAGAGTTCACCTGCCTCCCTCTGCCTGCAGTGGTGTTCTTCATGCCATCTAGGATGCTGCTGGCCATCTTTGCTCCAGGGGAGATTCCTGGCTCATAGTCAATGTGTTGCTCACCAGCACTCCCAGGCCACCAGGCCCTTTCTGCCAAGCCACTTTGCAGCTGGTGGATCTCCCTGGTCTGTACTGCTGCCTGGGGCTAATCATCATCAGGTGCACTGTTTCACCAAGATTCTGGTTGTCCCATATCTCCAGCCAAGAAGTCATCAGTGTTTTCCATGGTCTCATTTAGCAGCAAGCTTACATTCCACTTCCCCCCTCTTTTTTTTTTTTTTTTTTTTCCTTTTCCTGTAAATACACTCGTAGAAGCCCTTCCTGCTTTCCTTTGTATCCCTCACCAGATTCAACTCCAGCTGGGCTTTCATTTTCCTAACCTTATCCTTGCATGATATAATGTGTCTGTATTCCTTATGGGAGATCTGAAACTAATTCCACCTCTTGCATGTTTCTTTTTTTGTGTTTGAGGTTTGTCTGGAGCTCCTGTTTCATCCTTGCAGGCCTCCTGCCATCTTTCCTTGGCTTCCTGTCTGTCAGGATGGATCATTCTTGAGCTTGGAAGAGGCAATACTGGACTAAATGCTCAAATTTTCTTATGAAAATGTAGAGGATGGAGGTGGTGAGAGAGAAGGAAAGCAGAAAGAATTCTACTGCCTTCCACTGAGGCAACCTGCAGTCATATTAGAGACCCAAGTTCACATGCTGACTCCAGCAGTCACCTAATTTACCATGTGAAGAGAACTGCTCTAATGAAGAGCAATTGTTCTGTAACATCAAATTTACTGGGCCTATTGGACAGATTCTCCGGATGTGGAAACCCTCAGGAAGATTTTGCATCACATCCCGCCCCAGAATTTGGCATCAGTATAAATCTGGAGCTCTGGCCTGTTGACTAACAGGAGGCTCAGTTCCCCAAAAGCTTTTACCTTCAGCCAATCAGAGTCATAGAATCATTAAGGTTGGTAAAGGCCTCCAAGATTTGACCAGCCTTTGACCAGCTGTCACCATATCAACCAAAGAACACCACTAAGTGCCAGGTCAAGTCGTTCCTCGAGCAGTTCCAGAGAAGTATGTAACAGATGTCAGGGAAACCCTTGTTTTCCAAATCCCTCTCTAGTTATGTGTGAGGAGGCACATCAGTCAGTACAGCTGATTGTGCAGTCTCAGATGTTCAGGGAGATTCCTCCAGTTTTAGAGAAAAGAAAGATAATGTTTTGAATACATCTTCTCTTGAAATCTGTTAAGTGCCATGGGGTAATAAATCCTGAAGGGATGAAGAGGCTACCAATAATATTCTTATTAATAATATATTCAATAACTTGAGTTTTAGGTGGCTTTCTTATTTATATTTTTCCCTGAAGAAGAGTGCTGAAATTCAAGAGAGCTGCAGCAATCCTGGAATGTGGAGAGAAGACCATGGAGGTATTGGTACTCCAAGGCAACACGCTGCCAAGGGACGTGTCAGTGGAGTTAGCAGGTGGAAGCCAGTCAAGGAACTTGTAAGAAGCTCTGAGGATTAAGAGCAGGCAGATCAGAAGAGTTACTTTATATAAATGCATTGGTACTCTAGTATAATAGGAACATGATTTCATCCTACTTGCTTCTCTTTATATCCTACAGGAATACCATACTGTCACATCCCTTTGAAGGGTACCCTTCACCTGCTGTCACACTTCAGAGCTCCAGCAGACTTTCACCATCTGCTCGGCTTCTCTGGGCTGCCCAGATGGCGAGCTGTGTCAGCCGGGAGGACGCGGATCGGGAGGATGCGGGCTGTGCGGTCCGCCCGGCCAGCGCAGGATGTCCCGCAGGACGCGGTCCCTGCGAGCCGCCCGGCTCGGCGCGCTTTACCTTCTGCCACAAGGTGGTAGCGCAGCATCAGATTAATGTAAACACGGGGCTTGCCTGAGCTCCTGCCCTCTTACCTGGCACACCCCTACTGCTGGGAAAAATGTGGGCAATTTACTTCCTTTCCACTTACTTTCTAGTTAAAGAACGGCGTGATGTATCAGGCCAAAAGCGGAAAGCATCTGTAAGAATACATATTTGAGAATAAAGAAGAGATTCCATGCCCCAAGGGGCTGTGTGGAAAAAATGAGTGATAAGGGATAAAATCATGTAACCCAGCCTGGAGATTTTGACTTGTTTCCAGAGCTGGGGAGGCCAGATATTATCAAGAGCTGCTCCGGGGGGATGAACCAGTCTGGGCTGCCGTGGTCCCTATAATCACACTCAAGAGGTTGCAGAGTGTGACAGATTGTCCTTTCAAGGCCCACCAGAATCCATGTCCAGCAGCTTTAGGACAATAAGTTGGGCATCTCTCTAGTGAAATATTTGAGCTCTTTTATAAAACTAGTTCAAGTGACAGTTTTGTCCTTGGCATTAGTACTACTACTGATTTCAGACAGTCCCATCTAAAGCCTTCTCCGCTATTTTCACCACTTGATGCTACACACCACACCTGGCAGCGTAACTATGATATATCAGGAAACTACTTTGCTATTGTTATTCCCTTCACTTTACAAACTGCTTTTCCTCACCCAAATTCCGGCAGTCCAATGCAGGTTCATTGACTGCTGTGCCATCACAAACAAGCAGACATTCTCCTTACAGCAGAGGGCCAGGAGTGGAGAGAAACATCAAACCACAGCTAAGCCCATGAATCCATTTTATCATGGACCTATGCTTCATTTCTGATGGGGAACAAGCTCTCCTGCCAGGAATGTGTCTTATTTTTCAGTCTTTTCTACTACATGAGGTAAACTTTCCTTTAAAACAATGTTACAGAGATAACTACTTAGAAAGTTAATAACAAAATAGCTATTACTTTTCATACCATTATTAAAATACAGCCAAGCCAATGAACACCTCAGGAGGATTCATACATGCTCAAATCTTCTTCGTAGAATTAGGTCACAAAATAAAAGTAAATTTTAAGAGGTGGGGTTTTTTTTGGTTTTTTTTAGTCAGTCTTTTGTTCATTAGACAATCAGAGTAAACCTTTCAAGGTGACATCCTACCCCAGTGAATTGTGCTCACTTCTGGGATATGTAACCTAATCAACCTAATCAAACAGGTCTTTGATGAAGACAAAGAGGTAGGAAGAGAGTTTTATATCTCCTAATTAGTGTGGTCTCTATCATCATATCACATAATAGTTAGGGCTGATTAGTAGGGCACTCACTAGACTGCCTAGATTGCTCTCTCTTTCAGCAAGTCACCAAACAAAGTGTCTCTAGCCTCAAAGCCAGGTTGCTGGGCTTCCTGCACAGCGTTGAGAGGACATGGTGTGTTAGCACCAAAGAGAGCAAATGAAGGTTTTCAACCTGGCTGGTACCAGCATTTAGTACTGGAACAAAATTCCCTTGTTTGAGTTTATTTACCAGTAATTCTAGGTGGTCTCCCATCAAAGTGCTGGAAAGTCCTCCTCAGTGTCATAGTGACTGCCCACAATCCTTACAATCAAGACAAAGTGTTGCACAAACTACGCAGGCTCTTTGTTCCCCAGGGCATCACTACATACCATGGGTCTGACTACAGCCCTTCATCTCTTACTGTAACTGTAGTAGGAGGCCTTCATTTATGTCAGAGTACCCTTATAGCATGCTGATAAAGTATTACAAAGTATTCCAAGGAATAGACATAGCTGTCTCCAAGAAATGGAACTGCTGTTCCAGTCTAGTGAAACTATCCAGTTGAGTGAAATTACTTGTACTGATAAAAGCAGTTTTGCCAGTATGCTCATGCCACTGTTGGGGATCTCACGCTTCTGACAGACAGAGCCTGGCAGGAATTTGGAGCATAGATGGGACCTAGATCAAATGAACAATTTGGAGTTAGAATCATATAGCAATGATCCTTTCAAAATGCTTTTATTTACAGAAACCCTTAACTGAAATAAAGTCTCTTAACAGGAGGTCTTGATTACTTTTCCATTTCCAAACCACACATCATAATGGGGATGGAATGTGGTTACCATAAATTGTTGGTTTACAAATCATCACTGACTTGTTAGCTACAGCTAGGATGTTAGAGTTAGAGCAACAGTTTGGATGTGATAAAATAGCAAGGGCCCATTTTTCATGGCATTGTTGGAATGAATATAAATGAATTCTTCCCAGAGATTCATTGTGGTGGTTGTGGTAAATAAAAAACTGCATATTTCCTGCTGATGTTGAAATCAATGGGAGTTTTATTATTGGCATCAGGAGAAGCAGGATTTGACCTTAATAGAAAAGAGAAGAGGAAAAGAGAAAAAGATGAGGAAAAGAGAAGAATGAGATTGAGACTTCTAAAATGACTAGTGCTTCAGTTGCCTGGGTGGAGGCACTTCAAAAGAGGAATCTGAAAAGCAGAAAATTGGGGCCCCTTTTCGTTTGGATTTTCTTCCAAATTTTCTTTTGAATTCTCTGTTTGTGAACACTGAAACTGAGGAATAACCAGTAATACTCAATGCTGAAAATGCAGATTTTCAAATTTTCCTTTTTCTTGGAAATGTTTCTGCCTCTCTAATGGCACTGAAGAGTTCTCTTACTGAGTTTTGGATGAATCCTGTAAAAATCAACAAAGGCATTCTTTCAAGGGAAGGCAGCACAAACTTCCTTCCATACCTGTATTTATGTCATGACACAGATCACTGTTGGTCATTTAACCTTGCTAAAGCAAAATACATATTTGTTAATAGGCAGAATTAGAAACCTTGCCTCTGTCATAGAGGTAAACCTTTACGGGAGAAATTCTGCGTTAGAGAAACAAAGATTTAGCCCAAAAGAGGTCACTACACTCATTTAACTTAAAAGACTAAACTATACAAATTTATGTATTTCTCCTCAAGTACTCTATAAAAATAGATTAAACCAAACAAAATAACAATGTATGCATTCTCGCCACATGGAACAACATATTACAAACTTTCATCATCACATCAATTCAAAGCGCTCACCAGCATCACAGTTCCTAAATATAGTTATTTGAACATTTAAAAGAGCAAAACCTAGTCCTCTAAATTTGACAGAAGAATTTCCAATTACTTCATAGAGACCAGAAAAGAAAATTAGCTGAGTAAATTTAGTATCAGTGGTGTTTTGTTAGTCTCTATTAGCTGAACATTTAGTACTTGCCCACTTAAATTTTAACACAACAAACATATTAGCATCCTTTCAAAGTGTAGATGTCCTTAAAAGTCGCTAATGGAGGTTGCAAATAAATATACAAAGAGCAAGTTCAAAGAATAAATCTTCTGGCCAAAAGAAGTATCTGTCCATTTGATTGATGTTTTATCCTTCAATACCCACAAACCACATCTCCTGAAATAGAAGTCTATATCCAAGGACTCTGATCTTTAATGTTCATCAAACTACTCATGTCGTAATGCAAGGCAGGATGAATTTAACCTCTGCTAAACCACCCCACCCCCCCCAGGATCTGCAGTATAAGTGAAATGGACTCTAGCATATTGAGAGGGAGAAACCAAGCCCAAAAACACTCTTTTTTTTTTATTGTAAAGGGCTAATGGAGTTCATTATTTCCCATCAGACATAAATTTTTGGTTATCTATGCAAAATCCTCATTAGTTGCAAGAAAGCCCTTTAAATAGCATGTTGTCCCAGTCAGATGAGGAAGGTTTGTAAAAGAAAGTTGTGTCTAATAAATGTCATTTTTCCTTAACAGATTCGGACATTGTTGAACTCTAGGATGTAGGAGCAGATGATCCAACTGAGATTAACACAGGAAATCCAAGAGGAATTTAATCCAATCCTTTGAACTTTCAGTAAGATTACTGAACTGTGAAGTACACAAGAAGCTATGTTGACTATTGTCATATTTGGCTAAAGACCCCTATATTTTACCAAAAATTTTTACTCATTCTCTAGAAAATGATCCTTTATACCCGAAGTGTTTCTGTTGCTGCTTGAAACAAACAGCAAACACAGTTGAGACTGATTTTGAAGTGCTCTTCTTGAAGAAAATATTGTGTTCTAGAAAATCCTAACCAGCCAAAATTTCCCCCTCCCAGGGCAAAAGGTAGTTCGTGCTTCTCAGAAGGTGCACTTAAATTTATTAGTTCCATTTATCCTTTGCCTGGACAACTTATCCCAAATCTTATCACTCGAGTACACAAGGTCTCTATTGAAGAGGCAGCCATTGCCCATTTCACTAATGTAATAAATTTGTTTCTCATTCCTCCAGAATGGAACAGAGGTCTTGGGTCCAAAATAGCAAAATGCATGCATTCCACAACAGGATGATTTTCCTTGTCAGTGCACTGCTTTACAGAGTATTTCAGAAGGAAGCATTTCAGCTTCACTGCTTTCCCCTGACCACTGGGATGTTCAAAAGAGAAGCTTTCAAACTGGTATCTTGGAGGTGTGTGGTCTCCTTTTTTTGGAAATGGATTTGATTGCACTAGTTCAAATTAATTACTGTGACTATTTACACACTGAATAAGTCTGGACTATGGTTTTACTAGGTGGTAAAATTTCCCAGACTCATAATGAATAAAGGTACTGCTATTAGAGGAATTTCAAAATGTTTCAACATTTCTCTACGTGGCAGATGGAATGGTTTTGCAATGTAAACTTATCTAACCTAAGCTGCCTTGCTTGCACACCGGTAGCTGACTCACTGTGCCAGCAATGAGCTTAGTCAGGGCTAATTTGCCCATCTTGAGTGAGTTTTGCAGCCTCTGCTGAATTTTCTGCTCCCATGACCAGAACTGCCCTGCTGGCACTCATCTGCAGCTGGAGGCCAAGTCTGCCACCTCCACGTTTCAGTGGAATCACAGCTCACTCAAAACTCACTCCTAAGATGTCCTAGTATGTGCCATAGTAATACCAGTTAATGAAGTACTTGCCTGACCTACATCAGTTTTATTAAGAGCAGAACAACGCAAAAAAGCAGGCTTGGGACTCCAGGAAATAGGGACCAGAACATTTAGTGGCTGTGCAGACCTTCGATGGCAGAACAAGTTGTCTTTGAATGTACTAAAATTCAGGCATAACAAAGTCATTTTCTCTAACAAGGTGTTTGCGTCCAGTTTGCCCTAACTCCGTACTTTTCATATGTTTATTTGCCAGTACCTGAGCAGTTCAGATAATGACATTATTTCAGGATTATCCTTTTATCCACAAGCACTTCCACATCCCCTTTCAACTACACTTTTCTCCTTGGACTCAATTCTTGGTTAGACAATGCCCATATTTCAGCATTCTGGGGCTTAAGAGAAATGTGCAAGTGCTTCTTAAAAGCCACAGTTAATGCAGAGAACTACTCCCAGTCAAGCAGCGGGCTGGGAGGAGGGTTCATTGAGACCTCACGTTTGGGAGCCACTGAGGGAGGCAGCCAGCACAATCCTAAGGATGTCCAAGAAGTTGACAGACTCTGTAGAAACTCCTGTGGAGATCAGAAGATGCTTCAAACTGAGTGCTTCTCACATCCTGCTCGATGGATATAATAGCAACTGTTCAGGCATCTGGTAGCCTTTGGCTATGTGCTTCCAAAGGACTGTGTAGTGCTGCACACTGGTCAAACAGCACAAAGGCTCTTGGGTCTGTGGTTTATAAACAATGCACAAGCCAGAATGTGGTATTTGGAAAGCTGATGTGTTTGTAATGCATGTAGACGTTGTTGTAAGTAATATCTAAATTATAAACACTACACCCCCCTCCACCTTCCAAACCGAGTCCAAAGTACCAGTCCTTGCCAGGGACAAAAAAGTAACCCAAGTTTGGAGCTTCTCGGTCAAGATAGTTTTGAGTCATGACATTTCTTTAAAATAAACATCAGGAAATTATCCAAAAAGTGAGATCACCCCACTTTGTAAAATATCTTTCTATCTCCCAAATATTTTGCCTAGTATCAGTCACGTTTTCCTGGAAAACTGTAGTCTGACAAATGTTTCCCTGTGCAATTTCAGGTGGATTAATTTCAGTTTGACAAAGTCAGAGTGGGGTTCAAAATCAACCTTAAAATGGAAGATCTTGCATTAAACTAAATTATGGAAGAGCTTCTCCATCTTGTATTTTCTCTCAGCCAGCTCGCAATAACTGTGCCTCTACTACTAAGCATCCAAGCCAGAAAAACAGAAAGACAAAAGCCAAAGCCAAACCAAAAGACAAGAAGCAGAGACAGCAAAGAAGACAGAGAAAGAAGAAAACAACACTACCTCACATACAGACCTTACTCTGAAAGCTCAAAGATAAGAAAAACAGCCTCTGTTATAGTCAATTTCAACATTAGGGGATGACAGAAGCAGCAGAAATGGCAAAGCATCCAACCTGACCTACTGTCAAGAAAAGCTAATTTAAAAAAGATGGGAAAAATATGAGAAGTTTGTCACTTTAAAAGGAAAAAGTAATTTTTAATACTGAGTGTATGCAAACCAACACAATATTCAGAAGTTGGATCAGATCCATATCAAAGTAACTCAGCCTATAATTACATGAGAGTCAAAAACCACCAAAATGCATAATAAAGATACTGTAGAGTACTTTGTCTTTTGTGGAGCAAGTCCATTCATGCCACCAAATAAGGAAAAAAAAGTTAAAACTAGTTCAGCATAATGATTACCAAAAGGGAACCATAATGGATGGGAATGGGCAGAACTGGGAAGGAGACAAGAAAATGGGCTGAAATTAACAGCAGTAGTGAGTGACAAAAATGAGGCAGCTGTGTATGAGACTGACACCTGAGAAAAATCTATAACAGACAATCACATCTTGAAGAAATCCCTATATCTAAGTTTGCAGAGAAAGACAGTATCTCACATCAGTACACCTAATACCATTAGGGACAGAAAAACATGCCTTCAGAAAAATAGATCAACCTTAAGGTATGAAATGGGAAAAGGATTTTAAATGCCCTGAAGGTTGTTTGAATCTCCAACAATATAAGTTGGAATAACAAGCATACCACCATTTCCCACAAAATTAATTTTACCTGTATACTTAACCCGTAATAGTTGTATCAACAAGTCACTAGGAATCCCCAGAACAAAGGGTCATATATAAATTGATCCATCTGCACTGAGTAAAGTGAATGCACATCTAATTTCATCAGCTGATAAATCACTTCTGGATCTGCCCAGCAGCAATTCTTAGTCCTAATTCCTTGACATTAACCTATCATTTTAGGGGGAGCAGGATGAGGCAAGCTTTGAAAAATCATACCTATTTCAAAGAAAAAATTCTGTGCCTTATAGATATATCCCATCATTTAAAAATCAAACAGCAGAGTGCATGAATTAACTCCTTTTTGTGTGTAAAACATCAAATATTTTTCACATTTCTTCATCAGACTTTGAACTGTATATCAAAAGAAAAGAAATGGAGAACAGGAAAGCAAAGTTATTGCTAGCTATTCTAGCAATGGCAAATGGAATGATCAAACCAGGTAAAACCTACTATGTCTTCAGATTGCACATTTATACTAAAGGGACAGCAACCTTCTGTCCCCAGAAGCAAGTTTTTTTTTTCTTCTTGTAGACATCTCATTTAATCTTGGAACATAAATAATAATCCTGAACTTCCTGCATTTTATCCTAGATCTTCTACTGCTGTCAATGGGAGTATTGAAAGAGGAAGGCATAGGCACTGGCCTAAAGCTTTAGTCTAAAAGATCTAAGTCCATGTCCATACCATTTTCTATGTCTGAAAAGTGCCCACAATTTTTGGGTAAACTATAAAAACAATTAAAATAATTGTGGTGGTCTTGCATTGTTTAGATTGTTTTCTTTCCACTCTCCAACCTCTTAGTGTGAGCAGAGTCATGACAATGATCTATTAGAGCTGGGGCCAGACTCGCTACAGAAAACTCAATATGACCCGAGAACCAAAACTCAGTCACAGCCTCAAACAGCTCAGGGGTGAGATGAATTCTTTGTTTATCCTGTATCCTAAATACATCCAAATTATTTCAGTATCCAGATATCTACGTGGACCACTTAACTCCCTCTTGAACTCTCCTTAGTGCTTTAAATTGCTTGTCAGCCACATGTGAAAATATCTAGCTCATCTAAAATTTACATTCCAGAGTTTTCTATCACTGATTTCTCTCAGCAGTAAGGATTCTTCTGATCTTAGTGCCACTGAAATGGTGGGACTGAATTTTGCATATACTTAGAATTGTGTTTGGAGCAGAAATGTAATGAGCCCTGGGTCAGAATTTCAGCAGTCCTTTATTTAGGGCATCATCATGGGGGAGGGCTAGCTGAGATAAGGTAATATGATTGCTGTTGCTGTCAAGAGGACAGATGTCAACATTGCCTCTCCTTTTCACAGAAACATACCTGGCTTTATGAAGAATAGGTTAGCAAATATTTTAATACAAATAGCAACCTCAGCAGAGCTGCCAAAGCAGGCTCCAAAGAGACTGACTTGTTTACAGTCTGGACCAGTGCCTTAAAACCTGACGTGCTTATTCAACAGAAAATTAACCCCAAAACGGGTATCACCATTACTGCAGGGAGAAGCTCCAGAAAGATAATATCCTAACTCACTCCAGCTGAACTCAGGACATTGTCCACTTTTTATCACATCCAATGCCCTTGTAGTCATTCAGAATAAACAAGCAAATAAAGAAGTGAGGTATATCACATGTGATAGGTTGGGTCACTGGGACTGCAGAGATGTTTGGATCTGGCCCAACCTCCTGCCTTCACTTGAATTACTACTGGAATCTAACTTCTTGCATTGTTTTAAGAGACTAAGTTGTTCTCTCTCTGTACTTTGGTCATCCCAACTCAGATGTTATCTCTTTCTTTCCCACTCTAGTTTTTGGCCACAAAAATATACATGAAGAAGAGTGCTGAGAAGAGCCTTTTTTTCTCAGCTGCAGTGTGCGTGTGTGTGTCTAGGGTATTGTTCTCCCCGAAAAGCCTTTAACAAAAAGTGTCATTTATGAGGTCATTTGTTTAAGAGGTTACTAGTGATCCTCATGAAAATGAATACTGCTGTAGATTTGACCTTGGAAGCAACATTAGCAATACCAAACTGGTGTAGGTAAAAAAAGAGAGAAGAAATTATTTCCAAAGTTACTGTAGACATGAAGTGACAGAAGAAACTTTCACAGGGAATGGTCACTGGTCTGGAAAAGTCACTCTGCAGAGGTGTCATAATCTTTAGCTATCAAATTTCTTGGAAGATGGAGAGAAACACTGGTCCTGGAATTATTATGCAAAGGCCTGTAATACTGGATTTACCAACAGAGACCTCGACCAGCTTTCATTGCACAAGTCTGTTCATTTTGAGCAACTCCATGTGGGAGCAAGAGAGGCAGCTGAAGAGGAACAGGTATGAGCCAGGGCTTTCCTGTGTGACCTGTTGCCAGAACTCTGTGTGAGACCACACGTTGCCCTGCATCCCAGTTCTTTGAGAGGAACTGACCTCAGACCTTTATACAACCTGGAAACTATAGTAATTAGATTTGTATTTCATGCAAGACTTCATTTTCCTAACAAAACTTTTCCAGAAACTAGGGAAAAAATGGTTTTTTCCTATTCCAGATTATTGCTATCCCAAACTACTGGGATAATGCCACTGATATTAAGAGGCAGCAGTTGTGATCTAGAAGAAAGGGTGAACACAGGGAGTTATTGCTTGGGGTGGCCAAAGGTGATAATTTGTGATGGCCACCTTTGATGACCAGCATGGAGAGACATCAGTTACTTCCTTGTTCATCTTCTCTTTCAGTGGTTTTGTAGTTGGACATGAAGGCTTTCTGGGGCTGCAGCAGCATGCCATTTCTTGTAGGGATGGCATAACAATCTCTGTCAAAGCGGTGAACTCCTAAAGAATGCAAAACTGAAGCAACCTGCAGTTATCAGGTCACAGGGAATTTTGTGGATTAAACACATAATCCAGCTGGGATTTGGTGAGAACTGAAAGCACATACTCTCTTCCACTGAAAATACCTGCCCGCTCTTCTTCGTACTGAAAGTGGAAGAGAACACAATGAAAACGGAAAGGTTTCTCACAGTAACCTATAAAGCTTTTTAAAGGCATCCTATCCCTTTTATAGAATTCTGTAACTGTTTAAAAACAAAACCAGAAAAACCCAACACTGCTTCCTCTTGTGTCTGTATTTTTAGAGTACTATCCACAGAAACTTATTAGAGCCAACCCCACTAAATTCCTTACAATTGTCCCACAAGGGTGGTTCTCAAAGTGAAAAAGGAGAAAAATGCTGGCAGTTTATGTAATGTCTTTTTCAGTTATACAATCTGAGAAGATATCTAAGAATTTTAATGGTGTACAAGTCTCTGGTGACAAGAAGCAGTCTGGAAGAGCCTTCTCTACAAACTTAGCCTTGTTTATCTGCCTGTCCTCTTGTACACTCTTGTCCCAGCTCTCTCTCTGCTCCTGAGAAGACAAAGAAAAAAAAATACATTCTCATGAAAATAACAGACTGAACTAGAATGCAGTATTTGAACAATGGAAAAAAAACCTTATACATTTTATAAGAGCTGCTTCTGGATCTGTTTTGCTTGAAACAAATATTTGCTTACCAAAAAATCTGTTTGGGTTCAAGTGGCATAGTAAAATGTTCCCTAAATAACCCTTACTCAATTTCCTGCCTTTTCTATAAGAAGCCCAGCTTCTTTAACCTTTTCTATCAAAACTCAGGAGCATATCCCCTCTTCTCTCCCCTGCACCATATATAATCTGGAATTCTGGACCTTGAAATGCCCAACTTGTACCCTTCTTGCCATTTGATGACTCTACCCCTGTACTATTTTTCTTCCTCACGTCTGATACAAAATGTTAAGCATTTGTGACCTTTAAACATCCTGCATAGTTCTCCAGCTCTTTATGTGATCCAGACTCATCTCCACCTCCTCTTAGAAAATCCTGTGCATGCACCTGGCGTGATTACATCAGCATATCTGCACACAGCTGAGCTAACACATTTCAGTGAATCTACTGCAGAAGCAAAAGGAAATTAATACCTCTCCTTCTGTCTGCAATCCAACAGTTGCTCCACCATGGTATCCATTTGGCATTAAATAAGAGTTATCTGCAAATGCATTTCACTGCTACCTGAATGCCATGATGTGGAGCTGGAAAAGAACCAGCCTGACAAGACTTTGATGGTGGCCACTGAAAAATAAAACTATTTCATTTCCCCATGCTTGAAACATCACCTCCTATTGGTGGTTTTTTTTTTTTCCTTCCTTTTTTACAAGATGAAGTAGCCACATATTCCAGGAGTAATATGTGAGTAAAGCAAAAGTTGTATGAAAAACACATACCACTCCATGAAAGCTACTACAGAATTCACATTACATGCAGACAGCCCAGTAGTTGTATTTCTCAAGAACAGTGCTACACATATGGTATTTTTCAATGTTATTTTACAGCACATGAGTAGGTGACGCCTCTTTCTTTAACCTGGACAACGAGCATGCAGGAAACACCAGAAAGAGTCACAAGGGTCATATAAATGTACATGCACAGCAGTGCATTTGATCTTTAATCCTGAGTTTCACTGTGCATACATAGACCTTTTTCCTTCAAGGGTAGAGGGCTAATGGATTGAAGGTTCTGTAAATAACTCCTGACTCCTGCTGACCAGGACAAACCAGTGAACAGAAACACGTGTTCATCACAGGCACTGGTTAGCTGAAGGAGAGCAGCACTGTAGGAAAACAAGTGTTACTAGGAATAAAAAGTCTGCTCCAGATTCTTGTTCTGAACTTGACACCAGAGTACCAGGAAAGTCTCTGTGGGAGAGTTTGGAAGACTTCAATTCATGTCTGGTGGAGCAAACAGCAGTTGTAAAATCTCAAGAGATGAGGGCCACCCAGAGTGTGTCAGTTTATCAACTGGACAGCTGTGGTGTGTCTACAAATGCCAAACCATAAGCACATTGGCAGGGGAAACAGGAATTGTGGCCAGCACTCGGAGAAGTGGCTCCTGAGTTTCTGAATTGCCTGCCTCTCAAAGCACACTTATGGTCCAGGCCAGCCTGCCAGCTCCGGCAAGACTACTGTGCAGCAGCTCAGGCACATAAACACCCCTTACAGCTGGCACCACAGCCTTCGGGATGGGCTCTGGATTAGAGAGGATGGCAATTTGGGAATACTGCAGCACTCAGCCCAAGTCCCTGCATTGGACAGGGCAGCAAGATAACAGTGTAAATGGAAAGACCTTATAGATGTATTGCTCTCCAGCTTGAGAAACAGCACTTTGGGAGCTATGAGCAGCATAAGAAAGGGACTTTCTGGTGGGAGAGAAACCACTGAGAGACTTGATCAAATGATCTGGGATCATGGGACTGGGAGCAGAGCAGTAAAGCCACTTTTACGCACCAAAGTGGTCTTACCAAAGAAAAGAGAGCCACGTGTCTTCCATGCAAGAGTCACTTGCTGGTGATGGCCGTATTTTCCACTCACTGGAAATCTGAAAATCAAAACAAATTACTCAAGAGAGAAAGGCAGAGAATTATGCCTCAAAGAGAAATTTGGGCTACAGTGACAACATAACCAACGCCGACAACAAATGCCCGAGGAAAGTGAACATGAAGTAGATTAAAAATTGAATGAAGTGTTATCCAAAACATACACAGTATTTTATATCAGCCTTAGGTGTCCCTCAGATACTTTATAAGCTGTAATATTTATGATTATTGATGTTTATAGTAGTAGCAGTAGCAGCATTAATGTATCAGTACTGTGAGGAGAGGAACTCTGTTTCCTAGTGTATTCCTAGTGGAGTTCTAGTAAATCCTGGAGCATTCCACGTAGTCTATTCCAAAGACATTGACTAGGGCTTATTTTGTCAGGATTTTAAGCTCCTAACACTGGAAGCAGGGGCACAGGATCATCCAGGCTTCTTAAAATCCTCTAACCAGTTAAGAGCTGGGTAAAGGCACGGAAAAATAGGTACTGTTGTTGCTGATCCTCTGCTATCCTCAGGGCTGGCTTTGTGGGCTGTCAGGTATTCTGGACAGAAGCTTCCTCTTGCTTTTCTCTACTTTCTTTGGAGAAGAATACAAACCAGCAGGCTGGGATGCTGGAAATGCCTGCAGCTCTTCTGAGGTTAAGGGAGAGGAAAGGGGGTCTTTAGAGGCTGACAAAAGACCCAGTCTGCCTCTCCACTGACTTTGCTTTCCTTGTGAAGAATCAGTGTCCCAAGAATCCTTGAAGTAACATGGACACGTCTTCCCTGCAAATATGGAGAAATAACATTGGGGTATTATATCAACCAGGAATCAAGGACGGTGGTGCTGGATCCTATTGATAAAAGTTTGCAGCGAGCACTCAAATGTTCCAAACTCCATCTTATGTCATGACCACAACACAGAGAACAGCATAGACTGATTTAAATTTGTTTCCCAGAGAGAAGATGAATCGGCACGTGGTCCACATCAGGTGGGTTGAACTAAGTGATCATTAAGGGTCCCTTCCAATCCAAACCATGATATAATTCTATGATCTCTGCAGTTCTTCAATAGGCATTCTGTAGCTAGCAGTTTGGGAGATGGACACTGGAGCCCATCAGGAAGCAGGAGGTGATTGGGTATATCAGGGAACCTCAAGGTGTGGGCTACTGAGAGAGCGAGGGGACCCCGGACTGTTGTTCTGCTTTTCTGTTCCTCCCCACCAGTGAGATTTTGTGTGTACTTCTTTGTGACTGACCCCTGGCCCAGGCAGCTGCTCCAGGCTGGTGTGAAGGAAGGCAGGCAGGGCTAAGCAGGCTCCACCTCTGGCCATGAACACAGTTGCCAAGTGGCACTGTCAAGGAAAATGTTAACCACCTAAAAAATGTGGTCCTGGCACTCAGCTGATGAATCCTTTCTCTCTGTGAATCAAGAGGATGTGGGACTGTCTGACATGGAATGACTCTGGTCATCTTAATCCCTGGATCTCTCATCATAATCACAGAAAAGCATGAAAAAGGGGAAAACACCACAAAACCAACCTCACTTGCTAACTCTTTACCTGTAAATGCCACATGTATTAAAAAAAAATCTTTTGGCTACTGAGATCAGAGGAAGCAGTCAATTTTGCCTAAAAAGTGTGAAGAGAATGAACTTGCCCTTTGAAACTTTCTTGGGAATATTCAAGCACTGCCTTGCAAAAGAAAAATATCTGTCTTATTAGCTACAGTGCATAGCTACAGATTTTGTTAGGACAGCTCTAACAGGACAGAAGGGGGAAGAGGTTGATGATTAGTCATTAATGAAATGCAGCCACAAAGAAGATGACAGCTATGACTCTAGCATGTCTTGCTAAAGAAAGGGAAGCATTATTGTCATTCCAGAAAGCTTTGGCAAGCCTCCACTCCGAATACAATACAAATCTGACCACCCACGTGTGGCAAAGATGAAAATGAAGCAGGTAAAGAGAATGGCCACACAACTGATCTGAAGCTGCCTGGTAGAAGAAGATCTAAACCAACTGGTTGTTCAGCCCAGCAAATCAAAGGCTGCTGGATGTCCCAATGATCATGAGTTCAGCAGACATAAGGAGAAGTGCAAAACTAGATGGAGAGAAGAAATTTGAAAATCTAGACAATAACAATGACAGCCGTTGCACATTGGCTATGACTAAAGTTAGGCTGGAAATGAAAAGGTTTCAAATTTCTGGAAGAATAAGTGGAGCTTTGGTGCTCTTCTCCCTGCAATCCCCACTCTCTGCTGTTGATGGTCTCACTGAGTGGCTATTGGTATTTCTCCTCTGTAAATATGAGCCAAGATTACCAACTGGCTGTTGGACTGAATGGGGACTCAAGCTTCCGTGGTTCCCAGGAAATCACATTCAGTGAGCTGCAGCTCTCCTGTGCACTAGGGGTGAGCAGGTTTTTCCCTATCTGTTAATCCATAGTAAAGTCAAAGGGCTCACGTTCCATCCCTCTCTCTAATACAGAATTCAGATTTACAGAGAAGAACATATTTTTTTCCCTAAAAAAGACACCCCACAACTCTTAATGGCAAAACCACAATGTTTTTCCCTATAACAATGAAAAAGACATAAGGAAAATCAGATTTTTAATAAGGACATATAATTCAACAGAGGCACTGAAGATGAGGCTGGATAATTTAAGATTATCCACCATCCATTAAAAAATATTTTTCTTACTAACTGCTCCATACCAATTATTGAAATATCATTCATCCATTCCATTCAGTGCTTTCATCTCTGCCACACATTATAAAATGTGATACCAAAGATAAGAAACTATCAACAGCAGCTGCACTGCTCTCAATAAATCTGCTTTCTACTCTTCTAAGAAACAAAACCAACATCTGGATTAATCTTTAGTTATCTGCAGTAGCAAATCCTTATCTTTAGTCTGAATTCTGGAATAAACTCATATAAACAAAGACTAGTGTAAGAATATTGAAATGCATTTTATTTATCTGCATGAGCACATGACATTTTGCCCATAAACAAGGGAACTGTCATATTTAAATATTTCTCCAATAGAGTCATAAATCTCTCATAAATGAAAGTCTGAGCTCTCTCTTTGAACTTTATCTTGCCCTTACAGAAATGTATTGTCTATGGTTTGGTCTTTTGATTATCTTTTTTTCTTTAGTTGTTTGCTTGTAGTTTTGTCTGCTGTCTTACAGTTGTCTGTGACTTGTTGAGTAATCCTATGCTACAAATGAAGACACAATGTCTTCAAATATAGGTATATAGGAGGATTTACACTGGAAAAAATGTATACTCATCATCCTTATCCCAGGTCCAGTGAAGTCAGAAGCAGTTTTTACCCATTCCATTTATTTTTAATTAAGCCTTCTAAAAGCGACTGGCTTTTTTTCCCCCTCACATATATAGAGATGATGTGGTATGTAAAATTCAGGAAAGTTGTTAGAATGTGTTCCATAGGTCTGGTGAAATGCTTGTCTTCATAGCTTAATACTATAGAAAAGAAAAACAAAACAACAACAACAAAAAGGAATTTCACTAGAGCCTACTGGGTCTTGAAAAAGCTAGTCCTGGAATCCAAGAATTTTACTCATTAGGCTGTGGTACTATTCAAAATACAGCAGCAAAATGTTGAATGGTGATATAGTGCCATTTATTCTATACTGCACCAATAACAAAAGACTGGAAATCCAGCCACTTCTGCAGGAAGGTTCTCCTACAATCTGTATATTTCATACATCTCCCCTGAAATCCCTAAAATTTCTATAGGGAGGTTACATTTTCACTTTCTCTTCTGCTGTCCATGATCAAATGTTATAGTGCCAGACATCATTGTTGGCCATGAAAGGATTCATGTGTTCATAACATGAATGGATAGTATTGCCATGAGACAAAAAGCTGAAGGAGGGAAAAAACAACTCTATTAACAGCACCAGAGAAAACAAATTCTCAATAGCCAATATCTCTGTAAACCCTCCTCCACCACAGCTTTTATAAGCACTGTATCACAAGACACTAGTCTTTGCCAGAGACAATCCCCCTCGTTATCCAGGGCGAAGCCTGCAGGAAAAGGTTGTATAGACTCTGCTGGCTTTCTGAGTTAAGTGTCTTGTTATCCATCCTGACATAAAGGATGTGGGAGTGATCCCCAGAGAAGGGCTCCAGAAGACAGGCGGAAAAATCTGGCGGAAGGAACCCTACAGCCAGACAAGCCTGGGGAATTGGCAGAATATATGTGAAGTTATTGCTAATGCATGGATAAGTAACAAAAGCCCAGAACAGATGGACTCTTGGGATCTAGCTTCAGATCCAATAGGAGTACCACTCCCCATTCTCTAATCCCATGCCACCCATACCAGGCACGTTGAGGACCAGTAGGGTTCTCTTCCGATGTACTTGAAGCACATCCAGCCATTGTCGCTTTCAATACCTCTTTGTAATGTCTGCAGCCCTAGAGTCGCCCTGTAGGAAGCAGCTGCTGTATGAAAAGGGAATGAGCTTCCATGGAAAAAAAAAAAAATAAAACAGCTTCTGTCATTGAAAATAGTCATTACTTCACCACTCAGCATGCTAAAACATTAAATACAGGAAATTGCCTCTCTCAAATCTAGTATTGCTAGACATATCAAAAATACACAGTATTTGCAGGGCTCCATCTTTGCTAGTCTCAGTTTAGAAACCAACTCAGGGCCCCTGTGGAGGAAGCAAGAAACTCTATGCATACATCTAATGACATGGACACTAGCAGCAAGGCCAGAAGTCAGCAATGATGACAATTAGGAAGACCAGAAAAACCTCATTAAGGAGCAAGTCATTCCAATGGTGACAATCATGCCTTCCATAGAAGACCAGAGCCCAAGACAAATTTCATGCACCCATCTGTGTAGGTTCATCACAAAAAAATTGAATGATGCAACAGAAAACCTAGCAGACCTCCTAGATCATCTCGAAGAAATATTGCTCTTACCAGTGCCTTATCATGATGTGGAGATCTTTCTAGTCATGCTCCCTAAGGACTATTTACCTCAAAATGGTTCTTGCAAACTACCACAAAGCACAAGCCAAAAACTGTGAAAAAAATGTCAAAAAGAATTTTCCTCAAAAGGCACTAAAGCCTGAGTAAGAAATCCTTGCAGCTTTCTTTTCATCCTTTCCTTTTGGCCATGTTTTTGTGTCTTTTCCCTGGACGTGTACTGTCCTAACTCAAAGCCAGTGAATAAATAAATGTATGTGCACATATGTAGTAGGGTTACTGAATGTTGAGGAGGGGAAGGAAAATTTACCAGGTCAAGTTTTCAAATCTGAACTATATCTCCCTCTAAAAGATACCATAGCAATCAAAATGAAAAAACATGTTAAATAAAGCATTTTCTAGGGAATAATTTATGGCTGGGATTATACAGGAGGGGCTTGAAATAAAAGGGAAAGATTCAATATACGTCAATAAATGGGGATCCAAAGTCATTGGCCTCTCAAACAGGGAAGATTCCATCCCCATGGGTCAATGGTAACTCTGAATTCAGCTGGATCCAAGGGCCAGTTCCACTGAGTCAGGGTATGACCTCTGGCCTGAGGCAGCTCTTCCTGAGCCCCAGATTCCTCTGAGGGCTCTGTCCAGGGAGAGAGGCAGCAAGGCTGCTCCATGCCATATTAGACTAGAAGCAGCTCTTCTTTTAGGCTCATGGGTTTGGAGGTGGTTTTGCCATAAAGGAAAGCAGTAACTGGGCCTCACATGAGTGTGCTAATAAACACAAGCACAGTCTCAGAGAAGTTCTGCTAAGCCCAGTAGCCTATCTCTGACAATAAATGCCTAATTAACTCTTTAAAGAGAAGGAAAAATACACTGTATCAAACTCCCAGAGCTCCTTTCAAGGTCAGCATTTGGCAAAAGATATTCTGATCAGTGTTACTCCTCAGAAAATACAGGACAGCACGTATGGGAGAAGTAGCATCTCTGAGGCAGCATGTGTCATTTCCTCTGTATAGAAGGTCTTAATGGGAGCAATCACTGAATCATTGATTTTTCTGGGGTACTGCAAAAAAGAGATATCTCAAAAGAGAATACACTTGCATTAAAAAAAAAAAAGGAAACCAAACCACACCACAAACTCCACAAAATTCCATATTCCCTTGAAATACTTGCTGTAGGAAATCTGATTAAATTAACAGCAGTTGTTCTTTCTGCTCCTCTGAAATTAAAATCTGTGAGTTTCTATTATTTATTCACCTTCTCATCATGAAATGTGTAGAGGGGCTTTAACCTCAGAAATATTTATTATCAAGAGACAAAAAATGGTTTCTTTATGTATAACACAGTAACTCATCTCAGTCTTTCTTGCATCTGATCTCTATCACTTCTAAGTCAAGGGCCAAGTCTGTAGTAGGAAAAATAGAAATCACTTTAATCTATACTGGAAGAAATGAATATTTGTTTTAGTTGACAAGCTGGCGGGAACTCAGTAGAATAAGTTAAGAGACAAATCTCAGAGAAGGTTATTTATTCTTGTTCAACCACAGCACAGATTTCCTGATGAAGTTGGAGTTCTGGAATGCTTGACCAGATCTCTGTGAACCTTGTTACCAAGGTTGAAATGATCATGAATTACTGTTGTACTCATTAGTGGAAGTTCTTAGAGGCATTAAGTCACCTACTGGCTGACCTTCTGAAGTAGATTTACATTAACCAAGACTCAAAAAATACCAATATCAGCATTTAATCACTGAAGATTTTTATATAAAGCTTGCCAAGTTAAATCAAAGGATTGAATATATCAGTCTAAGAAACCAATATTCACACCTGCTCAAAAACCTCATTATTGATTAACTTTTGCTAGCTGTGTTTCCTTTTAATAGATTTATGCCACATTAAAAGTGATAGCAATCTCTGATGGCATAATACAACTTCAATCACTTTTTAAAAGACCGTTTATTTTTGCATGCAGGCAGATGGCCAAAAAGAGCATTTGAGTAGGGACTAGAAGCATTTGAAACATCAGTAGCTAGTTCTTATTTACATCTGAAAAAATGACAGTATAGGAAAGTTGAAAAATGCCAAGAGTAAAATGTCAGCCATACTAAGGTTAAATGACACCAGAACTCCTACCCTGAAGAAGGTTTTTCAGCAAAACTCCCTAAAAGTTTTGTAAAAATTGAAGTGTTGTGGTTATGACAGTTACGTACATCTTAGCAGGCAAGAAGTTTGCATAAATGTTTGAGGTTTTGGGTTAGATTCATTTGAAAGTAAGTAATAAAATTGGAACAATTAGTCCCTTTTCTTCCATATCGCAAAAGTTCAGGCAGTAGTTGGAGAAGATCAGATCTGACCCTTATTTCCACCTTCACAGTGTAAGTTCTAAGTGTACCAAAGAAAACAGCACTGCTCTTCATTATGGTGTCTTAACAGATCCTTTCAAGAACTAATCACATAGATTTCCTAGTGATTTTCCTTTCTATTTCTTTTCCTCAAAATGCCTGATGTAACTTTGTCTTTAACTTACCCATAATAAAATAAACATGACTCCTCTTCCCTGCTGCTGTTTTTAAAATTCTGCAGCTTCAATCTCATACAATTCCCTGGCTTTCAAGCTATCAGCAGAATTTCCCTAGATGTGTACTGATACAGCTCCAGTATATTTTGTTCTTAATTTGTGTTGGACATGAAATTTTAGTTTGGTGTTATGCATTATGGAGAGTCTGGAAGGGAAGGTTGTTCTCTTTGCACTTGGCCCTGAGGGTTGGCAGCAACACTGCAAAATGACTTTATCCCCAAACCAGATGTTCAAGTTGTTTTAATAATATCTTATGTTTCCTTCACAAAGTAAAACAAAAACTCACTGTATCAGAATGTTCCAGTGTTACAGCAATGGGATTTTTGCTGTCTGCATTTTGCCCACCAGATGGTAGCACTGAAATAAAATCAGAACTTTTCTTATCTAAGCACTTATCACTCTCATAGGTTGGACAAAATTCTTCCTTTGCAGCAGTGGTAGGATTTAATTACAGGTAGTTCCCTGGGCATCTGTATTATCTGACACAATACAAAGTAAAATGGTGTAAAGTGGGCCCTCTTCTCTCATGGATTAGGTGATATCTGCTTTACTTGCAGTTTATATCTCTCTTTTTTCTCCTCCATTTCAATTTTGCTTCTCATCATTATAAAAGAGACTATCAAAAGGAATATTATTCACATAATGTCATGGTTAATGTTAACAAACTCTAAATTCAGTAGAGTGGAAAACAACATTGATTTTCTATGAAAACCTTGTTCTTGGTTCAGAGAAGGCTAAAGGGAACCAGAGGACTGCTAAAAACACAGAGTGCAATATTTTGTCTTAGAGAGAAGCTACTTTTGTCTCTGTGTTATCTGCTTTTGTGTCTTATTCATGGACTAAAGATGCCATCCTGATTCCCATTTGTGATAAGAGCATTGCTCAGATGCTGTGAAGAGTAGCTTTTCTCAGTTCATAATGGGTAACAGGAAGCATTGGAACCAGAAGTAACAAAACATCTACCTGAGATCCTTCGAACATGTCTGTGCATATAAGCTTTCAAAGAAAGAAGAGCTTTTAAATACATTTAGTAAATAAAATTCTTATATTTTGTTTTGAATGCTTCATTCAAGTGTCATCCTTAGCAGATTTTCTCAAGAAGAAAGGCTTTATTGAAATCTAGTGATTTTTTTTTACCTGACTTAATTTCAAGCTAGTGGCTATCTAGTTCAAGCTTAAGCACAGTACTGAAATTCTATGAGGAAAGTAGTGCAAATATTTTCAGTGAGATTTGAGTCAGGACCATTTTCTCTTAGGAGGTTTGTTCTTTTCCAGGATTTTGCTCTGTGTAAGTGGCCAATATATCATTGTTTGCAGACCCTTATCTGACACTGTTAAGTTTTAGCAAACACATTTTTAGTCCACAGGAAGGATTATTGTCTTACATTTCACCATGAAAACAAGGCTCTCACTTAGTACTGAAGATGAAGCTGACAACAGTCAACTGCTGCAAAAACAAATCTTCATGAAGTCTAGCTCTACCAAAATTACTGATTTGATGCATTCTTACAATTTTTTCTTTTTACAGAGCTTGTAGGCTGATTGCATATCATTAAGGAAAACTTTTGCATTGTATTTAGTTTAGACCTTAGCATTTTGTCTCCTTTATTGGGGCGGACCTGTCTGAAATTAAAATTCTTGAGAATAAAGCTCTAAGGAACACGGGAAGTCATGAGTTTTCTGGTAGGATCAACACGAGTCCCTGAGGTTTAAATGTAAATGCCAAAAAAAAAAAAAAAAAAAAAAGCAAAGAAAAAAAAGCTTAGCAAATGGTTTGGTGGAGAAGACTACAAATGTCTGGTAAGTATCTCGGTACTATACCATTTGAGGTAGCTGCTGGATTCCTGCCAAGCTTTGAAAGTGAAATGAACCTAGAGTACAGCAGGTTTAAAATATTTTGAATCCATGCCATCAATCTGGAACTTGAGCAGTATTACTCAATTTTCCATACTTTCTTTCTGAACCTGGCTGCACAGTAAGAAAATTTGAAGTGGTTTTCTATAAACCTGGGTGGCTTCATGTTTTTTTATATAGAAACCATTTGAAGTGTTGTTTTCCCTAAGTTTTGACCCCAAACCAGGCAAAAGTTGGTCATTTCAGCTGAATTTCCTTTTGAGGCTTTGGATTTCTTCCAACCTTAAGCTCTCATTCAGGCTGTAGAAGGTTCATATGTACCTTCTTTGTGAACCTGCTAAGTTTACTCATCTCACACAGTCAGAACTCAGAGATTCTACCAAGAGGTGAAGGGAAAAGATGCACAAGGAACAAACAGATCAAGCCTGTAATCCCTCAGCATGAAAAGCTTCCATTATTTTTGTTGAGAGAACCATGCACTGTGCAGATCCATTCCCCCCACCTCTCCATCAGAAAGGGCGATGTCACGGGACAAGGACTCAAAGTTCAATTCCTGTCTCTGATGCAGACTTCCCCTACAATTTTGGATGAGTCAGCCAGGGTAGAAATCCAGGTCACATGGAAATGAATGGCAAAACCCTTGTTGACATGAGGGCAGGATTACGATGAAATACTTGCATTGGAGCTCTTGATCTTCCAGCTGAAGCCCTTTACTTCATGCCCCCTTTTTTTTGTCCCAGCCATTTGTGCTATAAACTGAGTAAGTGTGAGTCTGCACAAGACCTGGAATCGGCAGGAGCTGACCACAGGTGGGGCCTCTGGGTGCTGCTGTCATGCAGATGACAGACAGTAATAAATGAGAGGCACCTGCACTTGACCTGAATGGAAACAGATGGAGAGTACAAGGCCAGAGGATTTCACTGGACGAGATCACAGCACCACATTGTTAAACTCTCCAATGTCCCGCAAACACGCAGGATCTTCCTGTAGACTCTCCTTGCTAACAGAGCAAAGCAGCACTTCTGGCACAACAGAAGATTGTATTCATTGACAGAGTATTCACATTAAAAGCTGGTTTTAATCAATAATTTCTCTTAGCTGACTGGTTGGATCTAGGTACAAAGGTACAATTTAGGTAAGCCAGTAAAACAAAACCATTTTTAAATACATTAATTATAATTTTATAAAGCACTTTGCATCAACAAGTGGACTTTAACTAATGCTAGCAGGAAGTGAAGAAAGACCTGAAAGCTGTGTACTTACTTCCAGATCTAATTGTACCTAACATCCAAATAACTCCATCAGATCATCCTCCAATTTGCAGGTTAGAATTTGCACACTTCCCACTAGATTCACCTTGCTTCTAGACTGCATATTCTGCCTACAGCAGCATAATTCACAACACGTGCTTTCACGTGCCCAGCCATTACAGGGGATGATAAACAAGTAACACTGTCCACTCCTGTGTCTGATATTCTATCCCAGTGCTTATAAGCACGGAAAAGGCCACACATGCTATCACCTGTACAAATACAGCACTGATATTTTCATCAGGGCAGGCAATGGTTCCAGCATATCCAGATACAGCTCTAGCTTCAGTTTAATTCCCTCCCCACCCCAGATATACACATGCACTTCTAGTTTTGTCGTTTCCCCATTCTTCCATTGTCTGGAGGTGCTTCTACTGGTTTGTGTGTATCCTGTCTCTTTCCTTTCACTTGTTTCTTCCAGAAGCTTTCTAACTCTTTACCTTTTTCTGTCTAAAGGAAGGTGACCTTGTTCTAAGCTAAGGAGCAACTGCATCCTCTCTTTTAAAGAGAAGAAACAATGCACTCTTTGGCTGCATCTATGCTAGTAAACTGAATGTGCTAAGGAATGTTCCCTGGCCCACAGCAACATCTGGCACAGAGCAGGCTGCCTCAATCCCGTTTGCTTCCTTGACCCGCCAAACTGGGGCCAGGGCATCCAAACTGCCTACTGAGAGCTGCCCTTGGCATGCACTGTCTCCTGAGCCATATTTGGGAATCATCTAGGACAGTGCTACCTGACCTGGGTCAGAGTGTTGCCAGCATCCATGCTAAAACTTTCGTAGCAAAAGGTGACCTTTGGCTCTCAGGAACATTCCCTGGCATGGCTTAATTTGCAAGAGTCAGTCTAGGCTTGATTCCTGTGCTGTTAGCTAAGCACACACAGATGACACTGTGAACAGTCATATCCTTCTAGTTTCTGCACACCAAATCCTCTAGTGATAGGGATAACTATCAAACCAGGAAAGCCAGAGGTACAACAGCATGGACAGGGAGAGAAAGATCAGATTGTCTGCAGTGGAACAAACAAACAACAGATGGAGGAAAAAAAAAGGAAAAAAAGAGAATAGTTTCATTGCATGGTTTTCACCCCAAAATACTCCTCTTCACAATTCATTGTTATATTTCTCTGAGCTCCTGATTCTTTTCCCATCTCCATGTGTTTTCTGCAGCCCCTGCCACTTCCTCTGTGATCTTTTTTCTTCCCTTCACACCTACTCAAAGCTATTATTTCTGAATCAAATTTGACACACATTTCTCAAATCATTGCTTTTCTTTCCTATGTTCACTTTCCCTGCTTTAAATTCTTCTCTCCTACATATTTTTCCTCCTTCCTCAAAACTACCAAAAGCTCCTCTGTTTGATTCACTTACTCCTTTGAATTGTTTTCTTTCATATCCTTGCTCATATATTGTTCAAAATCTAGAACAATTCTTGGACTTCTTCCTAATCTCACAGCTACTTGTTGTCTTCTCTCGACACGCTTTCCTGCACCCATTCTTTAAAATTCAATTTTAAAATTTAAAAACCACAAAAAATCTTCCCTGTTTCTTTCTTAATCATAACCCAGTTCCATTACCCCCTGTCTTGGTGCCCCTTGACTCTTCTCCCAGACTTTCCATTACCCATACTCAAAAAAAAAAAACCAACAAAACCATAAAACAAACAAACAAAACAGTAAAGGAGAACATCTGAGTTATTTGCAGCCAAGGGGAGCAGAATAGCTTTTCTTACACCAATGCCAGCAGGCTCCATCAGGTGGGACTGTACCACTGGTTCTTGTCAACTGGCAGGTTAGAAAACTTGGTAAACCTTGAGATTTTGCAGTGAGACCTCAGGGAGAGCCTGACCCATCCACAGCCTGACCCTTATTTTCACCCAAGACTTGCAGTTATTTGTTGTCCTTCTTTGGGGTTCTGCTTCAGATGTTCAGTTAGCATTCTTGCTTCATTTGCGTTCATTCCATGGATTATGCCGGTTGATTGTGCTCCCGGAGGCACTGACTCCTCTCTGATGGATATTTCACATTAACTGAAGTCTAAAGTCAGTAAAATATTTAAGCTTGTATCTAAAGATATCTCTGTTCAACAGTGAGAAAAGCTGTACAGAAAGACCTAAGGTGCCTAAGGCAGGAGGTAATCTGCAGCAGACTGAAATGCAGCACAGACAAAATGTCTAAGCACCTACTCAAGTCCTTGTGTTTTGCAGCCTCAAGTCCTGGTGTCAAACCCAGGTGGTTCTGAAGGAGCCCAGGCATGTTTACACAGAAATTCAACCATTCCTGTGAGTGCACTGTGAGGTTTGAAGAAAATACAGAGCACATCTATAGCTCTCCAGTCTTTGTTGCACAGTGGCAAGTTTATCAGTCAAGTTTCAAGTGGCAATTGACAACATCTGCCAACCTTGGAAAGCTCTCAAACAAAAGGGAAGTCCACAAGCAGTCCCAGAAGTCCCACATTTGTTGGACACAATAGCTAAGCTCAAGCAGGAATGACTGGTAATATGCTATGGTTTGCAATCTACAGGAAACCAGAATAATCTGATGGTCTGGAGAAAACATTTCGACATTGTTCATTCATATGTGGCTTGAACTATGAAGCTTTTGTCAAATTTTAAACTAAAATTCAATTTTTGAGCCCATTCTTTTTCTTTGGACAACATTAATTTTATTTAGCAGACAGTCTAATCTGTGAATTTTCAAAGATTTCTCTATTTGTAACATTGAAGCCTTTTCAACGCTGAGAAATAAACAAACAAAACCCCCACAATACAAAGAAAGAACATCTTAAAGAAAATTTCAGGACTGAACAGTCCTTAGACATTAGCCTTTACATTGCATTCAGAGGCAAAAGAAAGTAGGGTGCAGAGAGGGAGGAAAAAAAATAATAGAAGAAAAAAATATTTGTTTCCAATAAAAAAGGAAGAAAATTTAGAAGAAACTGTAAGCTTTTCCTGAAAGTTCTGGTTTTGGAAAAAAGCCATCTTATATTGAAATGTTTTACTTCAAGTATTTTTTCTGTCAGCTCTAGATTAAACTGTCTGAGTTGAACTTTTGCTTCATTAGCTCTTTAGCAGTTTCAGGGCAAATCAACAAGACAGAGACCAGTCCTAGTAATCACCCCAAGAATTCTTTTGTGGTCCAAACAACATTTTTTCTTTGTAGGATTTTACCCCTCCTCTCAATTTTAAGAGCGCTTCATAGATTTCATTTGATCTCTCTTGGTCTTTGGGCTTTCAGAAAAAATTTTGTTGAAACTGTGTGATAGAAAATTGGGGATTTGGCAAGGAAAACAAACAAAACTAACAAGTTTTCACAAGGATACTTGCTTTCTGTAGGGGATTTTTTTTTCCAAAAAAATATATTAGAAATGCATCCAATTTTCTGGCCTGAAATCTTTAAAGGAAAAGGATTTCCAACAGAGCTACTTAAATAATTTCAATGGTGAGTTTTTCATAACCTTTATAAGTTAAAGAATGTGTTTCAGCAATGAAAATTGCTGTCATAAGTCATGCTTTCTTACTTTTATAAGCAACAGAGTCCCACAGAGATCTACTGAACACCCTCCATTTTAACTGCACTGGGAGAAAGTCCTCAGTCATGCTACAACTCCAGGCACATACAGGAACAGCTACTGGCTAAGCAGAGACCATGTTTTCTTTGCAAAAGAAATTACTTCTGTTGCTGGTAGTGATACCAGCACACAATGGAGGGGTGAGCGCTTCTGAGAGATGGTAACAGACTCTGAGCAAACCCACCTGAGACAAAGTGAAATGTGACTTCCAGAATCATGCAGGTTATACAAACTGTAGACTGCAAACTTAGCCAGTCTTCTGTTGCATTCACTTTGTCCTGCACTTGTTCTCTACTGTCATTAAAAATTATGCCAAAGAAAAATTCCAAGGAACATGGAGACTGCGTGAAATCTGTGGAATTTTAGCGTGGAGTTAAACTAATTTACTTATCAGGGCCTAAGATCTCATGTTTGCCTGGTTGTTCCTACAGAAGTGGTCCTCTACAAGGATAGAAGGGCCTGGGGAGGGTCAACCTATATCCCAATTCCCTCATCTTCTCCCTCTCAGCCCCAACACACTTATTTTTTTGTTAATTTACTCTTCTCCTACTAGGACATTTTTGCCCAGAGGTGGATACAGCTTTAATATTGCTGTAAACACAGTGCTTCAGTCCTTCTTCCCAACCTTCAGACCAGCCACAGCCAGGATGGTATAGTGAACAGAGCAAAGCATCAGTCTTCTCCCTCAGAAAAAGTTATAAACTCCTGCTTCTTTTGCAGATACACAAAAGTTTAAAGAAGTGAGAGTTATGTGCCTTTCTTACTTTATCTTCTCTTTGCAAACACCAAATGCTTACGATCTCTCCCACTTGCTTACAAGTCCTTTGGGACTGTAACAAGCCAGTGATATACTTCAGTACTCAACATGCAAAAGTCTTTTCTTTATGCCTGTGAGACAGACCTCTTCTCAAAATTCTGTATTCTGTTTTTAGCAAGGGCATGGAGTTGCTGCGTCCCATCTTGCTGATTTCCTAGCTAGAAACCTTTTCTGGCTCCCTACCCAGCCAGCTAGCACTTATTCTCTCAACAGCAATAATCACATCCAAATTAGATTTGCTGTTAAACAACATCCCATTTCTTTCAGAAACAGGAAAAATGAAAACATGTATAGGGAAGCCTTTATTCTTGTTCACAGCAACAGGATGTGGGGTTACCGTGGGTCATGGAAGCATATGGTGCAAAAGGTGAATATTTGTTGAGAACCTTTGCTGTTATGATCAGACTGCACAAACTGCATTTTCTCCATAAGACTTTGAGCATTTCTACTGGCAATGACTATTTGTTTCAATTCACACAAGAATTTGATTTGGGCTGACTGCAAGTACTTATTTATTTTGGGTTCAACCACTGCACCTTCTCCCACCAGCCCCAAGTAACAGCTGAAAAAAAAAAAAAGGTAACAACTAGAATTCTAATCCAGACTGTACTTCCTAGGTCAGAATTTCACACTGCTTCATCCCTCTAAACTAAGGAGTCCCTGATCTTTTATTCCTTTTTATACCCAGCCACTTTTGCTCTGAAAAATGCAGGCCTACACAGTGACTTGGATAAAAGAATTTGGGTTAGTCTTTGCTGTAGACATTTCTCACAAAAGAGCTTCTCTTATGAAGGTAAGCTCTAGGCACTGAGAGAATAGAAGGATTCTATACAATTACCTTCTCTAATGTGCTTCTCTAAGCATCTGCTCTCAAAACCAAAACAAAGAACATTATGAAGTCACCATATCGTTCTGGTGACTTCTGCTCAAAACACCCCAACAAAAACTAACCAAACCAAGAACTAGAAACAATATAAAAAAAGATTACAAGAAGAATGAAAAGCATAGGGTACCTATGTTTGAGGAGAAATCCAAGAATCCCCTTCAGCCTTGGAAGAGACAAATGGGAGGTAAAGACATGCAAGAGCTTCTATAACGTCACTTTTCTCACTGCTTATAATGAAAAAATGAGAAGTCATCAAAGGAGCCTTAAGTAACTAATTGAAGTAAATGAAAAGTATTTTAATTAAGAAGGTGCAATTTAACTGTGAAACTGCTTCATCACTTCTATTTACAAGCAGAAAATACCATCTGAACTTTTTTATTTTCTAGGAATATAATTACTACAGTTCTTGACTAGAATGTTTGGTTTACACTTTATTTAAAAAATAAGGTTTTCTTTAAGGGTGAATGTATACACATACAGAAGGAATGAGATTTCAGGGTTCTGCAGTAGACCATGAAGGTACATTTTAAAAAGCAAGTTTATTGGAAAGTACTGCATCTGTCTCATTACATTGAAAATACTGATCAATAATCCAGGAATGTTTGATATGCAATATATTGCAGGTTCTAATACATCTGGAAAATATTTTTAAGTATCTCTAGGCAAAATTATTTGCATCTGAGAACAGTCACAGAGAAAACACCACTGAAGAGTTAAACCTGACTGGGGTTTTTTTTTTCCAGATAGGTACATTGCTTCCTTGAAAATGGATGTGACATGCCAAAGGAATTACTAGGAGTTCATTCACACAAATATTTATGGTACCATGACACCACTAGTACTCTGTGAGTGGGCACCAGTAATACTGGGGTAGATAAATAGATTACCCATTAAAAGAGCCCTATTAGAGTTTGGAAGGTGGGCAAAGACTCTGAACTGCAAAGTGAGCATCTCAGCCTTTAATGTTGTACATAAAATTACTGCTCATATGAAATTATCTGGGGACCTGCTGAAGGATTACTTAATTTAATGAAAGACAATATTCTTTCAGGATTTTAGACCTTGCAATGTAACACAAAGGAGTGACGGTATTTTCTGGCATTACCATAGGATATGGGCTGGGTCATAAAAGACCCAGCCACTGGATTTAATAGCTAAATTATATCCCCTTACACTCGAGATATTTTTTTTAGTCTTGGAAAATTAGATAAGAAAAGCAAATGTTTCAACCCAAACTGACAACTACCATGGATGAATTCAAGCAATTAGTAAAGAATAAGTCAATAACTATAGCAGAAAAGACAGGGTAAACTCTCAGAATTCCCCAGAGTCATAAACAAATTGTAGTGATGAATTTGAGATCTGTGTTAGCAGCAATCACCTCTGTTCCCCATGGTTTACCATCACAGTGTCACCATGCACTCTGAAGCTCATAAGGTTCCCATCCGACTCTTTAAGTGGGAGCACTTCTGGAGGTTTCTACCCTCAGTTCCTGTGGCTTTCCGTCTCTGAGGGCTGCATTTGTTTTATGTTTGTTCTCAAGAAACAGAAAGCCAATGACTCCTGAAATTCTCTTCTGAGAGCATTTACCATCCTGAGTGCTTATAAGAAAGGGCATTGTTAAGACCATCAACTTATTCCTTCAGCAGAAGTCCCATGGATTTGCCTGAAATATGCTCCAAGACATTAATGGCAACTATTGTACATTCTTGGAGTTCGTTTTCTGCCCCATTCGTCATTCTTGATGTATAGTACTTTTGGCTAACCATAGTTAACCACCTTCGGTTCAAGAAACCCATTACATTCTGGCACTGAAACCTCTGTTCTTCTGCCCTGAAGTCTCTAACATCATCTCTGCGCAGTGAGATGTATGATGTTTTGCAACAGTGTTCAATGTGAATAAATTTGTTAAACGCTCCAGAATATACTCTCATAACCAAACTATTTCTGCTAACCCATGCAAATATTCATAAAAGGTTGGCTGAAAAGGGAAGAAATTTATGGACTGCTGAACAAAATTGGTTATTAATTCATCTGGAATCCTGTATGTGGGGGAAGGGAGAATATACTACAAATTCGTAAGTGGTTGTTTTCTGAGACGCAACATACAGCAATTTAAATTTAAACAAAACCTTTCTCACTAAAAAACAATGTAATCAAAAATGATGAATTGAATACAGACAAAAGCAAGCAAGATCTTCCTATTGTTTCAACTTTTTGTTTGTTTATCAGCATTCTGTTTCTTAGAAACCTGTTAATACTTAAACTCTGATAATGTACTCAGGTCCTTGGAGCAAAGAAAGCTACACATTATGAGACCTAAGGAGCAGAAAAGATTATTTAAAATTCCATTAGCACTTCTCTAACAGTCAGCACAGGGACATTTTGACACTACCTAGTGACACCCTCCTGATCTCAGCATGTTCCATTTCACTTCCAACACCTTTGCAAAAATCTATGCTTAGGCAAGGATCTCCCTGAAAAGAGCCCTCATAGACCACTTCATGCTTCCTCTCATAATCAGGCATATTATAATCATGCCCTTTTCAAACTGAAGGCTTTTATTTTATCAATTTTGTGATAAATGGACACTTTCTGAGACTAAAAGGGTGATCTGTAAAGTAGCTTTTATCACATAGATTCCCGTGGTAATATGGTCTGTTTTTACCTCAAGTGATTTATAAACTTACACATGAAACCACTCCTAAGTCAAGCCAATAACCAGCAGTCTGAGTATGGCAGTCAAATCTGTGTGTCAAAAGGATATGCCCCAAATCACCTTGTTCCAGAAGTCCAGTCTCTAACCCACATAAATTTGTTTCATTTTGAACTCTTTCTTAAGAGGAGGAAAATTAGTTTGAGCTCCTCTGTGGCTTCCCCTCAGTCTTTCCCCTTGTAATCACAGGAGTGTTCACAATCGTCCCCTAACAATATACTCATTGGAATATTTATAATAAATCAGGGAATAGGTTTGCTTAGAAATAGTAATGAGGCTGTGAATCTCTGGGTGGTCTCTCCCTTTTGAAGTCATTCCACTTGTCCAGTTACCTTACTGATGTTCAGTCAAATTCCTTTGTCACAACGCACAAATCACGGGAGGTTTCCTAAATAACCAGCCTTACTCATCCCAATTGGATATTAGTTCTCACTCAATTTAAGGCTTGTTTTTTTTTTTTTTTTGCTTGGCATGCATTGCATAGATTTTCATAACACATAATAATATCTGTCCCAAATAAGCACATCATCAATCATTATTTCCAGTCAAAGAGATTTTGGTACATCTTATGTGTCAGTGGAAAGCACTTCAACTTATCTGCCTAAGGAGAAGATTCTAACTCAATATGCCAAAACCATAGGCTGGAGGGAAAAAAAAATTTAAAAAATAAAATAATTTAAAGAAATAATGTAGGTTTGGCCTTTCCAGCTTTTCTCTCACAGGCTAAGAGGTTACTTGATAGCTTTGCCTCCCTTCTAAACATATACAGTGGCCATACCATCACTCAAGTTCACTGACTTCATTGAGCACATTCTAAGTCTGCTAAGCCCTTTAACTTTCTTCCACAAGACTCTGAAAGGATTATTTGCACTGTATGTATGTTTTGGCAGAAAACTAAGATCTGAATTTTTGTGTTACATCCTTGGTATATTTCTCACCATTAAAAGATAATTATAATTAATACAGTTATAAGACTATCAGTGCCCCATCCAGTAGACCTGCTAAATACCTTATGGCTATCAGAATGCCATTCAACTGTTTTAAAAGCTGAGTGGTGGTGATTTAGCTTTACTGTGATTTTTGTCACTCAGATGCCTATTATTTTGCTGCATAAGAATAATTTTATTGTTCTAATACTAAGTAACCACTAACCTTTCTGTTAACTATTAGATATTTCAATTACATTGTTTTGAAGCTGACTATACAACCACTGCTGGTATCACAAAACTATTTTGAAGGAAGCAGATATACCATGACAGAAAATTATCACAGCCTATGGTCGCTCCACACCCAAGCTCCCATAACCCTTAGAAACAGAATTCACAGAAATAGGTTGCAACTCACCTCTCTTTCCCTCTCAGGGACCTTCTCATCCTGGTTCTTGAAAATTTCATCTGGGAAAGTGATCTTCTCTTGTTCCCTGCTTGCCCCAAGGAAGCACATAAACCAGCTCAGCAGCCCCTGCTCCTCACAGAAGTGTTCTTGAGTGGGACAGCTGAGTAGTGGAGACCTAGGAAGGCTGGAGGCTTTCAAGACCAGACTAAATAAAGCTCTAAGCAACATGGATATCAGAGCTGGCTCTGCTGAAGGAGAAGATGTCTCCTCCGCTCTGAGTTGGTCCATTATTCCACACTTCAAAAGGTGATAAAGTATATCTCCTTCATTACTGACTTTAGAGAAAAATTATAAATTTAATTATGACAATCCTACTAAAAACACTCCTAGAAATCCCATCTTCCTTGAGGTAGTCAGCCTTAATTTTCCCCCAGCCCTAGCATTGCAGTCAGCTGTGGACATAAGCAATCTGGTGTCTGTTAAGGGCATACCAACTAAGATGTTATTCACAGAAGTATCCCCTTTACACAAGAACCACGGTCCTCTTCCTCTGATTACTGACCCATCATTATGATCATGCAGACAACAAATGAGATGGCTATTACTCCCCTTAATCTTTTTTGCATCTTGGTTTTAGAGTAGAAGTATGCCAGAAAGCAAGGTCTGAAACAGAACACAAGATTATAGGAAAGTGGTCTGTAAGTCCCTAAAGGACACTTTAAAACATATATGTATTCCTTATGGTTTGTATCAAGGATATAAACTCATATATCATAGATAGCAATGCAAATCCTGACTCAGCTGATCCCAACTGGAAGTCAATGAGATAGTCAGGTTTCACTTGCCCAGAGAACTGATAATTGCCTGATAATACTAACATGCCTTAAAAGTTTTTCAGATATGGTAAAATTAAACCTGCATTACATATTTGCAAGATTAATCCCTAAGATCTAAAACATGCATTCATTTCTGGCCAGACAAAGTAATAAACTGGACTAGAATCTAAAATAAGATCTAGATCTAATAACTCCCTCCTGCAAATTCATAAATATCTGTCCATATCTGAGCAGTTACAGTGAACCTATTAAATATGCCAGGAACTTTAAATTTTCTACCCCTTTTGGGAATTTGACTCCAAATATGCTCCTCATTTATGCTGATGGCTGTCCTAAACAAAATTGACCCAGTTGCATACCAAAATGTTGCAGAACAGAAGTATTGGAATACAGATACTTATGAGAAAAACCACTCACAGATATTGCAGTGTGAAATCAAGATTGTATTTTTCCTATGTACTGTTCAATGTCTAAAATTGTAAGCTTTCAACATGAAAAATCCTACAATTACACATCCATAATTTTTGTTTTAATTTAAATATGTTTTTGTATTATATTTCCGCTTACAAAAAGGCATCATTTTCCATTATTAACTCACTAGTTCTATCTCATCTAAGTATGTTTGCATCATTTTTTTTTGTTTTTATGTGGAATTTAAATACCACAATGACAGGCAGACCACTCAAAAGGGAAACTAAGATAGAAGTGTAGCAAAATATTGTCCAGAAAAATCTCTTTAGAAAAGAACAACTTCCAGACCTTAGCTTCCCCCCAAAAAACCCAAGAATAATTCCCTCAAACACAAAACCTTGAGGTTAGAAAGATTTAGTGATTTCCTACAAGTCTAGACTACCTTATCAGGCTAAGTATTTCTATGTTCTTGAAGCACGAAATATTTCGTAAGCATAATTTTTGTAATAGGTCTTCTTCTATAACCTGTATGTTTAAATTCTAATCATTCAGCTCTTTCCTCCCTTCTAATTCTCATTTTCACAATCTTAAGACCTTGGTCTGGCTCAGCTCACCATTTTAACTATTGTCAGAGCCTCATTTTGAGCCATTCTCTTAATTCTTAGGTGAATTAACATCTGAATATAGCAGGCTACCAGTGTCACTCTCCTTCTACTGTGTAGTTCCATAATCAGATAAAGTTATATTTCAATTTTATTTCCTGTACTCATTACAATATTTTTTTTTGTCATATGCTAGACACTTTACATTATTTCTTACTTCTCTTATTTTTGTCTCTTATACATGAGCTAAGACACCTGGATAAGGCAGCACAAGTATTTTGTCACAATAATATGATGTTCCACTCTCGAAATCACTCCTCTGGAAAGCCCTGGGATTCTGGCAGATGCCATAAATTACCGTTTGGTCACATCCACACCTCTAAAACAGCATTCACAAGCACTGCTAGTGATGGTATTTGGCTGAAATTACCCATCTGTCCTCAGAGTCCAGGCTTTTAGCATACCTTAAATTGAGCCAAATCTAGTCTGTTTTTGCTGACAGGTAGACTTACTCCCAAACTTTTGCTACTCAATAGACAGCGCCTTTTTTTTTTTCCTGATATATTTGCACCTCACAATTCTAAAACCTCCCACTCTGCCCTATATCAAAAGTTTGACTCAACCCAGAAGTACCAGGGTTCTTTCATCAAAGAAGAACTCTCTCTGGTGCATAAGGCAGGGTGGCTGCCAAGGCTCATTCCACACTCTGAGCTACATCTGTAAGGTCTGAGAGCAACACCCAAAACTTTGACAGGCTCCAAATGAAGGCATTTCTTGACCCATTCCTTCACAATTTCTGACAACAAGCACCCTCCCTTCAACAGGACAGGACTTGGGTGAGTGATGCTCTTAGTTTGGTCTTCTACCAGACTGTGAATACATACTTCTGGTGTCACCTAGTCCTACAGGGGTGACACTAAAATTATTTGGCTTCCTTGCTTATCCCTGTTCATGGCAGGAAAGCTTGCCCCTGTACCTCTTTATTCTGCCTTCCTTTTTCCCTGTGGCTTGACTACACCTTCTTAGCTGCTTAACATCAGCCAAAATAAACTGTTTCTCCATAATTATGTGTAGTAAGTACCCCAGCTACATGCCACCTTAGAGACCTTGGAGCTTTGCTGTCTGCCAAACCCCTACCACATGTCTTGGTCTCAATCAGCCTTTCCAGAGAGGCAACCAAGGCATTTAAAGCAGTAGAACTTAACAATATAAGAAGTAAAGAGCTGAAAAAGAAAAAAAATGGCACCATGCACTTAATATAGGAAGATTGTTTGTCTTTATGTGTGTGAGAATTCTCTGTAACTAGTAAGGAGCTTAAAAATCAGGCTTGCTGGGTCCTTAGATAATTGTTCTTGAAAAAAAAGCCCCACAAAAATAAGGAGAATCTTCTTCAACTCTGACCCTTAATTCTGCTCTAACATGGAAGGTAACTGAAATACCAAACAATAATTATGTCCAAAGTCATCTTTCTGTCCTTTGGACAGACCCCTGTTTTCTGTTCAGCAGGTACTTCTACCCTCACCCTTTGTAGCTCTCAGGGATTTTGAACAGTGCCAGAGATGGCCTTGAAGGTGGTTCAAAAAGGTCTGGGGACTGTAAAGAATTATCTGTAGATAGCCTAAGAGCAAGGAACTAGGACACTTGCCAGCAATTTTTGCCCTGACTCTTCCAGAAACCTGGCAGAAATCACATGGCATCAATTTCTGCTCTGATCAATGGCATCTCACACAACTTTATGTACTCACCTTCTTCAAATATTCATTTAATATTTAATCAATCCTTTATGTTTCTCCCATGGCTAAACAGGATTTTGGCTCTTGAGTCACAAATCTCATTCCTCTCATTCACTTTTTCCCCTCTCTGTGATTAACGTATCCTCCTGCCTTGCAAAGTTGTGCTGTTCCCTGTGTCACATACTTCTCTAAATTTCTGTGACCTTTGCTTTTCCACAATTCTCTGACCTCCAAATCCGTTAGTGCTGTAGAGTCCTGTTACCAACATTTCCCCAATTTCTCCTTACTTGCACACGAACATACTTACTTTCATCACCTCCTGCAATGCTTCACCACTACCCCTTTGCCCCAAAAGGGACTGGTGGTCCATAAAGAGTTGGAAAGTTTTGTATTATTGACCAGAACACAGAATCTTAGCCTTCATCAAAGTACCGTGACTTATGAAAGCATTGCAAGGGTTCTCAAAACACCATTAATGTCCATTTTCCCCCAAATGACAAGATTTTTATTTAGAAGTGTTTTATCCAGAGACTTCTTCCAGAGATGAATCATAAGAGATCAATAGAAACATACTCCAGGAATAACTGAACTCCTTTGCATTTCAAAAGAATACAGAAAGCCATCTTTTCCTTCCAGCTGAAAAACAATATGAAATAATTTTTTAATCCTACAGAATTACTGCCATAATCTTTTTCATTTCATCTTCATTATGATCTTGATTTCAAAGTAGGGCTTTATAATGAGGGACTTGATCAACCTATGAGACAGACTTTGAAACCACAGAATTAAAGTGAAGAAAATGGATTAAACACAGATCATTAACGCAACAGCAGTCAATCAAATTGATGAATCATGGTCTATAAATTCTTTTTTTTTTTTAATCCTGCATTTCCCTGGGGCTTGACCTTATTACACATTTTTTATCAAACATGTGGCAACATAAACATGAACTTAAGTGACTTGTGAAATTGTAAACTTTTCTGGACTGTAGCCTCAGACTTATATGCTTGTGAGTTCCTCATCCACCTTCTTCCAAGAAAAAAAAAAAAAATTAACAGATCAGTTAAATCACACAGCTTCAGGTACAAAGGCTTTAAAGGAAAAACACGAATTGCATGGCAGCACAAGTGGAACACACTTTTAAAGAATCAAGGTGTTGTGTCACTCACGCTGACTTACAGTTGTCTTGGGTAATAAAGGCTTAATTTTCCCTATCTTGGAACAGATATATTTGATAAAATGTTCCTGGCCTTTCATTACCCCTTGAACACTGAAAACTACAAGGTGGAAAACATCATGCGTCATTATTTTGTCTCGGAACAAGAAGAATGGAGGCGTGTGCATGAGTAAGACTTTCTAGGGATCAGCTAGAGCAACTAATCAGGATGCACAGCAACATCAAGAGGGACCATCCCAGGAGCAGAGCAGGGAAGGTGGTATTGGTGCTTCCTTTCTCTCTATGAAAGGAAAACACGACTTTGTCCTTTTGTGGGAAAAAACCCTTACTTTCATCTGTGTACACAGGTGCTGATCCAAAGCCACTGAAATCAACACAAATATTTGCATGGACTCCAGAGGACCCTGAATCAGACCTACAGCCATTTGCTCCAGCTGGCAGGTGGATGGGGGGCCAGAGTCAGGTTCCTTGCATTCCTTATGGTTCTTTGACCTCCTGTTCACCTTCATAGGTGAGGAGTCCCTGCACCACCAGCACCCAGCTGGGGCCACTACCCCAGTAGTAAAAGTGGCCAGGGAACAACAAAGGTGTCAGAAAGAGAAAGGGAGCGGGGGAGGGATGATGGGAAGCTTGTTCTCCAGTTGTGCTGAGTAAGGATTGTGCTTACTTTTCCCATCCGACCACTACAAAATTATTTATAACTGTCCTTGTGGGAAAATACACAAGATAATAATGAATGCTATACAGCAAACAGCTGAATCACAGTGTCCCAACCTCACAGTCTCCAGCCCTTGAGCTCACCCATCTAGGAAGTGCCAGAAACTAGAATGCATTTTTATAAAAGCAAGTGCTCATATCTTTTATGCAGCCAATGTTTGCCTGCCATTGGCTGCTGAAGTCATAGCTTTCATCTAAATTAAGAGTGGTCACAAATATTCTCATAAACTCAGTAGTCATCCAACTGTGTGGTGTGAGCCGACAGCTGTGTGACACACAAGATTCAGAATAGAACTGGCAGGTGAGCCAAAGAAGTTTTGGCTGTCCTTTGGAAAGGAAGACTTCTGCAATGTGATTTAAGCCTTCTCTGAAATCAACTGCACTGCAGTGACAAAGGGAAAAAAAAAAGCCTATTTCATAAGTCTTATGAGCCAGGAAGAAAACATCCTGTGAGATGGACTTTGCAACTTCAAATGCTAGGTCTGTCTGTTAGCTAAGAGTTAACTTCAATTGTGCAATCAGAAAATATGGCTTAAAACCCGATTCCCAGATCAAAGAGCCCCGTTCTCCTGGTTGTAAGTTCTCACAGCCTTTCCTAGCTGACTGCCTGCACTTGTTACCACCTCCACTTTAATGCTCTGTGTTGCCACTTGGGTTTCCTCCCATTTTGTTACATGACCACCTCTAAAACTGTTTCCAAACAGAGCTGTTAACCAATAACATGGTTCCCATTTATCACTTAAATAAGCAACATTTGGTTTAATATTAATAGATTGCCACATGTTTGTCTAGGGAGAAGGGACACACAGAAGCTTTGGAAGTGAAGTTTGTCATTAAAAACATTTCCCAGCTGGTGATTACTAAACTATTTATAATTAGTCCTGTAGGACAATTGTAAGGTACTGATGAACCAAGATCATCCTGTAGATTAGATGTGCCCTATCCTTGCCCACAGAATACTTTCCTGTGAACTCAATGATGCTTTTTAACCCTATCCTTCCCACAAGGTAATTTTAGATTGCAGCCTCGAATATCCAGGGGCAATCAGTTCCAGCAAGATTAGCATCAGTACTGATGCATCCAGTTACATCCAGAGCTATGCTGGACTGAGGAGTGTCTGAGATGAGTGTGACAAACTGTGGTATCCAGCAGCATGCGGGAAAGAGAGGATATTAATGTCCAGCAGTATCTGTGGAGAGAAGGGAATGTTCAGACCCTGATGGAACAGAAAAACTTCCTGGAAAATGGTACTTAGTGTCAATTTATCATCACAATGTTTGGGATGCATTTTTTTACCATTATTGCATTTATTTGATATTTACAATTTTTGATATTAAGATTACAAGACAAAATTAATAGCCCTACTTCAAGCAATGTAGAGTCAGATAAAAAAAAATTCCACAATCCATGAAAAGGTTGTTTAGGGCAGCTCAGAAAGCTGGAAAACACAAAAGAGATAGTGATGTTAAATCAGACTCAGTGTGAGTTAGTCTTTCAGGCCTCTGCCAAGTCTATAACTCTATGGAAGCCTCAGAGCACAAAGGTGTAGATGTTATAAAATGTACATATAGAATAAAAAGGCAATTGTAGGGCAAAAGGACAAACAAAATATCCTCTCTTCTGTCTTTCAGGAACATCATATTCTGAACATCATAGATATCAGAAAGTTGGTCAGAAAAAAAAAAGGTACTTATTATGCTTCCAAAAGATGTAGTACAGAGCTCTCAGTCCAAGAGCACAGACCTGTCACTATGAAAGAAGAACTTAAGTTTTTGGAACTCCACCTCATCCACAGCCTATAAATTGTGGGACTGAGGTTCAAGGTGCCCATATATCTTTAGGTGTACCTGTGACAGAGGGCAGGAGGCAGAGGCACTGATGCAAAGTTATCAAAAGTTAAAGGAAGCCTCCCATGGAGGGCTACTCAGTGCACTTTAGGGACTGGAGTTCAAAACTCCAGGTTATGCCAATTCTTCCTTTAATCTTTGCTATGAAGAGTCTGTCCCTTATACCTTCTCAGATAAAATATGACAAGATTTGCTATTTTATTTCAAAGTGCTCTGATCAAGCATAACTGCTAATGAATACACAGAATTAAGTCAAGTCACTGACAGCAGTCTCTTGCAAATAAAAATGTTTTCTCAAATTTGTTATCTTGTTGGTTTCCCATGTTATGAAATAACAGGATTGTGGAAGATATAGAATCTTACCCTTGTTAAATCTTTCTTGAAGTATTCAGATTCAATCATTTATGATTTATGTTTTCATTTCTGCAGCCAAGATCTATCACTTCTTTGTCATGATGTTCATTGGCTGGATGCACTTGGAAAGCCTGCTGCAGCTGCCTGTACAATGGCAACCACAAATGTCATTCAGACTTGGAAAACTTTATGGACAGCAGGAACAGCTGAACACTGGAATAGGCTGGCAATCCTATGGGATTTCTGTCAACAATTATAACAAGAAGGCAATACAGTATCTGTTATGAATGACATGTGGCTTGCTTGGGTCAGAAGAAGTTACCTGGTTGGCTGTTTTTTCAGCCTGTTTTCAATTATTTCTTTTGTTTGAAAAGATAGATTATTGTTTTTATTTTTTTTAACTTCAGGTTCGTGCTGGATGTGACTCTGTTTGCAATGTCACCTGCAACACCAATCACATAGAAATGTCAGGAAACAGGACTGGATTTCCCATAACATGAGATTACATGCTTTCTATCATATGATCTTTCTTTAATAGGCCTGACAAAAATCATCACTAAATCACACAATATTTTTCTTCTACCCTCCCACTACCCTTTTAGATTCTAACAATACAGAAGTGGCTCAGGCAGGTTTCTAATACGTCAACACAGAATGCAAGAGGAAGGAGTAACCTACCAGCAGTAGTACTGAAAGGCCAGTTTTCTGAGTTTCCAGAGAAGAAGAACGTGTGGTAGTCTGGCCCCAAATGTGAATGGAAATAAAGTCACTTATCTGAAATGGATTATTTGGATTATAGCTGAATTTATACTCATAGGTAAGTTTTACAGATATTCTTATTTTGAGAGCAGTGCATCAAAACCACAACTGTTCTTACAGGCTTAGCTCACAGGAAGGAGTCGTTTAGTGGATGGGAAATGCTGCCAAAGTATATATGCCCACATACATATATATATATTCATTTATTGCTTATACACACTGAAGTACAATGCCATAGAACTATCCTATGAGGGAAGCTAGAGAAGGGAAGGGTTCACTAGGTTACAATCGTGGTTTTAAAATATAACCTGGAAAGGTTTATTACTTCATAATTTTAACCCAGCTGAGTTCTAGAGAAATTTCTCTGCAGGTCTATAAATGAACAAGGAGTATTAACATTTCTGAAGGAATGTAGGGCAGGCTGGGAATGCAATAGATAGTAATATTCCTGTTAGAGAATCCTTTGCATTCACAGGTGAGGTTACCATTTGCCAGTGAATTCTGCAGAACTTTTCCATAAGAAGACAATATAAAATGAGTTAATGGGTACATACAATGTTGACCATAATAAAACAATAATAACAATGAGAAGGTTTTTTGAAGACATATCTGAACCAAATTCTCTGCTCATGTAAATCATCATGAATCAACTGAACCTGATTAATAGTAAGTTAGGAATCCACTCAAAATTCTCTCTGGCTCAGAAAAAAAATAGCAATATTTATTTTTCTCCCTATAAACTGAATTGATGTAAGTTGAAATTTTAAGGGCAACAGACAGTTGAAGCTGACATACTGTCTATTTAAAGGACAGGAAGTGAGCAAATAAATATTTTGTAATTATTTTTTTTTAATCACAAAAGATGACATTCAGTGGGTTAAGTCTAGCTACAGGGTCCTAAAACACAGCATATATTTCACAACCTCCTTGTGTTATACCTTTGTTACACCTCTAAATTAAGTGGCACTTGGAAAAGATACTCCTTTGACATCATAAGAACATTTGATTCCTGAAAATGTTCCTGATCCTATAGGAGAAATAAAATGAAAAAGGAGCAGCGACAATATCCAGGTGAATTCACTGGGACAACTGAGAAACTAAGCAATGAATATAAATTCAAAATGAAAAGAACAAAAGGGGAACAGGTCCTGTACCCAAACTCATGGGACTAATCCATCCTAACAGTCCAGGAGTTGCCAAGAGAAGGAAAAAATGAAGATGAGGTGCTGGCAATGGGTACAGAATGATTTTGGAAGCATGAATACCAGAGTGTTAGATGAAAGAAAATTTAAAGGCAATGGGAGTAAAGTTTTGGATCACAAAGGGGAAAAAAAATGGGCTGAGGAAGAAAGGCACCAAGAAAACCATCTGCGAGCAGTACTAGTGATGGGGAGAAAAGAAGCAGGAGACACACACCCAGGTGCACCATTGCCAAGCAGCCCAAAACAAAACCCAGCATCATTTGTGTAGGGATTTTTTTCTCGCACTCGCTCTTTAGATCAAAAGGAGAGCAGCAATGCAATCTGCTCTTTGCAAAGAGCACTTCCAGCCAAGAGAAGGAGAGTGCATACACTGGAACATCTGTTCCAAGAAGCCACTTGAAAAATAATCTTATAATAGCATGGGGAAAACATCTGTGCAGCATTCACCAGACCACCAGTAGTGCAGCAGTAGAGGAGTAGTAGGGGGAAGGAAGACAGGAGGGAGTGAGGGAGACAAAGTAGAACCGGACTAGGTCAGGGGCAAGTGCCCCAGTGAGGGGCATGACCCACATGTGAAAAAACTGCTCGTTTGGTGTCTTTTCTCTTCTAATCCTCAGCAAGAGGCAGACACATTTCTCACCCACTGAGCTGTGTTTATTGGCAGATATTACTCAACATGTGCAGCTTTGAAAAATCCCAAACTACAATCAAAGTGTTTGAGAGGCTGCATGAAAAGCTCCCTGCCCTTGGCCTCTCGTGTAACCCCCACCTCTTCTTCCTCAACTTGCTTTATCTCTGCTGATAGTAAAATAAATGTGCTGGATAAACAGCCACTGCTAGCTCAGGTGAGGAGAATCAGGAAGCCAAACCACTTTTACACCATCGGTGTATTTGACCTATTGTGACCTCAGTAAAAGAGAAGGCCACTTGTTTTCACCTTCAGTCTCAAAGCAAATAAATTCAGAAAAAAACCACCATGGCCATCACACAAACATGCACACACATGTGCAGTGTGCACTATGTTCTTGGCTTCTCCCTTCTTCTGCTTTATTTCAAGAGAACTGAACCCTTAGAGCTGCCCTGTGAAAACTTATGTAGCATGGCAACTGTCAGGATATTTCCCCAAAGTGCTGACACATTTTGCAGGAGATTTATAAGGAAAAACAGTGTCAAATTGACTGAGCCAGTGTTTAACTCTAGGTTCTCTTAACAAGAAGAGCCTTCTCTAACATGTATTTTCTTGACAATGAGAAAAAAAAAAAGAATCAACAAGTCCATACAATCATTTAGGTGATTGACTAGGTACACAAAATTGAACTGGGGGCTACTGGAAGTTGAAATACTCCTTGTGTACATGTAGGTAGCTGTAGCCTTCTCTTTCAGCACAGACAGGAGAAAAAGGCCAGTCTCCCTATCCCCCACATTTTCAGACTTCACTGTGGGAAAGGGATAGGGAAATGAGGAAGTTTGAGTTATTTTAGAAGTTAGTTGTTAAGCTGAATTAACTAGATGCAACTACTAAGTAGATAACTTTTGCCCACATCAGAAGCAGGCAGGAGAAGACATAGCAAAGGACATCTTAGGACATAACCAAGGATCAGATGTACATACCCACAGAGGTATGCACAGATGGGATTGAGTAATTAGACTGCTACATTGGAACATATCCATGGTCAAAACTGTACACAGTTACAGCTGGTAAGGTGTGCCATGCAAAGCTCTTTATATCAGTCTTAGTGCTGCTCTAGATGCTCATCACCTCTATACCATGGCTACAAAAGGCAATAAGCAAAGACATCAAAAAGTAGAAAAGACATGCCAGGAAATTAGGAAGGGGAGCTGGTAGCACGATGGAAAGGGAGGCACAGTTTCCCTGCAGATTACAGACCAATAAAGGCAAAGTGTGAGAAACCATGAAACATCGAGGATCAACTTTTTTTTATTTCATTCACAGGTAATCAATTTTCTTTACATGCCCCACTGTTATGTCACTGGTGCAGGTCTTTCTTCTTTCTAGAAATGCTCTGAAAGCTTTGTTTCATTTGGAAGACAAGATATTTATTTATTCTTTTCAAATCTCAGAAGTGTAAAATGGAAGAACAATTTTTGTTGTCAACACTCATACTGGCTCTCAAAATGGTTTTATCAGTTTAGCTTCTGCATGTCAATGGAAACTAATGCACGTATCATAGGCTTATACAATAATAAGAGGAATACCCCCAAAGAAACTGCCCTTGTTTAATTATATTGACCTAAAAGTATGTTAGGTCAATATAATTCTATTGGTAGTGTATGACTTGCTACAGAAACCAGTTGATTAAAATCAAGATGACTTTAATCAACCAATGTTGACTAAAAACAGTTTCACTTCAGTCTTTTCAGACTTCAGTCACAAATTCTGTGAACTGAGGTAATTTCCAGGTCAGAGATACGTGAGGGGGAGTCAGAGGAAATGAAGATGAATATATAGGAAGGAGCACACAATAAGGGTGTTGTAGGTAAAGATGAGCAGCTTGAATTTGACATGGCAAGTGACAGGAAATCAATGGAATGCTGATGTGTGGGAGGAAACGAATATGAATTTAGCAGAAACATTTAGGACAGATGTGAGGGAGAGAGTAGAGAAACCATGGGGCCAGACAGGAGAAGATTACAGTAACCAAAACAAAAAACATCTGAGACACTGACAGCAACCTATTTTGGGAGTTTCCTCTTTTCTCACTCAGAGACAAGTCAAAAGTTATGTGAACTGTTAGGTGTTATGTGAGCTCTAAACCTCTAACACCTCCAGAACTAACTTTTTTCTTACAATGTATTGTAGTTGTGCCATGAGTTTCAAACAGACAACAGAGGTCATGCAAGGCTGTATCTCCTCTGTTCCCTACTCTCATTCACCTGCATGGTTATCAACTGGAATGTCATCCAAGACATCAACATTTTGAACACCTTACCCTTCATTTAATTAGTAGAAGTATCAGAAATCCCATTCTTCAATCCCTTGACTGGGAAACATTTCCTCAGGGTGAGCCACACAATAGATTTCACCCAGTTATGGGTATTTTACTCTAACCCTGAAAAAGCCATCCATTAACCTAACAACCAATATTCTGTGAAGTTTGCATTTGGCAAGCTCCCTGCACAATACCTCTAATACAGTCTGGGCTCTGGCATGCTAAGCATGATTACCTGCAGGAGGAAACAAATATTTCTCCTCCTTCTTTGTACGCCAAAAGAACTCTCAGAAAAATAGGAATCCAGAAAAAGATCCTTTAAATCTTGATTGAGATGACTTCTTTTCAGAATAGTCATGGCTGAGATGTCTCATTCACTGAAAATCTGCAGAATGTTCTTTAAATTGGCATATCTTATGTTAAAGGTGAACCTGCTCCCCTTCTGAGGCAGCATCTTCTTCCACAGCCCCCTCAGACTCATGTGCCACAAGTCGTAAGGGTGTTACCATTTACTTGTGTAACACATTTAACACAAAAAAGAGCATGGAAAAACATGGAAAGGAAAAGACACCAGTGGCACATGCTTTGTTTCACAGGCAGCAGCATGTCTCCCTGATAGCATGGGAAATTTTGCATGTTCAGGGCTGCCTTCCTCAAAATTCGTCAAAACTTTGTCCCCACAAGCAGGGTAAGTGACTTGCCTTCTGGTATTGTCTCCCTTAAATAATGATAAGTATTGTAATGTTCAACAACGAATGTCTTCTTTGCATAACTTAAGAACTCCTTTACTGCTTTTTTCTCCAACCAGAAAAAATATGAGTTTTATCCCTAAAGATATGGAGCATATCAACTAAAGTAATGTTTTTTGTCTCTTGAAATTGAGTCAGAGGACAGACATTGAGCAGAATGTTTTCACCATTAGCTTACTGTAATATATAAAATTACCACTGAAAAAAACCCCTTGGTTGATTAACAGAGAGAAAAAAAAATCTTTAACTCCAGTAAATCTATCAAACTTTCGTTCCATACATACGTTTTACATTTTGAGATGTTAAGGGAGAGGGGACTGAAAAGTATGCAGTCCTGAAGTAGTAACATGCAGTAACATACTAAAGAAAATTTTGAATCAATTCATTCAGCCAATCATCACCCCATTTTTTGAACCCTTTCAGCCCACTAAGATTAATTAATGGATTAAGGAGGTGTACATTTTCAAAGACATACAATATCTGACTGTAAAAAACAGACTGAGAATCAAAGAGAAAACAATCTTTCACTCCTCCACTATGATCACAAAAGCCTGGACCACCTTACGATTTTTTGGAACCAATTTATTTTTTTGAAATAAACTCCTAAGTATTAGGAGAGACTACAGACTCATCTAGAAGAGATGAAGATAGTAGAATCAAGGTGCTGTAGTTCATTTGGTGGCACTTATCTTTAAATAAACTTAAACTCCAGGTTAATTTGGGCTGAAGAAGATGGGTAACAGGTTACAAGGCTGTGTTCTCAACCCATACCCCTGACAGGCACCACTGAGTTTGCCTGATTGTGGAAAAGATTAGGCTAATAAAATCTGTTGGCATATATAAGAGTAAACTCTGACCCCAGGGGACTGAGGATGAGTTTCTCTCTTTTGAGACTCTGAAATGAAAAAAGCACCTTTTATTAGCTCTGGGTGGCTGAGGAGTCAGATTTAATTATGTGGTTGTGAATACCATAAGAACTGTTTCTCACATAAGGAGTGTGTTCAAGGAGAAGTCATAAACCAGGAGGCTAAATGGTAGTAAGGGAGAATGAACACATACAGTTGTGGGCACAACAGCCTAAAGTCTCTTTGGTTATGGTGAGAACAGTGAAGAGAGAAATAGAATTAGTTTCTAGCAAAAGAAAGTTTTCCTCATCCTATAAAAGGAGTACATGTTACTAGAAGAATAATTTCCAGGGGGCAAAACTATGTAGAGACCTTTTTCTGAATGGCAATAGGTCTCTGTGCTGTTGGGAAGTGACCAGAAGGGTCTGTACAGTTGGATCAACAGTTCTCAGAGGATACAATTTTTACTCCGGTAGGTGAATACCAAAGGCTTCCCACCATTCCTGATGATCACAGGAGCTCAGCACTGAGTTATTCTTAAAAACATACACCTGAACCTGTTCAGGACCAACACAGCTACAGCTACACAAGCAAATAAACCATCCCAGGGTCCATTTTCTGTCCTTTAGAAGGAATGGCATGCTCTTGAGAGCTCTTGAGTGCCCCCAGAGCCATGCGCTATAGCTACCCCAAACCAGGCAGTTTTATCCATATTGTTTTCCACAAACACCCTCTGGCCCTTACTATATCCTCAGCCATGACTGAGTGCAACTTTGGAGGATGTAGGCTGTCATGCAAACTGTGCAAAGGTGTGTGCTATCAGCTAGACACTGGATTGTAAGAGAATGGTAGCCAAATTCTAAATCATGGCCCCTTACAGTATACTTCTACAGATGGAGCCTGTGGGATCACTAAATAATGAAATTTAAAAAGCAAGGAAGAAACAAGAGACATTTATTTGAAGACTTTGGATTAAATTATTTTCCTTGAACTCCCCATGCACTCTATTGTACCAAAGGAAAACTACTCAGACATTAATGAGAAAAAAAGGTCTTCAAAACATGGAGTCCTTGCCCTCTGAATTACCCCGCTGGTGTCTGAAGAAACCCTCAGAGACTTCCAATTAAATTCAAGAGATGATACTGAAGATCTTTTCTTTTATCTGAGCAAGTGAAAGACCTCAAGTGAGCGGAATCTCCAGAATAAAGAATCCTTTCTGAAAGCAATTATCTTCCAGACAATAAGGATTCTTCCTGACAGACACCCTCAACACATGTGATGGGAAGTGCAAGACCTTGTCACAAAAAACCCATGTGGGATAGGGGACTAAACTGTTCTGAGATAGGGAACTAAAAGGCTATTGGAAGCCACATGGCTTAACTCAAACTGAAAATCTCCTCTTTTCCCTGTTTGCCAAGAGAAAAGCTCTTGGCAACAAAAAAAGTCTAGGAAAACAAAGAAAATTGCTAAGTAACCAATGAACAAACTAACAAGCAAAATGACAGAAAAATGATCACAAGGCCAAAAACATTGCAGCCTGTGATGAGAGCAGAGCTACATCTGAAGCCAAAGGCAGTTGAAACAAACCAAGAGAGAAGCAGCTCGCACCACTCTTCACAATCTCGGTGCAGAGCACAAATAGAAATAGGGCATGGATATGCTGTTCAGACAATCCAAAGGCAGAGAGTAACCCAGTTTGAGAGCAGAAGGCACTTTATCATCCCCCAGTAGATACACACATGGACCAATGCTGAATGGAGCAAGACGGTGTTTTAATATAATATAAAAAGACTGAGTTCTCCCCGTCAATGTAAAACAGAATGCAACCTTAAATATGGCCTCACAGTGGCTTCACCATAATTGCTTGTTCCCTGCTGTGTTCCCCATACAGCAGACCTAGTACTGACATCTGGTACTAATTTAGGGTTCATCTGTTCTACAAAAACAAACATATTGTGGGGCCTCCTTGCAGCATGCTTGCCCCTCAACTTGGTTAAACCACGTTCCATCTTGTAAAGTAGATGTGACATAACTGTTTGCATTTTGGCCCTGAACCACGCTACAGATGTTGCAATGTTCAAGAGCCCGAAGTGGCTTAAACTGCAATGCTTGGGATCTTCTAGGAAGCAGTAGCAATTTCAGCTCCTTAAAGAGAGTGGCATTAACCCTTTCCCTTCACTCTGTATGAATACTTCCATGTTGTTAAATATACTGATCTGCAAAAATCTAACACAAGGCAGTGTAATTTTTACTGTGTTTTAAGATGTTCTTATTTGATATCAGGTCATAAAATATTGTGGGAAGTTTGTTTGACCCCGCACATAAACACATTTTCCATTTATGTGTGAAAGGCTGTGCACTGAACTCTCAGGGAGACAAACAAATTAATTTGGACTAAAACATGAAAGAAATTAGTTTTGGGGCCAAGTTAGGGGCTGTGTGAGATACACAAAACTTAATGGAAAGTACCTGAGGGGCACCCACATGCCTTAGCAAGGGATTTATCCCAAATGCCTTTCTGAGTACCTGCATATTAATTAAGATTTCATTCTTGAACATTCCAGTGTGTACATCCCCACTTACTGCTCCAGGGACTGCATGCTGACAAGGCTGCTTCAGTTCCAGTTATTGCAGAAACTTCTCACGCTCTGCATGCTGTTCATTCTCATGTGGCATTCTCTTTCACTTTTTTTGCTCCAGCTACTGTTTCTCTTGCCAACAAAGATTAGCATAACCTTCAAGAAAATCTGGCAGAAGGTCACGGTCATTTCAGGGAGAAGTAAACAGAGTAAGAAAAGCATGGAATGGATTTACTAGAAGAGTGTAAGAACTCTTTGCCCACTACATAGAGGCCATGCTGTCAAGCAAAAAATATATTGGTAATCAAATCAGTTAAAACTTATGTAAACTCTGCTAGATAGCTGGGAAGTTGCATGGGTCTGAAATTCAAGACTGCATTAGACCTTAAAAATATTCAAAACCTACAGTCTCTTACTCAATACAGATTGTTTTCCCATTAGTTGAGGGTATAAGCAGCAGAAGAAATAATTTGCAAATATTTGGAATGTTTCTGTTTGTCATTTTTAAATCAATACATATATCTTGCTGTTCTCCATAGGGTTTCTCTCTGCCTCTTATGTAACTGGTAAAGCAGATTTTAATTTTTCCTCTAAGAAAAAGAGAAGTTGATCATATCAGTCCAGGACTTTTTCCAAAAAACCTGGAGGCAGTGAGGTTTCCATACACCAGGGCCAAAATACAGATGTTTGGCCTAAAATTGGTTTTATTATTTTTATTTTGGATTTTGGAAAAACAAGCACACAAGTCTCCACAAAAGAACACAAGTCTCCACAAAATAACACAAGTACATGTGTTCTCTCTATTACTCTGGAAGAAAATGTAGCAACCAAAAAGAACAAAATGAGCAGGCCTGCTTTCTTTAAGCAGTGCTTTCAGACATGGAAAAACCAAGCAGGCAGAAAACAAGTGTAATGAAGGGACTCTGACCCCACAAGAATGCCTATTTTTTCCAAATGAACCAAACAGTCTAATAAAGGATATTACCTTCCCTATAAATCTTGCTTCTCAGAAAACAAAGGCATAATGATTTCAAAATGCTTCCATAACAAGGAGTAGAACCAAGCCATACAGAAGCCAGGGCGAGAAACAGGGAGACACCAAAGGTGGAGTTCAAGCAGTGGATCAATATGAGAGGAAAGAGCTGGATATATGGTACAGTAAACCCCTCCTGTTTGGAAGTTTCATGAACAATTACAGGAATGCATCACTGATTTTCACACATACTGTCTGAGGTGTGTGCTCTTCCTCTGGTGTTTGACCTCTGCTGACAATTCTTGACACAGGATGGGATTGACTTGAACAATGAATAAAAGCTAGCTAACACAGACACCACGAAATATAAACAGAGGAGTTAGCAGCAGAGTTTCCATCAGGATTTGCACAGCAGGGTCTATAATTTTTGTATACATGTGATTTTGCTATAACAACAAAGATGAATAGTCATCATTTTCTGTGACCAGCATCGAATCTGGTATTATCTGTATCCTTCCTGGTAAATCAAAATGATTTCACCTCTACATGAGATTCACTCTGGTAGCCTAAATGGGGAAGAAATCTGTGATGCTGAAGTTCATATACTGTGCATATGTGGGATTCCCCAGTGGATCAGGTCAGTCAGTATGACAGCAGATCTTCCAGTTTCCCAATGACAAGTAACCAAAGCAAGTGAGAAACTACAAATATTGGTCTGTTTTCACTCTACATTTTGAGAGTCTCGAGAGTCTATTGCTCCCAGCTGGAAGTATCAAATAACTACCTGATAGTGTGTGAGGCATCAGAAGACCACAGCCTGTAAGAGCTAATATATGAGTTTAGCAGAGGGAAATTCAGAGAGCTGATGTTTGGCTCAAACCAGAGCACACAAAAATGCCCCGGAAATATCTTGGGCGTGTGCCTGAGATGTATTCCACAATACACAACAGACAACAGGATGATTTCTCCCATCCAACAGGAAACACTAAAGGCAATTAAAAAGCTTTGAAGACAGTATTATTTATTTATTTATTTCAGGTAATTTTCAGCCACTAAAAACATTAATCAACCAGGCAGCTGAGAAAAGGAGAAAAAAGCTACCCCAGCTGATACTTTAAAAACCTTAAACTTCTTTCTTTCAAGCAAAATTAAAAAGCAGGCAGAAGATAATGAAGTTCAATAGTAAGGGTGGTAGGTGAAGTAAGATTTTGGTTCAATAAAACAGCAGGGTAACCTCCACAGAAATAAAAGATTGCATGGTATTATGGCTTTAATTTCAGCAAAATATGTACCAGTGCTCTGGTTGACAGATGAAGTAGTCAGGAAGACTTAATCTACTCAAACTACATGAAAGGAGAGAATCATGATGACAGAACAAGACATACATATCCAAGCACATAGGCCAAATAAAAACATCATTTTTTATGACAAAACAAAAAAGCAAGTAAGTATGCTGAGAGGTAATATGAGTACTATCGTGTGGAGCCTGGAGAGTCAATAAGGGGAGTTGGAAATGGTCATGTAGGAGAAAAGAAATTATGTGATTAATAATAGAGAAACCTGATGGGGTAAGTCCAATGGGTTTTGGAGGATTGTATTTCATGTCTAATGTGTTCCATAAAAGCTACAGTGGAAAATCAGATAAGGTGGTGGTGATATTTTGCATCCAATATCCTGCTATATGATTAGAAAGTCATAGATGACTGAGTGGGCTCCACAGTGTTTGTGGTTAAAGTACTAATTAGCTAAACAAACTAAACTAGAAGGTCTCTTCAACAGACTACCACATTTATCAAAAGTAGAGGAGCTTCCCCTCAAAAAATGTGGTTGTTGAGAGCATAAAGGAAAATTCTGTTACCTAAAGTGACTTTCATCCTGCAGATCATTTTCTCAGTCTACACATCCTGTGTAGACTTCAGAAATTTCTAGAAGTAATGGATTTTTTTTCTTAACACAGAAATCCTGCATGGGATATCAAGTAACTCAGTAATGTCCATTATCAATTACTCACCATAATGGACCTCATTAGGATAAATAAGGAACAGTTAATGGCTTTTACAAAAATTGAAAAATTGAAAAATTGCCCAATGAAATGAGGTTTGATTTATTTAATGCAAACAGGATATGTCACCAACCTGAAATATCTCTGGTTGGATTTTTTAAAGCCTGCAGGTTTTTGAAACTGAGAGGAACAGCTGAATTTAGAGTTGGGAAAATCCATTTAAATGAAGAAGCATTAAAACAACTGGGAATTTTTCAGGAGCATCTTGCTGGATGCCCAAGAAGCCAAGATCCCTCAGATTCAAAAAATATACTTGAGTGAAGAAGATCTTGGTGAAAACAATCACATAATTTTTTTTATTTACATACACACACAAGCATATAATATATGTATGTGCATGTATACATGAAGAGGGAATTAAAAAAAACAATGAAATTACTATAAAACACAAATAGAAGTAAGCGGGTAATGAGGTTAGCAACACGAATGAATGAATGAATTTCCCTAAATCAACCAATTTTAAATAATAAGGCAATTAGAATTATTCCAGAAGCAATAAATTCAGTGAATTAATTTTGAGTCAAAAGCTAGGTTCAGACAGGGGGATGGTGAAGAGGGATCAAGGAAAAGCAGAAATGTCCAGTACGTATTTCAGTGGAATTTGGAAGGAAATCGGCTCTGTAGCTACTTCTGAATGTATTACTGAGAGGTCAAATAATTAGCCATGCATAACAAAGGAGGACACGAGTTAGTCTTTGTGACAACTAAATATTTACAAACTCAGATATCTTAGGTTCAAGAGTCTTACATCAACTAGATGAGGAAACCTCTAACCATTAGTGTAATTTTCTGGCAAACATTAAAGGGTAATTAAATAGAAAAATTAAAGAAGATTGGAAAACTGACAGCATTGTCATTGAGAGAATCTTGTAGTTATTCTTCATTATTCTGAACAAAAAGTGAAATTTACTAAGGCAAAATATTGAATTTTTTAAAGGTTATCTCAGATGCAAAATGTGAACTGCAGACACCTGAATAGTGAAAGTAACAAAATTAATAACTTGGCCTTAGAAAGTAAAATCAAATGAAAAATAAAATGACCTTAAAGAATCTCATTGATTGTTACAAAGATAAGCAAAATAGACATATAACTCTTACAAAGGTGCTGATGAAAATAGCTTCATTAAAATAAATACCTGAAATTCACATCTTAGTATTATATAGTAGTCAAAGAGAGCTAGTTTGAATTTGAAACAATGAACTGAGACTCAGAACAAAGTACCAGTTCCAACAATTACATAATATAAGCATATTTTTCATTAACCAATCCAATAAGATGTTCTGTTTCTTTTCACCCTTGCGTCAGAAAATGTAAGTTTCAATAATATAAGCAACATCCACCTGGAAAAACAGATAAAAACTGGTAGTAAAACAGATCAACAATCAGGCCTTGTGGACAGGCAGAGGACTAACATGTATGAATCTAAATCAGAGTTCTGTTGTGGCATTTAAAGTGAATATCCCACTTATCCTTGCTTACCAGGTATGAGTTCAGATTGTGAAGCCAGAACTGCATTACTGTGAAGTCTTCCTGGTTATACCAAAGAAACAAACAAAAACAGAATGCCCTGGTACTGTTGGTATCTAAAACCCTGGATCATTTTTCATACAACATAAAATGACAAAATTTGTCTATGCCTTTATGTGGCTGTTGTACACTAGCTCTCAAGACTGTGCAATTAGACCTCTTCATGTATCCAACCTTTCTGCAGCATCTCATCTCAGCATCCCATCTATTTCACCTGGCCTTGATATTTTTGTCCCTGTTCTCAGACTCTCTTTTCTTCCATCACATTTTGAAATGCTATTTTCCCTAGTGTCAAGAGGAAGTTTCTCAGATGAACCTTCAAGATGTCCCCCTAAACCTCCAAAGATATGACACTCCTCAGCTTGTACTGGGAGAGGTCCAAACATTCCTCCCACAGCAGGATTCCCCTGGAGAATCATCATGGCTAGATCTACAACAGCTACTGGGTCTGAGAGAATCGGTGACTCCTTGAGAGCAGGGAGAAATTGTGTAAACAGTAGTCTCTATGACACTTTTGGTCTTCCTCCAAAATCCTGCTCCCTCGGCCACTATGTGTTGGCCAGCTGCAGGAGACAGCAGAGAAGAAACATCAGCTGAATCATGATATGGGATCAAATCATAGAATGTTAAGGGTCGGAATGGACCTTAAAGATCCTCTAGCCCCAAACTGCACTGCCATGGGCAGGGACATCTCCCACTAGACCAGGCTGTCAATGCCTCATCCAACCTGGCCTGGAACACTGCCAGGGCTGGGGCAGTCACAACCTGGCCCTGGGCAACCTGTTACAGTGCCTAACCATCCTCATAGTAAAGAATTTCTTCCAAATATCTGACTTTAATTTCTCCTCTCTTTCAGTTTGTACCCATTACCCCTTGTGCTATCACAACAGTTCCTAACAAAGACCCCTCTCTGACTTCCCAGTAGTCCCACTTAAGATACCAGAATGTTGCTGTGAGGCCTCTATGCAACCTTGCCTTCTCCAGTTTGAAGAGACACAATTTTCTTAGCTTGTCTTAGGAGGAAGAATGCTCCAGTCCCCTTATCAATTTCATGGCCCTCCTCGGGAATTGCTCCAACAATTCCATGTCCTTTTGTTGGGAATACCTGAATGGTGCACAGTACTCCAGGTGGGTTCTCATGCTATCCTCAGTTCTCAGTAACTCACCCCTTATGTTCCAAATTGGCCCAGGGAAGTAAGGCATGGAAGACTTTACACAGTGCATCTGCTGGGGCCTTTCTAGTCCTCTCAACTGTCCTGGTGTGTAAGAACTGCTACACTGGCATTTTGAGGGCTTTAGTCCTTGGTGGACCAAGCTATCTTACTAAGGAATATCTCAGTGGTGGGCATATTTGCTACCCTGATCCTTTTTCCATTTCCTGTTCATTCAGCCCCCCCAAATCTCTGTCTCCCTCCTCATCTTCTGGCAATTTATGGGTCATGTTTGCACTCCCAGGGAATAAAAATATCGTTGTTTGAACACTTGTGCTGACACATTTCTGTTCAGGTGTTCCTCTCACTCAGATTTTTGGCTGTGGCTTACAGCTACATGCCTGGTCCGTGGGTTGTTGAGCAGTGGTCCCTTTCTGACTTTGCAGGGGAATCGGCATGCAGAGAGCTTGGCTCCCAAACGCACTGTGAGGGGAAGGATGGAGGCAGCTGCTGGGACTGAGCAGGTCCAGCTGTGAGGACCTTTGAGGCAGGATATGCAAGCCATGAGGTGTTAATGGCCCATCATTAGGCTGGAAGGGCATAGCTACTCTAGGAATAGGTGCTTCAGCTTCAGCCAAAAGCCAAAACACAGGATGGATTAATCATTTCACTGAAGTAGAAAAAAAAAGAAAGAAGAAAAAAAAATAGAGAAAGAAAAATAAAAAAAAGAACAGGAGAGAAGTTCTTGTTCCACTACAGGTAAAAGGCTTCCTGTTGGAGGGTACCTTTCTGAGCCTTTCTGAATCAGATGGGTCAGCGCAGTTGTCTTAGACAAAGCCATGCAAAACTAATAGTAACTTTATCCAGCTCCCCTTCCCTTACATCCCTTTATCCCTTGCCATTTGACAGTGAAATGAGGAGCAAGCAATGCCCCTCCTCTCTTGTTTTCTCACTTTTTGCTCTCTGACATTTTTAATCCATCTTGTCCAACAGCCAAAATATCCAGCATTTATCCTACCATTCATTAACAACTTTGGCTCATCAGTAAAGAAAAGTGTTTAGCATTCAAAAATGCAGTTAAAAGTACCATTCTAATATACTCATACAGCTCTACTTGGAAAAGAACAAATATGTTCTCCTTTGGCACAGTTTTGAAGTATTTGACTTTTCACCTATAACACTCTTGCAGTATTTTTACTGTAATTTCCTGAAATTTATCTTGTAAACTAGAAGTCTTACCTGAAGTAGTCTATTGGTCCTCATCTGAATCACAACTTTTGGAATCATAACACAGTCATTTGAAACCTGAGCTAATGTAATAAATGGCAGGAGAAGAAACTGAGAAAGTGAGAGTTGGAAATGACCTTTAAAAATCATCTAGTTCATTCCCCCTTGGGACATCTTTCACTATCACTTTGCTCAAAGCCTCATTCAACCTGACCTTCGGGACTTCCAACAATTGGCCACCCACAACTCTTCTGGGCAACCTGTTCCACTGTCTCACTACTGTAAAAAATTCCTTACATCCAAGTTGAATCTATCACTTTAAAACTACGACCCCTGTACCACCTCTAAGACCTTGGTAAAAAGTCTGATTTGCTAAAGCAAATTGCTTAAAGCTACGTTCACTAGGGAGGATCAGCCTTAGCCTCTACTCTCTTTCTTGAACACCCTTCCTCCACTCTACCCTCTCCACGAAATTTTGGGAGCACGAGCAAGATTACGGCGAGTACAGACAGGCAGTGGATATAACTACAGCAAGTGAGGGAGGAAAATGCAGATACCTAAACTAGCCAGCTAAGCCAGGATCAGAAGCAGAGCAGGTCAGCACTGTGTGGAGGCAAGAATAGCTGCACTTGCTCTGTGCAATGCAGAATCAGCCAGTCATTACAAGCCAGTGTGGAAAACAGTAAGATTTTGCATGGTGTGGATGTTCTTCAGGCAGTGTCCTGACAGCAATGAAAACAGATATTTCCTCAATGAGATTGAAGATGTTTCAAACAGCATAAATAGCCCATCCGCTCTCTGAGCAAACAAAGCATGCCTTAGACAGGAAATATTCATAAAATGTGTGGGAAAATTTGTTAACAAAACTCCACCGAGGATGTGTAAATTAAGACTATTTGAACGATTATAACTTAGCCAAAACTGAACAAATTTTCAAGGGCAAGTAAAAGATCCATCCCTAAAACTCAAAACATCTTTCTCTCACATAGCAAGTCCCTGTTCCAAAGACTATATTTATGATCATCATTGTCATGGCAACAAGTGTAAGATGATGTGTAAAACTTATCTTCTGTGAAACTGAAACTTAAAACTAACAAAACTAGCTCTGGGTAGACAAGGAAATTTCAACTCCAGCAGTTTAATTCTAGCAAAGTTAAAAGCATTTTTAAAAAATCACCTTATAATGGAAAATGTCAGAATTTTCTTGTATACAATGCTGCTAACACATTAAAAGAGCTTCAGCTGTGTAAATTTCTGCAGCATGCAACTAAGTTACAACAATTTCTTCCATGCTGCTCAAAACACTAATAATTTTCTTCCACTTTTCAAATCATCATGCAGAATTGAATATTGTATTACTTGATATTTATTGCATCTTACTGTTTGTAGCACCTTGGATACAAATTTGGGTCAAAGAGAATCACTGCTTCCAAAAGGACAGATTGTGTTTACAGATTCTGTGATGGAAAAGAGTAATAGAGGTGAAAGGCAAGGTGAGATCAGAATGGAAAGAAAGAAGAATAAATTTGAATCAGAATGAATTTGTATGCCTTAGAGACATCACAGAAGATGAAAATATGAGCGATAAGAAGGGAAGATAACTGAGTCTGAAGTATTTACTATTTCTTTTATACTTATCAAACTACTTATTAAAAAAAAAAAAAAGGTGGATTAGTTCATACCAACACATTTATATCCAGGATTATTCTCATCCATTTGAATCTGTTCAGTGATGTATTTAAAATAGCCAAGGATCTCATCATACACTCTTAAATCCTACATGTAACTGCATTCTCCTACTCCAAACCTGTGTATTTATCTGAGCAAAAGGTGTCTTCCAGCATATAATTCCTGTTCTGAAGTTTCTCTTTTTTTTTTTTGAAAAAAAAACCCAAACCAGAACAAATTACACAGAGGAACTTGCATCTGAATCGCCCCACTTGAACAAGTCTAAATTAACAGCAATTAAAAGGAAGTCATAAAATTGTGAAAATAACTCTAATACTCAGCTGATAAAAAGGAAGTTGCATCCTCTTATTTTTCCATGCATTGAAGTAATCTTCAGGGTTTATGGAATAAATCTTTGGCCATTATTTTTTAACTGACTGAAGAGCTTTCATTGAGAGAGAGAAGTTACACAGTAATTTTCCCTTGTGATATGTTAGCTTCAAAATGGATATAATTTCTTTTTTAAATAGAGGAGGAAGGGATGAGAGTTCTTTTTCCACTAATTTCCTTGACAGTTTGGTCTTTGTGAGCTTACAGATCAATTTAATTATAAAGTAGCATTTTATTATCACAAATTAGACAATTAATAAATAAAAAAGACTCCTTTTTACAGTGTCCATCAAGCGTGTCAGCTCAGCAACTTTAAAGAATTAGAATTAGCATCCTGAATAATTACAAATAAGTCACATAAATCAAAAATCTTCTAATGTAATTTCAGGAAATAAAGTCACGTTGCACTTATAAATACCAGCATGAGAAGCTTCACAGTCAGTGTCCACCAAAGCAAAAATATCTGAGCAAGAAGCCTTGAGTCATTAATTCAGATTCCAGAGAGTGCAGGACAATAACTTTGGAACCTGAAACAATACAATAACAGATTGCTAACCTGAAGTCAGATTTCATACTTTCCCTTTAGTGTACTAAAGATAGGTATTACCTTAAATACGATGAAGCTCATTTGATCTGCATTATATTTATGGGTATTTAGAGCTTAAGCAATGATCAATCACAAAAAAAACCCCAAACAAACAAACAAACAAACCCCAAAAAAACTCAACAAAAACACACAAAACCCCCACCAACAGATATACATTGCAAGGGAAAAAAACCCCTGAATTCTATGTCAAAGACCAGGTAGGATTTTTTGTTTAATTTTTATTTCCAGTACCAGTCATTGAATAATCAATTCAAAGATAGGAATCATTTTATTAAATATAGAATATATCCAAACCATAAAGATTCTCCTTGAAGTGCAGAACTGGGTATAATTTGAAAGCAAAAAACACATGTAGAAAGTAATCAAGACTGGCTTAAACCTTATGTGATAATGATATTTTCAGGTAAATGGTATTTCAGTTCAGAATTTTCAGTTAATAGTCTAGCATTTATTTAAAGGTTTTCATGTCCAAAAACTTGATAATATCCAGTATTGGCCATGTGTCCAGATACAGATAAAACTGGGCATTTTAAAATAAGCTTGATTAAAACTAGGTTTTAGAAACATAATATGCATGACCTAACATTAGCTGTTAGGAAATGGGAAACAGAGGTATGCACCTGACTCCTAAGCAGTACTTTTCAAGCTATATGATGGTTCTGTAGCAACAGAAAGTACTGGCTGAAATATTTTTCAAAGAGTCTCTGTAAACCTCACCAGTGTCAAGTGAAATGTATAGATAGGAGCACTGACAATGAAACCAATCTTATAAGCTCTTTCTGATGTCAGTGATACAACCAGAACTAATACTACAGCTAAACTAAATATATTCTCAAGGGTTCTAGGAAATAAAAGGTAGCTTAATGTCTGTTTTTTTGAGAGAATGAGTGAAACCCTTTCATTTAGCTGTTTATACAATCTGTGTAAGTAATTTTGTAAAAGCTGCTATGCAGATAGGATTGAAAAATCAATGCAGTGCATTGGTGTGCTCATTTTGACTGGGGTAGAGCTATTTTTCTTCAGACTAGTTGGTATTTTGGATTTGTGCTGAACACTGTCTCGATAGTGTAGAGATGTTTTTGTTATTGCTGGGCAGGGCTTACACAAAGCCAAGGCCCTTGCTGCTTTCTGCACTGCCTGGCTGGTGAGGAACCTGGGGGGTTGGGAGGAGACACAGCCAGGACAGGTGATCCAAACTGACCAAAGGAATATTGCAGACCATAGGACATCATGCTCAGGGTATAAAGTGGAGGGAAGAGGGAGGAAGGGGGGATGTTTGGAGTGAGGGCATTTGTCTTCCCAGATATCCTTGGATGTGATAGGCCTCTGGCCTCCTGGAGATGGCTCAACTCCTGCCTGCCCATGGGAAGAGAGATGTGACCTAATTCTTTACTTTGCTTGTGTGCACAGTTCTTGCTTTTCCTGTTAAACTGCCCATATCTCCACCCATGAGTTTTCCAGCTTTCACCCCTCCAGTTCTCTCCCTGATCCCACTGGTGGGGAGTGAGCGAGGGGCTGCGTGGGGCTTGGCTGCTGGCTGGGGTTAAATCATGACAGTAGGGAATGATTCCAGGTTGACTTTTATGGAAACTAAGGGCAAAATGCAAGTCTCCCTGACATCAGCAGTAAAATGTGTATTTCATTCCAAAGAACCTTCACCTTTAGTTGAAGACCTTGTCCTCCACAGCATGACTACAATAATGAGCTGTAAAAATGTGCATCTCACTTCTGTCTGAATCAAACAGGAGACACCAAAACAGTGCAGATAAAACTGTGCTTCAGGTGAAGGGATAAATTTCTCCTTGATTTCTAGTGAACTTCTCATTTCAGATTGATTCTAATGGCTCTTTGTACTGCACTCAAGTTCTGGGCATAGTTCTCACACACTAAATGAAATTTCTGAGTTCCTTAAGTTGCTCTCTAGATAATAAAGCATTTTTGTTGCTACAGAAAATTCAGCAGCAACTCAAAGCTGAGAGACTCATTATATGGTAATAAAACTCATGAGATTATTATTTAAAACTCCTGAGATCCAGACTCTTGGAAATCTAGGAAAGAGCAAACCAAGTGCAGGTTTGACACTTGCTCAGGTATGGCTTTTAAGTCACAGATTAGATCCAAGCACTCTAAAAAGGAATTAATAAATTTAAAATCTAAAAAACATAAAATTTACCTTAAAATGTCATTTGAAATGTTCAGCTAAAATGTACTACAGTGCTATGACTCTACTAATGAATAGGAATACATTATTGAACTAATGTATTCCCCACGTTTACAGTATTTTCTTTTTCAAATACAAAAAAACCCCAAGAAGCCCTAAAAACAAACCAAAAAATAATACTTTCAGGTTTTTGAGGTAGAGGTAATTTCTGAAGATTTTGCCAAGATGTTCTGCAGTTTTTTTGCTGGTGCTGCACTTCAGCAACAAAAGCAAAAATGATTCTTCAACAGTTTAGTGGAAAATCAATTATAAATTATGTGAGTTACCTCCGAAATGTTCCACAGGAATGGGAACATATCCATTCATTTTCTGTAAAACAAAATGGAAAAGTTTCCCGCAAATTTCTTCCAAATTTTCACCTCAATTTTAAACTAGACTCCATGATATTCTTTTTTCATTTGGGCTTAAGACATCTTTTAGCAAAGCAGTATTGTTTGGCTTTCATGTGATGTTTTCCCATTTCACTTAGGTGGTAATTTTACTTAAGTATTGACCATGAAATCTATTACCTTCAATCTTCCTGAAATTGGGTTGCCCTTAGCAGTGAACACCACAAAGAGATTTTGGATATCTAGACAACATAGCTTGTTTGAATAGTCATTGAAAAAAAAAAAATAGATTTCATGTAGTGTTTGTTGTGTTTTTGATGTGTGATGAAGGCCAGAAAGAGGCAGATGAGAATTTTGTATTTCATTGCCAGAGAAGTAGAAAAAGTCTGGAAATATAGAAAAAATGTATGTGCCTTGTCTGCCTGAAGATATGGTACTCATTCAGATAATCTAAATATCTATTTTATGAACATTCATAGCCCTCTTCAAATAAATAAAAATCTGTTTCAGTTGTAATTGGAGTCCATATACGTAAACAAACAAAAAAATTTTGATGACTTCCTGCTTAAAAATAAGCTTCCATTGTTGTAATAATAAAAAAGAAGCAACCAACCCAAAGAAAGAAAGAAAGAAAGAAAAAAGGAAAACTTATTCTTAAAAGCCCTGCTTTTATCACACAGGAATGTAAAAGAACATGTAAAATACAACACAGGAGCAAATTATAGGCCTTCCTCCCCCTCCATTGATCAAACATAGACTTAGACTTTGTATGTCACAGACATGAAACGAGCAACAATCTGTGCAGCTTATATGCCAAATGAACTCATAGTTAAAAAATCAGGCATTTGCCTTGACAGGTCATTCACTTCTAGTGTCAATAAATGGAAAGAATTGCCCTGGTGCTTAACATAATTGATTCAAAAGCCATTGTTCAACTCATAGGCAAATGAGCCTGCATTCTAGGCCATGAAGCCAGTTATCATCTTCCCAGGTGGTAGCCCACTCTTACAGCTTCAAGTGTTCAGGGACTGAAGAATATGTCAGCTGTCGCACTCAGCCCACTGCCACCACCAGCAAAAGTTAACAGAATCCTTTGGCTCAAGTTTAATTCATTGCACCCATTCCTTGTCTGGTGTAAAAACTTTGCTTTTCAATGCCATCTTCAAAGCTCATTGTTTTTTGAATACTTACACTTTGGGCGACTTCAGTAATAGTCTTCCAACACATGAGTCTTAATTCTTGTTTTGAAGAGAACAAAAGTCAGGGATCTGCCTTTCTTCAATAAGTTAAGTAAAAGGAAGAAAGCCAGTAAAGTGAATCACATTTTAAAATGTCTGCTTGGAGTGTGACCTTAACACTATTTAAGTCTGGCATTATTTTGCAAATTCAGTGTTTATTTTCATATAAAAATCATATGGAGATATTGAACACTAATAAGTATGAACACTATCCAAAGGACAACTTCTACAACCCAGCTCTCTCCTCCAGTTCTTTTCTATTGATGTCCAATGCCCTTTTTAACACCTAGAAAACAAATTCATGTGGCTTTCAGGAAAACAATGTTTTGGTTCTCTGCTAGGCAACAATATACATGGCTTCTCTTAATGGTTTTCTTTTTATGTAATCATTGTCACTGGCATGTCTCCTGTGTCCTACCACTGAAACTGTGTCATTTAGCTGGAAAAGGTCAACCATCAAGTAAAATTTTAAACTGAGTTAAGCACAATTCAATTATATTATTCTAGTAAAAATGTGAGAGACATTCAGCACACTGAAGACCTATCTAACCTTTCTTTTATCTTTCCTCTTCACAAAACTCTCACAGGCTGGTGTGTCCCAGAGGCTCTCTGTTACAGTTTCTGAGTTTATTGCACCTCTAATCCATGGTGTCTCTTTCAGTGGTCCTAGTTAAGTGGTAAAACCCTGAAATGACTCAATATTTCAATAATAAGACATTTATTTTCCCTCCATTCAGGAGGAGATTGAGGCAGTGGTCTTTGAGACAATCTATGCAAAACTGACCTCATGGAGGAATTTCGCCCATGTTCTCCCTGGGACAACATCAGGACTAGTAAGAGCAGAGTCATCTTTAAGTGTGTTAATCATCTACACAGAACAATAAAAGCTTCAGGGACAACAATTCATGAAGCAATGAAGACCTTCTGTGCAGATCTAGTTTATCCAGCAGCCAATCATCCAGAAAGGAGTATTGGAGAGTCTTTTTAAATTCAGGCCTTTCCATCTGTCTCTTTGTTTAATACAGAGCCTTGTTCTATATTGGAATATACAATTTTGCTTCCACAAGTGCTGGTACAGACAGTTGTAAGAACATGATCTGCTGGACCTCTTTAATCTAATCAGATCAGAATGAGTTATTTCTCAGAGAAAAGATACTATGGATCAGCCTTGGCACCCGAGGTTAATCACCCCTAAAACCTCCCCGAGTCCCTGAACTTTCCCCAGTAACCTTAGTACCAGTAGAAAATGTTCCTTTACCACCTTTTTTACGCAGGAAGATAGTTCCTGGAAATCTCAGAAATATTTGCAAAGGTTTACAGAATTAGTATGATGCTTTTCAAAAATCCTGCTTTCAAATAAATGCAAAGCAAATTTTTTGCTTCATTCTTCAGTATATAAAGCTCCATGAACTACAAGACAAAACCTAATTCAAGAATAGATTCATTACTAGAAGAATTTTAGTAAAATTACTTTATCAATAGACTAAATTACAGTAGTATTGCTAATTTATTACAGTATACACTTAGGATTTTTCACAGTATATATGAATTTGGAATGGTGTATAGGGTGTTAATTCATAATTGTTCATAGGCTCTGTATTGGACATACTTCTGTCTGAATTTATCAGCAGAAAAGCAAATGGGAAAGCTGAAGGCTTAAGGTTCATTCACTCTGTTATGCAGAACATCTCCCTTGAAATCAAGGGAGATGCTTTTGTGTAAGCATTGAGTTATTTATTTATTTCTTAAATTCAAGAATACATTTCTTTTGTTTTCAAGTGGAAGGTATAGTACAGATGATTTTTGACCATTCTCCATAAAGCTAACACTCTTTCAGGTTCTCAGCCTCCTGAGGTGAGGGAAAATCTAGCCTTTCATTTATGTGACAATGGTGATTATTGCTTAATTATCCAATTTATCGAACAATAACTGCAGACAGCCCTAAAAGAGGCAAATTCTAACCCATCCCCAAACTATATACTCAGCATAATCATTGCAAATTATATCCTATCAATTTTTGCATGAAAAGGAAACCAAATCCAGTGGTATTCTCCTGGCAAAATGGGTAGGCAGAGATGCTTCCAAGTAATACTTCCTCCAACACTTACATTTTCTTTTAATTCTTCCATCAGTTATTTACAAGGACCAAACTGAAAATGGTTTTCTTCTGAATCAGGTACCAAAATCAGAGTTCCCAAGCTAAATCTGCCTCCTGTTCCTACTGCCCCTTGACCCACGTACTGGACTATTGATATTTGGTTCATCAAGCAGCTCTTTTCTCTCTCTCTGATCCTGTCACCTCAGACATGTCACCTGAAGGCCACTATTGCCTCCATGTAAGGAAAGACCCACATCTCTTCTTCCCCACATCCTCACCTCTTCTGACACTGCTTAAAATTGTTTTGATGGCAACTTTGATAAAAATTAGTTCATAAATTCCATATCACAAATCATTCAGCTGTTTATATCTGGCATAGCCAAAAACAAAAGAATGGTGGGGAAAGGAAGGATACTAGATGAATCCTCTAAAAAGACTTAAAATCATCATAGCTCCAAAGCAAACACTAATTGTCTTCAATCAGCTTCCAAGAAGCATTATAGAACACTTCAAGCCATTAAGCACATCTATTCCTTGATACAAGAACGACCATCCTAACAGAGCCTGATACCCTGTGAAATGGGACTTGTCCATAAAATATTTAATAAGCCCTACAAAAGTAGAATACCTGATAATGGACTGCCTCTGAAAATCTATGAAAGAAGGATTTGGTTATCAGATTTCATTGCATCCTGACTTCCAAAACAGATTACCCAAACAACATAGCCTATTTTTTTCATTCATTTGGAAAAATAATTATTTCTATGACCACTGAGATGAAGAGGTTTCAATTTTCATTGAAACTCCTAAAAGGTCTATGTGGATAAAGAATTATTCTAATTGTAAATACCTAAATAGCATTTAAATATTGCCTATGTTACTTATACCTTCATCCTTCATGAATTATTATATGCAAAAAATCTCTCCCATATAAGCTAGATATTGAAAAAAATCTTGGTCTGGACAGACACGCTCTCTAAGGTAACTTCTGCTTACTTTATTCATCCCAAAGAAAGAAATGTAATAAAAATTCCAGCATTCTGCATAATGACACTTGCATAAATCAAGCTGGATTTTACCTTAAAATTAAGTAAGTCCTAGAAGGAAAAAAAAATTAATACAGAACATATCTGTCAATCAATAGTGAAAAATCTCCTTAGTTTGCAAAGTCTACATTAGAAGCCATGGATATTAATTCTTTTCTCCTTACAAAGCTAGATATTTCTTTTCAACTCAATAAGAACCGTGACTTTCCTAAAAATACTTATATAATATACCAGAAAAGGTTGAGGAAAAAATAAAATCCCAGTGAGCTGAAATTCAATAGATTGCAGTTGGTTGCTCCAAACTGTTTGTGGTCAAAAGCATTTTAAAAGCACAGTGTTATTACACCATGGTTAAGTCAGGTTTTCTTTCCTTAGTTGGATGGTTTTGTTTTGTTTATTTTGTTGGAGGGTTTTCTTGGGGGCAGGAGGAGGGGTGTTTGTATGTTTTAAAATCTGTAGGGAAATTTTTTTACTGGGAATTGTCACCTTTAGCAAGACTTACATTAACCCGGATACCAGATATTAATTCCTCTAAACCATTTTTGTGTGACTGCCTTTCCAGAAGCACCATGACAGCTATAAGTCCAGCTTCAGAGGCACCCAAAGCTCCAGTTAAACCAAGGGTGGCTATGGATACTGGGTGGCCTTTAAAAACAAGTTATAAGGCAATGCTGCTGACACAGAGAGAGAAGCCCTGGAAGCTCCTAGCTTAGAGAACACCCATTGACTCATTTGGTATTTCCATACATGAAAGATTGGAAAACTGCTTTCTATTCTCAAATCTTACAAGATTCCTGGACTACATTCAGTCATATTATTCATTTTCTTAGTTTCCATCTCCCAAATACACTTACGCATTTTAAAGTAAATTAAAACTAACCTCTGTGGTTTTATGCACTTATGTGTGTCCATACATAGACACACACACATTCCTCTGTACTGTACTGTACTGTATTTTGAAGCAAACAGACTCCTTTTGCTACTTAGAGACCAGCCCAAAAGAATGGAAACAAGATGAAATAAGAGAGGATCTGCCACCTGGAGATGCAGCAATACAATGACCTTACTACTATTCACCTGCCACCACTGTCATTTTGATGAGATTTTTAAACTTGGAAAATCTGGGAAAATGTCCCCTTTACCAGAAAGTTGTCCTATTTTTGACAAATTCACAGTCTTGTGAACTTTCATTGTTTCTGCAGAACCATACAGATGAAAAACTTAAATTTAATGGTGTTACAACAGAAATTACACCCGAAAAATACTGTTCCACCCCGAGATTTCAAGAGCCCTGTGCACAGTTCTGCTAGCCACCAAAAAGGAAGGAAGGTGGAAGAAATAGGCCATGTGGTTCACCATGACAATCTCCAAATGTATTTAAATGCCTCCATACAAAAAAATACCAAAACAGTTTGACTTCTTTGCATTGTCAGAAAAGTACAAGTGATATAAGGGGTAAGTGTTTGCATCTTCTAACAGGTGAAAAAAACTGGGGTCCAATAAGATGACAAAAAATTAACACTTAATCTGTCAAATGCCAAAATTTGCCAATGGATTTTCAAGGGTAAAAAAGTATAGTTTCTCCTCCTATTAAAGATGTTCTTCAAAGTGAAAGCTTTGTCAAGCAAAGGAAGAGAGGGTTTATACAGGTTTAATTTAATGAAGGAAATGCTTAAGACAGCTGCAAAAATGAAGCTTTCTTAACTGCTCCTTAATGAAAGTAGACAGTACTGAACCAATCTTTTACACAAATCTGTGTAAAAGGAATTTCTCCTGCAAACATAGACCGTACACAGTGTTCTGAGCAATCCCTTTTAGACACTGGTAATGTCTTCTCAAACTTAATGTCTTCTCAAACTTAATTTTGGCCATTCTGCATAAGACTAACACTGTTTCAGTTTCTCAGGTTCTTAAAGTGGGAGAAAATCTGGCCTTCCATTTATGTGACAGTGATAATTATGGCTTAATTAATCAATTTTAAAAATTTAAAAATAATGGCAGATAGCCTTAAAAGAGACAGATTCTAACCCATCCCCAAACGATATACTCATTACAATGCCCACCATGGCAAATTATATCCTATCAATTTTTACACAAAATAGAAAACAAGCCTAACAATATTCTCCTGGTAAAACAAAGATACAAAGGCCTGAAAACCACAGGGTCTAAAATTGCTTCTCTCAAACTGCTTTGAAATGCTGAATTACACCTTTATGACAATATAAGGCACCAAGCAAATTGCAAAAACAGTTGTCTGTCCAAAAATAAGTGAGTGTCTACTGACTTTCTTGATATACAACAAAAGCTTTTGAATTACAAAAGTGATGTCAGCAAAGCTTTTTTTAATAGACAGGGAGCAGCTCAGCTGTTCAAGATTTTTTCTGACCTCTTTGTCAATGGAATTCTTCGTCTTATCCAGCTTTTCTCTGAGGCTGTATGAATGAATAGTGTATGAATGAGAATGATACAGTTCATTCAGTGGTAAAGAAAAATGACAGGAACGTACTGTCAGAAGGCTGGGTAGGGTGAAACTGCTGATTCAGAAACAGCCTCCTCTCATGTTGCATTGAAGGGACCATAAGATCACTCCCACAGAAGAAAGTGGATGGCACTATGGTGGGGTAGCCCTTGGGTTTGGAACTTTCTGTTGTCTGCTTGTACAGGGACACACAGATTCCTCAAGATCTTACATTCTTTTCCTTCCACTGATCCCATTCATTTTCTACCACAGGTTTCTCCATTCCTTTGTTTCTCATGACTGTGGGTTCTATAAATACAGGATAAGATCCATCAGCTTCCTCCTCAAGGAAGAAGCATATGAGTTTGTACATATTTCATTCTGCAGGCTACACAGTGCTACACAGAATTGGTGTGAAAAGGAATTTTAATTAATGCTTGTGTACACATGGGGGAGGAAGAACATTCTGATGAAAGTGGTTTGACTCCCAGCAATACACTTCAGCTCTGTGACCTGAGAAGTCATTTACATCAACAATTGCACATGGACTTATTTTGTTATGTGTTGTAACGTTATTCAGACAACCAACAACTTCGGCTTTAATAGGAAGATATTAATGGTGAGATAGGCAGATTTTGGTCAATGTGAATGCAATCTATAGCACAAAAATATTTGACCATAGAACAATTATAGAATCAACCAAGGAAAATCTAATTAAAAGACAAGAAAATAATTTTTGTTGAAAAAAACATACCTTTTTCATTTTTGTTCACTAAACTTGGGTTTTTTCATATGAGTAAAACAGAAAGCAGAAAAGTACAAGAAGATTTTTGTTCATTTGTTCACCTTCAACATTCAGGAGGACAAACAGTCTACAAATTGGATGTGGTATTGACATAAGAGGTATCATTTTAATTGAAGTGGAACACTGAACTTTTATTGGAGAACAAGAGTGATGAGCGCCGAATGGTGACTTTCTGTTTAAAATATTTGGAAGACAAGCTCACACTATGACCTGCTTCCAGTTTCCAGTGGTATTAGGGATGAAGCCAGTATAAATCCAGTTGTCACAAAAGAAAAAGTTATAGTATATATTAAACCACAAAAAAATACTTTCAAATAACATTAAGAGTATGACTTAAGCCCACAAAAGCCAGGAAATTCAGAGTTAGGGCTGCAACTCTGTCCTCAACTCACCCCATTTTGTTTAGGAATTGTAAGAGATATGAAGAGAGCTACCTGAAGCATGATGGTATTGGTTTACAAGGTATGGCCCAAAATTTGGTATTTATCTGTGCTGGGTAGGTCGTCTTTGTTATGCTAGAGCTGCCGAAGCCTCCTCATAGAGTGGAAGATTATATGACAAATAAACCTCTTCATTAAATGTTAAAAATAGGTATTCCTTTACCTGATTAGCTTTGTGATCCATTTTTCTGGACTTCAGGCTGATGATTTATTTTGGAGTTGTCTGCTGGAACTCCTAGGAGTGGTGGACTACCCCTGTGTCACACACACAGCTCTGGACTGAGTGATCACAGTAACTGATAGCTGAACACGCTGAAGAAAGAAGCCAAAACACCAATGAAGCAAAGTGGATTGATAATTAGCAATGATTGTCTAGTGGAAAATAGGTGATCATCTGAGAAAACTGACGAGATCCAAAGAAAGGACACTTAAGAAAAACGCAGTTGAGATGTGAGCTCAAGAAGCAACTTGAAGTAGAAAATTAGCTACAGAAATGAGTTGAAGGAGACTTTTGTCTGATACTCAAGAAAAATATGACTTGTATCAGTTTGAGGTGTAAAGAACAACAAACAGAGAAACCCATGCATATGTTTTATTTAGCTATAACTGTGTCTTACGCTTGCTAAAGCGAAGAGTGACTGGTTTCTGGAACACTCAAAGATTTCATATGTTTGCTATCACAAGTTTAAAAATATTCAGTGTTTTTACCAACTGGATTTTGGCCAACCTTTAAATCATTCTAGTAAATATTATGAGTGATTCCTGCATCCCTGCAAATATGCCATACTTCATTAGTTTGTCTTCAAGATGTATTATATTCTGAGGTGCAGCTACGTGGAAAAATGTACCTTTATGCTGACTTAAGGGCATCTACTCAAGGTTTTCCTAAGTCTTGTTAACTCAAGTGACCTGTAATTTTTCCACACTCCTAATAATATAACCAAAAAAAAATGCACACAGGACTTTGGTTTCATGCTCTACACTATTTTTAAGGAAGTGGATAACAAGAGGTTTGGGTCCAGCAGATACCCTGAAACTGCAAATCCCTTCAGCCCCTCCACTGCAATGAACAGGAGCACATCAGGGACTTCATCACAGCAGAATCGTGTGGTGTCTGGTCCCCACAGTTCACTCAGGTATGGAGTCATGCTTTCCAAAAATTCACACCTTGAGTTACTTCAAGGTTTCCCAAGTATTCAAGGAGCTGGAATGGGTCTAGAATTTGCAATGATTTTCAAAACTTGCTGAGTTTTAATTCCATGTTTCTTCATGTGAAAAATTCAGCAACCTGTGGTTCCATTTTTATCATTCAGTAGCCTGTGATTCCATGCCTTTTTTTCAACAGTCATGCCCAATAGTTCCATACTTCTTGGTTGTACTTTGTATTTCAATTTCAAGACATGGCAGAAAGATTTAATAAATGAAATTCGCTGTTAAAAATCTCTCAGTGCTAATCTGAAATTGTGGTGATTACTACCATCTCAAAGCATATGCCTAAGGTTTGATTTCCTCACTCCTTAAACAAACTGAATTCTTGTAAACATGCTGCCACCTATTTATTAAACATAAATGAACTGACAACTTTATTTTAGCTGGTTTTCTCTCACTCATGCTCAGAGTGAAAATTATGGAAGTACAAAGTTGCTATAATTCCCCCATCCTCATTTAGAGATAAAGTATGAAACCTACTCTTCCCATACATAAATCCAGACTAATTCAGCTTTCAGAGCCAGAGTGAACAGTTGCTGAAGAATAGGTTTGTTTCTTTTTTTCATTGAAGCCTATAGGTTTGCATCAGATCAAAAGGAAAAAAAAAAAGCTGAAACAGGCAGACTTCACACAGTTTCACTCCAAAGAAAAGTTTGCTTCACATTTGCTGGAAATCCAGCCTATTTTGCGAAAAAGATTTGTAGTCCTTGTTAAAATCTATGAGTTGGAGTCCATTTACCAGAAGATTCGTGATATTAAACACACACCTCAAGAGATACACTTTTTAACAGCAATCTGCATTACTGTCACACAGTCATGTTACCATATACCAACTGAAATCCTATGATATTTTATGTTTGTCTTGTCAGCTAGCCTCCTTCACATGCAAGGCAATATAACCTTTCTCCTACTTTTCCCTTGAGACTTAAGCTAGTTTTCTTATTAATTTATGACTGACGGTCTGAGAGGATACACAAAGTCAGCTACCAAGACTTAAAAAAAGCTTCAGTAATTCAACCTGTGCCTGAATATTCTTGTTGGATGGCCTTATATTTGCTTTAAGCTGAGGACATCCTCCATGCTGTAACTGTTGCTCTGCTGGTGCCTTGTTGAACTAATGTGACTTTGTTGTGAGCCCTCATCCCAACCATGCTGACCCCAGCTTGTAAGGCAGTGTTTTCATGAAATCACAGGCACAGATGCTACTCGAAAACAGACCTGAGTTTAATTCCTTATAGAGAGGTTTTCAAAAGCAGTAAACTTAATTTAAATTCAATGTGACACTTCTGAACACAAAAGTATTTTAATTTTTAATTCCAATCACTAACTCAGCAGAAGAAAAGGAACAGGAGTTATCTTACAATAGCATATTCTGAAACATTAAAAAGCAAATTCATTTAACTCAGGACAATGTTTTCACCTGCCACCTAAAACTGTTGAATTTTGAGTTCCTTACAAGCCGTAAGTACAACCAATGTTCCTTGAAAGGGCTGCAAATATCTTGAACAAGCCATGACCCAGTTTTCAGCACAGTCAAGCCAAACTATTTTTGCTGTTTAAATAAAAATAACAAAAATGCATATTTTTGCATAGTTTCAGCACAAAATTCAGGGGGCAGAAAGGGAAGAACTGTGGGCTGAGATGAGTTTCACCTTACAGTTTTGGAACAACCAAAATCCAGAGCTAAATGGGCATGGTGAGTGCATAGAACCACAGGAACCAAAACCAAAGAAAAGGTTGGGATGGAATGTTATTACAGCTTTTATATCTATCATGGTAGCTAGGTACTATCTGGCTCCTATGGCAATAGAACTTGAATAATGCATTTTGTAGTGATTTTTACGTGTGATTCTCACCAGCAAGGCCACTACTAGAATAGTGGGTGTAATTCTTGATGTCCAGACTTAAAACAAAGATGTTAAAAATTTGTGCAGGGCTCAGGAAAGCAAAGTAAGAATGAATCATAGCATGGAAAATTAGTCATAGAATGACAGCACAGAACAGCTCAGTCTAGTCAATTTGTCCAAGGATAACTAGATGACCTGATAATAGCTTATTAGTGATTAAATAAGAATAGTTTTGGTAGTAGTTTTGTTGTTTTGGGTTTTTTTTTAATTAAAGAAGATAAATATCAAGAATGAACAACTGGAAATTGAAGCTTGACAAATTGAGAACACAAATAAGGTGCATGTTTTGGATTATCAAGATAAAAACAACTCACAAGTGTTATGGTGAAGTCATTCACCACTTTAAGTCATTGAATGAAAAACAAATGTCTTAAACTGTTTTTCCTAAATCCATCAAAAGGGGCTTAACACTAAGGTTATTAAGACAAGATTTAGAATAAGATTGTGATAACCTCAGTCACAAGACATGAAAAACAGAATGGAAATATTACCGTAAATGTCAGTACACGAAACCAACACATGACAATTCAAGCTGAAATTTTCTGTTTCTCTGAAATTTCTAGGTTTTTTTCCCTTCTGATCTAAATTCCATCAAAGGTAATGCTACTTTCCCTTCTGACTTGAAAATGCATAGTGTAAAGTAAATTTGAGGACTTCTGAAAGTCTTGCCCTGATTGTCACAAAAGCTGACAACTGTCAGCAATCTGGCTGGTTTTCTCCTTTAAATTCTTTTCATAATAAATGCTTTAAACGATAAAAATTTTAATAATAGTTCTCACATAAAGTGCTTCTGCTTTGAGAACCAAGCAACCATGCATGCAGCCAGACTAGGAGCCTTAAAAACCAGTCTTTTATGCCATATTTCTTGCAGCACTATTTCTTTCTTCCAGAAACATTGCAGAACATATTGCTAACTGACTGCCATAAACAGAAGAGGAGGGAGAGCCCCTGCTCGATCCATCTGTGAAACGCAGCCATCCTTGAATGTGACACAACAAAGTTTCCCAGTGCCTTGCTCATCTGAAATTACAGTCAATTTGAGGCAGCTAGCTGGATTAGCAAAAGCAATCATCGTGCACGAACGTGCAAGTAATTTCCAAATAGATGTTGTTTTATTGAAAAACAGTCCAAAATTTTACTCTTGCTCTCCCACAGTGCCCCAGCATAACCCAAAAACCAAAGCCTTGGCTAGTATAGAAGTACCCTGCATCCCCAGCAGTTGAGAGTATTAAATCTAAGTGAAGTTAGAACACAAAATCTGTTTTAGAAGAGGGTTTTCAGTGACACATTTTTAGACTCAGCTTCTCAGGATTAAGATGTTTTCCCTGTGTCTCTTGCAATGAGATGAACTAAGCTACCAGAGGTTAACATGGGACAATGATTCAAGTTATGCAGTCAATTGAACAAAAGTCCCTCTCGAATTAGTGGGAGTTGTACTCAGTTGAGGGACTCAGAATTTGGCCCAGCATTTAAGTTATTCATTTTTAGCCCTAAGCATTCCTCTTCCTCAGTGGAGTGAGCCAAGAAAACTAAAAAACTGAACAGCACAGAAGTAGTATTAAACTTTAACAATGCTTTGCACTGACACAGGGGGGAATATCAGAGCTATTTAGAAACAATGGCATGATCTTCAACTAGAGCCAGAGAATTCACAGAATACGAAATGCACATATGTGCTTTTCATTGGGATCATCCCTTATTCTCACATGCTGAAGCTCTTCTCATGCCTCATGCTCCCATGCATAGCACTTCACCTGACTACTTAAATCTGTCTGAAGCTACTGTTAATTACCTGCCAAAGGCTGTAAATGCCCAGTTGGAAAGTGACCTATTTCTTACATATTACCCAATTGAAGTTAACACAAATCTACTGTTTATATTTAAAGCATAATTTAATTGAACTGTATGATAACTTTACTTGCTTTGGCTTCAATTTGACAAATACTTAAAATCTGCCTAATTTTCATTGTGTAGCTAGATCTCTGATTCAGTTAGTCCACAGTACATAACACCAAACAAAGCGTGACAATGTTACTGTACACAGTGGCATTCATCAGATTTAGTTTAAAACAAATAAAAATACTTACAAAGGTTTTAGAAACTTATTTATATTTGGCAAGGATTATTTAATACTAAAGGTGGTTTTGTTAATATATTTGCTGTTTTTTAAAATAATGTCAAGATATTTACATGCAGCAGTACAACAGCATACTTGACTGACTTACATGTACCTGCCTGTTTGCTTTTTCCTCTACTTGAAATGTGGGGAGAGTCTACTAATTTCATTTTTCCAGGCATATCTGGTTTTTAGTTTTTTACATAGGTCTGTATAACCTTGAAATTCAGGCAAATAATCTCACCTTGAAGAGGAACAGTGTAAATTCCCACTTGAGATCTCTCTTTCACAGACAATGTAGCACGGATGATGATCCTTCGGGGATGATCTTAATGGTAATTCTCCCTTTCAAGCACTTGACTTTGAATCCATACTTATATTTTTAAAACAGAAAAATAGGGAAATGGCAACACCCATCACATTGCACTATTCTGATACTCAGGAGTCACGAATGGGGCTGATACACCCTGCTGCATGGCACAGGCTACTACGGTTTAGAAGAGCAAGCAAGTTGGTCATTGATTGATCTTACTTCTTATTTTTGCCTTCAGCCCCATTTATTCCCAGCTGCATCATGAATTTGCCAGGCAATTTCAGTATCTCTGGCACAATCTCCCAGAATCACTGAGATTTTTTGGTTGGAAGGGGTCTTAAAGATGATCTATTTCCACGGCCCTGTCATTGGAAGGGACACCTTCCACTAGATCACTCCAGCCTGATCTTGAACACTTCCAGGGGGAATCCACAGCTCCTCTGGGCAACGTGTTCCAGTGTCCCACCGCACTCATAGTAAAGAATTTATTCTTTATATCTAATTACTCTCAATCTGGACACTACAGCTCCAAGCAAGCCAGGTCTGAACTGAAGGGTACAGCAGTGTTGCACTGGTAAGACTCAGATGATGGGCATGAATGTTAGCATGGATACTTCCCTAAGGAAACCTTATTTTTTTTGTTCTCCTTGCCTAACCAGTCCTTGGGTTTACCAGGTTATATGGTTAGGCTTTTTGATTGGCTTCATTTCATATAACAATACATATGTTGTCATGTGACTATCCATCTACAGAGAATTATTTTTTATTTACTTGATACAGCAAGGTGAGCATTTCTAGAGCATGATTAATCCTAATGACAGATTACTTAAAGAGGTCCCAACCTAATAGTTCCAATAAAATTTCATTGATGATTAAAGGGAGTCTGGGTGGTCGGGTCAGTTTCCAAATTTTACATTACAAACATTTAAAATAAAATTAATTCCATCCTCCACAGCCAAATTAAATGTGCAAGTCATGTTGTCCATAACAAAATAAAGTAAATACAGGCATACAACAAAATCCCAATGAATATCCCCAGTAATTTTTAAGTAGCAGATAAATATTTCAGGTAGCATGTTCAAAAGTTGTTGACATTTGCCAACCATGTCTTATTCACTAATGTCTATACTGACAGGCTGCTGACTGAATTTAAAGATTATATATCATCAATAGTAAGGTGAGGAGGACACAACTGCTAGTACGAATTAAAGTTAACTCCAGCTGCTGCCTGTATAAGATAACATTCCCTGTCCCTGCCACAGGTAAGCAACCTTACTCCCACTTCTGTGCTACCATCTTCATGGATACAGTGTTAGAAACTAATTCTGATGAAAAATTAGTAGTCCTCCTCTGGATTAGTTCTTTCAAAGTCAAGAAGCAGGAATATGCCACCACTGTCTGGGGATAGGTGAGGTCACCACTTCTGGCAGAAGCATCTACTTAGATCATCTTCAAGTGATTGTGAAAGCACAACCTTAGCTGCACGCAGAGTTAATTCTCATTATCTTCTGCATTGCCACAGCGTGTAACCACTCATTCTCAGATTCCTGCTAAAATGCAGTGCAAAACTCAACACTGAGTGTCATTTCTTAGTGTCTGAGAAGTCATCTGACAATGGGGGAAGGACAAAAAGGGCACTGAAGAGGCAAAAACATTGGTGTTCAAGAGTAAACAGAATCAAACCAGTGGAAAACTTCATTTTTAAGTGGGGAAAAGTTAAGTGAAGAAAACCTGCTTCCAGAACATCTCAGAATATCCTGAAAACTTTGTTCAAAACAGAAAAAAAGCAGACATCCAACATAAAGATCCCCTTTTGGCAAATTTTCTATTCCTGTTACAAAACACAGGGATTCAGATGCTACCAAAATAGTTGCAATTTTTCTATAAGTTTCTTAGAAATTTTCTCAGAAAATCCTATCTAAGGTGGATACATGTCAATGAAAAGTTTCCTAACATAGGTAAAGTTTAGCTACTGAAAACAAGACTTTATAATGAAATACATCTGAAGTCTGTAACACTAGGGAGTTTTTCCAGTGCCAGTATTAATACTTTTATTGTAGAAACCTGTGTGTGAAAACTCTGGTGTGGAAGTGAAAATCAAGCTGTGCAGAAAATACTGACTTTTTAAGTGTTCTTTCTGTAAGTGCTACATAAGCATCCATAAAATATCTATACCAAGTGCTATACAGTAACAATAAAAATATTAAGTACCTCCCATGTACTATTCATCCATGAAAACATGTATGGGATGCAAAATAACTGGTATTCACAAATAGCCCTGCAAGTTAAGCATATGGAATTTTCATGGTGCAGTTGCTTATGAACAAAAAATCTACGCCTCAGAAATAACTTCCAACTTTAGCTCTCATGTACAATAAATAAATGTTGTTTATTATTATTATTAATAGATATCACAGTATTTTGAGAGTGTCCAGTAAGGCATTGTATGGACATATAAAAAACATAGCCCTTGTCTTCAAGAGCTTACAGAATTAAGTCTGACCTATTTATCATAAAGATGTTGATTCATATATTCATAGGGATTTTCTGGAAGTAGTGTTTTAATTCCATGTTTCTCAAGAATACATATCACTTCAGGATCTTGTAGGTAACATACTGGTAAAAGTAAATTTACCACACACACCCCTCTAAGCCTGATGAAGGCCCAAGAGCTAATCAAAAACACTACAGGCCTTTTAGCAACAAATCTGAATTAATCAAATCATCCCTGCTGTTTTTTGTTAATGTTTGGACAATCTAGCTTTTCTGCAGAATGCTCTCACCGTCTGAGTAGAGGACAGGGAGCCAGAAACTCCTTGAGTTTTAATCCTGGCTCTGACACTGATTCTCTCTGTGGCTTTGGGCAAGGAGTCATTGTTCTATAGTAAAATGCTTGTATTGGCAAGATGATGAACTACTACTGTAGATGATCTAATAAAATTTTTCCATCTTTAATTTCTATGATTCTGTAATGCTAACAACATAAGTTTCAGCCTCTCATCTAAATAGAAGAGATAAATATCCAGTTTGCCTGCATGCAAAGAAGAATTAAAGTTATAAGATACAAAACTTCATAGAACTGAAGCTATAATGCATGATTAACATCTTGTTTAGTACCTTGATAATAAATAGCACCTATAGGAGCTGTGTAAAACAAGGCCAGATAGAATTTCCTTCTTTCCACTCTACTAATCATTGTCTGAGCTGCAGTTTGTTGGAAAATTCTGTCTCTAGCTAATTGTGTACCCGTATATTTTATTTAGGCATTTCTTCAGTGAAATGATTCAAAAGAGTAAAGCAACCACTAAGTGGTGAATTTTTTCTTCTGGGAAAGGTAAGGGAAGAGGGTAAGCACAACAGGGCACATTTCCAAGAGCAATGCTCACGCCAATGCACACAATGACACGGTCATTGTGGGAATGCCTGCACTTCCTAGCTGCTGCAAACAGCTCAGTTGCACCCACTGGTTGCTGACTGAAGATGAAGATTCTTATGGGGGGGCTCTAACTTGACCTAGAGAATGAACTGAAGAATAAGAGATCCAAGATAACCCTCCAAAAGTACAATTATACCAGTATGCTTCTGAAAGTAATTTAAAATTTCTAGGTTTAGAAAGACAGAAGACACAGAATTACAAAATCATAGAACTATAATTCTATGGTTTGGGTTGGAAGGCCAACCAACTAGATAGATGATCTAGTTCCAAACCCCCTGCAATAAGCAGGGACACCTTCCACTATGTTGGTCACAACTCCACCCAGCCTGGCCTTGAACACTGCCAAGATGGGACAATAAATGAATGATCTTGCACCTGTAAATATCCTTCATTCACTATGCAAAGAACACCAACCACAGTAACCATTGTAGTCTGCAGCTGTGGACTCATCCAGCCCAATGTATGTGCAAAAAACTCAAAGGTAGGACTGATAATCTGTAATAAATCTTGCTCTTCAGCTGTGCAACACCAATGCATCAGATGAAAGGAGACAGCAGAGAAGAGTAACCAGAATATGTTTCAGTGAAGGACAGTTACAAGAACACCTACCTCAGGACTTTCTCATTTTCCTAAGACACTGAAATTTGGCTTGCTCACACCGGACAGTGCACATGGACAACTATTACAGAACTAGTTGCTAGTGAGTTATACCAATATTTGGCAGGGATTTCCCTCTCATTATTTTAGTAGGATATATTGCTGTTTCCACAACTGAATTTTCTGTATTGACTTATTTCCTTTGATAAAGGATGACATCTTGGCCCTTGGCTCCATTGCTACACATTATAGCAAGCCAGATAAAGAGGGAAGAGGGATCCTTGCTTGAACTGTGGCCAACAAGTAGTTGGACTTGCTTTATTCCACAGAGAGTAAACAGGAGACAGCAAGATAGGGAATGCAGAGATGCACAGAGATAGATTGCTGTCATTCAAGGAGGATATGGTGATCTGCAAGATGAATGTTGTCAGACAACAATCTATCAGACTGCCAGGTGTAAATAGGGAGATGAAGATAATTATTGTCTCTCTACAAGTTACATTGCATTTTGAATTTCCTTATAATATGCCAACAGCCAGAGAGCTACTTGTTGAAATCCAGGGTTTATCTTGATATGAAAATACCAGCAATGATAATAGATTGCTCTTATAAACTGAATTTCTGCCAAATTAATTTTCAGTCCACAAGAAATGTCTTTGCCATACTATTTTATTAGATTAATATGATTTCTGTCAATAGACATTTGCTGCCTCAAATTATTCTGTAACAGCAAGACATTATTATGAAAAATACATATAATTACAGTTATTTACAGAAAATATAGGTGAAGCTGTTTGGTTAAGCAATTAGGACATCTACTGAGGAATGGTTGGTTAACCAATTATCACATTTTCTTAGAAATGAGTGCATAAACCTCAAGACATACCACAGTTAAAAGCTATTTCAGCCACTGGAAAACAACTGAAAGACATCTAGAAACCTCTGAAAAAGGATACACTTTCCCCCAGAAAAAAATTTATTTCATGCAAGTCACAAGAAAGTTATTATCCAAGCTAGGTCGCTGACAAGAGATGTTATTAATGATCCCATTGAAATTATTAATGCATTTAACAATCACTTTGCAAACTATAATATTATATCCTGGGAGAATACTGAATCATGCTGGTTACTTGGATGAAGATCAAATAAGCTTAGGATGAAAAGATCAGACTCTGAGAAAGTTTAGAGTATTTTGTGATTAATAAAAATTAAATGCCAGAACTACTTGATTTACATTTAAATCTACAAAGGTGTTGACTGAACTTTACCACATGATTTGGAGTTATACAATGAAGCACACCTCTGCACACACAAAATATCAACACAGGTAGAATACAATGATGAGTCTACTGCTATATTTATAGGCAAATATGCTGGAGGACTATTGTGTACCAGTGATGCATAACTGAAACTTCTCTCCAATTCACAAAATGGACCCCGCTGCAACACTTTAGTAATTGCAAAATCTTTCTCAATGATTTTTCAGTGGTCTTGGGAATCCAGAGAGGTCCAAGCTCACTGGAAGTTGACAAAAATGGTCCCATTTTTCAAAAAAGGCAAGAAGGAGGACCTGGGAAACTATAGGCTGGTCAGTCTCGCTTCAAGAGATTTTTAAAACCCAAAGAAATAAGTTTTCAAGCTGGCCATATCTATGAAAGCACCAGTGGGAACAGAGTAGTGTTCAAAGAGAGGGCCTGTTGCAAGAAAAAGGTCTGTTCAGCATTTAGTGAAACATACAGTTAAATTCTTCAACATACTACTGTTGAAGACAGGTACTACTTGACTATACTAATTTTCCATGCTGAAATGAGCACTGAATTAAAAAGGCAAGCCCCTCTAAAACTCACATATAAAAGAACTAACATACAACCTCAGTGCTACAGGTATTTCCCTGCTTCATGCCTACATTTTCTATTCTTTATCCATTCTTAAACTGTAATGAATAACCAGAGATAATTATCACATTTCTGTAATGACAGAGAACCTGCACATGCTAAGATAGTGGCATAATTTGATATTTATGAAATGCTTCTTTATTTATGAAGCATCTGTCTTGAAATTTAATTACCACCACCACAGTGTTTCATTACAATTCTAACACAGATAAATAATGAACAAGATTCCTACTCAGGCTATTAAAATTTGAGAAACGAATACCCTTTGATGAATTCAAAGCACTACCTCGCACAGCTACTGTATGAAAGTGTTAGTACTTTAGTTTATTTTTTGGTTTCCTATGTCAGTCAGAGAGGTTAAAATAGGAAAGCCAAAAGCTGGAAAAGAAACAAAATGAAAGAGGGACAAGGGAATGGGTGTGTGAAAACTTAGGGAGGCTTAGAGCAAAGGGTTCAGATTACAGTGCATAAAGAGGCCAGAGAAATATTAAAAAAAATTATGAAGTTTATAATATTAGACACAGAAAAAAAACGTCTAGAGAAACAGAATAAGAATAGATAGACCACAGATGTGGATGGGTGAAGAGAGAAAAAATAGGAAATGCCAGATCTTGTTTGCATGGAAGTCAATGGCAGAGCACTTGTTGACTACAGTGGGAACTGGAAGGGCCCACAGTGAATGAAAATTCATTCCCATGAGGATGGGAAAGGGTGGAGAACTGGCATTAATAGAAGGCTGAACACACATAAGGAAATTACAAGTTGAGAGCAGTAACTGAGGCCCAAGGAGACACAGTCAGAAGAGCTTCCATATATAAGGCTGTGGGGAAGCCAGGGGCTCTCGGCACATCACAGGACTGAGCACCTGACTGAGACCCAAACTCAAAAGCTCTCCCAACTTCAGCCACCAAAGACCCAAGAACTGGGAGCTTCACTGTTTTGGAATTTGGAAAGATCTCTGACTAAGTGTCAGGTCATGTCACCTCTGTGTCACATTAATTGGATGTATAAAAAGCTGGGATGGTTTGCCCTGTCAGCTGCTATTGCTATTGCAGTGAATGGACTGAGGGAGCTTTGAGCCATTGTGTGTAGCACAGGAACTGGTGTCTGCAGTGTGGGCAGCTCAGGGTTTTTGAACCAGCTTTCAGTCACCAAAAACTTATCTATTTCACTCATCCATACACTTTTACTCTGCATCTTGCATGGTTCTCCTTAAAGTCCTACTTTTTCATCTTTTTGCCCTCTTAGTCACAGAAAAAAAAATTGACCTAAGCATTTCCAAAAGCTCACAGAAATACAGACAGATAAAGGAAACAAGGCATCATTCTTGGGGTGTGTTTCTATTTTCAGGCTATGATTTTCTTAATCCTTGCCTTAGAGCCAGTTAACCTACTACCCCTAAGTCTCGTAAGTTGTTCATGAGCTACTAAAGATTTGTTATCTCACCAGCAAAGCACGTGTATCCATTCCCCCTAGTGGAAGATGAAAGCTTTCTGTTACTACAAATTACTTTGTCAGCTCAAGTGCTTAACAGCTGTGTTCAAGAACCCAGACCCACTGAAGACACTCGTGAGGATCCACCATATACGGCAGGATTGAATGTTCTGTGATTTTTTTTGGTCTGATTTTTGTTCCTGTCTTACTGCATTGCAAATGCAATGCTTTAGGAAGCTGTGATGTGCCTCCCCTGTGCATACACAGATACAACCAAAGTCCATGACAATGTAGTTCTTCCAAGACAAGCCAGGCCTGATTTAGTGCATGGTGCTCAAGGCTGTCTGTTGAATGGGGAGATCAGTCCGAGTTTTGCCATGAAACCTAACACTGAGACTGAAACACACAGGAGGCAGAAGTATGTCCTCAAGGTTAGAATAGTTAAAGCTTGCCTTGGGTAAATTGATTCTGTCACAGCTCCCAGGTGCAGGTCTCAGGTGCTGCTGGGAAAGTCAAAGAATCTGAGATTTTCTTAAGTGGACAACATAGTTGCTCTTTGTTGTGCAGTATGAAACTACACAGCAAGTGTACTGAGCTCTTACTCCTGTAACTATCAGTGAGACCAAAGAGGCCTCAGGATGAGCTCTACTCTTCACTTACCCTGCTCTTATAATTTCAGCTAAACTGTCAGCCTGGCCACTTCATGTTCTTTCCCTGTTTTATCTATAGTCTGTCATAGTTCTGAGACAAAAATAGTCTGTACTGGACAGGATTGTCACTAAGATGAAATCATTCTGAGCTCCTCTAAGACCCCTCTGTTTCAACCCAATCGTGCAAACACCTCATTTCCCTAAGAGTCTCAATAACCTCACAGTGTAACAAGAGTCTAAAATTCTACTTCTGCTTATTCACTGAGGTGCATGTCACTGTAAATAGAGCCCATTTCAATCTAAAATGCTTTCCTCAGCCTAATTTGGCTCCAGAAACTCCCATCTTTATCTATTAAAAGGCTTACTCCCACTGATGTGTGTTCAAAAACCCAACTGACCAAGAAGGTGGTGCCTCCTGTTAGGCAACAGTCTAGTCAATACGGCATTCCTTGGGGATGTAGGAGGTACAGTCTCAATTTTCCCTTTCTTCTGAGGTGAGTCATACTCAAAGCTTCCACACAATAGACTTTGGGGAATGAAAGGAAAGGAGAGTAAAACACTGGTTCCTTTTGAAACTCTGCCACAACATGAAAGGATGACGTTCATAAACTTTCTGGACAGGCAACAGCAGGACTGCATCAGAAAGCTCTGCAATCCATTTTAGGTTTTTCGTATTTTAAGGACTCTGTGGTGGTGTGTTTTTCTTTATGCATATTTTTGTAAACCCTGTTGGATGGTTTGTTCCTATTTTTCCCCTGACATGTATGCTTTTACCTGGGGTTTTCTCCTCCCTCTCCTAGGTGTCATTCACCCCCTAGACCCACCTGTTACCTCATCTACGTAATGTCAATCTTCCCTAGTCCATACCCTTGTTCCAGAGAATTCCCTGTCAGTCCTAAACCCCTCCCTGGATTCCCCTATTCCACAAAGCCTCATTGCTCCATGTGACCCTTTCCACTCCCTTTGTCTTCCCTATTGGTTGTCATATTTTGAGCCCCTCCCTAATCTCCTCCCTGTTGTATCCCTGATTGGCCAAAGAATTGTTTCCTCCCCTGTTCCTCCCCTGTTTAAGACTGTGCAAGACACAGGCTTCTTGGTTTTTTCGGGGCTGGGGAATAAACCCCTTTGAGAAGCACAGGAGAGCCTCCTCCATGTTCTTGGCCCCGATCCCAGGTGCCGAACCCCCGGTCAGAGCCAGGCCCTGGAGCCGCCACGCCTGGGGTGTGCCAGGGAGGGAGAGCTGGCTGGGGTTCTCAGGCATTGCCTCAGGACTCCTCACAGGAAAAAAACAGCCAAAGAGATATTCCTGAATTTGGGTAGCAGCTGCTCACTCATTTCCTCCTTCATTCTCAACTGCATGCTCCAGCCATTAAATATTGGTTCGCATTGTCTTCTTTCTTGCGTTATTGAATGGAACTTGCTTTAGAGCACAGTGCGATGGCTGCTGAACACACTTTTTATTCCTGTATCAGAGTGAGATTGAAAACTATGAAACCTGGATTTCTAAAATGTCAAGTGAATGCTTAACCAGTAAACTGTTGCACAACCAACATCACAGTAAGAGTACCCTCAAATACTTTGCTGCCTCCTCCTCTCATCAAATTCTGAAATAATAATGTTCCCTGCTCTTTATTCTACTCTAGATACTTCACCAAGAACGAGGGATAGACTTCTGTCCAAAGTCTCCAATGTGCAAGGATGTGTGATCTCATATTCTTGAGTAAGATTAAGATTTTGCAGTGGAAAGACTTTAGGTGCATTTTTTTCTTTTCAGTAACCCTCTATGTGTCATCTCTCGACAGCAGTGTACTCAACATGAGAGTCAATCCACACAGCCCTCTGAAATATCTTTACTCTTCCTTTACAACACATGTAGAGTTTGGGCATGTAACTCCAGGGTTCTGAAATCCTGTCTGCAGTCACATATGCTCTTTGAACTGATTCATTGGCATTAATGCAAGAATCCAGTAGAAATATTTCTGTACACAGTAAAATTTCTATATTCAGGACAGGGTTTGGATGGCACATAATAAATAATTTATACGGTCATATATATTGAAAAATGAGACTGTGAAGAACTACCAAATAAAGACCAATCTTCAATGAGCACCATTTTTCATAATCATTAATGAGGCTGGAGTTCTGTAGAAGTGGGCTGCCTAATTAAAAGTGCTATGCAATATAAACTGGTATCACGTCACGTCTATATACGGAGAGCAAACTTGTGTTGGAACAGCATCTTCACTGTTTGCACTTCCTATTTTCCTCACATCCTTTAGTAAGGTTTTTTAAAATGTCGGTTGAGACAAAGAAAGAAAATAATTGAAAATTGATATAAGATTGAGATGCAGACACAGAACATCTCCATATGTCTACTGAGTGAAAAACAGACAACACTGTACTGCCTGCAGGTGTTGAAAAGCTGTCTTGGATTTCTTTTTTCTTTTTCTTCCAATGATTAAATATATATATATATATATATATATATATGGGATGAAGCATTCATTGTAATTATTATATTGCAACAGGGTGTTGCACTACAGTGATAATCGTACCCACTTTACAGAGCTTTCATGAAGCTTAATGAATTTATTGTCCTGGTCTTGCTTTATGTATGTTCTTTCAATACTGATTTTATAACACATACACAACTAAGACATTAAACAGATCTCTGAATTTTCCAATAAAAATATTTTGAGAAGTACACACACTGCATACCCTGTGATTTTAGCTTAAACTTCAGTACAATACTGTTAAGTCAATTTCTTATGCATTTGCCCCAGTCCTGCCACTCCCCAGGCCATCATTTTCAAATTGAGTGTCAATGATTCCCAGTGGTCTTTATTAATTCTCTTTTTTTTTTTTCTTGAAAGACCAAAGATTAAAGCTGAATCCATGAGCTATTATCAGATGGGAAATATTAATTTACTAAAGCATCTGAACATTTGGAGTAAATTTGAAAACAGAACCATCTGTTATATAAACTAATCCAGTAGACTCCACACTTTGTATAGCCAGCTGCTGTCAAGTAACAGATTATGAAACCAAGTAATAAATCTTAATTCAAAAAATGTTTCTCCATTTGAAAGGTTTGAAATTTTATTTTTCCTTTCTTGTTTTAATGTAAACTTGATGCAAGTTGGCAGAACTCTCTGACCTGTTGAGGGGCTCTAGCATTCACTGGGATCCCCGTGGGAGGCTGTGGATGCAGTCTCAGAGAGGTCAGCTGCAAGGCACGGCCTCTGATACCAGTCTCTTCTGTGCATCAGTCACTCATACTGTGACAAAAGCTGCTCAGCCTTCTTTTGACATGGGCACCCCAAAGTGACAAAATCCAAAACAAGGATTGTATCCACCTTTTCTAGACTAGTCAAAATAAAGAAAATAATCTTTCCTGCAGCCAAGGTTTAAATGAATAGTTCAGAATCCTATCCATCCTGGTTTGTAATCACTGCTAAAAAGACCCCTTGCAACAGTCAGCATTCAAATGGAGTACAGATGAAGTTTCCCTCTTTCTGGTATGATGGTTATGGGTCCATGTACCAGCCACCAGCAGATGATTCATACCAGACGCCAGGAACCACTTTGTTCATGGCAGCTGGCTCAACACGTGGCACTTGACAGTTCCTGCATCTAACATCACTAGGTCTGTCCTTTCTTCAATGACATGGCAGAGAACCCTTACATTTTAGTTTTCAGGAATTGTCTGTGTTCTCTATCCACATCACAACAACCTAAAAGAATTTGTGCAACCCATCTGCCTTCTTTTTAGATTAATTTATGCATGTGTGTGTCAGTGTGACATTCAACAAGGGAAAACTTTATATATCCATTTATATGTATGTTTTTACTAAATTGGACAGAATTAGACCATAAGGATCCCAAACAAGGTGTGTTTCCCAAGTACAAGAAGTCTCTAATATACGGTTCTTAATATCTTAACCCAAAATTAAACAAATGTCACATAATATCAGAAGAAAAACAGTAATTTTGGTAGATGCTGTGAAAATATTTTCAATTTCTCATTTTTGTCTTCAGAGTAGATCAGCTACAGATTTGCCAACAGATAGAAACACATTCTTATTCATTTTACTAATTATGACCTGTAACAAAATGTGGGCATTAGTAGATGAGGCACTGCAAACTCACTGGGGTTTAGGTTGCTTTGGTTTAGCTCAGTTTGCAGCTCAGTGTTGTAAGTCAACAATCAGATTAAACAAGGAAGAAAACTTTTCAAAGCATCATGCTGATATACAGTGAAAAGAAAGGAAAATACTGAAAGAAGCTTTTAAACTCCTTCCCTACTCTCCATTTTTGTATGAAGAACAGTACGTTACTTTTCCAGGGCTTCTGCTGCCTTCAGGTATCCCACCTGGAAAGTGACATACTAATTGTTTTGAGCAAAGGAAGCAGACTCTTTTCCTAATGTGACATATCTGATTGTATAATTGGACAAATTGTATGACACTTCATATTTTAAATGGAAGAACTATACTGTTAACAGAACTCCTCTCTTTCTTTCATAACTTCTTTACTTCTCTGAACAACATAATCAAAGACTGATTAATCTATTGCAGCATTCACTGAATCATGAATCACCCAGACTGCTTAATTCACTGTCCAAGATAGTTTTTGGAATACAGTGTACAACTGTTTTTCACTTAGGGGAACACTTTTTGGTGGAATAACATCACTGACAATCTAGCCATGTTAGTGATTAAGCGATTCAGGGTTATATCATCTAGCCATTTGTCAGCCCTCCGTATTTCACAATTAAGTACAAAATTCTGAGTTTCTAGCCTGCGTGAATTAGACACATTCTATGCAAACTTTTCCAAAAGTTTGCATACTCTTAAAAATTCTAAGTAGCAAGAAGAAATTGCCCATGGAAAACTACTCAAAGACATCTGTTCTCCCATCGATTTATTCAACAATCTCCCGTTAACATGTACACCAATGGGAGAATAGGCTCTGCAGAATGCAAGAAAAATGCGTTTCACTAACTAAATAAATTCCTTTATATATTGTGGCAAGACAAATAAATAAACCCAGGGATTTACAGACAGCCACCTTGGCTGACATTTCAGAGAGCTGGAGCCTTTAGCAATATTTTTTGCTTAACTCCATCCTAACAAAGCCCTATCTCTTCTCCCAAAACCTCATTTCTCAATTCTCCCCTGCTCTCCTCTTTCAGGCCCACTTCCCAGTTTCTTTCTCTTTTTCCTTCCAAGGTGTGATTGCTCTCTTTGCTCCCCAAAGTCTCCTTCTTGATTGTTTTTCTCTGCTTTAATGAGTCCAAGGCTTCGCTCTACTCCAGAAATGCATTTACCCTTTTTGTTCCCAAGCACATCTGTCTCCTCCCAGCTTTCTCTCCTGTTCTGACCTTCCTGTGCTTCAAGACATATTTTTGCCAAGTTTATTTCCCCTCTGCCTCTCTAGCCTCTTTTTTTTTCTATTTTTTTTCTACTCTTAGTGCACTAAAACTATGCCTCTATTTCTTCTTTTATTTTCCCTTTAGCAGTGACAAACTAAAACTTGAGAATTCAGATTAGTAAGAGCAATAAAATAGCAGTCATTGTCCTATTTTTTTCAGCCTAATATGTAGAGCAAAGAGGGAGGCTTTTAAAAACTGATCCAATCTGGACTCAGCTAAAAACAATAGCAACTTTCAAGCCTCATCTGTGATATTTTATACATAGTCAGAAATTCATATGGAAATGCCATTTGATATGAAACTTACATTTTCTAATCCAATCATGAAATAGTCAATGCTGAATGTAGTAATAGCTATTTATGCAATTCAGATTTGATAATGTAATATTATGTAATAAATGTAATAAATGCTAATTCTTGAAAGTCTCTTGTCCTGTAGGTTTGTTATTTCTTTCCTGTATACTCTGGTATATGATAAAAATTTAAATTTCTACTGACTCTGAAATGAACAACATTTCTGCCTTGTCCTTCACTGGTAGACATTATTAAAAAATTCCATTTTAATATTTTGGTCAAAATCTACATTTTATAGGCTATTTGCAGATTACTTTAAATTTTGCTTTCCATCTAACAAAGAAATTAATTTGTACCAGAGGAGAGGGGGTCCTTCCCTTTCTCGATGTGCTAATAAACATTTAGCTAGTTGATTCACTGGCAACAAGATTAGAATATAGGCCAACACAACAGATACTTCATATTTAAATTCATTACTTTCTTAGTGCTCTATGCTACATTCCTTAGCCAAGCAAAACTCCTACTGACTTCCTGTATCAGGTCCATCCTTATTATTTAGCAGATTGACAGAACCAGAGTGGTACCATCTATTACTACTGGCAAATAACATTTGAATTCATCTTCCTCTTATTCACAGGATGACTCATTCTGTGTCGTACACACTTCATTTTTGATTTATGTAAGACGTACGTTTTAAAATCCTTTCCGAGACTCAATTATTTAATCTATTTTTGTCATTCTATTCATTCGCTTATTCAAGCCATTTTGCATTAATGATCAGACTCTATTCTTCTTCATTATTTAGTATTATTTGGTATAATGGAGTTTGTGCCAACTATGACTTTTGGATAAAGCTTCTGGATGAGTGACACATTTACTGCTGAAAGTTAAAACATATAAAACTTCAGACAACAAAAAAAGAGCAAGGTATTTGTAGAAGTACTGTCTAGTTTTGAACACTGTAATTGTGATTTGAGCCAAGTTAGTAATAATAGTGTGCTTTACCCAGCTATTTGTCTCCATACAAGAAAAAATGTTATCCCAAATAAGTTAATACTGAGAACTAGAAATGTAGCTCTATTCAATTTCTGAAATACTCTGAACCATATTTCACAGGGAATGGGAGGTGTTACTTTAGCAGAAGTCTCATTTATTAAGAAACAAAATATTCTCAATCTTATTAATAAGATTGTCAATATGTATGGTCTACTTTTTCTGTAGGAACGTAGTCCCATGAAAAGTGAAGAATGCTCAGCTATTTCAGACTTCTGCTTTGCATGTCCTGCATATGGTTTCCTGTAAACAATTGAATGCCAAGACAACTGTCAAAACTTTCTCACAGGCTCTACAGAAGTGGAAACAAAATGAGCTTATTTCAAAGAACCGCCCTTGCCATACTTCTCTGCTACCTGTGTACACAACCAATTGGTCACAACCTCAGGAAAAATGTCAAGGTTAAATTCTTGTGCACTGTGGTCCACAAAACAACATTTTTGCTTAATCAGACAGATTTTCTGACTGCTTCGGTCACGTAAGTCATGACAGTGGAACACTGACATCCTAGACTTCGTAGTTTGTGAAGAGTGCATGGAAAGTGTAGTTCTTGAAAGTCATTTCACAGAATGATAGACTCATTGGAACTGGAAGCAACCTCTGGATATTGTCTGTCAAACCTCTAAAAATATCAGCTGTTCTCCCCTTGCACACCACCCTTTTGGTTTGAGTAGGGTCAACTAAAGATCCTTGTTTGGTACTCTGTCCAAACAATGTCTCCAAAAGTTGGAATGTCTCAAAAAAAAGAGACTGCAATATCTATGGGCAACTTCTTCCAGCCTTTGAACACACTCACACTGAAAACCTTTCTCTTATGTTTTACCTAAATATATTTTGTTTCAGCTTGTTTCCTTCCATTGCTTGCTCTCTTTTAGCAGGGTATCAGTGAGAAGAATCCAACTTCATTCCCGCTCCTTCTCCCCTTTTTCCACTTTGAAAATATCCCTCTAAGACTTCTCTAGGTTTAAAAATTCTAGTTCTCTGTCTCTCATCCACATGTCAGATGATCCAGTATCTAAATCATCTTCATGTCCTTTACTGGCATGTATAAGAGTATGTGCCAGTTTATAGGGGAGTTCAGGACTGGAGTGGATAAAGGAAAAAGAACACTTCCCCTCCATCCTCTGGAAGTTATTTGGCTAATACAGCCCAGAACTTGGCAAGCCTTCTTTGCCACAAAGTCACAATCTTAGCCCATGATCTACTTGCCCACCAGAACCTTCAGGGCACAAAGTTCTTTTCTGGAAAGCTGATTTCCTGCTGGTTGGTCTCCCTCCTGTGTTGGTGAATGGGATTATTCCTTTGTTCTGGTTCCGGTCAGGACAGGGTTGTATTTTGCAGTAGCCAGGAGAGGGAATGGCCAGGACCCAGTGGTTATTCCAAACCACTCCAGGTGGGGAAGGGAATCTCTCGTGGGGAGAAGGGGCTCCTTCCAGTGGGGTAAAGCATGGCAGAGGTGGGGTAAAGCATGTGTGGTAGCCTGTTAGAGCCAGAGGAGCAGTGGGGCAGCGTGGCAGCAGGAGCTGTCTGGAGTGGTCTATGGTTGGGTGTTGCTGCACTGAGCAATAATATTTTCTTTTATTCTACCCTCTGTCATTAGCATTGTTGCTGTTTGTTTACTGATTTCATTGATGCTTCCGGTAAATTGTTCTTACCTCAGCCCATGATCTTTACCTTCTGTGCCTACAGTTCTCCCGTACAGCCCATTGCAAGGAGCAAATGAGAGGTGTGTACCTTGGAGTGCTTTCAATGGGAAGAATTAAGCTGGAGAACACCGTTTCTAAACCATGAAGCTTCACAGGACTTTACATTTCTCTCTGTTAGAAATCATGAGATTTCTGTCGAGCCATTTCTCCAGCCTGTCAAGGTCTCTCTAAAAGGCAGCACAACCATTCAGTGTGTTAATCATTCTAATTTTGCATCAGCCACAAACTTGCTGAGTGTGCACTCTGCCCCTTTATGTTAACCAGTTTTAGCTCCACTGTCCCAGTCTTGGAACACACACATCACAACTACCCTCTAGTACAACTTCATGCTGCTTCCCTTTGATTCCAGCAGTTCAGCCAGTCTTCAATCCACCTTACTATGTCATCCAGTTTGCCTATGCAGATGTTATAGGAGATATTATAGGAGTGTTGAAACCCTTATAAAAGTCATAATAAACAACATCAGCTGGTTTTTTTTTTCATCCTTTTTGAAAATAGGAGTGTTCTTGCTCTATGCCAGTCCTTGAGAAGTTGGCCCAACTGCCATGACTTTTCCAAGATTTTTTTAGAGCAGCCTTGCAATGACATTGGATGGCTACCTCAGCACTCTTAAATGATTATTTCCTCAGCAGTGCTACACCACACTTAGAAAACACTATCAAAGCATTCCTGTAGCTAATTTATATGTGTATGTGGAAAACAAACCTTGAATTGTGTGACAGCTGTATTTTCTGATTTATGGTGCTCAGGTAAACAATTTAAATCTACTTCAAGTGATTCTTGCACTAGCTATTCTTTGCAAAGCCAGAAATTGCTTATTCTCCATATTCTTCCCAATGTGATAAGAACATCACCTGAGTTTAAATAAATCACGAAACAAAAGCAGAATAAAGTTTATTTTGCTGATTAGGTGCCATTTATCTTAAATTGTCCATGGTGGGAAAGGATTAGCTATGTAAAGAGTCAATGAGAAGAGACCTGCTTGGCTTCCATAGGTTTAAGAAGGAAAGGAAATAATTGAATATCATGCCAGCAGACTGTCACTTCTCCTACAAAAGGGTATACCTGGAAGGAATAGCTACTCAAATCTGTGATGCTAATTATAATATTGCTGGCCATTGTTGGAGATTTCTGTTGAGCATCAGGAAGATACACTCGTACACTCTAAATTATCTATAACAAGGAGCCAAATTCCAGATAAAAGAATGTATTTTTTTTTTCATGCAAACATGTATGATTTAGTACCTAACTCTCCATCATTGCCTTAATACATACATCTCAAAGTATATGTACTATGAGCAACCCCAAATATCTTTTTCTAATATATTAACAATAATATTTTCAGTATAACTGATTTCCAACTCTCATATGTTTAGCCCAGGTCACTGTTCACATACCTCTATATGCATTCATTTTCTGACTGCTTCAGCAATTGGAGTTCAAGAACTTTTAACCACTCTGGTCACACCAAATGTTTTAGGGAAAAATATGTTATTTTCCCTGTTTTAATTTTGTTATTCCAGTAATCCAACACATTGTCCCACCATTAAGAAAATGGGCCTACTTTTGTTAATTATTACATCTGCTTATAAATCAGCTTGCTCTGTAAGTTTACCAGGCATACATTTTTTTAGAATATCTTGGATAGCTCTCCATAAAGACACAGAAACACCATCAAGTTGCTAGACAAATTATTGTACAACACATGATCTTTGTTTGCCAGTTCACTTTGCCAGAAACAACGGGAAATTACTGTGACTTAGATCAGTCCACAATGAAAACAAGTAAAACTGAGACTCATTTCTGCTCATGCTAGAGGCTAAGAAGACCCACTTAGATTTGCAATAGTTCAGCTGACAGAAGACAGCATGTTAACACACCATAACTTGATTTGAAATCCAGGTTGACAGCATAGTACTGACTACAGTGGACCTTCAGCTGTGCACTGAACATGCAGGTCTTCCATGCCTGTTTGAAAGCCCTGCTTATTTTCATGTCTTCTGGAATATTTTCTGGGGAAGAAGATTTCATCTAAAGTCTTAAGCTAACAGCCAGTAACTAAACTAGAAACCTGGAGTCTCTTCTGAAGTACAGAAGAGTAAGACTGACGGTGTTAATCATATATAGAGACACATGTAGATGATTAGAAATGTACTGATGCCATTTGGGTTTTGCCTTTTTTCTTTGGTATGTTCTCTGTTTTCTTCACATATATATTTGTAACTCTGTCATCCATTGTATTAGTAACTAGTTTTTCCAGTACTTTTCCGTGGCCTTTGCCTAAGCAGAGAGAAAAAACAAATTCCAGAGCTCCAAGCCCTGGGAGGAACAAGGCTCTGTGCTTAGTTCTTCTCGGGAACCAAGGCCGAGAACATCTCCTTAAGATACATTCTCATGGACAAAATTTTTAGTGCTGAAAGGGGGCTCCAGAGCAGGGCCTTGACCTAGGGGAAAACTGCATCACCACTTGTCCTCCTGATTAGAGCTTTTTATCAATTATGGTAATTTTCTAAAACCTGTAAATGTGTACTCACCCCTGGGCTGGGGTGGGCTTTTGTGGACATATTTCCATAACTGCTCCTAAAGGCCTTCAAATAAAGATCCTCTTTTATATTACCTCCTTACTAAAATTATCTCAAGTTTCATTTCCAGGTTGGGCAGAAAGAAAACAGTACCGTAGCTATTTGTTGATTAGAGCTTCCCAAAACCTTTGCTGTCTTTCTACCAGTCCCTTTTTCTCCAGATATTCAATGCAAGTCTTTATGTCAACAAATTTTGACTTGACTTGGTTAATGGTTGGATGATAAAGGCATTTTCCAACCTAAAAGATTCTATGGGTACTGAATTACGTTATCTCTGGGATCTTTCTGCATAATAGTATGTGTAAAGAGTTCTCCACAATGAAGTATATTCCATGCATGATCAAGAGGTTACTAGCACAATGTAAGCTAACAAGCACATAAAAATGTATTGAAATGTTTTAAAGTGAGAAATTGTTATAAGTTTCAAGATCACTGTTTCCTGTTCAATTAATTTTGAATATTCTTTTACTAATTTGAGAGGATTCTAGAAGTATTAGAGCTCTTAAGTTCTGTTTGGCTAAAATTTCATGCAGTTGTAGGTTAAACCTTTTCAATGATCTCAGGATTAGCCTTAGCTTTCAAAGCTCATACAAAGGAAAGTTCTATAGTCCTTTCATCTAAGATGTTATTTTCTTTAGGATTATGAGATAATGCATCTGGAACAACATTCATTCATCCAGGTTTGTGGTTTAGCTGAAAGTCAGTCCAAATGCCTGTAATCGCTAGTGACATCTGGCTAAACAAGCACTTGGGTCAAGTTTAGACCTCAGCCACTATAAAGGGCTGTGGTTAAGATAGCATGCTCAACTTGACACCTCCCAAACAGTGGAATACATGCTCAGTCCACACCAACATAACAAGTTAAAGTTACGTCTTATTTATTTTTTTGTTTCTCATAACTCAACATTTTCTTTCAACAGCCTTCAAGATTTTTTTGTCCAAAGATTTTCTGGTGTTTGTATGGTGCTTCCTACAAGAACTTAGGCTAAAAAATGCTCGAAATCTACAGGTGGTGTGTCTTCTAGTGTCAATCAAATTACAAACCAGAACTTCAGAGTGTTAACCAGTTGGTCCAAAGGCAAGAAGCAAGTTACAAAATCTGAGCAGGCAATTTATGAAATGGAAAAAGAAAATGAACTAGTTTGAAGGTAGCAGAAAGTCTATAATTCAAAATCAACCAAAATTTCAGCTGTATTTCAATCAAGTTGTAGCAAAACCAGGGAGCTACTTATCTGCTTGCACCAGGTGTTTCAGATGAGACTTAGTGACAGGACTTAGCTTCTTTGATTCTCTTTACCTGTTTTCTATGTGAATACTGACCTTCTCTCTTAATTATGTTCCTTGGCTCTGAATGAGAGACTGAATTTCATCTCATAGTTTGTCTAGGGCCTGGAACTGGTCAGTCTTGCTTACATTTTTAAAGGTTCAGAAAGAAAAATTATTCTTTCTGGATCAACCACACTGATAAATCTCTTTTTGCATCTTACATCATTGTAGAACTGACAATTCCAGTCCTCTCAACTATTTAGCAATACTGAATTTAACACTGCTCTGTGGAGTAAAAGCCATAAGAAAACTAATGTAGATGACTATGTCTGTCCAAAACGTATCTGTCCACAAATTATCTAATTAGAAGCAAAGCTTCTTTTAAGAAAAGTCTCTAGTATACCTCATTCCACCTGAAGTTCATTATCCCAAATCCTCAGTATGGTAGAGTTAGTAAATAGCAGTGAAAAGAAGAATTAATGCTAAAGGATGCAGACAATCCAAGAAAGTGCACATTAATAAAAGTGAAGAATAGCTTGTAACACAGGGAAATCACAAAACTTGTGGTGCACTGCAAATTATATAGAAGGAGAGAAAACTACAGGACAGAGAAAAAGAAGTGTCTCAAACCCACTCTAAGAGGAGTAGAAAATAAAATTAGATACATATTTTTTTTAGGTTTTGTTGGGGAGTGGGGGGGTGTGTAACATCTGATTCAGCTTGACTTTGGACAACTACTAAGCTATTTCTCCACTTTCCTGCTTGTAAAAATCTGTTTTTCTTTTGAACATGTATATTTTTTATTCCTTGTATGCTCTCTATTGCTACAACTATTTTTTAAGGTGGCCCTTCTTTGTTATTGTATTTACAGCTCCATCCGACTCCTCCCCAGGGCACTTATTTAACTGCCTCCTTTTCCCTTTGGCTCTGAACTGAAAGTAACACCTACACTGTTGATGGCTTGGTCAGGGTCTCATAATTACCCCCAGCTGTTTTTCCAGGAGGTTTTCATTCTGGAATTATAACTTGTTTGTACATTTTTCTATTGGTCAGATGTGGCAAAGCCTGTAATCTGAAATAACTGCATTGTAGTTCATGTATTAACCAGATCATCCTCTGTTTACATATAATTTCCATTTAGCAATCTCTTACTTTCTCAAAGAAAAGCCTCAAGTTCAACACTTTTTTTCATTAAGCATTTCCTCAAGGTTTTTCTGGGATTTGGTCCAGCACCCATTTATAACAGCTTTCAGTATATTAATATTTGGTAATATTGCAAATAGAGTTTCACATGGAGTAAAGATTGCCCAGGCAGTGTCATTGACAATCAAAACTTTTTTTCCCCCTAAACTTTTGATCGAGTTCCTTATGTTCCTGGATGCAAAGCAAACAGGTTTGTGAATGAAGCATTTCCAGAATTTTATTTAATAGTCTTTGGAGTGATCCAGTCCACCATATGGGATAATTGTAGAGAGTGATACGGAGTAGAATACTTTAAACTGAAATGATACTGAAGTACATAACTTGGGTGAGTTAAAACTCTTCTCAGTAAAGTCAGTAGTTTACACAGAGTTAAATATCAACCATCCAACATTAAGGCTATGAACACATTCTTTAGCTCAAATTCTCTATCTTTTCTTGTCAGTATGATTAAAGGCTCAGATTCAATGTAACTGATGTCTAAGGAACTTTAATTTTCCTTTGATAAACTGACAGAAAAGTAATTTCTTTAATCTTAATCCAAAGTGCACAACATTACAATGTGAGTTTCACCAAAATATGTGAAAATCTGTTCTTATCTCTAGAGCCCTTTACTAGAAGCCGCTACAACACTCTGCCAGATACAGGGGTACAGGCAGTGGATTAGTCTGCAGCAATTAGATATCAACACTTGCTACTTGTGTAGTTACAGTGGGAGAGAGGAATATGTATAATTTCCCATAAAGGGGACAGTAAAATAATATTTGGTTGTGAATTAATCTAGATGGAACAGAGAGAATACGACAGTAGGAGAGCCAAAGGCCCTGCACATTAAGGATGTGTTCACCTAACTGGTGGTGGGGGAGTGTGGGAGAGTAGAGGAAGTTTTTCAATTTTGGGTTCTACTAATTGCACTGTTTTGCCTCAATGTCCTGTTACAATTGTCTGGACAGACACACAGACAGTCTTAAAATATTTTGTGCAGAGTAGGGCTATATTGGTGCAACCATTACAAGGGAATTACAGGATCTGAAGTTTATATTAGACGTGAAAAAGGGAGTTTATAATGTGCCAGTGCTATAATGTAGAACCACCTTTTTACCCTGTTTCTTCTCCATAAAAGTATGCATACTCCTGAAATGTTCATACCCACATTTGCTGTGGTTATGTACACGGTACATGAAACATTTATCTGTATTTTAATTTGTTGCCTCTTATATTTTGTGCATTTTGTCCATTAAAGAAGAAATATAACATGACAGAAGTTGGGCTCAAAGCAATTCATCATGTCTGTACCATCACTGGAATGAAATGTCTCTTTCTCCTATCCCTTGTTCCCATTTTCATTCAAATTGGACGGAAGAAACAGTCCTAGCAGATTCAGCTTGTCAGCTATATTACTGGTAAAAATGTGTTTGGAAACCAGATTCCTCCACATGAAAATGTGTGTGTTAATTAGCCCCTTTTGTGTCAGCCTGTTTCTGAGCCAAGTCTGAAGAGTCATTTGAGGGCACCGAATGTCTGTTTTGAAGAGAGGCTTACGCGATTGAGAGTGTCATGACCACTTGAAAAACTTTCTTCAAGGATGAGAACTTTTCTATTGGCAACATGTTATCAGGAACATCTAGTCCAGCACCATCAAGGATTTTTCTGTTTATTTTAAAAACATGCAGACACTACAACTCCCTTTGGTTCTAGCAATACAGGGAATTGAGGGCAGAAGAAAAAATGCTCAGAGAAATTGATCTAATGAACTAAATGCAATTTATCATGAATAAATGCCTGGATTTAAGTGCCACAAGTTTACCTATCCACTCCTGCTCCATCTGCAGTGATTTTAAGCATATACTAAAGCCAAGAAATACAGCTATGACTTAGGAATTTCAGTCCCTATTAAGAAAACTGGCAAGGATAAACTGAGGGGGGTTGATCAACATATTACCAGCAGAAAAAGTACAAGGGTATCTGCATGATGTGTGCCCATTTTTATTAAAAGCCTGTGCTTATATACATTCTCTTTTTGGCTTCTGTGGCAAATAAGAACCAATGTGTTCCAAACCCTCCTGACTTCATTGGCTGATATAGGGTCCCAGTCCTCCAGACTGAACTGGAGCGAACAAGGCAAAACGAACCAATTTCCTCACAAACCCAGCAAGTTTCTTCATTCCCTTCCCCCACACTGAGTCCATGTACTCACTTTGTCTTTCCCACAGCTCTTGTCTGAAAGAAGCTCAAGGGTTATTTTTTCTCATAACCACCCTAAACTGCATTTCTGAGAGGACACTACTTCCTTCCATTCTCAGCAATTTCAGAGGCTGCCAGAGGCTGCCCCTCTTCCCAGAAGTCACTCACAAAGTCAACAAGCAGTTTACCCTCTAACTGTTTTGATGTTGGCCTGCCTTCCAGCAATTCTCAGTTGGCACATAGTCTCCTGCAGACTATAATCAGCTTGGCACATGTTAAAACACCCATGCCAGGGCTATGGCCAGAACGAGTCAAGTCAACTGCTGTGTTGCAGTTACAGTTTGCCTTGTTACAGTTTCAGCAACACACTCAGGACCAGACTCTCTGACTGCCCACATTGTCTAGCAGTTCACATCTCCTTTATGTGAAACTGAGAGCATTGCAGTTTTAATGTCAAGAAATAAACCTTAAGAGAATTTTCCTCCAGCATGCTCTGAATTCCTTACACAGCTTAGATGATCTGCATTCCTGCCAGCCCACCCCAGTATTTCAAAACATCATGCCTAACACAGCACAGCCCATCCTGCCCATATCATATCAGGCTGCTTAAACCCTGTAGCTCAGTGTAAGATATGTCCTTTTCAAAACTCTGCTGAATGGACCAAATTCACTGTAGGCATTTTTTCCCTTTGGAGAGAAGGTGTGACCATGATATTGGGGACAAGCAAGGGGAAGTGGAGTACATCATTCCCCAGGAGGGGAAATTCACTGAATCAGAAATCCAGGTCTACAGCCATGAGGATGCAGTCAAAGGCAGTAGAACATCTCTCATGTCTACATGGCCGCTGTTCCCTATGCAGGACATTCTGTTCACAGTCATATACAGAAAGTGTGATAACAGATATTTTTTAATGAACACTCAATGGAGAATTCAACAGTCTAACAGAGAAGGCTTAGTGGCACTCATTCTTTGCCCATTGGTTTTTTCACAAACACATACGACTGTTAGGGGACAAATTTTTTCTTAAATCCTTTGGAAAGAAACAACCTTGTTGTTGCATGACTGGTATTTCAATTTTCTGGTTTTCCCTGAACTGCGAAATTTTCTGACACTATAAAAAATCAAAATAAGGCAGCCCATCAAGGGCATAAACATGTTATAGTGCTTCTAAAAAAGTCAGTGCTTAATCTGACTGTAATCAATACATGCAGCCTTTTTATATAGATTCTGTCTGTACTGGCAAAAAAAAAAAGCCTTTTGGGGAAGAGTGTTTGTATTTAACAGATGAGAAAAAAAGGCCTGTCTTTCAGATTTTACTATATTTTACAACTCTTTTCTCCATGTAAGGCTAATAAAATCATCCCAAATTGTAAAATAGAAGTAGAATTGCAAAACAAGTGACTTTTACACTTGACGAAAAAAAATGGTTTTACTGCTTGCAAAGAGACTATTACTTTGGCGTAATGCCCAATATATGTTGATACAGATGGTATATTTCCCTTACCTTGCAAGAGCAGTATCCACCAAGGTCAAGGTCTTCCCTGTATTCCTATAAACAGTGACAATCTATACTCTACCCACTGGCATTTTGAAGAGCTCTGTAGTACTGAGTGATCCTTAGAGCACTCTCCACACTGCCAGTCCACCTGCTTCACAGGCAATGCCTTTACTCTTTGACTAAATTAGAGGAAATCTCAGCAAATATGTGGCACCTGTTCCATGTAGCTAAATTCCTTGTAGTCACCTCAGTGGTTAGGACCAGGGATACTGACACAGAAGGCTCGGAATGACTAGAGCCAGGGCAGAACAGTACTGCTTTCCTTCTGGGCAGTAGGGTCAGCTCCTTCCTTGGAGCTTCCTGCTTCCTCCCTCACTCCTCTTCAGTGTGATCACCAGTAACACACAGCCACAGAAGGGCCAATGGCAATGCTGAAGGGCAGCAATGAGAAGGCCCATTTATGAAAAGCAGCATGACTGATCACAAAGTATTTATGGCATAGAGCAAAGAAAGGAGGAGGTCTCCTTACAAAAGGTGACTGCGTGCCAAGGACATTCTGTGAACATGAATAGCGCTGCTGAAAGTCGTGTGGTCACCTCATGTGGTCACCTCATGCAGTCACACATTCATTGTGGTCTTGTGTATGTCCTCTGCCTGAGGTGTCTTCATTGTGGAGATCCTCTGGAGCAATGCAGAGAAGTACATGGTTGTAGGAATCTAGAACCCATCATGAACTTCCTTCCTTTCTTTGTCCTAGTGCAGGAGAGTTTCTGGGCCATCATAACTATTCCTATTTTATGCTGAATGAAAAGTCCTAGAACAAGGTATTTCTTGCAGTGTACTGTAATGACTAAAGATACTTTCCTGCTACTACTGCAGCATAGACTTACATGCATGTTTTCCCACCTCCAAAGTTCCAGGTTCTTTTCTTTCCTGAAGATATATTCTTTAAGATAAATGTTTATTTAACATTAGTAACAAGACTGGAAATGTCTATTTGTTATAAGTCTAGTAAAATGTATCCTTCTTATTGATGAGGCATTAAATGTCAACTTTATCTTGGATGACCCTTTGAAATGTAAGCAACTAATAAATAAATGTTTCTTTTTTGTTCATATAGCTGACTTAATAGTACAGTTTATCAAAAGTCAGTCATATAATGGTATGCTTGAATCTGTGTGTGGTTTGCTTTCTTTTTTCTCTTTTGGTTTGATACTTCTGGTATTAGCTTAATTTCAGAGTTCCTACAAATTTACTGTAAAAGATCTGTTTGACAATGAGAGAAGAAGTTGCCAGCCATGCCAATTATAGTGATTTGTGGTGTGGGACTTCAGGCCACTGGGAACTAAAGATTCCTGCCAGAAAAAAAAAAAAAAAAAAAAAAAAAAAAAAAAAAAAAAAAAAAGGAGGAAAAAAAAAAGAGCTTTTCTAGGCATCTATGTTTCTTTCACAATTGTATTCACATATCCAATTCAAGCTATGGCTCAGTGGTATGTTATCTAAAAAAAGAGATTAGGTTCACATCAGGACTTTTCTGACTACCTGATATTAAGCAGGGATATAGAAGAATTTTTTTTTTTTTTTTGCCTAGAAAAGTAACATCTGGAACAAATAGAGTCTTTAACTGATTATCATTAACACAATTGTGTTGTGTTCTCAAAAAGCTATTAAAAAAGTGTTAACATAGTTACATCATGAACTTCAGCTGGTTCTTATAATACACAACTCAAGCCAGACGTGTACACATATGCATATTTAAAATAATGTAAGACAAGATTCTGAGAACATTTTCATTAATATTAGGATTACTTACCAGTTCAAGCAGTTGTTTTGAGAACAGATTTCTTTACCCATACAACACTGAACGCTATTTAAACTCACATGTGCACATGTTAACAGTTCTGTAGGTAGTAAGGAAGCCAGCAACCACTTTGAATGAAGAGAAAATACTATTTTTCTTTTTGTCGAACCATTCTGTCTTACCTGTTATTCAAACAATGCCCTTTAAAAAGAGTCATACGTGACAAAAAAATAAAACACAGACTTCATTAGATTTGATTATGTCAGAATATTAAAAATATCTCCCTGTATAAAACCCAAGTGGAACATGACAGCTCTTCTTTCACTATGGACTGCTAGATGTACCACTGAAAGACAGGAAGGAAAATAAAAAACAGCCATCTGCAACTACAAGGATAATATGGGGGAACTAGTACCTGTCATTAACATCTGCTTTTGGCATCAGTGTATGCCTTCACATCTTTAGGCAGAATAAATTTGTTGGTTAAGCCATTTGTTTTTAGGAGACAAACCTCCTTGACAGAGCTTCCCAGCTGCATCATGAGAACACCCTGATTAATTTGTCACATACAGTAGTGAGATAGCCAAAGGCCATGTGCTTGCTGAGCTATGAAAACATTCCATGTGTTTGGAATGAAGATTGCTCTAGACTTCTCAGCTCACCTGAGAGCCAAGAAAACCCAGCAGTAGTCAGCAAATACAAGTAATTAGTACACAATGCATCTGGATCACATTGGATTTTTTGATGTGCAAGGTCATGAAGTGATTGCCTACAGGAAAACTCAGACACATAAAAATTATGGGACGGTGTTTCTCAGGCAATCTTTAGTCAGTGAGTTCCCTGTGACCACATAAGGACAGTGAAACTGAAAAGGACTTCTGAGTCCCCCAGTTGAGATGTGCATTTTGAGCCTCGAGTCAATACCTGAGCATGCTGTGAGTCCTCCTCTGCTGTGATTTCCAGAAAAAGGGGGTGCCTGGGTTGTCTGCCCAGCAAAATGTAGGCACAGCCCCCAAACCCAATATTCTTGGTAAGTATGACACTGAACAAAACAATACAGGATGGTTTTCCAGTCTTTGGGCACTACATGCAGTGTGCACCCACAGAGAAGCAATAACAATTTTACTAAATAGTAATGAGACACCATTACAGGAGGAGTAAACTGTGAAGAAAAAGAATGAGTTCTATGCTCAAAACCCAAGAAATTATATGCTCACTATTCAGAAGGATGTTTTGCAAGCCTGGAAAGTGATCTTGGAGATACCAAATATGTGGTCATTCAGATAGCCTTGAGTCCATACTTTTTATCCTATTACCTAGCTACCAAGTATTTCCCCAAAAATGTTCAATTTTCATTCAGGAAAGAAGCTGAATACACAGTCAGGGCTGATGAAAGGGTTCAGGTGCAACTGTATCCTATTTTTATCATATCCTGTGCTTGATTTTTCAACCATAAAATCCCATTATTTAATTTAGAGTGAGTGTTATTTTTATGCAGTAGCAATGTTATGGATTCTTATGGTGGAAGAAGTACTGGCAAAATAGACAAGTGTTTTGCCAGTAATGAACTGAAAAGCAAGTTTACATGTATTGCAATATGACTAGAATCATATATAGCTATCACAACAAAAAGTAGACAAAAAAGCATATGGCATACCCTTTGTTCCCCTGTAAACAATGTTTCTGGAATAGGAGAAGAATAAAATGATAAGAATTATCAGTAAATATTGGAATAAAAGAAACAAACTTAATGCACCTATCAGAATAATGTAAACTTCTGTAAAGAGTATCAAATATATTTCTAGAATTTAAAAAAAACCAACTGATGCCAAGCCAGTATGTTCCAATCTTGCTAGAGTCCACAGTTCAATTGTTAATACTGAATTTTAGGGCTTCTAATTCAAGATAAAATTATTCCAAGCATGCATAACACAAAGCTTCAAACAAAACTCAGTGTGGCTGTTTAAATTTGCTGGAGTTTTGACAGGTTAATTCTGTACCTGCAGTCTTTATGCTAGCTCACATAACAAATGCCTTCATCCCTATAATGTTATGAGGAATGAAATACTATGTCTCCTTCTGCAACCAGCACAAAACCACATCAATGCTGAATTCTGCTCTGCCTGGTTAGCTGAAATGTGATCTTGTGTTCACAGCTGATCTGGCTCAGACTTGTGATTCTGAATGACCTCGTCCCATACAGATCCACTACAATGACTATAACCACATAAAAAGGTCTGTTGAAATATGAATCATTCACCAAAAGACAGAAGAGTATAAAAAAATCCCAAATAAATACAAGCATTGCAAAATATAGGTAGATACTGTGCTTGCATCTTCTCTTTCTTTTATGTCAAAAGGAATGGAATGGAAACGGAAAGAATGGAAATAGAAATTTATAAAGAATGAGAAACCTTTAAAATCAAATACTAAGTAAAGATTTTTTCTCCACTGATAAAAATCTGTTACGCAGCCTGCTAGGTTTTTCAAATCTGAGTGTTTTGAAACATTGATGATGTGTGATGATCTTAAAACTGCACCAATATTCAGTACAAAGTAAATGTGCTCTCCTTCTCTTAATCTGTAGTGAGAAAAGCTAAAATTCCAAACAATGCAAAAAAAACCAAACCAAACCAAACCAAACCAAACCAAAACAAAACCAAAAAAACAACAACAAAAAAAACCCCACCAAGCTTAAGATTTTTTTTCTTCTCAACATTTAAACTTCTAGCCCATGATACTCCTCACAGGACTTCCCCTTCTTTAACAAAGTTAAAACAACACTGCAGGAAAAGAGGTCGAACTATCACAGAAAACGTGCATAGGATTCAAAATCATCTTGCCAATCTTAAAGGGTAGTTAGCACCTATTAGCACTGCAGGTGCTCATCACCACTGAAAAGCACCCCAGCCAGTAACCTTGCCAGAAAGGGGCTTTTTTTCTGCACAGGGGCATGGTTCAACTCATAGGCAGGTTCAGAGACTGGAAAAAAATGTCAGGCTCATGAGTCTGTTTGTAGAATCAGGACCTTATTATATAAAACAGTCATGTGTCTATATTTAGACTAAGGATTAGTTAATAAATTGTTCCTTTGCATCCTAAGGAATACATAAGCTAGGCATTGGTGTCTGTCACTTCATGGCATGCAGTTCCCTTTCCAGTTACATTTTACTGTTTTTAGAGATATTACTCCTCTCTTACTCAAGTTTAAATAACAGCCTTGCATTTTTAAGAAGCATAGTAAAGAAACATAAACATTTATCATAGCTGATTGTATTTGTATCATACAACAATCATTCCAGAAAAAGTTTTGTGAAGTAGATCTTTGACAAAAACACTTGTGAGTGGTGTAATAGAAAGAAATAAGAAAATAAGTAAAAGGAAGCATCTGTTGGGAATTCTTCCAGCTGTGCTTAACACATTTGGAAGATGACAGAGAAATAAAATGTGCAAGGCTAACACAGTAGCTTGTCACTTCCTATAAACATACAGAGGTGTTCTTTCAGCCATGACAACATTTTCCAAAAAATACATAATATGGCTTGCTCTGCTTTCCCTCTATGAGTCTCAAAGTACCTAAAGTAACTATTATTCCTATTTCCAGACAGGAAAACATGGAACTGATTGGAGAAAGTACTCAAGTGGCTCAAGTCATTCAAAGGTAGAAATTATAATAAGAGCCAAGTTCAATGTAACCATATCTAAGATCTGTTATAGATCAAAGGTGCAATTTTTTTTGTCTTAATTCATTCACACACAGGATGTCCTGAAACCCAGAACCACGGGTTTGCAAAATCGGTCTCAATGGCCTAAGCTGCCACTGCCTTTCAGAAAGCCTAAAAACATTTCCAATGACAAATTAACATTATCAAAGCAAAGCAGATAAAATAAAGGGTTTAAAATACATCAAGCTTACTAAGCAGATATTGCTCAGAACCACAAAATCTATGCATGGGTTAAGATCATTCTGCTATAGTTCCAGGTACTTCATATTTTAAGATGAAAGTAGGGAAAGGAAATCAGAATTGGTCATTTGATCAGACAATTCTGTTCAAAATGACAGAGAAGTCTGCTACACAGAAGCACTCATGAATCAGAGTCAATATAGCTTTTATTTGGAGCAACTTTCATTCTGTGGGTTCTTTTTTAGTACTTAAATTATTCAGTAGTTTCTTGATGAAAGCACAGTTGACCAAAATCTAAGAATCGGAATTAGATGAGGTTGTTTATGGGTTTGGGTTGATTTTTTTTTCATTAGCTTTTAATGTTTTGTTCAAAATAAACCAGAGTATCACTGTATCACTAAGCCAAGCTAGAGGTGACTGATTAATCTGTAACTTGTATTTGAAGAAACTATACAGAAAAATGTCAGTGACAGAGCTCAGTATTTGAACGTGCAGAATATATTGGCTTTAGTCCATAAAACACTGTATAAATTTAATGGGATAAGCCCCTTCTGAGTAGTAAATCATGAGAGTGAAGAGAAATGAACCCAGAAGAAATAATCATAACACATACAATAAGAACCAGATTAACTGTAAATTAAATAAATTTAAAATGGTCAAAGCAGATGTTCTTTTTGTTTAGAGACATTTCATCTCCAAATAGAGTTTGCTTATAAGTAAAATAAGGAGTAGTTTCTGAAGTGTCTAACTCATTCAAGTACTCTTCAGCCCAAGATAAAATAGATAGGCAGTTTTGCCTTTTTCTTACAGTGTTTGCTTTGTACGGACATACACAACCCGCTCGTAATAAAATTTACAGTAGTCTGTTCTCTTTACAGTTTTTTTTCGAAGTCAGCAAATAAAAAAATATAAAAACAAAAACAAAAACAAAAACAAAAAAAAAAAAAAAAAAAAAAACCACAAAAACAAAAAAAAAAAAAAAAACCAAAAAAAACAAACCCACACATAGGCATTGACATTCATGTGTCTAACTTACAGAAAAAGCAAAATACCATTAAACATATGTGCTAGACCCTATTTTATAAAAATCTATGGGCACAGATTCAGCCTTGATGCTAATGATGACTCAGGAAAAAATTAGTATGTCTCTACATTTCACCTAAATGTAGAAGAAACAGTCTAGGAAATTAGGGGAATATCTAAGGTTATGCATTTTTCTTTCCATGACAGAAGCACTTAAATGACTCATAGAATAACCCTTCGTACACATATATATGTTAATGGTTGCCCATCCCAATTCTATGCATGCAAGGATAGAGCTTATGCAGTCATATCTCCCAAATTTCTTTCTTTCTTAATTCTGAATTTTTGCTTCTTTTAGGAATAAGAAAGTAAGCAACTTTTTGAGCAAGGATGACCTATTCAGGACTTAATATTGGGAAAGTGAGAGCAAGACTACAAATAGCTAAAACTGGGAATTTCCAGTTTAATGGAAAATGCTGGTATTTCAATTATTCTGAATCAGAACTATTTCAAAATTTCCCACAAAGCAGAAATTTAAAAAAACCTAAAAAATGCTATCAAAAATGTTGAAACACATTTTGTTTGAACTTTTTTGTTTTGTTTATTTAATATTAATTTTCATATTTTTACAGTCATAACTATAGCTCATCTCATGACACTTAATGTGGAACTTCCGTAATATATTATAACTTTTAAAAATTTAATTGTTCAGATTGTGAACAATTATATCCAATAGTTAGTGTATATTTCATTTGAGTAGGAAAATAAGATCAATATTTGGCTTTATAATACTCTCAGCACATTTGTTTCAAAAACCAAGGAAAACCCCATGTTAATATAAAGATATTCAAAACAGTAGCTACTTTATTAATGCTATACATTAAAATTTTGAAGTAATTTTATCTTATTCATCATAGCATTTTCACCATACACCATCATTTACTTGGATTAATTTTGAGCTGTTACTAACATAAATTTTTTCTACTGCTGCTACCTATAAACCATAATTCTGCACATTCTCACACATCCAACCTGCTCTTGAAACCCTCACACTTTTCTTGATCAGCAAATACAAAGGATTTCAAGTTATGTGATCCTCTCTAAAACTTAATCATGAAGCTTGCACTCTCCCTGTTTTGCCCAAATGAGAAACTCCTTTTTGTGGCACTCCTCTCTCCTTGGTGTCTCTTCAGTACTGACAAAGTAATGACGGCTCAGACTGCATGCCCTCATCCTTCCCATCAAATTTGTTACCTGTATTTCATCTAGTGATGAAATGCTTAGGTCACCATTACAAAAGGTGTTTGAGGCTTTTTTAGAAAAAAAGCTCTTTAGCTCAAATCAATTAGCAAAGTTATTTTTTTCTTAACTTCCCAACTTTTAATTTGATTAAAGGAATTTTCCACCGTATACTTGACTAATCACTAACACCAACTCAAAATTCCATGTTAATAAAATACTCCATCTCTTCCTCCAAAGAATCTTGTCTCTGCTATTTTATATAATGAAGAACAGCTGTTTGCCAGCCACTGTGTTTATTGCCTTCTTCCATCCTCTCCCAAACCATGCTCTTTGCCCTATCACCCTCTCTGTTATAGTGGTGATATCTATTACAGTGTTTCCATCTACTAGAGTGGTTCTGTCTTGGTTTTCTATCAGAAAACCTGTAATCCCAGTGTAAAAAACACCAAACAACACTGACAAATAATTGCATTTGGTAAGAGTAATCTAACAGAGAAGAATGCAAGACAAAGGCACACTGGTTCAGGCATTTTCAGGCATTGTGGCAGCGTTCCTACCCTTTAAGAAAGGATTTAAGTAATATATTAATTAGGATGATTGGGTACTTGTCTATTTGCTATCTTCTATAAAACAGAGCTGTCCCTAGAAAAACTGACGCATCAGCTCTACAGCATTAGAGTATGATAGTGAAATCATTAGAATATTACAGCACAAAAGATGAGGATCAGAACACATAAATTCCTAAATACTTAGTTTTATCTCTCACACATTTCATGTATATTTGTGGCTACTATAATACTGAAGTTTACACTTAAGAGTAGCTACAAACATTCCAATTAGAAAATTTTTCTGATCTGTATATCTCTTGTAAATACTTTGAAAACACCTAAACTCTGTAGTTCACAGGTGCATTTTATTTAAGGGAATGTAAACAACTGCATAAGCATGCAGTCATACAGTACTTTATTCTAAGTGGTTTTAAAAGTTATTATATTTAACAAGGGAAAAATGAACTAATTTCTAATAGTTAACTGACTGCTATACTGACTAGAATATTATCACCAGCACAGAAGCTATATGTTAGGAAACTAGTGATCCCTACATCAGTATGACCTAAGGGATTTTTAATTTTCTGTTAAAAAAAATGGAATAACTTCTTAGAGAAGAAAAGCATTGCACTAAGACTAAAAAATCCCTGATGGAAACCTTTTTTTGAATCTCTTCTGTTTTCCTGCCTTTAATACCACTTTAAAACAAGAACCAAAAGAAAGAAGTGAAGTGCAACAGAACCTCAGGCTGGTCAGGTGCATTGAGGAAAGGCATTGAGAACGGCTCTGGGGAAAGAACCAGAATTACCAGGTGTTTGGAGACAGTGATTCTCTGATTGCCCTGGCAGCCTAAAGCTGAATCTTCTACTGCATGCTGCTCTCATGATCAAGAGAGGCCTGGTGAAACCTAGGAGAAAGCAAGCAGTGAGGAGTGAGAAGCCTGGGCAGCAGCGGGGTTATGAAGGAGTGTATTCCTTTTCTTATTTAGAAAGAAAAAGGCAGAAATGTGTGCACCCACTTGTAGTACTGTAAATACAAAAAAAAAAGATTATCAGAGCTTTCTAATTTGTCTTCCCACATTCTTCTCTAAGGCTAGTAGAATAAGTAATACATGTCCTAGGAGTTGCAGCAGGCTTCATCAAGGTATGTGCAGAATGGTGTCACCATTCACTGGCCTCTGAAACGCAGAGGCGAGAATAAAACAAACAGGAACTTTAAAATACAGCACCTGTGGTACAAATGGGTAGCAGAATATTTGAAATATTAGTATTATCTGAACTAAGCAAACTTACCTCAAAGTGCCCTGTGCTTCTGCCATTATGGTACATTAGAAGAAATCCCTTCCAAAGATTAATCAGCTTAGCAAACCATACACTGTTTAAAACTGCACAGAGACGAGTATTAGCCATTCATAGAGGATACAAATAACTAAGTGTGTCCTTTCTGCCTGGCAGGGACCCTACAGCTCAAGGTGGATCTGAAAATTGAGAACAGATCTGGGCCAACATGATCTCAATTGTTATTTTCAATAATAAAGTACAGCTAGCACCTCAGCATGCAACTCTCACTTAGTGGAAGCAGACAGGGACAAAATGCAATGTTCTGAAACAGCTTTTATGGAAATCATACACTGCTTGTGACATGTGTTTGGTCTCTGGAGCTGCAGCCTTGTTTAGTCCTCTACTTTTAAATGCCATCTTCCAAACCCAAAGGGCAACAAGTATAAACTGTGTCTATAAAACAACATCACAACTTTATCCTCAATAGCTAAGTATTGAAATGCAAGCATACATTATAAATAGAAAAACAGCTGGCTTGGAGCACATTGCAAGCCACTAACACAGTTGAGGGATTTGAATGACATCATAACCCGTGAGAGCATGTTGCTGGCCAGCTGGTGTTATTTATAATATACTCATAATTGAGGAAAAATAAAAAGGCAGAAGTTAGGTATTGCAGAACTAATAAAGTTGAATTCTGTCTCTTCCCTGTATCATTTAAGTTGTTATCAAGAAAAGTCCAAAAGATTACTACTAAAAGAGGGGAGGGTAATCACTTTATAATTACAACAGCAGATTTAAGATAAAAGCCATGAAAGCCCCTCAAACTGGGCTACTTATGTTACTATATTCATAGTGGTATAAGTTCTAAGAAATTACATGATTTCTACTGTGTGGTTGTTGAAAGATCACAAAGCTATTTTGCCTATTTACAAGTAGTTCTCAACAATTCTGTTATTTTTTGCAAATTAAAAACTGCTATTTTAGGGTTAATCGCAGAGAGAGCTGGAGGTTTTAATTGGTACTCAGCATATAGGCGTACCAACTTTAATAACATAAAGACAAATTAAAGAAAAAGTAGATAACTGCCTGCCTTTCCATACTATATAAATAAAATATATATACTGCTATGCATAAATAAAATGTGTGTGTATATATACATATGTATACAAAGGTATGCATATATACAAACATTGTCCATACATATTTAAGTTTTTATATATTTGAAATGCAGACACACACACATAAATAGAAATGCACACACAGCTACCTGAAAGTTAACCAGAATACATTTTCTTATTTTTCATGGCAACACAAGCTCTTTTTGTCTGTTAATCCCTCAGTCACTAATTCACATTCTTTTAAAGGGAAAAAAATATGCTTCTGTGCTCTAGTTTTAAAATGCAAAGGTATGATGTTATTTGTCACCATGCCCAAAAAAGTCCTTACTCGGTAACTTTGCCAGAAGAGGGAGAGAGAGAGAGGCAAATGCTCCCCCAGCTGTTTCCTGTCTACAGTGTCTGTGTAATGTAGATAAATGTGAGGATTTTCTCTAAATCCCTCTTCTGTTTGCTAAATCTCACTGTCACTGCTAAAATCAGAGCAGATAGAGCCTGCGCAATGGAATAAAGTCCTCAATATTGAAATGTGACATTGCTCTCAACATCTCACATCTCTCTGGATTTCTTTTTTCTCATCATTACTGCTAACAAATTCATTTCCAGACTTTGCACTTTCAAGAAGCAATGGAAAAAATCAACAGTCTTTCAACACAATTAGTTAAGTGCTGCTTGTGTGATTTCTTGAAGGTAAATCTTTATTACTATTTCAAATAATTTTTTAGTTTTATTATGCTATGTATTGTCTGCTGCTGGCTTGAGGAGTATTGTGCACTTTTCAATAACATTATTTTAGAACTGAGAATTTTTTATAAATTGCTGAACATGCAATTTTATGTGATCTGGAAAATGGCTGTATGTAATAGTTGCAATTACATAGATAACTGTGAGGGAAAACTATTGCAAATACATGTCTTAAATTTCACTTCTATTCAGAGAACTTTGTAATATTTCAGTTATGTCATTATAAAAAGGTCCACTTACATCATTGTCTATATTGTTAATGAATGCTTCTGAATACAAGAACTTTTAGCTGTTTTCTGCAGGTGCAGGGTTTTATAGGAAAAAAGGTATTATTCACGTGTTAAGTTTCTGCAGTTTTATTATACACAATTGTAGAGAAAATGTTCATGCTTTCACAAGGAAACTTTTAAGGGATGTTGTCACTGCAGCAATTTTCTGGCAGCATCGTGGCATTTACTTGGTTTTTGCTTTCATAAATTAAAAGTAAATGAGAAGTTCAGTTTGTTTTCTACATTAGAAACCAGCTGCGACTCTTGCTGACCTTGCATATTTGTACAGCTTAAGCAACTGTACATAAAGAAAATGGAAATTCCCTTACATGTTCATCTCCAAGTTTTCCCTTCTAGGGAGGGCTTTTTCAGGAAAGTTTGCATGTGAAGTCTGATGTTATGACCCTATAATTTCTGCACAATAATATAAACTGTCTTAAGGTAAATTTGACTTCAGTAGGTGCATTGACCTCTGTTTCTGTCAATTGGCTCCAGTCCAACTTTCCATTATCTGCAAATTTATATCCTTCAAGAAGTTTTTCCCCTTAATATTTTGAAAGGACTTTTATGTAGCTGAAAGAATTATGTTATTTTAATTTTTTAAGGGCCTAATTATTTTTTTTAGTTGGTCTTACAGTTAAAACACAATTATCTCATTTCTTAATGACCCAATTATAGGTCTGTAATTGCAAGGGATGAAATCATTCCCTTAATGTATAAATGGGCATCCTTTCCAATATACTTGAGAGATGAAGGGCTGTTGTTTTTTAAGTATTGAGCAAGGCACTAAGAGACATAAAAGTAATGTGCTAGTTCCTCAGCTGTGCATCCTGCCAAGCTTCCTTGGAATCAATGGAACATATTGATTTAGGTTAGCATGTAGCCCAGATTCTTTGCTCAAAGTTAACAGTATTTAAACCTTGATGCACTCTAGAGTATATATGCTTTATTTATATAGCAATTACTAGTGAATACTGATCTTTCATAATAATTGCACATTTCTACTATGGTTTGATAATCAGGCCCAACCCCTCTGGAATAAAATGTAATTTTGAATATTTAACTCTTGATTCCTTGCTGTAGCATACGCTCTCCAAAAAATGTTGCCTCCTTCAAGAGACTTACAATTCTTGCAGATGTTCTTACACGTTACCAAAATGAGCAAGCATGTAAAGAATTATGCACAACTTGTGTCAAGTGATAGTTTATTAAATGAAGGGAACTTGCATGGAAGAATTAAGAAGTAAATGAGATGTAGAGTGTTCATATATGACATTCCTTTGTGGTGCTACTTTTCTGGACTACTAAAAGAGGAATGTAGCAAAAGTTGGCTATTTTACTGAAAAAAGAGGAAATTCCAGCTGTGAAAATATGGTCAGTCATTCTGTGCAACTAAAAGAAGTGCTTAACCAGGCTCATCTTGAACCTGTATTCAATTTCCTAATGTAATTAGATGCTTCAATAAACCCCACCCACACGCCAATGCGTTTTCTTTTAAGCTCTCAACTTTCTAGTCAAATTGGGGATAATGTAAGTACTCTGCTTGATTGTAGAGAACCTGAAGCAATATTGGATTACAACTTTGTCTTTTCTTAAGAATATTCCCTCAGATATAACGGGGTACTTTGATTTTATCACAAACATACTGAATCAATTAATGTTGTGTTTAATTAAAATGATGAAGTAAAGTTTTAAACTATGTTTTGGAATTTACTTTGATGAAACAGTACTCAATTTATCAAATAATTGATTGAACCTTAGAAACATGTGAGCCTGTTTTCTTTTCTGCAAATTTTTTCTTGTCTGAAAGTTCTTGACTGTTGTTAAATTTGGAGATAAAGTTAGAAATTCTCTGTGGTTTATACTGTGCAGCCTTTTTTGGCATCCACCAAAGGAAAAACAGTAGATAATCTGTTTTGTCGTAGCTCAGTGCTGATATTTATCTGAAAATGCAAGCCAGCTGAGAAGTCTTGAAAAAGAAAAAATTGTTAAATGTCTAAAATTTATGTTTATTTCTGGACCAAATGTTATACGAGAACAAATTGTTAAATACATAATGTTCTTGTATTTGTAATGTCTTTCAGCTTTCTGAGGCAGTGTGCTAAACAGCTTTCTGCTTTACCTCCTCAGAACTGGGAACCATCTTAAACTGCAGGTGCATCACATTTATCTTATAAATTCAAAAATATGGCAAAGGAAGAAAGAAATTGTTGTTAAGATATGGAATCATTACAGGAAATAGTGCCTCATGTTATCATCATTCATTTATAATCTGATCTTTCTCCATCTGCCATTGAAGTCATGTCCATGCATTCGAGCTTGTTGGGGTTTGCATGGCAAAGTTGGCTAAAGACATTTGTGAATGGGAAAATAATTTATTCTTTCTTTTTTATGACATATCATGGGATTTAAATTTGTTCATTATTTTCACAGTGGAATTAAGGGACTCATCCAGCAAGGCACTAAGGTCTCTTGCCAAGAAAATAAGAATTCTTAAAAATTATTGACTAAAAAAGGCTCAATACCCCACTGGATCAGATCCCAATTGATCAGAAAATAGATAACTTTATCTTTTTTTCAAAAGTCCAGTGAAGAAATATTAACAATTAAATGGTCCCTGAAACCCTGAAAGAAACTTTAGGGAAGATTAGCCATTTTACTTCAATTCCTTTCCACTAAACTGTTAAGACAAAGCAGTTCTAAGCCAACTTTAACTGTATGTGGAAGACACATTTGTAACTTCTTACCTGACTGCAGTGTTAATGTTAACCTTGAAGGAGAATAAAATTAAATGCAGATTTACACCTTTCAAAACTATCATCTTTGGCAAGTGATCTCAGTAAGTTCAGAATGTGCATTAAGCACATTACTCAGTGTCCTGTATTTATAGATAAATAGCTTTTCCTAGTATTAGAAGAAAAAGCTATCTTCTTTGCATGTTGGGCAAGAAGTTAGGTGGACATAAAGGGATACAAAAAGAAGTGGATAAATGGATTAGTGCAATTTTACACCCATCAGGACTGGCCTTTCTTCAAAGTACAGGAAAAAGATAGTTTGTAATCAAATGTAAATGAGGAAAGAATTATCACCTCTGTGTAAACCTCATGCCTACAGCTGCCTAAGAGGGTATAATGAAGGCCAATGAAGTATAACTGCTTGCAACAAATAAAAATACAAATATTTAATAGAATAAAACTCATGTTCCTGTTAATATGTCAAATATTTTCAAAATGTTTGCCTGCTAGCAACAGGGCACTGTACGAGTCACTGAATGTGGTCTTCTGCTACAGGAGATCCCATATCAACTCCTGTAACTTCAGCAAGTTAAGCCTTGCAACATTTTTGGCTTATCCTGGTATTCCTTTCTAAGGTGGCTGGAGAGCTGTGGAGTACTAATAATGAGCTCTTTTTCTATTGGGCCAAGTTTCCTTACAGCAAGTTTAGAGCCATTTATTCTTGTAACAATGTTGAGTTTAGTTTAAATAGCTCTTCTCCGTCACATGCCACCCTCGTTTCCCACAGAGCATTGGCAGGTACCTGTCATATTCCCTCTTAGCTTATCTGGTCTGAGACAAACCAATTCAAGGTTGTTTTCCTTATTCCTATTATTCCCTGCTTCTCTTTGTCTATTCCACTCTTCCATATTTTGCTTTCCAAAAACAAATATAAGTCATAGTTGCTACAGGGCTCCCTAACTAGATGTGATTGTGAGTGTTCGCCAGAATAAATAATCAGTTTCTAAAATACATGGATTAGAACATGTAGACAGTTGCAAAATCATGGTGAGACATTTCCTGATACCATGTTTATTGTCCAAGAAATCACAGTACATATTCATTCTCATTCACAAGGGTGCAGGAGTCATTTTTTGTAAGACTCTTTGGGGAAATTCTGACACTGCTTCTGCTTCCTTGGCAGGTGAAGATGCACACTGTGTCCTACATCCACTTCTTCTACCTTGGCCTGTGTTTGCTTACCTTAACCAGTTCTGTTGCTGCTGGCCCAGAAACACTCTGTGGTGCTGAGCTGGTTGATGCCCTTCAGTTCGTGTGTGGAGACAGAGGATTTTACTTCAGTAAGTCCACCCTTTCTTTCATTTAACTGCTAAACATTTTCGTGTAATCCATTGGAGTCTGCAGCTGCTGTAAATGAGCTTAGCTATGATCATCCAGGCTGGCAGCTAGGACTGGTATCCTATATCTGGAAGATGCTGAAGCCTTCAGTTACCATGAAGCCTCACTAAAGAATAAAGATGTGCCAGTGTTCAACCTCTCTGAGTTTCTGACAAATTTTCATTTTCAGACTTATTATTGTTTCTAACCACTTTGCAGCTGTTGCTATTCCACCTGCTGTAGTATTGGTGCTTTCCACTGACCTGTTACTGAAGAGCACATACTAAACCCAAGACACTCCTGAGGCAGAGCTACATGCACTTGTTATTTCAGACTACTAGTTAACATCTTAAGTACACACTGCATCATATTAAAAACACTCTAAGCTTCAACACCTGGTTTGAAAAAAAAGAAGAGCTGGAAGGCAGTAACTAGGAAGTTACCACATCCAGGTATCCACATCATCATTTAAATACCGGTGGAGGAAAATTCATGCATGGTGAGATAATAAAGACTAACACCAGTACAGACAACACATAAAATTAACTCTGCAATAGTGAGGATCAATAAATACTCAACTTTTATGTAAGAGAGATCTTTTTCTGGTTTTCAGCTATTTGTCACTTAAGCAACAAAGTTAATGAAACTTTTCGCTAGGAATATATTCAATCTGAATACATTCATTAATATATATTTTTTCAAAACTTGATAGAATTAGTGCTCCTATAGTCTCTGAAGCTAGTATTTAGTTTTAATAACAATATGTGCTTTGCTGATATTCTTGATATTCCTTCATGGCTGAAGTTTCTTGTCTTCTAAGCTACAGTTTTCTGATCATACCCACCCTATTCCTATTTATTTCTATTCATGGAGTCATTGCTTTCAATGTTTTCATGTTGCTCCCATGCTTGCAATGAAAAAGAATTTGGACTCTGGCACTTCTAAATTACAGAAAATCTTAATTTCCTCAATATATAAATTTTTACTATCTTCTTGGCACCTTTAATAAAAGTTCACTTTTGAAACCTTAGTTTTACATATGCAAAGTAATCCGCTATTCACAAAAGAAGCCTTCTTTTCTGTATTTAACACCTCAACACTTGTTAATAAGCACCAGTTCCAGGGTGCTGTTTAGCTTAGTATTCTGGAGCTAAACACAGTATTAAAACTACTGGAATCACTCATACAGGAATTTACATAATCCTACAAACTCGTCAGGTGTTCATTTATTCACCAAAGTCTATTACGTTTATTAGCAGCAGAGTTAGGGATTATGTGAGTGTCCTACAAATGCTTTATTGCTGGAGTGCATGTAGAGACTGTCATCCCCACTCTTGTTTCTGCACCAGAAAACAATGAGACAATACATCCTTAGAACAGCAGAGCAATTGTTCTTTTCCTGTGTATGTATCTCAGGTGTTTCTCTACCAGCATAATGTTTGCTGCTGGTTCAGAGACCTCTCATGCTTGCTTTCCAAAAGAGTAGCTGTTACTGCCCAGCAGCCAGACCTACTGTTAGGTGTACTTTGTGATCCTCAAGGTAAGAGGTCATGTCAAATGCTAATCATTAGCAGTACCTCTCTTTGGTTTCAATCTCAATTACTCGAAGGTTTCACAATCTGTTTCAAATCTCTACCCTAAGCTAGGTAATCCTTAATTTAAAATACTAGTATGGGCTTCCAGTGTTTCAAAGGAGATCATTACCTTTGCAATCTTGACCTTTATCTATTGTCAGTTTAGATTTTCTCTGTAGTCTTTGTTGTTTTCTGAAATTTTGAGTTTTCACTTGAAATAATGCAACACCATCATAAAATGTTGACCTTGTTTTATATGGAAAACTATGGAAGACTTTACTTATGAATGACCACCCTGTTTTAGGAAAGTCTTGCACAGTTGTAATCAACAGACTGCAGTTGCATCATTCAACAGGAATGTTATAAAGCTGATATGTATGTGACCCCTTGGATGCCAAGTAACATGTGTGCTCTACCTGGCTAGTTCTTATTCAAGAGGAAGAGATTTAATCTGTTTTAACCTTCTCCCTCTAATTGGTTAGAGTTCAATCTAAAATACAAAACTAGAGAAAAGTAAGCCCAGTAACATGGGTAAAACAAATTGAGATCCTCATATCAAATGTACTGCAGAATGCAGCATACTATTAAAAATTAAAAATGTTGCTTGATTTCTTGGGACTTTTTAAGAATGCCACATCATTTGCAGAGGTAAAAACCCAATGAAATTTTTCTTTTGTTGTAAATAATATGTCAATAAAAGTAGTACTTTAAGCTTTCTGTTCTCATACTCTGGTTCCTTTAAATAAAGTATAATCAATGGTAATATTTGCCTTTAAATTGCACAGGAAATATCTGTGAGGAAAAGGTTTTTTTCTTCCATCATTTCACTAGAGACTCCAAATATAAAGAATACCTTTTGGCTGAGCTGGGATTCCTGGTTCAGAGTCAAGGTCAAAGTTTCTGACTATTCCTTGGGAGTTGTGGGTGGAAGCGAAGATAGAAATAATTGTATTACTTTCTGTTGAAACTTTGTACTTCCCAACCACAAGGCTAGATCTATGGCTAGGACTAGAAGAAAAAAAAATTCCTTTATGTAGTCTACTCTGTCCAACTTTCTAACTATAAAAGGAAACTCTTTACAGCTTCAGAGGAGATACCCCAGCTGCTTACCACACACAAAGAGAAGTACAGACGTCAAGAGAAAGTCAACTGTGGTTTCTACCACTCTTTTGTCTTGAGATAGACTGACAAGGAGCATTTTTCAAATTTTTTTAGGGGACAACAGCACAAATCCCCAAACTGAGCATCTACTTTTTTCCTTGGTCACATTTAGCTCCAACCAGCACTGGCTACTCTCCAGACAGCTTTTTGTCTCCCATGATTTACCAGAGAAAAGCTGATTCTTGCCACCTTTTATCTAGGGACATCTCTCTAGGAGAACTGCTCCTCAGGTTCCTGTGCATTAGGTTTTGTTAGGAGAAGGTGACCGAGCTACAAAAGTGGCTACACTTGAACACAGCTTTTCTCCATGTTTCTCCAATCTCAAAACCTCTGGATCCAACAATCATGAGGCGAAGTGGGATGGCTTCAATGTTCACTTGAATTTCATTCTCCAGAAAGGTCTACCATGGTATGCTTACTACAAAATAATGCTGAGAGAAGAGAATGAGGGGAAGACTTAAAGGAGAAATTACAGGAAACTTACGGAAGTGCAAGCCTAAGAGGGGGAAAATTTTCCTTGGAATAGTCTAGTCTTATCACAGGAATTTACTTTGTAGATTAGTAAAAAAAAAATAAATTATTTCTTCATAAATGTTGAACTTGCTGAACAATCATTCATTCTTGCTCATGCTGTTTTCTGAGGGCTATTACTACCATGAGATCCAGTAGCTTGTTCTGAGGAGAAAATGCTATATTCTATTTTTATCTAGTTTCTTGTCCTTCAAAAAGATACCTTTTCCTTTTGCAATAAATACATAGCAGTCTTGCTAAAAATACACAAGAGCCAATAAAGATTTCTTAATTCCTTAGACATTTTTAGTCTTCTAATTTCTGAAGCCCAAGTTAGATGGTAACACTTACTTGAAACCATCATAATCAACTTCATTAATTAAAACTACACCTTTTTTCTGCTTTAGTCTTGTGGTGAATCTTCTGAACTATCACTTGAATAAAAAAGAAAAGAGCTGAATTTAGATACCTGGGACACTGGAGTTCCTCTGATATTCCTCAGATCTAGCACATGCTTCCATGTGTAAAGCAGTGAGTCCCATAAAAGATGGGCTTTTCTGGCACCCAGCTTAATGTTCCCTGTGTCAACTGCTTTGTGGAGAATTGACTGCAGATTTTTACTACATCTTTTGTCCACCAAGACAATCAAAATTGTGTGTTGTCCTTGGGAAAATCCCCAGCTGTGCACAATGTAAGACTATTAGTTTATAATCATCAGAAAATCAGGATAATCCTGTGAACATCATTTTGGGTAATGAGAGCTGTCATGAGATCTCATTGCTTCGTTGAACTAAGGTATATGTGGAGGAATTGCAGCCTTAGCAAAGAGGAAACAAGCAGCAGAGCAATAGGCTGCTTCTTCCATTTCCCTCTAGTTAAGAGCTTCTTGTTTACTTCAGGAAGTCTGCTTTTAAGATATTATTAACGTTTCCAGGCCTGTCAAACCTATCAGCATAATTACAAGAGATGGCATGGCACTTAGTTCTTTAAGTACTCCATACCTGTAGGAGCTATGAGTCATTAGCTCCTCTCTGCATCCCTGATTGAAAGGAATGTTAATGTCAGAAGCCCAGCAGAGGCACGCTGAAAAGCTGCCATGGACACACACAGACTCTGGTGTCACTGACAGTCTTGCAAATCTTTGCAAACAGATGCAGGTCATCTTGGCTGTGTTCACACAGCAAGATGTGAGAGTTTTTTTAAGTCCCTCGGTCTGGCTACATGCCCCATTCATGTCCAAATACTGTATCTATGGAAGATTTGAGTGTATTCATCTATCTGTCTATCCCTAGGTTCCTTACTTCTTACAAGAAAGCTAACCTGGAAAGGAGCTCAGATGTATTTTGGCCAGGTCTGCAGGGTCAGTGCTCAGAGAACCAGAACTAAAGGCACAGCTACTGATGTATCTATATAAGAAAGAAAACAGCTCTGACTTCTGGAATGATATCACTCTATAGTCAAACAGCTGACATGAGTTTGATGTGCGCTTTGTTGACCCTGGTAGTAAACACTGAGGAAGTTCTCTGAAAATAAGCCAAGTCTTTGAATTTTCTCATTTTTTTACCACATTAAGTAAGGGTAAGGAGTTGTTCATAAAGGCTAACCTTAGTTTAGTGGGGTTAATCTTCTTAAGTTACCTCTTTAATAACAGAGAGAGAGGTTCTGTCTTCTTTCTCCATGGATTGCAGAGTAAGTCTAGGAGGATTTAGCCTCTGATATACACAAAATTTAGTCCCTGCAAACAGGTATCCTCTACAGCTAGTTTCTCAGGTCACCAAGGATTTTATAATTTTTCAACCATTTTCTTAGGAGGGTTTACAGTAGTCATGATAATTTTAATGAAGTGACTGAAAACAAATCATTGATCAAAATTTCAACAAGAAACATCACTGCAAAAGTGCCTACTCTCAAAACCAAATAATTACATTTTCTCCAGAAGGTCAATTTATATATGTCCTTATTAGCTGGTAGATATTAGAGATGCTTTTTGTGAGGTTTACCTTTTTTTTTTATTCACTAGACCAAGCTTCAAATTTGTCTCAAATACCAGAAAGCTGTTACTTGACATTTGATTCCCTAACTGCTATATGTGTATTTAATACATTGTTTAGTCTCATGTTGGATAAAGTCACCCAAAGAAGCACTTGGCAAGATCAGCATTAGTTCTTGGCATAGCAGCCCCTCTTACTTTTCCACTGAATCTTAAATACCGAGAAAAACCCTCCCCTGACTTCAGCTCTGGCACATGATCTGTGCAATCAGCCAAAACCTTTGCGTATGGACCGCTTTCTTTGATCTGGTATTAATAAAGTATTTGTGAGTCGTGATCAACAGCAGCAGGAGTCACAAAGCAAATCGTTCAGTTTGGCAGAACCTCTGTTTATGAACATGCTCTGTTAATGAAAATCTTTTGCATTTTCTACCTGTGCATGAGGGGCATTCTATACACAGTGCTCATTCAAAGGCAGAAATTCACAGAGCCAAAACTCTAGGGCTTATTCAGCAACTTTAGCTCTTTGACATGTTTCAAATCCTTTCACATCACTGAAAATCAGAGACTTAAAGCCACCTCAGAGCTGTGCTAAAGGATGGATCTGGACTTACTTATTAAACCATATCCTAATGTCAGTATTTCCCTGTGACACAAGCTTAATTGTTCAAAAATATGACAACAAATGCAAGGGATAACCAACAGTTAAGTAATTTCTCAGTCTAGAAATCAAGACAAAAGAAATACCACAAATGTATACTTATTGAAGAAATTATGCCAAATTTATCTCTGGTAATAACCACAGGAACTTCAATGTCAAGAAGAAGGAAAAGACATTCATTCCTACTTTCTGTGTGGTGCATTTAGTGCAAAATCATTATCAAAGATAAAGCCCAAATGCTGGGTCTAACTTTTAGGTAATGACAGGCATATTTCATGTTTGCATCAGTAAAGGAGGTTCTGAGAACAAAAATTTTAACACAACCATAGTCTTTGGAGGGGCATACCATATAATGACCAGTGGGTGAGTCCAGCTTGTGGAAAGTTATCTAAATTCCTACAGAAATCCAGCCTTAGTCTGAGATACTGAGATATCTGCTGTGTTTTCTGATTGAATCCCATAGGCAGAGAAATTTTGTTTTCAATGTCCTTACTCTTACTAGGCAGAGCAGAATGTGTTTGCTTATCTCATGTTTAATCCTTTGCTAGTGAAAACTGGAATAGCTTGCTTTTATCAAAGAAACTTTCTAGGGCTCATTTGTCTCCTGCCTTTTTTTTCCCTTGAATCTACAGCATATTTAAATATTTCCCATCATATTTTGAAATTCAGCTGTGATCCCAGTCTTCCCATTTACGTAATATATCTCTAGAATAAGAGGATGCTTGCAGACAGCAGGCCCTTCTGCTGCCTTATGTGCCCATAAAAGTGTGGAAGTAGGGAAAGAGTGTCCTGTTAAAGCACTTCCTTTGGGAAATGATGACTCGCACAAACCTGAAATCATATGATATTTTTTATACAGAACTATTTGTTTATATTGTTTGTTCGTGTGTTGGGCAGAAATTTATACAAGGCTGAGTACGCATAAAAAAGAAGGGTTTGCTCTGACCATTCTGATTCAATCTACCTCAGTGAACTGTTTTCTTTCTGCAAATAAATATTCTAGCAACACTATTTCTATCCCCAGAAAAGTAAACACTTAATACCCCCAAATCCTATAAACAGCAGGTTCAAAGTAAAACAAATGCTACTGAAAATTGGTTTGACTTCAAAAGAAGGTTCATTAACAGCCATATCCTTCTAAAGCAATGGATAAAATCTTAAATTACACTCACTTAGTCTGTATTTCAAAACTCTGTACTCTAAAGAAAAAATTTAAATGTATGGTTTAAGAAAAGGTATAAAAAGTCTAAGCATCCTGGGTAATATTGTAGGGAAGATGTCATTCTGCTTGTGGATCTGAAAAGATGAGTACATTCTTAATTATGTTTGATGGCTGTTCCAGACCACTTATAATAAATCAAATTTACAAGAGAGAACTTTTTTTCAGACTTGCATTAACTATAATGAAGGTTTCTTTTAACTCAGCCCCATCAAAATGACTGGATATGAACTTCTGCTTTTATAATGAAGGTTTTAAGGCTTCTTTTTGTATGTCTTCATTGATTACTTCAGATTACATGAAAGCTAATAAGGATATCTATTTTAGGTTAACATAGCAGGTTTAAATTGAATATAGTTCTTACCTTGAAACTTCTGTGGACAAATAACAATATTGTTGCAATAATTCATTTCTATATCCCCCAAATTCCTGAATTACTAGTCAACAGGTCTTCCATTAAAAAAACCGTTTTTCCTACGTATTTCAAGTTTTATGTTTCTTTCCATTAAAGTTTCCAGCCTTTCACAGACATATTTAGTTTGGCAGGAAGAATCTGGTGACTCATAGACTGTAGAAATTTGAGAGCAAGCTACTGAAAATGTATCTAATTTCTTCTTGTGTAATTTGGGAGCAAGCTACTGATAGTATGTCTAATTTTCCTAGTTTAATCAAATGTATTATTGGCAAATACATGTCCTGAACAAAAGCCATGTTTATTTCAGAAATACATAGCTAAGATTAAATGCAAAAACACCATATATATTTGCTTTTAGAACACTTCTGGGGTTTTTTTTCTAATTGTGTCTGGCATTTTACTCTAAATCAATGGGCACTGAATGAAAAACAGAGGCACTAGTTGAAACAATTTGCATTAGAATCCTACTTATATTTTGGAATTCAGTAATATAAAAACATTCCTTATGATGTTTTTTGGTGGTGGTTTTTTTGGGTTTTTTCATTCTTTTCAAGAGAGGATAGAGGTGTAGGAAGAATAGGTTATGTTATTATACCTCCATGATTTATATAGAGAAAGACAGATGTATTCAAAAAGATCCCATTTGTATTTTATGTTATTGATGATACTGTTCCTTTCATGTCTTTTCAGACAAGAGACTTTTAAATTCAGACCTTTCTAGACATACATAATTTTAATTTGTCCACATACAGAATGAACTTGCTAAATGATTAACACTGAACAGAGTGTGACCTGAAATAAGGAGATTCCAGTTCATCTACTTTCGGGCACTTAAATGAGGATTCTGAGTTAGGAATCTATTCAAGCTCATCCTGCAGTCAGCAAGAGGACTAAAAAATTTTCAGGTCTCTCATTAAGTTATGAATTTTCCCTGGGACTTACTTTTCCCTCTCCACTAAATTAAGCAAGGAAGCTGTAGCAATTTTATTCTTATGCTTGTTAAGTCAGTTGAGTAAGGACCCTCCATTAGTAGCCTCAATTTTGGTGGAATGAATCTGTTTAAAACCACAGAATGAAGTTTTATGTAGAGGTAAGGATGCACTCATACAGTTCTCATTTTAGATCAAAGCAAATCCAAGCTTATTTTAGCTGCTATGGTATAATACAGTTAAGCAAAGACCCAGAAAGTGCCTTATGCAGGTAACACCAGCTAGAGCTGCTCCTCTAGCTCTTAAAAACTCCCAGGCTTTAGTCTAAGTGTGAATCTAGTTGGATAAAGCACTCCAGTTGGAGACAGTAAAAGTGCAAGGCAAAAGCTTATCTATCTTTTCTTTCTTGATATAATATCAAGGATATACCCTTATGTGTTATAGCAAGTAAAACTACTCCGTATTTTATTCCTGCAAAATAAGGTGCACTTTTCCATGCATAAGTAATGAAGCAGTTTTTTTCACTGCTGTTCACACAAGATCATTTCTATTCCTATGAATATTCATTTCCCAGCAGCTTTTTAAGAAATCGAGACAATAATAATATTTATAACCTACAGAGACTTATCAGATAAATATCTGATATTAATGACATCTAAATATCAGATGTCATTAAAGAAAGATTTTTTCTGTTACCGTCTATCATGGTATCGTCATGGAGAAAGAACACAGAATGATGCTCAAGTACAGTTTTGAGATACTCAGTCAATGAAACACCCAAGGTTGGATGAGGCTCTGAGAAACCTGATCTAGTTGAAGATGTTCTTGCTAATCGCAGGAGGTTGGATTTCATGATCTTTAAAGGTCTCTTCCAACCCAAACTATTCTATCAGCTGGATATTCAAAATATAGCTACTGCTTACCTGATAAGCTCACCTATAAAAGCAGTAATGTGACTGAGATAAGAAAGAAACACATTTGAGGCTGTAAACCATTCAGTGAGTTGACCACAAAGCACCTCTACCTTCCTCACTCCAGTACCTCTCTTCATCCAAGGCAATATAGAAAAGCACAGAAGCACTTCAAAGACCTTCGCATTTCATGACCTTCTCTAAAGTGATCCCTTTGCAGGGAACAGTAATCACAGCAGTTAAAATTTCCAAACCATCTTTGGGGATAGGAACTGTTCTTTAGGTTGTTTGGACATTGATAATCCTTTTTCAGTAAATGTATTGTTTTGAAGCAGAATAAAAACAAGCACTAAAACCAAGAAAGAATTGTTTATACTTGCCAAGGTGCTCTTAGTATTGTGCATTGTACTATTCCCAGCTGGTTTGGCTTGAGGAAAATGGCGTAGAAATGAGGCTCTCACTTCACATTTAAAAGACATAGAGGGTATTCTCATATGAGACACAAAAATAATTTCATATACTTAAGGAGTTCCACCACAATTTCAGGAATTACATACACTAGATTTAATATAGATATTCCAAGATACAAAAATTTTAAAAAGTAGAATGGTCAAGAAAATCTGTTCATAAAAAAAAAAGGAAGATATTTTGCAGAATTTCACCTTTGTCTTTCTTTCTGAAAAAAATGGAATGAAATTCTACAACTGTAGCTACAATGGCATTAAGTCAACTCTCCTAATTTTTCTTTCCTAGTCACTTCATTTTAGTTTTTGAAAGCAGTAGGACTTGATGCAATAAAGTACAACTATTTCCTGTTATCACTAAGATGAAGACTAATAAAATGAGCAGAATTTGTAAGTGGTGAGATTCTTACTGTCTGCTGTTCTTTTCAAATAGTTTATACTCTGATATGAAACAGATGAAATTCAGATCTGTGAAAAAAGAACAAACCTTTTTTAATAAATAAGGCTTTCCCTGCCCCCCTCAAGAATCAAATAACCTGCAACAGATTTTGAATGCAAAATTATTATATTTGAATTACGAAACAGGTGGAAATGCCTTGTTTATTTTTTTTTTAACTTTAGAATATAATATTCTTAATGTGGATTTCTACTTTTTCATGCGGCAAAGTTAAGGAAAATATGATATGTAGTATAATAAAGAAGGGACAAAGCCGATGCCAGAGAAGGAGAAAATAATAATGTTAATAATCTAGGTTGGCCCTGCCAAGGAGTTTCTTCATAGTCCTAAACTATGAATCCATGGACACTACTCACTCAAGGTTATCTGTTAACTTCACATGGCTTTAGCTCAGTTCATTGAAGATAGTGGAAGTTAGTCTGAGGAATTCTATTTCATGAATTTTCTGTGCTATGCTCACTAAAGAAAACATTGATCATTGATTTTCCTAGGTCTTTTGGCCATAAGTGTCATTACACCACAAGTATTTTCCCTTGGATGGACTCCCATTGCTTTCTTACTAGTCACCTATTTTTCCTAAGAACTGAAGTTCACTGAACTTCTGATATTTTTCTTTCTGTGTATAAATACTGCAAATAAAGTCTCATTTTAGCAATCAATAGCTACTATGTGCTCCTGATTTGAAAAGGGTACGAGCACATCAAAAAACTCCTCATTTTTAATATTATTCAGACCAACCTGAAAGGTTTGTAGAGTAATTTTAAAGATCATCTACCATTCAGGTCTTCATAGATTCACAGAATGTGCTGCGTTGGAATGAACCCATCAGGATCATGGAATGCAACTCCTGGCCCTGCAGAGGACACTCCAAGAGTCACACCATTGTCCAAATACTTCTTGAACTCTGTCAGGCTTGGTGCTGTGACCACTGCTCTGGGGAGCCCATTCCAGTGCCCAACCACCCACTGAATGAAGAACTTTTCCCTAGCATCCAACCTAAACCTCTCTTTATTCAGCTTCATGTTGTTCCCTCCAGTCCTGCCACTCCCCTGCCCCTCCTCTTCCCCTCACAAGGACATTGTAGCTGCAAGGACGCCTCCCCTCAGTCTCCTCTCCTCCAGGATGAACACACAAAGTGCCCTCAGCTGCTCCTCATACAGCCTCCCCTTAGGCCCTTCACCATGCTCATGGCCTCCTCTGAGCACTCTCTAACAGCTTAATGTCTATTTTGTATTGTGGCACCCGGAACTGCCGCCAGCACTGGAGCTGAGGCTGCCCCAGCTCAGAGCAGGGCAAACAGTCCCCTCCCTTGCCCGGCTGGCCATGCTGTGCTGATGTTCCCCAGGACAGGGCTGGCCCTCCTGGCTTCCAGGGCACTGCTGACCCATGTTCAACTTGCCATCGACCAGGATCCTCACGGTCCTTTCTGCTCTCCAGCCTCTCGTTCCCCAGTCTATTCACACAACCAGGATTGCCCCATCCCAGGTACAGAGTCCAGCACGTACCCTTGTTAAACTTCAGGTAGTTGGTGATTGGCCATCTCTCTAATTTGTCACAGTTTGTACATAATTGTCTGCTGAAGTGCCTAAATTGGTCTTGAATTTTTGGCAGGTGGATGACTACATGTTAAAGATTGAAAACTAACTTTTAAGAAGTGTTACTCTATTTTCAAAAATCAGCCTCATGAATAGCCAGTGAGATCTTTGAAGCTCCTAAAGGCATATGAGTCAGGTTTTTAGGCACTAAAGAGGCAGACTGACACTCAAGAGATTTTTCCAAAGCAATCATGTATCTAATATCAGCTAAAATCAATGATAGGTGAACCTAGGCAGGTTTTTTGTTTTGTTTTTCTAATCTTTCTAGGCATATGCCTGTGTTTTTAGTTGCCTCAGCATCTGTGGAAATACAAGTCAGGGTCCTTAGCTACTTGTCTAAATTTTGCTTATGGACCTTATTGACTACTTGTGAAAAAGCTCTCACTACTAAAAGCTCTTCAAAATAAGAATTGGCATAATGACTTGGCTTCCTCTCTGACGTTAAACACACTAATACGCTTAGTATGAAATCTTCTTATTTCTAGCATAAATATGTGAGGCATCAGATGAAAGCTAATAATTTCCCAAGCAAGCTAAAAATAATGATGGCTGAATTTGAATAAATATTCTAAGAGGCATTCTGGAACAGACAGTGGTTAAAAAGTACTGTAAATGCTACCTTTCTACTAACCTCATTTGCAAGATGCCAAAGCCTAAACATGCACCACAAACAATACTGTATGAAAACCAAACATGAGAAAAAATTATAATCATTGCAGAAAGTTGGAGGCAATGCATATCTTATCATTTTCTTTGTCTTCTAACCAGGAAAATTGAATTTAAATTCTCACAAAATTCTTTAGGATGTCTTATTTAGGAGTTTCAGATACTTGTGGCTTAGACCTTGTCTCCCCTGCAATGAGACTGACAGCACCTAAATTTATTGCAGTAATTCAAAGTACACTTTAATATAAGGAATAAGTATTGTTAAAAAGTATTACTTTGTGTAATTTTGGTCACTGGCCTATGAATTTTTCATTATGATACACAGCCCATCACTAAATGACTAAAGCCTTTAACCAAAAAATTGTATCCATAGTGACACAGAATTCACACTTCTTGGGAGAAGGAAAAGAATCAGTGTCTTCAATACACAATGGGTGGTCTCACACTTTATTGACTTCCAAGACCCAAACACTGCAGACAATAAGAATTAATATTTTCCTCAGAACTCCTCTAAAGTGCTTATCATAGAGGTATGTGATTGCAGCCTTCAGAGAAATACACTATATACTACAATATCCCAGGAAATCATCTATTCCTCTGAACATTGGTAAGACTTTTTTGCCCTAGTGATTGCATATCCAACTGGAGATGTCAAGAACTTTTATTTCCTAAAGTAATTTTTATATTTCTGCTAGAACTTCACATGTTCAAAATAGAATACAAATGTAAATGAATTTAACCTGGACATAGAGTGAAGTAGTACTTTCCCTTTATACAGGGAATAATGAAGGATTAAAAAAACCAAAGATGCAAGTGTGCCCCTTCTTCAAAAGCAGCTTCAGCATATACCCTATCCTACATGAACTATCAAACCACTTTTGCCAAAAGAGCTGGAAAAAAAGCAACATAATCCTCTTCTGTTTTTATTCAAATCTAAACACCTTTCCAAAAGCTCATTAGCTTCTTTCTGCTTTCATTGGAGTGACAGAAATGCCTTATTCTGGTGAGCTGCAGAAGTTCCAGAGCACCTTCTGTGCAGGACAGCAGCAAGATTTGCTGTCAAGTGGCTGGTGATAAATAGAAGTCAATGGAAAAAATATTTAAAGTTTTAAATGTTTGAAATCTCTTGGTCAAGAGATCTGATTTTAGATGAACAGGTTAAAAGCAATTAAGAGGGAACATAAAAAAATTAAATTTTCTTTTCAGGTGGTGAAGGACCCTATAAAAGGTGGTACAGAAAACTACTAGATCTGATCACTAAAAGTTCATCAAGTACTGTAGTTGTGTTAACACTTCTCAGAGTTCACAGAATCACAGAACTGCTAGGGTTGGACAGGACCTCTAGAAATTATGTAGTCCAAGCCCCCTGCCAAGGCAAGGTCACTTAGAGCAGGTGACAGGAACAAGTCCAGATAGGTTTGGAGTGTCTCCGAAGAGGGAGATTCCACGACCTCCTTGGGCAGACTGTTCCAGTGCTCTGCCACCCTCAACAGAAAGAAGTTCTTCCTCATGTTGAGGTGAAACTTCTTGTGTTTCAGTGTATGGCCTTTGCTCCTCATCCTGTTGCTGGGTAACACTGAAAAGAGTCTGGCACTTTCTTTGCACCCACATCTGAGGCATTTTATAAACATTAATGAGATCCTCTCTCAGTCTTCTCTAGAATAAACAGGTCCAGTTCCCAAAGTGTCTCGTAAGAGAGAGGCTCCAGACCCTGCATCATCTTTGTCACTCTCCACTGCACCCTCTCCAGCAGCTCCTCATCTCATTTGTGCTGAGGAGCTCAGAACTGGACACAGCACTCCAGATATGCCTCACCAGGGCTGAGTAGAGGGGGAAGATCTGCTCCCTCAGCCTGCTGGCTACACTCTTTCCAATGTACTGCAGGATACCTTTGGCCCTCCCGGCTGCAAAGGCACACTGCCAGCTCAGAGCTTCCTTCTAAACCTTCAGTAATTTCCTATCTTCCGTAGTGACATGAATTAGGTTTATCCACACGGGTAGTCAGTTGAAACTACTAACTGGATGAGCATCTATTCAAGTGAGTGATGTAGCAGAAACCACCACTGTGCTTCTCCACCATAAAAATTCAGTGTTTGTCACACACCAAGCCTTATTTGCAATGAGCAGTAATCTACTAAATAAAAAGCCACTTGGTATGTCACCTGGTTTCCTTCCTCCTTTTTCCATTCTGCATCACTATATTGTACACAACACTTGGAAAACTGGTGGTTCTGAGCAACCTTAACAGATAAATATGACTTTTTTTGTCTAGTCTGTCGTAACTGGCCTCAATGTGTCTTTTTTTTTTTTCCAGACAAATGAATTGATAATTCATTATTGCCAAAATGCCAGTATAGAGTGATAATATCGTGCTAAAATTTTCATTGTTGTGTTTCCCTATTCTCAGGAGATGGAGAGATGGCTTGTAAAACTAAAACTCAATTTGTATCAAAAGTAGATTGCTTTCTTGCTGGAACAACTAGAATCAGAGAAGACTGAAGTATGCAGCTGAAATCTGAAAGTCCCATCATTTCTTATTTTGAGCGAGTACTAAAAATCCACCTTTCCTTTGAACTGCCTCTACCTCTCAAGTTTGCGTTATATCCTCATGCTAAGGTAAAAGCAGTCATAACACTGTCTTAAAGGCCTGCTTTGAATTCTTTTTAGACACATTCAAGCTATAGTAATTTAGCTGATGGCTGCTTGATTTCAGTGCAGCCAGTGAGAAAGCAAACAATCCAATGACCCCAAGTTCACTGAGTTTGCTGGAAACTGAAAACAAGGGTTTTGGAAGGCCAGTGCTTCAACACATAAAGAAATATATTGAATACTTCAAAAGATATAAAATTCTTAGAACTGTTGGACAGGCTTCTGTGTGTAAACTTTCCTGTCCAAGTGGCATTGCTAAATACCATGGCACCAATCAGAGGGCTGACATCATATTGTTGTGTAACTCATAACCATAGCAATGTCACTTCTTAAAATGCATTTATATGTGCATTCAGCTGCTTAAAATCTCAGCTGTGTCAGCTGTTAAAGAAAGTACAGTTCAGGAGATTTATTTTGAAATATGAGCTCTTTGTATTTTTTATAAAGGAAAGAGAAAATATAAAGTGTGTTAAGCCAATGTTAATACTGGAAGTTTGGATTCAGACAACAGACACAGTAAGAACATGTTTCATCACCAATCTAACTCACAATGATATAGTCTAGTAAGAGAGCTAATCGTGATCATTTTAATAGACAGCAATACATTTGGGCTTTTACATTAAAAATGGCCCAAAATGCACCCACCAAAATGTATGCAGTCAATTAAACAAACAAACAAACAAAAAACGCACACCTGAATTGCTGAGTAAATGGTTCAGGTATCAGCTTGAGTGAACTTAATACAGGTTTGGTTCAACATCTACAAGCAATGAAGAGTAATATGTAACAGAAATTGGCAATGTAATCCTCCTCTCCTTTATTTATACTTTAAGTGCCCTTCCAGAGAATCAATAGCCTATTCTTGCTCTCACTGAAACAACAGAAATTGCCTCATTCCTTGCAGAAATTCCAGAGTAGCTGCTCTGCTGGGCAACAGCGAATCCCTGACCAACAAAAGTCCTTGTTGCCAAGTGGCCAGTGATAAACAGAGCTCAGCATTGCCAGGTACTAGTGAAGGGAATGACACATACCCTTGGCTCTGGTGACATGTGGTGCAGAGTAGCTGGTGTTATCTATTATCCGTCCTTTTAGAATATCAGCATGTTGGAGCTATAAGCCAGAGGAACTAATGTCAGTCCGATTGTGCCTTTCTGTGATCACAGTCAGCAGCAGTGGTGTAATGTAGCCTTTGTCCTCCTGATAATCCATCAAGAAGAACACTAGCACTGACTTTATGATGCATAAAAATATGAAATAAAAGCTCACTGTGCCCGTTAGGCTGCCCTGTAGTCAGTGAGATTTGAGGCTGTGCTTTCAGAAGGTAAGAGATGATGTGCTCCATGCAACATCATCATCTGAGGTAGACAGTATTACAGCTTCTTTGGCAAAAATAAACGTACTGAATTTCTCTGGTAACCAGACCACCATCTTGCCTTTCAACACCAGGCCATTATAAACACTACTTAAAGTGCACAAGACTTCTGGACTTACAGATTACTTACAGAATCAAACCCACAGTCACTTGATTGAGATGCTGCATAAGATGATCTTGTTGCTAGCCAATTTCTCACATGTATAGAAAATTTAATTATAAATTTTGCAACCATAAAAAAGAAATTATGAGATGTTGAAATGTAGGAGTCCAGCAGTATGCAATTATGACTAGCAGAGTCCCATTCTGTGCATTCCAAGAATCCAGAAATTAGAGCCTAACCCATGTAAACCATCTCCTGTCTTCTATATTTCAGAGAACAAAGTGTTTCTTAGATAGCAAATAGATAAACAGTAAGCAGGTGGGAGGGCTAGGACTATTTCTGGCTATGAGACTAACTGGTTTACATAACCTTGAACCAACTAATTTTATCTGTATTTGTCTTACTTTCACCATGTGTGAAAATGAGGCAACTATGTTTATTCACCTTTTAAAACTGCTTTTGAAATCCCCTGAGTCAGGTAACAATTCAAGTCCAATAAAACATTACTTTTTAGAACTTCATCCACACATAACCCAAATATTGCAAGGGTTAAAGTTTTAAGCAAAGTGTCACACTGCAGTACTGATGATAAATTATAGGTAATAGTCTATCAAACTTAGGAAGACAGTTCAGAAAATACAGAAAAAAAAGATATGTTTACATAAGGGATACAAATTGGCTACTACTTTCAGTCTAGAAGTTAATATATGCCATAAAACTGCAGAGAATCCTGCAAACCGTTTTTAAACAATGTTATAACAGTTTACATAAAACTTAATGGCAAGTTAAGTAGATCACCCCAGCAGGTCCTCTGCTTACTGCAGGAATATGGCACAGAGTTCATAGGTTACTTGAGACTCATTCTCCCAGCCAAACAAGTCAAACAATAACACTTTTAGGCACTGAAACGCTTTTCCTCGGTTTTCAGCAGAAGCAGATGTGGGGCTGACTGCACAATGAACAAAAAGTATACTTTGAAAAGCAAATGACAGCAAAAACATAAGCTCAGTTTGCAGTTTATCTGTAATCATCCTTGCCTTTCACCTTGATGTTAGCTTTCTAATATTACCCTCCTCCTCTGAAGATCAGTGCAAAGCTTCAATAACTTGAAGGAAGCTCATTTTTTTCACATTTGCATCAGATTTCTCTTCTAAACAAATTGGTGCAGGGTTTCAATTTCATTTTACTTTAGGGTGTAAGTTCTGAGTCATCATCATTTAATTTTCTCCAAGCCTCCAGCTCGTGTTTTCTGTTTTTCTTCCTGGATGTGTCATAACAACTAAATTGTACCATCCCAGTAAAATGGTGAAGCCTCACACACATCTGCCAGCAGCAAAATACTGTGCTCTCACTCTAATTCCCCACATTCCACTTTTCACACTTCCTTCGCATCCTCTCAATAAAGTGGTAGAGCCTAGTAAGCAATTTCTTTTATTTTCCACAACATTCTGCCAATAAATCAAAAGAACTACCTCAGAGAAGAGCACACTCGCCTTGCATGCTCTTTTCCTAGTCCCATTTCTATCAACATTCCCATGAGGTTAATTTTCTGAAGTCAGTGACTTCCCTGTAGTTAGGACATCTGTCAGTTCTGGGTCAATACTGTGCTGATGAGCTGTGAAAGTATTATTTTTCAGAATTGCTAAGTAATTTTGACTTGGAAAATTCACTTGAGAAATGTTTTACTCTTTCAAATTTAATAGAAACTCTGGTCAAAAGTTTCCAGTATTCTTAATGTAGAAACAATAGAAAAAAAAGCTTAGTCTGAGTTTTGAAATATTCATCATGAATTTAAAGGAGTCAATACTCTAGTACATTTCTTTTAAAAACATTCATTATGCAACAGAATTGCATCAAGGAGAAAAGAAGGTGAGAATTAGCAGTAAGAGAAAGGTGTTACAGAAAAAACAGAAAAATCTCATCTAGAAAGAGGTGAAAACGATGAATCAGAAGAAAATATAATTTAAGACAGCGGAGCCTTTAAAAGTTGCTAACAAAGTTCTGTGTTTGGCAGCTACATTACCTGAACTAGGACTTTGACTCCTTTGAGGGTGAATCATGTTTGAACCAGGTTTCAAGGACAGTTCTCCTCTCACACACGCGCAGCACATGCAACCTTGTCACATTTTTCTTACCAGATCTGGGTTGGGCAGTGACTGCTCCGTGTAGTAGCCATTGCACGTCAGTGGACAGATACATAAATATCGATTTTGCAGTCCTGATTAGTGCAGACTGTGAAGTGGTTCTATAGAAACACCCACACCAACCCACCTGACCACAAAGTGGCCACACCTTGTATAACTTTAGATTCCAAGAAAAATGTCTTTAAGAGGAAATCTCCCGTCAATGTTCAGACCAGGAAATGTCAATATCAGACAGCAGGTTCACCTATGGCAGCAGCAGCAAATGATAGCAGCCACTCTTAACAGCAGGAAAGTTGCTAGATGACAATTCCTTGAAATTATCATGAGGTGAGTATAAGAAGAAAAGCATCTGAACCAAAGTAATTCTCCAGGGGGTTGGAACTAGATGATCTTTAAGATCTTTTCCAACCCAAACCATGATTCCTTTCTGCCTCTTCCCCAAATTCCACCTTCACATGGTGGAAGCACAAAGGTTATTTAGTAAAACAAGCCTACACTTCAGGGAAGAGTGGGTTACATTTTAACAGGGGCAAAATCGTATAGGTTCCAATCTTACAGTCAGAAATGCCATGGTTTTAGCTGCACGTTTTTCTTTCTAACTCCTCTACAAGAAGAAAACAAAACCCCTCATGAACCTATAGAATATGCACAATTCACAAAAACTGAAACCCAGACAGTTAAGGTTTCGTAAAGTTATAGCAGCATTAAGGCAGAAAACAAAGTTAGAAAATGTCAGGCAATCTGAAGATTAGATGTCATTACCTGCTCCAACAATTAGTGGCAATATTATGGTGCCAAACAATCAGAATTTATGTGTATGATTACCTAACTTCGTGTTCTATTGCTCAGTTGATGATACTGGATATTTAGTTTGCTTTTGCAGAAGTATTTAATTCCCAAACACTTACATGCACTTTGTGCAATAAGTCAGGATGAATTGTTCTTTAGGGATTGGGCTGCCCCCCACTGACTCCAGTTTGAGCTATAGCAGATGCCATATAGCCCATCCAGAAAACCTAACTCTTCATCTTTCTTTTTATTCATCCACTAAATACTACTTAATATAATTGTGCCAGAGCAATGAGAGAATACTGAATGAATTGTTCATGAAGAAATCTGCAGAGTTTCCAGTAATTTCTGTAGAGGAAATGAGTCAAAATGGACCTGAGCAAGATACATGATATGGTAAAATAATATCTATTTTCTTTTGACTAAAAGGAAAGAACAAGTGTCCTGTCACTGATACTTTCACTTGATCCAGTATGGTGTCTAATGTGAAAGTTTAAAATGTGAAAAAATAAATTTAAAATGTCTGTTCTATTAGGAAGCAAGTGCTCAATAACTACTACCAACTTCAACACAAAAATTTAACAGTATTTTGAGTTTTTAAAGATTGCATTTTTAGCAATTTTACAGCATATTACTTTGAAAGACCTTGTGGATACTTGCCAGATGTGATACAGTGGTAGAGGAACTCTACAGCGGAGAGCTTATTTATCCTTAGATCACCCCACTCTTTTCCTTTCCAACCAGAGAAATGATTTCTGAATTTCCTAACGATCTTGTAAGATAAACATTGAAAATTAGTAGAGCTAGAAATTACTATATTAAAAGGAGCATTATATTCTTTAAATCTAGTGCTAAGAACATAAACCTTTTCTAAGTCCTACTTATCAGTGCAGTGACGTCATCTTGGAGTAGGAGAAAGATAATCTTCCTAGTTGCTGCATTATTGAAGAACAGCAAGGAGTCCTGACAAATGTGCTGCATGGATGTTTAAATGCAACCAGCACTGAACAGCCTTTTACATAGGATGGAACACGTTGTGTGTATTAAAACCCATGTGCTGTTTTCTTTTTTTCTGGCATCCTTTCTCCCTACAACATAGGAACATGTTCCAAGCGTTTTTTCAGTGCTTTGTCTCTGCTCTTTGCCTTTTTCAGTGCTTCTCTGCTCTTTGCCTTCACTCCACAAGCTGTCACTCCAGTGACATTTCCCAAGCATGAAGCTGACAAAGAGCAGGGCAGAGCTTAAGTGCTGAAGCTGTGGAAAACAGTAGCAATGTTTTAAATACCAACACAACTCAGTGTTTTGGGAATAATTTCTGATCCTGTTACTTGAATAGATGCTGTTTACTACACAGCCTCTCACACCGAAGAGAATTCAGTTATTTTAGAAAATGCAAAGGTTACTGAACTATAGCACACAGCTGTTTTGTCAGTAAATGTCAGGTTTTTCTGTCATAATACTTCATTTAAATTAGACATGAAGAAAGCACAATGTGATTAATACTAAGAAATTTCTGTATAGAAAATTAAGAAAGCTATTAATGTTGTGAAAAAGAGGACAGATAATACAGAACAGGACAGTTATTTGAGAAGTGGTTTGCTACCTGATTTACAAATCTTTTCTACCAAGTTAGTTTTCAAATTTCAGAGTTGTATTTACAGGCCAAAATGATCTGAAATTCTAGTCTTAAAAAAGGGCAGGAGTAGCTATCACATGGGGGTGCCTTCTTCCAAGTTAAGCCTTCTTCTGATTTTCTCATTTTTTCTGTTATCTGACCTACTGTAGTCTAAGATACTAATACTGACAGGAAAGACTACTACATGCAGAGTTAGCACAAGCATTTTCCTCAACCTGTAAAAACACCGGTCCCCAGTACTGAAATTAAATCAGCTCCTCCACTCCAAAGGAAGAAGGACAAGTCCATATGATTTTCAATAGTCTACAACAATCTTACCTGATATTAGGAAACATTCAAGGTAAGATTTCCAGTTTACCAGCTGGCTTGATTGTGACATTTATTATTCTCTTGAGTACATTTAGGCTTGACAGGGAGCAAATCTTAACTTCTCTTTTTTCAGAAATAGTTCTGTAGTGTTTTTTGTTCTTCCTACCTTATGTGGTAAGGAGAGAAAATTATCACAGGCCATTCTGACACTCCTAGTGAGGTGACAGTGTTACAATATACAGAAGCAATTTCTGTGAGAAAGACACAGGAGCTTGTTATGTCCTGAAATGCAGGCAAGCTCTTGTACTGTAGTGTTTCCCTGCTCTGTCTTGTAGATGCTGCCACACTGCTAAGCAAGTGTGAAGGAGCCCTCTAGTGTGAGTAAGAAATGGACCTACAGTCCATAATTTGCATGCAAATAACACAGGAGAACAATGACTACAAACAATGTCACTGCCAGTCTTCAGGCATTTCAACAGCACACACTGCCCAGGAGATTCAATGATTACAAAGCCTCCTGGATCTCAACCCTGAAGTCAAACAAACATATATCTCATAAGGTGATTCCAGGGCTAATGTATTACTGACCATAAAAAGACAGTCTTAATTGAAAAAAGGATCCAAAAGCTTGAGACTAGCATAGAAATAAACTGCAGCGCTTGTCAGATAAATATTTTGTTTAAATTTTTCAATAGAGTGTGACCTTAAGAACAATTGATACGAATCCTTTAAAGGACAGAAAGCCTCTTCTTAAACCGTATGTACTAGGATAAAATTTATCAGTTATCAAAGAATCATTCAAATCTTCCAGAGACATAGCAAGTTTGCACTATAATATAACCATATCCAGGAGATTCCAGTGCTCAGATCTATTTGCAAGTGGTAGTATGGCAAAAGATCACAGCCATGCAAGTAGAGAGAGACAGACAAAAAAGAAAGATATTCAGTCCCACACAAGTCCATAATATGCATAAAAACCTTTCAGTTTATGCTTTGTATCACTAAGATTAGGAAAAAAACCCAGCATGGATGTTGTTTATTTTATTGTCACAAATTCTAAATGAGACATATATTAAATGTATCTGGTTTAAAGCAATACTGTTCTGAAGCTGCATAGAGAGAACAATAGGCAATAATTTATTTTTTGTGGGTTTTGTCTTTAGAGTGATCACAGTTGATTGCATAGCAGTTTTATGATGCTGAATGGGAAGTCAAAAAAACTATGAAGTTTAAATTGATAGCAATGTATTTAATGCCCTGCTGTCTAACTGCTAGAGGGATAAACAAGAACACCTAGAATGCTGAAATGAATTTAGGAAATTCATTAGAAAAGTTATGAAGTAGTATCAGAAGAAGTCAAGAAGGAACACATGAGAGACATAAGCAACTAAGAGATGATGAGAAATTGCAAATAATTAAGCTAAATCACAAGAGATTCAGTTTAGGTAACCAATTAGAAAAAAATAAGGGAAAATTCAGACCCATTTTAGACAAGAAGAATTGTGAAAGTGACTTCATTGTACTTCCATTTATGATTTTATCCTGGATGCAGGCATTAAAGTTTTCTAAATTTCACGAATGGGGAAGAAGAGTGAACAGCCACTCTCACTAAACTTGCTATACTTCACACTTCTGGAGAGGCTGCACAGCCTCCTTGGGTTATTTTTGCACCTCCTTTTCTGGCAAGCAATGAGGAGTTTAGAGGAATTTAAAAGAAAAAAAAAAAAAACAAACAAACAAAAAAACAAAAAAAAAACAAGGGTAAAAACTAATCCAACTTTCCCAAACCACAAAAAATTCAATTTAATTTGGGATACATTTTGCCCAAAGTTTCAGTGAGAACATTGGTCATATTTTATCCAAAAAATCACTCTTGATGGAAAAAACTCTAAAAGGTTTTTCTAAAGAAGATCTAAAAGAAAGAGACATTGTACTACTGGCATCTATATCCTCATTAAAACCATATAAATACTAATAGTGCAGGAGGTTGCAAGTATTATTTTTTCATTTTTTCAATTACATTTGAGTGGATAATGACAAAGTTGATTTGGATACGTTATTAAATGAAAATCTCTCCAACTGCGCGTTCAAAATATCTGAAAAATTATTTAACCTTACCTGGACATTCTCCAACTCCTTTAGTCATACTAAATAAGATAGAAGAAGCAAAGATGAAAAATTACAAGGATTTTGGTGTTTAGGTGATTTTCTTGTGTGGAAACTTCATTTTCTATGCTATTTGATTGAGTTTATGTATATCAGTACCAGATTTAATTGTAGGATTAACTTCAATTAACTACATAAGGCTAATTATTTGAAAATATTTATGATCTTATTAAGTCAAATTCTGGGTACCAACAGGGTAGGCCTGAACATAATTTTCCTTTGTACATTTTAACTCTTAATTGGAATACTGGGTTCTTAATCTGAAATACAGCTAAGTAAACTTGTAGCCACAGAACTAAATAGCTAAAGACTCACACCAAAAAATATTCATACTGATGCCTATGTCCAAGACAAAACCAAGAATCTCCACTTCCAGATCAAAAGATTTCTTCAATGTCCTCCAGGCTTTGAGATTTATTAGCATGTAAAGGAATAAAAAAAATGTGTGATAGGTGTTAAAGACCTGAGAATTAAAAAGGGCTGAGATTTTTAATAGCCAACATGTCAATAAAAGAGATCTTTTAGAAATACATTTTATAGGAATTACTTGGTTCTACTTTCTCATTTGCTCTGATACCATGTAAGCCCTCCACTGGCCAATGATGCCTAAGACAATATTTTTTCCACAATACTTGGGGTTTTTTTTCTTTTTCTTTAATAACCACCACAGATCCTGAGCACAGCTAGACTCAAACTGATTAAATGGATGACAGGATACGAAAAAAAATTGGCCCAGCACATGGAAGAATGATTTTGCAAAGTGCATTTATAGGATTTATAGAGTCACAACTAAGCTTACGCATTATGGCACCTATAAGAAAAATTAAAACCTCTACACAATTGTAAGAATACTTGTTCATCCTACTGTTTTTCTGCTGAACTGGATTCACTTGCTTAAATAACTGTGCATGTTGTGGCTCAAAAAAAGTCAGTGAGTACCGAAAATGTAATGGCCAGACCAACATTGTCACAGCCCTTTTAATGTTTATAGTATTCCCATATGACCCAGAGAAGAAGCCTAATGAAGCAAAAGGATAGCAGGATTGCAAAATAAGAGAAACTATTCAAAACCATCTTTAACTGATGCAAAAGTTTCAATCATTAATCAAACTAAAGTTGGAAAGGAAATAATAAAGAAAGGAATAATTCTGGTTACTTAGAAAAACTTCTCTTTTAATGGAAATTAACTTTTAAACCTTTGAACTTCCCTGAAAAGGCCACTGAAACTCAGCAAGTGAGAACTGAAAAAAAATTTACTCAAACTACATTCCCTTTTAAAAACCGTGACCACAGAGGGCATTGTCAGACCCATAAAAGAAGGATTGCATCCTCTTTGTGTCATAAAACAGCTTTACTGCTTACAAGCACTTCCCTTTTCAAGGATCCTACAGAAACTGCAGTTTGGTATTTAAAGTCTTATATTGGAACTAATTTCTCCCTGCACTGTACCAGTGTTCCCTTATAATCTCCCTGTACGTCTTCAGCAATAACAAGGTGAGCTGGAAGGACAAGGAGAGCAACCATAATTTAATCTGTTATTCAGCACTGACTTTTTCTTTACGTTCCTTTCACCAGAATTGATTCTCCTAGCTCCTACTTGCAAAACTAAATGGAACTACAACTGGTAGGAAACCAGTGTGAGATGAATCAAACATAACCATATTTTAGTTCTGGTTTTGTTTCCAGCCACAATGCCCTGTCCCTTTCTTATCCCAATGACCTCATTCCCTCACTCCCTAACGACTATGTACTCCTCTGGAAAGTTTCACTTTTCTTTTATCTCCTTTGACAAATCTAACAGGAGCATCATGACCTCAGATGAATGTTTCATTTCAAGATTATATTTTTACACATCCTACTGACTCAAAAATATGGTTAAAGACAGACAGGTACATAGTTATAGCCTGGTGATTATGTTGATGTCACTGGCACTGACACAGCCTTCTCCTGTGCAAATAATTGATAGAGTCCATAAATATTACTCAAATTGAGTTCTTATCTTTCTCTGCAAAGAGCTCTTGTAATTTAGGATATAGTACTGTTTAGCATCAGAGAAGATAAAAGAAGCTGTCTCAGTCTTTCTGTCTTAATTTCCCTTCTGAATGTAGTGGTTAATTTGTACTTTCTAATCAGGAATCTTGCAAGTCAATCTTCACAAGTAAAAGCATCCTAATATGGCAAAAGTACCAGACAATAAAAAATAATTCTTCTGGGAAATGATTCACATTAAAGTGTTGGCTGTAAGGAAAACTACATGCTGGACTTTCACCAAAAGCATTAAGTCATTTGACCATGCCTAAAGTAACTTTTGGAGTAATTAATGTCATTGTACAGAAAGGTTCAATAACTGAAAGTCTAGAGAAGATTCAGGACTTCATAGGTACAAAACTGAATCTTGTTTATTCCTTAGGCTCTCTTGCTGCATCATAGTACAAGGTTGGATGCTTTTCACTGGCAAGGCCCTTGGCAATGATATGAGATCTTACTAGACAGAGCTTAGAGCACATTAGAGCAAACCCACTAAAGTTAATAGCGTGAGTTAAATAAAAAGTAAAGTTAATGTCAGTGAGGAGTGAGCCAGGCCCTTACTGGCCTTACCTTCATTCCCCCTCCTAATTTCTCTTCTATTTCCACATCTACAGAACCATTAAGGTTGGAAAAGGCCTTCAAGATCACCAAGTCCAGCCTTTGACTGAATACCACCTTGCCCACTAAACCATATCACAAAATGCCTACAGGTTTTTTGAGCACTTCCAGGGGTGGTGACTCCACCATTCCCCTGATCAGCCTGTTCCAACATTTGACCACCCTTTTAGTGAAGAAATTTTTCAAGATATCCCACCTGAACCTTCCTTGGCATAACTTGAGGCCATTTCCCCCTTTCCTATCCATTTTTACTTGGAAGAAGTAAAAATCAACCAACCCTCATCTTGTGACAGCCTCCTTTCAGGTGGTTGTAGACAGTGACAGGGTGTCCCTTGAGCCTCCTTTTCTCCAGGCTAAACAACCCCGGCTGCTCCTCATCACACTTGTGCTCCAGACCCCTCTCCAGCTCTGGTGCTCTTCTCTGGACACCACCTCAATGTCTTTCTTGTAGTGAGGGGCCCCAAACTGAACACAGCACTCAAAGTGTGACCTCACCAGAACCAAGAACAGAGGGACCATCACTGCCCTGGTCCTGCTGGCCACACTGCTGCTGATACAAGCCAGGATGCCTTTGGCCTTCTTGGCCACCTGGGCACACGCTGGCTCGTGTTCAGCTGCTGCCAACCAGTATTTGTTTCTAATAAGAGAATGAAAATCGTCTACGTCTCTGGTAGGTGACATTGGCTTGTGCCCACCTAGTTATCCTCCTGTAAGAACTATTCTGTAGAAATAAAAATTAAAATTGTAATGTGTGTCAATATGGGCACTCCTGGACAATGGCAAATGTATTAGATGGGACTTGGAATAGCCATTGCCACCTTCTGCCTCTAATCAGGTGATGATACCAAAATGCAAGAGCAAGAGTACCATGTTTGTCATTTGCTATTTGCTTTCATTTCTCAGTGTACAGCTGAAATTCCTGATTACAAAGTGCAAAGCAATTTACTGCTTGTTATGTGGTTGGTAGCATTAACAACATAACAGTCATTCTGCCTCACACTGTACATCAGTATCCTCTTTTTCTTACCTCCTTCATGGAATCTCATCACATCCATTCCCTGCTATCTCTTTAGATGTCTCTAAGACAATATTTACTTACTGAACTGTAAGGTTGGAAGAAAAAGCAAGTGTTCAACACCAGCATGTTGAAAAGCCTACTAAGGACAATGGAAATCTTTCCACTGATTTTAGTAGACCTTGGATCAGGTTATATATAAGTAAATTCTGGCATCTGATTCATCAAGACATAATCTTGACTGTACTAAAATATTTACCAGTGACTTCAGCAATGCTACAATTTCACCCAGTTAATAGGGTTTCATTGTTATTAGTTTGGTAATCCAAATAAAATGCAGTTTTTCACTGGCTTGGGATAAGAAGGATATGAAAGGTTCTATCATGACTGTGTCTACTTCCATCACACACAAGGGTAAGCAGTAATTATTTCCTATGAGAGTATGTATAAGAAGGGGAGAGGATGTATTTTCATTGTGGATGGACGTATTATCATTGCCCTACTCAACGGACTTTAAGGGGCAATACTGGGTAAAAAGGGTAAACAGTGACCTACTGGCTTCTAATTATCTTGTCCTAAACCCTGATCAACCTGGCTATTCCTGCAATAGTGATTCTCTTCAGCAAAGCATTTCCCTTGCCAAAGTATATATTTTTTGGCAGCATCTGGCACTTTCCAGCCCTGGAATCTGATGTAGGCTTGCAAGAGTAAATTGTGCTAGGTCGGCAAGGTTTTCACCCTCCAGAGCACCAAATTGATGTGAAAATAGGACATTATATTGTTCCCCATTCTTTTTCCAGTTTGTTTTTTTTTTTTTTTTTTTTTTTTTTTTGTTGGGTTTTTTTTTTCCTCAAAAATATCTAAACACTGAAATTCCTGCTTCATATCCCAGCACAACACTGGAAACTATGGCACTTTCTCTTCACACATTGCAAATGGCTTTGGAATTACTGTGTGAAGCATAATGGCTCTATCACATGCTTAATACACTTGATGCCCTCCAAAACAGCTATTTCATAGCAAGGGCAGAAGACAGCAGTTCTGTGTGTGAGAGGAAAATATTACAAGTGCTGTACTTTGGAAATAAGTTTAGAGGAAGAGAAGAATTCCTTCTTAATTCTACAGTGAAAGAAAAAAAAAGTTTCTGAAAGGGTATTTCTAGAAGAAAAAAAAATATTCAACTATATGACAGACTAAATGAACACAGTCACACAAATTACAAATTAAGATCTTCCGGAATAAAGCTACACTTGTCTCACTGACTTTAAAGAAGTGAAATAGTTATTTTACTCTACATTTGAAATATCAAAGTGCTATCTTCTTTTCAATAGGTGAAGTTTATAAATCTCACTTATTCAGGCAAAATACTCTGTGAAGTCTTGATAGATTTCTCTTACAGGTTGTCGTGGTTGTGGGGGAGGTGAATTTTTTCCAGGGGGATGTGGGCAGTCCAATCAGTGATCAGCTTTTCTGCTGGCACCTGGATTGGTCACTCGGAGGTTTGGACACGCCTCTGAGGACACAAAGAGTTAAAAGCAGGACCCCAAGGGGGTTCGGCCTCTTTTTGGATCCCGGTTTCAGCAGAGAGACGTGTCCGGCCTCCTTTCCCTGCCCAGCCACGAGGCTGGGTGGGGGAGGGGAAACACGTGGTCGGCTCAGGTAAGCCGGAGCCCCGGGGGGAGAAGAGAGGGGACAGGACTAGAACTGAGCTGCCCCGTCCAGGATGGAGGGGTGGAAAACTGTGGAAGTGCCTTCTGTGTGTGCTCACCCCCCTCCACCCCCAAACTCCAGGAGAAGTTGCCCAGCCACGTGGGAGTTGTGGAGCCTGGGAGTGCCTGAGCCTGCACCCTGCCGAGAAAAAACTGTTAACCCTTGCTTGGCAGAAAGAAACTTTTCTTAGACATTGATTCTCATGACTGGTAGTTTCAGAGAGAGGGAAGTGGCCTGGGACCGAGATGATAAAGCATGATTGGAAGGAACCCGATGGAAGAATGAGAGGAGTAGCCTTCTGAGCTGGACTTCTCTTGCATAATGTCATCCGTAGACTGAAATTAAGTCTCTTTTGAACATAAACTGCATTTTGGGTGGATGCAGCTGCCCCTTGCTTTTGCTACAGTGACTGGCACTTGAAGAGTAGAGCAAGCAGAGAAAAGAGGGGGAGGGTGAGGTGGCGCCCTCTGCCCTCAGGGCAGACCTGCTCCTGGAACCCCGGCCCCTGGGTAAAAAGGGGAGAGCTCGGCATGCAGCATCCTTAAAAAGCCCTGTATGCAGTTTTGGCCTATGAGACAGCGGTGAGAGCGCTGGACATAGGAAAAAGAGAGAGTCACCCTGGCAGACTTCTCCGGGCGGTGCCACGGGTGACATGGGAACACATAAGGAGTAGACCTGTGTGTTCTGGAGAACAGTCTGTGGTGCCAGAGAGACTCCTCTCTCCCTTGCTGAATTGAAGATTAGTTTGTTTTTGAGTAGTGATTGTTTGATCTAAAACCCAAAGGTTGGTCTGTGAAGAGTGATGGGTGGGGAGGTAGAAACTGGGAGAAGAAATGTTCTAAGAAGTTTTTATTTCTGTCTCTGTGTGTGTTTAAGAGTATTTCTGTCCCTGTTCTTATGTAATTAATAAAGTTTTGGTGGTTTTTTTTGTTTTCAAGATTTAAGCCTGCTCTGCTCTGTTCCTGATCACATCCCACAGGAGTTGTTAGAGAAAAAACATATATTCATGGGTGCATTAACATCTGGCCAGTGCCAACCCATGACATAGGTCAATACTAACTCAGTGTCCATGTTTTTCCAGTCTTACTTGCCTAGGATTTCAGAGCCAAGTGCAAACATCTTCTTGCATTAGACTCAGTAGTTAATACAATCCAGTATTCCACAAAGCAATAACTGTAGTGCAATATCTCAGTATTAACAAATGCAGATGCTTTCATAAAGATTTTACTTGTGCATACTGATAAAGCTTATCCTCCTTTCTCATGCATATTAAATTAGATTTCAGAGCTAGGGCATCCATTCATTGAGCATTTATAAATGCTAATATATGCTCCTTTTGATGAATACAAACAAAAATCAGTCTAAGCATAATAATTTCTTTGCATTAACAAAACATTGAAGGAAAATGGAAACTAAATATTAAATATTGTCACTTCAAAATGCATGCAACTTATTTACATGAAAATCAGATTGCCTATTTTGCACATTTAAGCCTTGAGGTATTTCTAGTAAGGGACTTTACAACAATCCCCAAGACTTGTTGTTTACTTGTTTGTTTATTTGCTTGTTTGTTTGTTTTAACACTTCACAGAAGTATCAAAACCCAGGCATTTTCTGCTGATGGAACATTCACTCATAATTTTTCAAATACAGATGAGAAATTCCAGAGCACCCTCAAGAAGTATTATCAATATAACACTAATCCATTTCTTTGATTACAAGGACATGAAAAGTGATATCAACACTCTCTTATTTTGCATATGCAGGCATTTATAATGCAAAAATACAGAGTACTAGACTAAAATACAGAATGCAGTTAGAGGTACAGAGATACATAATTAAACAGCACACTGGCTGGCATTTTCTTTAGAACTATTTGTCATTATATTTAACTGTTAAATTGGAAATGAAAGAGAATGGCTTTGAACTCCATCAGGGGCATACATTCTGTAATTTAGGGCAAATAATTTTTAATTTAATTAATTTTCCTTGAGTTCAGTTTCCTAGGAGCAGCTGTGCATGTATGCTAAGACTAGATCCATCAGCTTTATCTGTAGTTGATAAAAGAACACTGTTTCCTTCAGAGGACAAGAATAAATTTAATTTTAAGCAAAGCATTCAATACAGGAATAATTCACTCTCCATACACACCTGCCTGTTGACTTCACTATCGTAAACTAGATCCCTAATTTTCAGAGACCAGAGATGAGTAAGATGAATCTCAAACTCAGCATCCCTAGCCTTCTGTGCCACCATAAGGCACACAGCACATGCAACTCAAAACCTCTCCAACCACCAGCTCCCAGTCTGCATCTAGCACACAGGATGTGCTTGTTCAATTTCTGTGCTGTAATATAGCACCACAATCTCTCAGCCTGTTGGGCAGGCCACAGAAAAATCCTGTCTGACTGACCTGCTGCCTTACAGGATGCTCCTATACATCCTGATGCTGGAAGCTGCTGTCAATGCTTCCAAATTGTACCTTACCCCAATGTTTTGATGGAAACATTTTGAGGTTCTTTCTACAGGACTACAGCACTCTTAATAGGTCAACAGCCTTTCACCATACTTTAAAAGCTGCAGTTGCACCTGAAGATTGACTCTGGTCCTACTAGATTAGGACCAAGTCCACTGTTTTTCAGATTTGTGATATATTTCTGACTTAGAGTCTACATGGCACTATTTAATTCTACTGCTTGGCTAAGAAAGACAACAGCAAATGCAAAGAGTCACATTAAAGTCCCAGGACACATAAGCCCAGTTCTTTCCTAGAGTCTTAGAGCAGATTAGCTTTGCATTTATTCTAGGCTATTTTTCATGCAATTTCTAATTTTAATACTACAACAGTAGATTATGATTCTATGCAGAATGCCTAGATAACTTGACATCTGAAACCGTAGGTGTAGTCCACCTCCACTAGTTCTTCTCACATTGAAACCACTGGTAGAGCAGAACCAGTGGCAGCAACAGTAGGATATTTTGGAGGAATGAGGAAGAACAAAAAGAAACCAAGTGTGAACAACTCCTGCTGAATTACTCCACTGACTTTGCATCATTTAAGAGGAAGTGCTGTTAGTGCAGAAGCCAAGTGTTTAACTATTGGAATCCTATACCTTGGCCTGCTTCCAGGGGACATCACTGTGACTAGGCTTTATACCTGCTTGTCACACACTGAAAGAAACATCTACAGATTTCATAGATTAAATAAGAGCCAAATATTCTATTAAATGAACTTTGACCTCCATGATATGAAATGCTTTTGAGCTAGCAACTGATAAAAAAGGAAAGAAATCTACAAGGATTTCAGTGTACATCAGCAAAAAGGAATGCCTTGGACTTTTGTATGTCCACAGGCAGCACTTTGAAGGTTGAGTAAATATAAGAAACTTTTGATAACAGCTGGAAGGCAGCACTCAAATTATGTCAGAAAGATGAGACAGAACTATATGGCTTTCCAGTATAGGGACACAGAAGGTGCAGTCCATATTGAAGGCAATTTTACTTTAAAAAAAAAAAAAAAAAAAAAAAAAAAAAAAAAAAAAAAAAAAAGAGAGAGAGATTATATTTAAAATACAGAACCACCAGCCATTAATTCACCAATATGGATTTTTGTCTAGAAAGTAACTAAAGTGTTTAGTTATATCAGTCTCTATGTAGGAGAGCACTCAGGCATGTGCTTACTGTCTAATATGTGATTTAATCCAACACACCACGTAGGAGCTTGAACATTGGCCTAGATCTAAGTGCATGCTTTGGTAACTTGATGAACTGGGACTATCTGATCCTGCAGTCCTGCCAGAACAGATGGGCCAAACAATGATAACATCTGTAGAAGTGGTGGTATCTCCTTGTAATTCTTTATCTCATCTTTCTCTGTGATAGCATCTTTGTATAGTATAGCACTTAAGCGGTCAGCAACAATTTAAAATGTATTGCTTTAAAATTACTTCAGTCATCAGATACTTCTCAATCATGATTGTGGATCATGATTACTGAAAAGGAATATTTTTTTCTGTTAATTTGCTCTCTCTGTTGTACAGCACTTTAGCAATATCACTTTCTACATCACAGAAATTTTAAGTATACTTGGCTGCTTAGGTCTCTTTGAAAGCCTTGGTAAAACATTTCTTGAATGAAAATATTCTGACTTTTCAATACTAATGTTATCTTTATATAAAAGGTGAGCATTTATTATGCCATGTGATGCATGAATATTTAAGTCTACAAATAAGTTAATATCACATTTCATAGCTGACACCATCACAGATGTGATAGATTCCATTCCCATCTTGTTACATGTACCATGCAGTCCTTTTAAAGAACTATTAGGCATTATAAAATCCTTCAAAAAACTATTATTCTATAAGAAAGAAAAATAACACATAGGTATCTTTGGTCTGGCTACACTAAAAATTATTTTGAAATACTCTGAGATTTTCACCAGAAAGATTCCAGGATTCAGGAATTATTATTATTAATTATTTATGCATATTTATGACAGTGTGGAAAAATGCTGCTTCTGACTACTAAATAAAGCTGGCAGCAGACATAGGTTAGTAAAGGTATTTTATCAACTTTATAAATTATTAAATTTGGACACTGAAGGGTAAAATAAACAGAAGCTTTTAGGGTATGCTTGCTTACAAAAAATTGACAGACTGATAAAAGAAAGGGAAGGTTAACTAATAAGTTCTTCTACCTACAGTTCAGCTGGATCTTTTAGGAAGAATTGCACCTGCATATCCAGGAACAGAAATTGCCCTTCCATGCTTTAAATGGGAGCAAGACAAAATGTGGGACAGGAGTGGGTATACTGCAAAGTAATGACACTCCTCATTTAATCAGGAGTGCTAAATTTTAAAAGTATTAGGCTAAAACAACCAGATTAACAGATTTCAGGAAAAATCTCCAAGGAAAAGCTTGCATTTCATATTATAACTCAAGGAGGGAAAATAGTCTGGAGGAAAAAAAACCCAAAAAAACCACAAAACAAGCCAAACTCCATATCTTAGTATTTGTAATACTTTTCAGTGATACACATAAAACAACACATACACACACACAGACAAACCAAAATATTACTGTAATCTCCTGCTGGCTTGCTGTACTGCTCAGCCTTATGAAACAAATAATTTACCAGGCAACGTACAATATAGAGGCCCCCAGTGGATTGCAATATACAAAGTAAGCATTTTTTTTCTTTTTGTTTAATTTATAGTCACTGGGAAAAAAAATACATTCAAAAAACCTGTTTTCTGAGTTTACAAAGCTCATAGGGATAGTTAGTTCTTAACTGGCTGAATTGCTGGCTAAAATGTGAGACAAACTGTACCATTAGGGGTCTTTTCATTTACTGATGTTCTAAGGTCTCAAGGGTTCTTCATCAGTGGATACATGTTTTAATCACAGGGAACAGTAAAATGTAGTGCTGTCTTTTCAAATTGACAGCTGCAGGACAAACACATGGATAACAACCTAGACTTCCTGTAAAAGCATTAGGGGCAATAATTTCGCAAAGAGAAACTGAATATTCATCTTTTTTGATACCCTTATCCTTAATTTAACTGGATTAATTCTTAAAATGTAAACTCCTGCCAAAGTCTATGAATAACAGATTTTTGGTCTCAGTGATATAACTGAGAAAGAGAAAAGGGAAAAAAAAAGGCAAGAAAAGAAATTGGTAGAGCTGACTGAATTGAGTTACTTCATTTTTTGGCTCTTGGCATGCTTGTCTTTTTTTTCCATATTTTTCAGTTCTTAACCAATGTGGATCATTCTGTAAATGGAAACGTTTAATGCTGAAAATGTCAAAACAAAACACTTAATCTTTTCAGAATTTTACTGTCTAAAATAAAATTCTACCAGAATTTAAAATAGAGGTAGTAAGTAGGCAACTACTTACTTTTTGTGAATTTACTGTTCCTTCATTTCTAGTTAGTCATAACAGGGCAACCGCACATCTGACTTGGTTGTGTACAAACAATCCCAGGAAATAATGGTCCTTTAATCTCTATGTAGGACAGCAGAGAATTCAGCAGTTACTAAGGAAGTCATAAGCCACAGGGGGGAAAAAGACAAAAATATAAGTATGTGAGAGTTGTATGAATAAAATGTTGGCCTTTACTGGAGCTGAGTGAAAATTGCAAAATATTTGCTAATTAAGTATTTTTCATGGATGCCTGGTGCAAATGCAAAGCACAGGAAAGCCATGCTATATCAGTCTCATTTCTTATCTTGTGCAAGTCTATGGAATATAGAAATTTTCCACTTTTATCTGTTCCATCAATCTTCTTATTTCATCACTTAATTTATTTCTTCGATTCCTGCTTCCCCCACTTTTGAGCTTGCAGATCTTACAGCCTGGGCAGTGGTACACAGTATTTATGTCACCTTTGGAACACAGTCTGACTTCACACAGTACCTCAGTGTGGCCTTTTTTATTAGGAAATACCTGTCGACGGTGCAGTCATGATGTATGATTTTTAGACACTCGCTACCTCAGTTGGATCAACTGTCAGTTTTGTATAAAAGCTAAAAGGCAAATTTCCTTTCTAAGAATTCTAAATGTCAGGTTTCAGCTTCCTCTCTCTCCATTTTAAAGACTAATGCAATTCAAGAAAATATTTTAATAATACTTTTCTAAGAAGGCATAGATTTGCTCAAATGCTTAAATAGCAACCACAATAGACAGAGACCAAAGCTGTCCATTTCCATGGAAAGGAATATTCAAAGCTTTATCTGAGAACAGGGTCTTAGAACAGATACACACAGGCAACCTCTACAATGGTCATTGGTGATTCAGTTAACATAATACATCTTAATAATACGACTGCTACTGATATCTTTACATTTCCTCTCTAACATAAAAACTTTCCCTTTATGTTTTGAATAGGTAAGCCCACGGGGTATGGATCCAGCAGTAGACGCTTACATCACAAGGGAATAGTGGATGAATGCTGCTTCCAGAGTTGTGACCTGAGGAGGCTGGAGATGTATTGTGCTCCAATAAAACCGCCTAAATCCGCACGGTCCGTACGCGCCCAGCGCCACACCGACATGCCAAAAGCACAAAAGGTAGGCCGGGCTGGGAAAAATTCACAGCAACCAACCAACAGCCAAACCAGACCAAAAATAAAAGAACCAACAAAAAGAACCCCTGCGTAGTTTAGAGAAGGAAAATTCTATCAAGGCTGGTAACATAGAAAACGATTGATGTGTTCTGCCTACTAGATTTCCAAAGTGGAACTTTGGAAAATAGTTGCCAAGGTGGGAAATAAGTGGGAAGGGATGTGTTCCATGTTATCTGGTAGAGCACTGAATAAAACATGAAATTGCTAAACTAGCAGTTGTGAGGTCTTATCCTGCCATGGGGTTGTAAGCAACAAATACTCACATCATTCAATCAAAAATCCCATCTAAGACTTCTTTCAAAAGAGAAATTAAATACTGAATGTTTAACAATTCATCTACCCAGAATTCCTTTACTCATCCTTCCCTTCTAGGTAGAGTGAGTGCTCAAGAAGGAAATTAGGCATTCTCTATTAATTTTACATTTAAATGAACAAATTATTTTTCTTCCTTATTTTTGCCTCTCTTTTCATCAGAACTAAATTAAATGGATAGTCACTGCAATCATTACATACTTCATTTTAACTATTTCAAGTTCAATATGTATATTCTCCAAGCCACTTGTAATACTGATTGATATTATTTATATAGTTGTGGAGTTCTGAATATCCAGATTTTTGTTCCTTTGATACTACTTTGATATTGTACATAAATGTATCAACAGAGCCTATAGTTCAGTAAACTTGTCTTATACTAGGCTACAATTAAGCTCATGTTCAACTGTCTCTCCTGTTTGAGGTCTGAACATCTGTTTTACATATTATCTGTCTTCTGCTGTGAGTCTCCCATGATTTATTTTATTGCTGTTGACCCTGTCTGTCCTACACACATGTTCGCACCACTCCTGCAGTTATCTGAAAATTTTTGCTTACAAGACCTGGAACTTAAGATTTCATAGGAAGTCAGGAAACTAGTGCTGTATATTAAAATCCTTAATATACACTTTATGAAAAGAACTATTGTAATCATTCCAGCATCCATTCTTTTCCATGAGATAATCCATAGAATGGAATCCTTTCCCCCATCTTCCTTAAAAGTTTTCCAAAAATCAGTGTCTGTATGATCCTTCCTGGAAGTATCACCTTGAGACATTAAAGGGCACACAGAGTGACAAGTGAAGACTTCTTCAGGTGGAGCTCAACTGTGGACAAAACACCCCTGTTTTGGGTTTATTCCTATTTGGGCACACATAAACTTAAGGCTTGCTGGAAAAGAAGAAAACAGGTTTGGCCAGGAATCCATGTGCTCCTTCCCGTGCTTGTTGCTAAGGCAATGGATAAAACATTGGAGTAAAGGAGACAAGATACCTGCCAGCTCTTTGATGAATCTCCACACCACTTTCCTTGGAGGACTGAGGAATGATGTCATCTTTAGGCAGCTGTCCTCTTCCCAGTTCAAGACATAGGCAGGAGAGCCCTGAGTTTTGCAGAGAGGAAAGACCTTGTGTCTTTCTGCAGCATCAGGGGAGGTAGCACTCAGGAGGGATACTGGAAGAAGGGAAAAAAAAAAAGAGGGAGTATGTAACTGAGTAATTGAGAGAGCGTAGCTGCTGAAGAAATCATCCCGGAAATTAAAAAGGGAAAAAATCAAGAGGTGAAAAGGGCAGTAAAAGAACAATGAAGAGCACAAAAAAAAAAAAAAAAAAAAAAAAAAAGGCAATCAGATCAGATCAAAGGGGTCGAGAAGAGGTAAAATATTGCAAAACTGAATAAAACAACATGCATCACAAATAAAGGATGGATTTTTTAGAAAATAGGAGAGAAAATTAAATTAGAGACAAATTAATATTAAAGAAAACAACTTTAAACAACATGTATGTGAAAAGGAGCATGTTGAACAGAATAAAAGAAATCATAAATGCTTCTCAATAGGAACTTGGCAATAAAAAAATCTGATGGGAAATACAAACAAATTTTTATTTTTGTCTGTGGATGGAGGAAATTAGATTGAGGAAACAAAAATACAGAATGGGTAGGAGAAACTATTATTCAGATTTATGATAGATAAAAGGAAAGTAAACTAGAGGGAAGAGAAGCAGAATTCAGTAGAAAATCTGGCACATATTCTCATTTAACTTTTTCTTTCTCTTTTCTTTTTGCAGTCAGTTGTACAATGCCACCATTAAGGAAGGCAACAATGCTCAAACTTTTTTCAACAAACTTTCCTGAGATGAATGTATTTAGATAATTCATAGTGTTGACATGGCACTGATTTTAACTAAAATAATATATATACTTAGGTCAAATTATTTTTCTGTTAAACAATTTGTTTCTCTCAATATTATATGTTATATATGAAATCTGTATCTTATTCATAGAAAGGGAATATATATACACCTATGTTATATATATATATATATACGATCTCTTCAAAATTTTCTTATTTAGATGCAAGACATAAGGTAGAACTAGGTGCAATATATAAGATGCTGTACAGATCTGTTCCTCTCAGATTTCATAGAGAATCAGTTTCTTATGCATTTCATACATCTGATAGTCTTCGTTCAGCATTTCCTTGTAATCTTTTTAAATGACAAATCCAGGATTTGGGGGTTCGTTTTCATGTTTCTAGTGCTTAAGTAAGTGGTCTATTTCCCCAGTTCTTTGGGCAGATGGCTCCTGCTAGGCACAATCTGGCAGATGATCTTAGTTCAATGGAGTAGGGATCTTCTCTTATTTACAGTTCTACACTATATTTAGAGTTTTGAAGTGCAAAACAAGAGCAAGAAGGGGAGTTTAAGTCCTGTATCCGGTGTCTTGGTACCATCCTGCTTCTCTTTTGTTTGTTTCTTTTTCTTCTGAAAAAAGCTAAAAGTTTAGTCAATTACCCTTAAGTGAATTAAACTTTAACAACCATTTGGAAAACTATTGAGTAGCTCTTTGAAAAACAACTGCCCTACCAAAGCAAACAACTGAGCAATTTCCAAAACTGCACACATGAAGGAAGATTGTGGCCTTTTCAAATGAAGCAGTGTCACAAACAATGTCACAAGGTTATTATAAGTTCAAGATTACAAGGTACCTGGAAAATTACTACTGAACGTGAAGGCTGGTAAGGCTGATTTTAAAACCAAGTAAAAAATAATCATACAATCATTTAGGCTGGAAAAGAACTCCAAGAACATTGAGTCCAGCCATTAACTCAGCACTGCCAAGTCCAACAGTAAACCCTGTCCATAAGGGCCACCATATATTTTAAATAACTCTCAGGGATAATGAGTCCACAACTTCCTCAGGCAGCCTTTTTAAGTGCTTGACAATGTTTTCTGAGAAAAAAGTTTTCCTGCCATCCAATCTTCACCAACCTTGGCACAACTTGAACTTCTTCATGAACATACTACTTCTTCATGCCATCCCTTTGCAACCTGAGCAGAAGGGCAAAACAAGTGCATGTCTAGATATAATTTTGCTCTTCCTCAGATTTACAGTTCTTCTTTAGGCCTCATATGTGAAAAATACACATAAAATATATATACCAACTAAGTATGAATAGGAAGTGGATTTTCTCAAAAATACTGTTCATATTTTATCTAATCTTCAAAATTTAAATAAATACTGAGTGGAACCAAGAGAGAAAGGGAAAAGATATTAGTATTTTTAGTTTGAGAAAATGCCATTAAGAAAACAGAAAAAGTATTGCATTATTTCTCATTAATTTTTCTAAGACTGGCAGATTCTTTTGCAATTGGCTCAGTATCAACTCAGATACACTCATAAGCCAAAATATGCACCACGGCACCAATCCTAATTTCTGTTGAAGCCACGCCACATTACCAAGCCAATGAGTGAACTTTTAGGTGTAACAGATAGAAGGACTTGGCCTTTTCAGAGAATTATTTTCTCCCATTGCTTGCTTTGCAGCCCTTTTTTTATGTCAGTGATCACACTGCCCACAGAACTAGAAAGCTTTCAAAGAGACCCCAGAGAATTCATAGCTAAGGTATCATGCCTGTTACTACAAACATTAGAATTTCCATTTATTACCAGTAGAGCAAGGGAACATTCAATGCCAATATGAGGCTTGAATGTCTGCCCTAACAGGATAAGAATGCTGCTGCGTGCTTCCCAATACCCTTCCAACTCAGTCAAATGACCATTACCATCACTCAGGTAGTTGTTATCCTACTGGCAATGATGCCTTATCTCCAAAATCCATGCTGAAGGTGATGGGCTAGAAGTCTGCTTCCCTGTTCTTTAGCTGACTTATACATTGCTCACAGTTTGCATCTCTAATCTTAAAATTATGATTGTCTTTGTCTGGGTCTGAATATCAGCTCAGAGCAGTTTTATTTCTAATTACCTTCTTCTCAACAACTTGAGAAACAAACCAAACTTTCCTATACCAGTACAAATGCAGGTCTGAGAACCTAATTCAGGCATTCACACCAGGTTTTGGGGTCTGTAGTTTTTCCCCCAGTGGTCTCAGCATTTCATACGTGAAAAAGAATGTGTTATATGGATGAAAGCATTTTCTGGCATGCACACTACTACCAGTACGCTTACTGGTAGTTATTTATCAAAACACTGATTCTGGAGAAGGAAGTGTTCCAAGAACAACCTACCATCTTCTTTAAATTTCAAAGGTAGTCTGTATCATGACAACTCTTTTTCCACCTACATGTCAGTATTAAAATCTGTAAATTAAACACTCCTGCATCTTAGTACCTGCTTTATTTTAATGATAAAGCCATTTTAAAGTCAGACAACAACAGTGGGAGAGAATTTTTATTATCATTTGAGAAACATACAGTTAATTTTCAAGCTGAATATACTTTGAAAGTCTCTGCAATGCAAAATGGCTGTTGTTTCATTTTAAGACTCTCGCTGTCCATTTTATAGATCGAGAGTTTGTAATCTTTAAGAATATATGACTTTTGGCAAATAAAATGAAGCATATAGCTTTTCCTATATGCTGGTAAACTCGCTTCAAGGAGAAGCACCTAGGGTCAGCACTGAGAAGAATATTTTGTTTTGTTGCTGTGTAGAAAAAACCTGGGCAAATGAGTAAAGAAATTCCTGTTTTCTTAGCTCATTGTAACCAATATAAGCACTTGTAGAATAAGGCAGGACTCTCAGTGTTGGCAGACTCCTGTGAAATGTTGCAATGATGATTTTAATGAAAATCAGTGAAAATTTAAGCGTTCACTCAGAATGAGCTCTTCAGGGTGATAACTAAGGCATAACTCAGGAAAAAGTAAAGTCAGCAAAGGTTGGTTTGGAAAAGCTGGAAGAGAAATAGGCAATGAAGAGCAAAATATATTTTAATTTAAGAATAAGCAGAATTCTGTTGACATTTCTGATTCTGTATTTGATTGATGCTACTCTACAGCAATATTAGCAAAACTGGATGAGGACAAGCCAGAATCCTTCTGAACTGTTCACAGGAATAGTGACTAGATGACTAATCTACTCTATAATGGCATATTCCTAACAAAAACATTTCTTCATTATTACTATTTTACTGTTAACAACTTTGGCTTGTCAGTGATGATAAATCCTAGTTTGGCTCAATGTTTTATACTTGATTCTGGTATAATTAATTTAGCAATTGCTAGTACTGCCTAATTTTTGTTTTACATACTTTAATAATAGTTCCTCTCATATCCATCAGAAGCCAATACAAATCCAGTGAAAATCAATAAGCTCACTGTGAGTTCAAGTTTTGTGATTCTTTGGAAGTTTCTGATTTGTTTTATTTTTAATAGATACTGAAGGGAAATTGAAAGGTTATTTATAGAATAGTATTTTCTATGGGAAATCACTCAAAAACCCCACAAAACCAATGCACCAAATCAGCTTCCATTTTATTTGTCCACTAGAAAAGCAAGAAAATGTCAGTACTTTTTAATTTTTAGAGGCTCCTTGTTCTTAGGACTTAAATAAGAGCTAATGCAGTGGTAGAGCTTTATATACATGGCTTCACCTTTTACAGAGATTTTTTAATTATATTTTTGGCTTTTCTTGGAAAAAGTACCAACTTCATTAAACTAGGAATTTGACTTCTGATGAGTATTATAAAAACAAAGAGTCAACTTAAAAATTCTGGCCTTAGTCTGATACAAAATATTCAGTCTTGGGCCTGGCTAATATTTACTAGAATGGCAAAGAAGGAAATCAGATTGAAATGTATATACCACCCCTACCACTGCTGCTGAAGATGACTGGCCTGTGCATGGGATGACAGGGAATTGAAGGTGTTATTCATTCCAAACCTCTCTTAATTTGCCTGGCACATCACCTTGTCTGTTTTGAAAATACAAATTATATGGCTGCAGCTCCTACAGAGAACCCACAATCTTTTCCTCCTCAAGGCCTTATCCAACACATCTAATATGCCATCTATGCAATATGTAGTTAGCAGAGCAATTTTGAAAATACCTGGTACCAAACCCAAGAGAATCCATAAATCCTGCAGTTGCAACTTGAAAGTTCCCTGGCCCCAATACATCCTGCTTTTGCAAATGTTTTTGGGAAAGAAAGGAAATCTTTAGTACCTAAGCCCATCCAGTTCCAGAAGCAGACATCTGCTCTGCCAAGATTAAGACTGACAACAGTCAAAGTGTTTATGTCTAGGAGAACAGGGAATTTCAGGTACATAAGTTCTGCATAGTTAAGTTCTCTGCAGATAACTGAATTATTGATTAAAACACAATTATCTAGCAGTTCCAGCACTCTGGACAACTGTTTTCTCACTCTTACAAGTTTTGTGATCATACAATGTATTTAAACCTACTTGTAATAAACATTTCTTTCTAAACTTTCAGGAAGTGCATTTGAAGAACACAAGTAGAGGGAACACAGGAAACAGAAACTACAGAATGTAAGAACATGCCATCCACAAGAATGAAGAATGAATGTGCCATCTGCAGGATACTTTGCTGTAAATAAATTATTTGTTAAACATTGGAAGACTTAAAAAACCCCTTTGTTTTAAAAAGCTTGATGCAATTTCAACCAACGGGCATTCTCCCAGTGAACAATGCAACTAAACATTCCAATATTAAGTCTTTAGAGAAAAGAATATTTTAACCAGCCCAGAGCTAAAAAATTCAGTGGTTGATATATTGCTGTTTGTTAACCTGTTTTAAATGTCCTGCACGAAAACTCTTAAAGTCTTGTGCCCCTCAAAAGCCTACAAATTTCTGGGCCTTTGATGGATCCAATTGCACTAAATTAACCTATGAACACCGGCTGCTGGAGTCATTCATCAGCCTTGTCCAAGTGGTGTTTTTTTATTTGCACTTCTTTACAAGCAACACGCTGTTTGTTTTACAGTGTCTGAAAACATTGTTTGTCTACCCCTTCATATTTGCACAGTTTGACATTCCCAGTGACAGCAGCAGTAAGGTAACATATACAGTTTTAAACATCAATTAATTCCATCTGTGGCATTTCGAGAAAATATGGGTAATAGATGCATTTGTTTTAAGACAGTTTTATTTTCCTTCTCTTGCAAACATGCAAAATTTTTTTGCTATTTGTGAGACAAAAGATTTTTAAAAGCAGTTAAAGCATACATAGGCTCTCAAACCAGTAATGATTCTTCCAGGTAATTATTTTGCAACAGTATAGGTAACTTCTTTCTTCCTCCATATACTGCAGTATGTAAAATTTAGCATATCAACAGTACACATATATCAAACAGTATGTAAAAAAATCTCTGTTTTATAGTACAACGGTGCTATTTTATAGTTTGTTACATGAAAGGGTCTGGCCAAAACGGTAATAGGTAAAAGCAAATATGGAAAGACCAAGCCAAAGATGAAATAACAAAATACTTTCAAAAATATTCAGCTTAAATCAACTAAAATGGCTTCAGATTTCAACATGAAAATACCATCGTCAAAAGAAAATTCAGGTAATTGTTTCCTTTTAGATATTTGAAGGATGGTGTTTTGACATTTTATTACATGGAACACAAACTCATAGATGTCTAGGCCCAGAGAAGACAATTTGAAAAACAGCCCTCAAGTGACTTCGAAGAGTAATCCACCAGGGCCTAAATGTTCCTGAAATATCAGCATTCTGTTCAGTCATAAAGGGGTACTCAAGTTCCCCTCCATTTAAATTCTTCCCACAATCAGATGTGGCTTACCTGACTGTGAGTTGGGTTGCTGCACCTCTGTAAATCAGAAAAGCTAATCTAATCATCAGATTACTAGTGTAGAATGAGTCCTCGAGGACAGATTAACCACAACACCTAACAGATTAATCCTTACACCCTTATTGCGACTGCCATTCATGTGCTCGTGTGGGAGACAGAGATCCCCAGATAATCTCTGCCATGTAACTTTGTTAGGCCCTGCAGTGGTTCTGCCTCGAATAACACCGTGTCCTCTGCTGCATTTTTGTAAATCAGCCCAGTGTAGGATGGCCAAGCAGCAAAGGGGGATAAGCAGTCAACGGTGTCCCAAGGTGAGCATTAAAAATGTCTGTGAGAGAAGAGAAGGCAGAGGAGAATGCACTGTTCCACCCTGCCCAAGAACTCCAATGTGGTCCCATTCAACTTTTTCCCCTCACCTTGCTGCCCATGTGGTAGGCTCAGGCAAGGGATGAAGCATCTCTTGGTCAGCTCCAAAGGGGGCCTGGAAAACAGTGTATGAAGGGAGCAGTTAGGGAGGTGGTAGATTATATCTATAAAGGAAGTATCTCCTTTTGAAGGCTGCTCAAATCTGCCTTACTTTCTACTGCAACCGAGGGAGTCGATAATTATTGACTTAAACACTAGAGAAAGTTCTCTCCAGACTGCATATGTACAGCTCCTCAATAGTCCCTTGTGAAACAAGCAGGAAAGGTCATAAAAGTCTAATAAATTATTTTAGTTCCTTTTCTATTCCCATAGAAAATTTGTGGTTTGTATTTTTAACAAGTGCAATGTATTCCTATACAACTCTTTAAACCCTCTGCTTTCTGTGAGATGGATGTCTATATGCACAATAAGCTGCCACAGCAATGTAAAAGTAGAACAGTAAATGAATAAAAAAAATATGTCACAGCTCTCACTGACTGAGATAGTTATGTTGAAAAGGAAAGAAAGTAAAGAGAAACAGATGTGGAAACTAACCTAAATTATTTACCACCAATTTCAATAAACAGAGTTAGCAATTCTGATACCTGTCACAGCTCCTACAGGTCTTTTTTTTGGCAGGGGGGATGGAGAGGGAAGACTTTTGCTTTAATGGCTGTAAGAATTCTGCAATGCAATCTAAGAACAAGCCATTATTTTGATGTCACAGACTTAATACATATTTCCATTTCATGCCACGTGACCCTTTCTGTCTCCTGTCTCTTCTGAAGTTCTAAGGGGAAGAGGGAAGAAAGGTGTGAGTGTAAAAAGAAATTTGCAGATATCTGTGGTGGCAAGTTTCTTTGTAGATAACTTCTTTACTGATGCACTTTTTAACTGAATAACTCTACATCATTTTGCATTAATTCCTGTAAATTAATTCATATTGTTGGTCTTATCTTGGGATTCACACACTCACATCCATGCCACCATATTTCTCCTGTTGAAAAACCATAATTAGAAAATCTCACTCAGAGACAGTAATATTTATCACAATTTGACATGGAGGACATGATAAACCAGTTAGTGTGAAAGATAAAGGGCTGCATTAGCTTAACAATCACAATAAATCTGCTACTTAAAGGAGTTGAGGCGTGAGCCAAAGCATCTTCCTCCCAGCAGTACAAAGCAGTCTGTCTTGAAAAACTTCTAATTAGAGAAATTGAAAGGTTCAGATGGATTTTTAAAAGCACTCCAGATATTTAGGAACAGGTCTCCCACCAGATGCTATCGATTGTCATAAATCATTTAAATGGTAAAAAAAAGCCCATTTCTCATCCTTCCCTATCATGTACATCTCATGATAGATCACAGATCTCTGCTTTCTAGAACAGACTTAAAACTCCAACTATTACACAGAATATCGCTGAAATGCATAATTAAAAATTGAATTAAGCCTCATTTTCAGTCAGTCCAAAAAGCACTGCAGATCTAAACCCACTGAAGTTAGTACCTCTCTTTCATCAAGGTAGCAAAATTTAAGTCTCATCTCCATAGTAAATATAGTTAGTCATTAAGAGTTTAAATGGAAAATTAATAAATCCTTTATTCTGTTCAAAATGTAGATATAAATCCACACTCCCATCTCCATGAAGGACTTGTACGAGCTCATTTGCACCATTCAGCCAAGAGAAAAAAGAAAATCAAAGCCTGGGATATTGCATCCAATCCTGGTAGATACACAAAAATAGGCCTGCTTTTTTCCCAAGGCAGCTTACCATGTTGATTCCTTTGGTAAGACTGGAGGGCGAATTAGTGGTAGGCTTTCTTTACAGAGGTGAATTCCATACACAACTAGGAGCCATGCTCAGTTGCCCCCTGAGCTCCTTGCTCTCTCAGTACCAATGGTTGAAGCTGATTAAGGAAGACTTTAGGCCAAGCACTGTGTCTTCTTGGATCTCCATTCAACAAGCAAGCGCGTGATATGACAAGATCAGAAAAGTGTATTTGCATATTTGCTTTACCTGTTACTGATTTGGCCAACAATGCCAAAGTGGTGCTATTGTTTTGTTTAAGAAAGTACTTGAGTAAAATATAAAAGAAAGCATAAATATTTTTTTAATGTATGAAAATGACAATTACATAGGTATGATTATTAAAATAGAAATAAAACTAGCCATAACTTTTCAACTTTTTGTCACTCAAAAAGCAGCAAAGAAATCTTATATTGATGCAAGTGGGGCAGGAATGAGAGTTAAAATGCCACAAAAAATTCATGGACCTTAAATGATATTCTGAATCTTTACTCCAAGCCAGAAATTCAGATGAAGAAAACTGCTAGAAGTCAGGGAACTGAAAGCCTTTATATGACTGAAAGCCTTTCAGAGGATGCAAGTCCTATATCATACCAGAGATTTTTAAGCCCCATGCTAGTATGAAATCTGTCTAGAGTTTGGCTTGGTCAGTGCCATGATATGATCAAGATTTTCACTGAGAACACATTTTTAGTTTTACCTGATTACTTTCTCACTCCTGGCACATAATCCAAAACTTAATGCTCTTAAAACCCCCAAAGCATGCAAGCATATCTGAATTTAACAAGGAATATAAAAACTTAGTCCTAACTGGAAATAGTTGGGGTTTTTTTAATTCTCACCAGTTCCAAAATGTGAGAAAAAGTTGAAATATATGGCTAAGATTGTGTGAATTATTTTTTTTTTATAACTTTATGTGGTCACTCAGAACATCCTTATGTGCAAAATTTCACATTTCACTATTTTATTTTGAAATTATGCTAGATTAAGCCCAAAAAGAGATTCTTGGAACCTGTAGGCCAGATAAAATACTTACATTGTTCTGATGAAGGTATAATCAATATATTTAAAATGTTTTATTTTTAGTTTGAAAAGGAATAGTAATAATTTATTTGGAGAGGATCCATTTATACTGGTCCCTCTTTTTAGGATACTGGTCAGTGGAAATTAGTCTTCCAAACACCCAACTTCTAATCAAAATCAACGTTTATTTCTCCCTCTTGCTCCTCCCAGCAAACTTAGTTCAAACACTATTGCAAGATAATTTTATTGTTTGTCTGTTTGTTGGGGAGGGTTATTTTGCTTTGATTCACTTTGTTTTAAATCTGGGGGCAAGGGGTAAGGAGGAGGAGATGCGGCTTTCGAGTGATATTTTTTCTCCTGGGTACAATCCGCATAAAATAAAGAATTTTTTCTTAATGAGATTACTAATTATCCAATTCATGTGTGCAAGTGGCATTCAGTAAAGCAACTAAATTAAATTTGTCTTGAAAGAAGGAAAGAAAGATTTCAACACAAAGTTTTTATCCATTCTACTCCTACACTAAACATTTTGCTACTGACAGCATTGGAATATTCTACTGGATTATAAATGCCCAAACACACAGTATCTGTTATATAGAAATCTTTTACTTTTTTTAACGTGAAGGTTGTTATAGGAATGTCTGAAATTTGATTACACATCACACAGTATAGAGATGCCATTCTGGCAGAGGTCAAAATAGCAAGGACCTCCCTGATGGTTACATTAGGAAATCTTACATAAGTTGCATAAAGGGTGTAGCTGTGAATATATATACACATATACATATATATGTGTATATATAGACAATGCTACAGTGTGTGCATGTCTATGTGCATGTGTGTGTGCACGTGTATATTATGCTTTTCTTTTCTTGTCAAGTAAAATTTGAAATGCTTGGTTTTTTCTCTTCAAATCTTATGGATTATATTCAGTAACCCAACTGGAATCTAATTTTAGAAGAACATTGTGTAATACAGATGTCACAATTTAAATCCGGTCTTTGTTTTTCATACCTAAAAAAATGAACAGGTATTTAAACCATAAGACACCTCTTCATTGTCATCAGGCAAATATCTTTATCTGTCTATATGCAGATATAAAATACTAACTGAGGGCCATATTATAAAAATCTTTATTAAAATTTTATGCTTTATTTCATTTTTCTCCATAAAACTTCTATTAAGTGTGATTTTTTCAAGTGTAAGCATCTTTTCAAAGTAAGAATAATGGGTAATATAAACAAAGCAGAATGATAATTTCTGTCATCACTTCACTCATTAATTTGTCATTTATATGCTTTTTGTAAGAATAATTCATCTCTCTCTACAGCACCCTGAACTATATCAAAAGTGGAAAAGGCTTACCAAATTCATATATCCCAAATTATTTATAATAATTCTTGATTTCTCTGTGTACTTCAGTAACTTTTTATTTTGCCAGCTTGGCTCACAAAAGTCATAAAAGCACCAATGTGATACTTCTGCTGCTAAATCTTCTTTTCCACGAGTAATTAACATACTAAAATATCTTCATATTCACACTTTATTGAAGTTCTTAAGAAACAAAACAAGTACAGTTGAGAGATAATTTTTCCCTCCATTTTTAAACTAAATCAAAGGCATTACATTTTATTGTATTTTACATTCATTAGTATAATTTCATTCCTCAAAAGAAGCAACAAAATACCTGCAGAACAAAAAGGACTCTATCCTGACAAATAGAATCATGCTTCATGTACTCATGTTAAAGAAAAAGGTTTAGCCAGATAACTATATAAACAGCTGATTAAATGAAACTCATATTTTGTAGTGCAATATTTAACTTCATAAATTTAAAAATCAAATGAATGTTAAACTTTTCCTGGTTTACTGGCTTACCTGGTTTACCTGACTTACGCTGTGAGAAGACCCTTACTTTAACAATGATGAAAGACAAATGATCCAAAACCAAAAGACTAAAGTGTTATCCATAAAGAGGTAAAATTTCCTTATTTTGCGCACAGCAATGAATTCTATCCTATTTTTTTTACACTAGAATTTCAAATGCAATTGATATAAATTCTGCATAAGAATTACGGTTCTCTTCATTATTTCCACTTAGAGCAAGTTTGAATATAATACAGCACATGCAAGTGACAGTGCATGATACAGTGTATAAATCATATCTTTTCATTTATAATTATTTCTAAAGAATTAATCCAACAGAATTCTATACAAATCCTGAGCAAGGTGAAAAAATAATTCTCAAAAGTGTATAATGATAATAGTTGCCTGATGAAACTAAGTCTCATCAGACATGAGTCATAAAACGCTCTACTGAAAGCACACTGGTACTTCACAATGTTCTGAACAGCTTCACCTGTGGTCTGACACCTCTCGCTGCTTTTATCAGAATGTGATGGTTCTGTTTCACAGTCTCTTAATCCTTGGAGTCTTAGGGTTGAATATTAAACATGTTTATCAAGACTACAGATTTCAGGAAACAAAAAAGTAGAAGAAGCAGCACCACCTGCTGCTGATAATCAAGTCCTGTTTAAGCTTTATATTCTTCCGAATTACTGCAAAGCCGCCCAGAATGCTAAACAAAGAGATTAATAGCACTTGGTTTCAGGACAGCCTTTCCATAAGGAGTAACTGTCCTCTCTTTCTTCAGTGTTAGATCTCAATTGGCATCTTGACTAAAACTGGGGTTTCCATGATGCAAAGCACGAATGTGGACACATGAGTTTCTGATTTCACTACTGAATAATCCTACTATTAACATTTCAAGTCATTAGAACCAAACAGTGACAAGTGTTAAGTGTTCATTTACTAGAAACCATTTAAATATCTATTAAAGTTCTAACTGGATTCTTTCTTTTTTATTTTCTTGTGCTTACTCATAATACAATGTCACTACTTGATGACAAATAATATTTCATACTGTGTATGTAACATCATTGTGTTGCAGAATCCCCCAAATACCTCAACAATGTCTTTGTTGCGCTATTCTCCCCATTTAGCACTTATAAGCTTTTCTAGTAACAACCAATAAATCAAAAAATGGAGCTCTTGATATGTACAAATATAAAAAAAATTTCGAGTTTTGCTAGTTTGCAGTTCATGCAATGCCATCTTGACCATTCTCTTCCCCTCTCTCTATGAGCTGTCTAGAACAGTAAACTTTGCTCCATAAATAATAGTGTATTCATGCTTTTAAAGGCTTTTATATGCATTTATGGTAGGTAAAGGTTGGAAGAGGTAGTTGACTGATTTTCACTTTTATCTACTTTGATTTCAGTAAAGGGCTTTGTCACTCTGTATACATAAAGGCTAATGCACCCTTTGGTTTGTAGAATGTACTGAAATGTTTGCAACCCTCTTGGTATCAGGTCCAAAATGTGAAGCATTACTGTTAAGAGGGTATCTTTCTAATGTATTTGTATGTATAGTTTACACCTCTGTGAGGTCTAATAAAGGATTATGGTTAATAAAAAATGCGTTGAAAATTCATCATCCATGCAGATTTTGCAACAATTTGCATTCTTCCTTTCTCTTCCCTGGCATATACATTTCAATTTTCTCAGAATACACCAAAATCAGGACATACCTTAGCAGGGTGATCAGGCTCCATTCATCCTAAAATAGAACTGGCATCGAAAGTGGCTCAAGAGCCTCAATGAAAGGAAGTGTCAGCACATGAAATTATGGAGCCTATAGATAAAATTGATAGAAGTGAATGACCAGGAACTGACTGTGTTCATGCACAGAGGAAAGTGACTGAACTCTGGTACACAGAGGTCTCTCAAAAGCTCCTCACTACAACAGAATTAAGTGGTAGCCAGTATCTGACTTGTATCTCTATCACTTCTATTCTCAAGAACAGAATCTGTGGGTAGGTGAATAAATACTATACGATAAATATGGTATCTATGGTTGTTGTGAAGGTAAGCTTCAGAAACCTATTGGGAGTTCTTTTTGTAAAAAAGGGCAAGAACCCAGTCAAGGAAGAAGAGGGTGAGCTGTATTTCCTAAATGTAAATACCTTATCCAAAGTTCTTTAAAACACTAAATTGTCATGGAAAGAGAGGCAAGTTCTTCATACCTGCACACTGCTGATTAAAAAGCAGAAGAGAGACATCAGCAAGAATGGCCAGTTGATAGTGGAGTGGCACCATATGTGAAACCTTGCTGCAATCTGTTCCAGCACCCCCAGAGTTCAACCTTTCCCTAAACAAGCAGGAGAAGGGGTAGACAGAACACAAAGTTTATAGGTGGTATTAAGACTATCAGACTGATCAGGCATGGTGATGGTAAATCTATGCAGACTGTTGTTAGTTGTTAACTTGTCCTTCATGTGCATGTCCACAGATCATGGCCCTCTCAGGTGGGTGCAGTATTTGCCTTTTTCAGTCACTAAACTCACACATTTTCCTTAATATTTCTGATACAATAGAGAACAGCCTCACAACACAACTGTGCAGCTCCCTTATCACCCTGCTACGTATCCCCATGTGGTCCTCAATGCTTGTGTATCTCCATTGGGCTGAATGCTTCATAATTCGATCTACTTTAGTTGTGGGAAATGCTCCTCTCTGTGAACTCTGTTCACAGAGAGGTAAGACTGAGGTTCACATGGTAAGACTGAGGACAGTCTTACCATGGCAAAAACTGTCAAAAAAAATGCCTCTGGCCCAGGAAGTCCCAAAATTGTGAATCTGTGGAGGGTAGGAGTTTCACTGCATGTTGCCTTGTTCTACTATTTTTCCCTAGATATTGATTTTGGCTAAAGGGCAAAACAGTTTTCTGGATTGCTTACACCATTTTATCTTTACTCTGACTCCTTGTGTTTTTATCTTGCTGCCATAGTAGACATTCTTGATTCTAAAAGCAGAGTCTTTAGATGCACAAGCACTGAAGTAATATCCTTCTCTGTACTTAAACATTTACAGGCTATAATGCTTAAACCCACACTGTCTTATCCTAACACTTGAGCAGTTTAGAGAGATTTTGGGTTAAAAATAATCACTCAGCAATATTCAACATATTTTCATTCTTACATTTTCATGACGAGATGCAATCAACAGAAATCACAACTGGAAGGTTTGGCAATGCAACCAAGAATAGGTTTAAAAATCCATTATTTGTAATCATAATTACAGTTTTTTAAAGCTGTTAATCACATGTATTACATTACCACAAGTTTTTAATCTTACATGAACAACTTGTTAATAAATACAACTGGGTGGGAAGCTATGCTAACACAAGCAAAATAAGAACACAGAGATTGAAGAAATGTACAAGAAATTACTAACAATTCAGAAAAAAAAAGCAAACTTCTGTGTTCAGCCTCTTTCTTCAGTTGTGTGCTTCCTCAGATAGAGAGAATTTAATCTATAGGAATTCTGATCTAAGTGTTGCTGCATATTAACTAAACCTGGATATTGACTTACTTGGAAATAATCTTATTGCAGTTACTGGAAACAGTTTTTGGATCACAACTAAAGAAAAAAAAATCAGTCAAGAAATCCACTGCTACATGAAAGCCAGCAGGACTTGTGGAAGCTTAGTGAAAATTAGGCCTATCATCAACAGCAGTTAATGTCATGGAAGACATTTTTTTAGTGCAAAGTTTACATTGAGTATGGAGAATGACACCGATTTTTTTTAATGCATGGGTATCTGTCACTCTTTGCTACACTGAAATGACTACACAGACACTCGGAAACTTGAGAGAAAGACGAGCAGGGGCGGAAAGCCCTGATTTGTTTATTTCATCTTATTATATACTTTTAGAAAGGTGACTATAGATTGGAGGGTGGAATTCTCACCTCTCAACCACATTGGTCAAAAGGCCTGTCAACTAACACCTTCTTCTCATGGAGAGGAATGCAAAAACAAAGTATTAACAAAAACAATCTCTTGTTTACATGAGCAGAGTGTGAGAAATGAGAACTTCTACTTTAATATGAACGCTCAGAAAACTATCTCATAGTGACAGGTAACTTCATTAAGCTATGTGTGGTTTTGTCCTGTATTTTTATACTGCTTTACACTTGGTTAAAAATACCCTTTATTCTCACATTATTGCCTAAATTTTGGCTCTTACAACTTTTTTCTAAAAAGTGTGTACAAGAGTTATAATAACTAAAAATATGAAGTCGATTAGGGGTGGTTTTAAGCCAATTTTAATCTCTGTGAAAAAGAGTTACCTCTGAGAAGTGTTTCCCCAACTGAAAGGGTGACAGAGCTATTAACATTCCCCACGGTTCACACATGTTGCTCAATGCATCAGCTGTACACAGATTTTCTGCCGGCTTTCTGCAAAGAAGTCATTTGTCATCTCTGTATTTTGACAACCAAAATGCTGAGAAGAAATTGAACAGATCAGGAAGAGAAGTGTTAGTCAAACTGAGATAAAACAAAGATTAAAGCGGGATTTTCAGATTACCACTGAGCTTGTTTTGTTTGTTTGGGGAGTGCTTGGACTTAATCTTTAATAAAACAACCATTTCAATTAAAATGCACTGTCTTTGTGTAGGACTCCAAACTCTCCAGGACTTGCTTCTCAGCATGTGCTCTCTCCACTAAGTAATGTTTTCACTCTATTTGTTTGCTTTTTCCTTCTGTTCTACATACCACCTATTCTTGCTACATGGTGACCCAACACAATAGGAAAAGTGGCAAATGTCTTCTCAGTCCTTGCAACAAAAAAGCTGGTAAGTCTACTGATTTGAACATGCTGAGAGATAAAGGTTTGAATGCCATCAGGCTGAACACGGAAAGAAATCAGATCTCCCACTGATGCTGCACATATCGCAATTAGCTTAAAATTTGGGGGAGGGAGGAGGCAAAGCCACAGTGCCAGGATTTTTGGGGTGCCCAGTGCTACACCTTTAAGCATCCCCTCAGCTTCTCATGGCACACAACACAACTATGATCACTTGAAGATATTTTGGGTTCAAAAGTACGTAGAGCAGGGAAAAGCAGTTATTTCCACCATTAACAGACGACAGAGAAGCTGCCAATTTTTTCAGTTTTTGTCTAGGCTTTAGTATTTCAGATATAATTTTCTGTAATGATTTAAGTTTCTGTCACATCTATCATTTTTATTCTAATTCAAATTACAGAGAATCAGTCTCTTACCTGTGTTTGAATTCATATGGTTTTTATTAAAACTACCTACCTGCAGAATCCCTACCAGGACTGGTATTCATACTGTGCAAGGGGGAGAGTTTTTTTCATTTCACATTCTTCAATCCCTTACTTTCCAAATTATGCTTTATATCATTGCCTTTCCTGCAGATATTCATCTGGATATTGTTATCATTGTTGGTACTTCCCAGCTTCAGATATTTTTTGAAACATAACTCCTAGAGCCAAATCAGTCAGTAAATTTCTTGGTAATTTAACATGCTGAAAACAATCCTGTGCTGCTTTAAGCACATTCTGTTGTTGTTTTAGTAATCAATAAATAAGCAATTGACTTCAGACAATACACTTCAAGTAGCCTTTTATGCAAATAAATCTTACTATGAAACACATTTCCTGCTGTTCTTGTTTTGTTTAAACAGCATTTATGTTTTTTTAGCCATGTTCTAATCTTCATTCAAATATTACCTTTTCTTTGCCATGCCAGCCAGAACCACTGCGCCAGTTAACATTTAAACATGTCTTTCTATACTTAATCTCACTTTTTGCTCTACCTACCTCACACCATCCATACTGTTTTGAATCTCAAAGTCAGAATAATTTAATGGCTGAACTTGCAGCATGCTGTCCCTATTCAAGGCCTCCAGTGAGTCAAGGAATTTCACCAGCACCTTACACACACTGATCTCACATTCAAATATGGACACTCCTACTGCCCTCAGGGGTAACCACTGACACCTAGGATTTTCCTTTTTATTAGTTTACAGCTTGTGGTTTTGTACTCTGTAGAATGCCAGTGGCCAGCAAGTCTCACTTTGAATACTTCTGTAATTTTGAGGATAAAGTCAACCTTCTTTCTAACTATTCTATTCTGAGACAGACTGGAACTTTCCTGGGCACTAAATAAAGAAAATCTCTGGTTTGATTTTAGTGTTTCTGCATTTCTATTTCCTTTCTAAAAGGAAACAGATTGGTTCTTTAAATTTACTTATTCTAAGCTCCAGTGCAGTAACAGAACTACCAGAATGAAACACCATCCAAGTCTTTGGCCAAGACTCAGTAAGGTATTTTAATCAGTACATAAGTATATACCATAAGTAGGTCCCTTTTAAAAAAGTCTTTCTCAAGGAAAGTGATACGGATAAAGTTATTAAAAATCTTACTCCAGAAATAATTTTCCCTGTAAGTTTATTAATATAGATGTATTATGTTTTTCCTTTATGAACTCATGATATGCCTCTTGCTACTCCAACAGAAGGCTTCGCAATGAGTTTTATTATTTTTTAGTTTTTCTTTTTTTCTTCCTTCACTGACATTCTTCAACAATATTTAATACGTGGTACATTTAAATTGTATTTCATTTAAGGATTTAAAATTACTATATGTCTTTAAGATAAATTACAAATTATAAACTTCAGGCTTCCTATATTTTATATAGCTCAAAGTTTGTCCCCTGCCAGAGTAACAGTCCCTTGACTAGATTTTGTCTGGCTAGTTTCCATTTATGCCTTACTTTTCTCCATTCGTTTACTTTCTTTTATTCTCTTGTTCAATGCAAAAAACCCACAAACACTAAAAAACCCAAATCAACTTTTTCTTTGATTTTTGAAAGAGCATTCTCAAAGACTAAGGTTATTCACTGACTCCAGCAACACAGAGATTTTTAATTTCCTTATATCCTCTGTTTTCTTTATGCAAGTGGATCTTCACTTTTCAGGTAACATTGTTGACTGAGGAGCTGCCATCACCATTTGTTGAAGTCAGCTTCCTAGAAAGTGTATATATAATCCCATTGAGCTAATACAATATAGAATCATACAATATTCTGAATTGGAAGGTTCATCAAAGTCCAACTCCTGGCCTGGCACAGGACAACACCAGGAATCACATCATGTGCCTGATAGCATTAACCAAATGCCTTTTGAACTCCAATGACCCCTCCCCTGGGGAGCCTGTTCCAGTGCCCACCACTCTGTGGGTGATAAACCTTTTGCTGATATTCAGCCTAAACCTCCCTTAGCAAAACTTGATGGAGTTCCCTCACGCCCTGTCATTGGAGAGATCAGTGCTGCCCCTCCTCCTCCCCTTGGGAGGATGCTGCAGACTCTAAGAAAAGAACATTCTGTAAATGTGTGTTTGACTTTTCATCTGAAAGTACCTTGACAAACTATTGCTTCAGAAAATTATAGTTATTATATATCTTGTTCTAAAACTATCCTTGCTGGCATTATCTTTAGCATTCATCAGTACTGGAAGCACTTTCTTTTTTACTCTCTGCTTCGTTTTCAGCTGTTGTGTTCTGTGTGAATATGTTTCTTCATACAAAAAATATCAGCGCTAAACATTCTTTCTCATCCCTCATATTCTAATAATTATCCATTCAGAGAATCTCTCGGAATTTTTCACACTATATGTCTTCTTGTGTGAGAGTAAATCTAGGCCGTGAGCAAGAAACTTAGTCTTTCTCCTTCCAGTGCTTTCTATTTCTTCAAGCTTCCCAGCACCAAATAAACACATAAAATTAATTACTTAAAGCTGAAAACTTCCAAAGAATATTTTTAAACCCTCCTTCATTATGCCTCTTACATTCCCAAATGTGAGGAGTGAGTCACACTGTTTTTATTTTATTACAGATTGGACAGAACAACTTCCCAATATCACTCAGAACAATAGTGTCAGATACAGGTAAATTGTCCCTGGGACCTTGATTAAAAAACCATCAGAATTTAACCAATGACAACACAGTGCTTTTCCAGTATCTTGCGATTTCTTCCTGACTTGATAAATTAATTTCTTAAATTCTCTCAAGCACCAGAAAAAGAAAGAATCATTAGATGTATGCAGCACATGCTTGTGCAGATGAGAGATTCTTCAGCTGCCCAGAAGCCGACTTAATGTGCAATATACAAATTGAAAAGGGTTATCAATCTATCAGTGCAAACTCTGGAACAAACAAATGCAATTTTTATTTGGAATGTATCTTCCATTCTAAAAAAAATTTGCTCAATATTTGGCTAAAAAGAATACATGATAATTTATAATAATACAGTAGATTCTTTCCTATCCAGCTTGCCCCCTTACCCAGAAATGTTTGTTATCTGTCCAATTTCAGAATGTTCATACAATTACAGACACTGTTCAGGAAAAGAATAAATCTGTGAAATTTTAACCTAAAAAGTTTCAGGAAACTGAAAGGCCAAATGCAAAAATGTAAAAGCTAAAACATAACAGTAAATATATAATCTATGACAAAAGGCTCTCTTAAGACTCTCAGTTTAGAAATGTGTCACGTGGTAACTCAGATTACTGAAGCCTGAACACATTATCAAGGTGGTATGCCATGTAATTTGAACATAACGAAAAAGTTGACAGTAACTAGTACAGATAATTATGTTATGAGATCATGGAGAAATAATTCTTTCTACTTCTGGAACACATCACAGTGTTTTTCAGAAGAAAATGAAGCAGAATTATCTTCTTTTTGCATAAAATAAAAGGGAAAGAATGAATTCTAGCTAATTTGCTAAAAAACAGATAATTCACAACAAAACCAAGAGCAGCACTCAAGACTTCCAACACTGTTTTTATATTCACTGTTAAAACCAAATACTTTGCTGCAGCCATTCTATTATTCTAGAGTTGGGAAATAGAGAAGCAAGTGTAGGATAGATGAGAAAGGTACTGACACCAAGAGGAAGTGCTGTCAAGGTGTTTGACATTTATATGTCCATATCCAGTTACAAAGAGATTATCTATCTTTATATGTCATGAGACAATGCCAATTCACTAATTCAAATTTGTTGCTTGTGTCTTTAATTTTGCCTTTAGTCATTGATAATCACTGTTTTAAGTTCTTTATTGCCCAAAGAAATTAATCTGTGTGCTAAAACACATACATAAAGTCAAACCAGGCTTTTCAGAGTAACTTCAAAAAAAAAATTAGGCGATTGCATTCATTTGAACTTAGAGTTAGATAAACATATCAGATGTGTGTATGCATATATATATATATGGAATATATTTATCTTATATTAAAATCTTACTTGCCATCTGGCAAGTAAGATTTAAGAATCTTGTATTATAAGGGAAGTAAGATCTTCAGACAATCAATCTGTAACAAATACTCTCTAATTTATCAGCTGATTTAAGTTTTCAACTTCAATTGAAAAAGGCTTAAATAAAATTGTATTGTGAATGTAATTCCTTCAGTCTCTGGAGAATAAAACCTTACTCGTATAAGAGGAAAGACTAACATGCAATTTAAAAATGACTTATCAAAACCAAATGGAGGCAATGAAAATGTGAATAGTTATTATTATTCCTAATGGCATCCACAGAGGGTTTTTATGCTTAATCAAATGAGATTTGGGCAGTTTTTGAATACGGAAAAGTCAATACACTAAATTCATATAATTATTTGTCATACTCTCTGTTCAGAAGAGGACCAAGATTTTGCTCATTTTAAAGGCTTAGTAAAGACATCTCTGTTTACATACTGGGTCAAGAAGAAAGCAGTAAGAGTATGGAAGAATATAATTACTGATTGAAGAGAAACCTTCACAGAATCATGAAATGCTTTGGGTTGGAAGGGAGCTTATAAATCATCTAGTCCCATCCCCCCTGCCATGAGTAGGGACACCTTCCATTAGACCAGGATGCTAAAAGCCTCTTCCAGTCTGGCCTTGAACACTTTCAAGGATAGGGCACCCACAGCTGCTTCGGGCAACCTGTGCCAGTGTCCCACCACCCTCACAGGAAAGAATTTATTCCTAAAATCTAATCTGAATCTATCCTCTTTCATTTTAAGGCCATTCATCTCACCTTAAATTCAAGATCTGAAGAAGATCAAATTTATAAGTAAGAAATTATAGTCCCAGTTTTCAGATGACTGCCTCAAACTTATACTTGGAAAATATGCTATGGAATATTTCAAGAATTTAAACTTGTCTTTGTAAAAAAACTTTTGATATAGAAGATGAAGTGTGACATACATGTATTAGCAAAGCAGCATTTCAAGGAGGAAACATTTCTTTCAAACTCCTCAGTTCATCCAGGGCAGAAACTTGAAAAAAGTTCAGCCAGCTGACCCAGTTACAGATTTGGGGTAAAACAGCTAAATTAGGTTATCTATGTAAACAAAGACACACACACATGTAGAAGTTTAGACATCATGAAATACTGAGCAAGTGATTTCTGCTAACTTCAGGTTCCAACTTTAGCTTTGCATCTGCTAGATTCACTACAGAAAAAAGTAAGAGAGGAATTTCCAAGAAATTTCTTTCTCCACTCAATGCATTTGCACTCATTCACCACAACTACATGTAACTTGAAAGTTCTAGTTTTCAGGCCTGGCTCTTAGGAAGTAAAAAAAATATCCTTTGTGTCATAAATTTATCCTGCCATAGATATGATGATATTTTAAACATTAATGCTTCACCTCCCTATTAGTACAAAATCTAGGACTGAGACATCACCACAAGATTTCTCACACAGCAATTTAGATCACTCATGTAATATCATGCTATAGATTCAAAATTACAATTCCCTGGTGATAAATTTGTCACATTCTAACAAACATCACCACAGTAAAGAAAAAAAGTGAAAAAGGCTGTTACATTTGCACAAAAATTTCATTAAGCAAGGAGAAATATTCTTCATCTTCAGCAAACTAAATTAATTATTTATTTTGTTTTCAGTGGAGCCAATTAATAGTAAAATGTATATTCAAAACTAGGGATGGAAGAAAATGGAAAGGAAATACAGGAACTTCAGAAGCATTAAGGCTTCCACTAGAATACTGTACTCAGTTTTTGCATCTAAGTCCATAAATAGTCTTGAATGGAAAGTACCAAAGGGATGCAAAAAACAACTATCGGTCTAGGAAACATGACATACAAGAAAACATGAAAAGTTTGGGTTCTTTCAGTCTTGGAAAGAGATGGCAGAGTAACTGAAACACATAAAAAGACTGTTGCCTTCCATTAACTGCACTATCTGACAGGCAAGTGATATCAATTAATATCAGCACAGATGAATTATTAACATATAGCAGAATATTATGGGGATGCATAAACTTGAGTTCAAAGTTCAGAATCTGCATATTTCTGTTTAATTCTTCAAGAAGAATGTTGAAATCTGCTTTCAGTGTAAATTTTGAAATCCTTTATATGATGTAATTTACTAGAAATTAGAAATAAGCTACCTATAAATTTTTTTAAGTGTTCCTCTAAACAGTAAATGTATGCAGCACCGAAAGCAATTTACATCTGACAAACAAAAAACTATTTCCTTTATGCAAAACCAATAGCTGAAATTTGAAGGAGGCATAGATTTTGGATTCATGCAGTATCCTTTCTATGGCTATATTGTTTTAGGTTCTGTCTTTCGAGTGAATTCTCAGCAGACAATCAGGGCTATGCATGGCCTGCAACTGTTTGAGTCTCTAAAATAATTTTTTTTCTTAGAAATGCATATTTTTTCCTTACCTTTCAATAACACAAAAATCAAGACAAACTCCCTTCCTCCATAGCAATGGAAATCCTAGGAGTTTATAAACATTTATTGCCAGTGTGAAGACATTTAGAGTTAGTAGGGCAGTTAGTAGGGTATTTTACTGCTATATTGTCATTTATTAGGAAAAAAAAAAAAAATCTGAGTTCTCCCCTTGGAATTCCACAGATGTAAAGCAGCCATAAGTGAAACTTTTTGCATAATACAGAATTAAGGAAAACAAGATAGGAAGGGAAAATCAAGTATGCTGAGTGGAAACCTACAAGTGAGAAAGTTTCAGCCTGCTCTGAGCAAGAAAGAGGAGCAGTGACACCAAGAAGAAAACAGCCTGAGAAACTGAAGCATAGAGAACATTTTCCAGGGATGACTGACCAGGCTATCTCTAAGGAAGCTTACACAGTGCACATTTGGTTTCTCTGCCCCTTGATTTTAACAAATTCTTTTTCCCTTGCTTGCTTTCAGCCCTACCTTTTTATTCTTCTTCTAGCTCACACCTCCCCTGTTTGCTCTTTAGCTTAACTTCTCTAACTTCTGGCAGCAATTTTAGCCTCAATACATTCAGTGAGCTTCTCTGAATTCGGCACTCACCTGAAGATTTCATGTGACAGACACAGAACCTTAAGGTTTGGAGAGAAGCTGCAGTTCCCTGACTTCTGTATAGCTGAGTGTATGACAGCTCAAATGTGATGCAATTCTGACTAATGGAATAATACTACTCACATGTTACGTGCAGTAGATGACAGCAGTTATTGGAATATTTCAATTATACATTCCTTATACTAAAAAACTAAAAATAGTTCAGCTATAAGCCTGCCTAAAAGCCCCATACAAAATAAAGTATGATCAGTTGAACCCTCTCACATTAGTGGAACCAAAGAATGATTTCAGGTTGACTGGTGTTTGGTTTTGTTTGTTTTACTAGAAAGACATAGAGCATGACTATCCTCTAAAGCAAATATTTTTACAGTCCATCAACCTTTTAACAGATAAGTAAAAACACAAGTTGGGGAAAAAACATCTACAATCCTTGTGAGTATAGTCATGGCATTCAATTCAGAGAGGAAATCAAGCCTTTCAGCTTTCAGATGTCTTGTCTTGAGACTGGTTAATTGAACACATATCGAACACAGTGGCTCTCTGTGCAATAACATCTACAAGTTTAGCTCCTACTTATAACAACTGGTGAAGGCACTGTCACAAGAAAAAATCCTGAGTCTGTGCACAAGAATAAACTGGAAACTTATCCTTCCCAACATTATGAAAAACACTCATGATATGGCACTGAGCTTTAGAGTGCTAACATTCCAAGCCTCATGCACCAGGCAACATTCCTGTCAGCCAATTTTACATGCCAGATGTCTTAGAGGAAATGAGATCCTGGAAGGGAGAAACCAATAGAAAAGAATACTAGATTTATTTCATGAAAACATCATCAAGTTCTTTTAGTACAGAGAAAACTACAGAACAAATTCTGAAGGTCTTAAATTGAGCAAAAATCCCACTATAGTCAAGAAATTTACTGATTATAAATCATAGATTTTGGCTCGCTATGACTGGTGCAAGACAAGACCTGTAGTATCATACAGTTAATGAAAATGTTATATGGATCACACACCATTTCCTACAATCACTAAGCCCATAAACACATAGGGAATGGGAAAAGGGAAGGGAGGCAAAAAAGGAATTTTAGGATTTTAACCATTATCTTAAGTGAGTGTCTAAGTGAAGCTGTATTTGATAAATGAAAATGTTACCTAAAAGTTTACAAGAAGAGCACATAGGACCGACCAATAAGACAGAAAAACCCCCCTCTATTTCCGTAGCTAATCCTAGAATGGTTTGGGTTCAAAGGGACCTTAAAGATGAACTAGTTTCTGTCCAAGGGCAGGATATCTTCCACTAAACCAGGTAGATCAGGGCCCAATCCAACCTGACTTTGAACCCAGGTATGGAACATCCACAACTTCTCTGGACAATCTGTTCCAGTGTCTCACCACCCTCGCAGTGAAGAATTTCTTCTTAATATCTAAATGGAATTCATTTCAATTCATATCTTCATTTTCAGATCAATCTGAAAAAACAGCAAGGATGCTGTATGCCTCATCCCGAGTACTAGATCAATACCTTGATACATTTCGGAGTAAGATGTTTTGTTACTTATTTCTATATCCTGCTATTTGTATGAAACTATGATTCTTGTAAGTCATATTTCAATGGGAAAAAAATGTTCTACTACTGATTTTTGCTGTTCTCATTTATGTGTGTAAATTGTTTCAAGAAAGACTCAAAGCCTTCTACACATTTCTGCAGGATGAGACTCTAAGATGCTTGACCACAGTGAGATGCCTCCAAGTAAGAAAGAACCTGAAACAGAGTAAAAAATCTTAACATTTAGCACTTGTTACTCTACGTAAGCCCCATGAAGATTTTTCCTAATCTGTTTCACTTGAAGTCACATTTCTTGTCCCTCACTGACTTTTATCTATTGCAAGATAATACATAGAGAAGATTAGATATTAGTGCAAATTTGCAACTGGAAAATATTTATCCTGAGAAGTTACCAAATAATTCAGGGGAAAGAAATTTTGAAGAAGGAAGGCTAATTAGGAATCTCATAAGTGTTACTGAAAAAAGAAGTTAGAAAAAAAAATATAGGTAGCTACTGTCCATGGTTTTGCAGTTCAGAAAGGTTAAATTGGAGATTTTTTAATTATTTATTTTCCAGGGAAATGCAGACATGCTGGAAAATGCAGAGAGAGAAAATGCTTTTAAGCCATTTTGAAGGAATGAAGAACAATCTATCAACCAAAAGGAATTGATTGTATGAACAGAGTGAGCCAAGATAAGGTTTTTCTAGTGGTGGTTATGTGAAAGGACATATACCTCCTGATGGCAGAAATCAAAACACCTTTGAAATAAATGTACTTTAGTATTCCACAGTATTAATTACAACCACTGCACCTGAAACGTTTACACATCTGCAGACACTTACCATCATTTTTTTTCATTTTTTAAACTGTAATGAGAAATATTTGACCATTATACACACTTGACATACTAAAATGACATTACATGTCCTAGGTGATATTTTAATAGGGAGGGGGGAAGAATTTGATGGTTTTAGGATCAGCATATCTACAATAAAATTATCAGGAATAACAAAAATACATCACAATAAGGAAGTTGGGGTAAACTTTAGAATTCTATTTAAAATATTATTTCCTCACCTAAATAAAAATAATTTCCAATTTTTGACATATGAGTAAAAAGTGAGAGAGCTAGGATCGTTTAGCAATGAGAAGAAAGATTCAGGGGAGAATGCATATTAGTCTCAGATGCAAGGCAGTACAGAAGATCGAGTGAGGCAATTTTCAATAGTAACCATTGAAAGTTAAAGAGACAACATAAAAGAAAGAAAATTGCTGTCCTATGTAACAAAACCGTTTTTTAACTTTTTTTTTCAGAGTTGAACACCAGAAGAACTTGTAAAGTCTTCATCCTTGCAAATGGGCTTGACCTCCAAAACGACTCGCTGTAGTTGATGCTGCTTCGTGCAAGGAGGTTGATCCCTTCCTACATCAATGAGTCTGTGCTTTTCTAACAACAGAATAAAATACTGAGGTTTCTTTAAAAATTATAGTAGCAAATTGAAAGTTATAGTACCTAATTATGTTTTGAATTTATATTTACCAGACAAAGTGCAATAGAAGTGTAGATATTTTAGCAAGAAGTGGATAAGTGGACAAATCCCAACAGCAAAGTTTGCTGTGTCTCTTTCCAAAATGACCAGCCTCACTCATTCTAAAGGAACTATGAAAGCAAGAATTATTTTGAATTTCTAGGTCTAACACATAGCAGAGCTACATCACCTTATAGTATGTCCAAAGCAATTCTAGTATATTTGATGGTGCTATTCAACACTATCTGCAATGGCTTTACCTTAGCTAAATGAAGAATATGACAAAGCATTGAGATGATCTAATATTCCTCTGTCCCATAAGGTCTCTTACAGCTTCCTACCTATTTTAAAGCATTGGCTGTTTACCATTTTGTATCTGAACTTCCCCAAGTTTATGTTGGATTCTTATTAAAAAGAGGTTGTTGATTAGCTAAGACAGCAACTGCCTCTTCATGATAAATATCTTGATAATTTTTCCATAAAAATGGAAATCCACTTTCATGTAAAAACAAATAAACAAAGGAAATGCCAACAGCATGATGCCTTCTAAATGGAAATGTTCACATCTTTTTGGTTTTATTGTCAAACTTCACAGAAGTGAAACGTAGATTGGTAGCTAGCAATTAATCACAATTTGTAGATGTTCAACACTGCAGAAAAATTATAGGTGGCTAAAATGTGCCAACATTTCTCTTTAAGAAACATTTACTTCTGTTAGATCCATGTAAATCCTGAGAGTGAAGTCTATCAAATGTAGACATTTTATGTCAACATAAAGATTTGGAGGGACCGATATTATTTCTGGTATCCCTAGCAAAATAAAAGGTAATTATAAAGAAGAAAATTAAACCCATCAAAATACTGGAGAATCATCAAAATCACAAGAAGAACATTCAGTTGCTTCCAAGAGAATGTTTCGTATTTGGATTAACACACACATTCCCACTGAGGATGAGCCTTCCCCAATATGTTTTAACATCTTACTTGACCTACATTTAAAACCAACATTGAAATACTAATATTCCCATGTTTGGAAATTAATAAAATTCTCCTAGAAGTTTCTAGTCCAATGTCCTTGAAAGCACTTTGATGATGAAGAAAGCAGTAACCAGCTGCTGCTTCACAGATGCTGAAAAAGCATGGAACAAATGATGCTGATTGTAATGATATGTTGCAAAAGCAATAGCAGTGGAGCACTTCTGTTGAAGACAGCCTTCCTGTTAAACAGAAGACCAAGCACAGACTCTTCCTCTTGTTCTGTATAATATGACTGCTACAGATTGCAATTCTCTTAAAAAGCCAACAGGGTTTCTGACTAAAATTGAAAAGAAATTAGAAGAAATCCAGCTAAGGGCCAAACAATATGAGCTGAGACTCCAGTGTTAGTGGAAATTATATAAAGCTTTCAGTTAGCTAGAAGGAAATGGGAATTGCAATCAGACAACATCAAAGTACAGATTTCTTAAATTTAAGTTAATTTACTGAAGTTATTTTATTTTCCTTAACTTTTGCTTGAGAGTTATTTCTACTGACAGCTACAAATCTTACTTACTTTCCTGTGATGTAAAAGATATATTGATTTTTCTTAAAACACGCAAGGATATTTGATTGCAAACTGGAGGTTTTCTGCTGCCCAGAAAATGCCAACATAAAAAAAAAAAAAACACCTTAGCAATAAACAAACATATAAAAACAAAACACCCACAACCAAAAAACCCACCATACCTAAAAACCCAAGAAAATAAAACCCCAGGTAAAAACAATATAAATAGTAATTAGGAATGAATTACACAAGATTTCAGTTTTCCAGTGAGAAAAAAACAGTGTTTCTACAGAGTGTTTGTTGGCACAGAATAAAAACATAATTTGACATGGTGTAGAATAAAGTCATGATAAAATCTTGGAGAAAATACAAGATGTTAGCCATCTTAGGAGAAACAGGTAATTGAATCTCTTTGCCAAATTTTATGCACTAGGAATTACTGACACTGATAATAACACTTAAAATCTTTTTAAAAAATCATTATTTACACTGAAGTAAGCTCCTTTGTGGAGTCTTTCAAAATTTATTACATTTCAGCAACAAAGGTACACTTGCAAAGAGCTACTACCATTGCTGCTGTATGCGACAGTTCTCTGAAGAAATATATAAATTGGGAATGGTGAATTGTTAGCAAACACAGATCTGACATTCTGTACAAAGGAAAACAAAGTTTTGGAATTGATTGAGTGGGTAGGTAAATAGTTTTATAGAAAAGAAATTCACATTCCTTGGCAAGAGATGATTACAAAGTTTGTACCATCTCTGAATAGTCAAGGGCCGTTGGCTAACCTAAAAGAAACACATTTAATAACAAAAAGGGAGGGTAAAAAGTGGTAATAAATGAACACTTATTTCAGACAAACTCAAAAATCAAGAATAAAAACATGTCACCAAAAGGCATGTAAATAATGTATCTGCCTATTGCACTTCTAGAACCCTAATACAAACTACAATTGGAATTTTTCATTTCTCAACATATATTTAATGCAGTTGATATTGCACAAACCTGAGGGAATCAGCTGCATGACTGAGCAACATCCTCACTGGGTCTATCCTTTTCACGGGAAATCAATCTGATAAGAGGGGAAGAGGAACATTTTCTGTCAAAAAAAACCCTGTTTTGAGACTAGTGACAAACCTGACAATAAGCTTATTGGAGTCCAAGATGCAGTTACTGTTGTAGTTGAATGCCAAATCAAGAAAAGAATTCTTCAACCTTGTTGTGACTGAGTTATGTCACAGCTGGGGCAGTTTCAATCTCTTAACACCTAATTCACGAGCTGATAACAGGTAAAGATCAGGGACCCTTTGGGGTGAAACTGTGCTGTTCATCCCTGAGAGAAATATCACATCTCTGTGCTGTCTGTGCTGGTTTTGGACAGGTCAATATTACATGAAACACCCAAAATTAGATCAGTTTTGGTGGGTCTGCAGGTATATTTCCATTATCACCACAGCCAAAGGTGCTACCAGACTTTATACAGATCTTGACAGGGGCAGGCAGAAACAGTGGCTTGATTTAAAATCTTCTAATTTTCTTCTGCCTCTTAGTTGTAAGGATTGTCCTTGGTCATCATATTGCACTAGATACTCTTTGATAGGTTCACTTGACCTTATATTCCTCTGCTCCTGGCAATCTTTTTCCATTTGCTGATTGTATATGAGATGCAATAAAACTTCAGTGACCTTAAATAATTTTGCTTCACTCAGGAAAATGCTTCCACCTTGGTAGCTACATATAGCCACCAGCTAAGGGCTCCAAAGCACGAGCTCCTTCTTGCTGACTTAGTTCACAGGGGGACTGCTTCCAAAATTCTAAAAGAAAAATAGCTGATTAAAAAAATGAACTCTGATTTTCAAGCCTGTTACCTACTGTCCATTATTGAATTGGCATTTCCATAGGATTCTCTCTTACATGTACTGTAACTGCAGAGCCTGCCTCCTGCCTGGGGACCCAAATCCCTATGCTGCCATCCAAAATCAGATCGTGCAGTAGAAGCAGGTGGCTCTCAGCAGAAACAAAGAATTACTCTGACAAAGTTCTACGCAGTAATTCTAAAACAGAAACTGTCAAAGGTAGTTTTTTTCCTTATTATAATATTCCTAATTTTAAAACGCTTTACATTATTTCCTCACCTTCAAGTTTGTTACTGTATTTTCATAAAAGCCAAGATTTCAATAAAAAAATTCATTCTTTTTATGTATATATATATATACACACATACACACACATGATTAATTCTTACTGCATCTGGAATTGTTTGCTGCTTTAATCAATTCTTTAAATTTTAAGACATTTGCTTAGCAAAGGTGAGTGGACAAGACAGACTTCTAATGCCTACATCCATAATTAAAAAAAAAAAAAAAGGAGGACATACTGAATCAGAATTATGAAATAATGCAGGAAACTAAATCTAGCAGTTGGGTCTACATTCTAACTAGAGTTATTTGAATTATTTGGCTAAATATATTATTTACTAATTGTCATAACTAAGCATTCATTTGGAAAAGAGATAATGTCTCTGGCACAAAAAATTCAAAATCTAAGACAATCCTTCCCCCACAATCTTTTTCAGTGTTTTTCCATCACACTGAAGTCCACATTACTGTAAGAAAACAAGTATATTATTCTAAGTACAAAATAGCCATACTCAGTGCAAATGTCAGCTCTTCTGACAAGCTCTTTGTTGTTAAACAGGAAAAAGTTTCGATCTCAACAAAAAAAAGGGGAAAGAAAACAACCCTTTTACTTTCAATTACCAAATTAAATAAATTTTTAATCATCATTAAATAAACAAAATGCTCATCTCTGTTGCCATCAAAATGCTACCACAGACAAATAAACTTTAGTGATAAGAAGCAAAAAAAATCCATGAAGAAAATTAGTTTTTTCACCCAGATCAAGTAGTCTCACAGTCATAAATCACATATAGAACTTAGAAAAAAACTGGTGTGGATTTTCTGTTTCAGCAGCTATTAATCTGAAAAACTCAGTATTTTAGGAATGCCTTTTTCTTTCTTAAACTTCTAGTAACTGTCTAGATTTTCGACAGTCATCCAAATTCAGCAGTACATAGCAGCAGCAAGTAGCTACAGAGACGTTAGTATCCTTTCTTGTGAAAGTAATACATTTAAAAGACATAGTAACCTCAGTAGAAGTAATTATTTATGCTTCCAAGTACTGTGAGTTTACTGAAGTTCCAAAGACATTTTTGAACTTTACTTGAGCACTTTTAAATGAGATTTGGAGCCTAGTTTTGATGCAGTCTAAGTTTAGTTTTAAGCAGCTCTGGCCTACCCAAGCTACACTGATCCAGGCTAATGCAGTAAAGATTGGGTTTCTGGGGGTTAGGTTACCATTTTTGTTTTCCTGTTTAACAAGTTAAAATTGTTCCTAAAATAAACCAGCACATAAGCATGTAAGACATGTAAGGATAGTATAACTTCTTGTGTTTTAAGTGTCTAGGCTAAGCTAAAATGGCTGACATATTCCTTATTTCATGCTCTATATGGCTGCAAGCACAAGAAATCTCCAGAAAAAAAAAGAACTAACCATGATAGTGTTATGAACACTGGGCAGAATAAGAGTTTGTGAAGTTTGGTGAAGAAAGGAGAGGTAAAAATTGGTGTGAGAGATATCCTCTCAGTTTGTCACAAGACATAAATTTGAAATATATTCATATGTAACAGCTTTCAGTAAACAAAACTCTAGGATGCAACTTTATCTAGACTCAAGATCCTGAACCAGCAGCGGCTAAATCAGGTTCACATCTCTTTATACTGAATATTCCCCATCTAGAAAAAAATCATAATATATGACGCTGTTGCATCAATTTCAGTCTAGGATAATCAAAACTTGTAACTTTGCCAAAAGAATTTATCTGTATTTGGCCAAAGTATTGTAACTTACTCAATTTACAGAAACGATATTTCCTTGGGATAGACCCTAATTTTTTTTGCTCCCTATAAATGAAATCACAGTCTCTTTCACTTCTTTACTTCCAAATTAATGCTTGCTTTCTATATTCCTATGTGACTATTCCTATGTGAAAAACTATATACATAGTGAATTCTAGGGAAAGATTTGTGCATATCAGAAAGCAACGGAAGTTACATTTCTCATATTCCCAGTTAAGCCTGAAAAAGCAAACAGTAAATCAGAAATGGAGGTATGCCTGGTATCCTTAAAAAGTTACCTTGTTACATAAAGGAGCTCGAGGTTAACTGAGAACTAACTTTATTTAACTGCCTGCCGATATTGTCAGCATGATCATACCAGTCCATTTAGCACATTAAAGCAACAGAAAATGGAAAAGTGACCTCTTACACAGCAGCAGTAGAGGCACTACTTTATCCTATTGACCATGGGAACACATAACTTCGACTGGCAACCCAACCCAGAAGCTGATGTGCATTTATCACCACCCTAAAGTCATATTCAAGGTACAGGGCTGAACTGTGAGGGGAAGGTCACAGTTCTGCTGCTTGTGCTGTGTCTGTTCAAGGACAGAGGAAAAATTTCAAAACTGAGTCAGTACCTTTTACCAGCACTAAATTCATGTTTGGAAAAACAAGACATAAAAAGGCAACTATCATAATATACTAAATGAGAGGCAGTACTCTAGGCCAACTATTATTATTTTTGCCTTCAGGCTGCGATTCTTTATGCCACTAAGCTCCTGGTGACTCACACCACCATATTGTACCAACAATGCTCTCAAAATGCAAATTGCTAATGACTTCTTTTAGCCCAATACAAACCTAGGAAACAAGTGCAATTCAACGCAGTATTTCCAGCAGTGCCATAAACATCTTTGCACATAAGTTTAAACTAATGACACTCAAAGTTTTATCTCATGCCTAAAGCTATTGTCATACTGAATAGCTGTGATATAATATTTGGAAAAGAGTAGCATTCTTGCATGTGGCACACTGCTTCACAGAGTGAACATATTTTTTATATACTTAAATGGGTATCAGTAGAACACTCCCTTTTCAAATATATTTCTATTACTTTTACAACTCTACCATTTTAAAGTACTTGCCTTATTGTGAGCAACCATTTCTGGGAAATCAGCCTGTACACTGATACCTGTTGAACTGGGAATAAACACGAGGAATTAAGAGATCTGTGTGCAGTTGTAGGACCATGATACTGTTATGCTCATGGACACATGGTATGATGGCTCATATCCACAGTGCTGAAACAGATAGAAACAGGCTATTTACAAAGGAGAAGCCATGAAGATGAGGCAGTGGAGATTTCACTTATGTGACAGAACACTTGGAATGTATGGAGGCAACTGAGAGCATTTAGGAGCAGCCCAGTGTGGGTGACATTACATTGGATGTCTGCTGTAAGCTACCTGGCAAGGAAAAACAATCACATGAGACCTTCTGCAGACAGCTAGAAGAGGAGCTCTGATAAGAGGAACTATTTTCACTCAGTGAAAAGTAAAAGATGTTCCAACAAAACTACACAGCTTGGAGATCACCTGACCCTTGGGCCACAGGTAGAAGACTAGCCTCACATGAATTTTGTGCCTTTTTCCCACTATTTTCAGAGCAGACAAGGTTAGGTAATACATTCAGTTTCTATTCAGATACAGTGTTAAAACCACAAGTACATTTCTCAGTGAATAATCTACAGGTGAATAAATTACTTAGGTCTAATGAGCACATGTAAAATATGCAGTGCAAATGAGGCCATGTCTCATCAGGTTTTGGAGACAGACAGATATAAACCTAAGAACTGAACAGGATGGTAGGTGCCAGAGAGAAGTACTTGTTCCCTAGCCTTCTGCTAAACAATAGTGGGTTTCTTTTCAAATCCATGTTAGATTAATATAATTTTTTTTAATACTACATGAATATAATTTTTTTGAGGGTAAAATCAAATGCCAGTGACAAGAACTACTATTCACCATCATTGTACTAAATTTCCCTGATTACATATGGAATCATTAAACTGGAATAGGAAAAGAGCTATTACAATGTTGCTAGCAATACCACTGTAGTATACTACCTGTCCCAGCTACAAAACAGCAGTTGATGCACAGATATACACTGACATTAAAAAACATTTTAGGAACCGATGGCAATAGAACAGTGTAATTTTCGTAACATGGAGTGTTAACACAGCACCACTGCTGCAAAATGCAGGAATTACTGGAGTTAACCACTGTTTCTACTGTTGACATGACTAAGTTAGAAATGAGGTTAAGTGCTTTGCCAATATAAATCAATTTACTTTTTATTCTCTAAACAGGATGATGCAAATGTGATTATTTAGTCTCATTTGCAGCAGTTCTTTGTTACCCCTTTCAGAAACAGTATTTCTGCTACTGAAGTTTCTCACTTTCAGAAGCATTTAGCACAAATACAGAATAAATTCTTAACAAAAATTATTTTTATGGCTGTATTTGTATGTATTTTACATAAAAGATCACACTATAGCAAGTGTTCTAGTTAAAATGCGATAATTGTGTGTCTGTGAATGCTTCAGATAGACCTTATTTTGATTCTTTTATTTAGTGGTTAACTAACACGTTTCACTTCTGAAAGTGACAAATGAATTCCATGAATAAATTACACAAATTCCAGTTACCTTATTTACCTCACCCAAGCCACTGTACACATCAGTGAAGTGAAGAATAAAAGAAATCATATGATTTACCTCAAAGCTTCTCTTATTATCTAAGTACAGGCCCAGCTCCTCTTTTAAACTTTGCCACTCACAGTTTGAACCCCTACTGCTGACTTACTCATTGCCTTATTAGTTTAGAAGGCATAGCTCTCCAAACTCAGAATATTTTCAAGGACTACAGATACATCATGTGGTAGACAAATGAACTTCAAAAGAATAAAATGTGTTCTGTAATTTCCTAGAATTTCTTCTTATGAAAATTATCCCCTCAAATCCCTTTTTAATCTATTTTAATTCATCATTTTAAAATTATCTTGGTATTTGTAACCTCTTTAACTTAAAAATAGGTAATGCATATATAGCCAACTATAAAACCCAGTGTTTCTTCGCTAACCTAAAACTAAAACAACCTAACTCATATTTTAACATTTTTGAAAATGAATCTGAAATATGATAGAATAATGGCAAATTACTAGAAATTACAAAAAACTAAAAAAACTTTTAGGACAGATACAGAAATTACTTAGAGAATTTTACAGGCTTTATTACACACACAGAAAAAAAACCTGCCCGAAATTATCAGGAAACCTTAAAATGACAATGCTTCTTATGAAAAATGCCATATTGGAGAGAACATCCTAATTCTAGGAATAAACAATACAGAAGCAGTGGAGCATGTTACACTAATGAAAAAATGACAATAGACATAAAGCAAGATTAGGCTGTAGAAGTGAAAGAATCGTTCTTAGCATCTGGAAACATAATTTTGTATGTTGTATGCCAGAAACAAAATCAAATGTAATACCTCTTGCATACCTACCTATGGTAAATGAAAAAACAGCAGATTTCTGGTTATTACTGTTAAAATTTAAAAATACAGCCTCTATTCTCTTCACTCCAAAGAGTTTTGTTTATATAAAAACAATCAAATACTGGGCTGCAGTTCACACTCTCAGATATGTTGTGCATGAATCTAACCACCTTTGCAGGTATTTCTTCTGTTCACAGGACACATTTTCCAGCAGGTGAATATGCAGCCAGTCATGCTGAAAGAGGATTGTCAGGCAGCTACCGTGCAGTTCAGCTTCTTGCTTTAGTGCAGCCATTGGGATACTTTGCTACCCAAATACAGGGAGTGCACAGACTGAAGAGGCTTGATTTCTCATTAGTGTTGTGAATATCAAGCACCACATGAAAAACTGCATAGCATGCAGTTTCATGCTGACCCAAGCTTTATATTGCCAAATAGAGAAAAAAAATAATTCTGCATTTACTTTTATCTTAGGTGTTAAAATTGATTTGCAAATTAGATGTCCTTCCAAACTGGAAAACCCACATGAACAGAAAATGCATAATTTACCATAGGTGTTTATATGAACCACTGAATAAACTTTGATTTATCTATCATATAAAGCATTCATATCTCACTTATTCCCAAAAGCACAGGGCCATGAAATTCCAGACTTATCTTGCATTTTCAAATTAATGTAAATTTGAAAAGAACCTTTCCTAGGTTCTGCAAACAGAATATCGTTAAAGACAATACAGTTCCAGCATTCTTGATTTTAATTTACAGACTAACCAGAAATATTAGGGAAGGGCACACCATTTAAAAGCAAGCTATGTTTATAAGAAAATACCACAGAAAAATGGAGGAGGACAATTTCTGTGAAGGTAAAGAAGAAAGGAGCCATGGTCCTCTTTGCACCTGCAAAAATAATGTTAGACATGCAGGTAACAAGGTACTATCAGTAAGTACCGAGAGGTTCTCTTAGCTCAGCATCCAGGGGTCCCATCAAGAAAGGATTTAGAGATGAACAGAAAAAAATTAGCAGTAATGAAAGGAACCACTCTTACTCAAAGAAAAATATATAAGCATTCTTCTGCAAATAGGACATAGCATATGATCAGCTTGAAAGGGAAAAAAGCTCCATTTACTCCAGTATAGCCTTTCCTCATCAGCAAGACCTACAAGCTTCTCTAAATCACAAACTAACCTTACAAAGTCCTGGCTTAATGCTTTCACTCACCACCAGCTGGCAGAAGTTTTCTTCTAGGCCTTCCCTTTGGAAGCCTCCAAGGACATGTGTTCTCCAGAGTAGTGAACATAACCCTTTCCTACAAACTAGAGTGCTCACATTTACAATCAACACTTACACACTTATCTGGTCTCTTACTCATCTTTCAGAAAAGCAGCCAGCTGTCTCCAAGATCCAGTATTGCCAGACACTCAAAGAGGATGCAATATAATAATTTATTACTGACCTTTGATTGCATTATCTACCATTGGACACCCTTTGTCAACACTAACGTGCTCAGCATTTGGGGATTCCAACAATTGCTATTATTAATTTCATAAACTATATTACACTTTTCCATGTGAATTTCCCCCCAAATACTCTGAATCTAGCCTGAGTTCTGTTCAGTCATATGCCAACATTTTCTTATTTTAACATGCAAGAGGATATATTTCATTGTCTGGCGAAGCTAGAACTGTCAGGGCAAAAAATGCGACTAATTTTTCAGTCCCAGTTTCATTTTTGAGAATACTCAAAGAAAACTAAAGTTACTATGTTTTTTATTATGTGTACTTGTACACAGATGGTTTTACTTTATTGAAGAGCTATTGCTGGTCAGTATGAGAAGTATTTTGTATTTATATGAATTTTCTACCTATGAGGTCTTTTGGACTACTACTAATTAAATATTCTGTTGGCTTTTTTGACCAAGGAATGGAAGAAAGATGCATTCAGACCTTTTAATTCTTAAAACAGTTGTTCTATAGCAGATGGTGTATAGGGAATGCATTCCATGACCCCACTTATATGTCATGGATTTGACATTTGTGAGACTCTAAGACTTCAGCCTACAACACATGAAATTTCTATATGATAGAGATCCCCTATGTTTGCAAATTATTGTAAATCTTGGCACATTCACACAGATTACAAAATACTGCATTTTCATTTGCAGACTTAATTCAACATTTATTGTGCTTTTCAAAATAAACCATGAAATACATCATCCACATAATTTCTTATATTTGTATTTTAAACTATAATTCTCAATTACTTTTAATATTAATAAACCCTACTATTTCTCTACCTTTTCACTATTCTGCTTCCATATCTGATGGCCAAATGCTACTGTTTCCTAGAACAGGTATATATCTAGGTCTAATTGTAAGTTTAACTTCAGTCATCTCTTCTGCTTGATAAAATGCTTACTGATTTGACAAGCTTCATCTCTAAATTATTATAAGAAGAAACAAGTTAGTGTTCAAAATTGGAAGGAAATGTTACTCTGCCTCTCTTCATAATTAAAACCAATGTTTCATTAAGCACTACAGCTCTCACAAAAATATGTAAAGTTAATGACAATACCTTGCAAAATGTAGAGCTTGATTATTTCTAATGAAAAATTATGTAAAGAACTGCAATTATGTCATCGGAAGCATGATTTTGCATAATCATCATGTGGAAAATACTGCAGGGATGATCTTATTCAATATAATCAATGTCACATGTAACTGTTCAGCTTTTGTACCCATTTTAGGATGCTGATGATAAACAATTTCCTTACCATTCTAGAAATGTTTGCCTGTTTATAAAAGAAAATTCAACAACAGGAAAAAATCTAGATGATTGCAATTGACACATTTTCATAATATATAAACACTGTTGGTTTTGGGGATTATCTATGACTTCATCTACAAAAATACTCAAGAGATTATGTAATCAGAAATAACAGTGCAAGGAGAGTACCAAAAAAGGACTAATATGTAATTGTGCTTAAGCAGCAACTTACTATCAAAGTATAGTAATCATAATGCTTAGAAACCTTTTTTTCTCTTTCAATTTACATATACAAGGAGGAGGCAAGTAAAACAGCTTGGCATCTAACCTGGACACTTTCATATCTTACTACAGTTCTTAACATTTTACACTCCACAACTTTGAGAACAAAATTATTCCATTTAGAGACAATATCAATATTATACATAAATCAGAAATGAAGTCAGATTCAGAAGTCAATTATGGCATATTCTTTGTACAAATCTGCCCAGAAGCATAGAACTATACTAGTTGAATTAAATTCTCTTTATTTTCTTCAATTTCTGTTTCTATTCATGTTCAATAACTCCACAGGATGTAAATAAATATGAACTTGTTGCACACTCATTAAACACAAAAAAAAAAAAAAAAAAAAAAAAAAAAAAAAAAAAAAGCTCTTCACCACTTTCCACCAATGAATATATGGCTAAATATGTGGCACTTCATCATTTCCCACTAACAAATATAATGTTTCCACAGTCAAAAGTCTTATGTTTTCTGGATTGTTCTATGGCTTTATTAAATATAGTAACATAAAATATATTAATGCAATTATATTGCAAAATAAACATCATGATAAATGTGTATTAATTAGAACCCACAAATACCAATACTGAGAAAAGTTCTTATTGGTTAAAACTGTTTGTGCAGAAACTGGTGATATTGCAAGACAGATTTTTTTTTTTTAGTTGCAAGACAGAGTACAAGTTTATCACTTTGGGTTAAAAATACTTCTGCAAAATGTTGAACTCAGACATTTATTCATTAAGTGCACTAGAATAATTTTCACTACAAAAGATCAGAAAGAAAATCAATTCATTCTGATCGCTTACAGATAATGTTATTAAACTTGTTTCTACTCACTTTTACACCCTGAAGAAAGTGTTCGTTGAATATTACTAATTATTTGCTAGATGAACTAATAAATCGGGTAGATAATGCAGGTTATATCTGCTGAAATAGGAGATATAAGTGAAAGTTAAACTAATGGCATACCAATATTTAGGAAAATTGAAATTTAGCAAACATATTCCCCTGTGGTGTAAAAGTAAATTCAGCAATTCAGGATCCTTCTTCTCTCCAGGACTATCACAAGTGTTTGTCCCAGGCAGAATCCTTAACCAGAGCAAAGTTCATTCCTCTGAAATTCAAAGTTGTGATCTTATCTGCCCCGTTCTTTTCTTCCAGGGTCCTGAACACCATCATTTTATGGTCACTGCAGACAAACCTAAGACAACCTTCATGCCCAGTTCCTAATTACTGGCACCAAGTCCATTAGAGTGCTTTGCCTCATCGGGCCTTAAGTCAACCTGTGTCAAGATGTCATCATCAGTGCACTCCAGATGTCTCCTGGAATGTGTGTGACTTGCTTGGTTGTCCTTGCAGTACAAAGGAGTTTATGGATTTTATCATAAAATCCCATCATAAAACCTGATTGTTCCTTGCCAGAAATGTCCTAACATGTCTATTTAAAAGCAATGCTTGCAATTATAGATGGCAACCCTTAACCAACAGGTAGTGGTCACCAAACTTAATCACAACTGCATATTAGTACCATCTTACAAATTGTAAACTAGCTCAACTGAATCCAATTTCAGTAATTCAGAAAAGTAGCTAACAGCTGAATATTCAATAAACACTAATATTTATGAATTCACAATATGAAATTATAAGTAGCTCAGGTTTACACATATTTTTACTTTGTCATGGGTAAGCAATGGGTAAATGTAATCTCTTGCCTCACATTTTTGTCAAGAAAAACATTTGTCAAAAACATACATGAGATTTCAAGATTATACCTACATAATTAAGACAGTGGTGGGATGTTTTCTTCCCCTCAATAGTCCCATTACTTTGAAGTAATCAGCTCTTTGAAGAGCTGATTTCCAGTGTCATACTGTAAACAAGGATTCAATGCATGGTAAGGAACATTCAGATCTAAGTACAACGACACTGTCCAATCACAATAGATCCAGAAAGGATTACTATCCATGCAAAGTCACAGTAAGACTTCTGGCTGAAGCTGTAATCCTTGTTGGCTCTATTCTTTGCATACATGTAGCACTTCCGTTTACAAAAATCATGATCTCGCACAGAACTATCATAAGTACTCAGCTGCCACACACCAGTAAGTAGAGCATAAAGGGCAGGAACCCTTGCTCACTTTGCTCACTTAAAAATAACTTACAACTCAATGTCCACAGCAGGCTGTGCCAGCAGAAATGAAAACCGAGTATGATATGAGAAGTGTGCTGATAACACCTCAGAGGATCAGACATGCTGTCGGCAAATGATTATTCTTTGAACATGAGTCATTGTGGATGCAACGATGAATGGCAGACAGCATGCTCCAAATTGGTGAGATAGAATAATTTCAGCTGCAAATAATACTTCTAACCAAAACCTGGCTACTAAATCAATGACCAAGTTGAATTCATAAAGTGTGGCAAAGGTCATTGCAGCAGTACATTTATTAAAGAAGGTAGTTCTTGTTGATTCCTTTTGGGAAAATGACACTTAATTTCAAAATATGAGGCATGTAAAACAAGTGCTGAACATAGAGATATCCTAAGCTAGCCATTTTAATTTTTTGCTTGTAAATAACTGACTCTTATAAAATACAAAACTCTGGCTAAGCTAAACCTTTCATGATGCTATATCAACACAAATGATGATTAATATCTCATTGACAGCAGTGCTATCTTTCATAAAAGACAGCTCTGATTAAAACAGCACTATATCATAGCTAGAATAAGATGATTTAAAGCAAGTTGGCTTTGCTTCTAATTAAATAACATCTGGTGTAATTCTTTACCTTGTGGCATTGTTCTTTGTAGACCTTGATGCTCGTCTGTCCAGTGGACTGCTGCCTTGGCTAACAGTCTTGGCGCCAGTGTATATAGACTTGTTCAAAGCCTGAAGAAAGCACTGGGTAACAACAATCCACCCATCTGAATTGTCAACACTAAAGAAGCAGACATCTGCCAGAGTAATTTGGCTGACTCCGACAGGCCCTCATTTATGGGAATTACCAAGCATGCTGGCATAGAGGGACGTGGTAGGTCCAGAAATATAGTTGATTTCTCCTGGACAGCTTCCATCAGACTTGCATCCAGTGTGACTGCCATTCTGTGCAGGAACTCCTGAGAGCTTTTATAAGTATCTGGCTGTACTTCTGAGTATCAATGGTAGCATAGTCTCTTCTACAGACAAAGGTAATACACAGTGGAAACCGTATAATTAACAACCTGCAATTTCTATTCCTCAGAGTCTGTGAGACAGATGTTTCAATCATACACAAAGTTCACATACTTGGAATGAAAAAGACCTGACTGGAATTGATATAACAGAAGCAGGTACAATTTGGTTAGATTGCTGGCATAGATAATAAAGAAAATACATTCAAGGATACAAGAGTCACTAAATCATAACGTCACTCCTAGTCCTTGGATAACAACCACAAGCATTGCAATAATTAAGAGAACACATATTGTAACATTCTGTATGCCATTGTGCTAATACCATATGAATGGCAGGAGTAGCATCACAGAATGGTTTGGGTGGGAAAGGACCTTAAAGATTATCTGGTTCCAGCCCCTTGTTGCCAGAGTAAATAGTAGAACACCCAAAATCACAGACTGGTATGGCAAACCAGAGAGAGAATACCTGGTAGGTCCTTTGTAGGTTTTAAATTTTACTTCACAATAACAGAGTTAAAAGATAACATTCTTTTTCCAGAATGCATGAGGAGAAACCCAGACCCACACTTTAGGTATGTGGCTCAGCTTACCATGTGAAAACTATACTAGAGCTTTTCTGTGTGTAAACACTTCTGACTTCTGTATTTATTTAAAGAATAACTTAAAAATAGGGGATCTCAAAAATGTACTTGACATCCAAAAGAGTGTAAAAATATTTCACAGACTCATAATGCAACATTTTTGTTCCATAACTACCAAGATTCCAAACAAATGAGGCTTATGCTCTGTCATAAGAAAAAAGCATTAGTAGAAACTAATTCCGATGAAAATGCAATTGTGTTTAAAAGAGACTGAAACGTAAAAAATAAAACTAAAACAAAAACCAACCAACCAGCCAAAAAAACTAAATAAAAATTGACATTATTGGTAAAAAACCCCAGGTGACAAACAGTAAATTATTTGGATTTGATGAAGTGCCAATTTACTGAATGCTTGCTCTGCTAAAAGGAAATTGTGTAGAGTTGGATTCATTCTTCCATCTCCACAGGAGCAGCATCTTATGCAAATTGACTCAGAGGATCCAGCTCAGTAAGAGAACCTGGACTGACATGTGTAGGACACAACTACATCATCAATAGGATTCAGGGATAATATGGACAACATTGATAACGACATTCCTTTACCTTACCCAGACCCCTTTCACATAACAGCGAAGAGCAGAACTGCTGCGCCTCTCAACTGCCAGCTGTGCTCAGTCTTACAATCATTGTGTACCAGCAAAGAGCATTCATTGCCCTTTATGGGGCTTAACCCACCAGTGGTTCCAGCACCATTGGTAAAGAACTGTCAAGAATCAATATTCCTAAAAAGGTTCTTCTGCCTTCATGTTAGTTATGAAAAACAAATGACTCATCTCAGCACTATCAAAACCCTATGAACAGTAAATAGTGAAGAGTAGAAATCACAGGAATTTTTGCAGGCTTGCACGAGATAGCCAGGTTCAAATCACAGACATCCTGTGCTCAAATGAAGCTCAAAATTGCAGTTGCACCTTTTGCTTTTTCCTCTATTTTTTCTTGGCTGAAATCCTCTCATCTACCTGCAAAGCAAAGGGGTCAGTTCTTTCTTATCCTCTTTATTGGTCCCACAAGGAAGTTCCTGCTGTTGGTCAGTTACAGAATAATTCATTGTGCCTTGTCCACAACAAATGGTCTTTTCTTATAAATGCAGATTTTTACATGAAAACAGAACATTTCACTATCACCAGTGTTTTTTTCTTAATTAAGAAGCTACTATGGCTTGAGGAATCTCCGTTGCTCTCTTCCCCTTTCCACTTCATTGATTAATTGGGCATCCTTAATAGACTTACATATGGACTGTTTCAGAAGAGCAAACTTAGATGTTGAGGGGGGAGATTCACTGTTTAAAAACAAATTAACGTAAATGTATCAGTTAATTCTAAACATAGTGTATTGAAAAATTATTCCTACAATAGACCATTTTATATAATAGAAATAATTCTAAAAAAGGACAGACACAGTGCCCAATACACTTATCACTAACTTTTCTAGAAGAAACTATGCATAAGTTGTTCTCATCTGCTGCTGCACAATTCCTTAAGAGATATTTGCATTTTTATGCACTTCCTCCAAACAAAATTCTGAAATGTCTTTCAAAACAAACAGCAGAAAGTATTTTAAATTCTTCCCATCTGTGAAATTAATTTGTAACATAAATAAATGTAACATTTCATTATATAACTACACTGACTTTAATTCAACAGAGAACTAAAAGGGATAGCCTGGATCTTGGGCAGAAATGTGGTAAAAGTCATCTAGTTTGTGGGGTTTCACCCCCACCCTTTTCTTGTACATTCTCCTGATGTATTTATAGAGGATGCCTTTTAAGTTCTCCAAATATTCAGACCTGTGCTCCTGCACAAGTCCAGAGCGGTCCTGTTATATGCAGTTTTGTGCCTATTTCATGCCAAATCAATTTACTGAGTCCAGGTGACTACCAGTTCAGCAGGACGAACAACAAAACAGTGCTTGGCAAGAGTCTTAATTTCCTACACTCAGTAGTGAAGTATGCTAATTACCTCTTATCTGCCTTGTGAACACGCTCTTCCCGCTCGCACAGACAATCTACACTAACACCTGCTTGTTGGGTTTGGTGAGAGGGGCTTGGAACTGAAACACTGAGGTATTTAGACAGATAGACACAAGAAGACATCAGTATTTCCACAACTCAGACTGAAAGTCAGCTGTTTGTATAACATGTACAAGATCCCAACTCAAAACAAACGAGCCCAAACCACCTTTTAAAATCAGAAGTAGTAAGCCATTGGGCACATTAACACTGACCAAATATTTTTGTGCTATTTTAAGATTGACAAAAATAATTTATTAAGGTTGCTTAAAGAGTTTCTCTTGGATTATGAAGTTTTTCAATTCTGATAATAGAAAATAATTGACTTTATACAATACATACCTGCTTTATTTATTCTTCAGTCAGCACTAGGCATTAGGTTCAATCATTTGTACACGGCATTACAGTAGTTACAAGACCAAATGAACTATTACAATTGTTTTGTAACCCATTCCTAGAAAAATTCAAAATGAGTACAGAGAAATTCCAGTCATGTTATCACCTAGTTTTAATTTACTTACATATACCACATGAGATTTCAGATCTTAAGAATTCATATTTTGTTGTAACTAGATGCAAAGTAGAAGCAAAAATTTCTCAAAATAATTGTTATTGTTCTTAAAGCTCTACTGGGTTAATATATACTATTTAAGAATTTTTAAAAATCCCAAATAATAGTAAAACATAGAAGCTGATGCTTTAAAACATTTTACATTTTTACTAAAATTGAAAGTAGGATGAACAAATAAAGGTGTAGACATCAGAGTACTAGGATTCTCAAAGGCATTATGAAGAGCTGTACACAACACACACATTGCAAATCTGCAGGTGTACAAATTTTTTATGTCTATTCAGAGCAGTTGATAAGTCACTGAATTTACAGACATGTGCTCTGGATTTCTAAGCCTAATTAGAAGTTTCTACTCATTATCACTAGAATCACCTTAGATCTTCAATAAACCTTAAAAATTAATTCAAGAACTAACTTCAAGAAACAGTAGAATATCCTGGGGCAAGTACTATAAGTTGGCCCTGACTTCATATTCTTTCACAGACATCAGCTTGTGTCTCATAGTAGACAACTAGACAGATGTTGTAGATGGACTTTTTGAATGATCCAGGTGAGTTGTACTCACTGTAGCTATGCTTTTTATTAGATGACAGAAGCATTTGAAAGTGAGCCCCATGTGAGATGCTGCACACCTGTGTGTGCTGGAGCTTCAGAGGAGCAGAAGCTCCTGTCACCTACCCAGTTACTGGGTTGATAGCTTGTTCTCCAACTCTTAATTGGTAGACCAACATATAAAAAAAGAACAGCTTGCTGCCAACACAGCTCCAAAGCACTCCTCCTGTTCTGCCAAGGCTGAGCTAAATGAAAAGTACCCGCATGCAACAGAGCATACATGGTTTTTGCTTTATTAATTTGTACAGAATCAAACTACAAATACTTAATGTGAGGGGAAAAACACAAATTAGCAAAGAGCAATTACATGAGAAGTATTAAACCATGTACAATCAACTCTCAAATTTGTCTCCTCTGTAGCCAGGCAATTAAAGTCAAAGGGAAGAAAACACTTCAATAGCCCAAAGGCAGGTACAGGCTCTACAGCAAGGAAATGACAACAATGAGAAGCAATAATTCTGTTTGTGAGAGATCCTTTGCCCAGAAAGGATTAAATGCACTTTCCTCTTTTGGAGAAAAACAAGGTACACCAAAAACGTTTCTTAGCCAAAATCCGCTTAGTCCGACATGACATATTTTCCTATGAAACATCTTACCCAGAAGTTACTTTGGCAAGGCAGGTGCTCTTCCAGGAAGTGGCCAATTTCCTAGTGCTTTGCCTTGAATAGCAGAATGTTTGGTTCCCTGCACTAAGCTAAAGGACAAAACATGATGTACTAGCTAAGAAGCACACAGCCACAGAAGTGTGGTTTGTATCACTGACATTAAGATATTAGCTAAATTTCAGCTGGCCCTATTTGCTTTCCAGATAAGGCAGAAAACCCCAAACTAAACAAAAACAGCAAACAACTACTAAAAAACCAGACCCACACAACAAGAACAAAACAGCAGCGTGCAGAAACTTCTACATTTCATTTCACAGAGTAATAGAGACATTTCAAAGACATTTTAAATGAAAAACTGAAGTTTACTTTGACTTTTATATTTGTAGCAGAGAAAGGTCCACTTTCAGTAAGAAAATACAGTTAATTAGGTACTAATAAACATTTCTAGCCATTAACTCTGTATAATGCAACCAAACATAATAGACATCAAAATACAAATTAATTATTTCAGATTTAACATGGTAGCAGTCTAAGCTATCATCAGATTTCAAGAATTTCAGCTCTTTAGTAAATTGAGTTTTGATCAAAAGCTATGATGCATCAGACCTTTACAACAGCCCTGCTTACTTATGTAGATTAGTTTCTCTTCTTAAATTGCCTTAGCCAGAGGTAAGGCTTTATAAACAACACAAATGAACATCACTTTTTCTGTGAACTTTGTTATACTGATCCATCAAAAGGAACTAATCTGTTTTAAAAAAGAAACAAATTAGGCATGACAAAGAGATGTTTTAGTTCTAAACAGGTGGGATTAGAAGGATTATAGAAAAGGTTGCTCCTTATTATGAATCATTTTAGAAGAATGAATTCATCAGCCATTGAAGTAGTTTCCATTCAACCTGTAAAATATATAAAGTGTGCCATTCCAGAAATGGAAAACAATTATTTACCACTGGAATATCTTTCTTAGAATTTGAGAACTGCTGAACCTCTATGCAAGTGTTAAATAACTAAAAAATGTGCATCTCATCATATATCCTAATTCTCTCTCTTTTTTCTCAAGGTTTTCTACTTTCAGTTTCAAAATCTCTGCAAGAGGTAGAAGATGAAAATATGTTGCTAGCTACATTAAATCTTGGAAAAACTCTACAAAATGGAGACAAAACTATGAACAGGGGAGCTATACCTTTGCTGAAGCACTACAAGACTGAAGACAGCAGTGTTTTCAATGATAAGAATGCGGGAAACATGAAGTTTTTGGTAAGTTCAGTTTTAACTTTTTACTTAATTGTAAAACTGAAATTTATTGATACACCTTTAGAAAACAAGTACAACAATTTAATCAATAACCAGGTAAACATACAAAAATATCAGTTAAACATAACATAGCCAAGAAAAAAATTCAACTCTATAAATCTAATGCCAAGTTTCTAAGTGTGTAACTTGCAGAGTTGAATGAAATCTGATTTTCAGATAGTAGCCAAAACCTGGAGGATATGGTGGGTGGGGGGGGGGGAGGAAGAAACCTATACTTATATTTGTTGCATGTCCCTATATGTAGCAACAGGTTTTTAACTTTGCCAAATGTGAGACTCATTATTTAATTATGTCCATTAAACCATTTTGGCCAAAGATGTCATGCAAGTCATTACTTTTAAGGTATGATTTTGAAAGACAGAATAACTGCACCGTTCAACTATAAAGTACAAAATATGAACACAACTGACTTTAAATAAAGAGAAACTTCTTGTCTTCCCTCAAAACAGGACAGAGGCTCCAGACATGATTTCTTCAATCACATTATGCCAATCAACTTAAGTAGAAAGCAACTACCTTATCCTGCACTGAAGGGAGCCATGGCTTTTCCAGCTGACACTGAAATTCAAAATATTGACTCAATACAGGAAAGAGAGATCACAGATGAAAATTCAGCTAAATACCCTATAGGAAGAAGAGATTTTGACAGTAAATATATTTTACTTTTACACCAAAAATTATTTCATTCTGGTAAAGTACACAGCAGTGTCAATATAGCAATTTGGTAAAGGTTAATTTAGAGACTCCATGACTGTTATGATTTGGTGCACAGGGGAGGGAGCATTTATTAAATTACTATTTCCAGAATCTATAAGATTTCTGGTTCTTTCATGATTTAAACTTTCAGGCTCTTTTTTTTTTCTCTTGTAGTCCTCAGGTGTATGCTGGGAAGAGTCTATCGACCTTGTTGGCAAGTGTGAAAACTACTCATCTCCACCACCTTCTTCGAAGATTAAACATTTTGTTCTGAATTTAATGTAATTGGAAGGTACTGAGTGTTAGTTTAGCTGTACATATGCATCCAAAAATAATTTCCCATTGCATTGTAGAGAGATACATAATTCATTACCAAAATAACAGTGTATTTATTAACAATGTACTGTTATTAAAAAATAAAATACTTCAGCATAATCCAGACTTGTAGTAGTTGTCTAATATACACAAGCCACTTTCAATTATTTATATATGAAAGAAAGTAATGAATTTCACCTGTTTTCTTGCAAAATTTTATAACTTTCAACATATCTTGTATGTGAAAAAAACAAAACCAACTTAGAGTTGAAAAAATTGAGTTAGTTTTGCCTGACCAGCAATCAGCTTATTCTTACTTGCTGTTTTAGTCTGTTTTCTTTTTCCACCAATTTTGCTGTCCAATTCCTTCTTAGAGCTGTTTGAAGTCTTAAGTCTTTTGGTATTTTTTTGCAAAGATGGTTCACTTTCCTTGTCACAGATTATTTTGTCGTTATTCAAATCCATCTGTTCATTCTCGGAGTTCTTGTTTCTTGGCTGACAACTCAGCTTTCCCATTTCTGTACAACTTCTAGTCTGGTGAACACTTTCATAAATAGTTCCAAGCCCTGGTACATCAAGACATGAATTTGTACCTTCTGTCATGTAAGAAAATCAAAAACATATGTGAGGAAATAAAAAGTTACCTGAGAACATACATCCTTTTTCTATAAGGACTGCCATGGGGTTTTTTTTAATCAAAACTAATGTAATAAAGCTATGCTGGACATTGTTATTACGTTTGTTATGTGTTTGTAAGTGCATTGCCAATTTAAAATTACATTGCTCAGAAATATGTGATAACTCACTTAGGGAAGTGGATTTATAACTTTGAGATATTGGGAGAGAGGGTTAAAGGGCATAGAAATTTTATATATTATATAGTTTTTAGTGCAGTAAAACAAATTTTCCCACCTTTTGATGGCAAAAATATAAATTTCACTTGGCTTGCTTTTGTAGAATAAGAACAAATATGTCATACATGCAACATATATCACTTTTTTACCTCAAGATAGAATCAGCACGTTTTTCCAATACTTATATTTTCAAAGCATTGGCACTACAATTTTATTGCAAAAAGATTTAACTGGCATATGAGACATTGAGAACCATGAGACATTTCTGATCTTTTTCTTGAAAACACTTGTTTTGAGTTCTACTGAAGGCTTTTTGGATAGCACTGAAAGTATTACCCGTCACATTCATTTATTCAATCCTACCACAGCTTACCTGTATGCTTTCCAGCTTTTAACTGTTGATTTGGTACAGGATGTTTGCAGGTTGGAATTGCATGGGAATGCTGACCACTCATTTGACTCAAATCATTTTTGTATGTACAGGCAAACTGGGATTTGATTGAAGATTGCTTCATCTGCAAATACCAATCTACTATTAGCTTATATTATTTACAAAAGTGAAAGACAACACCTGCAAGACTTGTATAATAATGAGTTTTCCCATTCTTTTCACATAAAATACCAGAAAAATGGATATGCTCAGATTAAAAAAGAAATTAGATATTAATTTAAAAAGCATAAGGGCTTTCAAGAATAATCATTTATTATTCTATAAAAGTACTAAAATAATACAAAAATCTTTTTTTTAATCTCTTTTAGAAAGGTACACCATAACTCTTAGAGCTTCAAATTAGAGTTTTCTGTCTTAAATTAGCCTAGTCTTCTGATAGACTCCACTGTTTTGAGTAGATGTGGTAGCTACTACAGTCAATTTTCATACTTCTGCAGCTCATCATCTATACTTATATCTGCAAGGGGAATTTCAAGTACTATTTCAGATTTCCCATTTACTCACAAAACCAAGCCATTTTACCATTCAATCCCAATGTCTAACTCCACATTTGCCAAAACATACTCATTTAGTTCAAGTCACAGGTAAAACTTCCTCAGCTTATTCTTAAGTTACAGCTTCACATCAATTGAGAATTTCAGGTCAAGCTTTGTACTTTCTGTACAATTGATCATGAATGCCATTGGCTCTGCAAGACAAATTCTGCTCTCACTTCCATTTGAAAGTGCACTGGATTATACAAATTATATTGAAATATGTAGCACAGAGCCGATAACTACAGTCCATCTGGATTCTTAGCTAATAATTCTATCACAACAGCATGGGCAAACTTAAATCAATTTGAGCTGAACAAATGCTACAGTAAAAACATCAGAGAAAAGAACAAGCAATAAACACTGTTACAAAATAAATATTAGTACATAAATAGATAGCAGGAGATGTTTGATGTATAAGAAGTTTAAAGCCACTTTTCTGATTAAAAGGTTTGCATTATGCAAGTCTACTTTTCTTCTTAGAACAAGATTAAACCTTAAAGTTCAGATTTGACCCTTAGAGATATAATTATCTTCTAACTGAAATTCTCAGATTTAGACAGAAGGAAAGAGAATAACGTTCCCAGAAACCTCCTTTCACAGAGGACTTCATCCACAAAATTCAGTCACAATCAATGCCACTTTGATCACATTTTGCTTTCATTCATACAGGGTAACAGACTCGAGCTTATCACTGAGATGCAACCTAGATATCTCTTCATGGTACTGCTCTTGGCCAAGTGAATTCACTGAGTATTTGGAAAAAAATACCTCATTCATTTACAGAAACACAGTTGTTCTTTCTGGTTTAATACACCTGGACATACATAGGTTTACTTTAATCCTCAGTATTCCCTTCAAGAGTCAAAAAGACCAAGTTTTCCCTGTTGTCTATTACTCCCAAATGGCAATTTATTTGGGCCAGATAACAGACTGGGCAAACTAGCCAGCCTGACTCTCAACAACTCAAATCTCTTTCTAGTATTAATCTACTTTGTATTTTAAAACATTTACCACAAAATAAGACTACATACAAAGACATTTACATGGTTTGTATGCCTCAAGATTATGCCTCAGTTCACTGACTCTAAGCATAATTATAGAATATGCTGCATTGGAAGAGACCCACAAGGACCATCAAGTTCTACTCCTGGCCCTGCACAGGACAGCCCAAGAATCACACCACGTGCCAGACAGCATTGTCCAGATTGTCTAAATACTTCTTGAATTCTGTCAGGCTTGGTAGTGTGACAATTGCCCTGGGGAGCCTGTTCCAGCACCCAGTAACATTCAGGTGAACACCTTTTTTCTAATATCCAACCTAGCCCCCTCAAAAAGCTTCATGCCATTCCCTTGTGTCCTATTTCTGGTCACTTGAGAGAATAGATCAGAGTCTGCACCTCCTCTTTCCCTTGTAAGGAAGCTGTAGACTGCATATGTCATAATACTCTTTCCACAGTGTTTTGAAGGATAGAGCAGCTGTCTAGTTTAAATTTAGTAAACATCATATTGTACAATTACAATATTAAGAAGACAAGGGGCTTGTATTTCCTTTAAGCTTCAGGTTACTGTAATATTAATGGAAAATATTTTCCAGTATTTGATATGTTTCCAAAAAAATTCATCTTAATCCTTTACAAATCCCTCAATGATCAATTATTATTCAGTAAATGACACACATCAAAAATTATTCAACAATAACTTGAACAGCTTTCTATCACATTCACATTACAAGAGGCAAATAAGCTACAATTTTGCAAAGTTGATGAATCTATAATAAATACAGCATGAAGAATAAAAAATTTGAGCAAGAAAGCCTGATAGTTACCATTCTATAACCAACAATAAATGAAGTTATTTTTTATAAACAACAGTGTTTCTTTTTACCACTCCCATCTGACATTGCACTAATTTAGTTTGTAGGGAAAGAATATGTGGAGCCGAAGGACAAAAGTCAACCTCAAATACTGAAAAGCTCACAACACAAACCCATCTGTGTTTCAACTTCACTGAAGCTTGAAATATGTCTATTGCATCACATACCACTCAGGCATTTCCAAACAGTACACAAAGCTCTACCAAATCAGACTCTGAATGCTAGAACTAATCTAGAGGGTGTATATATAATGTAAGACAATTTGTTGAAGCAGTCAAACTTTTCAACTAGTCTAGGAACGTATACTCACTAGTATAAAGAACTATATTACAGTTCTGTACAGGACTGTATTGCCCTGGGTGAAGTAGCAATAAGCAAATTTTAACAGCCTGAAGGGAGCACAAAGGAGCACATGTCTAGCGCTGAAGTAGAAAGTAGATCTCCACTGGAATGTTTTTAAGAAGAAAGATTAACCTGAAATTTACTTGAAACACACAATGAAGCCTGTCAACAGCTTGAAAAAGCTCTTAGAAAAAAAGCCCTTAGAGTCCTTTTACATTAAATTCCTTAAAATTCACTGCTTTAAGGACACCACTCCAATGACCCACAGTTCTGGGAGAGAAAAAATGTTGGGAGATCAGTTTGCTAAATGAGTAGCAGCACACAAATGGAACACAATGAACTCAGCCTTACTATTCCTTCCCTTCACAAGCAAGTCAGATGTTGCTCTTGTCCCCATACAAAGAAAGAAATTCTGTTGCATTTCAGAAAAAAAAGGTTCACTGTTAGCACTCTTCAGCTGGGAGAAAGCAGGATAGAACTTCCAACTGTTTCAGCACAAGTAGGTTGATTAGAAGTCCTAAAAAGCAGATAAAGTACATTCTCCCACCTTGACATCTGTATCTAGAGAAATGTTTCAGTTGTTCAAGATGCCCATATAAAACATTCACTTTTATGTGAAATATTAATGGTGCATGCTCTATTTATTTCTAAAAGTTAGATTATAATCTGTTCCAGATCCCCTTCCAGCATCTGCATACAGACAGTACTGCCAATATTTAGTCACTAAGAATGTTGAGATTTGGTTTTTATACACTGGAATGGCATAATAGAATTTGAAAACCTACATCAGTAACAACAAACACATGTTTTTATTTTCTAGCCAAACAACTAGAGTACTATTTGGAAGAGAAAAAGAGATAAAAAGAAAATAATTTTTCTCCATCCTTACCCTTGTCCTTTGAGAAAAAAAATATTCAAGGTAAGTTGAAAGAGGAAGTTGAAAAAGAGAAAGGAGTACAAAGGGAAGAGTAAAAAACCAGTAAATTATACCTTTGCCAAACCAAGGCAGGTTACTTAAAAAATATCCTGGGATAGCTCAGGGAGTAGCAAGATTTTATTGTATTGAAACTATATTTTTTATTATTTTTAAGCATAATATTGTACCAGCCTTTTGCTATTCCAAAATAACCTGCTACTGTTTTGAGAAACATAAACTTCAAATCACCTCATTATTGGCTTTCAAACAAAACTCACAGCTATGGATACTAAACAAAGTAATTTATGGTTCTTGTAGAAACAAAAGTAGTGTTTTCTACACAAATGTGGTTTATCAACTGACACCAAGTCTTTCCTCAGATTTTGTGCTGAACATATAACCTTTTGATTCCCTTCTCTTATCTCCTCTGCTAAACTACTAGTCAACTTTAGAGTTCTCCATAATTAGATCCCACTTAGGAAATAAATATTTTTTGCAACAATAGATGAGACTACTACCTGAAAAAGACTATTTTCTCTATTACTATGACTCTTCTGTTCACAATTGCAGTAAGCATACAAGAAAACTCCTGATAACTTCCTGCTGATAGCTTTCCAAGTCACAGTTTATTTGTACTTGAATCACAAATAGGCAAACCAATTCTCTCAAGTAACAGCATTTAGAGAACTAAGCAATGAGAAATAACAGCAGTGCATGAAGCTAGATATTAAGTCATTTTATAGAGACATGAAAAAGTCACATAAGAAAGGCAGACCAGGATTTTTGCTTTGTGGAGTTCTTTACTTGGAAGAATTTTGATACACAGTAAAATTACAATGAACTTCAAGCATGCCAAGATTTGTTAGAGTTGTTAAGCGAAAAATTCTTCTTAAAACTAGAACTGCAGCTATGTTCCCAACTGGAGGGAAATAGTGCCTCATATAGGAAAGATTTTCTTAATGTAACCGGAGACAAAAACAAACCAAACTACTGAAAGTCCTTGCAGCTGTTTCAGGGTAAGTCTGTTAACAATGCAGCAGGATTTCTAAAACAATATACCAAAAAGCCAAAACAATCTTAGCTTTACAAAAAAAGATCTGTTAAACTCTCATATATTGCATGCTTACAGCCCAATAATTTTGGTTCTTCCCTTCGTAACTCCTAAAGTTCTCAGTTTCACTCAATCCCATCAACTCAGGAACAGTATTTTACCCACACCTTGAAAACCTCCTTAATATTTTGCAGTGCAGAACAAAGACTAAAATCTTGTTATGCAACATTTTTGTTGTCCTAAGTTGCTCCTCAGCCTAAACAAAGGAGTTTATTGTAACAGCCTGCTCATTCACCTCGCACACCACTAAGCATGGCTTTAATAACCCATTAAAATCAAGAAAATAACTACTCAACAACAGGGTATCTACTCATTTCACATAAATAGAAACACAATGCAAAAAAAAACAGACATAAGGCTGGATGAGCCCTTTTCAGATAAAATAACTCTCTCCTATCCATTTAAGCTTCTTATGTATTTCTATAAAGCAGAAAGGAGTGGTAAGGACAGCTGACAAAAGACATAACTTAATACATGTTCCATAGACCTTTCTGAATTAAAGACTCCTTCTTACAAAATACCATTCACCAGAAAACACTTCACTTAAACAACAGATAAACTTGAAACTAAATTGTTTCCCAAAGGAAAGCCAAGTTTCATATTCTTATTCTTACCTACTTCTGCTAGAGGAAATGAAACAATGCAACATGCTTGTTCCCCAGACCTCTTTCTCATCAAGCAATAGGAGCAACAGTTTGCTTCCGAATAAATGCCAATATAGTTAGGTGATCTTTCAGTGTTTCTTCCAGTATTTAATGAGGATTGAAAGACAAAAAATATTTTTTGTCACTCACTGTTGCCAGGAATTTATTTTGGCACAATGGAAATATCCACAAGATTTATTTTATTTCTGAACACCAATTCCAGTTCATAGCTACCTGTTTATTTTATCCACTGCCCTTATTTTCAGATACTAAAACACATACTCATGATGTGCCCTAGGTCTAAATATTATCAATCTGCATTCCTCCACATAATTCCACAGAAGCTGAGAAATCAGTTCCTCTTAAGAAAAAGGGCACAACAACTTTTTATCTCTTGCATTTTTTAAATTTTATTTTAATTTAGGTGTTTCTCCTTTTTCTTTCCGAATTTTCCTAAATATCTTCATTTAGAGATAGGGACTCAGCATACAACCAAACTAATCACTACTACTGTGTTTTTCTTCCCTTCACAAATATCATGGAAAAAGTAACTTTTATGGGACAAGTCCCAATGAGACATCCTTAATTTATACTATAGACTAACCACCTAACAACTATCAGAGGCACCATGGTAGAAAGGCTCTTAGAGTAATCTTTTGGAACTAAAGTTATCATCAAACATATGGCAAAAGAAACTTCTCTAAAGGATCACAGATATTGAGAAGAAAATCATATTGCTATTCCCTTATTCAAAAAACAAATATCTGGTATCTCTTCTGAATCAATTGCTAACATGAGTGGACTATGCATAACAGAATTTTAACTGTGATTTTTACAAGGAACCTGTACACATTTCAAGATGGTTGCATGGCATAATAACGGAGACTGACACTCAGCATACGAAGGTGGTAAATATTACTACAGCACTTGAGACCTATAGCCATGGACAAGGAATTCTTTGTGCTCTCTGCTGTCCAGCAAGGACAGAACAAAATTTATTTCTACCAAGAAATATTACAATCCTAGACAAGAAATATATGGATTCACAGAGAAAGGAACTGAAATTAGTCACTGTAATTGGCATTATCTTAACAAAAAGCACAACTAAGACTTGGGGAGAGGTTGATTTAAAGGTACTGAAAAAGGAGTATAATGAGTTCTGCAGATACTATAGGAAATCCCTTCAGCCATAAGACACAGTGTAAAAGCTAAAAGGGTTCATCTGAAAATTAACAAATGAACAACAAAGACTGGTATTGCAGCCTGAATGTAAGCAAGGACAGAGAAAAGCAGAAAATCAAATAATCAATGGATTCAGACAGGCTAAGTTGTTTATATGAACCACAACTTAAAGGAACAGACTGAGATGCAAACGGTAGGATGGCATCTAGTGTCTAATCACTTTGATAACAATTTTTTGAACACCAATCTCAATGAAGGAATGTAGGAGAAAGTTGCAACTATCAAGTCCAAGAAAAACACAGCAGCACATAAAGTAAAATGAACACCTAATAAATTAAACTTGAGTGGACAGAGATAGAGAAAAATATTCCAGAAGTGTCATGGAGTGAAAATATCACACATACAATACCTTCTTCAGTATTATATAAATACACCAGGAAAGACAGACCTACCACTGCAAGATCAAGAGTTGTGTATTCACGGGATTGTGTAAAATTAACAGACGATACCAGTTTTGACAAAAGGGACACTTAGGTCACTCTAGATCTGTGAATTGTTGATAGCTGAAGTTCTGTTTGCAGATGTATGCAGTCACAAAGAAGGCACAGAAAGAAAAATGAAGAGAAAGAGAAAGACTTGAATGTCTTCATAGAAACAAAGAATATGGAGGAGTAGAAACATGCAAAAGAAACTAGGAATTGTTAGAGAGGTAGAGAGAAAAAATCAAAAATAAAATGAAAGATCAACATTTTATGAAAGAAGTAGGATTTTATGTGAGAGGGCAGAAATCAAATATGAATGGCAGAGAACTGAGTCTTAGTTATAAAAGTCGTTAGTTGTTTGGCAACAACCATTTTAGTTGACTCATTTTTGCTTGTTTCCATCAAAAACACATCAAACCAGCAAATGTCTCAAGTGTGACAGGTAATTACTTTTAGATAATAATTTTTGCACTTTGATACTGAACACAGCTGCTTGTGCATCCAATTACAAAATGTTCATTAAGATAAGAGAATGATGCATTTCAACATTTTATGGAAACATCATAACACATTTTTGCTATTTTGTGAGTAAAGCTGCAATTTAAATGTGTTTATAAAATAAAGAAGATCCTTTATCAGTTTTTCATAATTTGCCTATGAGTTTTAAACTAAATTTCACCCTAATTAGTGCATGTATCCAAAATGCTCATAATTGACCCAATCCACAAAAAAGGACTCAAAATGAAGTTGTAGTATATTTGAAATGCATGCTGGAAATACTGACAATGCTTTTCATTTTGATATCTTTCTAGTTCTTAGACATATGTTCAAGTTTATCTAATGTCCAGTGAAAGGTATTTTCCATTGTGCTGTTCTAGAACCAGTTCTGATGGCTTAGAACACCTCTTTCCTACATAGTAATTAGATTTGTGTTTTACATAAAGTCAGGACTAAGCCTGTAAAAAATTTTTATGCCACTACTTTTATTTAGCTTTCCATTGAAATATTGCAGAACACAAACTCTGCATCCATACATAGTCCCAACATTCAAGTTTGTCAATTTTAAGGAAAAACTCTACATAAAATGCAGTACACCAAAAACCAGCAATTTTCAGAAACACTGTTCTTTTGAATAGAGCCCCCCACAAAACCAACGTGCTCTTGTGAAGTTCCATTTCATCTACAAAAAGCAAACATTAGCATCTTTATTTTATTGTTCACAAAGGAATGTTACAAAAATGTCCTCAGACTGGTACAAATAAAAAGCATCAAAATAAAAAAAGTAATTAAACTGATTCTTACACCTTTTCAATGTCTATTTTATCAGAACTAAAATCAGGTGTCTGTATTCAGTTTAATCTCTGTTTTCAGATAGCTTGGTTTTTTTCTATGGTCCTGAATACACAGATAAATTAATTCAGTACACCTTCACTAAGAAACCTTCATTAGGAAGTACTTTTAAGTTTAAAGTCTCTCTCTTCTAGAGTTTTTGATATTTCTATTCATATTACAATACTGCTCTAGTTGGGCCAATTACCACAGGTTAATCACAATAATATTTCTTTAGTTACAGGATGAAAATCTTAAATACCTGGCTGAAAAGTAACACTGTTACTTTTATTTTATCACTGTTATTACAGCCTCTATAGTTGCATACCAATTCCTACAGAGTACCTTAATTACTTTTTCATCCACAGGTTTCAGAATACGTTGTCTAAGAGGTTTTGGAGAAGATCCATTGGATTGTGCTGGAGAACTATATTAAAAAGAGATAAGTATATAGAAAATGTAAAAGCAATTAATAAATATTGTTGCCATACCGAGTTCCTCAGACACAGAAAGGCAAATACCTTTACTCTCCAAGTTTACCTTATTTTCTACCTTCCTAAGGAACTCATGTACTGTGACGATTGAAGAGAGCATAAAGAAACCAAAGCTACAGTTCCAATTTCTGGTTCATTTTGCAGTTTCCAAAACTGCAGCTCTGCAGACACAGTATTATTATTATTATTTGTAATGCTGGTGATGATCTGCGCCACAATTCTACTTACACCTCCCTGAAGAGCATCTGGTTGATATTCAATATAATTTTCCACATATTTGCAGACTTCTCAATGGAAATATGCACACAAAATGTTTCCACTCACATGTCATTATGTAACTAGTTACATACATCAATGAAAAAAATTGATGCTTATAATGAAAAAAATTAACGATGCATATAAAGGAGAATTTTTTGAAATTGAAATAAGAACTTGAAATAAGAACTAATTTCATTTGTAAGTAATTACTTCTCCGTTTAAGGTTATGGCAGATCAATGGGTGTATGAAAACAGGTTTTTCAACAAAAAATCATTATTGATTTATTTAGCTCACTTTATCCAATTTTTTCATAAATAAAATTTGGTTATTTAGCTTGTTCTTTATTTTATTTATTTCTACCTGTCTGTGGTGCGAAATTTCTGCCAGCCTTGTGATGGTTCTCCTGTTTTAATTGCCAAAATACGTAGCTTCAAAATAGCTTCATCATGTTACTGCCTACACTATTGTTCTGATTCATGAATCCTCTTTGTAACCAATAACGTCAAAATTTCAGCATCCTATTTTTTCAACAGCTGATGACTCCTCAGGACCAGTGACCAAATAAATCATCACTGCTTCTTTAGTGCATGGATAGGTGAGTTTCCTTGTTGGTGCCCACAGAAATGAATTTTCAAGTTCCCTTTATAGAGTTTGTGCAGCCCAGAAACGTACTACCTCAAAGGTCCATGTTACAAAAATACCTTGAAAATATAGAAAATGCAAATGAAGACTTACAAAAACTTTGGAAAACTCCAAACTGCTCTAAAATTGCTTTAGACCTTTACACCTAATTTCACAGCAGTCTGCATGTTGGTTATTTGATGTCATTGCTGTAAGTAACATCAATGCTTTGTTAGACTCCCAGATCCTTAAAAAAAAGCCCAAAGTAGCACTACAAAAGCAACTTCCTCATACTGACCTGAAGAGTGTCAAAACAGAGGTGATACCACACAAATTTAAATTTTCATTGTCACATAACAGATCTGCTTTGTTCTGGGTAGGAGGATTGACAGCTTCTTCGTCCAGAAGAACTAGCAAGACCTTTACGGTATCTCTGCCACAATATGCAGTGCCATGATTTATGGAATGCAATTTTGGCTGAAAATAAATAAAAAAGGAACATAAAATAGCAAGGTTCAACAAGCCAGACCAATAGCTCACCTCCAAAATCAACCCACATCAGCACAAGGTGTGAGAACCCCTTCCTTCCCTTTTGCAGTAAGCATTTATGGGGAATTTTTCTATGGGTAAGTATTTCTCATCCCAAGCAGTTAGTGGAGTTTAGACCTCTGACAGCTACATGTATACACTGATGAGCAAGTCACACAGAAAAATATACAAATCTATGCTGAAACTGTGCAGCAGAAATGAACATTCTATTTTCTGGTACACAAACATGTTCTGGTGAAGTCCAACAACTCTGACTAACAATCGGCTAAAGCAGTTAGTCAAAAGTGAGATTTCCATCAAGATTTGACAACAGAGGTACTTGGCACAATTTCCTGTTGTTTGGGTGAATTCCTCACGATTTTCCACAAGAATAAAGAATTCCTTAAAGAAAAAAACCAATCCACATCTGGAAGTGCTCAATGCAACAGTCAGAGTACAGATGGAGAAATCCATAGCCACTGTGGGACTTAAAAATTTGAAAGTTTGCTATATTTTTCTTTAAAGGTACCAGGAGTTCCACAGAGAAATTCAGGACTTAATACACAGTGGTAGTTTTTTTAGAAACTATAGGCTCTCTTATTTACTAATACACAGAAACACTGAATACTCTGACTTTATTCTGAAGGGCAAGACAAGAGATGAACTGCATTCATTCATCTAATCAGTTAAGTCTTGAAAAGATAAAATTCTATTCTTCTCTCTATTTGATTACATCAATTATTGTGTGTAGCTTTCAAGAAACCATAGCAACATATGTCAGTCAGTTACTATAAGTTATAATCAATAGCTAGAAATAGCAATTACAGAAATGGTTATTACTTGGCTTTACAGAATTGGCCTATTTCAGTACCATTTAGTTTCCTCAAATTGTATTCTGAACCTCTTCAGTCATTATACCACCATAACATAGATTTTTATTAAATGTCTCGTGTGTCATTGTGATTTTGTCTTAATGAAAAAAGTACAAATTTAGCATCACCTTGACTAATAATACACGAAGGGAAAAAATCTTTAGAAATAACTTTCAGGAATCTTAGTACTACAACACCAGAGACTCTCTGTGTACTAACCATGGACAGAAGTCCAACGCAAAGTAAGAATTCTAGGTAAGACCACAAAAAGAACTCGGAAAAATAATATTGTTTATAAATAAGCTTAATGATTAATCAAATTATTATTTTTAATAAAATAGCTGCCCAGTTTTTCAAGGGTAGTGATCATTTGCAACTTCAGACTGTCCTGGTTAGTTCTATCCAGAAACATCCAGATTCCATTTACAGTAGTAACTTTCTTAGGAAGAAATAAATCATAATTCCTTAGTCACTTGTGGAGGTTTCAACACAAAATAGTGGTTCCTGCTGCATAAAGTAATAACTCTTCCTGGACCTCTAGATTCTTTTAAACCAGGTATTTTCAGGAAAACCACAATGATGGAAGAAAACTGCCACTGCCAGGAGAAAAGCAAATATTTTTCCAAAGAAGCTACACTTTTCAGGTACATTTTATGAGGAAGCAGCCTTACCAGGAGCTAGCAGAGGTATAATTTTCACCTCTATACTTAAGATCATATTTTAAATTTGCACTCAAAGGAATTGTTCAATCTCTTGCATAGAAAAAAAACACTTACATCCTATCACACCAGAACTTAAACTGAATATAGATAATTTGTTCTGAAAAATTACAGCATCAGGAGGTTTCCTTATTAAGTAAAATCAAAACAAAACCTCCAAGCTCTCTGTAAGAATCAGAACAAAGCATTAATCTGCGCTGTCCTGGGATCTTAATAGAACAATACAGATGCTCTAATTTCTAATAGAGCTTGAATTAATTTGGTAAACTTATTGGATTTTTCCAATCCTGCTTTCTTTTTTCATTACAAAAGGCAACCTATCCCTCCAAATGCTTAGTAAAATGTTCCTCCACACTTAAGTTCCACTAAAATATGCCATTAGATATCACTACCTTAACATTTGTCTAAGCTCCCTTTTCCACTCCTCAGCTCTCTGAATTATGTACTTAAGGATAATTGTTAAAATATACATTCATCACAATCTTCACTGAGTTCACCTACATCAACAAAAAGAATTCCCCACACCAAAATAACAAACACAACACTGACAAAGGCAAAAAATTTACACATATTCTACCCCTCATCCCTCCACAATTACAAAAACAAGTAGTTTCCCCATACTTAGTCTGTTCTCTACGAATGTTCAGTCCACATCTTGCCCATTACATCTCTCAACTACTGTCCTTATCTCTAACGCCTCAGGCCCCTCAAAGGACTGTGCTGGTTGACCTTGGTTAGCTGTCAAGCTGCTCTATCCTTCCTCCTCCTAAACAGAAAAGGAAGTGAAAAAATCTTGAAAAAAGCTCATGAGAGTAAGCTAAGGACAGGTGGTTCACGTACAAATCATAGGCTAAATAGGTTTGACTTTCTGGAATTAATCTAATTTATTGACATTTAATCATAATGGGACCCCTTTCTTCTTCCCAGAGTCAACTTCGCTCTCAACTTTTCTACCCCCTTCCCTCAAATGGCACAGGGGTATGGGGAATGAGGACTGCAGCCAGTTCCTAGCACTTCATCCCTTCTGCTGCTTCTTCCTTACGCTCCTCCTCTCCTCCTCTATGTGGGATACTGTCTTTCATGAACTTCTCCACTGCAGGTCCTCCCCACATCATCAGGATACAACCACCTTTGCTATCTTCTGCCACAAGGAAGACACTGGTAAACATTTCTACAGAGTCATTAGACTGTGAACTTCTGGAGAACAGTAACAAACAAATATCATTTTGGAAAAGCAATGGTGGATTTCTCTGAAGAATGAAGTTTTAATAAAAAGCTTTTATCTGGCTTATAATGATCTACATAAACTTTTAAATTTTATTGGTAACACTAGTAGCTAAATAAAGACAGAACTGATGATAGTTATAATTTTCTCACATGAGAAAGAGAAACAAATAGAAGGATATGAAAAGGAAACAAGGAAATACACTGAACAAATATTCATACAAAACAGGAAAATGAGGATGAAATATATACCCAACATACTCAATGGAAAAACACCTTTAAACCAGCTTAACTAGCCAATAGGGTCTGGCTAGTTTTAGTGTCCTAAAAAAGAAAAAGTATATGCAAGGTTTGAGTAAAATTTGTTAAAAATCTTTTGCTACCACGGCATAAATCCAATGATTTCACAAAACAAAGAATCCTAACAATCCTTAACACATTCAAGGTGTCTATAATTACTTTTAAATTTGCTAGAAAAACAAATGACATCAGATATCTTATACATTAACAGTGTAAAATAAAATAATTAAAGTTGGTTGATTTTTTAATCACAAAAAGATTATAATTTAAACCTGACTAGATTCATAGTACATGAATCACAAATAGAAATCCTGTATTATGCCTTCAACACTGGACTTACAGAATTTTAAATATCCTGATTTCTTTCCATGAAAACAGACATTAATAGTTTCATTAGTGTCTTGAAACACCAAAAGAGAAAAGCTTACACATGATTGTTTGGGGTTTTAATTCCCTTCCCACCCACATTTTACCATGTTTTAGATTTCTTTCACATTTAACCTTACTTTGAATGCCTTACTATTTGAAATACTTGATGCTATACTAATTAAAACCTGTATATTTTAATAAAAAATTACTGATACATGTTCTCAAATCTTAATTCTACCTTCATGAGGTTCTTTCATTTGGAAATTTGTTATAGATTTACTGCTTTGAAATTAATAGCAAACCTGACACTTGTAAGTATCTACATTTGCACAATCAAATTAAGCTTTGAAGAGTATTTTATTTGCAATTTTGAGGTAAGAAATTTAGTTTATGTAAATCAGCTGTTTGATATCCACAGTGTAATCCTCAAATGTAAGTCTTTCAACCAGTTTAAAAATTATAGTGTAGAGGAAATTACTCCTTTTATATAGTTAGGAACAAGATTATATTCTTAAACAAAAGAGGCAAAAGATATTTGCTTTCTTATACAGCTAAATAGTAAAAAGAACAAAAGAAGTCCCATTACCCGTGCTGGACTGACTCCAGTAGTGCTCGCAGTCAAGGTTTCCTGTTGTGAATCGATAATATTTTTAATCTTCAAATCCAAATCTTCTACAACTTCCTCTACTGCCTGACAGAAAGGATCCCCATGGCTTCGGCCTTTTATCAAATGCATCTTCACTGTTGACAGAATTCGCCCCCCTGCAATTCTGAAAATAGGCACAGGGTCATCTCCACATTAATCTTGGCAACACTTTAGTATACCTATTAATGCTGAGCATAGCCAGCCTTCACTGTTCATCAGAAAGAACAGCTTTGATCTTTTAAATCAAACAGCAGTATTGTCCAACACAATAGTTTGCTAAAAAAAAAAATATTATAAGGAAAGGTAATGAATTCAGCACTTAGTAATACTCTGAGCTGCAATATAAAACTAACTGCTCCATAGAAGTTCAAACAAAAGTACTTTCTTTAAACCTACATTTATGGTTTTGCTCATAAACTGTTAAGTACGCACAAAATTTTTCACTCAAAAATGCATTCCTGATTAATATCCTATTAGATTTGAGTCTTTTGTGCTTTGTGAAGGTACTTCAAAATAGCAATCTTCTTTCAGTTTTATTTAAATAGATAGCAATTAGACCACATGGACATCACTATTAACTATAAAGGCACACTCCACTAATCTCTTTCTTCAGCAAATGTGTCTGACTACTTAATTAAGGTTTTTTGAAAGAGAGAATAAGCTCCTTGAGTTAAAAGCTTAACTTTTTCCAGTACCTAAACAAACAGTAAGTATGTTTTACCTTTGTTTGAGCTTGGACAAAGAAAATAAAGCATTACAAGAACACTCAGCCCTTCTATATAATAATAATGCTTCTCTTCCCAAAATCTTTACATCAAAGCAGAAATGCAGCATCCTGAGCTGCTATTGGCTCCTACAATAGAATTTTTAGATACATTTATGATGCTGCAAATGACAGTTCTGTCAAAACCTCAAAGCAATGGCTTCATTTCTCCAGGTCACATAGCCAAGAGTGACACAATGACTCAGTTTTCAACTTCCTGCTTTACTCCTTTCCTTCATGCTCCTGAGTGCTTGCCCTAAAAGGATATCTTGCAAATGCAAATAAAGATGTATTTTGTACACAGCAAATTCTGAAGATAAATTTTAGAATTCCATTTAGGAAAACCTTCATCAAATGAAACTGTGCATGTCTACAATCATATAAAATATAAAATAATTGGGCAAAACTAAGTAAGAATAGGAATGAGTCAGAATGTTTATATTGTTTCCACTTAAAATACATGGAGGGAACTGGGCCAGGGACGTTACTGTTTTGGCTTATTCTGGCTGTAAACAACTTGAAAAACCTGACATTAACACAAAACTTTGGAGGGGGGTTGTTGTTTTGTTTTTTAACAGGAAAAGAAAATAAATATTTCCACACAATTCTCAACTTCAACTTTTACAGACTAAAGATGATACAATTCGCATTAGATTTTCAGGCTTCAATAAGCAGAAAAACTTTTGCTTTGAAGAAATTTCAGCACAGTGAACGCACTTGGCCAAAAGAAAAATCACCATCTCAAGTCTCTTTAGACAGGTCAAGACCCATCCAGATCTTGGAAAAGATAGTTTAAAAAAAAAATTTAAAAAAATCTATTGTACCACTTCTCTAAATCCCACCATTAAATCTAACCACAAAAGGATTAAAAGTTCAAAGGGAGGAAAAAAAAATCCACTGCTAGTTGTCAAGAGGTAAGGGGAGAACACTGCTGAAAAAGAGTTCTGTTTCAGAGACGCATATAGGAACTGTAGCCAAGTCTCCTGATGATTCTTGCCAGGCTGATCTGTTTTGCTCAATTCTAAATTTACATTTTCCAAAATCATATCCTCAAATGAGAAAAGTATTTTATTAAATGAAAACTGACCCTAGAACTTCAAGATAAACCAGCAGGTGAAGGGATTGACTGAAATTCCGTGCAAAAACCACGTTCAGTTATTTCTGTCTACAGATGTGTTAAACTTATTTGTAAATAAAAAATTTATCATTTCCACACATTTAACATATATACCCATATGTGTTGGAAGAAAAAAATATTAGTATACAACTAGTACTGGGCACTAGCATAGTAAATTAACATAAGCATGCCCTTAATTTAAATGCTTTGCTCTGCATGTAACTCAATTATAGATTCATAGATTTTCAATGGGAAAAAACAACAAACCTTTCATAAAAAAATTTTTATGTTCATATTTTGCCTCTATTGCCCAATGACAGCTAAAGATACTTGCTAGTAGAAATGAAGTTCATTTAATTTCTTCTTCTCTCCTTATTCCTTCTCCTTTTCCAGGAAAAAGTTCCAGTCTCCTATCAGACATACAGAGTACTAACTGGAGCAAGGAAAGTTTATTTATACTTCAACTAGAATTTATGTCAACAGGCCAAGACATGAAATGCTGATTCAATGTGTGTGGATTAGTACTGAAATGCCCTGCCACAGCTTACACCATTTTACACCATAAAATAAGTTGTGTTGTGTCATTCACACATATATTCATATATATACAATGTTGAATCTAGTTATTAGATCCATTTCTAGTGAGGTTCAAAAAGCTTAACTAAAAGCATGATGATAAAAGGAAAATGTGGTAGAAAAGCACCTGGGGTGTTTGGGGGTTTTGTTTGTTTGTTGATTTTACAAAGATGACACCCTATTATAGATTGCTCTGATATTTTTCTATAAGCTTGTATTACTCAGAAGATCAGTTGAACTTGAATGAACTTTAAAATATCTGATATTGCACTAAAAACAAATTTATAGAAATAAAACAAAGTTGGAAACTGTTATCCACTTTGCAGCTCCTAACAGCCAGAAAGACCAAAAAGGTTTGTTTGAAATATGGAATTACATAGGCATTTCTTATGATAATTTTTATAGCAGCAAAAGTTAAGAATTTTTGTTCTTTTTAATTTTCAAAGAGGAGGAAAAAACCTAGTTGAATTCAAGAATGAACTTGATAAATTAAACAGAGCAATGCCATTTGTCTAAAGACAGACAGTCTTCTGTCTAAGGCAATTGGAAAGACCTTATCCCTTCTAGTCAGTGCTTCTGCTAAAAAGCTTTCTGTGATGCTCCATTCAAATCACAGGCTACTGGTATGAGGTACTCTAGGATAAAGTGCTTCAGTATCACATCCATAGTCTTTTAAACTGTATTGAAGGAGGACTCTTACCAAATCCAGTCAGCAAATACAGTCATCAGTTGCCACTATGGCACAGGTAGTGAAATAGCATTTTTTTAAAAGCTAGTAATAAGATTCTGTTCAGAGTGACGTGCAACATTTCTTTGTTCAAAAGTTATGAACTGAAAGAAAACAACTAGAAAACCAAATTCTATCTTTTTCTATGATAGAAATAACCAAAGGAAATTCATCAGTGTAATTATAAACGGAAGAAAACCCCCAACACTTGAAGAACAACCACCTTCCACTGTCCAACAGAATGTCTAAACACAGATGCCTGAAGTCAGTAGTACAGTGGCAATCTTCCAATGAATGGAACCAGTCAAGTACAAATGTGGCCATCAGCATGAAAAATCACAAATATTTTAGGCCAACTGTCAGAAGGAGTGGCTTACCTTCTTCAGCTTTAGCCAACACTAAAACAGTAGACAGTTCAAGCAGGTAACAGCTCACCTGTCTCATAGCTAAAGAACAACAAATGTCTACATATAGATAAAATGGAGCATGTTAAAAATGGATTATTTGTACCAGTGCTTCTAAAGAGAGTTTAGAAAAAATAGTGCAATGTAAAACTCCACCTGTTAACCCAGGCACCGGACAAATCTGATCTTCTGTCACTGGTTTCTTCTACTAAAAATATTCACAGATCTTGTACCCACTTGAACTCTTTTTGCCTTACATCATCTGAGTCCCAACCTTACCCTTTTCTATCTCATTTTCCTTATCAAACCATCTTTTCTTGTGTAAAAGTAACTAATTTATAAGAAAGTAATAGCATACCTTATCTATTTTGTTCCTACTGAGATGTTCATATAAACAAGCTCCTCTGCTTACCAAAAATCTAAATGATATTGGCAAGAGCTCTTTCTCCAGAACTCAGGCCTTAGTGTGAAAAGGTAACATGATGCAGGAGGACTTCTATTTATCTTCAGAAAATACATCTTTTTTAGAAAAGACTAAAATAGCATAACAAAGGGAAAAAATGTTGAGGATATGGACAATATTCAAAACCTGATAAAAAGCAGAGGAGAGTCCTGAAGTCTAGTCCAAGAACAGAAAAGAATATATCAAAATTCTATTATACTAAGGTCAACATTTTTATTCATTCATTTCAATTTCAACAGAGTTAAAAAACAGATGACAAATATATTGCTAGTTGACCTATGTAGTGGGAACAAGTGTCTTAAATCACAAACACCCAGTGATCACAGGGTGGGAGGATATCACAGCCTTTTGTCCTTGCTATGGATTTCTAAGATGAAAGAACTTGACTACTGATCAGCAACTGATCGGTTATCCATTTTTCTAAATTTAGAGCTATAGGAAGAAAGCAGCAGTAATTCCACTTGCAAACACAAATCAAGATGTCAACTAGAGCTCAATCCACGTGGGTAGAAGAGCAGGACAAAATCTGTCTAGGAAGCAATACAATACAAATGCTTCTAACACAGTGGTAATCATGCTTTTAAAGCAAATCTAAAAGTGTATTTCTTATGTTATAGGCACAATTTAAAAAAATTAGCAGTTCATGTACATTTAGATTTTAAAATTTCAACAATAAAATCGTATCAGTGAACATACATAAGTTTTAAATAGATCTGTAAAAGAAAAAATTATATCAAAGCACTCATAATACTCAATAATTGCACCTCCAGCAATGAATGTATGATTATTAATCTAATTTTGTAACAGATATCAACAGATGCAAAGTATTTTTCCATCTTGCGGCTGCTGCTGTTCCTGTATTGGCTAAAATTTCTCTTTCAGCTTGGTGGAAGAAACTAGAGTGACTCTTCATATTCTCAATCCCAAGCTTTGCTACCCGAGTCTGGTGACAAAGTTACTATAAAAGGAAGCAAGTGTTCTTCCCAGAATGAGTCTTGATAAGCAGCCATTAAATTCCCTATGAGAAAGTTCTAAAAGGCAAAGGCGCTCAGGCAAGCTGTTATTAATTATAATAACATAAATTACATTATACTATAATAATATTATGAGCACAGGACCATTCTGTCACAATACTTAGGAAAATATGCAGAAATATCAGCAGACCAGCTTGGCTAAACAGTGAACTGATGACAGAGTTTGAATGCAAAAGGACTTCACACAGAATGGTGAAGAAGGGACACATTACAAACCATCTAGAAACATCACCCGGGCATTTAGGGATGTTATCAGGAAAACCAAAACTTAGCTGGAGTTCAGAATTACAAGGAATGTTAAAGAAGCTTAACCTGCTGAACAAAGAAAATGAGAGACCTTTGCTGAAAGGCAGATTTTGCAACAGTATGGACACATAAAACAGAAGTACTCTGTGCCTTCTTTGCATTAATCTTCACCAACACTCTGATTAGAGAAATCTTTCAGTAAAGAACTGCCAGCAGTGAATAAAGATCAAATCAGGCTTCCCTTGACAGTACTGAGCACGTTCAAGAACATTGAACCAAATGGATTGCACCCAGGAGCCTTAATAGAACTGGAACATGCCCTCATAAGACAGCTCTGTATCATCTTTGAACAGTCATGGTGACCAGGTGAGGTCCCTGACAAATGGAGAAAAGCAAATCATTGCAGAAAAAAAAAAATCAAAAACCACCAAACAAACCACTAAAAAAACCCAAAAGGACATTTTGGGGGACCACAAGTTCATCAGCCTCACTTTGTTCCTTAAGAAAATAATGCTTCACCTATAATAAAATTATTCAATTTACAGATTTACAGACCAGGGGAGAACAGTGGGTGCCATTTCCCTTGATTGTAGCAAGGCTTATCAACACTGTCAGAATACTCTCAACACAGGAATATTGATGTTACAGTCTGGAAGGATGGTAATGACAGGTGTTAACTCGTTGGACCACCATGCTCAGAAGGTAGCAAACACTGTAACAATGGAGTAACATAGGGGTCTATCCTGAGACCTGTTTGTTTGGTTTTTTTTCTATTAACTTTGGCAGTGACTCTCTAAAATTACATGCTCATCAGGTTTGCACATGACACCAGATTGGATGGAACAGTCAACACACTTGAGGGCAGAACTGCAAAGATACCTAAGCAGACAAGAGGAAGGGGCTGACAGGAACCATATGAAATTCAACAAGACATGCAAAGTCTTGGAAAGGAATAACCCCTTGCAATGATACAGGCCACGGAGCAGCTCTGTGTAAAAATCTTTGGTGCATGTTCAGCAAGTGAGCCGCCAGCCAGGAGCATGCCTTGGCAGCAAAGAAGGCCTACAGTATCCTTGGCTGCATCAACAGTAGCGTAGCCAGTAGTCTGAGGAATGTGATTATCCCTCTCTAATCAGCACTTGTTGGACCAAATTTAGAATACTGTGTCCAGTTTTGGGCCCCCAGTCCAGGAAAGACACTGATAAACTGGAGCAAGTTCAGCAGAGGGCTGCCAAGCTGGTCAGGAAGACATGCCCTGTGAAAAGCAACTACGGGAACAGCTTGTTCAGGCTGCAGAAGAGAAAGCTTCAGGGGGATTTACTAACAGCTTTCCAATACCTACAGGGTGGCAACCAAGAAGATGGAGCCAGATTCCTCACATTGACAAACAATGAAAAAAGACAAATAGGGATAAACTGAAATGAGAGGTCCCAACTCAATAGAAGGAAAAAACCCCACAACTTTTCACCGTGAGGACAACAGCAGTGGAATAGGCTGCCAAGAGGAAGATTAAAAATCTCCAAGGATGGAGACTGTACAAAGCTTGTCTGGATAAAGCCCTGATTAACCTGAGCTGACTCCATAATTGACCCTGCCTTGAGTGGGATATTGGACCAAAAACTTTCTGATGTTCCTTCCAACCTCAATTATTCTATAATCCTAAATTTAAGCAATCCTATATACAATGTTTTGCATATGCTTGCACAACTTTCCAGCAACTTTAGACCACAAACCTCCAGGGCTGTGTGAACACTGTCCAATTAACTCAAACATCCAGCACAAGCCTAGGTAGAATCCAAAGTGCTTTCTCTCCCCCAATACTACCGCGCCTCGAGATGCAATCACGGCCTCCCAAAGGAAGCACATAAGAAACAGCATTTTCCCTGTCGAGGGGAAGCAGAGAGCGCTACTCCACATGCTGAAGGCGGCGGGCTGTGGAGCCTGCAGGGGCCTGCGATGCAGAGCCGCCCCGAGCGCCGCGCTCGCTGCCATGGGGCCCCGGCTCCGGTGTGAGCTGGGCGATGGTGACACCCAGCGGCCGCTGCCTGAGCCGAGGGCAGCGCCCAGCTGAGGGGAAGACATGCTGCCAACCTCCCAGCTTTACTACTCCACAAAATTAGGGGGGGTTTTAAAGTGTGTGTATAGGCACACACACCCCACACATCCCCCCACAGTAGCACAGTAACCAATACGACACATGACCTGTCCCTCAGCTTTAAGTCACACTTTGTTAACAAACTTCGAAAAAGTCATTTCAGGAGTTCTTCTGGCCTAAAAGAAAAGGGTTTCCAGAATGATGGATTAGACCTGCAGTTTTTCATTTATAACAATAGGAAAGAGTTTTCAGATCCTAAGGTGTATAATAATCATCCATTTTGCTCACAAATACGACATTGATATGCTTCTTGTCAAGAAACAGGTTTAAGAGAATAGAACACCCAAGCTCACCCTTTACTGTATCAACATCATCCAAGTCTTATAGGTACATATCTATAAATACTTTTAGCATTTCAAGTTTTACAGTACCCCCACATATTAACAAATATTCGTGCTACAGGTTCCTGAAAGATTAGCAATGTCTTCCAATATTAGACCTAGAGTATGAGGAGAGGCAAACATTTCCAACATGCCAGAGGTTTGTAGGAATGTTCAGTCTTCAGTGAATACACCTTGAAACTACCAGATTTCTATGTGTCTTTCCATTTCTCCTGTGATAAGGAATGCCATATTTGAACCAAACCATCATAGTTCCATTAAATTTCAACTCTGTTAGAAAGATTTCCCTTTGTTCATCTAATCTACTGTTCACTTTCTTATCTGAATGATGGAGAGATGAGAAACATTTTTGTTATTCTCCACAGGTTGGCAGATACTTGGTTGTGCAATATTTCCTACTAGGTTCAAAATATTCTTATGCACTTCCCACCACTGTCCAAGATCTTCAATTCGGTTTCTAGATTCCCAAAGCAAAGGAATCAGGCAGATGAAGAAAGTCTCTACTCAACATGTGTCCCACAGTGACCCATCATTTATTTGGCGACTTTGTATTTTGTGCAATTACAAGTTTAAGATCTCCACTATAACAAAATTAAACCAAAGTAGCAGATTTCTAATCATTAAGTAAAAAATACAGCATTTCTTGTGGCATAGCCAATATAGAGACCTGGCTAATGCAAGTTGGCTACTCTCTGCATCAGAGAAACAGCAATGCTGCAGACAGGTTGTCTAGTTTGCTCTTGGATTTCTCAGCAGGCTTCTACAGATGAAGTAACTCGGGATTCTGCTGCATTACTGCCTTTTTACCCGCTGCTCTTTACTTTGCCGCAGTAACAGAACTAGAGAAAATTTTTTGCATAGAACTGGATCCTCTGGAACTCCCAACAACTGCCACATGACAGGCAGGGCACACAGACATCCTCATCCATGTGACATGCCAAACATTTGAAAACATCCATAGATACATAGATAAAAAACATATTTTACACTGCGAGGGTATACAGCCCATGCGGAGTACGAGCGGTACTGCCAACAGCCCAGTACAGCCACCTTCCACTCCTGGTCAGCAAGACAAACAGCAGCACTTCCACGTGTACAGCCAATTTAATGCACACGCCAGAACCTGACATAAACAAGATTTACATCCCAAAACAAATGGCACAGCAGGTGCAGCAGGGAAAACTACACAATAAATATCTGAATGCTAAAAAGCATTTCCAGGCTCTAGAGAATTCACCCACTGAGAAACTGGTAACTCGCAGCAACTATCCCACTCCGATTTTTCTCACATTTAAGCATTCTCTTTTAAACAGAGGAGTAATTAACAAGATACAGCATTTTATGTTACAGTTTTCTGAACTGTATTTGCCTGAAAAAGTATTTTCATCCTAAAAAGTTCATGCCCATAAATATTTTTCCATTTCTAATTTTTATCAATATACAGTGCCAGATATGATTTAAACAAAGTAAAATAGCATATACTATATGTTGAGCTAATAGTTCTCTTTAATCACCAGCACAGACAGTATGTCTCTGGCATCCAAGATGTTGAAATGAAAGAACAAAGAAGCAGAATAAAAAAGACAAGACTTCAAAACAACTTCAGAAATACTTCCCACTTCCAGCTTCAATGGAAACTGAACATTAACTTAAATAAAGCTTACTTATTTTGTTTTCCACTGTGAGGATTAGATTCAATTCAAACTTAAAAAAAGAAAAAGATTCTTTAGTATCAAGGACAGAACTATTATAACTCATTTGCCAAAGTTTTGTATGGAAAAATTACTGATTATAAACGAAAAAATTATGAAGCTTAAGAAAACAGCTCTTCTCTCTGTAATAATGCCAGCACTTACCAATTCAAGCCCATGTTACATTTACACTTTTCAAAGTAATCACACATTTGTAAGCCTGCCCAAAAGACTAACTTCAGTTCCTCAAACAGATTCAAAATCAGCAACTCTACCAGAACCTCCCTAAGAAATAATTCTTATGCTTCACTTATATAGTTAAAATGAAAGAAAGCAAAGAAATTACAACCAACATTGTCATTTGGTAGCAGCAATAAAGACTCCTTTGCATAAGGGTAAACAGAATAAAATTACCAAAAGAAAGGAATTAACTAGGAACAAGTAAAGCAAATATGAGCTTATGCACTTACCAGACTCACAAGATGAAAATTTTTGCAACTTCATTTACTAGGAACAACTAGGGAAGTAACCAAATCACCATATATACATTGATTTGATAAAAATTTAAGACAAAAACCCCCTTCAAAAATTCATACACTTACCCCAATTGCTTTTCAATTATATTTTCAAATAAGGTTTAACTTTTAAATATTTACTCTGAATTCTTTAGTAAGTACATTATTTGATTTTCTTTTGTTCAAGCACAAGAAAATGAGGTGCTCACCAAAATAAAAATCTAACAGAAAATCTATTACCTTGTATTTAAGATTTCACCAACAATTTCTTGCAACTTGTCAATAAAATTAACAAAGCTGGAAAGTCCCTTTACATGGGGTCTTAAAGGATCATACAAAGAAGATGCAGAGTCTCTTCCTCCAAGTTCTATGGTCCGGATAAAAGATGTTGCCATCTATTAGGAGAAATAGAAAAATCAAACTGGAGGCAGACATGGACTGTACATATGCTGAAATGAGCCTTTCCTACAGGTCTGCAAATTGTGTAACAGCTGGCTGATGGCAGAAATAACTTACCTGAAATCAAACAATGGCTCTTGATTGCAAGCTTTGTACATCTCACCATAAATATTTGCAAGATCAATACTTAAATAGCACAATAGTATTTTAAAAAAAATGAAAACACAAGGCAAAGTAAAAATAAACCAGCTAATTTGATGTTTATGCCAGCCTTTTGAAAGCTTAGGACAAAAAACTTATTCAAACATGGTACAGAAATCTCTTGTTATTGTGGCTGCTTAAATGCTCCTGCTGGCCTCAAAGAAAGTACTCTACTCTTATATTCAGAGTGCTCTCTATGACCCAAGGACAATTTTAACATAAGCATGAAAAGTTGACTTCAGCTTATAACAACTTTCAGAGATGCAAATATAGTATACTCAAATCTTATCAAAAATAATGGCAGTTAAGGCTTCTGTCATTCTGGAAGTGTCCATATATTCTTGTATGCTGTAAGACAATGAAAAGATGTGCAAAAGCATACCTTAAAGTACAACCCCCCCAAATTTTAAGGCAACAGTAAGAACAAAAACCCTAGCAGTCGTCCAGGAAGGTGAAAGTCAGGAAAACAATCCAATGCACTTGACACAGATACAGTAAAATTAATTCTACACATAAATTTTTATTTCAGAGTACTGAGCTAAATAATAAAGCTCTTGGGATTGGAAAGAGAAAAACTGGAATTATTCTAGTACAGAAAGTAAATCTGCCAGTAGTCCTGTCTTTGTGCTAAAGATTTCATATGGATCAAGTACACAGTTCGTAGAACCTTGCCTTTCTAATGGAAAATACTCTAGCTTTCAATAATTTCTGTAAGACACAGATACCAGAAAAGATGACTTCTTTACACAGTACAGAAGTTCCCTCTCTGGCAACTGTGAAGACATGGTGAATCCAGTCCAAACACATACAGTTTTCTATACAACATTAACAGAGCATTAGAAGCTAAAATAATTAAACCTGGAACTGAGATTTCACTAATCTTCCATATTTATTCAACCATAAAAGTTTGAGATTGCAGCTGCTTCAGTGACTACATACCCATACTGTTTTTAACTTAGACTGTCTGTACTGAGGTTACATTGCATGCAAAATTTTATGACTATTTTGAGTATGAGGGACTACAGTGATTCTTTGGAGAAAAAACTCTTATTTACCTTATTTCAACTATTTTTGGAGAGGGCTTTCTGCTGACAACTACTGTGAGATCCCATTTTAGAACTCTTGAGACACACACAGAAACTATTTTTCTGTCCATCTTGAGATCCTATGATCTCCCATTTCTCCCCACAGAATCTACTATCCTTTTAGCTTTAAAATCATGTTGATGGTGGTATTTGACTGAGCTTGCAAACATCAGTGTTGCATATTAGATTAAAGACACATTCTCTGTTTAGGGATCTACTTCATAGACCCTAACCTCCAGGAAGATTCATTTGACACACATACCAGCAAAATGGACATTTTTCTCTCCTGTGAGGCATGTTTCAGGTTAGTGAAGGCTTCTCTACCAAGCCCTCTGTCCGGAACATTTAGAATATGAGCCAATGCCAGATCATCCTTAGAATTCACCAAAAGGCTTAAATATGAACAGACAGACTTCTTTGCCAGGATTGTCATCTGCATGAGAAAACACCACATAAATTGGTCATCCTGCTGCTAAATTATGTTCCATTTTATTTTAAAGTTAATTAGATATGTACTGATGTAATTTTTGGAAGAGTAAGAATTCACCTTGCATCATTTCAAAATACTACTTTATGCATGAGCATTCTGGAAGTCTTGATGAAAACAAACATGATAAATAAGTTAGAATTGCATATATGGTACTTGAATATTCACAAGGTGTTTGAGGGTTACTCATTTTGGTTATAAATTTCTGTTTCAAAACATCCTCACACAAATCCCTTTTCTATCTCAAGGCAAATACTAGCACAATTAAACCATTTGTTTAATGTAAGAATTTGTCATTAACTTCAAAAAGACTAAGATTTTAAACTACTTGCTAACTCTGCCACAGAATCAGTAATTTTTTTCTCTTGGCTTCCAGGGGATTTCACTCAAAGAAACTCCACTGACTCAGTTTGAACATAAACAGTGACTGTGACCCAGCCCCTCCCACATAACCAGTATATAACACTGTAATTGCTAATATTGCAGCACTGTTCTGACTCTGTGAGAACAACAGCCCCAGGACAGAAAAATTTACAGGGGAAAAAAGAAAAGGTCATTAATAGAAGAACATACAACAAAATTTATACCTGCTATGGAATATCTTCTCATACCCCAGTATGTATACAACAAAACATAGTTACAAAATCAAACCTGTACATGTGACAATCTGCAAAGACAGTCCTCAGAGGAAGAAAAAACAGCAAAGAATATTTTTACTGCACAAGTCAGAGCATCAAGGAAGCCACTGTGTTAGTGACAGAAGTGCTGTTTAAGGGAGAACCCCAGTTCAGAAAATATTTTCTTGTTCAGAAGTATTCTGAGTTATACCCAAATATTGATTTGAAATTGCCACTTATTATAAGAAAAGCAAGTTTGGAAACAACTAAAGTTCCAGCATTGCAAATACTGCTAGAAAGTACTGAGAGATTCTTATTTTGGTGGTTGAAAGGGTAAAGGGGGAGTCCTGAGTCCTCTATTGGGACAGCCAAACCTTGTGTGCTTTGCTACTGCTACCACTACAGTGGCTATTCAGATTTCTTCCATATGTACAAGCTAATAAAATGAAATCAAAGGAGATTATTTCATTTATTTAATGCTCAGTCAAGACAATGTTTGAGTGATGGTGTATTTGCAGAAAAATTTGTTCTACATCAAGTGCCTGACATCCTGGACTGTCTTCCAGAATAGAAATTTCAGCATACAGCCCCATATACACCTACAACATACTCAAGTGTTATAAAGTTTGGATAAACAGATTTTACTTTTTTTTAGCCCATCCACATTTGAATAACAATAACTTGAAAATAAAACTACATTATATTTAATCTTTTCAATAGATACAGAACATTACAAGAGACAAAAATAATTTTTACCTTCATATGCTCCTGACCCTGCCTGTTGATTTGTGTAGGAGTAGAAAGAATAGAACCATTATTTTCTTGTGCATTCATTACACCAGAAATAAATTCCAACAGTTGAACCTGTAATAAAAAGATCAGAATAAACTTAAATATGAAGATAACTAGAAAGCAAAAGTGGTTTTAAAATCTGCTGTAAACCTATCTGTCACTTTGCTGGTGTTTGAGGTTAGCACAGCCCTTACAATCTACTTTTAGTTTGTCTTTAAAAGTATAACTGTTGTAGTAGAGATAAGAAGTGTAAGATTTAAATTAACTTAGACATTATCTCAAAGAATTATGTTACAAGCTTCCACTAAAAGCCACAGCTTAAATTTTAAAGAAAATCTAATACGCTCATTAGGAAGAGCTCATTAAACCACCCAAGTTCTCCATCTTCCCCATGAAAAGTAGGAGGAAAAGAACAACACATTAAAACCCCAAACAAACAAAAGACCTGCAATAAACTACAACGGAGCTTTGACTGAGTGGCTGAACTGGAACTTCTTAAAAAAAGAAACAAACAAACAAACAAAAAACTCCAAAAAAACAAAACAAAACACCACAAAACCTAACATGCAAATCTATGTATTATACAGAAGTTTTATTTAAAGAGCATGGTGTTTTCAAAATGGTAACCATTAAAAATATTTTGGCTGCACATCATCATACAACCAAAGCTCCATGACATGTTAATTACTAAGTTTGGCTTCAGTTTTATCAAATCTTTACAGTTAATTTCTCAGTCCAATTTATGGCAAGGAGTCATTTATTCACAGAAGAGTTGTAGGACTTCACAATCCACCAGGACAACAGAGAAATAATTTTTGAGTGAATTTAAATTCTCTTTACAAATCTGGTAATTTAAACTCAAGTTCTTCCCCAAACTAGCGAATAATCCAGAGCTCCTGTGTATAATTAGAAGTGTCATAAATCCATAACTGGAACCAGAAATACATCAAAACAACATAAGAGGTCAAACAAACATTAATACTTACAGGGGATATGTTTTCATCTTCAGCTAAAAGTCCAAGACCACAGCACTTCTGATATATGTCTATTAAATCTAACATATTGCTTCTTGCTAAGAAGGCATGATAGGCTTTCTTCGCATCAGCATAATTTTCAGGTTCTTTCATGTTTTCATATAATCCCAGTTTGTCATGTAACAAATAGTTCCATGTTTCCAACACATCACTAAGTGACACTGTGAAGTCTCCATGGTGCTAACAGAACCAAAAAAAGCAAAACAATATCTTACATATTCAGCACGGTTTTGAAAATAAATTTTAAACAAGCTGCAAATATGTAAATAACAAATAAATATTTGAAAACCTATTATAATTTAAATTGATTGGAAACAAAGTCTTACTTATAGTTGAGGTTCTTCCACTGCTTTGCATTTACAGTTCAATTTTGTTATATTCTGTCAGTATTTGTTCCTAATCTTTAAAATACCAGGCATGTATATCAAACTTTACTCATGAGAAAATACAGTGAAGGCTGCAGGACTACTTCTTGCATAAAGTTCTTTATTTGCAGAAATAGTTTTCAGCATGGCAGGCATTTACTTCCCAAAGGCAGTAAATATGGCTCCCTTACATTTTTCAAGCAGTAAACTGTGAAAACATACGTCAATTTAAAAAAGGAGCTTTTCTTTCTTGTGTTAATAGTTATACTTTATCATAACATTGACAGTGTTGCTACACAGTTCTAATAAATACATTAAAGCCATGCACAGCCCTCTGTTACTACTACTATAATTAACATTAACTCTGCAGAATAGACTATACTCTTCCTGTCAAAATTATTAGATTATGTCCCACATGCCCCTCTGCCTTCTCTTTCAACTACTTGCTCTTACTACCTTTTCTTTCACAACTTGTCCACTTCATCTTTGTCCACACCCTGCTCTGTAAAATGAGTACCAGTCCCCAGTTCCTGCTGGTGAACTTTTGTCCACACTACTGGTATCTAAAGCATTCCCCAATAAATGGCAACAAAAAACCAGGTGTTCTTCACCATGTAACATGAGATAAATGCCCCGTGATCAAGTAACAAGCATTGCTTTGCACTGTCCATAATGGCAGATGGCTCCTGCCTAGACCAAAGGTTTAATTCTATTTCATGACATTTCTACATTAAGCAAATTAATTACTTATAAACACAATTAGCAACACATGAAATAAAAAAAAAAACCATGAGAAATTCTGATAATTTAAGTTGTTCCAGCCTAAATGCTCCCTCCTTTAGGTTCCAGCATAGTTGGCACAACTTTCTCAGTAGACCTCATTAAATACACAGTTCCAAAATCCTGAGACTCAACTACTTTGATATTGTCTAGGCAAAGAACTAGGAGTGAAAATTAAAGAACATTCACAGATATAGTCACACATACTAGCTTCAGAGCACTTTTCTGCCTTCTAATTTGTGCATGGGTTATGATAAATCAGCACTATGAACTTACATATTATTTCACATATCACCAGAATATTAAAACTGCATATGTGTTTTCTGAAAAAGCACCTGATTTTTATTTCAGCCCCCCCAAAATTAAACATATTATCCTATTATAACCAAATTTAAACAGATCAAAGCAGCAGCAGATGGGAAAAAAGTTTTTTCACTTTATTTTGAATCAAAATCCTTTAGGAATAACAAGTTAAAGTATAACTTCATAAAGTATCTAATAAATCAAAACCTTTCCTCACCAGATCAAGGGCCTGCAGAGATTAGCTAAGTTTATGTTAGTGCTGCAAAAATATTTTAAATCCAAATATTGCATTCCAGATATTAACCTTTGTGATCAGGCATGCACTGTGATGGCATATTCCATTACTTACACAGCCGATTTGTCAAGTGTCTGGTTCTAAAATTAATTTTAAAAATACTGTGGTGTTTTGCAGTAAGCATTTCTCAACTGGCGAATAACTTAAGCAAGTTCAAAAAGTCCCATATTTTCATTCTATTAGAGGCAGAGTAAGTATTTCATTTCATAGGAATAGAACCAATAAGGTATTATAAAGCATCTTCACTTCCTGGTAGTGCAGCATATTAAGTTACCTTGGGACTCTTGTTTTAGAATGCCTGAAATCCAGTAGCAACATTTCATGCATAAAGACACCATTTTTTACTATTTTGTAGGTATTGTAGGTTTTCTAGTGCTAACTACATAGCAAATCAATTTCTATTTTGACAGCAAATTGTTTTAAAAACTAGAAAGTCGTGCATTTCTGCATCAAAATGTTGGCTTCCACCTTCCCCAAACAAAGGCTCACCAACCCTTTCAGGAATATCTGTGTAAGACTGCTGTGCTTAACCACCACCTTTGTGTTGGGTTTATTCTTTCCAGGCATACTCCTAGAGTGCAGCATTGTTTTCTGGCTTTGTTCTTGAGTCATGCAATTCTGCATTCCCGTCACCTCTAGCCCTGCTCAGCCTTCCTTGCTTCCCTACACTCTCACACAGCAGTGGAGTTCTCAAGGTGTGGTACATAGAGCACATTACATAGGATAAAGCAACATTTTTAATAGGTTTCCCATCATGCTGATAGGGCTGCACACAGATTGAGAGGCTGGTTCATGTGCATACAGCACACAGACATCTGACAGTTGACAGGTTGCAAAGTGCAGAAGGAGTGAAGCTACAAGCTGACAGCCCAAGCTTAGAGAAATGAAAATATTATAAAATAATAACAAATAAAACAACAATGGCATGAGTACTCAACACCTTTTTCTTTGGGTAGGTGAGAGGAGGTGTCAAGGGAAAAAGTACCAGGGCACATGAGAGTAGAGGTATGCTCTGTTCAAGGAGGACTAGAGAGATATTGATGTATGGGTCAGTAGAATAACAGAATCATGGACTAGGCAAAGCAAGAATTGTACTCACCCAAACAACAAACCAGCACTTTCTAAAGCCAACACTATCAGTTATATTGGTAATAAAAACACAAGACTGAAAATTTAGAACCCTGCTTGTTAGAAACAAAGAAGACAAAAAAACCCCACACATCCTTGCTTCCTCTTCTACAGACACCTGTAATACTATCCAGAGAGGGGTAGGAGCGAGAAGAAAAAGTCCTATTGGTAAGCTGGGGAAGTTTCATCAAGACCTATGTAGCAAGAGTTTTAACAGAGTTAAAACAACCCCAGTTGTTAAGCAAAACAGAAATACATGAAACTAACTTATAGTTATGATTTGATTACACAGGGTATGGGAAAGACAGTAGGACAGCCTCAATATATAACTTCCTTTAAAAATAAAAACCAGGGCAATATTTATTACTCAAATTCCTTTCTAAAGAAGAGCCTGTCCCTTGTAGAGAAGGTGAGACCCCATGTAAGTAGTGTGTCCAGTTCTGGGCTCTTCAGTATGAGGGAGACAGAGAGACACTGGAGAGAAGTCCAACAAAGTTTGCGTATCATCCAGAGACATCATCAAGGGACAGGAGCACCTCACATACGAGGAAAGTCTGAGAAATCTGGGGCTCCTTAGTCTAGAGAAAAGAATACTCAGGGAAGATCTCCTCAATGCATACAAGTATCTGAAGGGAGGGTGCCAAGAGGATGGAGCCAGGCTCTTTCCTAAGGTGACCAGCAGTGGGAGCAGAGGCAAAGGGCACAAACTGAAACACACACAGAAGGTTTTTTACTTCGAGGATGCTGAGTACTGAGGTTTTTCAGGGAGGTTATGGAGTCTCCACCCTCAGAGACAATTTGAAAGACACCTGGATATAGTCCTGGACAAGTGGCACTGCCAGGCTGCCCCTTTGGAGGGAAGCTGGATATGACCTCCAGAGTTCCCTTCCAGCTTCAACCCTTCTGTGATTCTGTGAAAAATCAATCATGCTGAAGAACAGCCAAGACAACCTCTCTTAATATCACCATTACAACGTAGTACAAGCAATAGATCACATAAAATTATTACAAAGTTAGTTAGGAGTATCTCATTACCAAAAGGGAGACAGAAAAATTTAAGGGAGTAACACTGTAAAACTCTGCATTTTTCTTCATTTGTCAACATTGAAATAGGACAATTTGGGAAATAATTTCAAGAAATACAAGACACTAAACAGAACATAATATTCTTCAGTCAGCACACAAAATGCATTCATGGAAGCACAGAACAGAACTAAACAACACACCGAAACTGGTTTTATACAAAATCAGAAATATACAAACACAAATTTCTAAAGGGAAGATCTTTTTCTAAACTCAACAATGAAGCAGTTTTTCATCCAGTATCAAAGCTCTCATTCTAGAAGAGATTTACAATGCATTTACGTCTGAAACTTAAACTTGCACATTCTGGAAAAATAATTGTTTTATACATTCTCATCCCACTAGCTAAAACAACCACAGTCTGAAAATGACAGGTGATTATTTGACCTAATATCTCATCTTCTATCCCTTCTGATCCACAGGTACAAACAGTCAACTTAAAGCAATCACTCTCAGCTGAACTTCATCTTGAAAACTGTTATTACTATTTCAAACCTTGAGGAAGGTTCTTCTCCTTGAAAGATTTTAGATGTGTGAAATACAAAGTTATGTTTCGTGTCAGGGAAATGAAGAAAATCTGTGTAATTGTAGTTGTAGAACACAACAATGGGACAGTTATAAAAGATGAGTTCTAATAAACAGCTGAGGAAAGCATAGGAGGGAAGTTTTTGAATAAATCTTTTGCTTGCAATTACCTATTATGAGTCTCAAGCTATTCTGTAATAGGTGTCTTTTAATTATAACTGTAGAAGCTTGCTTTGTATTAAAGAATTTTAAACTGTAGTTTTAGATTGTAAAAAGGCTTTTTTTTAGACAAAAGAAGGAAGTGAGGAGGGGGCTCAAGCCTTCACAGAAGGTGGGAAAACATCCTGGACACGAAGACAAGACTTCAGCTCACTGATTCATGGCTCCTAGAGAAGGAAACTGGACATCACTGCCCGAGATTGATGGATCTGGGAATAGAGATGGGACCCCCATATCTGGAAGCCAGATCCCACCACCTGGAAAAACATATCCTGGAAGTACATCCTGGAGTATTGAAATATCAGAATAGATCACAATGGTCCATAGAATTATACAGGACAATCTATAGATTTATGGCTGTTAGGTATTGAATTGTGACGTTAAAACTAGAAATGGAAACTGCTGAGAAAGCTTATGAATATGTATAAAATACCATCAAAACCAGCAATGGGTGTGCAGTTGGAAGGGAAAACCCCTGCCACTGTACCCAGCGCTGCCTCTTTGCTCACACTTTACCATGTTAATTAATTAATTATTAAATTGCTGCTTGATATATTGGCCGTGTCAAGCGTCTTATTTTTAACAATTTGGTGGAGAATGCGGGCATCTCCAATCCATTGAGGGAGGCCCCTGATCTCGGGGAGGCGCCCCACCTTGCAGGCTTTTGCCTCAGGTGGCCCTGAGTGACTGGGGAATCTTTCAGGGAGAAGGAGATCCTCGAGGTAAATTGTGAGCAAAGGACTTTGAGCTCCCGGATAAAGCTGCAGTGAAATTCACCTGTAATATCTCGTGCACAGAGACCCAGGCGAGAAAAGGAGGCTGTAAGTATCGCTTGGTTAGGTGGGCTAAGAACGGGTACACACGTGTGAGAGTGTGAGTGGTGTGTGTGTGAGACGTGGTCTGACCACGAAGTGATTGTGGAGTTCTTCTAACCTCGGTTCCGTGTCTCCGCGAGAGGAGCGGCAGGTGAAGGAACAAAGCGAGTGTTGGTAAAGGGAATTCTTTCATATAAAAAGGTCGGGGGCGGGATGCGGCAATAGCTGGGGGAGATTTCTTTACAGTAAATCAGAGGCGGGAAGCGGCATTGGTTGAAGGGACTTTTTATTAAAGAAATCCTAGACAAGTGAGAAAATAGGAAGGCCTTTCATTACTGAAGTCAGAAAGAGTGTGGTCGAGGCAAGTGAGGGAATACCCGTTTCTTAGGGTGGGTCAATGCCAAGGCAAGGACCCAGGGGTTGGTATAAACCAACAGGCAAATAGAAGTACTAAAGGTACTAGGAAAGGAGGGAGCTTTTTACCACAGGACAGTCCCCTGGGGTTAATGTTAAAATTTTAGGATGAATGTAAATCCAGGAAAGGAAAAAGTAAAGAGAAAATGATAAAATACTGTATGATGGAATGGACTAAAGAAATGACACGACCTGATAATTTGTACTGGCCAATGTACAGGTCATCTGAGGAGTGGATCTGTCAGGCCCTGAATGCCTGTGTAAATAAAAAGGATCCAATTAACCAAGAGAGCGATTATGCTGCTTTATAGCAGAAGTCCTGGCCTTCTCCCCTGTATGCTTTAAAAACCAAAAAAGGAGAAGAATCCATGAGGCCACTTACACAACCTCCCCCCTTATCTACCACAACCAGCTGCCCCACCAGAGGTGCCTAATCCAGCACCCCCAGCACCTCAAGCCCCTATGGCACCGCTTGCACCTCAAGCCCCTGTGGCTCTGCCTCGTCCTCCAGATTCACCACCTGCACATAGAAGCAGGGAGACAGTTCGGGCAGAAAGGCGCAAGGACAGTGATGATGAGAGCAAAAGGGGCCAGTTAGATCCATTAAGGAAGGTACTGATAGCAAGATACCAAGGGGGGAAGAAGAAGACAGCTATTAGATATGTATCAGTACCACCGAACACTGGGGATGTGAGAGCCCTTAAAAAGGAAATGGGGATGTCTGATAAACTAGATCAGTTCCTGGGGCCCAAGAAGCCACAATTAAGCTATTAAACTTTTTAGAGAAAAAGGGTTTGAAAGCTTCAATGTTCAAGTTGCAATTTGTAGAAGCAGAAATGAAGTATTTGGGTCATTAGTTAAGTAAAAGAACAAAGAAACTGGACCCCGAATGAGTATCGGGCATACTTGCCTTACCTTCTCCCAGAACAAAGGGAGAGATAAGACAGCTGGTAAAACTATTAAAGTATTGTAGGCAGTAGATAAAAAAGTATAGTCAAAAAGCAAAATTTTTATATCAGAAGTTAACTGGAGAACAGATTCATGATTTTGTAGAGTTAATTGAATTACAAACTAAAGTAAGACCAGATTTAACTGAAATAAAAAAAAAAAAATAAAATTATCTGAAGGGGAGAAATATTTCATCAATAGCTCCTCCAAAGTATTAGAAAGGAAGCAGAGGTCAGGATATGCAATTGTAAAGGGAGGAAACATGTTGATAGTAGAAAGGAAAAGGTTAAGTTCCAGCTGGCCTGCATAAGGCCGGGAGTTATATGCGTTATACCAGGCTTTAGAACTGTTAAAAGACAAAGTGGAGACTATTTATACAAAGTATACTTTTAGAATTGTACATACTTTTAGGAAGATTTGGAAAGAGAGAAGTTTTGATCAATACCCAAAGAAAATGGTTGATCTATCAAGAATTAATACTTAAAGTGCTTGTATCATTAAAAAGACCAGAAAAAAAATAGCTGTTACACATGTAAAAGGTCACCAAAGAAACACAAGCTATTTAGCAAGAGGAAATGTCATAGCTGACCAAGCTGCAAAAAGAGGCAGCTTTTGAATTGAAAGAAACAATTCAGTTGAATATTATAACAAAAGTTCAAAGAGAAGTCCAAAAAAATTTTATAGCTCCTCTTGAAAGAGTTCAGGTGGATTATGCTGAGCTTCCAAAAGTCAGTAAGTGGAAGTATCTGTTAGTAGTAGTAGATCAACTAATTCGCTGGGTAGAAGCTTACCCAGCTTTAAGGGCCACGGCCAAATTTGTAATTAAAATACTACTAGAACAAATTATTCCCCGATTTGGGGTTATTCGAGCCATTGATTCTGATCAAGGCTCCCATTTTACCTCTAGTGTCATCAAAGGGGTAACACAAGCCATGGGTATTTCCTGAGAACACCATACCCCCTTGGCACCCTCAGAGCTCTGTGAAGGTAGAAAAGAAGGACCAAACTATAAAACAGCATTTAACCAAATTAATGATTGAAACCAGAATGTCCTGGGTAAAATGTTTACCTTTAGCATTGCTTAATATAAGAACACTTCCTAATGCAGATACTGGGCTATCAGCATACGAAATGCTTTATGGCATGCCATATTCCCAGGAGATACCCCAAACATCAGTAATAGTTAAAGATATGACTATTCAGAAAATATATCCAAACAATTAGACAACATGTATTAGAGTTGAGAGAAAAAGGAATATTGGCTCAATCTACCCCTCTAGGATTTGGCATAAATAAAATAAAACCAAGTGATTGAGTGCTGGTTAAAAGCTGCAAATTGCAAAGAGGAGACCTTATCTTCTAAATGGGAAGGCCCATATTTAACCCCTTAACCACTGATACAGCCATCCAGACTGCAGAGAAAGGCTGGACCCACACATCACGATTAAAGGACCAGTGGGACCACCAACAGAGGCACCGGCCGAGCTTCAGTGGAAAATCTCATCTGCTCCTAGAGAACTGAAAATAAGACTTAAAAAGGATTGATGCATGTTTCAGAAACTCTTGTACCTGAGGTTTCAGAATCAAAACCTTCCAAGGAAAGTGAAATGTCCTAACCTAAACTGTAAATGTTTTCCCTGGGGTTGTTTCAAGTGCACTGAGTGTCAGAAATTGTGGTATACAAACTTGGTGCGGGCAAGGATCCCTAGTACCCTTTGCTGGAGTTGTAGAGAAGAGAAAGAGACAGATAGAACACTAAGGGCTGCAGTAGAGAAAGGATACATTAAAGTAGGTGATAAGGATTGGTGGGGGACCTGGTTGCACAGGACACGGGCTGGGATCGATCTGCAGGAAGAAGCAAAGGCAAAATTGGAAAAATTGAGTGTGATTACAACAATTGGATACCAGACGGATACCAAATTGAAATAAGAGAGTGGCACAGAGCTAAGCTTCAGTGGGCCTGGCAACAATTCAGAGGTAAGAATAAATAGAGGGCAAGACCAGATTGACCTCTGCCTTTGCCACCAAGAAGATGAAATTCCCAACTGTTGGCAGCAACCCAATAGGTTGGAGGGGTGGAAAGGCATGTCATACTGGACCTCTCGTTATATACCTGATCATGTGTGTAAGCATTGCCATGGCAATTGACAAATGTCACTCATGTCACCAGGCGGTGAAATGGAGAGGAGTCACAACGGTATCCTTTGTTGGTCACACCCATATAAACAAAGGTTGTTATGATGAAAGTCAGTTAAGGGTTTGTGAAGAGCAAGGAAGAGAATTTTGGATGGCAAAGAATTTAGGAGCAAGAGGAGGAGCTGGCCGTAATTACCAGACATGTGCAAGAGGAGAAGAATATATATGCTTTACCAAAGCAGGTATGTGGGGATACACTGATGGGGGAGGAGTTCAAGACCAAAATAAGGAGAATTTAGTGCAGAAAGCAGTAGAAGGGTTGAAAACCCACTCTGAATCTAAAGTTGCTTCCCCAAATTTGTATGAGAAATTAAAGAAACAGCTGCCAGAGTTAGACCTTTCCACTTTTGGAGAATTTGTTTATGGATTTAATGCAATTAATTGTAATAGAATTAAATATTTCCAAGTGCTGGATTTGTGGTGGGACCCAAATGACAGGGCAATAGCCTTAGAGAGGAGAAGGGTTAGAAGTAGCACAAATTTTAAAGTAGAAGCGAACAGGAATTACAAAACCTGAAGAACGGACAGAAGGATGGGTATTGACAAATATAGTGATAGGCCAAGAATGCATAGACAAGAAAGGGAAAGCTTTTGGGACAAAGGTAGGGGAAACCCCTTGCAGGAAAATGTATACCACAAATTTCTCTAAAATCGGTGGTAGCCACAAAACCCTGAAGGATATTTAAGTAACAAACAAATGCCTGTTCAGCAATAGAATTCTATCCTTCAAGCTCCATGGTGAGACCAGTTGTTTGGAAGAGGGGCTTGGTGGAAGAAAATAGTATTTATAATATTGTGTTCATTGACTGGACTGTTGTTTTTACCTTGCTTAATTCCATGCTTTGTTCAGCTTATCCACTCTGTAATTCAAGGTATACAGGTCGCTGTGATGCCTGTAGACCCTGAACTAGCTACAGGGGAATTTAGCCATTTTGAGAAAACATCTAAAATATCCAAAATAATGAAATTGAAGAAAAAGGACAAAAAAGGAAAAGTTTCTGAAGTTTTGGCCAGATTCGAAACCCAGACACGAATAAGTAAGATAAATAAAAATTTATACAAGCAGAGTGGGGACTGTGAAATACAAAGTTATGTTTCGTGTCAGGGAAATGAAGAAAATCTGTGTAATTGTAGTTGTAGAACACAACAATGGGACAGTTATAAAAGATGAGTTCTAATAAACAGCTGAGGAAAGCATAGGAGGGAAGTTTTTGAATAAATCTTTTGCTTGCAATTACCTATTATGAGTCTCAAGCTATTCTGTAATAGGTGTCTTTTAATTATAACTGTAGAAGCTTGCTTTGTATTAAAGAATTTTAAACTGTAGTTTTAGATTGTAAAAAGGCTTTTTTTTAGACAAAAGAAGGAAGTGAGGAGGGGGCTCAAGCCTTCACAGAAGGTGGGAAAACATCCTGGACACGAAGACAAGACTTCAGCTCACTGATTCATGGCTCCTAGAGAAGGAAACTGGACATCACTGCCCGAGATTGATGGATCTGGGAATAGAGATGGGACCCCCATATCTGGAAGCCAGATCCCACCACCTGGAAAAACATATCCTGGAAGTACATCCTGGAGTATTGAAATATCAGAATAGATCACAATGGTCCATAGAATTATACAGGACAATCTATAGATTTATGGCTGTTAGGTATTGAATTGTGACGTTAAAACTAGAAATGGAAACTGCTGAGAAAGCTTATGAATATGTATAAAATACCATCAAAACCAGCAATGGGTGTGCAGTTGGAAGGGAAAACCCCTGCCACTGTACCCAGCGCTGCCTCTTTGCTCACACTTTACCATGTTAATTAATTAATTATTAAATTGCTGCTTGATATATTGGCCGTGTCAAGCGTCTTATTTTTAACAGATGTATACTATAATATATATAATTATATATAATATATATAATTATAATCAATCTAGAGGAAAGGTATTTGCTTACACCACGGACCTTATGCCACTTGTCTTTATGCCACATGGCTACAACCATGTGCTACAAACCAAAGTATTTTCAGAGGGATTCAGAGCATAGAAGTTTTATTTCTTTCATCTCTGCTGTTTGATCAGGGTTTATCACAGGTTTTTTGCTACCCTTATTTGGGTGAAATTTAAGATTAGTAGATTATGAAGCTTTTAAACTTTTCTAGAGCTCTCAAAAAAGCTTTATTATCTTTCTTTTCCACTACAGATACAGGTACCAGTTAAAACACTAAATTCATTAAAATTGTTCAGGCTCCTAAAGGAAGAGAAGTATATTTAGGTTGTTTGTGATAGGTTGGATGTGTTGGGTTTTTCTCAATACAGCTACTCAATAGCCTGCTAATTAAATTATCTTTATTGCAGTAATTGACTTTATCAAAATAGATTTCCAATCTACAGGCGCTAACAATTCAAAATTATTGTATTTAAATCAGAAACCTAACAAAGGACATACCTACAACTGCAATACTCTGCATCTTAATTTAAAGTTTCAGTGCTGAGCAAAATAAACCAGACATATTTTGCTTTAAGACTGTGAACTTCAAAATGGATACAATCTAAACAAATTGTGCTTCAGAGGCAGCACATGCAAATGCTAAAACAGTTTTAATCCACATAGGAAAGCCAAGGCTTGTCTTATTAGACCAACTAGTATAATCAGAAAAAAAATCAGGTTTTTGAAAACTGCTTGTTTCTTTTGATCTGAAGGAAAAGAGAAACATTTCAAAATTAAATTAGTTGCAAATAACTGCTATCATTTTTGTTAGATCATCTCTGAAAGTAAAGCTATTTATGGAAGAGAGGAATATTATCTGGAAGAGGAAAAAAAGGAAAAAGTAGAATAAACTAATTACCGCTAGTGGAAGGAGAAAACTTACTGTAAGGAAAACAGGGAGCAAGGAACCATAACCTTTTCATGTCTCTAAGTTTTGGCATATAACAGAATAACATATTTTAGTTCCCAGAGCTAGCTTTGGAACCTGTTTGCAGTTTTCCCTTGAGAATCACAACAAACATGACAAACAGTGACCACCTCTATATGTACTTTTGCATTAATTTTATCAGTTTTCCAAGAGTTCATTTTGATGCACACTAATTTTCTCATTTTAACCTATACAGGTATTGTGAGGACACCAGGCTCCTGGCTGGAATATATTACATTCCAAGAAGAACAAATGTTGTATCTTGGCATTCTAGTATCCTTACTGTGATGTTTCTAACAATAGGGGATGACTTAACCAGTTTTATACTTAATGTACAAGAGATATCACCAGTCTGCACATTTTAAACTATGGATTTTTTTCTAATGCACATACTGAAGCAGGCTTTCTGTTTATTTGGGTTTTTTATGGGCTTAGGGATTCACTTCTGTTGTTTCTGGTATGTTTGTTGATTTGGTATGTTTGTTTTGGTTTTTTTTTTAACTAAAGCTTTGTACTACACGTTTGACTTACTATGCAACACTTGAGAAAGTCTTCCAATAACAGTCAGTATTGTTTTCATCAATAATTAGGTTAATTGACCTAAAAAGGTCTCTTTAGGTTATTAAAACAAGTACTGCAATAGCTCTCCTTAGATGAGACACAGGCAAAGGCCTGATTGTACCTTGTAACTGTTTCTGGTATGTTTCAGACATCCTCCGGCTCTGACAAGCCTTAGCACTTCTTCCAGAGACACTTTAGGTTATACCTCCTCTTCACCATTTGACAGACACTTCACATACACAAAGAAAGCCATAAAATTCCTGCTGGTACTGAGTACACACTCACAACTTACATGTACATATAGACCTTTACCTGAGGAGCATCAGGAAGAGCAGCAGCCAAGAACAGACAGTGGCAAATACAACTCACACAAACTACACCAAATCAATTTTATACTCATGTTCTTCACATGTCATTCAAAGTACTTCTGGAGCACTCAGGAAAGAAATGCACCCCAAATGCCACAGTTCTCCCACCTTGATCTATAGCACAAAAGAAGCATTGGATGGAAATAAACAGAAGTTACATGGTCAGCAGAAATACACTAGTGTTTAAAGTTTGGAGCTCAAATATACACATAAAGTCTAGCAGTTCCTTTTTCTAAATCCTGCTTCAGTAGTGCACTTAATCATATGAATTTTCTTTCCTTGCAGCATGTGGCCCTCAGACACACCTTGTTTTAACAAACAGCAACAAAGTGACCAAAAAAGTAATTTCAAGTTGGTGCCTGAGCACTAAGTGCAGCAAGGGAACCAAGTCTGAGGTGTACCAATTACCAAGAATATACCGAAAAGAATGCTAACCTGTTTATTGACTTCAGCCATGGACAGTTGTAATGCCATCAACATGCAGTCTGCTCCACATACAGTAGTCCTTTCAGAGTTGGAAAATAAAGGCCAGTGCTTTCTGAAACATTTGACCAAGTGTAAAATTTTTTGCTGGCAAGTAACCATTGTCCAAAGTAGAAGATACAGATAATCGAGCGAAAAATGAATATAACTATGCCAGAAGCATAGGCAGGTCTTCACCTCCCAACAAGCTGTGCAAACCCTGTCGTATCTTCTTAAAGACCGAGTTCCTAGAATAAACTCTTGCAACTAAACCAAATTTGCCTTACTGTGACAGCACAACTGTGAAGGGGTTAAAAGTGCTTATGTACGTCACGCCTTCATGAAGCCTTTACTTTCCTTGTGCATTATGCCAACATAAAGGAATGTTATTACAAATATGACAGTCTTTGTCTCCAAAAGCAGCCTCAGAGCTTCTTCAATACTTGCTGCATTCGCCATACATTCAGATGAGTGTCTATGAGGATGTTTTAAACCTGGAAAAAAAGAGAAAAAAAGAGATTTAATATTTCTAAGACTTACTAACACAGACAACTCTAAACACTTTTGTTACCTATATATATATATATATTAATTTGAGGGGTTTTTAATTCTATAACCCTTTATCTTCTTTGGCAGTAACTGGACTACTTCATGCTTTGGTCTCTCTAACCTCCTTGCATTTTTCAAGACAAAGTACGTTATAATGTAGTACAATTTTGCCTTTAAACTTGTTCTTTTCTGAAACAAAGTTCCCTAACACCGCAGTGACAGTAAAGGATCACCACCCACTCCATTTACTTCCAGAAGACAAACTCAACCTTTGACCTTTTCCCATCCACTGAGGCAGAGCCCACAGCGCGTTCGTTTTGCGGTTATCGCCTGTAACACGCGAGGAAGGGCGGGCAAGGGGCAGGGAGGACAGGGGGCACCGGGAAACAAGCACGACCGCAACAACAACTTCCACTCTCCAAAACGACTGGAGGGGACAACCCACTCTGTAACGTGAACGTCGCATGGGGGTCACAGAGGATGAAACAGGTGGGCTGCAAGTCAGCATGGGGCAGAGTAAAACCTCTCCGGACGCTTTTCCTTCTCCTCATCCGGCGAGCTTTCCGAGGGACCCTACCTGTCGCTCCCAGCGCAATAGCCCGAACAAGCCAAAACCCCTGCGAAGCCACCCCTAGCTACCAGCAGCGAGAACTGGCATTACCATTGCCGCCGGGCGCTCCGGGCTGCGGTGCTCCGGGCTGCGGTGCCCCCGGCGCGGTGCCCCCGGCGCGGTGCCGGGCGCCGCCGCCGTTCAAACCGTAGTTCAAACGCGGCGCGCGGCCCAATGGGCGCGGGGCCGCTGCCCCGGAAGCAGCCGCGCCGCCGCCGCCGCCCGGGGGCGGGCGCTGCCGGGAACGGCGGGGCCGTGCCGGACCCGGGGCCGCGGAGGTGCGTGTGGAACCGGGCTGGGCCACACCCGGCCCGGGGCAACTGGGGCAGCCCGGCTGGGGAGCAGCAGCCGGGCCCTGAAGGGAAAAAGAGGGAGTAGGAGGGCAAAGGATGCGCATGGATGGGGGGAGGTAACGCGCACCCACGCGGCTCGGTTGCCCTAATGGCGTTTCCTAAAGAAGTGACGGTAATAATGCTCTTGGTACTTTCAGGCTGGGCCGGTGGCCGGTAATTCAGGCTGAGAAAGTTGGTGTTGTTCAGCCTGGAGAAGAGAAGCCCGCGTGGAGAGCTCATAGCACCTTCCAGCATCTATAGTGGCATTATAGGGAAGCTAGAGAGGGACTTTGTCAGGAACTGGAGTGAGAGGACGGGGAGCAGTGGGTACAAACTGAAAGAGAGGAAACTTTAGTTACATATAAGGAAGAGATTGTTTACAAACTGTAGCGACTGTAACAGGTTGCCCGGGGAGGATGTGGCCGCCCCAACCCTGGCAGTGTTCCAGGCCAGGTTGGATGAGGCATTGACAGCCTGGTCTGGTGGGAGATGTCCCCCTGCCCATGGCAGCAGGGTTTGGGACTAGAGGATCTTTAAGGTCCATTCCGACCCTTAACATTCTGTGATTCTGTAATGGCTTGTGTTCCTGGGAAGACTTAGAGGAAGAAAACTATGGATGGGATTAAAACTTGCTTTTGGTTTTAGGAGCAAAGCTATGTAAGTTATATGGCTAAAGTATTTATGGTAATATTGTGGTCTCTTGTATGAATCAAAAAAAGAATACACAGGTATAGAGAGCCCTCACTGTGTTTTGAGTGATTCCTCTGTCAAACCTGGCTGGCTCCCAAGCAAAACATTCAGTCTCGGATGCTGAGACCTTCAGATCGTTTACACAGCAAAATCTGTCAAAGGTTTCAAGCTGGTTTTCCACATGGTGTGTAGTTAAAGGTCTGATTTCCCAAAAAGAGATAAACTAACGTCAAATCTGTACTGGGATTAAAAGGAATTGATTCTGAAATCAATGGTGCATCTTGGCCTCTTGTGTTCTAGCACAGAAACCTTATTTTCCTGAAAACTGGTTGAATACACAAGAGCATTTTTATTTGCAGTTTTGCAACCTCAGTTAACTCGGTTTTTAGTTAGACACAAGATCTGTAAAGAGGTAGACAAGTAAAGAGAATTTGAAGGTAGCAATGTATTGTTTCTTGTCATTTGGTTGAAGATGTTAAAATGCTGTATGTGACTCTTGTGTGTGCAATTACTTGGTTTTTTGTATTGATGTTGGGTTACCAAGGGTAGCACAAAGTCTGCAGTTATTGCTGAAGTCTGTAAGAGACAGTTTTGAATGTATGTTAGTTTAGTAAATATTTTGATTGATGAAACAAACAGGCTACATCTAATAAGCTTAAGTGCAGCTTTTGTGTTCTTGAATGCATTGAAGGAAATTTTGATTTACTCTGCCACAAATACTTTACATTTTTTATTTGTGCAAATGAGTCATCTATAGTTTTTTAATTTCTTGTGTAGGAATGTAGATTTTCATCCTGGAGAAGACATCACTTCTGTGATACCTTGACTTAGTTCAATGAAAATGAAGCAAGATTCTACTAGAAACACTTCTTACACTGTGGATTGCGAGGATTATGTGCACGTGGTAAAATTCAGTCCATTTGACAGTGGAGATTCATGTTCTCTCATTGCTTATGGTGGCAACAATTATGTAGTTGTTGGGACTTGCAGATTTCAGGTTAGTCTGTGTTATTGTTTAGTTCCATGTCCCTGAAACTGACTTTGCCAGCACCTCTGCTGAAGGAGGTCACTTTCCTGTTTCCTCCTATCCTTTTGGTAAACAAGGGAGAATTTTACTTGTTTATTACACTAACAAGTCTAGGATACTTGTTCTTCAGGAACAAAAAATATATATATATGTAAAATACACACCGATACATCTGTGCCAATTTTACAGGTATTTCTTTTTAGGGATGAACTGTAGAAATAATTAACCTAATTTTTTTTCTCCCCATTTTTTTCCTGGATTTCCCTCACAGACTGTTGGAAACAGTAAAATATCCTACCTTGAAATTATTTAGAAGTTTATTGTGAAAAATTTTAAAATGTAAAACACTGAGTATTGTATCTTTTTTATACTGGAAAAGTGTTTTTCATTAGGTGGACTTTTTTGCCTAGATGTTTGACAATCAATTGGAGACAATTGCATGGAATTTCTAAGCTTTTTTCCTTCATCTTGCTTCTTTATTATACAATATTATTTTTGTAACTTGTCTATTATGAATAATAGCGTAGCTGATATTTTTATTATTATTATTGTTATTCCCCATGGTCTTACTGTTGGAAATTTTCTGAAGAGTACCTAGTGCTAACCACAAAAACATACTGACATTTGTGTTGTTTCTACCTTGTATCTGGGGTAGGCCTTGAAAAGGAAGCAATTAAAATTTTGACAACCACTGGAACAAAGGTTTTTTCTATAATTTTCATATCCTCCTTCTACATGTGGAGTCAATGAGTATTTCAGAGTAGGAGAGAAAAATGTTATTCTTTCTTCTTGTTGACAAGCATTGAAAAGCTGTGGGTTATTTCATGTGGGCATCTTCAGCTGGGTTCTGCTTGGCATCTACATTATTAGAGGACATAGAGAGGTTCTTTACCTTAAAGCATAATTGTGATGTAGAGAAAATTGTGTAGGAATGTCCTTTGAGGTATGCCAGTGGATGTTCTGAAAACTTTTTAAAGCTTTTTAGAGGTCATCTTATTGATGGAGTCCATAATCCCAACTCTTGTTTTATTTTTCCTGTTACCTGGTATTCTTGCTAGTGGTAAGAATAACCAAGCTTGTAATTAGGATTAGATGACAGAGTGTACCTTTTTGTCTCCTGCTGTTTGAGGAGCAATGCTCTGGAAGTGGCAGCATTTTTCCATGCTGTAAAAACAACTCAAAGAGAAGGCAGCTTAAATTACATGCTTGCTTTTGTTCCCATTGCTTCTTCTCACTGCAGTGTGTGCTGAATTGCCATGCTGTTTTAAGTGGCTTTAGTTCTATCTGTGAAGATAATACTTGTACAGAGAGTGAGCTCAGCATCTTCATAGCTCAGTTCTGATTTTTCTACTCTTCATTGACCTCTGGCTTGAGAGTGCAATCATTTAATGTATTTCTAAGTGCTTAAATATTTCAAGTTAATGTTTTCTGTAGGTTCCAGGTTTTCACTTTGAAGGTGTTATGATCTAAAAAGATCCCAGTATGTGTAATTTTGAAAGCTTTTTCATTTTGTTGCAATCTGATTCGTAAGAAGTCACCAAGACCTTGTTCTGGATCAGCTAACTGCAATATTTCTGTAGGAGGAGGATGCAGAAGTGGAAGGCATGCAATATAAGACACTAAGAACATTTCACCATGGAATCAGAGTTGATGCCATAGCGTGGAGTCCCGAAACTAGACTTGATGCTATACCTCCCCAGATAAGGTACTTAACAATACACAACTACAGTGAATCCTTGTCTCTTACCTGTTTGCCCCAAGTCCTTAATATTGGACTGTTCAAAGCTTATGAGTGAAATCTCCTTAGAAATTATTGATGAAGTCTCTGAATTCTTCAGTAGAACATTTCTATTCTTATAGTCTTTTTTGTTGTTCATTTGCTTGCTTTTGTCCTACTTCTTGTGCCCCTTGACTCTCCCTAGTGAACAAGCAGTAAATAATATTTTCATTATTTTTATGGACATCTGACATAGTTTCTTTCTTTGTACATCTGTGATTTTAAGAGCTTTAGTAAATGTGAACTCACTTGAATGGCCCCCTTTATAAAGCTATCTGTACTGATTTGCATAATATGTGCTGTATTTCAAAGTAGGTTAGATAGTATTCGTGAGATCCTTTGAGGTGTAAATCTATAAAATCTAGAAAGAGAGTTAGCTATTAAATGTGAACTTCTGAATTAAAATGAACCCATTAGTTTATATGATTCTTCAAAATTACCATAGTTGCTTACTGCTCCATTTTTGTACAGTCTTTTGGGTTAAAATATGTTGAATAGAAATTGGTTTATGAATTTTGTATTTCAGTATTTTAAAGCACTGATAATGCGGGTTGTTTTTTGGTGCCTGTCGTGGTTGGGGGGGGAGGTGAATTCCTCCAGGGAGTTGTGGGCAGTCCAATCAGTAATCAGCTTTTCTGCTGGCACCTGGGTTGGTCACTGGGAGGTTTGGACACGCCTCTGAGGACACAAAGAGTTAAAAGCAGGAGTCTGAGGGGCTCGGCCTCTTTTTGGATCCCGGTTTCAGCAGAGAGAAGTCTCCGGTCTCTTCCCCTGCCCGGCCACGAGGCTGGGTGGGGGAGGGGAAACACGTGGTCGGCTCAGGTAAGCCGGAGCCCCCGGGGTGGAGAGAAGAGAAGGGACAGAACTGGAACTGAGTTGCCCCGTCCAGGATGGAGGGGTGGAAAACTGTAGAAGTGCCTTCTGTGTGTGCTCACCCCCCTCCTCCCCCCAAACTCCGGGAGAAGCTGCCCAGCCACGTGGGGGGTTGCCGAGACTGAGAGTGCCCCCGCCTGCAGCACCCTGCCGAGAAGAAACTGTTAACCCTTGCTTGGCAGAAAGAAACTTTTCTTAGACATTGATTCTCATGACTGGTGGTTTTCGGAGAGAGGGAAGCAGCCTGGGACCGAGATGATAAAGCATGATTAGAAGGAACTCGATGGAAGAATGAGAGGAGTAGCCTTGGAGCTGGACTTTTCTTGCATAATGTCAGCCATGGACTGAACTTGAGTCTCTTTTGAACATAAACTGCATTTTTGGGTGGATGCAGCTGCCCTTGTTTTTGCTACAGTGACTGGCACTTGGAAGAGTGGAGCGAGCAGAGAAAAAGAGGGGGAGGGTGAGGTGGCACCCTCTGCCCTCAGGGCAGACCTGCTCCTGGAACCCCGGCCCCTGGGTGAAAAGGGGAGAGCTCGGCATGCAGCATCCTTAAAAAGCCCTGTATGTAGTTTTGGCCTATGAGACAGCGGTGAGAGCGCTGGACATAGGAAAAAGAGAGTGTCACCTTAGCAGACTTCTCCGGGCAGTGCTATGGGTGACATGGAAACACATAAGGGGTGGACCCGTGTTTTCTGAGGAACAGTCTGTGGTGCGAGAGAGACTCCTCTCTCCCTTGCTGAATTGAAGATTAGTTTGTTTTTGAGTGGTGGTTGTTTGATCTGAAACCCAGGGGTTGGTCTGTGAAGAGTGATGGGTGGGGAGGTAGAAACTGGGAGAAGAAAATGTTCTAAGAAGTTTTTTATTTCTGTCTCTGTGTGTGTTTAAGAGTATTTCTGTCCCTGTTCTTATGTAATTAATAAAGTTTTGGTGGGTTTTTTTTTTGTTTTCAAGATTTAAGCCTGCTCTGCTCTGTTCCTGATCACATCCCACAGGAGTTGTTAGAGAAAAAAAACATATATTCATGGGTGCACTAACATCTGGCCAGTGCTAACCCATGACAGTGCCCTATCACTTAACTTCTCCCAAGGAAAGTTTCAGCAGCATTTATGAGATATTTCAGATAATTGGTAATTGATCCAGATTTAGCTTTGTAAAATGTCTTGCATTTCTTTCTGTGAATAAGTATTCTTGGCACTTGATGCACACTATTTTACAGATAAGCTCCATTTATGACTCTGCTTGTTGCCAAAACAAAAAAGATAGATGCTTTTGGGTTTTTCTCAAAATCTGATTTTTTTCTTTGCATCTCACTTTGCATTTTTAAAATGAAGGAAAACTGGTAAAAAGTCAACTATTGCGATGTTGATTGACTGAATGGTTTCTCTTTTTTTTGTCTGCTGAGTGTAGGTTTTGTACAGCGGCTTCTGATAGGAAGTTAAGGCTCTTTACTTCTGACTTACAGGACAAGAATGAATTTAAGGTAAGGGCAGCTAACGTGATTTTTAAAAGATTATTTAGTTTTTAGTGAAGTCTAATCTTTAACTATCCTTCTGCTCCATTTGTAACAGAGCCTAGATCCATCATCTCTAGGGATAATCATTGTATTGTAAATATCTCTCTGTCTTTCAAGTGGGAATAATTGTAATTATCACTTACATTATCTGATGTCCTTTAAAATTCTCCCTTTGAAACAATGTCCCAGACCAAGTACTACCGTTAATGAGATATTTGTGCTCTCCCGTTTGAAATTTTTTTGGTGATGTCTTAGCTAACAATAAGTAAAGATATTTGATTTTAAAAACTTGAGGGAGAGTCTTCCTTGGCTTTTTCTGCTTTAGAATATGATAATGCCTGTTTTGGTGAGAGTGGCTTATTGGGTATAAAGGAGAAAAAAATAGATTTTTGGTTTTGGTGTGTAAATTTGTGTTAGTAAGACAGTGAGATTTGTCATACAGAAATTAGGTGAATTGTGGATGTCACCTAATGGCCATACTGATAATAGAATGAATAAAGGCCGGGCATAAGAAGTAAAGATGGATGCTACTAAATGTCTTGAAAGAATATGCTTTTTGTTTTGCTTCATACATGCACATACTTTTAATTTCCTCCTTTCAGTGTTGGTTGTCTTATGTGATTTTGCCACTGAGCAGCGGGATAACTGACATAGTCAGCTTGGTGGGATTTCTGACAAAATAGTTGTAAAAGTTCTTTACGCTCTTTGCTTGTGAGTTGATGTCTGTCATTCCATATTAAAGCTATCTATTTATGTAATATCGGCCAGTTTTGTGAATTTCAGACAACAGGCTTTAATGTTAACATGTGAATTACATTTTTTAACTTAGCAGAATGTAAAGTTTCTTTAACATTAGCTAAGGAATTGAAAAGTTGAAATAATGAAACAGTCTGATAAATTTGGTGCCACAGACTCTAGTGAGCTAAATTCAACATCTAAGTTCTAATTTTTTAATTTATTTTGGATTAATAAGGCCGCAAGAAGAAGTGTGGTCAGCAGGAGTAAGGAAGTGTTTGTCCCTCTGTACCTGGCACCCTAAATCCTCTGTTCAGTTTTGTGCCACTCAGGACGAGGAAGACACTGAGTTGCTGGAGCATGTCCAGAGAAAACAGTGGAGCTGGTGAGGGGTCTAGAGCACAAGTCCTGTGAGGAGCAGCTGCGGGAGCTGGGTGTGTTTAGGCTGGGAAAAGAAGGCTCAGGAGGGACCTTATTGCTCTCTATGACCACCTGAAAGGAGGCTGTAGCCAGGTGGGGGTCAGTCTCCCAGCCAACAAGTGATAGGACAAGAGGAAATGGCCTCAGCTTGTGCCAGAGAAGGTTCAGATTGGATATTAGGGAAAAATTATTTTGTAAAAGGTTGGTCTAGTATTGGAGCAGGCTGCGCAGGGAAGCAGTGTGATCATTGTGTTCAAAAACCTTATAGATGTGGTGCTTAGGGATGAACCTGGCAGTGTTAAATTAGTGTTTGGACTCAATGATCTTACAGGTCTTTTCCAACCTTAATGATTCTATGATTGTTTGGTGCATATGCAATACAAATGAGAAGTGTTGGCCTGAATTTAGCAGTAAAGCTATTAGCTTTGTTTATGCCAGCTCCATCACTGAAATTAGCTGTCCAAGAACTTTATTAAGGATGTACTCTGGCTGAGGAAAAAGTAAAAATACATATTGTTACTGGGTCAGGCTTTGTCTAATGTTAAAAATAAAGAAAACAGCTAAAAATACATATTTTACCTATTAGTGAGGAACTCATTAGCAAAATGAAATAATGTGGACTAGCATGTTTATATCAGTAAAGGTTGTCTTTGAGACTGTCTTCTGGGGGTTTTTTGATAGAAAGTGTGGAAAACCCTTTCTGGCAATCATCTTAATTTCTTATATCTGGACAATCATTGGACTCTAGATTTCTCATCAAGAAAAGTGACACCTAACTCTGATTTAAAGCACGTGCAAAATCCCAGATGTTCACAAATTCTAGGTGAGCTATGCTGATCTGGCCTTCAATACAGTTTGATACAGTGGCTTCTTCTTAGCAGTTAACTGATACCTCAGAAAACTCATTTCATAAACCTGAGGTTGAACTCGCATTGAACACGTGGAAAATTTTGAATCCATTATATGGTGCACACTTGACACGTGGGATCTTCGGGAGAGGCCCAGAACATGGAAACAAAGCTGAAGGAACTATGTGACTACGTTCAGAACGTAATCTCTGAACATTTTGTCTTTCATAGTAAACAATTAGTACATGTTGCTTCTGGAGGGATAGACGGAGTAATCTTACTCTGTTTTCCCCATGGAAAAACTGTCTTGGTGTAATTATCAACAAGGAACTTGAAGCACACTTGAGTTTTCCATTACTTTGTTGACACGACTAATCCAAAATTTATGGGTTGGATCAAGCCCAAAACAAAAAAACAAAAGGTAAAATATGACTGATGGATCTTCATGAAACCTTTTTCTTCTTTTGAGGTTTTCATTTGGAAATGAATTATGGCTTCCTTGTCCTGCTTCACATTTTGCTTAATAAAAAGCATATTTCATCAGAACTGTAGAAGTAAAATGAGGCAGGATATTTGAATTCGGAATGCTGAAAATTGTCAAAAGACTTGGCATTCTGTCTAAATAGTTTAGCATCATATTAGGGCCTATTAGTTCTAGTATAATCCATTAGGTTTTAATAGAATAATGACTTATTGGAAAAAAATAAGTTGGCTGCTGAAAATATTTCTGTATTGAATTGATGAGGCATTCTTAAAACTTTTAGAGAGGGAGATTTAGTTCTTGTGCGTGCTTGAGATTTTTTTTTAATCAGTTCTGCATTTGTTCCTCAGAATAGCTACACTTGAAGGCGATGTGCTTTTCCTCCAGAAAACTGTGGAACTTGTTTTCATTTGACCTTGTTTTCCTCTGCAATTTCTGAGTCTCATGCTGTTATCAAGAGGATATTTTTGTCTCATTTTTATGATACCTTGCTGGCAAAACAAAAGCAGCTGTGCCTTGAGACTTAATCAGTGGGACTGAATAGAAAAGGTTGGAACAGTAACAGATACATCTACACATGGACATTTGCCTGACTAAAAATTCTGTGAGATTGCTGTCAAAAACACCATAGATGTATTTAATGAGATATTCAGAGATCAGAGTTACATATCAGTAATCAGAATTCTTTAATGTAGGCAGATGATGCATACATTCATTCCCTGGTCATTCTCCTTATTCTGAGATTTACTATCTTCTACCTTCAAAATTCAGTGGTTGAAAAAATGATAAAAAGCTCTGGTGTGATTCACTAATCTCTGTCAAGCAAAATCATCAAACTGACCTCTATGCTAACTACAAAGAGTGGTAGGGAGGTCTTTTCACCTACACTATGAATCTACACATGAATTGGATCTTTTAAAGAAATCCATTTATTGATAAAAACTTCTTTTACCTTCTATTGAAATGATAGTTTTATCTTAACAAACATCTTTCCATTAGCAGGTCTGTTAAATATATTGGTGGAACAGTCAGCTCTAAGGTAAAATATTTTTCTTTTCTGCTTGGCAGACATTTGATGGCCACTCAGATTACATTAATGATCTGGTCTTTGCTCCCAACGAAGGTCAAGAAATTGCAAGTGTAAGTGATGATCACACCTGCAGGTATGCATTTTGTTCAAAACACTATTAAAAAACCTGATATTCAACTTCTTCTATCCATGTATGTTTTATATGTCCACTTAAATAAATAAGCATTTATATTTTTATTTTTAGTGTGCCTTCATGACCCTCTAACAAGTCTGCTAACAAGACAAGACATGGACTATTCTTATTAACTTAGGTTGTGGACTGGCTTTCTGTTGTGACTTGTGGGTCTTTTTTCAAAGCAATCTTTTGAACCAGCTAGATTGAAAATGAAGAAAACCGTTGTCTTGGATTTGCATACACTATTTTTCCCCCTTCTGGGACAGGAATAAAATGAGAATAGGAGAAAGCAAACTTGCATAGCTCAGCACTGAATTATACAGACTCTCTGTATGTATTCTGTCATCAGATGAGTCAAGTTTAAAACCAGTTACATATGTGAACTTATCCATTTACCCAAATGTATTAGCCTTACCAGCAGGTGGGATGACATAGCCTGAACACAGCACCATCCTAATACAATGGTACTGGCAGCTCAAAATACCATGATTACAGCTGCTTCAAACCCAGATGTTTGGATATTTGTAACTGGAAGTAGAAGGTAAACATGGTTGAATGCTTTGAAGTATGCTAGGTAAAGGTTTTTGATGCAGGAGTTTGTCAAAAGGTCACCCATGTTCCACTTTTGGTAGTGTGCCATCTATGAAGCTGCTCTTGTGACCCCTCCAGTGCAGTTGGAGAGATCAGCAGGGCAGCTGTGCAGGCTCTTCAGTCACTGCAGTAGAGCAGCAAGGCACTTGGGAAAGCATCATCTGCTTGACTTTCTTTACTCTGATGAGTAGGCAGCTTTTCCATAGGTGTCTAGTCAGTGTTTCCAACAAAATCATTAGGAATGAAAAGTAGAAATGTATGACTTAGCTGTATCTTGTTCTGATTTATTCCCTGCCCTTGATTTCTTTGTTAAATCTAAATTCAAATTTTGCTTATTCAGCAAAAATCTGTTTGACTCTGTGGCCTTTTCCTCTTTGTTTTATGAAATGCTCAGCCTTCCCAGATGAAAGGAAACTGTTTTAAATCCAGTTGTCTAATTGATACTAATTTAAAAGGAAAAAAACTTGTGTAATTAATACATACTAACAAGATTTCAGTTTAGCAACTATGAAAGACATTTTATGCCATAAAGTCTTTGGTTAAAAGCCATGGGAAATAAGTAAGATTTTTTTTGGCTACTTGAATTCTTATTTTTTCCATTCATGCATGTGGGGCATGAAGATTTTTTCTATTGAATTTAAAGGTTACACTTTCAAAACTAATGGAAAATGCATTCCTTGGGACTTACCAAAATCATTCTTTACTTACTCTGTAATTTGCTTCAGTAGTAATGTAAGAAGAGGAATAATTCTTCTGTTTGTACTGAATTTCTATCCTGAAATTGTTCTTAGGATACTAAATCTGCTAATGCCTGTGGAATAAAGTTCTACAGCAATTAGTACAAGTCTTGAGTTCCACTTTTAAGTCTTAATAAGGTTTGAAAACAACTTTTCAGTATGTACTGACTATATACAAGCATGGTTAGGTCCTCCCTGGTTTTCATTCAAAAGAAAGTTTACATTTAAGTTCATCAGAGACCTCTAAGGAAGTAAGATTTTCAGTTTTCATCCACGAAATAGTCTTGCCACAAGCTGCTGCAACTGTGATATCTCAGAGTGAGGTTTAGTAATTTTGGTTGGAGGACAGACAGTGTCTGTTGGCTACTGGTTATATCCAATGTTCTTACCTTTAAATTGCTGTTGTGTCACTCAGGAAATCTTGTTATTTCTTGCACGTGGTCTTTACTGGCCTTGATCTCACAACTCAAAACTTTTTTGCAGCTGTGAAGTACAGCTGCACTAAAAATGCTCCTGCATAAAAATAATTGCAGTGGTCATCTGTGTTACAATAGCTTTAAGGAATATTTCATTTAGTTCCTTCAAATAATAAGGCATTATACACTTCTTTGAACATTTGGATTAAGTGTAGGAGTGTGTTCATCCCATTTTGTTAATGAGATCTGTGTGTGTACAACTCCTTGTGCACCACTCTTCAAAAAAAAATTACTACTGGCTTTTTCATAATGATTTGGAAACACAGTCTAGGAGTCTGCACAGATTCAGATGTACAAATCATTTTGTTCTGATACTTAATGAAGCCAAAAAATTGTGGGAAATATTTGGAGAACACCATGAGTTCAGCTGACACCCTGCACTGTTGGTGGTTATAGACACTATCTGATGTTTCTGGAATTACTTAATGCAAAATACCATCCTGTCAAAACTCACTAATCTCATATCCATGCTAAAAATGAACCTCTTGACTGTCAGAAGGTTAATTCAATCTGATTGATAATCACCTCAGACTCCCTCCTCATGTGGAACTGAAAGGTTACTGGCAGTGTTACACCCTTGAAAATACCAGCATGGCAATTTCTTCTGGTCATCAAGTGCTGGAATGGCTTGTATTTTAAAAAGCTGAAAAAGACTCATCCATCCCTTTCTCTTCCTCACCCTTTTTCTTTTAACTATTTCTTAAACACATTCTCTTTCTCTCTTTTTGAGTGCAGAAGAATGTACAGTTGAATTATCTTCCACATTGGCTGTGAACATAGTTGTCCTTTGATTCCCTTTTGAGTTCTGTTCATTTCCTTAGGCCATGGCTCACATCACTTCACAGAGGACTTTGTGAATTTATCACTCACTCTTTAAGTTCAGCCTTCCCTTTTGCACGTAGAATAAATGCCAGTCCAAGAGAAGGTTAGTTTTGCTCCCTAAACAGGGATTAGGGGGAAAGGGTTGATGTCACTGAAAACTAAATTAACTACACTTTTAGGATGTTTTGTAGTGTTTCATCTGGTTTTAAGGGGGGGTTCATCTGTAGCATATTTTTTATGGTACTCTCATACCCTAGGTAGTTTGTGTAGATTTTTCTCTAGACATTATGAAGGAAAGCTAATGGTAACTCCTGGTTTGTTTGGATTTTTTAATTCATCTTTTCTTTAATGTATTGCCAGCACACATAACACTTGAATCTTACCTTGATTATTCAGTAAATATTTCACATTTTGGCTATATTGAAAACTGGTCATTATCACTTATTTCTGCTGCCAAAACCATACTCTATTTGCATCTTCACATTCCTAGTGCAGTCAGGTATGGATTTCTGTCAAAATTTTTATAAAAGTAGTCTTATTTCATGTTGTTATTTCTTCCTCTGTTTGTAAGATTGGATTTTCCAGTGTCCCTTCATATAAGAAATGTCATACCAAAATATTTCATCTTTCTGAGGTATGCTGGTTAAATTTTATCAAGCTAGTTGTGCATTGTAATTTACGAAAATAAAGAAGTCTTGAATTTTTTTCAGAGTCCAGTCTTTGAATTTGCACAGTTGTATGTATCCCTGTATGTCCCTCAAATGCAGTCTTACATAATTCTGTTACATTGTACAGCCACAATGCAAGTGTTAACCAACTGGTGTTGGACAGTGCAAGAATTAACTGGTCAGCTTAAAAAAAAAAAGCTTTCTGGATCAAGTGTTTGGAACATTATTTCAGTCTGGACTTAATAAACTTTTAGTTAAGAAGTGTTCAAAATGTGAGGATGATGTAGAATTTCCTTTGTGACACATTATGGCTTATGTTAAGAGTCACACAGCCCTAGAATGTAGTCTAGCCTATAAATTGTTTTTAAATAGAAGTCATTGCATTAGATTTGCTTAGAAGTTTTCTATTTTGGAAAGCCATCAGCAGAACTGGTAGTTGAATTTCTTAGTAGCAGTCATACCACAGAAGCATTTAGTTTTATATCTACATTAGGAACAATAAGCTGATAGCTCTTAAAAGCCATTTTTTGCTCTGGTTGAAAGGATAGAACTGAAGCTTCACATTTTTTTTCAAAAATGCTGTGTGGTCTCTGGTTTTGCATGAGTTAACTTTAAAGGTATTTCAGTAGTAGTAGTAGAAATGTGTACTTCTTGCACTTAGTTCTGAGCATGGCCTGAAAAGTGTATTAGTGAAGTGGAGATACTGCACTGCGTCTCCTGCTTCTACCAACACTGCAAGGTATAATTGCAGCCCACAGTAAGCAGTGAGAAATAGATCAATGCTGGCATATCCAAGAAGATATTACAAGAAGCTAGAGATAACATGTTTTTTAATGCCAAGATCTGAAATAATCTAATTGCTAGTTCTTTAGGAACAGTGACCTTTCCTTTGATCACCAGAAGAAAACAGTGAACATGGGTCAGCTTTCTGAAGGAGTATTTGTACATTTCCTCTGTGAAAAGACTTCATAAAAACTTAAATTCTTTGTCAGTAAAATAAAATTAATTACTAGAAATTATCTTGAATATTACACCTTTCTCTTCTTCTGACCAGAGAGGAATTTCAACAGTTCTACTTCAGCCTTTCATGTCCTGCATAGTACCCTCCGGATCCGTGAGTGCCAAATCCATGTGGAGTTGGCAGAAGACCTTAGAGAAAGCCAGTGTTGGTTGTATTCTCTGCAGTATTTCCTAATCTCTGCACTTTCATGTTCTTTTTCTGAGATCTTCTCCTCACTCCTTGTGCTCAGTGAGGAACAACTTCACTCTACCTTTGCTGATCTCAGGAACAAGCATCCTGCCCTTCTCCATAGTCCTCTAGGCTTTTCAAGAGTGCTAGGATTTTCCTTGCACATGGAATATGCCTGATGGCAATAAAAAGAGATGTATTAAAGTTAGATATTAAAAAAGGACCAACAAAACCATGCTGGACATAAGTAAGTTTTGAGTTATGGATTGAGTATAGTTGATCATGCTTTGTGGTTGGGAATCAGATGTCAAGGTTTGTTCTAGCCCCCAGCCACTCACTAAAATTGTTTGAAATCTTTTGTTGGAAAAGTTCCCATTTTTACATCCATCTTCTGAGGATTCAAGAAATGCCTGAAGATTGCAATCTGGTTTAGTTCTTTTACTATTCAAAATGATGACTTTTATCCAGCTAGCAGTTGGTTCTGCTAGTTAGAATTATTCATAATTCAGAAAATTAGAAGATAAAATAAGGATCATCTCCATTGCCCCAAGTTTTCAGAGTTCTAATGTGGTACTTTGCCAGCTGTAATAAAAGTCCACTGTATGATGAAATTACTGCACATATGCATCCACATTCATGCATATGAGATATAGTTGATACAATGGAATTTGAATATCATCAAGCTATGAGATAACTGCAGTTTTTCTGTTTATTAGTTGGATATGAGTGACAGGAGAAATGTACTAGTATCTCAAGAATTTTCTTTAACAGCATTTGCAACTATCTGTATTTGAGTTGGTTTAAGTTTTCTGAGCGCTGAAGTAAATAATTTCTCAGTCCTTAGTTACTTAAAAAATAATTATTTTACTGAGAAGATTACATGTTATTTTTGAGACTATACATTAATCTAACTTGGGCACTTATTTCAACTGTGTTTATTCAAACTTTTCTCCAATAAGTTTTTTTGTGGAGTATTTTTTAAATGTAAGAAAAAAATACCACAAGCTCAGTGACAAGTCTATGCCACAATGTTTGGTGGGAAGAGAAGAAGTAAGAGAGTGACACATTGCAGAGTTACAAATGATAAGGATGTTTGAAGGAAAACAGGCAGTATTTTACTTTGATATAAAATCAAGGGAATATTAGTAAGGTTTCAAGAGCTTTGAATGGGAGACAAAATCCTCAGTCTTTTTGGATTGATTTACGTGATAGGAATGTAGACAAAATGGAGGAGGGGGGGCAGCATCTGTAGCTGATTTGGTTATGATTACTTAATAGTTTACTTACTGAAAATCAGTTTGGCTAAATTTTGGGGTTTTGCACATTTTTTACTTGGGTTTTTCACAAAAAAATATTGAGAAGAGTTAATTAAACATGTGTAATTGTATAGATATGATGCATTCAGACAAGGATCTGTCTGCCTGGTTTGTATTTTGGGGGTTTTGGTTTTTTTTGTTCCCCAAAACTAAATTATACCATCTTTGCTATAAATAAAGAAAATACAAAAGAGGTTTTTATTCCCTTCTCCTCCCCATACTGTTTGTTACTCACAGTCCTGCCATTCTTACAAAGTAAAAAATACAAATTTGGTAACTTTATAAATAACAAAGTTATGAAGGTAAAAAGCATAAATTTCTGTCTTAACACCTAATAATATCACTCACTTCAGGGAAGGAAACATAATGGCATATTCCTTTTGCCAAAATGATTCACCATCTTCTGTTGTATCATAATTTTCTCCCTGCACAGTAAATACACATGGGAAGTGTTGATTTGACTTGGACAAATCTACAAGGCAAAATTTTTGGCAGTAGAAGAAAGTATTGTGTGTTTCTAAATTACCTAATCAAGTAGATATTTCATTTTTTAAACACTTGTCAGGTTTTTGTTTTGACTTTTTTTAGTAAGGACACTGATTCTTCAAGATTAGAGACCCTGTGTTTTCTACAGGGAGAACAAATATTTGATCTATTGTGGTTTGGCATAAGAAAACAACATTGTTCATTAAATATATTTACTTTATTCCCATATATTTTGTCTAGACTTATGATGTATTAGTTAAGAGGTTTTTTAAATCTCTTAAATATAGGACTCTAAGCACCCTGGTGAGATATAAACTGAAAAAGTCTGGAGGAAGTCAGCAAAAATCTTCTAGAATAAACAATAATAGTATGTAGCCACTCATCTAGCTCAAAAGACTGGGCAGAATACTACTTTAAAAACTGGCTGTTTCTCAAGTTTTGCATGTCAGAGAGGAAGGATATATCTGTATGTTTTGGTGTCCAAATGCATATAAATAGTATGTGGTTCAGACTGATGTTCACAACTGTGATGTCTTTGTCCTACAACTGAGCTATAGATTTTGTAGGAAAAGAGGGAGTTGAGCAGTGGCAGAGGTAAAATAGACTCAGTTTTGGTTTTGTTGCATTTTAGAAACAAAGTAGCTCCATTGCTCATTACCACTTAAACTGAACACATCCAAAGAAAATCCACCCATCACTTAACCTAGTTTTGGTCTTTCAGCATACACTTTCCTGTCAATCCATATTAACCAAATACTGTTGAGCTTTAAATTTTTATAGCTGCCAGATAAGTACTGTAGGTGTTTCTAAAGGAAAAGGTTAAACTGGCACATATGATTTATCTGTTGAAAGCTCTGCAAGACCCTTTGTTGGCTAGTGTTACCTCTGCCACAGATCATCTGTTTGCCTTAGCTTCATTTCTGGTTTCTTCTATTTCCATTAGTCAATCTTGTCTTACCAGGAAATACTGGAAACTCTTACATTGGGTAGCCAATACAAAAAGGTCTTGCCCTTTACGTGGCGACATGGATGATTTATGTGGTTTAGTGCCTCACTTTAGGTTGCTTGTATCAACTGGACCAAGACTGACTTTCCTGCTTTGTACTGCTTCACTGCTATTTATGGTATAGTACAAAGGCTGTAGTGTTGACTTATGAAAAAATGGGAACATCTCACTGAGATTTCATGTCTGGATAATTAAAATGTCAAATTTCTTGAATAGTTAAATAGAGGCTGTGCCTAGCTCATCAGTGTTAAAATACATCATCTGCAGCACTGGCGACTCACTGACTTCTTCAAATGATACAACATGAACACTATTTCATTTGGTCACTTCCTCTGTGAATGTACTGAGGCACTGAAAGTTAATGTATTTACAGTCAAATGGCAATAGTTCAGTTTCTTTTTTTCTTTTCTCTCTAGGGTCTGGGATTTGGAAGGAAATGAGAAGGCCCATTTTGTTTTACGTTCTCCTGGAATGAGTGTTTGCTGGCATCCTGAGGAGGCTTTTAAGGTTGTGGTTTTCAGCTTTTCTCCCTCACCACCTTTAAAATAACAGGAGAAGGGACACACCAAAAGTGTGAATCTTTGATGCTGCAGTAACATTAAAGTCTGAGGACTTAGTTTACATTGTAACTGGATGTTAGTTGGATCTGCTAATGTGAAGTAACTGTGAATGAATTCTCATTACCATTCTTGTCATTTTACCCTCAGTCCCTTACTCCTCCCATCAGAAATATTCCTTCTTGATTATGTACATCAGTTGTTGGTAACTATTCTGCTGATTGCATACTAACTTACAGTTACCAGAGAAGAGCTTGAGTTATTCTCAGTCACGGTAACACGGTTCACCAACACAGACCCTTTATAGTGCATGCCAAGCTTTGAAAAGTATCTGTTTGAAGTTAAGAAGGGACTTTTCTGTTGTTCTTGCTTGAAGTGTATGAAATATGTTCTGAAAAATCAACTCAAATAGCTTGGATCTTATCTTGTTATTGTACTGGGGAGGATTAATCAGCTGGTATGTACCCAAATATCCAGCTTCATTAATGGTCTAGTCCCTGCAGTCTTGGATTTATTATTCCTATTGTGCCTATCAATAATTGCCTTAAGCAGCTACAAATGGTTGTTCAGGTTACACAAAAACACATACTTAAAACAGAGAAAAGCAGTCAAATAAGATATCAAAATATTTACACAGCAATAGGGAAGGAGGATCTCTAATCTCATCACACTTTCCACCAATATCAATATCCATCCTTGCTAAGAAAAGAAACTGTTAACTAGGAGAACTGTTGGTTCAGGTGGCATCAGAATTTAACGGGTTAGCTGCTGTTTGCTACTGGGCAACTTTGTCAGCACAACAAATTAAATAGATTTTCCCAAAAATATTGCAATAATATGCCTGTCTAAGATATTATTAGCATGTCTTTTCTTTGAGCATTATCAAAGGCACAGGTTTTTTGTTTTGTTTAAGAAAAGCCCATTCCAAAAGCTCATAAAACTTGATAAACTTACTTCTTGCTGAAAAGCTTTTTGCAGGTCAAAACGCTTACTGCACCATGACCTTTAGTTTGCAGGAAAGCATGTTTTAGTGACAGTTCTGTTTTTCCATACAAACTGGTATTACTGGAGTATTTTTTAATGCTTCTTTGCTTTTTTAATTATTGCTCATGATGGTGTGAAAATCATTTTACCTCATGAAGAAAAATCTCATTTCATAATCTGGGCATTGAAACATGTTGCCCAAAGAGGTTGTGAAGGCTCGCTCCTTGAGGTGTTCAAGACCAGGTTGGATGGAGCCCTGAGCAATCTGGGCTAGTGGACGGTATGCCTGCCCATGGTAGAGGATTGGAACTAGAGGATTTTTAAGTTCCCTTCCAACCCAGTCCTTCTGTGATTCTATAATTTAATCAGGAAGCTCTTTCTACAATACTTAAAAACCAAGGACTTGAGTGTATTACTGTAACAGAAAAAGTTTAGAAAAAATATTTTGTTGCAAACTGTTACAGGATGAAGAGATGTTACGTAAAGTCAGTAAGAGTGATTCTACAGATTCTACAGCCACACTAATACTTGCTTAGAATGATGGAATCATTTAGATTCTAAAGACCTCTAAGATCCTCAAGTCCAGCCTTTGATTGAACACCATCATATCAACTAAACCATAGCACTAAGTGCTATGTACAGTCATTTCTTGAATGCTTCCAGGGATGGTGACTCCACCATTTTCCTGGGCAGCCCGTTCCAGTGCTTGACAACCCTTTCTTTTTTACAACACTATGTGTCAGTCAGTTCTTTGTACTCAGAACAGAAGCTGTTGAATGTTAAAATGACAACTTTTGGCTGTATGAAAGCACAGTGCTTGGGTTGGCGCGGTGCCGGAGAATCCCAGCTAACCCCTTCCCGGACCGTGCCGAGTGGCCTCGCCCGACCAGGATCGGTCTGGGTGGAGGAAGAGCAGGGCTGCTTCCTGCAGCAGCAAGGCTGCTGTCAACAACACCGGTGTATCAGCATCAAGGATTGGAGAGAGAACAGGGAGGGATCTTTCGTATGATTTCCAGGGTGGCTTATTCCTTGAAGGAGGTCAGAGACGAAAGACAAAAGACAAGGCTTTGCACAATACTTATAAAGAGGGGAGGCACAAGGGGAGGGTACAATTCTTCATCCAATAGGGATTGGATGAGAGAGGAGCTAGAGGAGGGACGTACAGAACTACAACCAGTGGGGGAGAACAAGGGGAAGATACAACTCCGGAGAACCGATGTTGCATCGAGGAACATAGACATTTCCAGGTCTGAAGGTGGGGTCAGCTGGGGATTGACAACATTGGGAGGTAGCAGAGGGCAGGTCCAATGGAGGATTGACAGCTTAGTAGGAGGAGGGACAGGGAACAATCTAGAGCAAGAGGCAAGTCTAAGGGAGAATGGACAACTAGGGGGGAGGGTGTGGCTTGGATTAAACCAGCTAACATGGGGGAAACTAGAAATGATCCATTAAAGAACTTGTAGTACATAACAGACATTAAAGAAAAACGCACCACCACATTTGGTGGTTGTGAACTGCTGTTTCTAACCAGAAAAATACCACAATTATACACATAGGTATCTATAGATACATAGAAATAAAATAATGTAATCATTATGTATAACAATGTAACGGTAGTATAGATTAAGATAGTTTTTATTTATTGTTTAAAGAGTGTCCAGGAGAAAGTTTTCTGGCATGAAGTGAAAAACTGTACTTCATTTAGTATTATTAATATTTGCTTGAATGTATTCTAGGTTTTCTGTAGAGTTGAAAAAATTTAATTTCCATTACATGCTAAGTTTATCACATTCTATGAATTTCTTTTGACAGCTGATGGTGGCAGAGAAGAATGGGACTATACGATTCTATGACCTGATTACACAGCAGGCCATTCTCTCCCTGGAGTGTGAACAAACACCACTGATGTCAGCAGACTGGTGTTTAAAAAATACTCTTAAAATTGGAGCGGTTGCTGGAAGTGATTGGCTGATCTGGGATATCACTCGCTCCAGGTATTTTTATACCCATGGCATAGGTTTCTTTATTCTCTTCCTAATCAGTACATGAGGAAATGCAGGTACTTGGCTAATAGAGTATGGCAGTCACAGAATCACAAACGGGTCAGATTGGAAGGGACCACATTGTGTCAGCTGGTGCAACCTCCCTGCTCAAGCAGAGTCATCCTAGAGCACAAGGCACAGGATTGTGAATATCTTCAGTGAGGGAGACTCCACATTCTCTGGGCAACCGGTTTCAGTGCCTGGTCACTTGCAGAGTAAAGAAGTTCTTCCTCATATTTAGGTGGAACTTCCTGGTGCATCAGTTTGTGCCCATTGCCTCTCATCCTATTGCTTGCAGCATGGAGCAGAGCCTTACTCCATCCCCTTGACACTCCCCTTCAGATACTGATGGACATTGATGAGGTCCCCTCTCAGTCATCTCTCCTTGAGGCTGAACAGGACCAGCTTCCCCAGGCTTTCCTTGTAAGAGATGCTCCAGCCCCTTACTCATCTTTGTAGGCCCAATGCATAAGCTAAATAAATAAACAATTATCAGGAATTACAGTATCATACAGACCATTCCATGGTATTCTTTGTTTCATCTTTATGAATATTTTCCATTAAAAATATAACATTGTCTGTCTTTTTGTCAATTTGAGATAGCATCTCACTAATGTTTACCTCTCACTGTATGTGTTTGTTAAAATTTCATTCCAAGTCATAAATAGTTAACTATTGATCCATAATACACTGGACAACTACTTTGATTTTCTTACTCCAAATTGAGATTAAAACTGCAGGAATGCTCTGATTTTCCCCAGCTGCTTCACAGAGACTAGACAACGTGTCCCCTTCACTGGATTTTTGGTACTTATAGTATGATCTGTACTTTGCAGAACAGTTTTTTACCCTGAATGTCTCTTTTAGTTATCCACAGGATAAGAGACCTGTCCATGTTGATCGAGCCAGATTATTCAGGTATAAATATTGTCTCAATTTTGTGGGGTTTGTCTATTTAAATCTATGTCTATGCAAACAGTTGTGAGTTTAATAACCTGGTTGTGTATCACTTAAGTCATTTTTAGGGGGGACTGAGTTTATAAATTTTGTGAAATTTGTGAATGACTCACATTTGGTATATATGTGTAGCATTCATGTGATACTTTTTTTTTTATTTTACAACACTGTGCAAATGGGCTGTGGTTGGGGAATCATTTCCAAGCTAAATCACTACATCTGGTTCGCTGCTCTTAGTAGAATATGTGATATCTTCACACAGTTAGTCCCAAGGGAGAGAACTTAACTTTGTGTGCACTTCTGCTGGTATGACAGGGGTTTTTGGAACATACATTCATTTTATTCATAAGTGGATTCATTTTATTCACAGGTGGTCCCGAGTGAACGAAAATCTGTTTGCAACCACTGGATATCCAGGAAAGACAACTACTCAATTGCAGGTTCATCATTTAGGACATCCCCAGGTAAATTTTTGACTGGAGTTGCGTGTATTCTGCTCAGATCAGACATATGTTACTTAAAAGCTACAATTAAAAACTAGCCCAAACCATCCAGAACTGCTGCTTGGTGTACCTATTTTATTTTATTTTATTTTGGTTTTTTGCATTCATGCTCAGGAAAAAAAATTGCTGCACTTAAACTGCTATTTTAAAAGCTGCTTGATCTATATGTCTTAGTTTGCTTTGCCATATCAGTTCTAAGGGGAAGAAAAACACCTTTAACCTGATATTTAATAAATCTGGTAATATTTCTAGTTCTAAGGAGGCTAAAAATACACGTAATGTTGTATTTTTCTGGTTTTAACTAACTATATTATAAATCATTAATGCAAAAAACAGGAAATAGGAAAAAAAATAGGAAAATGCAAAGCATAAGAAATATATTTGTTTTGCTGGAGTCAGTATATATTTGTAATGCTTACAGTAAAAATATTATCTCCAAACTTACTAGTTATGAGTACATTGAAGTAACAGAACTCATTTCATTTAAAAAGGTTTCTAAGTTTGAGATCATATCTTTATAATAATAGTGATTATACTAATGTAAAGAGTTGAAACTATTTGTTATTATGGAATATTTTGCTGTATGTTACTTAAATGTAGTAAGTAGCTACTGGAACTATGCAGCAGAAAATCACATTTTCCAGTAGAATTTCTGTTGTAATTTAATTATATTTATTAAGGAGTTTTAATCTGTGGTGTTTATTTGTCTATGCAACTTGGTGTCCACAGTGTAGAAATCATTTATAAGGGAAATGGTACTGATATTTTTTCTCTCTCTCTCTCTTTGTTTTTTAAAGCCCATTCTTACTGGAACTGCAGCTGTAGGATCTGGTTTGACATGGCACAGAACTCTTCCATTATGTGCAGTCGGAGGAGACCATAAAATTTTCTTTTGGGTTACTGAAATGTAAAATAAGCATTTGCCTTCAATATGAAACTTGACATCATAATGCCGTTTTTCTAGTAAAATGAAGAAATATACTGTTTGTAATGGTTTTCACTTGGACAACAGAAGAAAGAAGCAAACAAGATATAAATCATTTGTGTTTGAATTTTAGTTTGCAAGTACAAGAGCTTTTGTAAAATTGGTTATCATGCATCTGGTTCTTGGTTATTTCTATTAAAATAAAATACAGTTTTTAAACATGGTATTTGGTGTGAAATGAATTTTTAAGGGTTTTTTAAAGAGATTTTGTGTCTCAGCATCTCAGACTGACAATCTCAGTTAACAAAGCTCAAATATTTGAAATTGTGCAGAGTACCTACAGAAAGAACACCTTTCTCTATAACTCCTAACTATGACTATCTTATAAGAAAAAAAATGCAGTAGTGTACTGTCATAAAATGTTGTTCCTGGACATTTTTGAATAAACTAGTTACCACTACCAGAGAAGAAGCTAATGGTAAAATCAGAATAATATTTTGAAGCAGTTTTATTTCTCTAAAGATGACAGAGGGATTTACTTCAAGCCTGTCAAACAGCATAGTGAGGGGTTTTTCTGATTACTTCCACTCTTTACAGGAAAATCAAAGGCATTCTGTTTTCTAGGAGCATCTTTTTCCTGTTTTTTCCCATACAAGACCCAGAACTGAAGTAAAAGAAGACAGAGATAACTCCTGTCTTAAGTATCTTATTTGCATGCTTTTGCAAATGAAGGAATGTCAGGATGTTTCAGCTAGTGTAACAGCTCCTTACAGCATCATAGCCATCTTTATTTGCTGTAATTAAATTTTAAAATATTCATTTGTTTCTTCCTATTTATGTGGGACACATAAAACCACTTCAGAAGTAGGACATGAATAAGTGAGATTACAGTCACCTTTTGAAACCTAAAACCATATTATATTTCTCGTAATCCCTTATCCATGGGAATTTCTGCATTTTAAGTAAATTTTGCCACCAAAATTTACTTAAAATGAATATACAGTTCCTTTTAAGTTCCAGTGGACTGGTATGTGCTTAAACTGTAAAATAAGCAGATGTTTCAAGCTAACAGCACTCTGTTTAACTTGTATCCATGGTCCGACCAGAGATAGCAGCCTTAAGGGGAGGTTTAATTCACTTGCAGCTAAAAATCTTGGTGGGTCTGGGAGGAAGGATTGGCCTGAGGCACTGTTATCCTTTTGGTGCCTAGTGAAACTGAAGCAGAGGTGGGTTTTCTGTCCTCAGAGCAAACTTCACATCTCTCCTGCTTATGCAGAATATCTCCACTATACTCGTGACCCACACAGACAAGGGCAGTTTGCACCAGGTATGTGCAGGTGCACTCTTGAGTGAGACTTTTTTGGATTAGAATTGCTTAAGACCCAAGAAGGCAAAGGGCAGAAATTCTTTTGTTCTGTTCAGAAATCAGGATGTTTGCTTTTCGTACTCTGTTTTTAAGGACTACTTAAAACTGTTTATCCAGGAATGATCTTGCCAAGTTCAAGGCTCTTAATTTTATACTGGAAAGAAGTAATATGGATATTTTAAAATAAATAAATTAATAAGAAAGAGCAGCTAATGTTTTTAGCATGTTCTCTGTGCTCTTGTACAGAACAAAATAATTAGTTAATCCTCTCATGTTGCCTTAGCACAGCACTTGGAAAACTGAAACTTGACAAACCATTTTCAGAGAACTGCAATCCATTTATCATTTAGTTTCCATTTTCTTTTTTTTTAAAAAAGAAACCTACATAATACCTAACATTTGTATTTCTCAGTCTATTTAACTGTGAAAGGTTGATAATTCTTTGAACTGTTTGCAAGACTTGTACACTTGAGATTATTGAGATTGGCACACCAAGATGGGGGGGGGGAACATTGTTTAAATTCAGTGTAGAGAAAAATCATTGGGGCAATATCAATTTCATAGAGAAAACTTTACTAAATACCCTTTGCATGGATTTAGAAGACTCCATGGGAAATCAAGCAAATGTTAATCCACACTGATCTTTTCAGCTGTTCATTGGACCACCTTATTAAAAACAACTATTGCCCCTTGTGGAGGATCAAGTGACACCATGTCTGGAAATTTTTTTGGATCAGCTTTTTGTTTCTGTTTAACTTGTCTCTCAGTTATATAGTTACTTGAGTTCTGGGCTGATTCTAACCTGAATGTGGTGTCCTGGGACCTGTAACAGTATATAAGCACACAAGATGCATATGAACATTGTAAGCTACAGTAGCACTTGCCAGTTTTTCTCAGCTTGCGTAGTTTTGTTTTGCAGTTGACCTGAGGCTTGGATTTTGTGTAACATATGGAGCAGATCAGTTTCAATGCTTTGAAACCCATGTTCTTGCCTTTACTTTTCTGTTTACCCTAATCACAAGTCAGGTATTTTTTACTAATGATGAAGCTAGAGCTCTGATCCGTTCTCTGTTCACATGGCTCTTCCACTCCAAGTTAGCCTCAGCATCTGTAAAGTTGACATCTTCAAAATACTAATGTTCAACCAAACTTCATTTTGGTATCTCTTATCACTCTTTAATCTCTTTTCTTCACTGGAAGTTGGAGCTACATGACATGGCCTTTAAATGCCAGCATATATATGTACACATGCATAGGGTATAAACTGCCAGCAGTTACATATGTACAGTACTTATTCATTAGTCTGACATTTATCATTGTTATAAATGCATATTATAAAGTTGGCTTTTTGCAAATACTAAAATTAATGCTATATGTATAATGTGGGAAGGTTTTACTGTATTAATATAGTTTCTTTTATTTTCTGCTATTAAATGGTGATGTGATGAATGTATATATATATATATATAATTTTTTAGGTTATAGCATAATATTAAAATAGAAACTATGTGATGTAAGGTGCTTTTTGTAGCTAACCCAGAAAAGTAAAAAAGATAATCAAGAAATCCCCCACATTCTTGGATTATCTTGATGAAGGTAACAAGGACAGACCCCCAAGGCTCCAAAGGAAGAATTTATTGATCCTCTGTTATCAGAAGAATGGGACATGAGACACCAAAGGGCACCACCAAGAAATTTATCTACAAGGAGTAATAAAATGCTAAATTGGTGAAATGGGGACAGATTGGGAGAGTTAAAACTAGGAGGGCATCTGAACTCAGAGGAATGTTTGAATAATGCATTAGGGTCTTTTCAATATGTACCATACTGATCCTTTTAAACATTCTGAAAAGGTAAGGTGTGCTTTCTGGCTGCATGCCAAGGCACCCCAGCAAAGAACCTTTGCTTTTTGTTTTCCTAATTGTCTTATTTTTTATTAAACTATTTTTTTAAAAAATAAGAACCTTGTTTTTTAAAAAACAAGAACCTTTTCACATCATCTAGCATGGGTGCTGGTGAAAGATAATGTTTTCAAATCGTACACACTATAAATCTGGATGTTATCACTCAATTATTTTTTATAAATCCTCTCCTTGGGAGTTCAGTGATTTATGTTTACAGCTGAACAAGATAGTTCAATTAAAACTTTTTAAAGAGGTTTTGGAAAATTTGGATCATTTTGTTCTGTTCTGTTTTTCACTTTCCATATCCTGCATTTTCTAACTCCAGCTGAAAAAGTGCTGTGTTGCACTTTTCTATGCAGTATTTTTGGGCAAATTAAAAGCAGGAAGTACCAGAAAGTTCACAGAAGAGCAGCATATTCTTGGGAGATTTCTTATCCAGCTTTACAGACCAAGACATTCAGATAAGATCTGACTATGCATTTACATTAATTTTCAGTGCCATTGCCTGGGAAAATTGTATTATAGACTCTTTACGATAAACAAGACTAATGCTTCTTGAATATAATTTAGTTGGAATGTTAAGGTAATTAAAATGGCATCATAACTTATTTAAGTTAAACAAGCCGTTGCCCAACATAAATTTGCACGACTCCTATAAGTTAGGAATTGAAAGCTAAATCCGCTGAATTTTGTAGGTTAGCCTGCTGCTCTTCCTTTGGGAGAAGTGAGAAACTGAGCCAACAACATGTCAGTGCTCCAAAGCAGAGTATGAATCACAAGTTGTTCAATAATTCAATTAGTATGGACAAAAAACTTTGCCATACTATCTTAGTAAGAGAGCAGTAATGATGTGCGTATGACAGCAGGTTAGTAATAAATACATTGTGAAAATAATAAAGTCAAAAAAGCTGCTTTAGTAAATAAATGAGAATTTAATGGCAACTTGAAGAACAGAACGAAGTGCTTTGTGTACAGCCACCACTGATTCTGCATATGGATTTGTAGAATGCTCTGGCAAACTAATGATTTGGAAGTAAACTGAGAATTTTGGAAAATGTAAAACCAAAATTAGCATAGTACATTTGGAGTCTAATCTTCAAAGTATTACAGTAACTCGCGTGTCTTTATTCATCTCATAACAAGAGAAGTTTTCACCTGACAGCTTCAGACTGTGATGGTCTCTTAACTGCCCTGAATTATGGAGAGTTTATCAAACGCAGCAGTATTTAGATGTAACCATGGAGAATTTCCACAAAATATGGAAACCCACCACAATCTATTCGGATTTACTGCTGTAGACAGGGACTCCAGATCACCCCGAATTTGTCTCCTTTGGAAGAACTTGAGGCTATTCAGTGCTCCTATTTTTGCTCCCCATATCCAAAGTGCGGCTCTTCCCCACTCAAATTATGCGTATGAGCACAGGAACGATTCCTTCACTGGCTTTTCTCGCTACTTCCTTGCCGTTTGACCGCAGGGGACGCCGCTTCCCAAGCAGCACTATGCAAGGCCTCGTCCTGAGGCCTGTGGAGCGGTGCGTGGTGTGACCCGCCCTGCCACGGCCGGGCCCCACAGCGGCTGTCATCACTTGCATCGCAACATGGGCGCCAAAGAAGGCGCCCCAGGAGCTCGGGGTTTACCCTCGGGGTTTGTCCCGGGGCACAGCCGGCCATGAGGGCTGCAGCAGGACTGCGTTTCCCAGGAGGAAGCGCGGGCGGCGGGCGCGCCCCGCCCCGCGGAGCTCGGCGTTTGTTTCCGGGCCGAGGCCGCGGAGCGGGGCCGAGCTGCGGAGTGGGGCCGCGCCCGCCCCGGCCCGCGGGCATGGACGAGGACGGGCTGCCCATCGTGGGCTCCGGCATTGACCTCACCAAGGTACGGGCTGCGCTCGCCCGGCGCTCCGGGCTGCCGCTCCTCCCCCCGGCGGCTGCGCTGGCCCTGGTGCTGGGCGAGCCCCGCGTCCCCCCGGCCCGGCCCGGCCCGGCCCGGCGGCAGCGGGCGAGGGGAGCTCCCGTGCGGGGACGAGCGGGCCCCGGCCCTTACCTGTGTCCCCAGCTGTTTTCCGGAGACGTTTTGCTTCAAGTTCAGTGATAACGTTATATTTAAAGACTAAGCCGTTTCAAACATCGATCTGGGACGCAAATCCCATGCAAAGCTGTTTATTCATTTCTTTTAATGTTGCGGAAACTTTCTTTTTAAACTGAGTTTCCTCAATACAGAGCATAAAGATAGGACAGTTCCAATTGACCCAGTGATTCTTCCATGCTCTGTGCCACCCCACAGAGATCTGCTAAAGTCATAAGCACTTCTTGGCGATCTTTGGAACCCCAGAATTTAACTTCAGCAGATGCTATTGTGCAGTGCAAAGGCTGAGGGCTTGAGATAGTAGCAACAAAAATCTCACAAAAAGTCAAGATGTTTTAAGATAACTGTAGTGAATTGTATATTGATAAATCAGCGACTAAGAGACCAGAGAGTCACTGTATTCACAAAAATAAGTGCAGTAGAATCTTGGCTGCTAATAATATTCCTTGTAAATCTACTTAAATCAATGGCGATTTCATAGGCTAATTTCCTCTGTGAAGGTTAAGACTTGAAGCAATTGGCCAAGGTTATTAACCCCGAGGCAGCAAAATTTTATACATAAACTTTGGTGTGAAATTTCCCGATTCCAGTCTTCTGTAATGGTTTAAATTAAAATGCCAACTCCATGTTACAATATGACCACCATTCTTTCTGGCAAACATAAGATTCTACATTTTAGTCTGAAAAGTATGTGAGCGTTGAAACTGATTTGGAGGATAATTTTTGATAGGTAGTCTGGACTTGCAAATGAGAACCAGTAGGGTTCTAAATACTTAGACAGCAACATCACTACACTTTAGTTTTAGCCATGGTGTTAGTTGTAACTGAGTGTTAGTATGGCTGGCCAAGTTTGCTTTTCCTTGTTAAACTCCAGAAGGAAAGATTCTTATTTCCTCACTGCTCTGAAAAAACATTAACACTGATTTTCAGGAATAGTCACAATTTCATCTAAATGTGTTTTCTTCAAGATAACAATCCTTAATTTTGTTGGTGTTGTTGCCTTTTCTATGTGTCCTGTAAATTCTCAGCTGTCATGTTAGTAGATCTTTAGCGGCAAAGGATTTGTGTGAATGCATATGTGTATTAGAAAGTGGTTTGTGTATGTATACATTCATAGCAGGCACACGTAAGACAGATTTCCAGATAATTTTTTCTTTAAAAATGTGCATTTTTAACAGCTATTTCAATCCAAATGTGAAAATTGATATTGATGTGTAACCTAATTTTCTTCTATTTTCTAATACAGGTTCCTGCTATTCAGCAGAAAAGAACTGTAGCATTTCTAAACCAGTTTGTGGTTCACACAGTGCAGTTTCTCAACCGCTTTTCTACTGTTTGTGAAGAGGTATGTTTATTATTTTCCTCTGCCCCTTTGTACAATTTGAATAATTCAAGAAATGAGAACCATTGATTTAAATATTTTTGATGGTAGCTTAAACCAAAAAATGTAGTTTGCTCTCTGTTCAAGTTTTCTTTTGAGTAAGTGCTTAAGACAGATTTTTTTTCCCAAGAGATCTGCATGAACTCTTGATTGTGCCACACTCAGTCCTGTTTCCTTAAACTTTTGCATTTGGAACAGTCTTTGAACTTTCTGATACAGGGAATTTATTCTGAGCAGCTTCATCTCTAGCTCTTATCTTGTTATGAAAGAAGGATGCCATGTTTTTGTGGTGCATCAAAACTTACTTTCAGATTTTATCACCTTTAATTTAAAAGAGTGATACGCTAAGCGCTGAACATAAATAGTTCTTGTGTTGAAAAAAGGACATTTTTGGCAAGTGATTAGTATAGAACATGAAGTCCTTAACTTCAGTTTCAGGTAAAAAGACAGAAAAATAAAAATATTTAGGATTAGTAAGTTTATGCGATGACTTTAGAGTCAATGGAAATACACCAGACCAACAAGATTAGAATTGTCCACTGAACAGGACAAGAGCCCTCCTTGTAAAAGGAGTGTTTTCTAATGGAGCTTTGAGTGTAACCTTTTTGTCTTTAGAGGGTATTTTGTACTTTTTCTTAGTATATTCAACAAAGAATGCTATACAGCTCTAGCCAGCTGAGCTATAGCAGCAGTCAAATCCAATTAGACTAAGCCATGTAATCTGAGAAATTCTGTTATTTGTTGATGAGGTTTGAAGCCAGACCCGTGACAAGTATAAAATTTGGCTACTACATGAATATATGGAGCTTCAGAGGAAAAAAAGTCATTTTTCCTAGGTTTTAAACTTGTAACTTGATAGGTGGGACAGTGTAACCACTTGATGATGCTGTTGTCAGTTGTCCAAAAATGCAGTTGTCACCTGATCTCAGTATTCCCTCTTCCACAGGCCCTGTGGGAATCAGAACACCTATATTTAAAGCCACCTTGAGCACACAGCAGTGCTGTGAAGTCTGCCTAATAAAACAGTTATTAGTTAACCAAAATGTGTTGTTACCCAAGAGACTAAATAGTTGCTCTATATACTTCTTGAGAAGTTTTTCGTATTCGTGAAGTACAGAAGTGTTTTTAATGTGAAAGGTTGTGGTGTAAGTCAACAGAAGCCAAGAAACTCAAAATCAGTGCTGACACCATCCTTAACTCTAAATTTATTGGCTCTTGTCTAGTCAAATAGACCCATAAAATTGCATAATTGTCTTTTGTACATCTTTCCTCCCCCTTATCCAGTTAAATGTAGGACACATAGTTCCTTCCAAGAGGAACTGACTCCTCTTCGTGAACAAAGGACCATCTGTAAACAAGTCAGTGCACTATCCAAAATGACTAACTCCTGTCAGTCTCCTTCTACTTTTTCTAGCATATTGGCAGAACTGCCATTTTCTTAGGGTGTTAAAGTTCTGCTTCAGAGCCAGGCAGAATCTTGCCAGGGTGCCAGAAAGCTGTCAGAGTGGTACATATCTGCCAGCCAGCACTCTAGCCAACTTCACTTGGACAGGTCTGGTGGAGTATGGGAGTGATTAGTTAAAAGACTGGCAGTTCTTATGGAGTAATTTAGAAAAGTTGTATTTGAAGTTGTATTTATTTGTATATATTTATTTAAGTTGTATTTAGAAAAAAAGTCAAAATTTGATTGAGGTGCACCTGGAGCATATAAAGTGTCTGGTGAGTTCTGATTCATTGTGGATTTTAAATGTACAGGACTTTGAATCACCTGCTGTATTAATTATCAGATTTTTCTCTTTGTATTTGCTTAGTTACACACACATCATCACTTTTCATCTTCCACATTTGGAAAAAGCTTTGAAGAAAGATCTTTTGGTAACTGGGAGAGTACCATATGTCTACCATTATTCTCCAGTTGCCCAAAGTAATGCCCTATTTACTTTGGCTTTCTTTTGTACATAGTCTGTCTTCAGTTCTGTCATTATGTGGGAAAACCAACTGCAGAGTAAAATTATTTAAAATTTGTGCTACTGCAGCTACTGTACTAAAAAGGGTTGTCATTGCTTCATTTATTTCATAATGTGATAATCTCATTTACACTGTACTCTGCCTTCAGCAGGGAGAAGACCAAAGTGATTTTTTTTAAACTAGATGCTAACTGTTTTATATGTGCAAATGTATAGGGCAGTGTTTTCACATCCTAATTGTTTTCTGTTATAGAAATTGTCAGCACTCTCTCTCCGTATCCAACAAATTGAAACCACGCTCAATATTCTGGATGCAAAGGTTTGTATGGATCTAGACTTCATCTTCATACAGTGACAGCCCCGTAGATTATGTGAAATACTTTCCTTTTTACACTCTGAATTGAGCAAATAAGTTTTCATAATGATTTGAAGGAGCTAATATAAGATCCTGATATCAGAAGTTCTCTCTTTGGTGTATATACTGTGTAACATTTAAATATGTAGTTGATACAGAAGAAAAGAACCAACAGTACCTAGTGGAAAATTTGAGTTTTTTAAGCATGTGGAACAGGAAAGGAACACTTTTTGCCATACAAACTCTAATAAGTAAATTCTTACCCCCTTTGTAAAACAAAAGTATCTTTTTATGTTACTGGACTGTAAGGACTTAAGCTGAAGTAAGTAGCTGAAATAGATAGAAGCCTTGCAAATTTTTTGATATTGAAATGTGACCTGAACTGGATCAAAGCTAATGTAAATGTATTTATCTTCTTTAGCTGAAATGACAAAAGGATATAATCCGTGGTCTTATATAGGAAATATAATATATCATTTACTAGAAGAAAAAAACCCCAACAAAATCCAGAAGTCAATAAATCACCCACTATAAAATTTTAAGAAGTTCTTCTTTCAATAATGATGGAGGGAATATTGGGGAAATTTTTGTGGGGAAAAAATATTTTAGTAATACAGACAGTGCTTACTAACTCATTTGTTTCAAAACATGTAGGAATGATCTGAATTGATGATTTATTTCAGAATTCTTCATGTTAAATAGAATACCCTTCAAATTGATTTGAGGTGTGTTTAATATCACTTCACAGCATTTCCTTAAAAAAAAAGTGAAAGATGTAGAAAATTGAAAAATTTGTAACCACTCTCCCATCTGTTAGGTGATAGAGCTGTTCTTGCCATGATTTCTTTCACTGTAGGGGAAGTAGCAGAGATTGCATGACTCTCATGTGGTTGATAAGTGCAGTAGCAAAATGCTGGGAAGGTGTGGAAGCCTTTCCTGTTCTGCAACCCTGTGTTAACAGTGAAAGTTTTTATTGTAGCTGGCAGCTGAATAGAAAGCTTTTTTTTTCCCAATCAAAATACCAAAAATAGGAGCAAAAAGTTACAATTTTACTAATGTAAACCTACCTGGACAATAAGTGGTAAGCAGTGTGCTGCAGATTTTGTCATGCATGTAGTCTTATGAGGTGCTTGTTGCTTATTTGATGATGTTTTCTGCATTCAGTTATCCTCAATTCCTGGCCTAGAAGATGTCAAATTTGAAGTGTCCAGTGCAAATGTGAACAGTGTTGAAAATGGTCCTGTGCCCCAGGCTGCTTCAGATCAACAGACAGCTGGATCACCTCAGTCTGGAGTAAGTAATGTAGCATAACTCATACCTTGAAGGAATAGAGCTCTCCAGGTCAAGTTTTTAATGTAATTTCAAGTAGATAGAAGAAGCAAGTCTATTGGAAGTGAGCAATCAAATGTAAAAGTCTAAGACTAGGCTTTTCTCTCCTGGCACTGTTCTAACAAGTGACTTAAAGGCTATACCCTTTCTTAACTATGTGACTTAAATAATTAGAACTAACTTTAATGCTACATTTCTCCTTCCTCTTCTTCAATCACACTAAAAATATGAACATGAATTACATCAGGGGGCTGGGAAGGTCATGAATAAAAATAACAGTTCAAATCACATCATTGCAGGTCTTGTCTCATTTCTTCAGAATGTGAGCTTTTAGCTCAAATTAGAATTTCTAGCATGCTTTATTCTAAAGAGTTTATTACATTGAAGATATTCTGTATATTATCCTCCATGCACAGAAAATGCCAGCTGATTAGAAGCAATCAGCATTAAGATACTATTCCTACAATGAACTTTTTGTCATTTTGGGGAGTTCAATGTATGTGATTGGTTATTTTCTTAACCTAGACATTTAGATCCTGTGATCACCATTTAACTAATTGAGGCTTTCTGGCCAATTTGTAGATTGAGTTCTTTTCCCAGTTTCCTCTTACAGTTTCTTCTCATGGACTGCTCAGTTCTGATCTCTGCTCATTCTCTTATTTGGTGGAAGTTGCTGTGGAGAAGCAGTAGCTGGAGCACTGTGCTGCTTTTGTCTGCCTCAAGGATTGTAACTCTGATTTGCAGGCAGCAGCAGGAGAGACACTGGGCAGCATTGCGTGTTCCAGCCACGTTAGAGGTTGACTCACCATGAGTTCATTTGCTTTAAAATGTTCCTCCTCTCGGATGCTAAAGTATATAAAGTATATTTCAGTATATAAAGTTCATACATTTCTGAAAGGATGTTCCCAATGCTGCTGTCAAGTGATTAGTTATGTAGAAAAAATACAGCTTTCTGTGTTTTTTTTAATAGTACTAGAACTTCTTGTCATTTTTCTTTTCTTTTAAATCAAATACTTTCAAGGAAACTTTGATTACATTATATTTTACTTTAAGTAATGTTTTATACTCAAAAGTATAGTTTAGAAGTTACATAATCTGTATGAAACTTGTCAGAGAATCGAGTATTTTGAGGAAAAAAGGCATTGGACTGCTGGAGGAGGTTCATAGATAAACTCCTCATAAATGTTTTTTATAAAAAGACCTTTTACATTTAGTACTGTGTTATTCATTAAATACAACTTAACAAGATTATTAGGGTCTTTATGGTTTTTTATGTGTTGTTCAATAACTTAAAATTGTATCTAAAAGTAGAAAGTAAAAGTAGAAAGTGAACAACAAGATCTAGGAAACCTCTGATTTTGTGAGTGTAGATCAGAATAATGTTGATGAAGAAGAGTTGCACTTTACCCTAAAATATCCAGCTTTATGGATTGGAATCTCTCCATGGTGTGGTGTGTACACGTAACCATTAAAGGGTTTGTTCTTCATATACAGCAGAACAATACACAAGAGGAAGGGTTACAGAAAACAGAGGTGGTAACAGAAAATGTCACAACTGTGGCCAAGGACCCAAGATATGCCAGATATCTCAAAATGGTCCAAGTGGTAAGTCAGTTCTCATGTCATTCTTTGGCTAGGATGTTATTTTTTGGTGGAATGTACCACACAGCTGTAAGTGAACCTTAAATGTCTGAAAACATATATTGCAACAGTAAGCTTTAAGGTAGGATAACATCACAATATTCTTGCACATCTTCTCTTATAAATGAATTAATGTAATACATTCTCTCAGCTTCTGGCAAGATCTTTCTACAAAATTCTGCTGGTAGACTTGTGAACTGAAGGTGTGAAATGTGTAAATGCAAAGTGATATTAGCTGGAGGCACAGAAGATGGCACTGAAAGTGGAGCTGTCCTGGCAAACTGGAGTCATTCCCTGCATATACACTGATTACAGGCTGATTCTGCTGTAGGGTACAAGATACAGCTTTGCAAGTATAGTCCAGAACAGGAGTATTTGATATTTCTGTAAGGACCAAAATACAGATACAAGGATTGCTTGGCTGTCTGGTTCCACTCCAGTTTCCTATTATTCGTGATGCAGGTTTTGTTTACATCTTTATCTGTGATCTGTGCTACAGATAAATGGGAAATAAATTATTGTAATCTCACTATTAACAAGTGTGAAATCTAATGAAGGAATGAGGTCAATGGGAGACTATTTGGGATATTTTTAAGAGGTCACTTCACATCCACAAACTTAAAAATGAGATTAGAAACAAAGAGTTAATTTCAATTTCTTTTCAATTTGTCAGTGGAAATTTTCCTCTAAAATATATATTATAATATTGGCAAGTATGACTGTGTCATGATATTAATAAAATGTTGCTTATGTTAAAACTAACTTCATGGTTTCACTCAGTTTTCAGAGAAATTATTACAATTGGTTTGCTTCATCCCTTGAATGATGTTCCAAACTTTATTTTTCACTTGAATCACAAGTTGGCACTTTATGGGTAGCTTATTACAGACCATTTGGAAAACCTAACAGTGGGATAGTAGCAGAGAGTAGAACACTGTGTTACTGTATTGATTTAGTGCCAGACTTCGGAGTGGATTTGAAAGTGCTGGATGGTCTAATTACTCAGAAATTTTTTTTTTGTGACTGCTAGAGGAGTGAGATCTCACTTTCCACATTTCTCCTGTGTACTGGCAGTTCTTGGTGACTCCTCTGCCAGTTGTAAACAGTGTGGTAGGAAAGTCAAACTAACATACTACAAATTAATATGTGTTTTTGTCTTTGCCAAACTTGTCTCCTTGTCCGGTCAAGTATTTCAGTTAGTGTCATTTATTTGCCCAAATTAAGTTTCTAGTTGAAGATTTGTTTGAACTGATAATTTATTTATTACTCACAATTTTTGTAGTATAAAAGAGCAACATTCTGCACTAAAAGTAGCTCTTCCGTGAAATTGTGACAAACTCATTTTGGTGGAGTGCAGTTGAGGATACTAAATTCTTACTTTTTAAGATTTACAACAGTATTCCAAGAAACCATACAAAAGCAGTACCATATTTGCAGATTAAAATTTAGGAAAGCGTGAAGGGTAAAGTAATTGTAATGCACTGATTGTATTATAAACAGATATAGGTACAATCTTAATTGTTGTCCTTCAGATAAGACGCCTAAAAGGGCATTTTGATTAAACTTCAGATTAGTTTTGTGAATCTATGATACGTGAGGGTACTGAGAGGATTTTTTCTCAGAGATTTTAATGCCACAGTGTTGGAATAAAACATACTCCAAGTGTGAACATAAAAACAACCCATTCTTTGAAGTCCTATACCAAGTTCCCTATGATTAAAATCAAATATGAATTCTACTTTGCCTGATCTGATTCAATTCTGTTTCACTTGGTTTGAGTTGATGTCTAAACAACTCAACAGTGACTTCTAAGGTAGGGAAAAGTACCCTAAGAGCAGTCAAGCAGGGGGAAAGCATTAGTACAAGATGGTGTGTAGACACAAAATCCCTGGTGTCCAAATCTATACTAGAATGACTGAATTTTTAAACCATCATGAAATAAATAAATACTCAAAATATTCACCTTGTAATGCACAGTAGTTGTGAAGTACTGAGATGTTCTTTTATTTCAAGCTATTACACTGCAACTATTTGAGTGACCTTTTTTGACATTATGCCTGATAGATTGCTGGAACTGTGCACCTGTGTGTGTGCTGGTCCACAGTGCTCATGCACAAGCCTTGATTGTGATTCTTACTGTGGAGCTGTCACTAGAGTCACATCTTTCTCTGGAACATTAGTCATGGCTGCCCTTTATTTTAGCACTATTCTACTTGCTTTTGGACAAAGATACTAGTCCTACACCACTTTCCATTTAAAATTTCTTAGACCACCAGTAACTTTGTCCCTTTTGAATCAGAAATTGTATCTTTGTTTGGTTTGGGGTTTTTTCGCATATCCTATATTGGCATGGAGTGATCCAGATGGTATTTCTGATGGTTTCCAACAGGAGATGGCAAAGCAACAAGTTGCCTTTGAGCAGCTCTAGTGGAAACATAGGAGCAGTTTGTTGAAATGTATCTCATGACAGGATGTGGGTCTTGGTTATGTGATCCAAGATAAGAGGATGTTCAGGTGTTGATGAATAAAATAAAGTGCAGAAGCTGTGGAAGGACTTGCAGTGAAGGGAAGGAATTTTTTTAACACATACATAATTGGCTGAAATCTGTCCACAAGTCACAGGAGATTTAAGCCTGTTTGCACAAGCAGTTGCATTCAGAGAAGTCACTTTTAAATTGTGCTTCTATTCTCATGTCCTGTGTGCCTTTTTCTCCATGCTTTTTAGACGTCTCCAGTTTTTAGCATTGCCTTAAGAGATCCTTCTGGAGTGGTGGCAGATGCGCTTCCCTGGTTTTCCTCTCTCTCGGATATACTTTCAGCGTGCCCAAGTCTTTCCTAGCACAACTTCTCTCCTGTCTTTGTGCTACTTTGTGCTTTCTCCACATTCTTACCCATACAGATAACTTCAGCTTCATGATTTTGTCTGCATGAATTGCAAATACACCTATCCAGTCTTGATTCTCTCCCTGCAACTTTCTCTAGATGTTTTGCCATAAATATAAGATGGATTAAAAGGGCCTTTAATCTCAGTCATTTCTTGCTTCTAGGCTCATATTGATGGCAACTGAGATTATTGTTCCATGCTGTTGTTTGAGAAGTGACATGCATAAATTTATATGAAAGAGTGGTTTAAAAGTACCTGTGTTATTTAACTCACCTGTTTGTGTCCAGTAGTTTTATATTATTCTTTCTCCTGCAACACAGGGTGTTCCTGTAATGGCAATACGAAACAAAATGATTTCTGAGGGGCTAAATCCAGATCTTCTTGAGTAAGTAATTTGTGATTCCCTGTAGGGCTGCAGTGCAACTGTGTGTTTAAAAAACTTGGAAAAATGTGCTTAGAAAAGGTTGTTCAAGGTGGTGTGAGCTGTAGCAGTGACAAGCTCACATTTGACAATGTGCATTTGGCAATGAGGACTCAAATAAAAGGTCAGTAGCCATTTTCACTGCCCTGCTTTCAACACTCCAATAAGAAAATGTCATTATTGTAGAGTAGCAAGAACAAACTCAATCTTGTTTTGCTGGATGCATGAGGGACAACACAGTTGTTTCCAGATTCCCTCAGTAGATTGAGTGTACAACTTGAGTTCAAAATTGACAGTGTAAATTGAAGTCAGCAGTTTAAAATTTTTGGCTGTTGATTGAGTTAACCTGATGTGAAGACTACTAAGAATAGATAGTAATTTTCAAAGCTTCTTGTCTGGCCATAAACATTAATTTTAGTCTTACTTTACAGTTGACATTTAATTTAGTTCTACTGTATTATTTCACAGAATTTGTTAAACTGATGAAAGTATTAACTTTCCTTCTTACACTATAGACACCAAAATGTTTTGAAGTATTTTTGCATTCTTTTCAGAAACTGTCAGGGTATTTAAAACCATTTTACCTTTCCAGTGAAGTATTTTTACATTTTGTAAAGACTTATTCTGAAACTAGCTACTTGTTAAATAAAATAACCTGAAGTATCATCATATGATTAGTCACTTTAGCTCCCAACTACTTCCTGGTCTAGATAAGCCAAAAGTATTTATTCCTCAGGGTTTTTTTTTACTGATTGAATGAAAAATAAAGAAAAGACCCTATGCAAGTTGGAAATAGGTTTAGCAAATATGGGGTTTCTATGTATGTTAAATGTATTGTATTTTTTGCTGTGCTTTCAAGTCCATACCTTTTTATAAATGCTGTTATTTCTTCATGTTTGGGTGGATCTTTATAGTAAATAAAACAAAAAAAAAATAGGGTAAGATTTCAAAAGCTATTTTTTTAGAAGTGTCTGCTTTTTGATTGTCTATTTTGCCTTAAGACAGAAACATTACTGTGGATTGAGGCCCACAGAATATATTTAGGGTTAGACCTCAAAATCCATCTTCAAAGATCTGTGCAACAGTAATGCTTAGTCAGATTTTCCTTAAAGTGTAATTGGTTTGAAAACTGATTAAAGAAAGTTAATTATTTGGCCAGGTGCATAATGCGAAACATGTTAGGTACCAGGGGTGACCTTTCAATATTCTTGCTTTCTTATCTTGATATTATAGGCTTCTTCTTTTATATGTCATGTGAATCTTGCCATTCACACCACATTTCTTGGGTCTTCAGCTTCCTTAGGTCTGCTCAGTCAGTCCCATAGAAAATTAGGAAGATGTACACATGGCTGTCTGTCTGCTCAGTCACTTACTGCAGAGGCCCCAGCTCCTTGCCATTGGCTGAGCATGGGTTATTTGTGGTTATAGTTGTGCTAATTCTAATGATACAAGATTGTTTCTACACTCTTCCCTTGGCTTTTCCACCTTGGTTATTGCTCCTTTCTCAACTTCTCACAGCGTTTGGTAACTGCCTGTTCTACCAAGCTCCCAATTTACATACCTTTAACTTTTGTTTCTTATCCTTTCTCTCTTGCCTGTCTTCAATTCCAGAAGAATTTGTCCTGCTCTCAGGAACTAAAGGAATTCCAGCACCATCTTCCTCTTCTTAATAAATGAGAGGTTTTGCACTGGTCTCTCCAGATCACACGTCTTTGCACAGCTCTTCTGTTTTGTCATTACCACGGAAACAATGAATAATATTGTGAAGTGGTATTTGCATGAGAAAGCAAAGGCTTTCTTCATTTGTTTTAGAGGTGTGCAGTAGGGAGGGAGAAGGCTCTTCTGCAGTTCTTTAACACACTTCTCATCTTTGCACCAAGAATGTTTAGGAACACTTAAAAGTTACCTTAGGGATTCCCCACAGAGAAATTATACTAAACAGAACTAATGTTGGAAAAGAAATTCTATATCCCCAAGATAATAAGAACAGGATGATTAATACAACTGTCAGCTTAGTTTAAAATGCAGTATTTTATCCAAGAGATGTTAGCTGTCATACAGGAAGTGAGTTTCTCTGAATGTCATTTACCCCTGAGAATAATTATGTGTGTATTTTCTATACCTTGCTTTCAGCCTTTATCAGGCTCTGTATTGCTTGTATGTCAAATTGATTACATACTGAGGAGGGAGAGTCCATGGAGAGCCAGCATCTTCAGGCAGTAATGTTAGTTGGTTTTCAGATGGCTTGCTTCTCTCACGTTCATTTCCAATAGATTCCCCAAGCAAACATTTTGCCACAGTGTTAAGATACATCCTAAATATTCTCTTTGAAGCTAAATACAAGAGGTCTGATCATTTGTAGTCAATAAAAATCCCATGGCTGCTCTTGCATGTCAAATTTAACCCAATGTTCTAGCCAAATTCCACTCTGAGTAATTCTTTTTTGCTTCACTAAATTATCCCTGCAGTTTTAGTTGGATACAATATTGTTCATTTCCTGTCTTATTTTTTTCATGTACTATTTACACTGCTCAATGGTGTACAGAATGTTCCTTTCAGCCCTAGAACCTCTGAAGACTGAAAAAAAATTGAATTAATCATTATTGCCTGCTTTCAGCTCTTTCTACAAGTGTTTGCCACTTCTTAATGATCTGTCATCATTTCTGATGGCATCAAAGGCATGCATTCACACTGGTGTCTACAGAGTTTTGATGTCCAGTGAGTTACAGTCTCTAGTGTTTGCCTTTCAGTTGTAGGTGAAGCAATACCACTAAGGTGTGAGTTTGTGAACCATAAACAGTTTATGTGTGAAATGTTGTGGCAATGAAGAGCCTGCAGTTGTCGTGCAAGGACAGTGGTGTTACGTGCTGAGCTGCTTGTGTTCTCAGCTGGATGTGCAACACAGAATGTTTTTGTTGCCTGCAGGACCCCAGATGCCCCTGTGCCTGCCTGGGGAGATGATGGCAAAGCAGAAGACAGTTCTGACAGTGAATCTTCATTCAGTGACTGAGGAGATTGATTTCAGCCTTTGGAAACCTCTGTTAAGTGCTCACGTGTTGTGCATCACATGGGTGACATGGTTTATCTGGTGGCGTTTTTAGGAGCTAAGATCCTCCATGTTCTCTTCTGGAACATTTGAACAGGCAGCATGTTTCAACCTGAACCCTTCCATGATGAAAATGAATCATGAGATCTTGCAGTTTCTGATTCTGATGAAATTACTTTGTAGAGATCTAAGAATTCCACACCTCTAAACCTCCATGTCTCTAAAACTGCATTCTGGTCATTGTTAGATTTTCTGTTTAACACATTTAACCTGTGTTGCCTTCTTTCTGCCCCATAACATAAAAGTAAATTAACTTTGGAAAATGAAAGTGTTTCATTGATGAACTGTACTTTTTTATCAATGTCCTATATCTGCAGTGATGCAACAAGAATTACATATGTCAGCTCTCTTATGGTGACTGCAAATCAGTGATACTCAGATTTGAGAAAAACTAAAATACAAGTGAAAAATATATTGAAACCTATTTTGAATCTATTTTCAAACCATATTCTGCTATTCAGTGCCACATTAGAGTCTGTATGAAGCTGATAAAGGAACTCCTACTCATGAAGGGTTGATTTATCCAATTCAGGTTGCAGTGTTGTAGAAAGGTACAAACATGGCAAGGTTGATTTGAAAATGACACTGGGAAAAAAGCAAGGAGCTGGGAGATTATGAATGGAATCTCACTGCTTGTTCACTGTTATGTGGGTCAGTTGAAACCATTTGCTGACTTCCTTGGCCTTACTCAAAAGAAGCTGTGGCTGAGCAGTTTGCTCAGGCTGAGAAATCACCTCCAAATTGGTGCCTTTGCTGGTAATTTCAGCAAAGAAGCTAAAATTCAGTTTGTATAAGGATAAAACTGCCTTGGCACCTCTTGAGGCATGCAGTGAGGAGCAATATAAAGAAATGCCTGATGTGCCCTGAAGATTCCCCTCAAAATTACATGATGTACTCTGTGTCTCAAAAATGATATTTCATTAAAGAATCTTCTTTAATACAATTTGTTCCACATGAAATCCTTCACAATCTGTTTGAATTCCTCAGAATGTTGTGATAATACCGGAATGCTGTGTGCCAGGCAGTCATTAACTTTCTGGTATTTCACATTCTTTCTGTGACTAAGAGGAGACCAAAACTGAAACTCCAAGTATGTAAGTTTGTTAGCCTTTATGACTGAGTCAATAACTTCTCTCTTAGTTATTTGTGCCACTTCAGTAGGTTACCTGCTTTTATTTTTTCTGTAACTTAAGCATGGTTCACATTTAAGCCTAGTGACATATTCATGCTCTCCATAACCTGTAAATCAGAGTAATGCCTGAGTCCCTACAAAAGCATATATGCACTAGAGAATGTCTAGAGATGGCATTTCAATGATGGGTTAATTGCTATTGAACATTTAAAATATACTTAATAGTTAATACTTGGTAAAACACAAAAAAATTTAACATATTAGCAATAAATATTTCAAATGTAAATGTGATAATGTTATTTCAGAATGTATGTATTGAAACACTCATTTTTAAAATCTATATTTGAAAACTCATTTAAGCAGTCTGTATAATAAAAGCTATACTTTGTAAACCAAAGTTGTGGTTTTATTTTATTGCTATATCTTCTTCTAACCAAGACAATGAAAATTCTTCCAAAGTCTCTGTAATTGATGTTTCTCCAAAACTAGCTTTGCTGAAGTTGTACCAACCTGCTAGCCTAAGGGGAGAGTTTTGAAAATTGGGGTTTGGAGTTAGTTAACCCAGTGACACTCTGACTACAGGAGAACTGAACATCCCATAGCCACTGTTCTAAGAAGCAAATTTAAGGAAGGCTGAAATTAATGAGTATTTAATGTTTGATACTTTTGAACTGACATGAACTTATGTAGGGAAGTAGCATGCTTTAAAGAATTGAATTGAGACATAGTTAATTATTAAAGGAGTAAGCAAGGTTATCAAAAGACATTAGAGAAGGTATAACTTCAGTCGTTTGACATTCTGAAGAAACTTCATGTAAAATAATTTTAGTTTGAAAAAAAAACCCCTAAATTGTCTTTTACACCACTGCAGATACAGTTTTATGTGGAATGAAAAAGAAAGCCTCTGGCCTACAGACACTTGTTAAAATAAGGGTTAATTAATCAGTAATTATATATTTCACATAATAACAGTTTAATTAACAGGGATTGTGAATTTAACTGCTTAAGAATTGGATTATTGTTTTAAGGGTAGAAGTTTACTTTGGAGTAGGGTAACGTTGGTAAACTTGCAGAAACATTAAGAAAAGTCTTGCCACTTTGTCTCCTCTCCCAGTTGAGTGGTGACACACTTCACAGAAAGAATCTAAATGTCTAAATTGTGAGGAACTGGGAAAAAAAAAGATAAAACCATCCCCTTTTACATTCACTGTCTCAGCAGCTATAGTGCTTCCACTGCCTTTGGAGACTGACCACTTTAAGCTTTTCTGTTCCTAAACACATCCCTTTGCTTTTAAGCTGTAGCCAAATTCAGTCTGGGATGTTTCAGCTTAGGACCCACATGGAGCTATTAAGTATGGGAAGGTTGGTTTGAGACAGTTACATCAGCTGTGCTGGTGCTCCTTGATCTGCAGCAGTTTTCTAGAGATGTGGTGCTAACCCAGAAAGCTGGAAAGTCCTTACCCACAAGCTAAATACTATAAGCAGAGAATATTCCAAGGTGCTTGTTATTTGCCATCTGTTTTGGAATAAAAGATGGAGGGAGTATTTCAGCTTGGCAGCACGGTAATCAGATATATGTAATACTTTCAAGGGAAAAAGTCCATTTTTAAGAGACTTATTTTTAAAAGCTTCCAACAGCAATGAACTTTTAGAAGATACAGTATACATTAAGAAGTGTCAGTAATACACACCTCATGTACCCAAGTTTTGCATAGATTTAAACTCATTATCTGGGCAGTATTACAACCTGTAGGCATGAAAACTACTGTAGAGCATTTCTGGAATAACCACTGAATGCATCTGCTAATACTAATTATGTACTACTAGTAAACTATATATTCTTTATTTAAACAAACTTTTTTAACCCCATCACCATATTCCTCATTTTGCAGGTGAGTGGTAGTGCAGAATGCATAAAGGTCAGTTTCTTACTGATATTACAGGCATTTTAAATGCATGCAGATGCTCTGAGACTAGATGCATGTCTGTATTTTTGTAAGTAAAACCTCAAAAAACTATCAAAGGCAAAACCAACATCTGGACATGATGATAACATTATAGTAAAGTCCTGGTTTAGCAGTTGTAATCATTAATCTGTTCCCTCTCAAGTCTTCTGTTCAGCTACATTTGAAACGAAAATTGGTGGTTCTTTTTCCAAGCTGAGTCTCTTCCTCTCTCTTGTTTTTCTTTCCAGTGTGTGTTATTTACACCAGTGAGTAAGTGTATAGTTTGACGTTCTGTGAAAAAAAAAACAAAAACCAAACTATAGCCTGTACTTGGAAAAGGAGAATATCACTAAGATCAGCACTTTGAGCTGTGTGTGATCAGGTCATTTTTGCTTTCCATAGTGTTACATAGCAAGAAACTGAAGTTCATCATGGGCTCTGTCTGGAGATCCAGTTTTCTCTCTGAAAAGCCGATCCGAGGTAACAGTCTAACAGTTAATTGGTCTGCATAATGGGATGTGTATTTTCTTATTCTCCTGAAAATTTGGCATCCTGCTGTCTGAAATGTCTCCACTGGTGTCCAAAGTGTTACTCTCCTGGTGCTTCAAGTGATGGTGTCTCCGTTCAGGGTTTTTTTGCAAGCAAAACAGGAACTGCCACATTAACAGGGGCTGGTGGCTTGCTTAATTGTGCAGTTTTGTCACTGCTAGAAGTCCCTACTGAGTGCCTTAAGGGAAGGTGTGAGGGGCACATCTGCAGTGTTCCTGCAGTCCCTTTTCCTGCCACCAGGACTTCACTCCAGACACGAGCAGAGATTGATGTTCGGTACTAACTTACAAGTTTGTTGGTGCTTCCAAAGATAATTTCATTAATTTGGGAAGCTTTGGATATTCCTCCTCAGTGTTTGACTCAGTAACTTTGCTAATACAATATTGTTTTAAGGGAGTTCCATGGGCTTGTTCATTATGAAGGTAACGAAGCAGAAAATTAAAATAATATTCCTTGTGCCGTACAAAAACGTGACAGAAACAAGCTTAGCATAGGATGTGTCACATTCTGAAGAAACAAGGCTGAATAGCCATAAATTAAAATGCACGTCATGGGGTGAGGAAAAATGCAGCACAAAGCACTCCATTTTATTTGCAGGGGTGTTTTTTTGTTTGTTTTTTTGTTGTTGGGTTTTTTTAAGTTAGGGCTGTGTCTTGACCTTAAACTAATGGATTATTTTTTCATTCAGTATATTTCCTATTTTCTGGTTAATGGGTGGAAAGGAAAACTCTGAATAAACATTCACTTTGCAGACAGTTGGTTTTCTTTGCTTCAGACTTCACAGCTGTTGCCCTTTCCCTGAAGGAATGAATTGGTAAATAGGTAGTACACTCTTTGCCTCTCAAGCTCTTGTCTTGTGTGTTCTAGAATATGTAATAGAAATCCCTTCCTGGGTTTTAACTATGGCATCCCACCCTTGTCTGTAGAATCAGAAGTTGTAGTAAAGTAAATGCTGGGCCCATCTTTTACTGGAAAGAGCGTGTATCCAAGTGCTGAAAATACAAGGCAGAACAAAGGGATCTGAGAGTCATTTTTTACATTTATATGACCAGTTCTTTTTATAGGTGATTAGCATCAACTGTTTGATAAACCTTATCCTTTAAGTCACTTGTAGTGGTGAGAAGTTGAGTACACGTGAATCAACCTGCTGTGAAGAATTGGACAGTGGAAATAAACTTCCAAGGCCTGTTTTAACTAATAGCTCTCCTAAGAACTGTGATTATCCTTTTTGCTTTCGAACAAATGATCTCCAATGTTCAGTTGACTCCATGCTCCCAGCAGATTGCATAATCCAGGTGTGATTTCCTGTAGCACAATCCAGGACATGGGGAATCCTTTCACAGAGAGAGCCAAACTGTTCACAATGAACATCTTACAGTATTGATTTCTCTTTACTGCTTCCCAACAACTCTTTGGAAAAAAACACTTTGTGTGCTGAGATGATCTTTTGATCTTCTGGATCCAGTTCACCTACTTTTAAAGTAGATCAGAAGTAGGGAGGGAAATGAACAGACAAAATAAGTTGTCTTTTTCTCAGCTGTTTCATCATTTGCTTTTCCCTCAGGGGACAGGCAGTGTTTTTGTAAAAAATGGATTAGGTGAAAAATGGTTGATAATGCTTTATCGTATGTTGTAGTTTAGGAAACTGATGTTAGAAGCTTGCCTGCCTGCACAAAAGCATATGTCAAGAAGATAATTTCAAAACAGCTGAATTCAGTTAAAGTGTCATGGGTGGGATTTTATTAGCAGCATTTTTGTTACTGTAGCTTCTCCTTGCCTCTTACTTGGCTTTTGTATTTGCTTCCTCTTCTGTTGTAAATGTGAGGTTTTGTTGCTGTTCTTTCAGCCTCCTGGCATCCTTGCTCTTCAATCATTGTAGAGCTGGCCTATTATCATATTTGTAACCAAGCTGTCTTTTGAGCCCTTCGATTATATGGGATAACTCTGTGATGCTTTCTGCATATCTTAATTGTGAAAACTGTTTAGCTCGATTTACTATGGAGACACCATCACTTTGTACATGTGTTTATCCTTAGTTTCCCTCAACTTTCAGAACCTGTTGGCTAGTTTCAGTCACATTTGGGTAGGGAGGTATCCCAAAGAATGGGGTTCTTATGGATTTGATTAAAAAAAAATAACCAAGTAAAAAGGAGAGATGATGTAACAGCATTTGAGCTGAAGCATCCTTAGCTGAAGCCTTCTTATACCCTGAGTGGTCCATGCCATGAAGAGGTGTTACCCTGTTCCCCATTTTTGTTTTTCCCCTGGTGTTGTGCCCTCTCAACAGAAGCCTTTAACCCTCTCTGGTTACAGCCCTAACTCAGCTATAGGGTGGTCACCTGGATTTTCTGTATTCAAGCCACGTGTCAATCAGCAGAACACCACAACACCGATTGATCGTCAGTGAGGTTATAACCTGTGGCCACTGGTCTGACCAGCAGATAGCACCTGAGGTGCAGTAAACAGCTTCCTTTTTCCTGGGTCTCCTGAAATGTTTCATGAGCATAACACCGTGTGGTCTGTAGGAAAATGCTACAGAAAAAACGCTGCTGTAGGAAATGTACACGTGAACTTGCATCTTAGAAACCAAAGCCAGTCAGGCACAAGCTCGAGCTCCCTAGGAAGTTAAATTCTGTTCAATTCCCTGAACTTCTTGCTCTAAGTACACAGTTACCAGAAAACATTTCAAAATGTGACCAGCTTGGATCAGGAGAGATGCCATGCTTTTGTGGTGACTGAAGCCTTGGCAGACAGGACAGGAACAACAGGACAGTTCTCTTTGGGAATTATTTGTATTGTGCTCACAAGCAAACCATGCTGTGCTGGTGTTGTGTAAGGCAATCCTCAGGAAATCAGGTGGGAGTACAAACTTTCCTTTTGCCATACAAAGAGTGTGTTGCATAACTGAACTTGTCTTTCTGCTGTTAGGGATGTTTTTTTCCATTTCAGTTATTGTGTCTATATCATCACACATATGAGTCCACCCTGAACTAGCTGTTTTGTCCAGGACCTGTCCTTCCTGGGCATCCATCCCTTCCCTCCATTACATGCTGTTTCTCTCCACAGGATGTCCTGGCATTTCAATGAGCCTCAGCCACCAGCAGCACCAAACACAGCTACCCATTATCAGGCCCCAGCTGGCTGCTGCTGCCTGTGTTGCTAATCTCACCTCTCCGGGGGCTGAATTGCTCAATCTTGCCCAAGTATTTGACACTGGATTCTTTTGTCAGATGCCTTTGCTGGGACAGTGTGATAAGTAATGCTGTAAGGAGCAGGCTTTGCCAGATGACACACAATGGGGCTCTGCTGACCCAAAAACTTGACTGCAGGAGCTGTGAGCCCCACCTTCCTCTGAAAGGGCTTCCTTTTTGAAAAGAGTTTGTGTGTGTATATGTTAGCTTTTAGTATGTATCTGTTGGGCAGCTCACCTACCATTTCATTGACACACTGAGCACACAATCAAGTTAGAGCTACAATTAATGTTGCACTATCAACTGAGGTAGCGGCCGTGCCGTTTTGGATGCCATACTTTGGCCATTTTCCAGTATGTATCTTTGCTGTGGGAGACTCCTTGTCACACGGGAATCACCTGCCAAGAGGAACGCCCAGTCATACAAGAGAAACTTATGATCAGCAGTCATTTGCTCACCTGTTCCAGGTTTTGTACCTGTCAATTGCAAACAGTTGTCACCACTGCATTTCATGTCATTTATTCAATGCACCTCAGTTTAGCTAGAGGATAGACAGCATTTCTGATTTTAGGTTTGCATAGCAAATTCACTTTAGTGCCAGTCTTCACTGAATAGTTTTGCTTCATCTTTTTCTCTATAGCTTACATACGCCAACAGAGTGAACTGGGGAGAAAAAAAAATTCATTGATGCTTATCTTCATTATGGACAGAATCTTTATCCTCCAATTTTGAAAGTTCTTATCACACGAGCTCTTTCACATCACAAAAAAAATGCATCCACACATACCCTTTCTCACATGCACACTCCTAACTTCCCAATGTGTTTATATTTTCAGTTCCAATTTGTAACACTTCATCTGTTCCTGAGCAGTGCACATTATTTATTTATGTTCAAGATCCAAGCAAACAGAATTCCTTCAAACATCTTTCTGAATCAGAGAAGAAATGACAGTGAAAAAAGCAAAATAATTAAATTCTCCCCCACTTATATTAAAATTTTACTGAGACTTGTTTGTTACATGGTGTTATAGTGAAAACAGATGATATTTGAAACTTGGCTTTGAAACAGGCCTCCCTTCAGCCTCCACAGGCAACCAGACATTCCCCTTCTGCACATCACTTCCAACAGCTCTTTCATGCAAAACATTTCCCTGTTTATCCTCCAGACAAATTACCATTGCTGGTCTTAAGTATTTTGTGTACTGAGAAAAATTATGTGTTGTCAACCCCGGACCCCACTCCTCTTTCTAAATCCTTTCTTTCATAAAGAATGAAATGAAAAGAAGAGGGAATTAAATCACTCCACTTCCTTCTTTTCTTTTAGGATGTTAGGGTGGCTGCAGTGGGATCAGCTGCTCGGTGGACAGCGCAGTGAGCAGCAAATACAACCAGCCTGTGTACCTTGCCTGATGCCCAGGCTCAGGGAGCAGAGCTTCAGCAGCACTGCTGACACCAGAAGAGCAAATCCTGCATTTGCCTCCCCTAATCTGTGTTTTTTCTAAAATGGCTGTGAACTGTTTAGCAAAATGTTTAGCTTGTTTTGATAGCTGGACTAAATTGTAAACAAATGGTAACCACATGTTATTCATGGAAGAAAAATTTTGCTTTGTTTGGTTTTAAGACAGCATTTACACAGTATTTTTTGCAACCTTAGTAACCTACATGACCTTTGTCTACAAGGACTACTCTTTTCCTTTAAAAACAAAGAATTTACAAAATAGATTATGGCAAGTTTGGTTTTTAACTATAGCAGCTGGTAATTTAATGGAAACCTCCCCCAGTAAACTTCTTTGGTGTTTTCAGAGATGAGAAATTCTCTTGCTGCTGTCCCAAGGGCCTTTAAAAATACTCAGTTGAAGTTCATTAAGTCAGGGAGTGATGGCAATACACATTACTATTCTCCATAATTCCTGCCATCACAAACCATTTGCTGGCTTCTCCTCACCTTGCTCTGAAGTGGTTTTTCCTTTGGTTTATAGTGTTTTTTTTACTCAAGATTTGAAGGGGGTTCATTGTGATGAAACCTTCTGTAAAATCACTGACACCATCACACCGCAGTTACAGCTTTGGTCTATTTGCCTTAAGGCACAAGCCAAGATGAGATGGTTCTAGAGCAGGAAAGAAGAAATGGGGAAGTCAAAACCACATAAAAGCTTTTCTTCTCCATTCAAGAGTCTCAGAAGAAATCACAGATATGTTAGGCCAGCCTTAGAAAAACTGTTCTTTGACAAAACACAAGTTAAAAGAAAAAAACAAGACCCAAAGCACTAGGGTGTTCAATATCTGAACTGTTTCATGGTCATGTTGGGAAAGCAGTAGCAGAATAATTTTGTGATTTGTTTGTTGTTTTCAAGACAAGACAGCTTTGTAAAGCTGCATGAGAAGGAACAGAGCCTCTTGGTTAGGATTTGTAAATAGAAAACATCCTAGGGCTGCTGTCCCTTTCCTGGATCACTGTTCTCAAGAAGCCACCTGTAATTCTCTTTGTAAATGGTCTGTGCTGCATGTGAAACAAGGAAGGAAGAAACGGGGGGAAAAAATAAAGACAACAACAAAAATCACAAAAAAAAATTGTTGAACAAGACACAGTAAAGTAAGTATTTTTGAAAATGTTTTATTTTCAAGGAAGGACGTCTCCTTGGAGTTCTTGGTTCTCTAGTGTCTGAGGAGGGGAAAGTTACAGCTGCTTTAACCACTATCAGCTCCATTTAATTCCCAAGATGACATACTTACAAATTGAACTTATAGTTGACTGCAAATATAAGAAACACCAGAGCTATTATTTCTCAGTGTTTCTCTATGTTTTTTATGTCTTATACGTAGAAGCTTTTTTCGTAAAAGATAAAGAATACATCATGAGCAAAGGCTTTTTATCCCCTGTAGTTAAATGAGTCACTGAGATTAAATAAAGGCTAAAGTTCAGGGGTCTGACTTAAGAGTCTCTTCCATTTCTACTATCTTTCTACTACCCCTAGTGTTTTGTCTTACAGGCTGTCACATTTTTCATTCCTTCTAAACCCTTTCTGCATTATATTAATTTGCATAAAAGTCCCATGGCAATAGCAGGAATAATATTTAGTTCTCTAAACCAGAGCATTTATCCATACTTCCCAAAGATCTGTCAGCTCTAAGCACCACTCGTCAAGATGCCACTTGAAATTCCTGCCAGCTCTTACACTTATGGTGGTGAATCTGAGCTGGTTGCAGTAGTCAATTTTCAGTTCCTTTTTCTTTCACAGGAATGAGTGGAGCTCCTGGAGAGGAAAGACTGACCTGCTCCTTTTGCTTCCTCCAGCTCCTTCTTGATGCCTCACTGAGTTGCCTAGTCCCCCCTCCTCATCCCTTGCATCCATTTCCTGCAAAAGGTCAGAAAAGTATTTGTAAAAATTTCAGACCCACTTAGAGCAGATTTTGAGACCTGCCATGTCCCAACCATTGGGATGAAATATTCCAGACCAGGTGCCCCGCTTAGGATGATTTGTTTCTGAAACTTCTGATTCAAAATTCTTTCTTAAGATAGTTAGGGGGGAAAAGTCAGGGGTTTTTTTCTGTATTTTTTAAAAAACAGTGCTTTTCAGTGTTCTTGCATTTGGATCAGAGGGAAGGCCTTTGCCAGGCAGCACCAAGGGCAGGTTCTCTTCCCCTCAGGGAGGGCGAGACAGGAACTGGGGCTAGTGGCAAGACAGGAACTGAGCTGGTCAGCACCAGCACAGTCCCACAGACCATGCAGGAGAAGAGCAGGCAGCGTCCAGACACTAGGTCCAAGCTGGACTAAAAGTCCAGATCACAGGCAAATCCATAGTGGCAAGACAGGTTTGAAGTGAAGCTGAGTTTGCAATTCACATTCTAGTCCAGAGAACATCCAGTCATTGCACATTGCAGTCATCACCAAGCATGTTTGTCGTGTGGAGGGAGCCAAGCTACAAAATCAGACCACAGGGTTTTCTTAAAGAATTTCAAGACTCCTCAGATGTCTCTCTCCTTCCAGAGAGGTCCAGCTCCACCAGAAGTTTACAACCTTTAGTAAAATCTTTGTAAGCCCCACATTTCCCCTTGTGCAGTGAGAACAGTGCCCCTGGTAGCCCCCAGTGTGGCACCACAGCAGCAGGAGTGAGAGGGACACAGGACCTGTGCAGCAGCCCACAGCAAGGATTTCCTTGTCCACTACAACAATTTCTGCTGAGCTCCCCTCAGCTTACAAGCATTGAAATACCATGTACAAGAATTGTGGAAGTGGCTGCCCTGCACCACCACCCAGGAAAGATAAAAAAATTGGAGGTTCGCTGTGGGAATACAGAGCATAACTGGAAAATCACAACATAAATGGCACTGCACTTGCAGAGGAATCTTTGTTGCAGAGGTAGCTTTAAAAGTGACAATTTACAGCTTGCATGTTTAGGGGAAAAAACGTATAATGGTCTCAAAACCCGGTTTTGGCTTGAAACTGTAATATGTATATGTGGCAGAGACTGAGAGAAAAGGGTTGACTAATTTTTCTTGCGTGAGGAGGGATAGTGTGGAAAAGATAGCAAATAACACCTAATAAAAAATAGGCAGTGATGCATATAAACTAGATGTTGGGAAGACGTCTGGTAAAACTTTATTTTCTGGCACTAGTAGTACACCCCGAAAAGTTGTCTGAATATCCGAGGGGTTTCTTGACAGAAAACTGAAAACTCCAATTGTAATAAAAGGAAATATTTTTTCTGACGGAGCAGTAAAAAGGTGCAACATTTGATGCCCTGATAAATATACCTAGTTACCACCGGCACCTACAATGCATCTTCTAAACACTTTTTTTTTTTTTTTTTTTTGCTGGTGAAGTGGAAAAATGGGCAGATTTAGGATTAAAGAAAATTCTATTCCACTTTGAATATCTGGAGAGTGCCTGAACAGTATAAATTGTGTATCTTGGCCATCTCCAAATATATAGGCAGGGACTTGAGGCAATGTGTTAGAACTGCATTTCCTCAGAGGCAAAACTCAGTTGCAGCTGTCAGTAGACTTGCATTTTTCCATCTGACATGGTTAGTAACTTGGATTCCTGATGAGGAAAAAAGATAGTAGCAAATAATTAAAGACAGAAGTGGTGACATATGCCCCATATGGTAGCAAGTTTTCTTTAATTGGTTAGGTGGAGCCATGGAGATATGAAAAGGTAGTTTTTCCCTTATAAAACAAACAAACAAACAAGAGATCCACCAAAATGACTGTCAGCATGACTCTGCATAATTTGTCTGAGCACTACATGGACAGTAGCTCGAATTCCACAACTGTAAAGATGTTCATCTGTGTTTGTGCAGCTATTTTGTTTTCAGTGAGCATCAAAGAGTTGGTGGAAAAGTTTAATGGAAAGCTCTGTGTTGGGAGTTGGGTTTCTTTCTTTTTGTTCGTTTTTACTTGTGGAATTTTTTCCCATTGAGTTGCTAGGAAGCACTGATGGCTGGGTGCTTAAGACAAAAGAAAAGTGGGGAAGCCTGAGGAGAAGAGGGCATCTGGTGGCACTCCTCTTGTTTTTGAGAGTTTCTCTTGAAGGGGCAGAGGTGCTGCGAGAGTGGGACAAGTAGTGGACGGGGCTGGGGCAGCTGCTAGCTTTGTCTTGCTCTCAGCTTCAGAGTTGAAGCCACTGCCTGGGAAGGGAATTCGTTGCTGCTGCCAGAGCCCAGCCCAGACCTGTTTCTTCTGCAGTGAGGTGAGCCTTTGCTTGTAAAAACAGCCACTGAACTGGGACCTTATTAACACCCACCTCACTAAAAGAGGGACCTGTCCCCATCTGCTCGGGTTCCCGGGATCTTGGGCTCGCCCCTCTCCGCCTTGCTGGGAGCAGGGCTGCCACTGTCCTGCCCCCACCGTTTCTTCTGCACTGCTCTGAGCATTCACTACTCTGTAACCCGCACTCCCTGCCTGCCCAGACATCCCGTGGTTCCAGCCACAGCTCCGGAGCTCCTGATACATCTCATCCACCAGCCCGGGATTCCTGCTCATCCTTGACGTTCCAGCCCGCTGCTCCTCAGAGTCCTGCAAGGGCACCGGGATCGACGGCCCCAGGGTTTTGTGAAGCAAAGCCTCTCCGCCATCACTTCCCATCTCGGCCCAGCCGCCATCCCCGCCTGCTCCCCGCGCCACAGCGCCCCCTGCAGCCACGGGGGAATCACTGCGCCCGCCCTGCCCGCCGGGAGCCAGCAGCGCCCCTGCCGGCCGTGCCTGGAACTGCACCCAAGGGGAAAGTACCCGCGGCCGAGAAGGGGGCACTGGGTTTGTGTTCTGTTTGTTGTTAATGCCAGAGCTGGTGTTGTTTTGTTTGCCTTGTTACACACACTAGTAAAAAACTGTTATTCCTACTCTCATGTCTTTGCCTGAGAGCCCCTTAATTTCAAAATTATAATAATTTGGAAAGAAGGGGTTTACATTTTTTCATTCCAAGAGAGACTCCTGCCTTCCCTAACAAACACCTGTCTTTCAAACCAAGATACTCTAGAAAAAAACATTGTTAACTAGTTTTCTGGGTTTGAAAAACTTCAAGCTACTTCGAAGGAGGTGTAATTGATATGTATGAAACTTTAAAACAATTATTTTTCTCACATTCCCTTTAGAATGTTTTTGTCTCATTTCCGTTAGAAAATCTTTATGGTCAGTCAGAAATATTAGAGTAAAGGTGTTAATATCGCTTTAATGAAGATATGATGTATTTATTCTCTTTATGCTATACTGTGAGTTGATTTGGCTTTTTCATCCCAATCCTGTCTTGAATTCAAAAACAGGAGTAGAAAGACTCATATTTGCTCTACATATGTAGCTTTTTAGAATAATTAGAATAATTTAGAATAATTCATACTTAATCCAGAAGGATTTTCTTGCCGAAGGGCAAGAATGATCAAGAGAGCCCATATGTTGTCTCATATTTAAAACACACAAATAGGAAATATCAAGTCATAGAATCACAGAATGGTTTGAGAAGAACCTTTTAAGATCACCCAGTTCCACTGCCCCTGCCATGGGTTGCTGAGAGTCTCAGCAGGTTGCTGAGAGTCCCATCCAACCAGGCCTTGAGCACTGCCAGAGATGGAAATGTTGCATGATTCATGTTATGTGATTTTCCCTATTTTAAAAGCTGTGAATCTTTCTAGTCTTTATTAACACCATCAGTCTAAGATCTGCAACATCTGCTTATTAACTTCCCTAGCACCCTTGCAGAAAAAAAAAAGGCTGGTACTTGCAAAAGGATGGCTTGGATTGCACACTGGAAGGCATTTATGACTGAAAAAGTGACAAAGTTCTACTGATTATTGCATTAATTCCTTTTCTCATCTACGTAGAAGATGGTTTGCCACATGGGGAGAACAACTCAAGGAAAAAGTGGAACTGTGTATGTTACAGGTATGAACTTTTTCATTCTTTCCATCACTTCCTCTGGTCATATACCCATCATGGCAAGACAGAAAGAGAGAGAGCAACCTGGACCAGCATGATAAAAGTTCTTTGAGGGGCTCCGTAGGTAAGGGGAGAGCAGAAGGTGTGAGCTCCCACTGAGCAAGCTGGACATGTGGACGTGTGACCAAAGGGTGACTGCTCCAAAAATGTTTGTGGTATCACCTGAGTTAAAATAGCAAGTATAATAATGCCTAAGCTGTTGCAAAAGTGCAGACATGCTGCCTAAATAGAAATTATCATGTCTGGCTGTTTCAATATAGTTAGGTGAGTATATGACAAAATATGAAATTCTAGATATCATGTGAGGCAGGGGCTTTCCTGCCATCAGATCATTGTAAGGAACTTTTAAAAGATTTAATATTAAATTTTCTTTTTTGTTTTCCTTAGATGTCCTAACTGGGCAGCATTTCGTTCCAAAAATGTCTGGTTTTGGTACAAATGACTCATAAATAAAAACTTACTGTAGAAGCTTTAAAGCTGGCGTGTAGTTTTCCACAAAGCAAAATCATGAGGAACTTACTCTCAAAGTGGTGCTACAAATACTAGAGTAAATACACAGGGTGTCTGAGGAAGTGGGATGGAAGACAGACAACCACCTCAGGGCAGAAAACTGAATTTACAAGATGGAGGGGAGGTTTTTTTTATTTTTCCCTTGCTCCTATGTTGCTTCTTTTAGAAGTCAATCTGTCCAAAAGTATTCAAAAATTCACATTCAATCCAAACCAATTCAAATTTAAAATACTTGCATTCTTTTGTTGCTGTTTGAATCAGAGAGACAAATGCTGGATCAAGTACACATGTGCTGAGGGGTGCCAGCAGAAATGTGGCAGACGAGTCAGTAAGAAAACTTTGGTGATAGAGAATCAGATTTTGCTGCTTTATGATAATAACTGGAGACTGGAAACAAGCCTTTGAATAATTTCAGATTTTCCACATTTCAGACTTTTCCAGCCAGTTTATGGTTCCTGTACTTTAGCTTTCTGCTAAAAATAACAATAATTACCTCCCACTGATTTTAATCCACCAAAGACAGGAGAAGTTGGAGTTCTCCTGCAGGCAGACTGCAGGGAGTTGCCAGGTTTTGAGCTGCCATTTGGTCTAACTTGCAGACAACAGAACTGTACCTGAGATTTATAGAGCAGTTGTGCTACTTTACCAAGCTAAGTGTTGTCAGGAAGATACTGGAAACAGCAACAAGGAACAATAATGGGAGCTGAGAGGAGAATTAATGCCAAGTCTTACAATATAAAACCCTGGCATGCCAAGACTTCCATAGTGATGAACTGAAGTGAGGATGGAGGCATCAATGAGAAAGACTTGCTTTTTTTTTCATGGTGCCCAAGAGTGGCTCCTCTTTGGGATTTTGTCCTTCCCATGCTCAGCTTTAACAAGTGGCATGAAACTTTCTGACACCTGGGAGCCCACAGGTGTCCATTCCAGCCACAGTTTTATGAGAGCCAACTGGAGACAGCCCCACATATCCATCCATCCATCCATCCATCCATCCATCCATCCATCCATCCATCCATCCATCCATCCATCCCTCCCTCCATCCATCCATCCATCCATCCATCCATCCATCCATCCATCCATCCATCCATCCATCCATCCATCCATCCATCTCACAGCAGGCTGCTCTCTGCTCTGCTTCTCATTAGCTGCTGCTGCCACTGGCCATTCAAGTTTTCTGCTTCTTCAAAACCACAGCTGAAACCTTGTTTTGGTTTGACTAAGACGAAGTCAATGTAGCGTGGTTCCATCCTTCCTGCCACTGTTAGTCTGGCCAGCCTTGGAAACACCTGTCCTCTTTCATGGGTCAGCAAGCCTGTGGAAAATAACCCCACTGACCTCTAACTTCAAAGAGACTCAGGGAGCAAATTCTCTTTCCAGTTAAATGGAGTGAATCACTCAAATTCTCATTTCTCAACTTTTGTATTTACTAATCTGTCAGCATAATAACATTTTGGAAATACAGTCTATAGACTTTCACCCATTTTTTAAAAGGAAATTACATACACAGTGCAAAATAAAGCCTGTTTTCTCCAGGTAAGGCATTACTCAGCTATAAAAAACTTGTCTTACGTCTATAAGTTTCCTGCAGGCAATTTGCAGTAGTCAATTAGGTAGTAAGGACAACAAAATGTGCTCCCTAAACTGCGTGCTGTGGCTCAAACTCAGTGAAATACCTAACTGACTGCAGAAAAAGATTTGCTCTTATGAAAAAGAATTGAGAAAAATAAATTTCCAATCAGTAATAATGTAAAAAATTAGAGCAATGAATTATTACCAACATGCAGATTTTGTCTGTCAGGAGCCTGGACTACCAGTGGTTCTGAGGATTGCTATGGATAACCAGTGATTCACAAACTGTCCTTGGGAATCACTTTTCCAAATCATAACTGAAATTATGACAGCTTTTAAGTCCAATTTAGTTTCTATATAGCAAGCAGAAATACGATATCACTGTGCGATATTATTCACATGTTGTTCGGTTGATTTGGTTTTGTTGAGGGGTTTTTTATCTCTAAGGACAACTAGCATTCTGTGTTTTTCTCTGGTGAATGACAGCAGTGTCTGCAGCTAAGACTAGGTATGGATTTACTTGGATATGGAAATATTGATGGGCTTGACTTTCCTTTGAAACCTGAAGAATGCTAAGTCAGCACTGTAACAGCTGTGTGTCTGCTCACATTTTTGTTTTGGATTCCTGGACTTGACTGATTCTTAGCTTTGTATTTATTTTGCACTTTGAAGTTCATGTTACAAGATAGGTGCTCCTTCCTCTTTTTTCTCCTTTTTTTAATAAATAAACAAATCTCAGCATCATACAAAGTTCGCAGAGTTTATAGTTCAATTTTCTTCATTTGGCTGCCCTGCATCCAAAAAAGTTCTTGAGTTTAGGTGTATTCACTCAGAATTAATGGACTTTTCTGCCCAGATTAATGCCACTTTGTTCCTCAAAAAGTCCAAAGTGATTCCTCTAAGTATATCTTTCCTGTTTCATCTCATGAGGTGTAGCCTTGTGTTGTCACCCAAAAAAACCTCCCTCATTCCCAGGGAAAATTTTCCTTGGCTTTATTAATAAGTCTTATGCAGTACTTTTCTATTCTAGGGTAATTAAATGCTGATGGCTGATGGTGCAGATTTTCATAAGAAAAGTTTGTCACCTACGTTATTTTGCTTCTTTGTGACAAGAACAGAAGGTTTGTCACTGAATGGCATTGGATTATGTGCAACATAACAACTAGAGAGATTTTTTCACTGCTACTTCCACCCTTGTGCAACAAGACTGCAAGATCTGTTTTCTGAATGAGGGCATTAGTTACTCTGTTCACAGGGGATACCTGTGTCTCATGACTTTGTTCTGAGACTGCAAGAGAGCTTAAGTGCTGCATAAGGGAGAAAGGCAGCTCTACTCTTCAGGATGCCCGCTAAAGAAAGGCAAAAGATTCAAAGCTCACCTGCTTAACAGTCTTCCAGGGCTTCTTCTACAAGAACATTGAAGACTTGCTGCCCCAAATAGCTTCAGAAGACAGCAACTTAACAGTTTTCATCCTGGCACATAAAATAGTTTTCCCAATCTAATATAATCACAGTGTAAGTCTGTGGAGTTTGGATATGCCATCAAAGCTGATATACACTGGATTTTGGCTATCTGTTCTCTAGTTTTCTGCCTTGATCCAGTATAATTTGAAACACAGGACTGATTTAAAAAAAAATTTTAAAAAGGGAGAAAACAACCATTTGGAGATTTAATTTCCTGAAACCAAGACAAGCTTCTATTAATTAGATAACATCTGATGCAGCAGTATCAGTCACTAAAAAGAATAACTTTGAAATTTTCCATCCAGGAGTCTTCACTCTTGCATCTGGACACATGGTCTAGCACATATTTAGATAGTTCTGATAGGTACCTATGAGGTAAGATATGTTTTTTGACACTGCTCCAGCAGCCAGGTCAAATAAGGAGTCACATATGCAGGCTGGACTGACAAAAAGAGCTGTCCCAGACTTCTCCATCTGCAGCCTTATTTATGATAAACCCTTGACCTGCCAGCTCTACTGGGCATTTCCACACTGTTACCATGAAGGTATCAGCAAGCTCTTCAGGGAAGCCTGAAGTCTTTGGCAGGCTGTAAATGAGCACAAACCTTTTTTGACTTTGGCTCTGGGTCTTCTTGCACATGAATACTTGTTATTGGTCTTGCTGTACATGGAGCACCATTTCTGGATAAGAGATTGGAAACAATGATAAATGAAGTGCCAACTGTAATTTGCTAATTAACCCAGTGTGTCAGTGTGGATAGCCCAAGGGATGTGGTGCCAACCAAGCTGATCACTGTGATACCCTTAGTGATGTCATTGTATAGTACAGGTAGTTTATTCTTTCCAGGAGAAGCTCATATTTATTTGTGTTTCACAGCAGTGTACAGAACTCATGGCCAGTTGTTCAAACACATGTGGGGGCAATGATAAGCCCATATAAATTTGTACAGCTGGAGCCACATTTTTGTTAACACATTCAACTGCTTGACAGGCGATGACGAACAGAAAACAGAAATTACACAGTCCAGCCCCACCAGCAACAACAGTGCACTGAGTACTCCAGTACCCCGTAGATAAAGTAGTGTTGGTAACCACTGATTACCTGCCTCACAAGTTGCTGTCAAGCAGAAATAATAAGCAGAAGGGGTTTTTCTGCAAATGCCCCTTGAAGGCATTGAGCAGATGAGCATGACAGGAACAGAATGTGATTTAAATTCAATCAGCATGGAAAAATTCCACAAGATTTCAATGTTGTTGAATGAGTCTTCTTGTAAACAGCATTTTAACATGGTAGATGCCATGTAACATGGTTAGAAGGTTTTGTTTTCCTCCTCAGGCCAAATTTTCCCCCCATGACCCCCAATGTCTACTCCTTCCCCTCCAATGAACATGAAAAGGGCAACTCATCAGTCTGGTTCTCCATCTCATAATTACACCATTATCACTCATAAGGAACCCATTAATGTGGAAGAGGTTTTGAAACCAAAGCCTCTCTTTTCAGAACCCTGATCTAGGAATGCTTTAAGGGTATATGCCAGCTCAAGAATCAGATTCATTTTGGTTCTGGGAATCAAACCATAGCCTCTGCAAAACAATGGAATTCAGGAATCCGTGGCTTGTTCCAGAAAGTTAAGCAACAACCTCAGGTTTTTTTGCTAAAAGAAGACTAATAAAGCTTGATGTAACATCAGAGGAGCTAATTCAGAACTAATAACAATACTTATTTTTTGAACAATTTAGCTTTAAAACAGTTTCTCACTTCATAATTTTCTTTCATGGGGCCTTCTTTTGGAATATCCTACAGACAGATGTCCTACATAGCAACTGACTCTCATACACTTCCAATTTCCAGCTACCTTTAGTATTTACTGGTTAGAGAACATTTCACCCAAAGAGGCCTTTCTTTCTGTGTGGGATGCCAGATGTCAGCTACACTATGATCTGCAGGACTCGCTGTCTTTAGGGTACCCGGGCAGTAGTATGACAGGTGTAACCATTCCTGCCCTATTTGAAACAGGACTGTCCCTATGTAGAAGTAGATGTAAAGAAATAATGAGCTGCATACAAAGCAGTGTGTTATGGGCAGAGTTGAAAGGCAAAGGAGAACCAGTTATTACTGCACCAGCAGAAGAATTACCATGAACAATATGTAGAATCAAAAGCAGCAGCAAACAGGATATGATCTCAAGGGAATAGATACTTCCATTTATATTTCAAGTTTAAGAGGATCCATTATAAAAATAGTTGCTCCCATCACTGTAAATACAGATAGAAGAAGTTGCCAGCTACTTTGACTTTTACAAGCAGCCAGGAAGTACCAGAAGCCTAAATAATTCCAGTTTGTTCTAGATCTTATATTGCAGCCCTGATAAGTGCTCATAGCTAAGGGGGTGGGGGAAAAATCACACCAATTGTAATTCTTTTGAATAAGCAGGTATAAAAACAAAGTAAAAAAAATAGTGAGGAAAAAGGTGACAAAAATTACTAGGCTTTTGAAAGGAACTTTCACTGGAATTCATGTCCTGCCTGCTGTGAACTTCAGCCTCTATAGCTTCCTGCTCATTCCCTGCACAAAGTGCATCTGGTGTAGCTGTAGGCAGCCCAAACAAAGCCAGCTCTGTGAGCCTCTTCACATACAGCATTGCAAAGCAGAACACCAGCAGTAAACAAAGATGCTTTAGGAACAATTTTGTGGTTATACCTTAATTACTAGAGAATCAGCTGGCCTTTGTCCAAATTTGTGCAAATCTAAGATCAGTAACATGGTTAAAAAAATATTTTACAATCCTAGGAAGTTAAAGGCACTGAAGTGGCCATAAATAAATGTTAAGGAGTAAAACTAGATGTTGAAAAACAGACTCCCCAGATATGTTGGATGACAGCCTATAAAAGCCTTCAAAAGAATTTTCTTCAAAACACTATGAAAATTAACAGGAAACTCTCTATAGGAGATTTCATAATAATTATAAAGATGTTGTTTGGCACTTTCTGAATAATGTGTTCTCTTGTTTAAAGAAAATTATACTGAAAATTCGCAACAACCCAAAAAGAAATGATAAGGGCAGCAACAAACATACGCTAAGGAGTGGGTTCAGATTAGCAATATTTACTGTTAAACAGTGGTTTAGCAGTAGACCAACAGAATTGTCTCCTGTGTGCAGTATTTCTTAGAAGAGCATTAATTCCATAGGCTTGGTTAGGTGAAGTGTAACTGCACATTTGATTGGTCTTAATGCAGGCCAGTATAAACACTGGTAAGAAAAGCCATCTTCACCACTTTCTGCTGAAGTCTCTGTCCTCCTGATCATCAACAGATGTTTTAAGTCTTCATTACATATTATTTGGTGGGTGATCATTTACCTTGAGGCTTTTCCAGTTGCATCAGCATAGTCCTCTTCCCTCTATGTGTCCCCAGACCAGTACTGGTCCATTAGACTGTGCAGAACCATTTCTGCATCCATCGTATTTCCAATTTCACCGTTTTTCTTTTTTTCTTTTTTTTTTTATTTCAGTGATGAGCATGTGGCTCTTCACTTAGGTTTCAGTGTTCCCATGCTTCTTTGACTTGTATTTCAGCCCTCACTTAGCTGCTGGGAATGGACAACCCATCTCAATCAAGCAAATCCTCCTTGCACCCGCAGTGGCACCCTATTCAGTCTTCTACATGATACTGGGGACAAAAGCCTATCACCACAGCTCATGTCGCTCACTTCTCAGTGTTTCATTACAGAGACTCTGTTCCTCTTCTAGTCTGTGATTTTGCTGACAAAAAAATCTCCCCTGTGTTCCCTGTGGGACAGCCAAACAATCTGGTGTCTTCCCACCGGAAGCTTTGTGGGGACCTTTACAAACAAGAACAAACTCCTGTTATTCCAAATTCTACACTGAAAGTCCATAGAAAGGGGAACTCCTCCTGCTGCAATCTATGAGCAGGAAACTCTTCTCCAGGTCCTGGGACTGTGGTTTCAATATAACTTGACTCCCAAGAAACCTATCAAGGTATTGATCCTTAGTGTCCAGAAAATGGAGGGAAAGTGCTTCCTGATTTCCTCTATGTAATTTGATGTCTTTAATGCAATTCTTCACAGGGTAATAAAGTAGTCTGTCTGTGTTTCTTTATTTCCACTGAGGCCAGCAATACGTGTCAGAGGCTAACTCCTACCTTTTCCTTCCCCTCTTTTCTTATACAGGGACTCCTCTTTCTTTACCCATTCTCTCAGCTTCCAATCTTCAGGCCTGTTTCTGAGTCTGTGTGCCTTGAGAGTAACAAAACTGCCCTAAACACGTGAGAACTGCTGCTTCTGCAACATAGCTACACAATCCAGAAGAATACCCATCTCCAGCTCCTCTTGAAGAAAAAAATGTCACTAATTCCTGTTTTGCCTTGCAGTCTAACTGCTACTGTGATTTATGGGATGGTTTCAATAGCCCATCCAGGGCATTGCTAGGATTTCGGTTTCCGAGACTTCTGGTTTTTTCCAAAAGCGGTAGGCGAGAGGCAGAGTTTCTGCTCTTCCTAGAAATCCATGAGAGACTTATCTGTCCCTGGTCCCAAGCTGAATGCATGGTGCCCAGTGCTTTCTGCTCACTGAATTTAACTGGGTGGTTTGAGGGTCAGCCCCCTTTCATCCTACTCAAGAAGACTCAGTGGTCTGCTGGTTGCATTTTTACTCAAATAATTGATTTTTTTTGTCTCTTTGTGCATTTTTCCATGGTGAATTTTTATCTGACAGTGCAATGAACGGTTTCCAATCCTGTCTTTCTTTAGTTTCCTTTCACTCCTCTTTAGTCTTAACATTGTTAAATATTTTTGCAACCAGAAGGTATTTTTGGAGTGAATATACTGCCATGACTCTCTGTTTTCAATGGCAACGCTCAGTTCTGGCTGCCACGAGCAGACACAAGATGCCATGTAAAACTACAAGCTGATTTTTAAAAAACATGATTATATAATGTTGTACCATTCCTTCTGGTTGAAATTCCAGGAAAGTAGCAATCAGGATTTTGTATTGCCTACCCTAAACAGTAAGCATGTTCTAAATTCAGTTCAAGACTAAAGAACTATGCTAATACAATAATAGTGTTCGAATTTTAAAGCTGTTTGGCAAGGAGGGGTACTGAGAGAATGTCGGCTTTGCCTTTTGACAGCACTGGCAATCACCCTTTAAAATCTGCTATAATACTATAATTACCCCAAATATTTGGTTTAAACACTTTTAAGCTAACCAGCCATGCCAGCTGTAGCAGGATCTCAGTTGAGAGTTGATTTTGGTCTGCAGTCAGGTCAGAGAGCACCCATGACTTACTACCTGCATACGTTCAAATTCCCCAGACATCAGATTGAGACCACAAAATGGAGGAAAGTAAGGCTAATTTGTTGACTGTCATGAAGAAAGATGATTTCTGGAACAGAATCACAGAAACCACATCCTAACACTAACATACTGGGAGAGCTGTTTGCCAACACAATTTGTGTGAATTGAGTATTAGGTAACACAGAAGGACAGAGGACAAAGGGAGAAATAAGAAATGGCGCCATCTCTGTGCCCCCAAAACCCAGAGGAAGCCAAGCCAATGGAAAGCTTCCACACTCCTGAGAAAACAAGTGCTTGCTGAAGCTTGGCTCCTGCTTCCTCACTTGCTTCTAAGACTGTTACAGCTACTTGGGGATGTCTCAGATCTTGTCGCAGTGCCATCTTCACACAGTTGCACTGAATTTCAAATTAAATGTCATTAGAGGCTTAATCAGAACTACATCCTGTTGTACTTGTGATATTGGTTGTGAGAACTCAGGTCTTAATACTTAACTTTGAACTCTCAATTTCTGTTTCTTCAGCAAGAAAACAAGCTGGGTTTAAGGAGCAGAGACAGAACAAGCAGAGTCAGAGCTTGATGTCCCCTTCAAACTGCTTACAGGGAGATAACTTGTTTTCCAAATTTATCCATGACATTATTCTGCTGACACCAGAATCTATCCAGGAAACATCCCTAGGCCCTGTGAACAACATATGCACTTGCTCAGCAGAGCAAGAAATACTAACGGTTGAAGCCAGTAGAAGGCTTGTAATTTGATTTTAGTTGATTAAAGTCAAGAAGATCACTTTTCCTTCAAGTGAAGGTTCTTATCGCCTATTGAATTTGTGTCCTCAAAGGCTAAATAGATCTCTGTAAGAAAAGAGGGAATTTCATCTGGTGGAATTTCTGAACATTACATTTTTGCCTGAAGAGCAAGACCTATGTCGAAATCCTTTCTAAGTAGTAGACAAGATTTTATGTGTAATCCCATTGACATTTCAAATGAGCATAAAATTCTATTTATAATTTTTTAAATGAAGAAACCTCACAAATTATTTTATTACAAAAAAAATCCTCTTGAATAATTCAAACCAGAAGAAAAACCTCCCTGCAAACCATGTAATATGCTTCAGCCACTTGATGCAGTGTGAGAGGCAGGAAAGACACCTCTTTGCATGGAGATCTGTCAGCTAGTATCTCTAATAAAGGCAGAGCTAAAAAGAATGTTCCTGCAGGTCTCGTAATGAAAGTCTAGATGTTCATCAGAGAAACTTCTTTGAAATATACCTATAATGAATTTTATTAGTGTGTATTGGGAGAGTGCTCGTGGAGTAAGAAAGTTCTACACTGTTAAAGATGTCTATCAACAATGAATCACTCATATGTTGTCAGAGCACTTTCTGTATTTATTTTTTTTAAATCCATAAAACATTTGGTGAGAGTTTCTAGAGAAATATCCATGCTACTCAGCATAATTTATTTAAGACTGTGAACGCTAAACTTGTATCATTCCAGGCAAGATAATGTTCAAAAGCCTGCATTATTGCTATGCTTCATAGAAGACAAGGCCAACTGTTTTGTCAGACAAGGAAATAACCGAAAAAATACATTTTACATACAAAGTGCATTTTTAAATAGATACAGCAGCTACCTATGAATTTTTTTTACAACCAGGAATGTCACTTTTTCTGGGTGCAGACTGGCTGCACTTTTGAAATGCTAAAATCTTATTCTTTCCATATTGTTGCCTCATGAAAACAAGGTCTATATTGTTTTCTAAAGCTCTACTGCAAACTGACAGAACTGTACTGAAGCAACCGAGTGAAGTGTTCCTTCTTTGTGACAGGTAGGAAAAACTTCCCAAGAGAAGCAGTGTAGAAGTGAGAGCTGGATGTCAGCTTGTGCCACTGATAACTGCAGCAAATGGCTCCTTTCACTTAGAATAACTAATGTGAAATTGAAGTTGCTATGAGACTACACATTGCAGTAGCAAAACATTTACTTAGACGAAGACTGGAAGGGATGGCAAAGAAACTTAGATCTGATTTGTTTTCCACAAAGGCACAATGCAAAACCCATTTAACTGGGCCTCCAGACAACTATTAAAATCAGCTAAAGATACCTACTAAACTACTGAACTTGCTTGCCTGAACGTGGGAAATAAACTCAAATCATGTGGTCTGCTAGTGCCATCTATTGTGTACAGGGAAAAATACAGACACCACATGTAGGACTTGGCTATTTTCTCCTTGAAATGAAAGAAATGCTCTTTTTGAATTACATTACCAATTCAAAATATAGCCAAAGCCCATTAAATCACTGCAGTTGTTTATAAAGCACAGCATCTATTTTTATTTCTGTGTATTGCAGCAACATGGAGGACTCTGACCACTGCCCGTCCTCGTCATGCCTGTACTGTCTGTGTCTGCACGTGTGACCATACAGGCACTGCCACACACAGAAATGCAGGGAAAGACAGACCCAGCTCTGACAGTTTTTAGTCAAAGCTACAGAGAACTTATAAATTTAAGCCCATTGCTACTTCCCCACATTTCTCCCAAATAAATGGACATTACCTCATCTTCCAAGGAAACAAACATTAACCCTTCCTAAAATACATGCAACATGTTACTTTTCACTGTTTATTGGAAGAGAACAGCTTTTCCAGCCTCTTCCAGAGATAATATTTCCAGTGGACATTGTAAACCACTGGGAACCAACCCCAAATCCTCTGCAGTCTTCAAACTGATGTTCTGAAGGCTGAAGGGTTGTGAAATGTGGTCAACATTGAGACTAAGACTGTATTTACAGAGGAGTTTCAAATAGCAAGTTCTTGAACATCTTTAAGAACTTCATGCTGGAATGTCCAAAATTCACTGACATGTTGCCATAATCCCTCTAATCTGCTTGGAAGTTTTGCTACCTGTATTAAGAGCAAGAAATGAATGCCTTGCTATCAAGATTATTGTACTACTGTCAAACATATGATGCTGTCACAGGTAAGGTAGCATGCAAACTGAGCAGACCAGAAAGTTTAGAGTGACTTATGAGAAAAGCCAATGATAAGGTCATCACTGGCTTTGTGCACATTGGAAGGCAAAGCAGAGAAAGTAACAGTGTCCTAGGACAAAGAGGGGTTTAGGTATTTTGAGTTGATAGAGTTTCATCCTGACACGATCTGGAACTGTGACAGAGACCACAACAGTGGTGTTTCATCAGCAGATTAAGCTGCACAACCAAGAAAAATGAGCTTTTGCACTTTTGGAAGCAGTAGAATGATTTAGCATAACCACTAAAAATAACAGCAACTATCATGTGATTTACTGTAGTTTATGCAAAAGGAATTTCTCAATCACTCCTGATGGGCTGACAAATAGAGAACATCATGCAGAGTAGATGATGAAAATATTTCTAGCATAGCTTCCAACAAAAAATAGCTATTTCTTGTTGCTAAGAAATATAAAAATATAGAAAAAGGAGCAAAGCAACAGAAATGTGCTGTGACATTATCTGTGTTAACCTCTAGAGATCACTTGCCTGTAAAAAATTAGTGCAGTACTTAACAAGAGTCAGCCACAGATAAATTATACCTTGCTAGAATATTATTTTGGTAATTGCTTGCAACTTGTCAACTCACATTTCAACTGAAAAAAATAGTTAAGTTGTTGACTGAAAATCTGCTTGGAGCCAGAGAATAATCAGTGTTTACAATAGTTGTTCACTGCACAAATAAAAAAAGTAATAATCCATTGCCTCTATCTGCAAGTCAATGCAAGTTAAGGTCTTAACTCTAACAGATTTAATAAAAGGTGCACAATTGCTGCATTCTTTTAGTCATGAATATAACACAAAATGTATTACAATAAAGCTCAGAAAAAATGGAAAGGATTTCATTCAGTACTTGAATTTACCTCTTGATTTCAGGGAACAAGGTGATCTTGATTCAGCCACTTTCTCTGAAAATTCTTTTCTTCCCTTTAGGATACTGTAAGTACTGTAAAGGTTGGCTATCATTTGAAATAACAACTTCAAGCTTTTTATACTTTAGTTTATGAAAGCTAAGAATAAAAAGCAATAAAAGAATAATACACAAAGCACTAGGAAATATGGTCTTTTCTTAACAGAGCCTTGAAAATAACATGATGTCACTTTTTGTGGTTGAAACACATTTTCCTTATGATCTTCACTTGAAGGAATGTGTGTCTCTTACATGATACCAAATCAGCAAGACATAAGGTCCTTCCTTTAGTCAGTACTAGATTTGATTTTGAATTTGGTTGTAGCTATGAACCTCTGCAAGATAACCTGAATACTATGGAAAGCAAATCTGCCAGTGAAAAACACTTTTACTGTTTTTATCTGGAAGAACTTATAAAGAAAACATCAACCCTTTAAGTTGTGAAACAGCTGAATTTAATACAGTTTAAAATACCCAATAAAAGAAATATCAACAGATGACTAATCTTAAGCCATCACTCTCCAAAACACACATTAGTTAGTGGACATTAGCAACAGAAAATCAACAATCTTTCTGCATAAACTGTGACAGAGTGTGAAAAATGTAATTTTCAGAGAATATAATTGACAACCAAGTCGTTAACGTGCTGAATGGAGGTGGTGAATCAGTTCATGAAAGAACCTTTTGCCTGCAGATACTTGTAACATCTGACATCTCAATTAGTTCCTTTCCAAGTCTTTCATTACATAAGTAACCCTATAGCAGCAAATATCTTCATTACAGATGCTCTCCAGGTTTGTTTTTTAATTCAGTTGTATGTATCTAATACTCATACATTTGTTTCTAAGCACCTGAAAACTCTGGTGCCTCTTCTTATTTTCCATTCATTTCGAAAGATTCTTTTTCAGACCTTCTTCACTCCATTGTAGATTAAAACAGGCTGTAAAATTTTGCTTTATATTAACCTAATTGTAACAAGTTTTCTCTTTAGTACACCATGCTTAAATGTAAATTTACTTTCTATTCCCACTTCCGTTTTATCTTTCCTGTGGCCATCAGTGCATAAAATGGAAAAAGGGGTGAAATTTTACAACATGTATTGCAGTTATGATTACAAAACATTTTGCAAGCAATATAGTTTAAATTTCTCTTAGGATTTGTATTTGCATTACAGTGCCCAGTATCAGAAATATGTAGCATAGTGTTGCAATCTACTAACTTCAAATTTCTTCAAACAAAGATGCCCACTCCTGATCTCACAATCTTTTCCAGCCCTTGAATCTTAACAGAGTAGAAATTCAGTCCTAGTGATTTCCATTGCCTTTACACCTCCATCTTTGCAAAATGAACTTTCTCAAGTTTAAAACTAATGCTACTAATCACACTACAGCAAATTAAAAATTACAGATATGTCCAAAATGGAAGAGCTGAGGAGATCAAGTCCTGGAGTGATTTTCATGTGCTTCTAGATATTGCTTTTGTTACAGCATTTTTAATATACCAAGCCATATAAAATTTACAAAATATTGCAAAAAGGCAGGAAGAACCTTGCTCTGAGTTTTTAAAATCTTTTAGTGGTTGCTGGTGCAGAGTTAATGGCATGGGTTCTTAATAAAACTTTATCAATCCCTGTCCCTCTGCCACTTTTTCTATAAGTAAAAAGAAACCTAGAATATTCATAGATATAAAATATTGTTTTTTCACTATCAGGAGTCTTCATGTATTTCTGTTGATATCCTTAAAGAAAATCTCTAAAAGAAAAATAAAGCAAGATCAGCTTAAGATAATTTAAAGTTCTGCAATATAAAGTACGAGGAGATGAAACAAAACAAAAGAAAAAAGAGTTAAAGTGAAATAAATACTGTGGGAAAATTAGAAATAAGTCTTATTTTTCTTAGAGTGTAGCAGGGTTTTTTTACTGAATTAATAGTTTGCTTTTCTCTGAGCAGTGCTTATGAGAAAAAAGATTGTAGAAACTAAAAAATCTTTCTGTCATTGTCAAACACTAACATTGGATTAATGCTATTTTATAGCCTGTAATTTAGAAGGTCCACATTTCTATTTTGTTTAATTTCATCACTTTCTCTTATTTTCATAATACTTATATTTAGTAAAAGTTTTTATGTGTCTAAAGCAGAATCATTAACTAAGGATTTTTGATATATATTCTGAGAATTACTGCATTGTCCTGCAAATCTCTGTCTCCAAGGGAAGAGTCTGACCTCTGATAAAAGAGATCATATACATCACATCATATACATACACATCAGAGAGTGATGGACTGGCAATAAATACCTCCCCCCAAAATGATACATTAAATGATGCATACATATTGGAATGGTTCTTTGATAATTCTGTCAGTTTTAGAGGGCAATTGTATACCTTTAAGATCATATGTTGTGTAATTTTGAACAACTATTTTGTTCCAAAAGAAGTGTATTTTTCTGCTGAACCTAGCGCTTTTTTTTTTTTTTTTAAATTAAGGAAAAGCCCTACAGACATGGTCTATTCAGTACTAAGTCAAATCTAAACAGACATGGAAATGTTTGCTATTGGTTAACAAAATATATGTTAACTCTGAATCCAGCTACCCAAACCAGAAGGTTTTTATGTCAGTATTTTTCCAAAAAGTATTTTGTATTCTTTGCACTGTGAGAAAACATATATCAAAATGTGTAAAACATCAATGGCTGAAATGCTTTGGATTATTACATAAGATCCCTCGGGTAGAAAGAAATAAAGTTTTACTTGCATCATTTATTTTGATATTATGCCACCTTTAGGGAGCCTCTTTCTACGAAAATGCTCTTGGTAAATAAGAAGAATATATTAATTGTTATTAATATTCAAGAGCAGACACATTGAACTATTAAACTGAGTTTTATGTTGTATAATCAAGGGGTAGAATATTCATTATGTAGACAGAAATCAGTTCTGTGACTGGTAAAATTTGTTTTTGTATAGCTTTGATGCTTCTATCTAGATAAAGAATGGTAAATTTCTATCTTAATTGTTGTTATATAAATCATAGCACTTAGTCACTGCTAAAATACATAGATACCAACCTGAAAATCTCTAATGAATGTTAAAAAGAAGAAGATGAAACCAAAGGCCACTGTCCATTCACAGATTGCACTCATAAAATGGTAAGTATAATCCTGATGGAATGAGACATAAAACAAATTTTCAGATAAAACAGCTAAACAAAACATGAGTGGAATGATATAGACATTTCCTTCTGTAAATTCAACAATATTTATGATTCATCATCCCTGTTGCAATTCACATTTTGTTTTAACTGAATGATGAGTAAATTTATCAAGGTTGCATGTGTTACATTGTGCAGTAACATCAAAGGCACTACAAGAAAACTGCAATTAGCACAGGATCAAAACAAAGCTTGAATATAATATAAACCTGAAAACATTCAGTTTGTTACATTAAGATTACCAAAGTGCCCATACTCCAAGCTTTCACTTAGAGCCACTGAGCTCAGTAATTCTGAGCAAATTCTCACCCTGTTTTAAAATGGAGGGCTACCCTTTATGACAGTTCCTGACAAGACTTTTGTTTTTAAGACTGTCATAGAAAATCTATGTCACAAGACACAAACACAATGCCAAGTGTTCCTTAACATGCCATCAACAAATGTGCTGTTTCAGTAAAACCTTTTTTTTAATCCTTGCATCTCATAAAAAGCCACAAAAGCCCTGAAGATATTACTAAGATTGTCTAATTTGCAAAGATTTATCTCACAGATGCCTTGCCACCTTTCGGTTGAAGTACATTTACTAAGTCTGCTCTTATAAAGCTCTTCAAGCAGGATATGCTTTCTGCGTTATTTTACCCGTTTTTTGAATACATCCTTTTAGCAAAATTTGTCCAAAAAGAAAAATTAGTTTTCATAGTTGTCATTCTGAAAACACTGAAATCAATTCAAATACCAAAAATTAATTTCAGTATGGTTTAGGTCAGACTCTAAAAATTTATGATCAAAGACTATTTAATAAAGAATGATAAAAAAGCTGAGAAAACAATGTTGTAAAAAACCTCAAAAACAGCAGAATGAAATTGATCCACTTTTTGTTTGTGAGAGGTTCATTTTCAAGAAAGTTGATTATAAAAGGAAGTAGAACAACTAATTTCCAGAATATCTGGGTTTTTTTGGTTGTCTTTTTCTATGGGAAACTTTCAAATTCTTGATCAAAATGAAAGTCTAACTCTTTGAAGCTTGATCATCTGTGACAAGTTTTCTTACCCACACCACAGCCATCTAATGAAGTGACTAGAAACCAGCATTGCACAAAACTGTTCATGATTATGTACTATTTGAAGTCTTTGACATGTTTGTAATGCTTTAAGATAAATATAACAGCATTCCCAAATAATATCACACAAGGTAAGTTGGCTACCTAGTAAGATTTTACCTTTTCACCTGGAGTCCAATCAATTTTTGTCATGGAAATTTTTGAAGCAAACACAATCACTGGGAAAAACACTGTAAAGGAAACTATACAATACAGTGTATTGTAGAGTAGAAGTGAAAAGGCCTGCTTACAAAAAAAACCAGACTAGACCATCTTTCCCTTCTGTAGCACAGGAGATCCTGAACAACCAGAATATCAAATCAAGGTATTAAGAATAGCAGTAAATGAAACACATTACAACAAGGTAAGTGGTAGCAGCAATCAAAACACATTTCTGCACAAATGAAGGTTTCTGTACGTTCTTTCAAAGTATTGACAGTAAGGGAGACACTCCAAAACTTAGGTGATATTTGTGACCAGAACTGTGGGAGCAGAGTCCTGCACTGTTGGAACAATGTTGGTTTCCAGTGATGTACAGTAAGTGCCTCGATCTGTTTGTACAACTTCCTCTCAGGACTGAGGCCCTCTTTCAAAGCCCTTTCACAGCTGCTGAAACCAAAAGCAGGCTATAGCTGGCTGACTCATGATGAGCTGCTGCCATCAGTTTTCAACACTGGCAGATCACCCAAGGCCAATAAAATCAATGACATGACTAATTATTGCATGCCAAGGGAAGAGCTATGAAGTTGTGCAGTGTGACTTTAAGAGAGGCAACTATTGAGGTCACTAACCAAGCAACATGGTCAAAATTATCTGCTTAGGCTTGTATGCCACCTATGTTTTTAACTTCTGTGTGCTTGGTTCATTGTAGAAGCCGTGGCTTCCTTTTTCAGACCTTCCTCCCTTCACTCCTTCAAATGAAGGAGGTTGGAAAGTTGCTCTAGCTTCACTAGTGTATGATTCTGTAAAGAACAGTAGGCATTTTTAAAAATATACCCCTGAAATAAGAGATAAAGCTTTTTAGAAGCCCCCAAAACTCATTTTTATGTTATTAATGGTGTCCCAACATGCTGTATTATATACACTAGAGAGCTCTAAGTAAAGAGTGTGACCTCATTTTTATTCTTTCTCAGCAATGATTTAAGTTAAAAGGAAACCTGAACACATGAAGGGAAAACCATGGCATACACTGTAAAGGATACTGGTAATGAAGGCAATGCATGATATGACAGATATGGCCATCCTGATGTGACACACAAAGTAAGTGTTCCATCGTGGGCAGGACTTGTAAGAGACTATAGACTGAAGAGTGATGTATACAACACCCGAGCCAAATGCCAAAAAAGCTCCTATGTCATGGACACTGGGAACAGCCAGCTCCTGGAAAGAGAATCAGCACAATAGTTAGCTGCTATCACCTGAGGAAACTAGCAGGTACTGTACATGAGTGTAGATTTTCTGTATGACATAAAGATTAGAGGAACTAGACTGAATATTAAGGAAATAATTTCTAATTCCAGCTTTGCTTTGGTCTCCTGACTTGAAACATCACCTGACCTTGAGCAAATCTCACATCCTCTTCATGTCTCAGTTATTCTATTGGCAAAAGGGGATCAGAATGTACTGTTCACTAGTTGTACAGATACAGGGAAAAGATTGAAGGCTTGCAAGCCACCATTTACAGCTTCCTGGGCAATTAAGGATGCTTGAAAATCTGCTAGATCGCAAGCTTAGCTAGATTAGATCCTTATTATGCTCAGAACCCTTTCTACAAACTGCACTTAACATGTAAAGCAGGGTCAAATCAGAGGCAATAGAAATTAGGTGAGGAAAGTGTTGTAATAATAAGCAGCCAGGACTCAGTTTCTTCATATAGGAAAAGCCCATTCTTTATTCACATAACTCACTTTTATACAGTTTTCAGAGACGTGTGCAACTTTAATTGGCTAATAGTTTTCTTACTACTTAATTCATTGGTCAGAAGGTGATCTGTGTGGACGTTCTAAGATTCAGACATTTACATTTTTCTTTTGTGGATTCTCATGGGACAGATCTATTGTTTATGCAGGTGCAAACTTGTTTTTCTCCCCAAAAAAAGAGAAAAAATGTTGTTGTGTTCATTCTTATAATTTTTCTTTATGGGAACTTACAAGCTACTTCTAGCTTAGCTAGAGTACCAGGTCCGAAACCATATTTTATAAGGCCCTTCTTTTATAATATTCCTGTCTGCAACAGTAAGAAGTTTATGGACTGACAATGAGACACAACAGAGATTAGATAAGAACCAGTGTTATACCTGTCAAGGAATGTGATAAAGGAATCACTTTGGAAACATTGGGATCAAATTTTCTGCTTTCCTGACTCTCACAAATTATTTTGCATTCCTGATTTGTCTTTTCCCTATTGAAGCTGAGTTTGTTTTCTATTTCAGTCAGGCATCATCCAACATTATTTTTTTTTTCTTTTTTGTGCCATATCTCTCCAATCTTATCAATAAGAACAGAGATATTTTAAAGTGAAATATGATTAGAATAGACTGCAGTACTTGTGGTGTTTGCAATCTGCCTGGATGCAAAGCTAAAGAGCAAGTTATCATCCTAAGGCAGAGTGGTTTTTTGTCTGAAAATACCATTTCCATTACATGTAAAACTGTACTGGGCTGTTGAAACCCCAACAATTTTTATTTTCAATTTCTCTGTATGTCATCCTGTCACTATATGAGCACAATAATATTTAACAAAATGCTCCAAGGTAGACCATCCTTTAAAAGAAATAATGCAGCTGTTTCCACAGATTTCAAGGCAATATCTCAAGCTGCCTGCCAATTAAATTTAGTTTGATTCTAGGCTGAAGATTGCAGTGCAATTGTCCTAATACTGGTGTCAGAATCTACCTTATTATACACTTCCTCAGTAGAAAAGGTGAAATGAATAATCTGTTTCAGTATTTTTTCTCCCTACTGAATTTTCTTTCAGACACTGAGGGGTGGACTTTGATTTGTAATGAGATGTCTAAACCTTTCTGGCAAAGTAAGCAGTAGTTCTACATGACTCCATCTCCTACAGACTCAAGTGAATCAAACTTGGAATAGCAAAGTTTTTTACATTCAAATTTTCATGGAAAAAAAAAATCCAGAAAAAAAGCCCATATAGGACACACCTGTTACAAGACAAGCACACAGAAAACTCCTTAATGGCATAATTGCACAAGCAAAAATTCTCATCTATAGGGAGGAAACCAATCTCTTGCTGTGTAAAACTACTGAAAAAAGGCAAGACCAAGAAAGGCATTCCTACTCCATTTTCCAAGGATCCACATGGGGATGATGTTAATCACTCTTATCCAGTTGAAACTTAATGGTATAACAATCTTATTTTATTTTCATTTTTGTTATGAAATTTACAGTCATACCTGAAAAGTTGCAACTATGCCCATTCCAGTGCAGCCCATCAATCCCACACATAATGTAAACATATTGCATGAAGACCTAACAAAATGTGATGATTCATTTTGCTTCTCTATTAATAAATATCTGATGTACATTGTAATCGCAGCTGAAAAAAACAACAAAAAAAGTGTTTTGTTCAATGATCACATATTGATAAGATTTTAACACCTTTTCCTGTAACACCTGACATGCAGAATAAAATTATAAACATAATAAATAATACTACCTTTAAGTCTACTGGAATGAAGAAGTTGATTCAGATGAACTTTCAAATAGAATTTCAACATTATCTTAAACCTGCACATTATTGCTGCCTAGAAGTAACTGCACATCAGTTCAAGAAAAGCACTAATTTAAATCCCATTCTTCTGGGTGTTTTGGGCACAGAGGCAGTCATTCCACATTAGGAGCAGAAGTTACAGGGAGATAAGAACCATAAGCTGGAAGTGGGAGGCTTTATTCTGCTCTGAGATGCAGTCTTGTACCAGAACTACATCTCCTTATAATGGGTGGTCTGAAGAATTAATTCCTTTTTGCAGAGTCACTGCATGCCTGGCCCTAATATGCAGTTCACTCCTGGAAAACACCTGTACTGAATTAAGAAATTGTGGTTCTTCAGGTTATAGTAAGCTGTAGACTGAATTCCACAATTCCATAACACAGAACATAGTTTCAGCCTATCTACAGCTGGAAAAATAAATCAGGTAATTTTGCCCAGGCACTATGAGGTTATGTGAAACACTCCAAGACAGTGTGACTGAACGAGGCTCTTATAAAAGGCAAAATGTGGGATTTTCACTTTGCCTTAAGACCATCCTATACTATATGTATACAGAGGTACACAGCTCTAGATCCTTCATCCTCTAAAAGATAATAGAAAATGCCAAACTTCCTGATTCACATCAGTCATTCTGTAGAGAAGTGGGCACATTGTGGAGAAAACCAGTTGTTGCTTCAACATTGTTCTTCCCTTTGATGCAGCATCTGAAAACCTAAAGTTTCCCTACATCAGAGTTTTTGCAGAGTAATTATGCCATTTTGTTCCACTTTTATTTCCAGTGTGACTACTTTCCTCTGATGAGGTGCTCTGAAGAGACACAAGTGCCTCCAAGCCTGCACTAACTGCTCCTAAGGACCCAACTCTCCAGGTATTACTTACATACATCTGATACTGCCATTTGACTGTGGAGAAGTTTTACTGCAGAATACTGAATACATTTATGTAATTAAAGCAGGGAGCTTTCACTAATTCTCATTTCTCCATTCTGGTCGACTCAAATACCTTATACATACCTAGAAGTGCTGAAATGTTAATCATAAAACCAAAGACACCGCTCTCTGGAGGTTTAGTTCCAGTGTCGCTAAGGCAGGAAGAGAGAGAAATTAAAAGTTAATTGAGACCTGTGAAACACAAATGAGACAATTGAAATCCCAAGAGAAATATAACTTGTGTGAACTGGTGCTGTGTATGTAAGGCAGTTCATCATTGTAGTAGAGAATCCTTCTTTTCGAAAATAAAGCATATTTTGAAAGCATATTTTGAACTGCTTTTTCTTTTTCTGTATGCAATATCCAAAGATGCGACAGGCCTGTACTTTGCTCATGAATGACATGATTACATGAATGACATTTTAGAATTAACATTTCTTTTATCTCCTGAATTAACACTCTGATAGAGTAAAAATATATCTAATGGCAGCCAGTATCTCAAGATGTGAGAGAATTGGGTTTAATTTCTTTAAAAGGAGTAACCCTATAAGAGTTCCAATGTCCAGGAATGTTCCTAGCAACTGTTTAATTTACTAATGTAGATACAGCTTAAGAGTACTATATTTCCAAAGTATTTTAAGTCTCTTCTGATAAAACACTTCACCCTTATAGGGTATAATTAGAAGTTCACTGGGACAGACAGAAGGAGCATGAGTGTGAGAATGTCTACAGAATTTATATACACATCTGCATGCATGTCTATATATATGAAAAACATAATGTATACAAAATATTTGTCTTCTGGAAAGCAGAACACCTTCACTATAGAATCCTTTTCCCTCTTTTCCCTGCATGTTTGCAAATACCCAGCCCAGGGAATGCCCTTTCTTCACAGAATGAACATACTTCTGGGAGTATGTGCCTCCTCAGGTCTGCTCAAGTGAGTGCTCTGCTGAAAGAACAGAACTATGATTCTGCCACCTCTTTCTACTATTTTTTCTTCTCTGATGTCTGTTTTTTCTTGTTTAACACACAACCAGTTGATAGCTATTTGATCAGGTTCTGTTGGTCAAGCTAATGGAAAACATCTTGTTCTTCAATCTTTACATAACTCGGGTGTGAGCTAAGTCTTCAGTTACTGGGCAGTACCAAGAGGCAGGATAGTGTGTTTGAACAGAGGCACCCAAAAACTCTACTATCAGGTATGTGAACACATAAGGGTTTTAGCTAATGCCAAAGTTTAGTGGACACTGAGCAAAGATTCTGAGAACAAACCTTTCTCCTAGAGTGGGAGTGTCAATCTACTGGTGGGTAGGAAGGCTCTGCAGAGGGATCTGGACAGGCTGGATTGATGGGCCAAGATGAGTAGCAGGATGTTCAGCAACACCAAGGGTTGGGTGCTACACTTTGGCCACAACCCCAGGCAGTGCTACAGGCTGGGGAGCAGTGGCTGGAAAGCTGCCTGGGAGAAAAGAACCTGGGGGTGCTGGTTGATAGCAGCTGAAAAAGAGCCAGCAGTGTGCCCAGGTGGCCAAGAAGGTCGGGGGCATCCTGGCTTGTATCAGCAGCAGTGTGGCCAGCAGGACCAGGGCAGTGATTGCTCCTCCATTGTTGGCCCTGGTGAGGCCACACCTCGAGTGCTGTTGTGAGTTTGGGCCCCTCACTGCAAGGAGGGCACTGAGGGGCTGGAGCGTGTCCAGAGAAGGGCAGCAGAGCTGGGAAGGGTCTGGAGCACAGGGCTGACGAGGAGCAGCTGTGGGAGCTGGGGTGCTCAGCCTGGAGAAGAGGAGGCTCAGGAGTGACCTTATCACTCTCTACAACCTGAACAGAGGCTGTAGCCAGGTTGTCCTCTTAGGTAACAAGCAACAGGACAAGAAGAAACGGCCTCAAGTTGTGCCAGGGGAGATTTAAATTGGATGTTAGGAAAAAATTCCCCACAGAGAAGATGTTTAGACATTGGAATGGACTGGTCAGAGAGGTGGTGGAATCACCATCCCTGGAAATGAGAAAGGAAAGCCTGGTCTTAGGGTCATGGCCTGGTCGACATGGTGGAGTTCAGTCATAGGCTGGACTCAGTAATCCCAGAGGTCTTCTCCAACCTATGTTGATTGTGTGATTCTGTGTATAATAGGACAAGCAGGTACTAGCTAGGGATATTTTTTAATGTCATTCAAGAAGATGAATACTCTTCATTCCAACAGCGAGGCTGGATTGTGTTTCAGTGCTAAAATTCTGAAGCTACCACTGAGTACAGCCAAAATGACCTCAGCATGAATGCTCTCCACATGCAAAAGAGAAAGCACTCTCTACTTAAGCAATCACTCTCAAGGATTTTGACAATTTTGTCAAGTTCGGGACAGAAGAGTATGGCCATCTCAAATGACTTGATTATTTTAGAAATTCATGTTTGCTCTCCAACCCCTTCCATGTTATAGAAGGATTTGTTTAACAAAAGTTGCTAAGATGATTTATCAGCAATGGAAGGAAGCTTAGGATAAAGGCAAGATCTTTTTCCATGAAAAGCTGATTAAAAAAAAGGAGAGAATTCATATATTTCTTTTTACTAGATTGGTTCAAAATTCTCAGACAAAAAAATTTGGACCAGGCTTTTAAACAAGTTCTTATATCTTGTCAGGCTTTAGGAATCCCTATTCACCTGAATTTTCTTGTTGTAATGCTTTCTGAAGACTTGTTCCAGCTTGTAGCCTGTATTATTCTTGTTTCCTTTTGACAATGAAATTGATGAAAACAGTAAACTAAGTCTTTTTGTTTGTTTATTTGTTTGTTTGTTTGACACTCCTGAAAATCATCTTAATTCATGTTTCATTTAGCCCATTTTTTAACCTTGAACTTCATCTTTTCCTTTTGTTTCTGGAGTGTTTTCATTAACACGATAAAGGAGTCCATTTAAAACGTGGGCCACTTGTGACAATCTTCAAGGACTTTTTCAAATCAGGAACCACTCTGTGGTAAGTGCAGGACTGTAATCACTTCAAAGCTTTTGAAGGGCTTTAGGTGAGAAGAAAATGGAATTGGCACACACATAGAAAGCCATTTGAAGTTCTTGGAACACATCGTAAGAGCAGTACAAATAACCTGAAATTGCACTGAACTCCATTTTTAACAAAATATTCTCTCAAGCTAAAGGTTTATAGGTGATTTTTGCTGTTGGGGATTTTTAAACTCAACAATCTTAGATTATACTGTAAAGAAAATTCATACCAGAAATATTATATCACAATCTATTTACAAAGTACTGCACTGGACTTTGAAAGACACAATCTTCTTAATACTGTATTTTCCATTAAAAAATCCCTGAAGCTAAATGAAGACTTGGGTTCATATTAATTTTTCTTCAAGTTTAGTGCTTTGGAAAAAAAAGATCAGAAAAAAAAAGTATTGGTGACAGTCCCCTACTTTTATGAAAAAGAAAAAAGGAAACAGCATATTTGAAACAAAAATGTGCTCACTTATTTGAGCTGGTGCATAGGTGAGCTCGATCACCATGGAAAAGACAAGGAACCCTGTATGAAAATGACAGCATATGTGTCACCATCTCGTGCAGCAGAATTTTAAAAACAAACTGTCTCCTGAAGAGTGGACAGACAAGAAGGTGAAGGAGACAAGGAATAAATATTTTAGGGCCAAAAGACTCATCACTGAATTTTCTTCAGAGCCAACTATTTCTCTTCAAACTGAAGTCCCAAATTTTTAAAATAGGAAGATTTTATTCCACCTACAGGGATTCTGATTTCTCCAGAGGTATCAGCTGGTAGCAAATACCTTCAGGAACATTTCCTTTACTCTTTCACTGAGAATTCAAACAAGCAAACAGCCATCCCAGCACATTGAAATTGCTTTGTAATTTGAGCAGTATGAGTAACAGGACTAATTGGGGCACAACCTCGTCATCTTTTAGGACTCAGCTGCTAGAAAACACAAAATCATATTCATTTTATCTACCAAGAAATGTATTTATATGGTTTACTTGATGAGACATTAGTCTCAATGACAAATTTAGGTGTGGTCTCACGCTATGACAGCTGCTACATAGTAAGCAAATAAAATTCATGTTACTTCAAGACATACACAGAGTACTTGGGGAATATATAAACAAACTACAGAAATGCTGAACTAATGTTTGTCAGAGTTCTTCTCCTTTGAGTAACTGGAATTTCCCCATATGAGCTCTATTTAATTCTTATAGTTCATTTTAAGATATTGCACAACTGAAATGTTGCAACATTCTTCCTCTTTTTTAACACTCTTAGTTTTACTAAATCACATTCTCAATCACATGATTGAGATTCCTAGGCTAAAGCAACGACCAACAAATTAAGAATATGAATATGGTATGACTATTGTCCTGAGTACTTAGAAGAAAACCTTGTATTATTCCCGAGTGCATCTTCTATGAAGTTCTCATGCTTAGGCCAGCATCTTATGTCTTTGTTTTGTTTAGGATTTTTAGGGCATATGGACTTTTATAGTCATTCCATAGCTAAAGGATAAGAATAATGTTTTCTGGGATCTATTGCATTATGTTGATATAACTATGACAGCTGTGATACATTAATTGGAGTTGTACAGTTATGACCTAAAGGTTTGGTCCATCTTTTAGAAACAATGACATAATTAACATACCTGGGCTGTCAAAATCTTAACTGCAAACAAAACTATACATAACAAACCACATCCCATTCCCTCATACATTTTATTCTATGATATGACTTCAACATAAGAAACAGAATTTGTCAAATTTCTTACTAAAGGATCTCAAAATATTTCTGAACACAAATCATGTACAGTTATATCAAATTATTAACTTTTGTTAGTTAACAATGGATAAATTGCACTGATCACAAGCACTTTTGTGTTAGTAAAGCTTTGTGTGTAATCAAGGATGAGCAGTAGGGTATTTGTTCAAGTGCAAGAACAAGGCTTTCCAAGAGCTTTCCAGACTTTTGCAGAGTCTTAAAAAGCTTTGCTAATAAAAGCACGAAGCCCAACTTTCTCTGGCTCAGTTTGAATGAAACTCAGCTATCTTGTGGGTTGTGGTGTCATTTGCTCTTGCGTATGATGACAAACCCTAATTTTTAATCAAATTTTATTGTATGTGCCAATCAGATTAGCATTCTTCTGAAATTATGCATGTCCAAAAAGTCCTTCAAGGAATTAGGTCTAGATATATATTGAAAGATATATTTAAAAACCTCGCTTAGATCTTCTGTATATCAGAGATAGTCTTGGATTTCTGACTAACCTTTAATCTATTGTGAGATAAATACTTATGTTTTCATAGTTTAGATTTAAATGTTAAGATAAGCCATGCATAAAGAAGGATTTACACAGAATTGCACTTAAAAAAGGTTATAGAAAAGAGGTGCCAGGCATCTCTTGGGAAGTCTTTTAAACCCACTTGTCCTATTGTGAAACATAAAAAAATCAATGTTTGTGGGGATGTGTGTACTGCAAAAGCCATCACAAGGCTTTGGGTCCAGTCATCGTCTGGTGCACTTTGGCCAACTTCTGGAGTTATATAAACAAAATTACACTTCCACCATGTAATCATAAAGTTTTTCTGGGATCAGGTCTGCATTGGCTGCAGCAGAAAACTTTCATGTCACAGAATCACAGAATCATTAGGTTAGAAGAGACCTCCAAGATCATCAAGTCCAACCCAACCCTAAACTCAACTAAACCATGGCACCAAGTGCCACATCTAGTCTTTTCTTAAACACATCCAGAGATGGTGAATCCACCACCTCCCCAGGTAGACCATTCCAATACTTTATTACCCTTTCTGTAAAAACTTTTTCCTAATATCCAACCTATGTTTCCCTTGGTGCAGCTCAAGACTGTCCTCTTGTTCTGTTAGTTGCTGCCTGGAGAAAGAAACCAACTCCCACCTGACTACAACCACCTTCAGGAAGTTGTAGAGATGTCCTTTCCATCGTGTCTCCAGCTCTGTGTCCTGTGGCTCTCAGAGGTGTGAGAGGTGTGATGGGTGCTGGGAGTGCCCACCGTGTCCCCCTGTCACCGGCAGGCCCCGCCGCCACTGCCTCTCCTCCCCTGGGGACCCCACACTCCCCCCGGGAAGCCCCTCAGGACACAGCCCATGGTCACACACACAGGCCCCGCACCTCGGCCGCTGCCCCGCGCCTCCGCCTCACCTGATGTAGGGGACGAGGGGCTCGACGTGCCCCGCCAGCACGGCGATCACATAGGAGATGATGAAGGCGGCCGAGGACCAGCTGACGAGCAAAGCGGGCACGAAAGCCACGCCGGGCATGCAGCACTGCATCGCCGGCTGCTGCCCTGCCCGGGGCATGGGCAGCTGTGCGGCAGCGCCCTGGAGTCGCGGCCCGGGAGCGGGGACCCGCGGGGCGCATCCGCGCTCACGGCCGCGGCTGTCCCCGCCGGCAGCGGCGCTGCGCCCCCCGCAGCCCCGGGGCTGCCCCGCCGAGCGCTGGCTTCCCTTCACTTTCGCTTCTCCGCTGCGCTCCCCGCCCCCGACGGCGGCGGAGAGCCAGGGCCAGCCGTGGGCCCCTTCGCCTTTCAGCGCTGCCGGCACCTGGGGCGCTGCGGAGAGTTCGTGGCTGCAGGCAGTGTGCCCGCGGCCCGCGGCCCTGCCGCTGCCGGCTCTGCGGGCCGCACACGCCCCGTCGGGGCAGGGAGGCGGGCGGTGAGATGCTGCCGGGGAGTGCTCGCAGGGGTCTGCGGGTCCTGCCGGCGGCTTGTGCCTTCACAGTTGTCTTTAAAAGGGCTAAAATGGGGTCCAACGTGGGCGTGCAGGGGCTCTTTGCAACTCGCCGGCCGGGGAGCGGCCGTGGGGACACGGAAACCGGTCAGGAACTGTGCGGGTCCCATTACAGGGTCCTGCACACACCTCATCCGCCTTAGACTTTTGTTTCAAATACATAGCGTAGCCTCGATTTGCAAATCTTCCCTGAGATTCACTTTTCCACATGCTTGGAGGGAAACCGTAGTTTAATTCAAAATCATGCCATGTTCAGCATTGTTGCTTTGGTTTAACCTGCAGCCATGGACAACATCAGTCAAGGGTATTTCTGTTTCCTTTGATTGTTTGTAGTTACCAGCCGTCCAAACCAACATCTGAACTCAAGGTCACCCTTCTGGTACACGACGGAGTGTGTGCATGTGTGCACACTCTGCCTCTCCCCCTGAGAATGTATTGAGGGTCTTGCCTTCGATGCACATTCCCTGTGGTGGATGCACGCAAGGTGAGTACTTGGCATGGCTTTGAAGGTTTTAGGAAGGGAGATAGAAATGAAATAAAAGGACTAGGGACAGTATATCTTAATGCAAGTACAGAAAAGTAATAAAAAAGTTATTTTACCACTAAGACTGGAAGTAGCCTACAACCTTCTTCTTGGCAGTAGCAAGTTGCTCATGTTCTTAAACATATAAATTGAGTGTAATATTTCACACCATGTCACAAATGCGTACTTCACATTTCTACAGCTAATCTGCCTTCTAGTAATTTTGAGTGACAGAAATTTCTGACTGGAAGAACAGGTTTATTTCTCTTTATATTAAAGGTGCAAGGATAATGGAAGGGAGCTAATATTTGAGCTGTCTTAATATGCTGGTTTAAAAATTTCTGTTTAATTATGCCTCAATATGGGTAACTTGGGTTTTTTTCCTCTTGAAACAGAAAATTAAAAGAATACTATACAGAAACTAAATCTAGTCTCTTTCGTAAATAAATAAATGGCAGAAACATATTGATGGTAATTATATTTATAGCAGTAGAATTTTCTTTTTTTTTTTTTTTTTTTTTTTTTGTATCTTTAATTTAGTATTCTGGTTTGGTCCCTTGCAAAAAGAGGATGGAATTTACTTTATTTTACTGCATCAACATTTAAGTCACATTGTTGGAAAAATGTTCCCTCCACAGTTCTGCAAGTTCCTTGTAATACCTTTAGTTTTGTGTAGTAAATAAATTACTTTTAAGTGTGAGTTGAGTATTTAAATAATTCACATGACTTTCTGAAGTGCCTGAACACTATTTGGAGTGAAAGAAAAGGACATGTTTGGCTAAAGCAGGTGGCAACCGACTGTTCGGTCCTAGCAAAGGCTCTTGTTGCTATGTAAACATTTATTACAGCTCACGTGATGTTTCATTTTCTTTACAATTTTATTATAGAAGGGAGTCAGTAACAACATATAATTTGAACAGTGATCTTTAATTGGTTTTTATGAGAAGCATGTTCTTTAAAGATCATTAAAAGCTGCACGGAGTAACAAATACAGGTTACTCACAAACTTGGGAGGACTTGTTTTATTTACTGGACTTGAGAACACTATTTCAAAGAAGGTCTATGTATTTTAATTTATTTTGCTTTCAATAAATTATATTTAATCCCTAACAGTATAAAAATATCCTGCTCTGGTGAGACCCCACCTGGAATATTGCATGTAGCTCTGAGGTCTCTTGCACAGGAAAGACATGGACCAATTACAGTGGGTCCAGAGGAAGGTCACAGAAATCATCAGAGGGGTGGAGCACCTTTCCTTGTTAAAGAAAGGCTGAGAGAACTGAGGTTGTTCAATCTGGAGGAGAGAAGACTCCAGGGACAACACATTGCATCTTTTCATTACTTAAATGGGGCTTAGAAGAAGGACAGCTAGAGACTTTTAACCAAGATCTGTAGTGACAGCAGAGGGGGAGATGGCTTTAAAGAGAGTAGTTTTAGATTACATATTAGGAAAGAATTCTCTGTTCTAAGGGTGATAAGACACTGTGACAGGTTGGCCGGAGAAATTGTGGATGTCCTGTTCAAGGCCAGTCTGGATGGGGCTTTAAGCAATCTTGTCTAATGGAAGGTTTCTCTGCCCGTGGGAGTGGGGTTGAAACTAAGACATTTTTATGGTCCTTTCTGAACCAAACCCTTCTATGATTCTATTAACAAAATGATCAGATTACTTCAAATTAGATTTATTATAAAAATAAATATATCAACATGTGCAAATAATAACACATCCATGTCAGTGATTTGAAAACATATGAAGGTAAGGAAATAACAATGGAAGAGATCTAAAAGAGCCTGTGCTGCTGGTACTTGTATTGCCTCTTTTCTCCTGTTTTACTCAAAATCTGGTTTCCATGGATTTTGTATTTATTACATATGAGTATTCTTTATCACATCTGTATTTTCCAAACTCATTTGTTATGAAATTACCTGTAACATGAAAGATCCAGTTAGAAGAATCCCTTTCCCCAAACATATTGGTTTTTAATATCTCTGCATGGTTTTTACATTGAACCTGTACAGAATAGTTACAGTAGCATTTACTTCCCTGACTTGGTAAAGAACCTGCTGGAAGATGGAAGTATGGAAGAACAAGTGAGACAAGAAAATGGTAAGCAGTAAAAGTCTGGAACAAGAGTAGGAGAGATGTAGTTCAGCTACTTCTTGAGACCTGTTGCTACACACAAGCACTAGGAAAAAAAGCAGCCTTAATCTGTGAATGTAATGCCTAAATTCTTTTATTAAAAACTGGTTGAGAACTAGTTTATTAACACAGGTTGTGCCAGAAATATGTTTATGGAAGGAATCAAATACATTACCTATAACTACTTCAGATTACTGTGTGAAGAGTTCAAGCTGGTTTGTGGTACCTCTTCCCTTCCTCTTTGGTTGTGTGCCAGTATCTGTAACCTTCTCTCAGTAACAAAAGCATGTGTAAACTATTCTCACTTCTGACATGAAGCTTGGAATAGCAATAGTAACAACCCATAACATCTGTGAAGTCTTAAACTGTGAAGCATTCATGGCATGATTTTAATATTTCTAAAAGGTAATGTGATTTAGTTATAAAGCAGTTATAAAGCAGTTTAAAAGTGTTACTGTTTAAGAGATGGTTTATTTTGCTCCATTTGTTTTGGGTCTCCTCTGTAGATATCTAGATTATATCTAAATGTCTAACCAAAATGCAGGTAAAAGATGTCTCAGCTGTCAAAAAGACTGGACAAGTCAAAAACTGACAGGCCCCTCAAGAATGAAGAGAGGTAACTACTGGGTTGAAATTGTGTAATTTCATCTCTCAAATAAACCCCAACCCAAACCAACAAACAAAAAACAAACAAAAACAACCAAACAACCAAAAACCCCAACAACAAAACCTCGTACCAAAAAAAAAAATCAAACAAAACCAAAAAACCCAAGCAAGCAGCAAACCCCCCAAAACCAAACCAACAAACCAACAAAAACAAAACCAAACCAACATAAAACAACAAACAGAAGCGTCCTCTGATGCGGGACAGACTAATGTCTTGCAATAATGGTGAAGTGTGAAAAGGTTTATTTCTGAATTTCTAGAGAAGATGAGCCATTAAAATGTATTTTTTTTAGTGTTCCACTCTGTATTTTCAGTTACTTCTTGGGTGATGTTTTTTCAAATAAAATGTTTATTGGGAGAAATCTTTGTTTCCAGAATGCATGACCTGTAGACTGATGAGCTATAAAGGGCAAGAGAGAGACTGTTTAGCTGCAGATGAACCATTCTCCAGTGACTTTGTTGTCCTTCATTCTAAATGAGGTAGTGAACATGCTGAAGCAGTTAGTGGGAGAATTTGGCTCTAGCATTTTGATAATTTTGGCAGCACGTTTTTGTAGAAGCACATTTTTAGTGAAAAGGAAATCATTCAAAGTGAAATGGGAGCTTTTTATGTGGCCTTGTCATCTGAAAGAAATATCTTTGCAGTTTTCTTAGTGGTACACAGTAGCTGGCAGTGAGTTGCTTGCTAGAAGATTAGGGGAAAATAATGAAATTCATGACCTGATTCAAATTAGAATGCAAAGGGTTTAAAGGAAACAGACTTTAAACAGAGACAATTTGATCAATCCTAGAAAAAGCTATCAAAATATCTTTTTTCTCAACATCAGAAGTGACTAATGATGTTGCTACATCCAACACAAAACCTCCTGGAAATGGGGAGTGCTCACTGCTGAAAAATCAGATTCTATTTCCATGTGTTAATCTAGATTTGCCAGTACAATTTATGGGTGTTGTCTATCTACCTTTACCACATCATATTGTTAAATAGAGGGCACTCAATTATTTCTTCCTGTGTACCCTGCTTTGTACATTGCTGGCTGAATTATTATTTGCTTCTTTCATGAGCTTCCTTTTTCTGTGTCTGGCCACAGCTGACACCAAGGTCTAACAGGGCCAGAGAGAGCTGCTATGTGTGCTTCAGGGTAATATTGTGAAATCTGTTTATATTGAAAACTGCTTGATTCCAGCTGACATATACGTAACAAACAGACGTACCTAGTAAAATGTAGTTCTACAAAACCGAAATATTGTGTCCAATTTTCTCTTTTCTGTTTTAACAAACTGTTCTTTCCATCCTTTCTTGGCCTTTGTCCATGTCCTTCATAGTTATTCTATATCAAAGGTTCGTGCTGTGTAGCAAATCTGTTATGACCACAAATAACATGGAAAAAAGGCAGAGGATTGTTCTTGTTCAGTAAAAATGCAGTGAAATCAGTATCATGAGGCATAAACAAATGCTCAGCTTTGTCGCTGGCAATGAGCACTGCAATAACCTGTGGAGCATCACTGCTTCTCATCTGTTTGAGAAAATTTGGATTCAGGAACAGCTGGTGCAGCTTGGGAGTCCCAGAGGAAAGATCATGAACTATACCTGTGTCTTGTCTGTACCAGCTCCTTCACACTCATGAGCAACAGTAATGACTGGAGTCAATGGTCTTAGAGGCATTTTCCAGCTCAAACGATTCTTTGTCTCTATGTTCTGAAATAAAACAGATATGAAGAACAGCTAATATGGCTTTCCAAAAAGGCATTGTAGCAATTATTCCCACTCTACTCTCTATGTAGTCTCTTAAGCATTTTTAAACATAAAAATATATTTTCAACCATCAAAGGAAATTGTTAATCCCAAAGAGGTCCTTTAACTATTCAATCCTTCTCTCTCATGCTGTGATCCATACCAAATGATGGAGAGCTAACTAACCAAAATTAGATGCTCTTCTAATGTTCTGAGTCTCCATCTCACTACTGTGATGTAAAAGGTACATGTTATTTGATCCAGCCACAAAGTCCTACTGACCACTGTAACTCACTAAAAGCACCTCCATTATTTTCTGCTCTGTGCTGCTGAGTGGATTTAAAAGACTACCCTGCTCATTTCAACCATCAAATCTATACAGTCTGTTCTCTGTGCCATTGCAACCTGGCAGGATTAATGAAAGAAACATAAATTCCATCACCATGATGTAACAATGCCATCAGTGTACTAAAAGCTCTGTGTTTCTAGTGTTAAAGTAAAAAATAATACCTTTTTACCCTTTAGAATAATCAAACATTTCATAGAACCAGACTACTGTGAGAAATTCTATTCTATCCTATTCTATTCTACTCTAGTTAAAATGATAGTTAAATATCAAGATGATGAACTCTAACTGTATATTTTCAAAAGGAATGATAAAATTTAATATTTAGAAAATAAACTTACTTTCATACATTTACTAATATACATTAAATATAATAAATCACGGCCTGCAGAGTTTATCTACGGTATTTCATCCACTTCATTAGGGATTTTGGAAACAGACATAGAGATATGATTCAGTTTGAAGGCCATCATCTATTTAAATTTTAGTTTACTATTGCTAAGAGCGTATCTCTTTAAAAAGCAAGGGCTTGCTATGAAGAAAACCAAGAACAAAAAACACAACACCCCAAAAAAAGCTACAAAAGCTCCAAACCAACCAAAACCAAGAGCAAATGCCAGATTCTGCAGAATTTCAAAAGATTTCTTCTGGCTTTCTGAAAGCATTTATTATTTTAGTTTGAAGTGTACAGGAAATAACAGATCTTTTAGAGTAAAATGTTGGCGAATATTATGCTTAGAAAATCTGATTTTGCTGGCAGGTGCACATGCTGCTTCAGCTTCATCTAGATGCTCACTTTCAGAGATTTTTCAAATGGCATTGTTCCAGTTCTTTGCTCTCTAGCCACTGCTTTTTTATCTGTTTCTGAGATACTACTGTTTTCTCTTTAGTTTTGCCTCATTTTTACCATGCTCTTCAGATTATTTTAAACATTCTTTCCAGTATCTGCAAAAATAAAAAGGAAGTGAAAGGGTAGGAACTGACTAATGTTTCAGAGATATTTTTTTCCAGTAGAGAAGGGCGTATAAAGAAAAAATTTCTAAATGCTATGAAGAAAATTTTCAAGTAAAAAGTCATAAATGTTCCTTGCATACCTGTTCAGAGGATTGGGAGCTGAACACCTGAGGGTTTTCAAAAGTACTGAAATACTGAACACAATTTTAAAATATTCACTTTTGCAGCTCTACTAAGTGAAAACTCTCACTAGCTGCATATAATTAGAATGCATTTGCTCATGAGTCTAAAATTACTGTAGACTGATTAAGAGATAATCCATTACAAGACACAGCAGCAAGGTCTAACAGTGTCTCTCAGAAACCAATCACTTACATTCAATCCCTGTTCTAGAGGTAATGTCAGTGGGATTGAGTCTCACCAAAGCCTAAGAGCTCTATAAATGGTGAATCAAAATGAGATTATATGTTGAAGGATAGAGCACTGCCTTTTACTCTTTTACAGTAAAAGTCGCTGTCTTTTACTCTTTTATGTCCCGAGTAACTAATGTGATTTATTGCATTTGTAATTATTGCATTTGATGGATAGTGGTACTGCCAAATTCACAGTGCCATACCAAGTTATTAGTTTCAGAAGCATAGATATTACAGTGTTTTGGGAGGGCAGAGTTGCAGGGAGAGAAGTCCTAGAAGGTCCTATTATCTCCCAATTCCTTTCCATAGATAGTGCTTATTCAGCTCTTCAAAGTAGTGACAAACTCTCCACAGACAAGTCCCTACCCCTCTATTCTGAATTTTTACTTGCCTAATTTAAGACACCTCTGCATGCTCAGAAGATCAGAGCACTCTCAAATGAAACCAAAATCCCTAAGGGTGAACTGCTGGGCCTTCAGAGTACCACGAGTTATCTCCTGTATTTTGAAAATTCAGACTTCTTGTGGAACAGGCATCAAACTTGCTGAATTTTGTCTCTACCCTTGTGGTTAGTAATTTTTGCCTCATAGAAGTGCTACAAGTTTAATTCATGTTTATGAAAGAGACCATACAGAGACAAATACAGGAAAGCTATGTTGATGTTAATTTTCTCTTCTTTTGAACAAGATTCACAAAATGTCCAGTGAATAATATTCTTGGCTAACAGAAAAGCTTGAGATGTTTGGTTGATTACTTTTAGTCTTTTGCATCAAGCAAAGATAAAATATGATTACACTGTTATTTGAGATGCTTAACTCTTACAGTTCTCCTTTCCCAGCAAATGAGAATGCAAAAGACCTGGAAAAAGATACTACTGGACATGTTTACCATGTCCAGTAAGAAGTTCTGCCTTCCTCAAGATTTTGAGCATTACAGAATCTCTATTCTTGTTGAAAGAAAGTAAATATTACTTTCCTTTTCAAAGTAGCTTCTACCCCCTCTTAGAAAAGTATAAGAAAAATATCAAAAATCCTGTTTTCTAAGAGCTAAGAGAGAAAAAATATTGGTGAAGGCAACTTGCAGAAAATCAAGATCAAGATCAAGTGTGTTTATAACAATTTGACTGCTTATTTAGATTACATCATAATCCACAGGAGGCATGCCTTTGTGTTGAGTGCTGCTACGTGCACCTTTGAGTTAATACAAATACAAGAACAGTCAAGTAGATTATCCCAAGAGCTGAATGTTTTACATGGACAACAACTTGGCAAAGCCCTTAAGTATTTGTTGGATTATAATAGCAGCACCTAATTTTTACATATCCTGACATCTAGTGGAATTTATTGCTCCTAGCAGAATATCTGGGTTCATTTGCATCTCCAATGACTGTGAGAAATGGAGAAAGTTAAGTACGGTGTTCTTGAATACAATTATAAAGTTCTCACCTGGAGAACGGTGCACAATACATTAGATAAAATGTGAAAACAGCAGAATTTGACCTAAGCCCTGCTCCTTTCAGATGCATGCCAACAAAGACAGCTGCAAAGAGATACAAGGTCCCTGATTTGGTTTCTGGTTTTGATCACAGAAATAATTTCTAGTGACAGACATAGAATAATCCCAGCAACTTTGGTAGATTGTCTCAAAAGGTATTTGAGCCCACATCTGCTATGTGTACCTTAATAGCTTGCCATTAACTAGCAAGCTGAAGGTGGCCTTGTTTTCCTCCATATTCCGTGCCTTTCACAGAATCACAGAATCATCAAGGCTTAAAGATCATCCAGTTCAACCATCAACCCACCATAATCACTCCTAAAATGCATCCCCAAGTGCCAGATACAGACACCTCTTGAACACTTCCAGAGACGGTGACTCAAACACATCCCTGTGCAACTCATTCCAGTGTCCGACCAGTCATTAAGTGACTTCTTTTTTCTTTTTACTAATACTAATCTAAACCTCCCCTGGCACAACTTAAGGCTATTTCCTCTCATCCTTTCACTTGAGACATGGCAGAAGAGATTAGCTCCCAACTCACTACAACATCCTTTCAGATGACTGTAGAGAGCAATGAGGTCCCACCTGAGCCTCGTCTTCTCCAGACCAAACAATCTCATTTGTCTGGAATAATTAAAACTTTGATGGACTGAAGACAGGAAGATCCTATCAGTCCACGGCAAAATGGAATATAGGGAAACATCTCAAGTATGGAATCTCGTTTCCTGTCACAAGCTGTTTAGGTGTCTCTCAAGGCTTGATAGGTATCCCTGATGTTCCTGTTTGAAATATATTCCAGAACATGGGTTTGTCTCCTTTTTGTGTTTTATTTTGTTTTGTTTTGTTTTGCTTTGGGTTTTCCTGTGTTTTGTTTTAACCTGGTGACAGTATTACATTTAGTTTAAGTAAGTTTCTGATTTCCATTTCCGTGATGTGAACAAGTCAAAACCTTTTAGTATCTTTTTAGAAAGGAGGATCTGGTTGTTCTTTTTCATGCACCTATTTCAGTTTAAATATATATTCCTTGAATATAAGTATTCTATAAGAAAGGACAGATATAGTGCCATCATGATTTGTTCAGCACCTTTTTATATCTCTGTGTCTAATGGTATGCTTTATCTGATACTTTATAAAATAATTTAATGGCTATGTGAATTTTAATGGCTTTATCACATTGGTATTGTATGGAAGCATTTATTAGTCTATATAAATGTCTCACACTTTGCGCTAGTTATTAATCTAGGTCTTGAAGTAATTCAGCTTTTCCTGACTGGTTTTCTGCTTTACATTGGTGATATATCTCTCAGTTTCCTATTTTCAGCACATTCATTTCTGCATTTACATTGGATTATTGACCAGAAATAGATCTTTTTGACCAGAAACAGAGGTTTTTCTCATAATCTGCATATGTGCTACACCTCAGTTCTCAATGAAAACCTCAGCCTGCTGACTCAGAATACCAGGCCATCACTGGTACTGCTGGCACAGTGCTGTGGGTGGTGGTAAAGAGATGCTGCTAGGCAGTAATAATAGCTGAGTAATAATAGTTTAATAATAATAGCACAGTGCTTGAGCAGGAGGGACAGGTGAGGGAATATGCAATGATTACATTCCCCTGGCCTACTACTTCAGCACATGGGTGAGAACATGTGAAGGAGAGAAAAGTTTAGCTAGAGTCTTCTGTGTACCAAGACTCGAAAGCTGGGTTACCACGAAGGATCAAATAAGTATTATCAGGCTGATAGCACACTTAAGGAGGAGAAACACAGCACTATGAGGTGGGCTCTGAGGCTCTGCAGGGAACCCCTGGTAAATTCACCATTCTGTCCCATGGCCCATTGTCAGAAAAATCCACAAATTCCAGAGGTTTATGTCCAAAAAGCAGACAGAGGAGCCCTGCAACTTTATTCAAGTAAAGGGAGAGAGTCCCTGGGGCACACACCCGTGGGGTTTCTCTCTCAGGTTTCGGAGGGTGCAGCCTCCTTTTATCCCAGCTCCTGGCTGGGTGTTGCCCTCTTCCTTTCCCCACTGGCTGAAGTACAGGGAAGGTACAGCCTTACAGAACCACCTGCCACATATCCCGCCTTGAACCTACTATTTTATTCCAAAGTTCAGAAACTCAGGCTTGTCCAGTCTGTTTCAGGAGCCAAGCTGTCCTGGCTCTGCAAAAAACCTGCTGCCCAAACTCAGTAGGGACATTAACCCCATTTCAAGGCGTCAACAGCCATACCTTCACCCATCAAATTGTTTGTAAGGACATGAGCTTTGCTCTAACCTTGGAGAAGGACAAAATGCTGTGACACTAAAAAGTAAATAGGAGAAGGGCTCAGCGGCTTGGAAGAGATGTGTGAAAGAGCCATGCCCTCTTGCACATTTCCTAAAGTACAGCCAGCTCTAGTCCTCCCACACCATCACTGTGTAAATATACTGGGACAAAGTTCTGGAAAGGGTCAGGCATTGTTACTTCACACAGGAAATACAAGATCTCAAGGATGATGTTTGTGACTCTGTAAAGTCACTGCAGGGAGTTTTAAGAAATACTTAGTAGACCTTTTGATGCAGGGATAGACTACAGAGACAGGTGCTGCTATGCTGGGCCTCTTGGAGGTCTCTGACACCCCTTCCCTCCGCTCTGGCCACCAGCGATGCCTCTGCCCGAGCGATGTTTGGCAGCGGCGGTAACAAGAGCGTCCGTCCTACGCAGGTGGCTGAACCTCGTGGCGGAATCGAGAGTGTGCTGTCAGCTACTGAACGCTAACTAGTTTCTTGTCCTATTTTCTTCCTCAAGAGCTGTTCTTGAAGAACTCCACCAGTAACCCTCTCCACCCTGCTGATTCCCATTCCCATCCCACATGAACCCATCCCCGCACTTCATTTCTGTGCCGTAACACGCACGGACTGGTTAAAATAAATCTCAGCACGCAGCTCGGGTGTATCCGTGTGATGCCCGCAAGCCCTCAGCGATGGGAACAGCCAATCCGCCGCCCCGGGAGCGCCGGCAGCGCCTCTCCCTCAGCGCGGCCCCTCCGCCACCGCCAGGCGGCGCCGGGCGCAGCCGGAAGCGGGGCGGGCGCTGGGCCGGCGGCCCCGCCCGGCGCAAGCAGCGCGGGGAGCGGGGCCGGGCCGGGCCGGGCCGTGCGGGGCGGCGGCCGCCGGCGGGCCATGCTGCTAAAGCTCCTGCAGCGCCAGACCTATACCTGCCTGTCGCACAGGTATGGGCCTTGCCTCTGCCTCGGGGGCCTCGTCCTCATGATCGTCTCCGCCCTGCAGTTCGGGGAGGTCAGTACGGCGCCGCGCCGGCGCGGCGTGGCTGCCCCCCTTGCCCTGCCTGCCTCCCTCCCTCCGCGCCGAGCCGAGCGGTGCCGGCGGGACGGGCGCAGCCCCGCGGCTGCGCCGCCCCGGGGGGTTTGGGGCCGCTTTTCCTCGGGGGAGCCGGGTAGCTGCGTTGTCCCGCCAGCAGCCAGGTCCCTCTCGGGGCGCCTCGCGGGTGACAGGTCCCGCCCGTGGCGGCGGCGTGCCCCGTTCGCGCCGTGCCGAGCGGCACCGCCGCAGGCCCGCCGTGCCGCGGGGCCGGGCTGGCTCTGCCCGCTCCGCGCAGCGCAGCCCGCTCCGCGCAGCGCAGCCCGCTCCCCGCGGCGCAGCCCGCTCCCCGCGGCGCAGCCCGCTCCCCCAGCGCAGCCCGCTCCCCCAGCCCAGCCCGCGCCCCCCAGCGCAGCCCGCTCCCCCCAGCCCAGCCCGCTCCCCGCAGCGCAGCCCGCTCCCCCCAGCGCAGCCCGCTCCCCCAGCCCAGCCCGCGCCCCCCAGCGCAGCCCGCTCCCCCCAGCCCGGCCCCGCTCCGCGCAGCGCAGCCCGCTCCGCGCAGCGCAGCCCGCTCCCCCAGCGCAGCCCGCTCCCCGCGGCGCAGCCTGCTCCGCGCAGCGCAGCCCGCTCCCCCCGGCGCAGCCCGCTCCCCCCGGCGCAGCCCGCTCCCCCAGCGCAGCCCGCTCCCCGCAGCGCAGCCCGCTCCCCGCGGCGCCCTGGCCGCACCTGTTGGGCTGCGGGGAGCGCCCGGGTGTCCCCCCGGGGCCGAGCAGGGGTCTGACAGGAGACACAGCCCTGCGTGCTCGGGCAGCTGCTGTTCGCTGATCTTGGGCAGTTCTTTTCCACTTCCCTCATCAGGTGACTTATTAGGGCCGTGTTTTTGTTTGAGTCTTTTAAAGCCTGTGCTGGATGTCACCTTCGCACGTCGGCTGGGAGTGACAGAATCTTTCCCGTCTCCGGGGTTTAAGGAGTTAAATGTACCCTCCCTCCAAGCTGCACAGCAGTGTCTGCTTTGCTACTTGTTACTTAGTTCTCTCTCATTATTTTGTAAATGATGCAATGTAATTGCACTTTTTCTAAATATGATTTTACACGGATGTGTTGAATATTTAAATCTTCATTTCACATTATCCTATCGATTTGGCAAGTCATCAGTGAAGGGATCTGGAGAGGAGAAAATGAATCCTTCTTCAGGGCAGTGTTTCTTAATGTAGTGAAGAATCGAGTAAATCAAGTATTTTCGTCAGTCTGAAAGGATAGCAATGTTCAATACAAACAGACTGGAATTTCGCGATTCTTAACCTTTTTTTTTTTTTAATATTTTCTTCTTTTTTTCTTCTCTCTTTTAATTTGATGAGCTCTTTCAGATACAGGAAAAAAAAAAAAAAAGAAAAAGAGCCATAAAGAGTATTATTTGAAACTCTTGCGTGTACCACAATCAAAACTTTATTTTGTGTACTAACACATCTTTGCATAAAGTGCTAATCTCTGCTGTCTTGCGGGAACCACAAGTTCCTGAAACACTTCAAAACTATTAGCAAATTTAGTAATTGTAAAGTACTCATAGGCACCTGTTTGCACATGATTTTCAGCTTGGATTGGTGTAGTTTTTGTGGTGCTGTGAAACTCACATAATTTTGCATTTTTTTGGAATGCGGACTTAAAACATGACTTTAGGATATCATAGAACTTTGGAGGTTTTCAAAAATATTTCAGTAGTTGTCTTACTTATGTCTGGTTTTGGTGAGAATCAGTCAAAATTACTGCTCAGATTTTCTTGCTAAAGCATAGTGTGCTGCTTCTAGCCCTTTAAAAACTACTTGGGAAGCTTAGATAAAATTTAGAGAGTGAGCAAAAAGGTATGAAGATTCATGTAGGAGTAGATTTTCCAAATTATATGTGAACAAAAAAGAAAAGTGCCTAGTGATGTTTAAAAAAAAAGCTAAAACACCAATGAAACTCCTGCAATTCTTATTTTTTTCTTTTTTTTTTTCCTTCTTTTTATTTTCTTTTTTCCTTTCAAGCATGGTAGGTAAGCCTGGTGAGAGATGTTTGCATGCATCTTGTTTTTTGCCTTTGTAGTTTGGTAAACAGTGCTAGTTCAGTGACTTAGGAGAGATGAGAATGAACACTGTTAGACCTCTTCTGACAACTGTCCTGGGATTGGAAAATGCTTCTTTTTTTGAGTACAGAATCTTCAAGGCAGCAACTAATAAAAAACTATCAAGCTGTTTGGAAAATGAAACCAAGAAATCTTTTGAGAAATTAACAGCTTAACCACTTTTAGCCGTCTGTGGGAAACTCAAGCAATAAAAAGCAGTGTGAGGCAATGCTTATCAGACCCTGGTGTCTGAACAGCATTGCAGCTTTTCCCCCACCCCCAGAACCAGCTTTTTTTTGTTGTTCTAGTAGGCAAAATTAGGTCTGATTTCTTAGGTTCATGCTAATACCAGTATTACTAGTGGAATAAAAATGTATGGTTAGGGCAAATAACTTGAGATTGGTAATGATGTTCTCACAGCCAGAAGCTGCAAATTAGCTTCACTGGAAGGAAAACCTTCAGCTCAGTGAAATACTAGGGCATTGAACATGAGTGAGAAATGTTTTTGCAAAAACATACAGGGCAGCCAGGTCTAAGTCAATGCTGTTCCATGTTTGTAAGATGAGCTTGAAATATTAGGGCAGTTTGATTATAAACCCTTCTTGGCCATCCTTGGCCTACCAAAGCAGGTAGGTAGCTCTGCTTTGTAAAATATTTTATAACCAGAACGTGCCAGAGCTGCTGTTATAATGTCTGATACAGTATCTCCTAATAGGGTGTCTCTCATGTTTTTTAATATTCCCTTGGTGGTTTTATAATACCAGAATATAAAATTGAAACAAAACAGCCTCCAGGCATTATTGCACCATGCATAATATGTTAGGAGGAAACACTTGCAGGAAAAAATGTATCAGGTAGGAAGAGTTCTTAACTTTGTTTCTTAATGTGTTCCTAAGAGATCTGGCCTCTTTCTTCTTCGCTGTAGTTACAGAAAAGGCAAAGAAAAAGGCTGGAATGGGTAATGTTCTTCTGGACAGATATATTATTCATATCATATATTTTTACTTAGATACTTCTGTATTTCTTCTAAGCACAGATCAGTCACAATGTGTCACTTTGTCATTATAGTACGAGCAAATGTTTCCATGTGCATATGAACTTCCAATGTGTACTATATTAAATCTGGCGTTTGGCAGAAGGACATAACTTGTGCATTAAAAAGTGCAATAGTGTGTTTTGAAGACAATTCTTGATTTAGGTATTTAAGGGAGGAGGTTTTTATGCCTACCGGGGCAATCTGTGTCCTTTGTATGAGAGGAATGGAAGAGTGCTGATGCGATCTTGGTTACAAAGAGACCATTTGCAGCTCTGGCAGGAATTCCGTGTGTGCTCTTGTCACCCAGGCACACGATGGAGCTTCCCTGCTCTACGGAAGGCTTTAATTTGCTTTAGTGGCAATGAGGGTAGAGGGATGTGTAACTTCTGAAGAGGGAGGATGGTTTGTGTATGGTTTTGAAGATGACCTTAGAGAAATGGTATATTTCATAGTTACCACAACACAAGAAATAAGCAATAATAACATTTAAATCTAGGAAGAGTGGTGTAAAGTAAGTACTACAAGTGCTATGCTTTCCTGGTTTTGTTTTGCTTTGTTGTTTTCATTTGTTTGTTTATGGGTTTTTTCCCCTCTTCAGTACCTACAAATATACACTTATCCCAGTAAATTAAGCCACCAAGCCTTCAACTCTAAAACAGCACAAAATGCTACTGTAGTTTTCAAGGTTGGACTTTCACTGTAAAAAATGTCATATCAAGTTTATCTCAGAGGAGAACATATATGCTTTATATTACTTCTGTCTCAAAATACTTGGACTTCTTTGTTATGTCAAAGCATAGTTACCACTTTTAGTGTTGAAAAATGGTAGGTTTTTTTCCTGGCTGTTTGTTTGCAAAGCTCAGAGTTTTGAGGTATGTAACTTCAGTATATCCTGTATGAGAATAGAAAAAGATGAGCAAAATTGTGCAGGGCTGTGTGTGTGTTAGGGGTTTCCTGCTTGTATCAAAGTATGTTTGATTTAGATCTCAATTTTGGGAAAACATTCCTGAATTTTTAAATGCTAAGAAACAAGGGGGAGGTGACCTAAATATAAAGTAGTTTAAAAAGAGTGTACATAAGTCATGAAATCCTTTGTTGCAGAGAAAAGTTTGTTTAAATTAAGTGCTTTCCAGTTCTGGATCCAATTGCTGCCTCACTGTCATAATTTATTTGGGATTGTGGTCTGCTCAAGTTGTTCATTAACGCATGGATCGATTTCAATGAAATCGGATGTGGTTAAACATTTCAAAAGGTGAAAATTAGTGTCTAACTTTAGAAGGTGGTGACATCAAATGGTTTTGTTTTTTTTTTCTTTGCAGGTTGTCTTGGAGTGGAGTAGAGACCAGTATCATGTTATGTTTGATTCATACAGAGACAACGTCGCTGGCAAATCATTTCAGAATCGGTGAGCTTTACCTACACTTGACACTATTGCACACTTTACTTTCTAATTAAAGATTTAAATAAAATATATTAGATGAAGTAACATACTGTTGAGTAGATCCTTATTGTGTGGGCTCTAAATCTGCAGCAGATTTTAAACTTAGTTAGTGCTTAGTTAGTGTGTTAGTTATTTTTATAATAAATTTGTTTTAAATGTGTTTAATTCATCCAGTCTCTAATGAAATAGGAAAACGGTGACAATGTTATCAATGAAGGGAGGCCATGTCATATTTTCCAAGTTAAGATAGGAAAACATAAGTAGTGTTTCTATGTGCTTAACACTTTAATATTCAGTGTTTTGACAAGTTATTTTCAAATTACCTTATGCTTTCTGTGATGTCTTATGAGGATCATTATTGAGCAGAGAAGTCACAAAGCTAGTAAGAAACTTTTAAAAGCTGAGTGCATGGGAGAATCTCTCACAGCAAGTTGGAAACCATGTCATATGGGTCACTTATTTCAATTATTTTAACTGCTACATGACTTCCTATTCATCATTCATGTTTGAATAGCCATGGGGTCTGTAGCTCAGGGAGTAAGTGCACTGTGAATTGATAGGTGGAAGAAAGCTACTAAGCAGGTATCACCTGACTCTTAATATTGATACACTTGACTGGGATAAAAACTAACCCTGAAAGCAGAAGCTTTAATCTGCCTTGAGGTTTGTTGCATCATGGAACAGTAGAAATTATCAGATTAATTTGTCACGCTTCAGTTGGTGTGAGATAACTCTGTAAAAAGCATTGCATGGTGTTGGTGAATACCAGGAACTTTTACAGTCTCTTTTGCAACTCCTCTCCCATTTTCCAATGGATGAGAGATAAAAGCAGAGTGGTGCAGCTCATATGGATGAATAGCTCAGTGTTTACGTGTTTTAGCTGTACTGAAGTGAAACGTGGCAGTTTGGTCCTGTCACTACTGAAATGCCTGACTTAGTGATAATTAACTGGAGTGTTTTTATAAAACCATTGACTTTTTTGAGAACAAAATCACAAATCTTACTGTTGTGGTATAGATATAGTCAGTTCTCATTTCTGCAGTGTTTCCTGGTTGGGAAAAGCACTCCTTTGCTAGCATTCATTTCTGTGGATTGTGAGCAAAACATCCAGTATCCGGTGAGGAACTATTGGCTGCCTAAGCAAAACCTAAAGGTTTTCGTGATGGGTGCTTAAATTATTAGAGGAAGGTTTGGTGGAGTTTTTTAGGCTGGTGTCAGTGCAACATATAGAGCTACACATAAACTGAGGACCTCCAGACTGAATCTAGCTTGTCCAGTGATTTTAATCAGTTCCTATTTTAGTGCTAGAGAAAAATATTCAGAATTGAAGAACAGGAGGCTTGTTGGTTATAAAACTAAGCCAGTGTACTGCTTTGTGGAAAGCAAAAGCTGCATGGCGTTTGGGAAATATTAGTGGGCCTTCAATTGAATTTGATTTGTGTTCTCTAGGGAGTTTTGCAGGTAAAATTCTCTGTTCTTTCCACAGAAGTTTACAACTTCTATGGAGAAAACCTCACCATGAGTTGTAGACAAATTTGTGTATGTGAGCAAGCTCCTTATGATGATAAAATCAAAAAGCTCATCACACAGAAACAATGACATCATTAAGCAATATCTTTTGAACACTCTACTCTGCCAGACTAAGGCAGACTTCTGGTTTTGCCTTGGGGTTTAGCAATTGCTTTTGGTAGTTTTTCCTTCCTGTTGCAAACCCTTGGCATCCCAACTGAGGCACTTTTCAGGTAGCCACATCAGCTGCTAAACTTGCTTCTTGTATTGCTTAGGCTCTTACACAGCTTGAGAGAGTGCACTAGAAATTCCAGGGCTTTGTACCAAGGCACTTTATCCAAACCCATTTTTGAAAACTAAGTTTTGATGTGAAAGTAAAAAGGGAGAAAAGGAAACTAAATAGTGGAGTTTCATTTTGGATGAGGGCTGCGCTTTGTTACTCAACTTGCAAATGGTACAGTAAGTATAGTTTACTTACTGTAAAGTGTAACTTTGCTATTCCACGATGTCCTGTTTAAAACTCAAAAGTATATATGGAAAGATGTGAAGGAATAATCCCCATCTTTTAAAATGTGCAGACTGATTTCAGTATGGTGCTGCAAGTGAGAGTTGTCAGTGGTTGGCCTGTTGAGCTGAGTGAGACTGGAGAGAGGAAAAGACACAAATCAGGGAGCAGGACCAACAATGGAACAGCTCAGTTCCTGTTAGTACGTAATTACAGAGCTGGAACAGGCAGGAGGCTGGGAGGTTTACTGTGAGCAGCTTAGACTTCTATTGTTCATAAAGAGGCTCAGCAACGTTGGAGATCACTGTATGGGATCTTGGGAGAGATCCAAAATCTGCTGTACTCCTTCAGCAACAGTGGATGTTGAGACAAAAAATTGTCTTCTCCTACAGTCTCAGCTGTGATGATGGTTCTCTTATGTAAACACACCATAGGTATGGGAAGTTCCAGCCAGCAAGTGTTCCCCTGCCCTGTCTGGGGCACTGGTGGCTCTGGTGGCTCTGGTTTTGTCTTCAAGCAGCATCCTATGGATGTTTTTAGATTTACAAGTAAAAACTGGTACATTTTGTAAAGAGAAAAATGTAAAAACCTATATTAATTGTTTGGGAGTCTCCAAAGAATTTTCCAAAGTGATAATTTTCTGTAGAAAGGTGTTAAGATAATTCCCACTTGGAATCAAATTGCACCTTTGAGTCACATCTGTTAGTGAAGCAGAAGTTAGTCATGTCAAAGAGGGGAAATAGCTGATTGGAACGGTGGCTGTATTTAGTAAATTAACTCAGGTCATCTTGGGCTTAACCCATTTGCCAGACTGGTGTTTCTGATGAAGACTGAATGTATGAATCCATATGAAGGAAACACATCTACAGAGTTTGAGAGAGTTTTTGAGCTTTTTGAGAGAGTTTTTGAGCTTATCTGAACTTCAACAATCTGTAAAAGACTCCAAATGTTAAAATAGTGTTTGAGAACAATACTACTCAAGTGTAGTATCTGTTCCTTTTCATTTAAACCATTTTACAGCAAAATTCCAATACATAATTCTGAAAATATAAACTCTCAGTGTACTTTAGGAAGCCACGAAACCATCCAGAAAGCTTTGGCCAAGTCCAGAAAGGTACAGATTTAAGAGAGTTTCTTGGCTTAATTGGAAACAGTAAAACAGTGTGTGCTGTAAAGGTGCATTAAGAAAATTTATTGAGTATTTGGATAATTTTTAGGCAATTAGACTAGTGGATCTGCAAACAATTGACGTTTGTTTTTTTTTTTTTAACTGGTCTGTCTCTGTTGTCACTGGTAATGAAAAATGAGCTCGCCATGCCAAGGTTGGTTGAATTGACATGCCTGCAACAAAAATGCTTTTCCTCTGTGGAATTTACTGGCTTTTGGCTGTCTGTGGCATAGTGTAGAAAATTACACAGGTATATGTGCTCCTGCACAGACACACATTTAGGAAATGGTAAAATGGAGAGAGGCTTCAAAGAAGTCAAAATTGCCTCGTACCATAGAGAGTCAGAGTTCTTTCGGACATCCTAAATTCTTCAGTGAAGCTGGGGTGAATAAGCTGTGCACTTTGCCCGGAAGGCTGAAGTTTGGGCACTTTTGAAGTCTGCTGACTTGAGTCAGGTGCTTCCACCTAAAACACTCCTTTCTGAACTGTAGCATTCCAGGGACTGTCAAACCATTTAACTGATGACAACAAATGTAGAAAAGCTGGAAGAGCTCCTGCCATTGAATTTCTACTCCTCTGGAGGAAGTTTTAGTTCAAAACATGCCTTGTAAATGAACCACAAGTTAGTTATCTCTGGAAAAAATAGTGAAATAATTGAATAGAAGGGTAATTGTATTCAGTAAATTGACTTTTTTTGGATAGAAGGGTAGCTTCCTTCAGATGTGAGAGTCTCTCTGGGGTGGTGCTGCTGGGGAAGGCAGCACTGCTGCTGAGATGTTCAAATTATCTCAGAATGCCCCACCATTATCCCCTGAGTTTTGCAGCTCAGTTGGGAACAGCTGTAAATTGAGTACAAAATGTTCCTGCCCATTGGGTTGTGACAAGCTGTGACTGGCTGACCTTGTACCAAATTTTGTGCTTCAATTGTTGAGTCTGAGCCAGTAGAAAGCGAAGCTGGGTACAAGGTCTCTGCATGGCCTGCTGTGCAAGGGCAGGGGGACAAAATACCTGCCTGTAACCTCTGTCTCTCCTGGAATGCTTTTGGAAGGATGCAGTGAGTGGAGAGAGAACATCTTCGAACCTCTCAAATGCTGAGATCCACGGGGTCACAGGATGATGCTTCCCAATGTTTGCTAGGCCATCTACAGTTTAGGAAGGTATTAAATAGCTTGACACTGGAACATTTGTAAATAATAATTGGGATATCCTCCTCCTATATGGGGCTCAGATTCACCTATGGCAGTAGCCTGGACTACCTGCTGACACAAAGCTGTGGGCCTGGGAGAGGAGATTATCATTAAAAAAAATAGGAGAAAAGGTACCCAACCCCCTGTCTTCTGCCTTATGCTTGGTAGGAAATCTGTAACTCTCCAGAAACAGCTCCAGGATATTCAATTGTGGCAAGAATTAATTTGCCTGCTGTACCTAGAGTCTGAATTCATGTACCCAAATTAGATTGTTGTTTTATGAAATGCTCTGTTAATATAATCTGAGACACATTCCTAGGATAGAGACCTGGTCCTACTGAGATCTTTTTGGCTCTGCACAATTAAATAACAGTAAGTATGATTTAAGTTATGCTTCATGCTGTCCTGTCTGATGTAGCTGGTGAATTAAGAATGTGCTCAGGTCTTGGTACTGATTTGAAAAATATTTGATGGGTTTGAAGGAGGTGGGGCATGAGTTTGGGTCAGTGAAATTTGGAGCATAAAGTTAGGATTTCCTTTAGTTACTGAACAGTTAAAACCACTTGGTGTCCTTTTGGTTGATGTCTGTGCTGTTTTGTCAAAGGCTTGTGTATAATTACAAGATGATATATATAGCTGAAGAGAGCCTTTTTTGCTTTGTCTTGTTTGCAGTCCAGACAGCAAGTATTTCTGTTGTTAGACAGAAATTGCTATTGTAGGATGCCATGAACACTTGTAATGTAATATTAAACAGCTCATGTAGCTTTCCTTTGAATTATGTAGGCTTTGTTTACCCATGCCAATTGATGTGGTGTACACCTGGGTGAACGGCACAGATGTGGAACTGATCAAAGAACTGCAACAGGTCAGGGAACAGATGGAGGAAGAACAGAAAATAATGAGGTAATAATCTTAGATATTTTTTCCCTTTAATTGACAGTAGCAATCTAATGCTGTACTAGTTTTCTTCATTGTTATTTTTTCCCATGTTACTCAGCATGAAAATTAAAAGCACGTTTTGTCACTTTTTCATTTGATTATTCCCAAAAGCTTGTTTCAGTTCTACTTTTAGAACTGTCAAGTACTGTCTGATTAGAAAATTGTTTAAGATAAGCATAATTAAGGCTGTTCTGTCATGAATTTGTAAAATGCCATGTGGAAAACTGTGCATTGTGTATGTCATTTTGTATTGATTTCTGTAACACTTTGTAAATAATAATAAAGCTATGCCTCAAATATATAACCTTCTTCACCCCTTTTTTTCTCTCCCCATCCCCCTGGTATTTATTTTTTTAATAGGCTCCATAAAATCTTAAGCATGTTTCTTAAGTTCTTGTTTTTAGATTAGTTAGATTCATAATCTCACAAATACTGAAACTGAGAAATGGGAAAATAATTTATGCATGTTATAAAGGTATGAGTTGGCCTTTGTCTAAGGAAGCAAAGACATGTATTGCTGCATTTTTTTGTTGTAGATTGTGCTGTGGAGTTCTGCAAAATTCCTGATCTAAGCCTACAAACACAGGCTGCTGCAGATACCTTGGATTTTGCTTACAACCATTGATTCAGTTTCTGATAAGCAACTCTGCTCGCGTGATCTGTTTTTGCCAGTAAATATGCTAAATGGAAGGACAAGTCTGTATTTTAAGGGTTATAATAATTTAGTTCAGAATAATGAAAAGTCCACAAGTTAGTGGATTGATCTGATTTTTGATCTGGCATGCTATGTCTTACAGTTTAGGTACAGCTGACAGTATGATCTCAAGGGAAATTCTTGGTCTTTTCTTTGTTACCTGAACACTGGAAATATTAGAAATTTAAATTCATTGACCTTAAACATAGACAGTCTCTGCTCTGAAAAGCTTTCAAAATTATGCTAATATTTTCCTAGCAGTTCATATAGCTAATATTAGTGTGTTTAGCTTTGTCATCACTCATGCTGTGATTCCTGTTTCAGGAAGGGAAAAACACATGGTTTTTTTCCATAACACTGATTTGGAAAGTTGAGATTAACCTTATGAATAAGATTGGTGTCTGTACCATGTTTGCTATCTACAGGGACACCTGGTTCCCTTCCCTGTAGATAATTTTTCTCATATCCTTTGAAATCAGTGAGCACTGCTATAAAAAGAGCTGTTTCATAGACATTATCAGAATATTTATGTTAGACAAAACAATCAAGTCAACCTAGTTTCAGGTCACATCATCCTGGTTTCTTACCAATGTTTTTCACATCAACATGGCTTTTGTTAAATAACCTAATAATAACCCCATAAATTCGTGGTAGCAGAAAGAGTCCTGCAGCCACAATTCTCAGCACAGCCATGCATCTTTGAGCTCCATACTGCACGTGAGCAGTGAAGGGCATGTGTCAGTCTGTGCTTGCCTTGGCAAGGCCAGTGGCAAGGCCTTGGCAGCTTTTTATCTGGGTTATTGGTGCTTTGACAATGTGTCTCTGACTCAGTTAACAATCTGAAATTGAATCAATTCCTTACTGTCAATTCAGTGTTCTTTAATATCCTTGTTTTAACTTTGTAATAGGGAAATCCTTGGAAAGAATACAACAGAACCAACAAAGAAGAGGTGAGTTTTTGGGCGTAAATTGGAATAAATTATACTCTGGCCATTGTTAGCTGAAAGCAGATGCTGATTGGGGGGGTGGTTTGGTTTTCTATAGCTTATGCAGGCTTTCTTACGTCACTTCAAGAGCTGACAGCATGATAATGTATGTGCTGAAAAAAAGTAATTTTATTCTGACATATATGAATGAGCTTCTCAAAACGTAACAATTTCTGGAGTTTGGAATACATATCTCTGTCACTGTTTAGGGTTAACTCCTGTTCTGAGTATGAAAAATTTGTCATGCTTTTGAATCATAAAACTCCAGGTACATATGCATTAAAAATTCAATGTTGCTTTCACCTGCCATTTGTGTACGTGGCACTGCAAGTAATTGTAGGGGGTCCATGCTTCTTGTGGCTCTTCTGCCAGGAAGCAGCAGGACCAGGTCTGTCCCAGTCATTTCCTTGGTCCTTTTATTATTTAGACATTTTTATAAGGTCTTTTCTGTGGGCAGACTTGGAAGTCTTGGAAACTTTTGAAAAAACAGTTATGGGAATAAACTAAACCAACTACCAGTCAGATATTTGCCTTCTGCAGGAAAATAAGCATGCTCTTCAGTAATTTCCCCTTGCCACAGCAAATGTTACAAATAATCAGATTTTACAGAACTTCCCTTTGCATCCAAGATTGATTTTTATCTTAAATTTTCTATTGATGTTATATATGCCTTTGGTATTTTGCTGTAGTGAGAAGCATCTGGAGTGTTTGCTGACACACTGCATCAAAGTGCCCATGCTTGTCCTGGATCCTGCCCTGCCTGCCAACTTCACGCTGAAAGACCTGCCGTCCATTCACCCTGCTTTACAAGCTGCTAACAATATGTTCTTTGTAGCAAAACCAAAAAATCCTTCCACCAATGTGACTGTAATTGTTTTTGATAGCCCTAAGGATGGTAAGAAGCTCTTTGTCAGATTCCATCCAGTTTTCTAGAGCAAGTTTTGTAAGCTGCTGTGAATTAGTTTTGGGGTTGTTTTGTTTTTTTCTCCAATACTGACTTCGATGCTGCTTTTTTGTTTGCCTTTAGCAAGTGATTCAGTGTCTCTCTTGCCCTCAAACGGTTTCTCTAAATGATGACATTAATGATACTGTTTGCTTACCTCCCAGACAACTGATTACAGATGATTAGAGTGCTATGCTTTAAAAAGCTATTGCAAAACAGGTTTGATATCTGAATATCTGTGTTGCTCTGATAATCTCAAGAGGCTGGGGTTTAGACTGAGGGAGATTCGTTTTAGAAATCTTCTTTTAATTGCTGTGAAGTCTAGTTTGAATAATATGCAGTAAGTTCTGCCCTTGTTCAAAGGATTGACAACTGTAAACCAAAATTTTTCATGTGTTTAACATCTTGGGTCTTAGAGCAGGTATGAGTTTTGTATTTTGTTTAATATGGAATGCCTGACCACTAGTCCAACCACTGTTCTTTATTTTACCACCAAGAATTATTTACTATTTATAAAGACAACTTTTCACACTATAAATACTCAAATATCTTTAATTCGTAAAAGTATTTCTTGATTACTGCAATACAGAAAAGAAGTGACTTTATACTGGAAGAAGTTATTGATTTGCAATTTTATGTATTCTAGTTGAAGCTGCCCATTCTGGAATGTTAAAAGACAACGGCAAACAGATAGTATGGAGGGGTTACTTGGTATGTACTTTGACAATCTGTTGGTTAGTTTTTGTATGTGTTAAATGTTCTGTACATTTTTAGAAAGTTTCTATGCTATTCTCTTACTCACACGAAGTAAGAAGTGAAAGCTTTCAGAGCAACCCTTATTGTTATGTGAATTATTCTACCTTTAAAATGGTCTCTATAACCCGTTTTCTTCTTTTCAGACTACAGACAAAGAAGTTCCAGGTCTGGTATTAATGCAGGACTTGGCCATTCTTAGTGGATTTCCAGCTACATTCAAAGAAACAAACCAGCTACGAACAAAGCTGCCGGAGAGCCTGGCCTCTAAAGTAAAACTGGTAAGGCTCTGGAGGGAAGAGTGCCTTAGTTGTGCTGGTCTTTTGGAATGGCTCAGGTATGGAATCTCACTCACCTAGGAGACTTAGGAAATTTCTGAGAGTAATCTGGGTTTTTTGTTTGATTCTTCCCTAAGTAGTGATGAGTAGCAAATAGTGACTCAAAGAGTTGCCTGTAAAAGTCCAGTTGTCCATTCTGTGACGGCAAGTTCTTAGGCATTACATTTGCTAGCCTGCAGCTGAGTAAAAGACAGCCTTACCAGTTTCTCTCAGCCATTTGCTGGAGTTTTTTTTCTTGCTGTAGAATTCTAGAGCACTGGCTTGTTTAATGTGATAGAATTTTGTTTATGTAGCTTCTTAGCTTTTTTCTTCCCTCTTAGCTCTCCTAACAGTAACAGAACTGACAGCAGCGTTTCTCTTTGCCACGTGCTCTGTAGGGTCTTTAAGCAAATTGCACTTCAGCTGACGCAGCTGCAAGGCAACAGAAAACAACTTGTGTGACTGCCACTTCTGTTCTCCCCTGCTATTAATGGGTTAACGTTACAGTCAGGTTTAATGGATAGGCGGAAGTTTGAGAAGTTTGTTAAAAGCGCTGGCTTTTGTACTGGAGATGGATGTGATTGATAGGGTGAAAAAGATTGAGGCCAAAGATTTGTAGAGGAGAAGGAGTTAGCAGAGATAATGGGATGGCAGTCCATAGGTAATTCACTTTCATTAGTCTGATGTACACCTGTAATATGGGCTAATTCACTTTGTAGCTTGTTCTTGGTGCTCAGATGAACATGAGGTCCTTTTCCCTTTTCTTTCATTTTTTCTTCTGGTAGGCTGGGCTAACAATTCATGTACTCTGTTGCAGAAATTATCTTGTGTAATTCCTTTCATAGGCTGGTCACACTCCAACATAATGCAATCTGAAATTCTTCTTTCTTGTCTCAACTTGTGTTAGCTGACTTGGAACCTTGCTAATGGCAGAAACCTCACAAAGTAAACACATGTGTGCCTCTCTGCCTACACGCCCTAAAACAGATTAATAGAGAGCATTTTTAAGCCCTTATTTAAGCTTAAATGGGTATTTTCTTTTGCCTTTGCATCTCTAGTGTCACTGCAGTTAAACCAGGGCAGATATTTGTATGGTTCCTTGCTGTCCAGATGAACATAAAGGCTGCATCTCTGGGTTGTCTTAGACATGTTTCCCATCTCTTTGTGTGTCTTTATGGAAGTGACATCCTATGCCATTAACTTTCTATATAGTTTTTCTTATCCTGTCTTGGTTGTGTTTTTAATTTGTCATTGGTCATATGTCATCTATTTTTGCCGATTCCCTTGGTGTATTATCTGTGTAAACATTGCCACTGTGATTGTTCCTAAGAGCTCCTCTTCTGCAACTTGCTTATTTAGATATATATCTATATAAACACTCTTTTTTTCTCAGGTATCCACAATATTCTGGGGTTTTCTTTCCAGTCATTTTTGCTGTCTGTGTTTCTTTTCCTGGTGATGGATGCTTTAGAGCATTTAAATTGGGATTATTATACCCTGTGTGGTCATAGCAGTGAATTCTTTCCCAACCAATCCTCTACTCTTGATAGCAGCAATTCATGCATGTTACGAAGAAACTTATGTATGTGAATGTAAGGAATGTTTTATGTTTATGCATCAAGATTTTCACATCAAGTGTGGATGTAGTTATTTCTATAGAAGCCTTTGGCAGGTTCTAAGCTCAGAGTCAGTTCTTCCAGTGGATATGGTAGGTAGGCAATAATGGTAAACACAGCCAAGTGTGGTTTTCTTCTTACCAAAGGGAGATGCTAGGTTAATGCACAGATAGGTAGAAAAAAGGTTGATTATTTACAGTCTCCACTGACATTTGCAGCAAATCCTCACTTGTTATTACTTCTGGAATCTGAAGTCGTGTGAGATGCTTTATGGAGAGGAAGAAAGTTGCACCTGAGCATGAACTAGACTTATGTCTCAGAGATGCCTCCTGATGCTTAATAGGTTTCTGTGTGCTTTAAGTGGCTGTTTTTTACTTCAAAACCACAAGTAAAGAAATAATAATAAAAGACTTTGAACAATGCTGCTGTTCGAAAGGAAGAAAGGTGAGAAAGGGAGGAGTGTAGTTACTGGTGCGTTTGTGTTGAATGTTGATAATGCTTGTTTGGTTCAGTTGCTTTAGTTTGGTTCAAATAACTTCTAAAACCAAGGAAGACCAAAAATTGTTCATCTAGACCAGAGAGCTCTTCTAAAAATCTAAATCTCTGAGCAAAGCAGCTGAGCTCAAATAGAGGTGATTAAAATGTGGAGATTCATGATATAATGGATCTATTTTCAAGGTTAATTGTATCTTTTAGAATCTACTGATTTTTTGTACTTATGGCCTGCACTGTAATGTAATGATATGGAAGTTTATTTCAAGAAAGTTGAGCAGGAGTGTGTTTCCTGGTCACGTTGTTGTAGGTCGTGTGTTATGACAGATGAAGTTGAAAGTGATACTTGACAGTTTTTTATTGTCCATGTATTCTTAACCGAGTGTTAGAAAGCCACTAGATGGAGGTGTTACTCTGGTTGTGCAGCTGATGGCTGCTGAGCTGTTTCTTTAAGGGTTCCAAAGATAGTACCTTGGACCTATATGTGAAGAACCACTGAATATTTCATTTTCTCTTCTCCCCCGCCCCCCACCTTAACTACATTTCTAAAGGAGACTAACATTCGGCCCAAGGAGATGCTTGTAACTTAAGAACTACATTTGTTTAAGAACTTAATTTGTTTGATTTTGGGTTTTTTGAGGCTGTCCTGCTAACAGTTTTTCACTGAAATTGTACACAATAGTGAAAATTTTTGGAGAAAGTTGATTTTTCCTTCAAGAATTAATATCATGATTGTTTCAAGGACAACTAAGAGCTTGTAGCTCTCGCTCTTTGCAAAATATCATCTCCTTTAATCCTCATGCACACACACATATATAATATAGACAAGTTATGTTAGAAACTTAGGGATGTCTTAATGACCTTGTCTTACTAATAGAAGTAAATCTGCATGGGAAACTGCAGGCACAGTGATGCTGGGTGTTTGCTGTCCTCAGTGGAGGATGGGGGGATCTGGCATTCTTACTGCTGCTCATAAATGTTTCTGGAGCAAGCAGGTGGCTCCAGGAGATGGTGTTATGATTACACAGATGTAGCAAGTAAGCTCTGTAGAAAAAGAAAACTAAGGCATTGCATTAGTTTTGACTCAGAAATGGCCCTCCTACTACATCATCTTATAAAGGGCACTTGAGACATTTGTAAAAACAACAGTGTTTTATATTTGTAAAGCTTTTTGTAACTCTTCAGCATATGCTTGCTTTCCCTTGCTATGCAGGCATATGAGTTTTCCCAATATCCACACTGGAGTGGGAAAAGGGGAGCTTCTTATTTCCTTAATAATCAGCTTTGGTCATTTAGAAGACAAGGTATAATAATTTAAGGACTGGTTAGGAATCTTAAGTTCCACCTCAGAAAAAAAATGCTCTTGAGGCCTCTTACCTTGAGAAAGTGGAAGTGAAGGTATTTACTTCTGCATGGGGTATGTGAGCTCGTCTGGCACCTGGTCTAGTATGCTGTCTCCATGCTGGGGAACCTGCATTTCAAGTTCCCTGGTGGAGATAATGTTGTTTTCCTGTCTCACTTTCAAGTGTGTAATGAAAATGTGTCCCAGTGGTGATCTGGGTGTGTGCCTGCAAGGTGTGTTCTCAGCCCACTTGCATTAGCAGAGGCTCACCTGGTCTCACTGACTCTCTGCATCTACCCTGTTGTTCTCCTGTTCTGTTTTAACAATACCTTTGGATCTGCTGACCTGCTTTGGCAGGATGAAGATGTTCTCTGGAAGGTAATATTTTAAGGGAATGGGTGATGGCATCCACCTCTACAGAGAGGAGGTTGATACCTGTGAGACGTTAAAAAACCTGCCAGGAGAAAGTTCTATTTTGAATGTACCAGCAACAAAATGCTTGGAACAGAGCTTGAAATTTATTAGAATCTAGTTAGTTATTTCACCAGATAACTTCACTGAAGTTTAATTTTATTGACAGCCTGCTTAGGAAAAGACTGGTTTCTTCAAAAGGTATTACTGGAAAAAACCCCACTCTAATAAAATGATCTATTCTTTGCAGGGGTTAGCTAAACTGATGGTGAGAAATGCAACATGCTTTTCCACTGCTTCCTGTATGTGCTTGGAATATTAAAAATTTTTAAAAACTAAAGCATATATGCTGTGTTAGTGGGGCTGTTTGTAATAAATCTAATTTGCAGTTTGTAGTACAGGTACTTATTTTGCCAAGTTTGCGAGCAAGTTAAAGAGAAACTAAATGTTCTTACATGCTTTCAAAGCTCCAAGATGGTAATTTTTGGTTTTTTTGGTTTGTTGTATGTATGATTTACAAGACAGATTCTAAGAGACTGTGTGACACTGTTGTATTGCTAAATAAAGCACATACCCGGTGCTGGCAGCTTTGCAATCTGCAGCATTTCAATGCTGGTATTTTTGGAGGTTGCTGCATGCAGTCCGTAACTATACCTCAGCCATTGAGCTACTGAAGCCATCCTTTCCACCCATAAGTTCAGATGATTCCCTGGAAGGTCTGAGATTTATCAGATTTTTCTAATGACAGGCCTCATAAGTCAGATTGAAGGATCTCAAATAGCATATGAGTCAAAGCATCAACAGCTTTAAAATGTCACAAGTGGAACAGGTGGTCTTGCTTAGGGAAGGGCTGCTAACTCTGGGACAAGTGTTGTTTTAAAATGAGCAGAAAGGGCCAGATTTAATAAAAAATAAAGAAATAAAACCACTTAGAGTTGTTGCGAAGGGAACTGTGATGTTTTTGCTTTTTTTGAACATAATTATTCAAATTTGATAGCTTATGAATTGTATTTACACTGAAAATTTGGTAGATGTGGTTGTCTTATGTTGCCCGAAGGAACAAAAATTAAGCATAACATCAAATAAATAATAATTATTAACTGTGTTTATTTTTAATTAGACTGTTGAATGCATGCACTTGGAAAATCAAAGTGCAGTCCTGCTTTTAGCTTGATTGGGTCTGCTCATCCTACTTTGTATGGCAAACACAGCATTTACTGGGTTATGCCGTATTCCTAGGGAGCTGCTTTGATGCCCTGTGATCTGTAAACTATATTTGCTGTTAGGGTGAGTAGTGCAAGCCCCTGATCCTGTGCATTATGAAATGTGATATACAGACTTTCTGGTGGCAAGAGATAAAAACAGCAAACAGATCAAACAGTCCACAACTAAGAAATGACCTTAGCAGCATATTGGCAACCAGCACTAAGGACTTGGAGACCCACATGGATTAGGTCTGGAGCCCTTTGTATCTCAGATTTCGGAGCTGTAGGTTGAACTAACTGTAAACCATTCTGAACATTTCACACTTCTGACAGTGATGATACATCAGTGCCCTAATTTTCTGGGAAGATTGTTCCTTGTTTAAGATGGGAACAAAAAGGACAATTCTTTTAATCATATAGTAAAGTGTTAATAAAACACCAGTTTTGTTATCGGAGTGACAGAGAATGGATGGGGACTTACTATTCATTTACTCCCAAAATATTTAAAACGTGAAAAGGTTTACTCTTGCTGGATCATTGTGTAAAGAGACATTTCCTTTGCAAAGTGAAAATTAAGCATAATGTTTTGTATCTTTAAATGTTTTTTTAGTTCACATTTTCCTACGTCTTTTTGTGTTTTTACAACATTTTCACTCTTTAAAAACAGTGCTTACCAGTCATTCTTATAAGTAACTGTAGTAAAAATAATGCAACAAAAAGATTGAAGAGTGCTGCTGGAGTTGTTTTCTCTGCTTGTATAGTTGCAGCTCTATTCAGAAGCCAGCGTGGCTCTGTTGCAACTGAATAACCCCAAGGGTTTCCAAGAACTGAGCAAGCAAGCAAAGAAGAACATGACTATAGATGGGAAAGAATTGACGCTTAATCCTGCTTATTTACTGTGGGACCTCAGCTCTGTCAGTCAGGTGGGTAAATTCTCTTACAGCAGGTAAATGTTACAACATTTCAAAACTGCAAGTAGAGGCTAACTAGTCAATGAAAAGGAACATGGGATTTTTTTCCAGACACTTGGAAGTATTAAGAATCAAATATTTATTAGCTTGTAGGAAAACATCACACGAACACTGTCCAGTTCTCAAATCAATGAGAAAGAAGGATCAAACAGTGTGATATTTAATTTAAATTTTCATGTTCTCTACTAAGTGAAAAATGTTGCCCTCTGCACATGTTCTGATAAAGCTGTGTGCAGTCAAGTCCTGAAAGGCTTAACTGATCCTGACTGGCAGATAAGAAGGCTTCTTGTGTGGGGAGATCGAGGGTTTAACAAACGTGATTGTCTCCTTCCCAATATATTTCTGAAACACTTTTTGCTTTGCAGCATCGTTTATGCTGAGGAGGTGCTAATTGCTTCTCTTCAAAAATTTTGAAGTCCTGAAATACAGATATCTATAAGGAAAGGAGGTTTACTTTAAATGTTTTTGATACAATGAAGGATGTTTGGTTTAAGAACAGGAAATTAAATAACAAGGTGTCTGTTCAAAGATAAGATATTCTGTAATCTTGGGGTTTTTCTTCCTGTTGGAATTTAATTTAAGGGTAAATGTCAAGTGGCATGCTTAATGTGCCTACTCCTGAAAAGCTTGCAGTCTGCCTTCATATCCTGTGATTGGGACTTTTGGGGAAATCTTACTAGGTAATGCCAACCCTGAGCTCAAACTTTACGTTTTCCCATGTTGAAATTACACTTTATTTTTGTGAATGGGCACCTAGCCAATGGCTGCTGGTGTTGCTAAAATGTTTTCAGTTGTTACTCTTTATGTGAATCTGAAAGCTGCATTACTGAACATACTAGGAAATTTACATACACTGTGTAGAATCTGCAGTGAAAATGGTAATTATTAAACATTCAACTATTTTCTTGAGTTTTCTGTTTCATTTGGGCTTTAGAAAAGTTCCTTTTAGGCAGCCTTACTTGTTGGTTTTAGGAGAGGTCATTAAGTTCTCATGAATGGGACAAGAAATATATATTTCAGTGTCCTATAACCTGAATTTGTTACTTAACTGATGAGTTTCTAACAGAAACATTTTCTATTTAATAAAAATCTACAGAAACATTTAGCTATTTGATAGTGAATAATAGGCTAAGTTTTGTTCATTTTCTCCTGCTTAAAATCTTTAAAATAATAGAGCAGGGGATAATTAAAGAGCAACTACATCATGACACTTCCAGTATATCTATTTTAGGTGACATTTATATACAGCTTATGATGCAATGTAACTGAAAGGCCCCAGGCTCTTGAAACTGGATTACTGAAAGGTGATGTTACTGGTTTGAAATGGATGAGGAGGTGGTTTTTCTGCTCCATTCTTCAAGAACTTCTTTCAGCATGGTCAGCAGACATCCTAATGATACCAGGTGATCAGCCAGTGATGTCAGAACACTGTGTTGTTCACCTTGATAATTTGGAAGGATATGATTCTTTGTAAGAATAATGGTTATTATCAACCTACTTTTTTATTTTTGAATGTCTAACTCCTGAAGTGGTAATGCATCCATATGCCAAAGCACACTGTCCTTACCTAGCTGGGTCACAACTTTAGTGTTCTATTTAAAGTCTAAGAAAGGATTTTTTTCTTTCTGCAGTCCAAGCAGGATGAAGATGTTTCTGCCAGCCGCTTCGAGGACAACGAGGAGCTGCGGTACTCGCTGCGATCAATAGAGAGACACGCCCCTTGGGTGCGGCACATTTTCATCGTCACCAACGGGCAGATCCCCTCCTGGCTTAACCTGGATAACCCTCGGATAACCATTGTGACACACCAGGTAAAACGCAACAAAAGTACCATTGTGAAAGGGCCAGCAAAGATACCCTGTTTGATTTGAAAGGCAGTTATCCTCTTGCAGCAAAAAGATGAGTTTATTTGGAAGAAGTGACAACCTCTTCCCTCTCTCACACAGGGTTTTATCGTGTATGTCCTTACATTTTGGCTGAACAGATAGCTGAATATTTATCAAGCCTGTATTTAGTACACTCTTCCAAATACTAAGGCTTCAGCTAACATATACCCATGTCTAATTTCCTTATAGAGTCTATTTATAAAAACCCGGGGAGAAAAAAATGTAATCTGAATCTATAAACAGTCTCAGAACCAGTAATAACCTAATAAGATTGTGTTGAGACAGGATGGATTACAATTACTGGAACTAAAAAGATGGCTACAAAAAAAGTAGCTATGCTTTCTAAAAATATTATTTAAAAAGAGAAGAGGAATCCTTCAAGCTTCCTGAATAAGTGAAACCAAATTCTCTAGTATCTTATTACAAATTGGAAGAAGTAATTTTGGTATCTGGACATGCCATAGGAATTCTGCACAACTGAACTGCTAAAGAGATACTTACTCAACTTCTGCTGTCTGCTAGTGAAGTTCCTTTTTCAATGCTGCAGCAAGTTCAATTTGCTACAAATTTTGTGCAGCCTGAAATTCATGAGAAATCTAAATGTCTACTTTGAGCCTGGTTCAGTACTCACTGAAAAAAGAGTGTGTAAAAGTTTGTGACTGAAACCAGATGCAGTTTCTTAGTTAAGCAGCAGAACTGAAAACGGTTTTGTGTGTAGAAAAAGAGATATTCAAGTTTTGGGGTTTTTTTTTGCTTTAATTTTTTTTTTTCTTTTGTATCTATCCTCATTCTTGAAAAGTTTTTTTTTAGTAGATAAATATGAAGTATTTGTGTGCCTGACTGAAACAGTTTTTGGTTGGGGATTTTTCTTGTTCTAGGAAATATTTCAGAATGTGAGTCACTTGCCCACCTTCAGTTCACCAGCTATTGAAAGTCATATTCATCGTATCAGTGGCCTTTCTCAGAAGTTTATTTATCTCAATGATGATGTTATGTTTGGGAAGGATGTTTGGCCTGATGATTTTTACAGTCACTCTAAAGGTCAAAAGGTAAGTCATTATGAAAAGATATTTTAGTGGAAGTAGAACTTTTCTACTCGAATGGTAAAAGCCAAAGGAATGCTACTTTGGAAGGAAGACCACTCACTCCCCTTTTATCTCTAAAGGTTCATTGTTCTTAACTAGAGAACTATTGGCTAAGGTTGAGGGTGTGGAAGGCTCTTCTCTGTATTCATATGTGTGCTGTGTTTGTAGGATTGCTCTTTTTCATGTTCACTCCTATGTTTGGGTGGTTATAATAGTTCCTCGGTATTCACTTTAGTTTCAGTATTATTTGCTAATTCTTCTACTTTTTTTTGGAACACTGGTAAGACTGATGCGGTGTTTGGCAGTTGCCAGTCTTCCTTCCTTGTAAATTCTTTTTGTTTTGTGGGAAATACACAAAACAAACAAGAATCAACTTTTCTGTGGAAACACTGAGGTCAGATGACATTTGAACTGATCTAATATTCAAGTTTACCATTAATTGCCTCTCTTCAGACACCTGTAATATCTATGCCCAATTTATATATAATTATATAGTATATATACTATATATTTAATTGTTTGCTAAAATAATAGGTATTGTTCCACATTTATGAGTGTAAAGTAATTTAGTCTTTCCGCAAAGCCATTATCAACAACTGGGGTTTAAGCAAGGAAAGCAGGCTGAGGAAGCATTAGCAATAGTTATGCATAAGCACTCTGGCTGCCAGAAGGGTTTTCATCCATTAGCTTGATCTACAAGAATGACATAGAGGAAAAAAATTGAAGCTTTATATATTATTATTTCTGTTACAGCAATGGGTACACAAGGTACTAGAGACCAATAAATTAAACATTTCATGCAGGCAGATATGCATGCTTGCATACAAAAGGGTTGAGCAAAATTAGTTTAAGCTTTATTAAAATAACTGTTTCAGTATTTGGGGATTTTTAGGAGGCTTTTAGTTGTTTTAAATCTCTAAGGATGGAGACATATAACTGCAAAACCATATTGTTACAGCATTTGTATTGTTCTTTAGTTATTCATCCCAGTCATGATGATGAAGTCAGCTAGGTGCAGTGTTTGTGATAACCTGATCAGCAAGTATTACTTAAGAAATGTGCTGCTAAAATCTTGAAACAAAGTCTAAAGGAAAATGTGTGGGGTTTTTAATGCCTCCTCAGTTGAAAGAACACACACGCACACACACACACACTTTTTTTTTATCCTGCCAATTCTTAGGGTTATTTAAGTCATAGAGGATGAGATGCTTCAGGGATTATGTTCAACATGTGCTGCTTATCTCATGACTGGTTAGTAATGGAGAAACATTTTGAGTCAGGAGAATGAGTGAAGAGCAGAGCTATTTCAGAGTTTAAGTTCACCCTTGGAACATGGTTTGCAGAAGTAGATTTGGGAAGTCCTACTTGCCATTTCTGGCTGTTACTACTTTACTGTATGGCCTTGGGAATTCTTCAGTTCTTCCTTCCTTTTGAAAGAGATAACATTTACTTCACAGGCTATGGGGTGTGAATGCTGTTTGCCAAGCTCTGTGGAAGCTAAAGGCACTGTACACGGGGAGACATTATTGTAAATCTCCACATTCAAAGAAACAAGCCCATTTGACTTCTGTTTGCCAGTCTTTGTCTCAGACTGTAATGTTGTTCCAGGTTTACTTGACTTGGCCAGTGCCAAACTGTGCCGAGGGATGTCCTGGTTCATGGATTAAAGATGGTTACTGTGACAAAGCCTGTAATAACTCAGCATGTGATTGGGATGGAGGTGATTGCATTGGTAAGACAGCAATGTTGAATTTAGAAAACATGAACTGTCTATTTTTCCTTACAAGAATAATTCCGTAATTTGTCTTTTTCATATAACTACAGAATTTGCCTCCTTCAATAATAAAAGATAATAAAAAAGTTGAGTTGCAGATTAAAACCTTATTCCTTGCGAACTACAAATTTCTATGGAAAATGACAGGAAATTGTAGGGCATAGAACAATCTTTCTTTAGGTATCAAATTTGACTAGCTGAAAGAAGGGGGTTTGAAATTTAAATTATTATATATTAATAATATACAGTATCATACAATACTCGGACTCAAAATCCAAATAATAATGGATTGTGAAGCTGCACTAGATGAAATTTTCAGGACTGCAGTGTAATAAAACCAAGTGATACTTCTGGATTGAGGAAGTGATACCTTTCTAGGAGGCTGTAAAGTCAAGACTGCAAGCACAAGGAGTAGTACATCAGTCTTCTGCCTGTCTTTTGAAGTTGAGACAAAATGTGTTGGCACTTCAGACACCTTTTTCACTTGATTCCTAATCTTCTACCCTGAGTGTAAAGTCTGTAGTATGCACAACTCACAGAAGTCTAGTTAGGATTTGCCCCTTTTTAATTTCTCTGATTATTGTTTAGTCTTAGTCTGGCTTTAGTGGCGTAAATGTGCCTTTTTTGGTTATTTTAAATTCTTACTTCTGGTGGGTTTGTTTTTTCTTTTTTCTCTAGGTAACAGTGGGGGTAATCGCTATGTTGCTGGTGGAGGTGCAGTTGGAGGCATTGGGAATGGCCCACCATGGCAGTTTGGAGCAGGAATTAGTGGTGTTTCATACTGTAACCAAGGCTGTGCTAACTCCTGGCTAGCAGACAAATTCTGTGACCAGGCCTGCAATGTCGTCTCATGTGGATTTGATGCTGGTGACTGTGGCCAGGGTATGTACAAAGCATTGCTCATGAACTTCCTACGAGGATTCTCTTGAATTGCCTGACCTTTCTTGATTCATCATTACTCTCAGATTGGGCTAAGGTGTCCTGTACAAGCATCTTTTCCTGACTAAGGACAGTTGAATTGGTGATGCCTGTACCAGTTAAAAAGTTAAAAGAACCTCTCTGATGCTGACAGTGTGAATTCAAGTCTGCCTCTGGGCTCTTGCCAAAGGCAAGTCTCAGTCACAAGTGAACTTGTCTGAAGTTCATTTGGATATGGAAGATCAGCAAGGAGTGAACGAAGAGATTGGAAGTGCTGTCTGGTAGATGCAGGAGAAGAATTAGTCCTGTTTGGAAGAGCAGAGGCTCCCCTGCATTTCACCTGGGACAGATGTGTTTCTGGTGATTCTATTGCTAGCAGTGAGACTTTGTTTATCTAGGAGATGACAGATAATCTGTGTTTGGCTGTGGGAGGGAGAGGTTCCTTTTGGCCTATCTGATTTTGAAAATTTCAAATCAAGATGTAGCACCGTAGCAGAGAACTCCAGCTGTTGTAACATTACTCTCCTAAAATGTGGCGAAAATGTAATACAGGCAAGCTACTTATGACTGATATATAACTTTAAGTGACATGATAATAAGACACTTTAGGCTCTTCAGGTAGAGACTGCAAGAGTGATGAATTATACTGACTTTAAGAATTAGCCTGGTTTCTGGTAACTTTAGATATCTGAGTATGTTCCACTCATCCATTATTGTAGATAAGTGAGCAAGAAGCTGGTAACTAGAGTAAGTGTTCTTTCAGAAAGCATGTCTCCCTGTTAATATAGTGGCTGTAGCTGGGCATATTACTATTAAAAAAAGAATGAAAGATAAATGTCATGCTGAAAATTGACAGAAATTTGTTTTATTTCTTGTTTGGTTTTTTTTCCAGATCACTTTGAAGAGATGTACAAGGTGATACTTCAGCTTAATCAGACCTACTATGTTATTCCCAAAGGTGAATGTCTGCCCTACTTCAGCTTCAGTGAAATAGCCAAGAAAGGAATTGAGGGTTCATACAGTGACAGTCCAATTATCCGACATGCTTCAGTTGCTAATAAATGGAAAACTATCCACCTGATCATGCATAGTGGCATGAACACAACTGTGATCTATTTTAACCTTACATTCCTAAATAAAAACGATGAAGAATTTAAAATGCAAATAGCTGTTGAAGTTGATACTAGGGAGGAACCAAAACAGAACACAACTTCCATGCAAAAATCTAACTCTGATTTTAAAAGTGTAACTTCAGTACCAGAAGCTGAAATGATATTTGAGGATATTCCAGAAGAAAAACGCTTTCCAAGAGTCAGGAGACGTCGAAATGGCACAAAAGAGAGTGTACCTGAAGAGCTGATAATCCCATCAGTAAACGTGTCTCTTCTTCCTGAGGATGTCCAGCTAGCACTGCAGAAACTGGACTTAAAACTACTAAATGGTGATATAACTCAGAAAGGATATAACCTATCCAAGGCTGCTCTCCTGAAACCTTTCCAGTTTTTAACCACAGCAAAGAGTATTGTAGGCCTGGAAAAAAAGGACATGCATAATCGTTCAGAAGATCAGAAGAACCAGAGCAGCTGGGAGAAGCCTTCTAAAGATGTAAATGACGGCAAAAAAACCCCAGTAAAAGCAAAAGAAGAATTTCCTTCGAGGCTTATGGGAACAAAGGAGACTGTTGTGACAATAAGTACAAATAAATATATTTATAAAGGACAGCGTAAAGCCATACTTCCCTCCCAGACCATGGGGAAAAAAAATGAAACTCGAGAAAAAGTATTGAATGCGCTCATATTAAGGGAAACACAGAAATCAAAACGTACTGGGAATTTTGATACTGGAGAAGGTGCACAGGCGATGGAAGGAGTAAAAGGGCATGAGCAGGTGGATGCAAATATAAAGGAGGGGCTAGTGGGAAGAAAACTACAGTCTTATGCTGGAAGTTACCAAGGCTTTTTGCCATGGGAGAAAAAGAAGTACTTCCAAGACCTTCTTGATGTGAGTATAATGTCATTCTTTACTGGAATAGTTACATCTTTCTGCATTTCTTGGAATACTGTTAATATGATTTATAGATTTGAAATGTGCTTTGCCTTCGAGGCAAATGCTGGGATTTTTTTGAAAGATGCTTTTCACATAAAATGTGATTTGTTTATGATCTGGGCCTCTCTTAGCTAGGTAGTAAAAGCCAAATAACTATTTCTGTTCCCTTTCTACTACCTTTTCTTGGTCAAATTCATTTGTATGTTGTCACAGGGCTATTGCTCAGACACATATAGCACTGTAACAAAAAGCTTAAATTTTGTTCTGATTGCATTTATGCAGGTATGGATTCAGTTCATATTTTAAAAATGCAGAAAATAGGTATAATGATAAATACTTAAATTCTAAAAGTTAAATTGAAAGTCTGCAGAGAAACTGCTTATCTAGATTGTATCAAGAAAATGTATAAGAAATTTCCTCTGCTTCTATCCTAAGCATTTTGGCAGTTTTGAAAAGCTCTAGAAGAGAAGATACTGTGCTTCAGTTGGTAGCAGCTGCTTTGCCCTATTTCACATAGCAAAGGGCTATGTTTTAAAAAGACTATCTCTGTTCATCTGAGATGGAATGAAGAATCTTTATATTATAGGATTTCTATTTCTCAAATATGGATGGATAATCTGCAAAAAAAGCAGTAGTATAAATAAATCTGATGACAAATAGGGCCCTTAGTCTGTGTGAGGTTTCAGAGCACAAATATTAAGACAGGCTTTTATAGTTTTCCTCAAAGCATGAAAACTTAAGGAAAAGATTCTTTCATTTCATTTTAACAGAAGATCTAAGGAATATGAAAAATATTAAAAAGTTCTCTTCCCATTTTCAGATGTGGAAAGAGTTGGCAGCTGGCTGAAATGGATTTTTTCCTGTGTGTCTAGTGTTTTCTGACTTTTTCAGTGCTGTAACCTAGATTTATGCCTGTCCTGCTCTTTAGGAAGAAGAGTCATTACTCAAACAAATGTCATACTTTACTGAAGGTAAACATTTTGGAAGGCAGCTGAAAGACACATTTGCTGATTCCCTCCGATATGTGAATAAGCTGTTAAACAGCAAGTTTGGATTTACATCTCGTAAAGTCCCTGCTCATATGCCTCACATGATTGACCGTACTGTTATGCAAGAGCTCCAGGATATGTGAGTGTGGTTTTGCTTGGAGTAATGTAAAACTGGAGGAAATTCTACCTTTCTGTTGCTTTGCTGTAGCTTTTTTCCAGTGTGTTAATAGCAACTCATTACAATTATATTTTGGAAAACGAAATAAGAAAATTTTTACAACATGATAGCTGGGATATAATGAGATGTTTTGAGGCACTTTGAAAAGTCTGGATAAGAATTTATTTTTAGGTAAGGAATGTTTTCTTCAAGAAATTAGAGTGCTAAAAGAGTTTCCATTCTTATCTAGGTTTCCTGAGGAGTTCGACAAGACATCATTCCACAAAGTGCGTCACTCTGAAGATATGCAGTTTGCTTTTTCATATTTCTACTATCTTATGAGTGCAGTTCAGCCACTGAACATTTCTCAGATCTTTGATGAGGTTGATACAGACCAGTCAGGCATCCTGTCTGACCGAGAGATTCGCACGTTGGCCACCAGGATCCATGAACTACCATTAAGTTTGCAGGTACTCTTTCCTTACTGATTCACTTTTAGAACAACTTCAGTTTTAAAGTCCAAAATGGCTAAGATAAAATGAGTCAAATTTTTATCCTTGCTTGTAGTGTCAGTAACTTTTGGCAATTTTCAAATATTATCTGGAAAACAGAGCATTGTGTTTTACTTACCATTGTTGATTGTTCTGTGGAGCCTGCAATTAAACTGAATTGTAGCAGCTTCAGAAAAATGGCTCACTGCTGTCTGAGCTCAGGAAAGCAGTGTGAGTTTGTCCAGAAAAAGTTCACTGCCATGAGTTGGATCCTGCTGTGCTTACTGTAGTTTCTGCACACAGTAAAAGATAGTTCTTGCTCTGAGGAACTTGTGGCCTAAAGAAAGAACTGAGAAAAAGGATAGCAAGGAAGTCATACTTGTAAATAGCATGATCATATACAAAGACTCGTGCTTCTGTGCTACTAGGAACCTCATAAATGGCAACATGGTTTTTGTAGGACTTGAATTCTTAAAAATAAAGGTAGAGAACAAAGTGTACTGGTTTTGCTTTACAAAGAGGAAATGACACAAACCAATGAAACAGTTTGTTCGTGACACAGGGCACAAAGTCATAGGTGAAGTCAGAACACAGTCCTGCTTTAGTGTGTTCCTGGCCTGTACCTTAATCAGAAAATCTTCCTGTCCTTGCAGTTAACTCTTCTGTTTGCTTGATTTGGAATTTAATATGCCAGTGTTGATTTGGGAACTCTGTACTGTCCTGACATTATTAGTAAAGGTGTGCTTTTAATTTTAAATAAAAATGACATTAAGTCATACCTTATCTGGTCTCAATTAAACTCTGTACCAAGCATTTGCTTTATAGGGTGTCCCACTGACTTAGCAGTTACTGAAATGGGGTTTGTTGAATATTAAGTCTTCTTTTGTGGACAGTAGCATGGAAATTTGTTATGTATATGTTATTAAATACATTTGTGCACCCTGAGGTTTTAGAACTATGTCAGTGAGAAAATCAGTAGGATTTAAATATTTTTCCCTCCTTTCTTTCTGTTAGGATTTGACGGGTCTAGAACAAATGCTAATAAATTGCTCTAAGGCTCTCCCTGCCAACGTCACTCAGATCCATGTTATTCCTCCTACTCAGGAAGCATATTATGATCCAAATCTGGTAAGAAACACTGATCACAAAAGATGCTTATTTTCTTTCCTGAGTATGTATTTACTTTACTTTAAAAGCTGGTTTGATTTCTAGAAGGAAAGTATTCACAAAAATTGCTACTTGTATGTACATAAACTAAGTGTTGCAAAATGAAAATTTTACAGGCTGCTTCCTGACTTACTAACTCTTAATTTTCTTTACAAGCAGAGAAGAGCTGATATTTAGCATGTTATTATAATTGGGCTTTAAAAAGTCATCTTTATTAAGACAATTTACTATTGCAAACCAAAAAGACAGTAAGCCAAATACCTATCTTACTGGAGCTTCTTGATAAGTATTTATCTGAATTATAACTCATGTATTCAAAAAACACCATAAAATCCAAAAATCTCTGTTGTACAGAGGTTGCCTGGCCAGTTTTACTGGTGGCCTTTGTCAGAGGAATATCAGACAGCTGTCAAGTGAGTTAGAATTTTTCAGTATTTTACTGAGAATGAAGTTGCAATGTTTTTGCCAAAAAGGAATCTGTATTTTTCATATATTATTTATAAAACAGGAAATTGTGATGTTATGCACCAGTATTGTTTTTTTTTCCCTCCACAGTTGATAACAAAACTATAGCTTTTGATTCCGAGAAAGTAAAATACACAGGCCTCTCTAGCTGTAATACAAGTTTTCTTACAAAGTACACCTTTATAACACTCTGTAATTTTCAGTAACCTCTAATCTAAACAGTGTTTTCTTCCAGCCTCCAGTAACCAAAAACCTAGTGACTAATTGCAAACCTGTGACTGACAGGATTCGTAAGGCTTACAAGGACAAAAACAAATACAGGTATGTTGTGGCAGTCCTGTGAAAAGAGATGCTTAGTGTAAAACCATAGGAGGAGGGATAAATACACACATAACCCTGCATGTGTGTGCCCACAAGTCATAACCTCTTCTAACAGTGGAACTAAAGAAAAACATACTGTTCTTGACTTATGTATGTTTCATTGTGCAGAGTGATATGGGTTTTTTCGTAGTTTGCTTAGTAGACTAAATACTTCCATGTTACTTTTGTCATCTTGGGCCATTTCCTAATTTGTGCTGTACAAAAGTAAGCCAGAGTATTTTTGGATGGCTGGAGAGTAAGTGCAGTTCAAGCGGCATACAAAGAAGGAAAGAGCCTTCCTGTACCTAGAAGTTGTAAATCTTCTTCATCCTTCCTTCTACTGAAGTTTAAAAAAAGAACAGAACAGAAAAAGCATTTTATTCTTGACTGCCTTGTACCTTTCCTATTATATGGAGGAGTGACAGTGATGTGAGCTTTTTCAGTGGAGGAGGTTCTTAGGTGATACTTGAAGAAGCCTTCATTAAGATAAGAGTGGTAAAAAATGTACGTGCAGTATCTATCACTAGTAAGACTCTTAACCTGGAGTCAAATGCTCATATTTTATATGCTTTCTCTTACAATTCAGATCTATGATTGATAGGTGGTTACTAATAAATCTACAGGAAAGTGGTTCTGTGCAAGAGCATTAGCTGAAAAATTTAAATGTATTGGTAGAGATCAAATGGCAAATTTGAATGAAGGTTGGCCAGTCAGATTAGAAATACTGCTCAATAATGTTAAATACAGGATTGATACTTAGTGAACCAGACTTTAGGCTGTTTTATTAATGTATAAATATTATTTCAACAATAAGGTTTGAAATCATGGGAGAAGAGGAAATTGCCTTCAAAATGATTCGCACAAATGTTTCTCACGTAGTTGGTCAGCTGGATGACATACGAAAAAATCCCAGGTATCCTGTTTCATGATTGGTGTCAAGTTGTGAGATGGTTTTCATTTTCTGATTTGACTCTTTAAACTTTTTTGTATTTAAAAGATAATTTATTATATTGTTATTTAAAAGATAACTTATTGTCACGTATTTCTAAACTGTGTGTTAAAGGGTAAGACAAATTTGAACCAAAAGTACTTCTGATTTTCTCTGTCTGACTGACTCTGACTCCTCTCTCTGTTATGTCAGGGGTTATATCAATAATTTGTTATGTTTTTATTTATCTAAAATCTTTGAAAACGTAGAAACTTCAGCTATTTTTGAAGCTTTCATTTTGCCATTCCAGAAAGCATACAGTTTATATTGCAAGCAATTTTATTTTAAAGGAAGAACTTTTTGACCTGCTTTATGCAGGTATTTTGTAATAGGAGTTAGGTGTAGATTATTTTGTTACTAAATCAGTTTTACATATTCATTGTGCTTTCAAGCTCTTGTACTACATGGAAAGAATCTTGCTTCTGTCTTCAGAAAACCAGAGTTTTCTGCCAGTTTAATGAGTTTGGATGCAAGAAGAGGTCTGACAAGTGTCAAAAGGCAGAGCAAAGAGGAAAGTAGATCCAGGTACCTTGGGCCAGGGAAAGTGAAGCCTCCTCTTTTGGTCACAGAAAGCTGTTGGGTAATCTCAGCTGCCTGTAAAGCTATAGCATAATTTGTATTTGTAGATAAAGAGTAGATTTCTACTTTCCTCTCAACACTGTACTACTTTTACTGGATTATTTACTCATAAAAGGAAATGCTAGTCTTGAAACATTTTACAGATGAAGGTGATTTGTATCTATTGCTATTCCTTTCCAAGAGTACATTCTGACCACATAACTCCTGCATTTCAGTTGCCACAATGATCCATTTAAAAGAAACGTAGGCAATGCTCTAGCTCATCCTACTGCTTCTTTTCCTTCTCTGTTTCTTTATCTGCTGGCTACAAATTGGGTTTTTTTTAAAGGTAGGGGTGATTTTAAGTCTTGTTAGGCTCAGAGAGGCCTGAGTAAAGTAAGTTTCTCACCTCCAGTGTTCACAAAGTGAGGAGTTGTTTACCTGGGCTCTATTCCTGCCAAGTATAGTGCAGAACTGTAGTCATCTTGTTAACAAAGGAGAGCTAGCACAGTTATGTAGGCATGTCATTTCCTTCTGTTTGCCATATTTGCCTTGAATACAAACCAATAATTATAACCAGTCTCTAAAAACAGGTTTTTAGTGCCTGTCTTGGAATGGACTAAAAATGTCATTCACTTACTGATCTCCCAGAAATGTTTGGTTTGCACTCTGAAGGCAAAGTGAGCGTTAATTGTCTAGGCAATCTGGAATAATTCTAGAATATTGAAAGGAATGTCATGTTTGGTTTCTTTTGGATTAATTTAAACAGTCTTTCCAGTGGAAATGGGCTAATATCTTCATCAAACCTGTACTTTGCTGTGTGTAGCAACCTCTCAGTCTGTAGGCTGTATCTTTTTTCGATGAAGCTAAACAGGAATATACACTCTAGGAACATAGCTACTGCATTCCCAGGCCTAATGAGCTGCCAGTCCAAGAGATGAGGTCAGGGTAGTCCAGAGTAAACTCCCAAAATGCTTAGAGTGTAGCCATGATTGCCATAACCAGCTGCTTTGCATAGTATTACTTGATACAGGAGATGGAGCTTGCTCGTTTTTGAAGAGGCATATTTTTTCTTCTCAGATGTAACAATTTGCATGCCCCTGCACGTAATTGTCTAGAGCAAGGTTACCGATTATGCCAGATGCAGTACGTTGCCATTCAGTGCTAATTCCCTGTGTGGGCTGATACACAAGCTCCAGAGTTCTGCCTATTTGCAGATTCCCGTAGAAGTCTGAACTTTGCTCTTTGAAAGAGCACACCATACTATAGAGAATACAGCTGACCAGAACTGCTTATTCACAAAGGTTAGCACTGACAAGGCATATGTCCCCAGATATGATTCCTGCCTCCAGGGAAAATGAAGGGGTCTTGTATCTCACAATATAAATAAAGCACACAGCCTTGCCCAAATGTGGGAAGGGCAATTTTTGTGGTCAAGCACCAAGCCAAGAGCACATAGCAGTTTAGCACACTAGCTGCTGCTTTAGTTTCAATTATTTGCAGCAACTTGGTTCCATGTTTCTTACATGAGAAATAGCTCTCTGCAGGAGCCATTAATGGGAGCATGCTTATTTGGTCACAGTGATTTCCATGTAAATTCTATCCAAATTGTTGTTCTTTGTATTTTGGTTGGTTATACAAGTCTAGCTTTGGGTCTTTGATTCGAGAGACCAATTTATATAATGTTCTCAGTAAACCAAAGCCTAGGGACCAAGCTTTGTCCTCTCTTATACAATCAAATGTAGTTTTTATGTTGATTTTCTCTAAAGAATTCATCATGCACAGTAAAGTATTAATAATTTAGTATTTTCCCTCCTGCAGTGGAGCTCACTTTGTTATTTAAGAGACTTTATTCATGATGATTTAAAAGTATAAAAATCCTTACCCAGATTGTAATGTTCTGTTCAATGGGCTCTGGGATGGTGCACACTCTAGTGCCCATTAGATGGCAGCATTATATAAAAATTATATAAAAAATGTGGCCTGTCATTGGATTCTTCTGTTTTGACTTGCTGTCAATCCTAGTGCTCCTAGAATTAAAATAAAATTAATTTAAAATAATGCAACAATAAAAAATATATATGTTTAGTTTTAAAATTATATGGTTTCAATTTTGTTTTAAAGGATTATGTTTGTGTTATTGGTTTGGCAGCACCTTTGCCATATTATCATGGAAATACTCTAACAGTGTCATCTTGTTTTCTAGAAAATTTGTTTGCCTAAATGACAATATTGATCACAATCATAAGGATGCACAAACAGTGAAGGCGGTGCTTAGGGATTTTTATGAGTCGATGTTTCCCATCCCTTCCCAATTTGAACTGCCAAGAGAATATCGGAATCGTTTCCTTCACATGCATGAACTCCAAGAATGGTATGTTCCACCAGTTCTTTTCAAGTTACTGTAGTGCAGTAATATATAATTACCTAAGATACTGCTAACAAGATGGTTTCCCCCAGTATTGTCATGAAGGAGTTAACAGTGAAAATAAGGTGGTAAGATTTGAATGGACTAAAACATGAGGTCTGCGGGATTTGGGTTTTTCCAGTGATTAAATAGTCATTAACATTTGATGACTGATCCTAACCTACTGCAAACAAAAACTGTTGGTTTGTTCCTTTGTTTGTTTGTTTGTTTATAAAACAGAAATTCTGGCTTTCTTTAAATGCAAAAAACCCCCAAACCATTGTTACATTTCTTACTAACTAATTGATATTTTTTCAATCTGTCACATAGCAATAACCATCTGGATAAAAATCAGAAAAGATATGTATGTCTCATTTTTGCATAATATATGAGATTTTTGTGTGTGTTTCTCTCTTGTCTTTTTATAAATAACAACTGAAGAAATTGTAGTAGTTGAGAAGACAAGCAGAACGTTGACAGATACAGTGACAAAAATGACACAAGACTAATCCAATTAAACTTGTTGCTGATCACCAAGTCATGAGAAATAGCTGTTAATAAGAAAATGGAAAGTATTAGAGGAGCTGTAGAAAGAATCAGAAGGATTGCAGGTGTGACTGTAGTGCTACAAGCCCTGCTGTAGTAGTGGCAGAGGGAGCAGGGGGCAAACCCATTTCAGCAGTTAGCTTTAGAAATTTGTGCTGGAGGAGTAGACACAGTGCTGGCTCCTTTTTAGAGACTCTCCATCAACACTTTTTGTAGCTTCAAAAAGACACTTTATTTTGACTTGTTTGTAGCCAAAGGTGATTCTACCAAGATGTGTTAAGGCAGGCTAAAGTGCTGGTGGAAATCAAAGTGTTCTCAGAATCACAGGACAGCCCAAGTTAGCAGAGACCTCGAAAGATCATCTGGTCCAACATTTCAGGGGAAAAGGTGCCTAGATGGGACTGTCTCCTGCCAGCTCTCAGCTGTCCTGGCTACAGGTATATAACTGTAGCACATGAGGGAATTGCAGTTCGGTCAAAAAGGACATAGTGTCACTGCAAAACCATAGTGGCCACAAGTAGATGTGGCACTTGGAGATGTAGTTTTTGTGTGGACTTGGCAGTGTTAGCTTAACTGTTGGACTTGATCTTTGACATCTTTTCTAGCCTAAAAGATTCTGTGATCTAGTATCCTGAGCAGTCATATCTTGGAAAATTCCAGTGGTACGGACTCTACCCTGTCTCTGGGGAGACTGCTCTGGAAATGATTGTTCTGACTGTAAAAAAGATTTCCTTACATCAAGATGGAACCTCTCCCAGTCCAACTCATAGCTGTTGCCCCTTGTCCTTTCTATGTGGCTCTTTGTGAAGAGAGAGCCTATGTCCTCTTTTTAGTCACGCTTTAAGAACTGGAAAAAACTTTCTTTGCATGTTTCTTGGAAACTCTTTAAATATTTGCATTTATGATATATAAAGCTGTCTTTCTGTTTTCTTCTTTCTTTGTGCAGGAGGGCGTATAGAGACAAACTCAAATTCTGGACGCACTGTGTTCTAGTAACACTTATTGTATTTACAGTCATCTCATTTTTTGCTGAACAGGTAAAGTTAATGTCTTCTTATCAAATATGTATAACACTTAACAGATTGTGGAATCTTCAGGATAACATTGGATGGAATTTTTAAGTAGGTTTTGAAGAATAGCCAGGATTTTCCCTTCATGAAAGAAGTAAATATGTTACATGACTCATGATTAGGTTGCTTTAATTTTTAAGTCACCGTGTTAAGATTCCTTGAAAAGGGAGTCATATGGGGAGAAGGAGAGTGGCACCTTCTCAGGGGCCTTGGGACAGTAAAGTCCATCACCAGTGTGCTAAATCTGATTGCTCAAATTCAGTAATGGTTTTTGAAATTCTTGGTCTGTTAACACGGATATTGGTAGAAGCATATAGTAAGTTAAGAGGAAGGAAATTTAGTCCAGAAGGGGATCTTAAGTTACTTAAAGGCCTTATCAAAATCACTTCCCAAAGTAATTGCAAAGACTCCTGGTGAATTCAAGAGGTTTTGAATCTGACTCAAGGGGCTTGACTTCTGCAAGCTTAAAATGGCTTTCTTGAACATGATTAGTCCTGCTAAACTCAGAGGGAGTCAATGGAACAAATCATATGGGTAATTCTTTGCAGGTTGGGGCCTTAAGTAACACTTTCCGTGGTCTGATGAAGAGGGTGTAATTCTTGAAAGGTTGGCTTTTGATTATTATTTTTTTCCTACCTGTAACTTTTGCATGACTCTTTCCCTTGATTTTCAGCCTTTTTTATTAGAAAACTCCATTAGAAACTTGGTTTTGGAAGGGGAACTCGACTCAGTGGTACAGTTAGGAATCTACCATTTTAAGATGCCAGCTTGGTGCTGATCTTTTAAAAATAGAATGTAGCCTGGTGTTAATTTAAATACACAAATTACCTTTAAAATAATCAGAATAACAGCATGGTGTATTTTTCACTTTCTGCTTGTATTCTGATTATTAAGAAGTCTAGTGGAAATGTGCCCATCTAATCGATGAATTGGAGTAAAAAATGCCTTTCTGGTATAATCAGAAAAAAAAGTATAGTACTGTGTCTATACCGTGGGTGGTACAGATTAGATAGTTTCTAGAATGAAAACCTGACCAGCTGTGGACCTTTAGCCCAGCAGAGAACTACATATTGTATTTTTTTCTCTCCTCAGCTAATTGCACTTAAACGAAAGATTTTTCCAAGGAGAAGGATCCAAAAAGAAGTTGGTCATGAACGAATCAAAGTGTAGAAGAGCTTTATTTTGGAGATCAGTCTACCTCAAGCTGTGATTAAGCATTTTAAATGTCTCTTTTCATAAGTGTCTTTTCTGGTTTGCTGTTTAACTACATTGATACGAAGAAAAAAAAAATCATGCACCTACATTCGAATCTCTGCAGTACTCTTCATGATGCTTCATGAAAGCTGCTGGAGCTGTGACAATGCAAAATAAAAACAACAAATAATTGCAGGACACCTGTACATAGGCAGTTTTCAACAGATCTTACTTTACAACTCTTAGTTCACGGCCATGTTATCCTTTTTTATAAAAAGGGTTACGTAAAAAAATGTAACTGCATTTATTGCAGTGGATTTTGCCAACTAGATAAAATGTTGGAAAGAAAAGTTGTTTGGGATCAGCTTAAGAAGTCCTTGATCTTGCATTCCAAAGGATTTTGCAAATTTCTGTCATTGCTGCTTTTTTTTTTTTTAGCCCTCTGGGGAAAATTGAAAACTATATAACTTGGCATTTAAATTTAGAATATGTTTGTAGATGTTGACATTCTTTAAAGCACAGTGACAATTCATCTCCCTATTTATAGTCTATAATTGGTATTTCAAAGAAAAGGTATGCTACTAAAAATTATACCATAACAACATCTAATGGTTTATTTGAAAGATATTTTATACCTGGTGTATTATAGTCCAAAGAATACACAAAGAAATAGTGTTATTGATTAAAAAGAAAGGGTTGTAATCAAGGAAAATGATCAAGGTAAAATATTTTACAAGCATTGTAAATAAAAAAGCAAAAGTGCCTCTATATGAATGGATAACAAACTGTTTCAAAGTAGAAGAGTATGGAGAGCAGTGTTTCACTTCATAAAACAATATTTGTACTGACTTAAAAAGTTGTGGTGTTTTTAAATTTAACAGGGTTTGGCCCTGTATTTTGCTGAGATACTGGAGTAGTGTGGTTTTGTGTGGGAAAGGGTACTGAATCTTTTCAAGCAGAAATTTTTGGTGACATATCTTCACTTAATTGTATTAGCAGTGTTCAAAAAGCATTAATTTTTTGTAATCGGATGATGTACAAAATGTATGTGCATATGTATTGTAAAATACTTGGCTTGCTTTGGAATTAACTAAAAAGTGATGGAAGTTTTGTCTGCCGTTTTTGTTTTAAAGTCAACCAAAGTTCATACATTTTGGTAAATTAGCCACGAAACTGTAGGAATCTTTATGTCAAAAATCCTTATGTTTTTTCCGCTAAACCCTTCTGGCTTCAATGATTTAATGGTACTTAGCAGCACGGCTGCGTTCTCAAAGCGGAACGAAGCTTTTGAGCTTTCGCGCCCAGTCCGTGCCCGCCCGTTCCCGCCCTTTCCCGGCGGCGGGGGCGCTGAGGCGGCAGCGCGGGGGGCCTGAGGGCAGCCGGGGCCCGGGGCTTTGGTTCTCTGCTGCAGCGGGGGCTGCGAGGAGCCCCGGCCCTGCCGCTTGTGAGTCCCCTCAGGGTGCACCTGAGCGCCCGAGTCTCCCCTGCTGTCTGAGGTCGGTCCCCACGGTGAAAAGCCCCACACAGCACCGGTTTGTTTAGTTTCTTTTTGGGGCACGGTGGAAAAAAGAGGTGAGTGGTGGAAAAATCACTGTTGAAATACACACCTGTGGATTGGAGACACTCAGATCGGCTAAAAGAGGTACCCACACGAGATGGGCAAGGGCCGTGTGGGCGTGTGAGGTGGCAGGATTGTTTTCCACCTGGCTGAGGGGGACTGAGAAGTTCTTCTTTGTAAACTCATTTTTAGTGCAAAGAAAAGCGTCTGTACGTCGGATAAAATAGATGCTTGCAGTTAAAAGTGCCATGGCAGCACAGGGACAGGCACAGCCAGACACTATGGACCAGCCTCTCCTCCTTTACAACACGTCCTCAACAATCAATATTCAAAAAGCAGATTAAGTCCTGACAATTTTCTTTAATTGGAGGATAATTCTAATGCAAGGGCTTTTGATTTTCCAGCCAATAAATACACTTGTTTTCCAAGACACTTGTAAAATCTAAAAATCTTCATACTACATTGAGAAGCTTCAACCTCAGAAAAAGCTTGGTATTAAAAAAGCACTGTTCCTTCCTTAGCATAGTGGACCATGTTTGTACAGATCTATGGAATTTGGGATTAAAAAACATTTTCACAGCTATTGACAAACAATTAAAATTAAACAAAGAAAACCAAAAACAGGAAACTGAGGTGCGTTAAGGTGAGTTGATAATGTTGGAAGGAGCTCACAGTCCTCAATTTCCATGTGTGAACCTAATTTTCAGATGTGTCTCTGCCCTGGCTAGTAGAAAATCTACTGATATTTCTAGCTGTGTTGGATTGTGTCTAGAATGAGAGGTTTACTGAAGTAAATAAGTAACTATATTTTTAAAAAGAGGGTAGTCTATGTGTAAAAATGTTTACCAGTGTAGAAATGGCATTACTTACAGAATGCAGAGGTATAATAGCTATATAGAAAGATAAATCAGAACCTGGAAGGTGCCCAGCTCTTAAAAAAAACAGCATAAGCTTATGTATCTCTGTCTTTACAGTGTGGGATGGCTTGTAGAATCACATTGTTCCCTACGGTTTATCATTTCTCTATTTTGGACAGTAGAATACTGGCATAGCTTTTGGGGAATGCAGTACTGGATATGACAAAATGTGTAATAAACCTTATGGAAGCTAAGCTGGCAGACATCTTCAGAAAATGGATAGTTTATCTTTTTTTCCCCAGCAGAATCACGTATGTTCCTAACAGCCCTGGCATTTTTAGCATGTTTTTAAAAGCATCACTGATGTGGAATACCTCAAAACTAAACGAGTTTGACTGCTTACATATCTCTACAGGTGTAGACTGTTAAAAGACCCATAATAGGACTATGTAAGCATGAAAACATACTGATTTTCAATTTATTGTGGGGGGGAGTTATGTCACAAATACAATATACTGTTTCAGTAAGAAAAGATCTCACCATGGCACCGTCAGGAAGAAAGCATGGAGGAAAAGCTGGTAAACCAGCACAGGAAGATCAGACCATACCTACTTATGACTTTGAGGAGGAAAGAAAGGAACTGAGTGGATCAGAGGAAGATATTAGAGAAGGTGCTTATATGACTTTTTTTAGCACATTTGTAAAATGTGAATTTTATCACATTTAGAATAGAAGGGAAGAACTTCTGAGTCAACCAGGGCCTGAGCAAAACATGGTTTGTAATACCTGACACCACCAGGCTCCTATTGTGTAATTTTGATTGGTAATTTTCAAAATAATATAAATATTTGTGATTTTTGCTTTTTAAAGGTACAGAATTACAGTACCTATTTTACAGTACCGCAAAATTCGGATTGGACTTTATAATTTTTATGTTATTTTTAGCTTTCTGCTGGTTGCTGTATTGTGGGTTGGAAGAAATGGTGCAGCAGTGGACAGAGAAAGTGAAACTGTTTGGGACCAGGGCAGAGAACTCAAAGCAGCGCCAGCTCCAATCTGGGCCTGCAGAATAATTCACCTCCATCTGTCAACTGCAGACTCAGAGATAGGAGCTGCCTGTGTGACTGATGGGAACTGACCTTGAGACATGGTCAGGGAAATGGCATTACAGAACATAATTACACTTCTAATAGCTCCAACAAGCAACACAAAATGTATTTCTGTAAATATTTCTACAATCCCTCTTTATTAAGGTGACACAGCAGTAATGGACAAGCATGGAAAGAAAAGACCTCTGGTGACTACTCATGCTCCAGATGATGTGGGGTAAGGCTGGATGTTTGGGGGCTTTTTCCAAAATAAGCAGGGCTTAAATAGGTACCAACTTAAGGTATTCACTGTGCTTACTTTAGCTTTGTTTGCATGATAGATAATACAGTAGTTCTAGGTAAAAAAGGAAATGTAGCATGTTAAAACAGCAATTCTTCAGTTTCTTTGTACTTTTTTAACATGCAGAAAAAAATTGATATATTTGTGAGTTCTTACAAAATTTTGTTTATTTTAAAAGATTATTTTTCTTCTAGATTGATGATAATTTCATTAAATTAGTTTTTTTCTTCTCATTTTAGTCGCTTGAAGATATTACTAATACTATAAACAATCCAAATACTGCATGAAAAATAAATTCTTTTTACAGATAAATCTTACAAAATTTAATATTCATGGGCAGAGTAAATGTAATAAAAAGTACATGCTGAAATAGTTTTCAAACAGATTATATCTGTTAAGTTGAAAATACTGGTTTTACTCTATTGTAACACTGCCTTACACACTGGTGTTGCCATCTTAAAGATGTGAAAACAACCCTGATATTATTTGCCTTGGATATTTTTACTGTGCCAGTCATGCTGACTGAGACGGACTTGTTTTCATTTGGTGTTCCAAATACCCTTTTTGTTTTCTTTGTTATAAGGAATAATTAATTTTTTTACTGACTCCCCTCACTCAAGACCCTTTAAATACTTAATAGTGCCTCTTTACTAGGGAGTAAGCTAATAGATTCTAGCTTTTTTTTTTTAAGAGCAGACTAGTCTGAAAAAAAACCTTTCACAGGAGGAGAAAAGGAATATAATGATCCTATGGCCGTGGCAGTTCTGTCATTGCTTAAAAGTAATAGGCATGTGAATAAAATCAGGTTTAAGCATATTGAATAGGTCTTACTCTAAAGTCAGAAAATGGGCAAATAAAAATTTTAAACACTATTTTGTAGGGGTGAAGTACAGAATATGTTGGAGAGATTTGGAGGTAAGTACATTTATATTCTAATATATAAAAAAAAAAGTTGCAGAGTTGAAAGTAGTTACTTACCATAAAACAACTTTCAAGACTTACATAAAATGACCAGGTTTTGTAGGATTTTTTAGCATTTCTAAATAAAGCCAGTTTTCAGGGAAAAAAAAGTTACAGCTAAGGAGAGCAAAGGGAAAGGAGGGACTGTTAATGCATATTAATGAGTCACAGCTTATAAGTGTAGATAATTACAAAGGAAAAGATGCTTGAGTGCTTTGTATAATCAATTCCAATTTTAAGATAAAATTTAAGACGTAGTAAATATGTTGTAGAGAAAAGGGACAACAGCAGTTTGTTTTGGTCTCATTTAACTTTCTGTTACACTGACATAAAGGATACTGGGGATGGCAGGACTTGAGGGAGAAATAAGGGGAATGTAAATGTTCATATAAACAGCAAAGGAGAACAAGGAGTTCTAATTCTAGACGAGTTATTTTGGAAGTAGAGTTAAATTGTGATACTGAATGAGAGAACAGTCTGTACTTAAAACTTGCAGCAATCTAGAGAACAGGGGATCAGCAGGTAAGGGCATTTCAGCAGTCAGAGGGAATATGAGTTTCTAGAACAGCCAGATAAGAAGGGTAAGTAATGCCAGTCATCCAGTGAAGAGAGATTTGTGTGTCACTTAGCAGGATTTAATATAGTCATAATCAGATTCTCAGGTGGCTTTACCTAGTTAAATTACCAGCTGAATTCTAGATAGTGACAGGTTAGAGAAAAAACCCCTTTAACTTGTAAAGAATGTACAATACCCATCACAGAGGAGGCAAACATCAAAAAGCCATGGAAGGAAGGAAAACCATCTCAATGCCAGCATTACACACTAACTAGCTGAGTAATACTTTCATTGTATGTAATAAAAGAAACCTGTACACAGTCATTACTTGTCTGTCAAATTTAAGGCGAAAGAGGAGCTTAAGTAACTCCTTAATGTACAAGTCAGGACTTTTGGCTGTCACAAAATTACATATTTTTTATTCCATATTAGAATGGTATTAGAGATCTGGCAGTTCAGATAAGAGGAGGATTTCAGTGCTAAAAAGTTATGATTACTTGTAATTTAAGACTCAAAAAAAGGAAAGAAAGGAAGAATGGAAGGAGGGAAGATGAATGGATCAGAGAGAGGATGCTGTCTGCACAAAATAATGGTTTGGCATTAGCAGAGGCAGATGCCTCAGCAAATTAGAAGTTTGACTCTGAAATCTACAGCAAGGAGGAAAAGAAATTACTATATTAAACTGTGACTTCATACATCTGCAAATGTAAATTGAAGTGAAACAAACACAGTAACTTGTATTAATACTTAAAAAGTACTGTCTCTCTGAAATATAAAAATAGTTATTCATTCAGAACATTCACAGGGATAATAACCACATGCTAACCTTAATTTATTTCTGAAATGCAAGAAATTTGCATATAACTCTGAAGCAGGTGTTGGTTAGGGCATGTGAGGGGCATAGGGGCATAGCCAGGCTGAGAGACACTCACCACATCAGGTCAGATCCCAGGAGCTTTGTGTCGCTAGAACACACCTCATGGCTTCTCCAGAGTGTAACTGATCAGCCTTTTTAATACATGGCACAATGCATTCAGCATGTCTAATTTCTAAATATCCTTTGACTTTCAGCTGACATTAACAAGGCTCTCTTAGCTAAGAGAAAACGATTAGAAATGTATACAAAAGCCTCACTCAAAACCAGCAACCAGAAGATTGAACACGTTTGGAAAACGCAGCAGGAGCAAAGGTGACCTTCGCTCTTGGTTTTCAAGCCTGTGGAATTAGGTTCATTAGGTTCCCTTCTGGGTCACAGGATGGATAGTTGGTCTGTGGCCTTGCAAGAGCAAGTACTGTAACTAACCTGCTCAGGGCCTCTGCTGCCTCCCATTGTGTCCACTTTGTTAATCTGACAGTAAGAGTTTAGCACATTCTCTTTTGAACAGACGAATTTAAGATTTGGAACTCTGAGAGCAAGGTACTTTAGAGAGCAGGGCTTGCTTTTATCTTTATGGAAAGAGACCTTTGATGTTATTTATGTATTTTAAAATAATGTGGGGATTTTTTTTCCACTTTGGAATCTTCTGTTTCTACTTGAAAACTGAAAAATGTTCAGTAAAACTTTAATACCATTCTGTTCAAGAAAGTAAATAATTTTCACCTTGCCTAACATTCCACTCACTTCTTAAGGCATATTTATTTACTACATCTGATACCAGAGATAAAGTGAAAAAGGAGACAGCTAAAATCTGAAAGTCAGCAATACTTGTAACTGTCTTGATGTTGTTCTACATTTATTTGTATTTGAACCTTGTATGAACAGGATTTTAAGAAGAGAGCTTATCAGTTTTGCATCATAAACCCCTTGTGTTAAAGCAAGCATCTGTAATTGGATTAGAAAAGCATGGTAAATCTCAGAAAACCTGACACAGTTAGGAAGAGTTGTTACTATTTCTTTTTAACCAGTATTTTATGGGAGTGCTGTCTCTACAGATATATTCCACATCCACTCAGTGTATGTGTGTGTTCAGTTTTTCAAAACATGGAATATTTAAATGGGGTCAGATGTCAAAATAGCCTATTTCTTTATCTATCCCAGCTTTTATTCCATTCCATGTGTATGTTGAACCTTAGTTTTCCTTGTAATTCCCTGTAGCATGTCATACTTACAGATAGTGTCTGTTTATAGGCAGAAACTCAATCATGAGTTCTCCCAGCAGTTCATGACTTTATTTCAGCAATGGGATGTAGATGTGCAGAAGGCAGAGGAGCAGGAAGAAAAACTAGTGGTGAGTTTCCAGCATGGCATGAGTTTCACTGTATTTTCCACAAAGAGGGAATACTGTTGTTTCAATACTCAAGAAATGTAAAAATACTTTATGTAGTTTAAATATAAATATATGATTGTTTAAGTTTGGAAAGAGGGGTGCATCTATAAACTTCATTGCAAGTTTGTCAACAGTGCTAAGTGATGCTCTAAGCCAGCATACAGATTGAGGAAAGCATAGACCATTTAAGGAGAAGAAAGACGTGCTGTTTCTGTTCATCCAGTCTTTGGGTTCAGGGACAAAGGAATAAAGGAAAGGAGTTGTCTTTTAGCATACATTGCCTAAAAATATGCCTGTATATAATAAATGTAAGAGAATTTGATCACTGGAAAGAGGATAGGAGCTATAGAATGTAATCATGTGCTGTTGCTGTGTTTGTACCGCCAACACATTTGCAAGTTTGCTTTTCCCTGGGTAGCATTCCTCTGGGATACCCAAAGAAGCTATGCAGGGCATAGCAATCCTCATGGGATTTTACAGGGGTAATTCAGGTTGCAAGAGACCTCAGGAGGTGACTTGGGGCTTAGTCCAGTCTTCAGTCTTACTTTTGTTAATAAGAGCCAGGGTAACTTCTCCAGGCAGAGATCCATGTTACAAGGCACAGAAGGCAGAATTTCTGATTCTGAAAAATGACACTGGTGTGCTGTCCAAGCACTCTGGTTAACAACTGATGCAATTATGTTTTTCTTTCGTTTCTGCTTCAGAATATGCTTCGTCAGCAACAAAAAGTTTTTCAACAGGCAAGAATAGTTCAAAGCCAGAGACTGAAAACCATTAAGCAACTCTATGAGCAATTCTTAAAGGTAAATCTTCTTCTTGGATGGCAGCTGATCCTTATCATATCACTTAAGAAAGATCTGTTAATTCAGTGTTTTAAGTTGTTTGGTATTTCTTTAACAAAGTAACTAACATACTCAATAGAAAGCAAAAAAACTGTTTTGACTACAACCACACAAAAATTCTACTTTTTTAGTTAAAGGCTTTCCTCACAAGAGAAAATCTTCTGTGCCTTAATCATCTTCATGGCCCTTTGCTGGGCTCTGTCTTGTATGTCCCTGTCTCTCTTGTACTCAGGAGTCTGAATTGCACCCAGCACTCCAGGAGTGGCTTCATCAGCTGCATGGCCCCAGTATATGGGGCAGATTCAATCTGTCAGTTTGACAAACCTTAATTTCAGTTCAAGTAATTTCCTAGCTGGTTTTGAAATTTCAGTTATGATAAGCTTGGTGTTTGGTTTGGGTTTTTTTCAAGCCTGGTAGTTGATAAAAATAAATCTAAATAAAATAAAAATAAAAAATAAATCAAATAAATTAAAAATAAATAATTTAAATAAATTTAAAAATAAATTAAAAATAAAAATATAATGGAGCATCTCTTAGTTTAAAATAGTCAGAATTTACTGAGTACATTACAGAAGCATTAATAAATAATAGCTATTCCAAAATGTCAAAAATGTTTCCATCAAAGAGGAAAAACTGACCAGAAGGTCAAGTATTACTTTGATTTTTCTCCTCAAAGAAGATCAAAAGGTAGAAGTCAAGCCTCAAATAAACTTAGATAAATACAAATTAATGAAAATGCAACTAGACACATACACAGAGGTCAGTGTATTGTATGTAAAAAAGGGAAGATAAGCAGGGAGTTTTATTTGGGTTATTTGGGGAGAAGTGTGCAAAGAAACATAGTGGGGTTTATACTCCTCACTTCGAGTCCCACAAGGTTGTCAGAATATTGAACTCCTAGAATTCCTGACAGATGTCTGTTCAGTCTCCTCTTGTTGAACTTTTATCTTAATTGAAATGCAGAATTAAGTAGTTGAGACCTCACAGAGGCCGACTGGAGAGTTCTGTTTTCTTCTCAGGATGCATACTGGTTAAATAGAAATGTAGACCAGAGTATGAAGTCCTGTATGTATGTTGTCACAAACTCTGCCAAGTTTGTGACAAACTCATCAATTACCTGTGATCACTGTAAAATTAAATTGTAGTATGAAAAGTGATTGGTTTGTTTGGTTGTTTTAAATTAACCCCTTGACATTGAGGAGTTCTGAATTAACATTATCCTTAATTTCAGAGCATGGAAGAGCTGGAGAAGAGCAATGAAAATCTTCTGGTTGGTGCCCAAAATGAACTTCGCAAGGAAATGGCAATGTTGCAGAAGAAGATTATGATGGATACTGTAAGTACCAGATGTATGAAGTCAGTTAAATGCAAAAATACAACATCTGATTAAAAGTCGTTTGACATACATTTAATTCAGAGGAACCACATTGATACAGCATTTGTTCAGTGTTATCTCCTTTTCTTGTGACAGCAACAGCAGGAGATGGCAACTGTGCGCAAGTCTCTTCAGTCCATGTTATTCTGATGGCTCAGTGGAGGAGCAGCTTGTACCTAAGTAGCACGATACAAGTACAGGCATTAGAAGGATGTTGAGATTCAAATCTTTCAAGGTTCCTATTAAACTCTTTCCTGGATTGTTCTCATCTTGTCTGTTAATGTTGTAAGAACATATCTTAGTAAACTTTTATTACTGGGGGACAGTATGGACCCCAAACCATTCACTGTCTGTTCAGCTGATTTTTAAAAATTTCATACCCAATTCCAATAGCATTGGACTGTTTAAATTCTTTCACTTTTTCTAATACAAACTGTAACAAGGGGAAGAATTAATGAAACATGCATTACCCAGATTTACATAATAACTGGAGGCCTTTAGGTACATTGTGCAAATAGAAGCATTTCTAACAAACTGCAGATTTTCAGTTTCAACATTTAGTCTGCTGATATATTAGCTGTTATATGAATTCACAGTGTATTACTTAGCTCAGAATTGTTTAATGATGTGTATTATGGTAAATTAAAGTAAATTTTGTTAACTCTTTTGTTAGTCTAGCCATTCTACTATCTCTGTATTAGTAAGAAATTTATAAACTGCTGTAATTTGTCCAGAAAATGGGGTTTTTTTAGTTAAATTATTAGCTTAATGTATCAGCTCAAGTAAAGATAATTAAACATTACACATTTTTTTTTGTAGGACTACTGCTAGAAGAAATCTACCTCATCTATTTAGTACAGGCTGTTACAAGCCTTTGAGATGGAATATTACTTTTTGCAATTCCAAATGACTAGCAATTTAGGGAGGCTTGAGTTTTAAGGGTAAAGCATTTATCTTTCATGTACCTCATTACAGTAAATAAGTATAAACTAAATTGGTTTAGTGTGCATGCAGTTTGTTTTCACAGAAAACCATTACACCTTAATATGTACTTTTAAAAATTAGGTAGTTACCAACATATTTAATGCTTTAATACCACAGTAGATAAAACAAAAACTAGCCACACACACAATGTGATGTTTTCACAACAATGTATTTCAAAACCATATTTTTCTTCTCAGCCTACTAGCATTCTTTAGGTCAGAGTCTGGTCATTTGATGATGCTTCTACAGGTCTGGAAGCCAGATTAGTGATGGCTAACTTGCAGTAACTTCAGCTATTTGGTTGTAACGAGTATGGAACTCCTTGTTCTGCCTCTGCTGGGATTCAGGACAGGAGCAAACATGGAAGTCACACTGCTACCCTGACACACGAGGCAATGCAGCCTTCTCATGGGGAAACTAGTAACAATGCTGATTTCTAATTACCGAGTCTCAGCCCTCTAAGGACAGTTACAGGAGGCTATGAAGTAGGTGACAGCTTCTGCTTCAGATCTTCAATAGGTTATTTGTTAGCATTACCTCCTGGTTCTGGTTTTATTTGTTAGTATTGAGTCATGGTTCTGGTTTTCTGAGTGATTTCTGCATTACTTTCCTAGTATCCACATACTTCAATCATATCCTCAAAACTACTGATACCTACTGTGCCAGGACACAGTTTTGACCATTGTGGAGAACCCACTCATTTCACTCTTTCACTCTAAAGACATTGCCTGTGTCTTTTTATCAGGAAGTTAATTTGCTTACAGTATTTGGCCAAAGTAAAATGGTCCTTACCATCTTTTTTCTATTTGACCGTGGCCTGGGTTCAGGCTAAATTCATGTGCAGATGCTGTGTCATTTCCAGCCTCAAACAGGAGTAGTAGGATTCATTCTGAATTGATATTAGTCACTTTGAGTTGTAGTCCTTTGGCATTAACTGATACAGTTATCACTCAAAAGGATCATTATACTCTTAGGCAGGAGGGTGGTTGATGCTATTTTATTCCTCCAGACCAACACACAATACACCACTTCAAAAGTTCCTTGAATGCTTCAGGAATCATTTTTGAATTAAAAGCAGGTAGGAGGCTGCAGTGGTAGCATTTTTAAAACAACAGTGGCATTCTTTATTGCAACAGTCCTCTTGTTAGACATATTATGTTACCCAGTGGGTCTGTTCTTGAAGGAGGAGAGAGGCTGATATTGGGCCTAAGTTCCTGGTTTAGAGTTTTACATTATGGTTCAGTTTTGTGCTTTTTTTGTTTCAATAAAGTACAATGGTAATGGGAGCAATAGGTAATGAGGTAATAGGATCAATTAAGGTAAATGAACACAGTGATAACAAAAACACCACAGAGGGAAACGGAGGTGGGCTGCAGTGCTGGAGCAACAGGCATTGAAGTTGATCAGTGAACTTAATCCTTCACTTGCATAGGCTTACAGATACAAGTGAGGGTACCTAAAGTTCGAGTCCTGTCCTTACACTGCTACCTGTAGTCTAGATAAGGAAGAAGTACAATGACACTAACCTTACTATGACCACAAAACCAGAAACTGGCCTTGAAAGAAAGTGCAAGCCAAAGTTTCATGTGGTAGCAGTAGGTTATGTACTTAGATACCAGAGAATGCATGAAGTCTATAGGCACTCATAACAGTACCTTGAAGTAGAAGAAAATTTTCCTGAGCTGTACTTCCTTTATCTACTGATCTAACAGCTTGTTCCTTAGAAGTACCAGAAGAGAGATTGAGTGATTTTTGTCTCATTTTACCAGCCTTAATAATGCAGGATTGAATTAGTTGGTGTAACTGACAACCACTTCAGAGCAGTTCTAACTAAACTTTAGAAACTAATGCAACAAGATTAGACAATTGGGTTAGGGAAACATGAAATTCCTCTTCAAATTCTGGTTGGTAGCACCTTGGTTTGCATCTACATGCACCAGAAGAGAAGTACAGAATTAAAGTTACCTAACAGGAAATGGCAGCATTTTCAAATGTAGTATTTGAGGTCTGAAACACAGGGAAATAGGTGTACAACAGCATCTGCACAATGTTTTATCTACTAATTCTAACATCTGGTAATGTCTGAAACACAGTGAACTTTCTCATAAAACTGTTTTCTTCAAAAGCTTAATCTGTCTTCCCAAAAAAGAGAGGCTGCTTCGTTCCCCTAACTGCTTCTTCTCTTGTCCTTGATCTATTTAATCAGTCATTATGGTTTTGAACCTGCTCAGGAGCTTGATGAGATGAAATTCTGAAGACATGTATATGAAGATGAGTGGCAATCTGTAGGCACACACCACTGGCATATCTCAGCATATCAAACAAGGATATAAACTTCAAAAGAACAAAACAGAACAGGTTAAAAAATCCATTTTTTAATTGTCCCTACTATAAATATGCTATACTTTAATTAGAATTTATCCAAGTGACAAGTGCAACATACATACATCATTTTAACATACAGCTACAGAGTGGCCTAGTTTAGAATTAAAATAAAACCATCACAAAACCCCAACAGCACTAAATGCTTACAAGAGCTGATTAAAAAAAAATGTTCATCTGCAGCTCACAGAAGGAATTTATAAAACCCACATAGACTAAAGCATAATTTCAGGAGAGATTTATAAATTTACTTTCACATCTCTGTTCCAAGGAAAGCAAGCCAGTCAGCTCCCAAAAACATTTACATGGTACCCTGGCACACCCTCTGCAGTGACAGCAGAAATGTGAGCAAGTCAGAATTGGCAAAGCAGAATGGCAGGGACAATTCTCTATCTATTCTTTAAAGCATAGTCCAAACAAAAAGCATAAAACACTTACCAATGCTATCCACAGAACAATATATTCATCAATGAAACTGTTGAAGTACTGGTCCAAAAACAGAAGTCCTGGCCCAATAAATGCAGAGTCCTGAAGACAAATTTCACTTTTTGTCATGTGAGCCACCTATGTTAAAAAAAAAAAAAAAAAAAAGGAAAAAGTGCATCCCTGCAAGATTGGTATAACCGCCCCCAAACGGGCATCACATCCTTGCCCAGCACTGTCCTCTTGGCAGTTACATCTACACCCCTCCATTTCAGCTATCCGCAGGGGTTCCTCTCCTCCTGTCTAGTTTTCCAGCACTGTATTCAAACCAGAAGATTATGCAGGTGTGTCACTGAAAACAAACACTATCCACTTGAAGTACTATTTTCAAATCTAACTTGAAAATTTTGGCTTTCCCTAGCAAAAAAGTTAACTAGCAAGCAGACCTTTTCTTAGGTGGCAGCACTTGTTCTCACTGTTTAGTAAGAAAATCTGTAGAATACCTATTTTCTAGTGTTATTGTGTTTGAAAAATGTGGAGAAAGAAAAAGGCATCTGGCTGGATTACTGATGTTAGCAAATATGTAGTAAAGCAACTTTTTAAAATCTATTGAGGAGTGTTTTATGTACCAAAAAGGCTAAGACCAAAAAGGCAGAAGAGAGACAGAAAAGTTTCTCTCTTCATTTTAATGATCACAGTAAATTCTTATTTCAGATAATTAAATGAGAAGTCACTGTTAGTAAGGCCAAAGAGACCACAGTTAGGATGTTAATGACAGACAGTAAGTGCATTTCTAGGAATAAGTTAAACAAAACTGAAAGTCCTAACCAGTTTTATTCAACAGCAAATACATGTTTGTATCAGTGTCACATATAATCTCTCTGTGGAACCCTGAGTCTGGTTCAGTGTCTTTATCACAATGAATCTGGTAATACAGTAGCAAAGCAAAATGGGAAACAGTGCGCCCCCTGATCCAGTAAATGTCAAGCCAAGAACCAGTTTAGTTTTAGGAGGGTTAGGACTGACTTACCACCAACTTCTGTGAGATTTTGGCATTCACAAGCCCAAACGTCAGGACATACAGGCAAGAGTGTTTTTCGAACAGCCGAGTTGTAGACTTTTTATAAATTGTAATGGCCAGTGTGATAAGCAGTCCAATATGCAGGCCTGGTGAAAGAACACTTGTTCCCTAAGATATAAAGGGGTGGAAAATTTGTCATGAACTTCAGTCACACGGTAAAGTCCAATTTTTATACATATTGCAAATCCCATTTTACAAAACCAGAGTTGCCAAAACTTGTGAAAATCCATTCGCATTACACCCCTACTCTTAGTACCTTTGCAGTGACCACTAATCAGTTTTTGAAGAAAATTCATTGCTGGTTCCCATGACAGAAGAAATCCAGTAACAGGCAGAGGGAAGTAGATAATGAACTTTGCTTTAGCCATCTAACACTCACATGCCTGTCTGCTTAAATGCTTAAACAAATAAACCCCTTACAGATCATTTGAAATACAATAACTTATGGGCATAAATTATTCAAACCCCATTTAGATTTTTAGAACAACTCACTGCTATTGTAGATCCATTCTTTCCAACCCCTCCACCAAAGATGACACGGAAGTAATTGAAAAAAGAAAGTGCTGTTCCACACAGGATGCCAATAACTGCAAAGAACTTCAGTTCTAAGCCCAGCAAAGGGACCTTAGCAGAACACAAAAGAAACCAAAAGAAAAAAGAAACAAACCACAACAAAACAAGAGAAAGATATTAAAAAGGTAAGCACATTACACCTTTGTAACAAGTATCTTTTGTAATGCTAAAACTCCACCACTGAGTACTTAAGTTCTGTTCTTGAAATTCAGCTAGATCTTACTCTGCTCCTCCTTAATATGTTCTTCAATATTTTCAGCAAATAAGCAAATACATGATGCAGACTACTGCCATCAATAACCATGAAACAGCAGGAAGAGGGATAGCTCCTATTCCATGGCATAAAACAACACCGATCCACAGGAAACACAAACACCATCTGCCTGCTGTGTGTTTTGGCATGTTATTGTATGCTGTATCTTTGCATATCATGAGACTATCATGAATAGTCTCCAGATACAAATTTTAATTAAATAGGTACCTTTTGGAATCAATTACAGTTTCAAGGAAAACTTCCAAAGGCAGCAGAGGATTAAAAAAATAATAAATAGAAACCATTTACATATTTTTGAGATACAGCATAACTCCAACAGATTCTAATAGGAAAAGAAAATCATAATTTAAGTTTAATGCACCTACTTTGCTTTCCAACATGAAAACAGGCTTTTTGAAAATAAAGGCTGGGAAAAGGAAACAAAGTTTAGCTAAACATTCCTTAACTGCTCAGTAAACTTTTAAACTAGTTTTCATTTTTGGTGTTTTATATTTATATTTGGTGGTTTATATTTTCTACTGGTTATCAATAGTATGGAAAAAGTAAGTCTCAGCTCTTCACACTATAACCACTCAGATCAATTCCTGAGTAAAGGCCCTAGAAAGGTTGAAGATCTTTTGATACCATCCACTAAAGTGCATCTTTAAAAGATCAGAATAAAAGCCAGAGATATGGAAAAGTTTTGGGACAGAAAACAATGCTTTAAATATAAATATTTACATTTACATTGTTGTGACATAATTCTTAAAAATCAGTACATCTGCATCAACACAAATATGGGTAATTTAAGGAAAACCCCCTGGCTTTATCCCATGGTTTCATTAGATTGATGCATTTAATCCTTAAATTTTAAAATAAATCATTTAACTGGAAATGTATGCCTTACAATAAAATATACAAAATGTATAAAACCAGAACAAAAACTATTTGCTAAAGCTTAAGTATGTGTGGAGTACTAGTTCCAGATCAGAAGTTTACATGTGGCAGATGGGGTATTTTTTCCTCTATGTAGCTATAAATATGTGCACAGGGAGTCACACCAATAGATCTAAGTTAACTATGACATTAGAATAACCTACACTTACACAATAAGCTAAAACAGCATTACACAACGAGTAGGTGTTGATGGTATTTGCACAGAGCAGCTTCAAATACCACAGGAACTGTGGACACTTAACAGGACCACTCAACAGGAACTCTGAGCACTTAATACACTCACCTTGTGGTCCCATATTGCTGCTCCTCCATAGGCAGATATCAAGAGCAGCATTGTTATGGCGATCTGAACTTCAGTTACATCAATTCTGTGAAGGGGAAGAAAAAGGGATTTAGTTAAGGACTTTTTGCCCTAAGTGTAAAGCGTTTGTAGAGTGAGGGGGGAATAAAACCCCAGTAACTGTAGTTCAAATTATATAAACATATATAGACTATTACTTTCCTTGACTGAGAAAGTTACTCTGTGTGGAGCATACATCTCTGGCTAAGATTTAAAATTAAAGCTGTACTCCTTTTCTGGAGCAAGCTACCTATAATTTTAAAAGGGGGACTTTCAAATGAATACATTGCTAACTATTTGAGTATTCTGTACGAATTTGGACTTGTTGATGTGTAAGATCAAATAAAGGTTTAAGGTAAGCTCATAGTAAATGCAATCATTTCCATTAAAAGCACAGCATATAAAAGCAGAGACTATGATGAGCAGGCTGGGAAAGAAGGGATTTCTTTAGGCCTCGTATCATGAAAACTTGACACATACAGCCTGCAAAACAAGGGAGGACTGAGTCAGTGCATAGGTAAGCATTTGCCATATTCCAGAGGACATATAATTGCTATCTTGCTTTCCTCCATTATTTTGGAATGGGGACCTTGTACGCACTATGAAGTCCAGACTCCATATTTCACCTTCTTTTGTTCTCAGACAAGATAGACAACTCTTTATTGTTGTATTTAATTGATGAAACCTCACATGAAGCTAAAGCTCAAGAAAAATTAAATCAGTACTTTTTAACCTTTAACATAAAAAATGAAAATAATGACAAAAAAGTGCATATCAAAGGTACCTTTTATGGTACCAAAAGTTTTGAGACATGTACCTTATCTTCATACTAAAGTTACCAGAAACAGTGATAATGAATGTTCAAATTTTCTTTTAGCAGCTGGAATAAATTTGCTGTTTTAAGTTATTATGACCAATGTGTATTGCTACTTACTTAGCACATGACCTGTCTGCACAGGAAACAGTGGATTTTTAAAGGGAGATAGCAGTCATCTCTTGGGTAATGGAAGAAATTTATCTGAACTTTTATCATCTCAGTTAAAACTCTCTTCTTTAATCAGAAAGATGGTGATAAAATATGCTAAATTTCACCCCAGTCCTGTAACTTTTCGAGGATCCAGAGTTTAAACTGCAGTTAGATGATAAGCTAGGGTGCTCATCACCTCTTAAAGCCAAGAGAATGGGGAGTCCTCTTCTTCCTAAAGTGTTGTATTCTCTCAGTTTTATCTGCTGTCATGCTCATTGGACTGGAAGGTGAACCAGTCCAGCTTGCCAGTCCAGTATTGGCTTTTCAGCTTCTGCCCATTTCATGAAGTGGCTTGAGGTCCAGTGACAGAGTGTCACGAACAGTGGGGCTGGGAGTAGGCCCTTCCTTCTCTGCCAGGGATGAGGTGTTACATCCACCCAGCCATTGCTGAACTTGCCAGTTACCTTGTGCAAAAGCAGCCGTGTGCAAGTGTTCAGAGGTTGCACTCTGTACAGTTAACACCAGGATTTCAAATCTGCATTCCCTTTGTTGTTGCTGGTGGTGGGAGGAGGCGCAAAGCTGAAGTTGTGCCAAAGTTTAATACCTAATTTCACAGTGGCTCAAACTGTTGGTGGCAACAGAGCCCAAATCAGAGTTCAAAGACTTTACTCAGACACGGCACAGTATTCCACAACCTGAGAGTGTCACATTATTCAGCTCTGTGATCCTTTCTGGCCATCAGCACTAGCAATCTCTCATTTGTGATTTATTTCTAAAATCGAGTGCTGCTAATTGAGAAACAGCATCAGTGAAAACTTCCATCCATCTTATTATGTACCATCATATTTGGAGCACTGTAGTAATGCCTTCATCACATCTCTATGTTCAAGACAAACAAAATTGCGAGCCTTGAAAAAAACTGACCTGTTTTCACTGGACAAAAACAAGTTATCTTGTGAAAATGTTGTGTCTTTTTAACTTTAAACAGTAAGCATGGAACACCAGGCCATTCTGAGCTGTTCGTACAATGCACTGACTATCATTATGTTAAAGTAGAAGTCACCAAGTTTTTAGCAAAATCTTTATGTGGTAAAGGAGTCTCAGTGCCTTCCCGATGTGGGGAAATCATTCTCATGCTTTTTGCAAGAATAAAAAGTACAGAAAAGCAGTCATGTCTGCAAAACACCACTGCTCATGGCCTACTCCCCTTCAGAGCAGCCTACTGTCATGGACAGAAAGTATCCTATTTCAGCCATCACTGCAAAGCACCTACTTTTGTTTACAGCACAAGATGTCCTTTAAAAACAATAGGACGTGCAGTCAGAAGAAGAATTACAGTTTGTGTGGTAAAATGCATTACCAGCAAATCAAAAAGCTCTTATCAATATCGCAGAGACAGCTGCATTTGATGCAGTGTGCAGGGATCACTAGCCTGTGTGTCTGCTAAGGCTTTTCTTGCAGGGCAGAGCTAAGTAGGACTATGAACAGATGATTTCACAAGTGACTGGGATTAGCAGAAGGACCATCTTCATGTATCACTTATTTTCAGTTCTGCTGCCACAGAAGTCTCAGACCTTTTCCTCTTTTTAGAAGTAATTATACTAAAGTGAAGCTCGTTGCTCAAAATCAGCAAAAGGCCATGGCCAGGCACTACCACAGCTATAGGAGGGTGCAGCAATCCCCACACTATTAGCACTTAAATTGAAATTATTGTCTTCTACATGAATGTCATGACTTTTCCTCCTATGCTGCAGTGAAACAGATAAAATTTCTATCAAGTCATGAACAGCATTACAGCAGTCTCTAGACCTGACCTAACACAAAACCTAAAGGACATCAAAGCCAATATGAGCCAGATTTAAAAAAGGCCCTCACATAAACGTGGGGTAATTCTTCAAGCATTGCCATGGATCTGTGGAACTCCCTGAGGATGCAGTGGGTGCAGAGAGTTCATTCCAAGGAAGACTGAAGATGTCTATGAAAAGGAGAGCCATTAGCAGGGGAATTTCTCTAAAATGCATGTGGTTTAGAGTCCCCTGAAATGGCCTGAAACCGTTCTGTAGCTGGGAGATTACAAAGGGAGGTACCCACATGCTTGCTCTGTCCCTGCTCCCACACAGGGCACTTCCTTGCAATGTAAACAAGACCTCTCTGGCCTGAAGCTGCACGGTGCTCAGTGCTCGCATGGATTCTGACAACAAATCTGCAGACAAAAGAGCCCAGTGCATGCAAACAAAGCATATAGAGCTAAAATCAGCTGCTAAAAGAACAAGTCCTCAGTATTACGCAGAGTTTCAAGTTCTTGTCAGGCAAAACACAAGTCTGCTAGAACAGAAGGGAGATGAGAAAGAAGGTGAGAGAAAGAGAAAGCAGGGATTAAACCAAGAAGAAACTGAAATCAAGGAGCTAGCAGTCTCAGACATTAAGCCACATGTATTTCTAAAGATACCTACTTACTTTCCAAACCTTAGTATGCCTGATACGTATGTCTGCCAGTGAGCAGAATAGAACATGAACAGTCCCACAAAACAACAGAAAAATAACCAGTCAGGATTTGTTCCTAGTCGGATTGCTATGCAGGATCCAAGGACAACAAATACTGAAAAGCAGAAATGAACATGTTAGTTATATACCCCCTTTGCTTGAAGTTAAATTAAAAACACAGGACATTTTACATCACTCTAAAAAGCAATGCTATAACTGATACTTGACTGAGTAGCTGACCTTCAGGGGCAGTCCTGGCAGGAGAGACCAAAACACAGCACTCCTTTTCTGCCAAGACAGGGCCCTGCCCTCTAGCCTACAGTGGTTGTTCTCCCTCCTCCTGGCCTTGTCATCTCGTGTTCTTTGCAATATCGACGACTTCAGCTGAATGGCCAAGCTCAGGGAGAGCGGCAGCTGCACTTCTCTGGGAAGTGAGACATAAAAAACGTACCAATTCCCAGAGCAACTGTTTCAGCCATTGAGCTTTACAGAACTCTAAGCACTGGCACCACCAGCAGCTCAGTTATGGAAAGTGAAACTGAGCAAAGCTTACTTTTTAAGGACTCCCAACTTTTTTAATGCTGCTTCTTCTAAGGAATATGAATTACCCTTCTTCTAAGTGCCAGGCTGGATGCCCTATTACCAAACTGTTATTTTGGCACCTTACTCCTAAAGTGGAGTAGATGGACTACTTAAGTAAGTGCAGAATACATCTTGCCCAACATCTGCCAAAGCATCTTTTAAAATACCTCCTGTTACTGGCCAGGGAAGCAAAAGTCAGGAGATGGTGAAATTATCCTAAAAGATCCTGTTTCAAGCAGGGGTTTGAACTAAATGATCTCCACAAGTCCTTTACAACTTCCACAAATCTATGATTAATCAGCTCCTCTTGGAAACAGGTAACTTTTATAGACTAGGATGGGCGACAGTAGGTTAAGTCTACCTGTGGAAATAGAGTCGCAACCATGATCAAAGAGTTCTCCAAGGGGAGAACTACTGTTTGTTCTTCTGGCTTGCTTCCCATCAATGGCATCCAGAGACTGGTAGATAAAAAGTCCTAGTGCACCCAGGATGTATGCCCAAAAAGGTGCCTGAAAGAGATTCACATAAAAGGTCACCACGTGGTTCCCAATTTCTTAGGTGATAATCTATTTCATTAAAGGTAAAATAATGTTCACCACAAAATTGCACTATATTGTGCTATTTGTTACTTAATTAATGGACAAACCAAACACCTTGCACTAATTTCTACATGGATTGTAGTAATTACTGTAATGAACTACTCCAGATACACCAGTGGAATACAGGTCCTTCTATTTATTTAAACAAAAAGAAACCCAAAACTTTATGCCCTTTTCTGCATCAACTGACTTTTTTTTCTACCTTTAACTCACAGTATTTCTGTAATTATTTGCATTCTCTGTGCTGAAAAATGTTATAAAAATAAAAATCATCTTTAAAAAGAAAGTAGTGGCAATGCACTTACTAAAGCTTTCAGCAGTTTGTGTGCCAGACACTTAGATGATTTGCTCATATTTACAACATATAAATGTAAAAAAACCCACTAAGCTTTTTACTAAATTAAGACTTCAGCCTTTAAGGAAAGATATTTTTTCCAACACACAAAAACTGACTACCTAGGCACTTTAGACAGGGCTCAAAAATTTTTAAAAAATCACTTAATATGAAGGAGCAACTATCTACTTAATATACATCATCAGTTTCAAACCAAGCTGTTACATTAACACCACTCTTAGGTTCAAAGGAACTGTTCTGCAATCATTCCTTTCAAAAGCACTTTTTTCACATGCACAGTCAGCCTGGCTTTGTCTAGGAATTAGGTTTTGTTTAAAAGTATTTAAAACACCTTTGGAACAAAGCACAGGCAACATTTTTGCCTCATGTAGTTTCCAGAGGTACCTTTAGCATTCAGAAGTACTGTTCATGAAAACAAAGTCAGGTAAAAATGCTGGAAATGCAACTTGCAGGTTAAACAAGTGAACACCTACAGGCAGTCACAGAGCTGAATCCTTTCCCACTCCCTGCTCAAGGACAGCTGTGGTGAAGCTACACCTCTGCAACTCCTCTCCTGCAGCACAAATTGACCAACATGTGTCCGTGTATTTCCTAAGACCAGTAAAGCCTATTAAGCAGATTAGACAACAGATCAGATCTCAGTGTGCTGAGATTTGTCCACACTTGACTAAACCGGGTGTCACTGCTGGGGAAGAAGGGAAAATGGCAGCCATCTGTCAGTTCAAAGGCAGCAGTAAGAATGCAGATGAGGTGCAGCTGCTCCTGCAGACAATCTGATGTCTCATCATTATACTCATTGTCTTGAGCTAGAAAAAAAGTTATGCCTCCAGTTAGACTGGTCACAAAACACACTAAGCCGTGACATGCTCAGGTTAAGTCCAGTTCTGAATAGCATTTTTGCTGTTATTTAAGAATTCCTCATGTATTTCAGGCTGGCTGATACACTTCTATTAAAGTCAAATGGTTGGCTGCTTCAACCAGCTTTGGAGGAAAGGACAGTTAAAGAATCAGGAACTCGCTTTAAGTGCAAGCTCTGGATTTGTATGCAAATGAAAATCTAGAAAACTTAAAACATTCTTCAAAACTGGCATGGCTGTCTCCTCCCTTAATCCAAGGAAACCAAGAAAAATCGTTATCACAGATCACGATTAGTAGGAAACCTTAAGCAGGTGAAAGAGGATATTTGATAACTCCTGCAAAGATCACACTATATAAATCCAGGTCAAGTGATGACAGCAATACATGTTTGACGCTTACTGATGCAATTAGTCAAGTTTCTTAGGTTTCTTCTCCCTTTTTAGTCTACTTACACAAAGAAATCTTGTCTTGGGGGATGGGGTTAAACTAGGGAGGGAATTTTTGGCCACCTTTTGAAAAAGTTTCACTCCTCTAATGAAGGGGAAAGGATAGAGCCTGCAGAGAACAGGAGATGCCTGGGGCTACCCCTGGACTGAGAATCACTAAAAGCCCCACAGAGGCACAGAGAACTCAAGGGTGTCTCATGGCAGAATCTCACTTGGTCTCACATTGTGCAGGGGGACTGCGGCTACCTCCACTTGTTCTCCACCCTTCAAAAACAGAGGGCTGTCAGTCATTGCTCAGGTATTTCAGAATATAAAAGCACAGTTAGGACTTTGCTGAAGCTGATAATCCACATACTAAAGTTACCACAGCACGGGCACTGGCTTTCAGAATAACTTTGTTACATGGAGAATAACTGAGAATCTCAAACACAGCAACTCAACACCTGTGAGCATAAAGGCCATGAGAAATGGCTGGTTTCACTGCTGACTTTTAAAGGAGTATTTGAAAGACATTGCAAATTTTATCAGCAATATTTCTGTGAAGTGCCACAAAAGCCAGCTGCAGAGTTTTGTGAGGTGTCCTTACAGCCACATACTTCTATTAATTATGAAAAGATAGCTCAAGATCTACAATTAGCTTCCCGCAAAGCAAGCATAACACAATATATGAAAAATAAACAAATACATCAGCTTTAACTCAACCTTCTTCTATTAGGTCTTTCTGACAAAGCAGTAGCTTTTTTCGAGTTGAAAGTTATGGTACAGGTGTGATCATTGAGGCTGATCCAAGTTTGCATTAGCTCCTACTGGGACAAATCAAAGCAACAGTCCCTCCACATTCCGGAGCTAAAGCACTCTGTCTGCCCCTTGCTGATCTGGGCAAAGGATAAGCATTTTCATCTGCTTCCCATCTGTATCCATTAGCACCCAATGATCCAAGGATCATCTGTGTCCATTAGCACCTGTACCAGATATATCAGTATTCCCCACAGTTCAAGAGAAAGGAAAAAGATCGTAGTAAGAATAGCACAGTCAGAGCACTTAGAAACACTGTCTAGAGCATTTCATCCCTAGGCCATCAGTTCAAATCTAACTTAAAGTGGTAAGAACCATAATTCATTTGTGATCAACTACTATTTAGGAGATTAAATGAACGCTCTAATGTTTTAATTGGTAAAACACAGTTTTCCAAATCACCAAAGGTTCCTAATAACCACAGATTTTTCTCTATCTACCCTCCCAGCACAGCTTCCGCTGCTGTTTCCTTTGCTCATGTGTCTGGCTGTCCATTCAGGGATGTTCCCTGGTGGCTTCCCACACCGGACCCAAGTAGTTTTCAAATTAGAGAACCGGGAGCATCTGAGAATGTTGACATGGCTGAGCAGAAAGGTCAGGAGGCTCCCAATAATCATCAGCTTTTCACTGATGAGGTGTTTACTATCTCTGCCCAAAGTTATATCCTTCCCAAGCAAATGTATTATTTGGCCAGACCTAGGTGCTGTTCTCATGGAAATAGAAGAGAACAGAAACCTGAGGGGGAGGAGGCAGGAAGGAAGAGGGAGATGCTTCTCTGCTTCAATTCAAAGGGATGTCTGAAGATCCTACAACCCCAGAATCCTGTCACACACAGATTCGTTACAGTAGAATCTGTCATTTACTGACCCAGCGCATGTCAAAACAAAGCCATGTACATGTAGTGTTTGATAGGTATGTGTGACATGCCTCTCCTTCAGGAAAAAATGGGGGTTGTACAGCAGGCATTCTTCTGCTCCCATGATTCCACCCCACAAAAGAGCATGAACAGCTGCAAAAAAACACAGGTGTCAGGGAAACCTCTTAGAACTTGTTTTAAGCACAGCTCTCAAGTCCAGAGAGTTCAACAGGCCAAGCTTTTGCAGTACTTAAAGATTCAGTTCCTTAATTACTCATCACGTTTAGCCATAATATCACTTCCTCAATCCACACCTAATACTGTTGCCCTAGTTTACATGGTCCCTCTCTGGATCAGATCCAAAATAGAGGCAGGTATTTTGACTGGACTTCCTCCTCCTCTACCCCCTAAACATGGATCATTTCCCATGCCTCTGTTCAGTACAAAGCACTGTTGCAATTGTACTAATAGCAAGATGAGGGAAGGGGCTGTTCAGACCTGAACTACAGCAGGAAAGACAGCATAGATGAAAAAAATAAAAATAATAATCAAATAATTGTACCATAGTCTAAGTGCATTTCATGCATACCAAGGACTCTCTGCATTCCTTTAGCATCCTCATTTCTCCAACAAGCCCTGTCTGAAAGAGCTCCCATCCTTCTACATCTTCATCCTTCATCTACAGGTGTCAGGATTCCTGTACCTTCTTACTTCATGCGAAATAACCTCCTCTCATTCACAACTGGTCTGTTCCCCACTCGTGGGTTTTGGCTGAATTTCCCACTCCATGCTTCACATTTCTTTTCTAAGTCAGGTAATGCATTTCCCTTCATGCTATTCTCCCCCACACACATGCCCCTGTTCATACCAGCTGCTCCAGTTCAACTTCTTTTCTACTGCTCTACTCTCTCTCCCACAAAGTTCAGCAATGCCTCTGCTGTTTACATAATATACCTGTCAATATCTTCCCCTCATTTTTCCCTCTGGCAGGCCTCTTTCATTTTAAAAGTGTTTCAGTTGTTTGTTTGGGTTTGCTGTTGGTTTTTTAAGTTTTTTTTAAAGATAGAGAGAAAGGCAGAGACAGCATGTCAGCAGTGTTCTTCTCCCTCCAGTAGTAAAGCCAGATGCAGTCACCTAGACCCTTCTCTGCTTTTTGGTCTTCTTATATGTATGGCTTTCTAAACAGCACATTTCAGCAAGGTATGACACCCTTTTATAAACTAACTACACCATTTCTTCAACAATCCTACAGAGCTAGCCACCACAGGCCTGCCTTCCTTCCCTTAGCTCTCTGCAGGAGACCCCTTGGGCCCCTGCCCCCTTTTCCTATCACTGCCCAAAAAGCAAATCCATAATCCATGCTTTTCTCTTCTTGTCTTCCTCTGTTCCCAGTTCTTTGCTTAGATCATGCTGTAAGTGCTACAAGATTAATTTTCAAGTAGTTATAATTCAATACAATGTAATAATTACAGTTAGCATGCATTTCTGTCTAAAATTCTAGCTTCTCAAACCATTCTACAATTCTACTTTATAAAAGAGGGCAGATTTAGACTAAATACAAGGACAATTTTTTTTTTAATGATGAGGGTCATGAAACACTGGCATGTATTGCCCAGAGAGGTGGTGGGTGCCCCATCCCAGGAAACATGGGTCAGACTGGACAGGACTCTGAGCAACCCAATGTAGCTGAAGATGTCCCTGCTGATGGCAGAGAGGCTGGACAGAATGGCCTTTAAAGGTCTTTTCCACCCAGCTATTCTATGATTTTAGAGAGACCTGTGTCTGATCTTGAAGGGTTACCAAAGCTAGATTGCTCCATGAGCAACCATGAAAACAGAGGATCAAAGTTTCCCTTCTGCCTTTAAAAAATATATGTTTTCTTGCTTGTTTTCTTCCCCAGAAAGGGGAAGGATATGCAAGATTCCCCTGCAAAGCCTTATGAATTGACTAGCTGCTTCAGAGAAGTCTGCTGCCACTACAGCTAAGCAAACAAAACCAAAAACAAAACAAAAAAACCAAACCAAAACAAAAAAACCAAACAAAAAACCACAAAAAAAACCAAAACCAAAAACAACAACAACAAAAAACCCCAAAACATAACCCAGGCTGCAGTCAGGATGAAAACAATATTCCACCACTCCACAGAACATGACATGTGCAGGTGGTGTCATCTCCACCACCACACCTCTATACTGCTCTTATAGATTGCTGTCCTAAATTACACAGATTAGGAAACTGGACACTCGATAAAAATGCACACGTGAATCATGGTTACAACAACGCCTGAGGGGTGTAACCTGCTAATGGCTTAGCTGTAAATAAGAAAGCTTGTGTCAAGACATGCACTTATAGGAGAAAGTGGTCCAAACCATGTTCCTGTTAGGCAAGGAAACATTACTGAAGCAGACAATATTTTATAATTCCAAAACCTACTGTGCTAGTCAGTAACAAACTGGCTTTTAGTGGCTACTGATACTGATGAAGATAAAAAAGATAGTGTATAGGGAAATAATGGCTCCATGTTAGAAGAACAAGAGAGCATTTTGTGGTTTGAGACATTAATTGCACTGGGGTTGGGAATAAGCAGTACGAAATTGTGGAAATCACTACAATAGGACAAAACGGAAGCTGAAAGTACAAACTGGTTCAAAACAACTAATTCAAAAGGCAAAATCATGAGGTAGAAAATGTCTGTGGGAAATAGATCTGCCAATTGCTTTTTAGCAAGTAACCTGAACAGAATCCCTTGCAAAGAAACTGCTAACCCACAGTCTTCTGGCAGGTGGAAGACTAATATACTGGAGAAAGATCTCCTTTCTGAGCATTTGTTAGCAGCTGCTCTCCAAGGGATTTCAACTGCTTGGTTTGGAGGATTTATACAAACATCAAGACTCTTGTGTTTTCAATAAAGGCTTAACCAAAATGGCCCACTTAAGACTGGTTAGGGAATAAAAAACAACTACATAAACCAACTCAAACTCCCTCACACACACCAAAACCTGCTTGTTATTTTATCCAAGTCTTCTATTTGGTGCTCCTGCCTATAAAACTGTAACAAGTTCTTGTTTGTCCATAAGGTGATCAAGACATGTTCATGATGGCAAGAGGTGCTGTTGAAGTGCACTACAGTACTAGTTCAGTCTGTGATTTCAACCATCTTTATTTAACATAATTTTCAGCTCCACCTATCCTTTCCAGCCCACGCATCCCAGTCAAAACTACAAAGTAGGTGTTACAACAGTGCATGCAGCACCTGTTAGTGTTGCAACAGTTTTAGCTTTTTCAAAAAGCCATCCAGAAACACGACCTCAACTTACGTGGAAGACAAGCTGAGTCATTAAACAAACTGGAGAGAGAATGATGCTTCTAAGCGATACAGCAAGAGAAAATCAGGGCTAGCCCCACAGAGCAGAGGCAACAAAACAACAGGATAAGGGTGGGTCCACACTGCATATTTATAAAGGATATATTGATATCTGAACATGAAAGTGTAGTCCAAACTGTAGGTTGTTACAAAACCCAGCTTCCAAAATTAAAAATAAAATAAAATAAAAGTTCAAACAGAAAAGTTCCTAAAACCCAACCTAAGTTTTCCAGGAAGGAATAATTCCCTGGATATCTGCAACACAGCTTTTTTCTTTTTGTACCAGAGTCCTCAAGGGAAAAAATAACTTAAGTAAAATTTACTTTCTGCTTCTAGTCTTGAATAGCAAAGAGGAACAGCTACAACAAGCATTCAGACACATAGCAGACACAACTGGTATTTTCATCACAAAACTAAGCTAATGGTAGCAGTACACAGGCATTTTAATTCTGAAAGTGCGACTAGAAGACCACCTGTAGCTTCCAACCATTCACTATAATCTCTGTCTTCCCTTATACTGCCTGACACTCCTGAGTGCCTCTACCTCCTGATGTGTATCAGAGGAGTAATTAGGGTGAGACCAAACCGAAGTTAACTTCGATCTGGATCAGTTTCCTGATTATGTCTGCCACAAATACCTCTGCAAACACAAAGGGCAAAGCAACTACTGAAAAAGAAATGCTCTTCTGACAAGAACCCTCATCAGGGTAAAGCTATGGTATTAAAAAGGTCCCAACCAAATGCCAAGCTCTGCTTAGAATTTAAGCCCATCAGAACACAGGAAAAACAACGGCCACCTTTCAAGGTACTTTATTCACATAAAGCAATTTCCCCCTGCTATTTCCTATCCAAACTCCCATTAAGACTCTGCAATGGAAACATGCAACAGGCCGGTAAGCTTTGATAGAGCTCCTGAAGTGGACTGAGAAACTGTAGGCGCTGCAGTTCAAGTGAGAGCAGCACCAGCCCACGTTAACAAGCCTGTTTTCCCTGCAGAAGTTAAAGCAATTAAATGTTTCCCACACAAGGACAGGAAACATTCGAGCTACTGTCAGCTAACACATCTGCTACCCAACCCAGCCGCAGCTCTGATGCCGAACTGGCATCAGCCACATCTCCTGGCCCAGTCCTTCCCCGCTCCTGGGCACATCCCGCACCCTCTGCCACGACCAGCTGCTGTTTCTACGTCCACGGCCCGTGTGACAGCCACACTCCTGAGGGAGTGACATTCCCTTCCCAGCCAGAGGCGCGCACCTGGAATGCAGGACGGGCCGAGGGGGAGGCGGGGGTCCCACGGCCCAGGTGAGCCCGGCTGTGCCCTCCTGCAGGGCAGGGCAGCCCGAGTGCCCATCACACCAAAGCCCGCGCCCCACGGGGCGCTCTGGGCAGCCAAGGGCCGCAGCTCCTCCGCTGGACCTCTCCCTTCCACGTGATCCCTACAGCATTTTGGCATTCCAACCTCAACACCCATGTCCAGCTTGGCCCCTGCTGCCCCAAAGGCTGAGCCGCGCGTCACCGCTCCCCTGATTTCTCAGGGCAACCCCGCAGCGCTGCCTCAGCCCTCCCTGCCAGGGGACGGGCCACGCGTGTCGCTGGGGGGAGCCCGGAGTGCCAGGGCACCCGCGGCGGGCACGGCCCCGGCCCCGGCCAGGAGGCGCGGCGGGGCCGGGCCGTGCCGGGCGGTACCTGCTCGGTGGCGCTGGGGCAGCAGGCGATCAGCGGCAGCGCCGTCAGGCAGTTCAGCAGGAGGCCGCCCATGGTGATGGCGTTGGGCGCCAGCCCCCGCGGGACCTGCTCCACCAGCCAGCCCCAGTAGGGCTGCAGCCACGGCTCCAGCAGCGAGCGCCCGGCCGCGCTGTAGCGGTGCTGCTCCAGGCGCTTCAGCTGCGCCGGGCTGAGGGGCGCGGGCAGCGCCCAGAACACGGCCATGCCCGCACCGCCGGCACGGACGGCACCGGGGTCAAGGAGCCGCCGCCGCCGCCGCCGCTCGGGGCGGGGCCGAGCCGAGCCGGGGGCAGCGGCGGAAGAGGCCGACGCCCAACAGCGGCTTGGCCGGAGGGGAACGGCCGCCCCCTCCTCGGACAACGCGCGGCGAACGCCCTCGCCCCCGGCCCGGCTTTGGCTCCTTCGCCCCGAGTGCGCGGCGCCCTCGCGGGCCCGGCCCCGTGGCGGGCACGGCTCCCTCGGCCCCGCCCGGCCGTGCGGGGCCGGGGATGCCCGGCGGCGGGGGAGCCCTCGGCCCGGCGGGGTGCGCCCGGCAGGGCCCGTCCCGCCGCCTCCGCAGGCCCGGGCGCTCAGGGCCGGTGCCGTCCCGGGGAAATGCGCCCGTGCGCGCACCTCCCATCGCCGCGGCGGGAACGAGAGCCGCTCCCTCCGATGGCTTGTTCAGCTTCCTTCCCTTGCACAGCTTTTACTGTGCACATAGCGGCCACTGCGGGGGTGCATGCAGCAGGTGGCCAGAAGGATTTTTGCTGGAGCGAAGCGTAAAGGCAGGGTTTGAGCAGCAGGTGACCTCCCTGCAGCCAGCAGCCCTGGGCAGCCGTGCCTGCAGGGAGGTGACCCCACGGTACCGCCCAAGCATCCCTCCACCACCCGGAGGACACCCATTGCCTGGGGAGTCCTGGTCTAACACCTGCACACGGTGTTAGACAGGACTTATTCACCGCCTTGACTTCAGCACAAATGCGCCTTTCCAGAAATTGTGGCACAGCAAATTATTTGAATTGGTCATGGGAAGGATTTTAGATGTATCCCTGAATCTCCAGGAAGGTGTGTGGTTTCTGAGAGAGGCCAAGGAAAAGCTGTGTGGCTGAAGTAGAAAGTGAAAAATGCAACCTGCGATGGCATCTTCTTGGTATCGGAAATTCTTTTTTTAAGTGACTCCACTGTGAGCCACAGGGTGCAGCTTTCTGTCCAGACACTACAATTTCCTGGACAGAGCTGCTTCCTGTTATTCAAAGTGAGTTGATCCACTTCAACTGATAAAGTTATTATGTATTTGAGTAGATTTTTCTACTGCAAGAGTAGGGTATGCCTGACACATGTTAAATGGTTTCCAAACCTCACGATATGCTATCTACATTCCAAGTGCTATACCATTCATCAGCTGATTTAATTTATAGATCACTAAAACCAGTATGATGCAGCAACTGTCCTTAGAGGCCAAAGCAGAGGGGATAAGAACTGCTGGCAAAAGAAAATGTAACATATAATATAGTGAAGAAAGGTTCAGTTACAGTGGACTAGAGAATGGCAAAAGGGAAATCTGACAGATTCACAACCATTCAGATCCCCGGTTCACTGGAATCACTACATTTGGAAGAAGGTAAAACTGTTTAGTTTCATGTCCTGTGCATCACTGTGGTCAGTGAGCATAATAGAACTGGTATTTATGGAGAGATTGCTCAAGCTCTTTGTATACCTGGAGAAAAAAAGAGAAACTGAGGAATGTGGAGGTGAAAGTAATAGGCATTAAAAGCAAGGGCCACATCAGAGGAAGAAACAGATTCCCTACTGAATTTATCACTGGGTTTGGGGAGGAGTTGTTTTAATTTCAAAAGTATTCAGCAACAAAGCATAGAATAAGAGAACACAGAATTTAAAATTCAGCTTGTTTAGTCTTCCAGTGCTTCCTCAGCATTCAGGATACAGTGTTGCTTCCAAAGCAGCAGCTTCACCTGTCAGTCAGGAAAGCAGGACATGAAAGTCAAGTGTCAGTAAGTACACTGTGCTTAAAATAGAATGCCTTTTGCTCCAGAATCTCAAAATGCAATAAAAGACTTTCATAAAGTAAGGGTCCCTTCACAATGCTCTGTAAAAGGTACTAATATTACACTTTTCTTTTTCCCCCTAAAAGGAAGTTCAGGAAGCTTGAAATATTTCTTATAAAATGAATATTTTTTAAAATTTCTGACTCTTCATAAAGTCTTTACTAACATTATATCCCAATTAAATAATCTTTTAAAGATTACTTGTCTCTTTTTTCTTCCTCTCCTTTATATTTTTGAGATTGTTTTCAGTAAGGGAAAAGTGTGCTGGCAGGCTTGCTCTTTCAATGCAAATGGGTAACTGCAGTGCCCATATCAAGCTCCACATACACCAATTTGAGAATGGAGCTGTATCTCTACATTTATATGCCAAATAACCTTCCATGGGCAAAGAAAGCAAATAGAAGCCCAGAGAAGACCAAATATTTTCCTCTGGCTGCATTAAAAATAAATGAAAGTTTTTTGAAATTGACTTTGATTCATATTTCTGTGTCAATGTGTATATGTTCACATGTATTTGCTGCCCTCTGTTACTCCTAGGTCTCTTTCAGGTTCACTAATTACCTGGAAATCCCTGTGGCTTTGAAGGAATTTCTTTGGAGCATTGTGTCACATCTTCTACAGCATTATATTCTGCTGCTTCTGTTCCCTCTAAATTGCTTTTCCTGTGATTTTGTACCTGTCTTTGGTACCTCTTTATTTTCTTAAGCTGGTATTAACTGCAGATTTCGTTTTCCTAACTCTGTGGGTTTGGTCACTATTTCATCCATCAAACATCATCCCTGAAGAATACCATAGGGCAAATTATCATAAATCAAAACTTTACCTTCTGTTATTCTCTAGATAGGGTTCTGCAGCCTGTTTTAAATCACGAGAAACCCCTGTGCTGTCCCGCACCACCCAGTCATTTTTCCAAAAGCTGGATAACTCTTAGTGTAGAGTGTATAGCTGCCGGGTGTGAATTTAGAGCGCGTCAATGCCCCCTCCTGCAGCCCCAGCCCCGGCCCATGCCCTGAACTTCCTGCGGGCCATTCCTCCCCAGCCCCGGGGACGGCCAGTGGAGAATGCTGGGCAGCGCAAGCGGAGGAATTGAGGGCAGCCCGGTGCAACGCTGACTGTTCTCACAGGGAAAAGGAGCTTAGTTCAGCTTGTCCTTTAACAACGCTGGCATCTAGGGGAAATTAGAGTGGCTAATTCCATCCACAGAGAGCCCACAGAGTCTGAGGTTATGCTGGCTTCCAGGTTATTACGTGTGGAATATTGAGACTGAGGAGGCAGATAAATGTAAGCTTGAAGCTGTAAACGTTATTCATACAAAGTGCAGATGCCTCATTTTTGAGCTTAGTGACAAGCACAAACTTACAGTAACTGTAGCTTTTGGTGCTGACTATAACAGACTTTAAATGAGGGCCATGTGCTTAAATACTTAAAAGTCACGGAATCAAACTGACCTTCTCCTGCAGCTTTCTGTGCTTCCAAATAGATGAAGGGAGTCTCAATTCACCAGTGAGATACAGAATAAACAGAAATTATTAATTCTGTATTAATCCTCCTCTTCCTAGTAGATGTGTTGCTTTCTTTCACGTGTAGGTGTAAATGAATGTGTATGAGAAGATTGATTTTGGGAGGAGCAGGGTGACATGCAGGTGGGGTGTGGGGAGGTGTCCAGGATCACTGGGAATGCAGAATTGCTTCCCTGCACAGATAGCACTACAGAAGAAATCTCAAAGATGTAAAAAAAATGAGAAAAGAGAAAGAATCTATCTATTGATGTATGTATCTGTCTATCTATCTGTCTTTCTCTCAGGGTAAGATTCACACAACAACGTGAGAAAATGCACTCAGATCCCCAAAGCAAAAGAAGTGGGAGGACAACTGTAAGAACACCACTGCAGCTGTGGCAGTTCAGAGTAACACATTCTTTTATTATTGCATAATTACTGACTGCTGAGTGTTTGAAAATGCACTGACAACAAATAAACATCTTGTGATGTACTACTGGTCTAAGTAGGCCTTTATCTTTATAAACCGTAATTGGAGATCAGTCATTAGCCAGTGAGCACATAACCTGCTCTATTTGTACAGCCAGTGAGAACTGGTAAATAAATGACTGACAACCTTCCCAAAATATGTGTGACCTTGTGTCTCACATGCTTCAGAGTTTGCTGGAGACTTAGGGACAATCACCCCCTCTCCTAAGGAACTTGGAGGTTAATGATGCTGGAGTTGGAGAAGAAATGTTGCCATTCTACCTTATCTCAGGCACTTTTGGCATGCACAGTGAACTCAACAGTGCTATGTCCCTTTTCTGATGTGATAGCTCCAAGAGCTCCATGAATTACTGGGGAAAGGGAGTGGATCCAGAATGGTGAAAGCCATCATAGTTGGAATTTATCACATTTAAAATATTGAAAATACAGAGATAAAAAATTGCATGTGTCCGCAGCATTTATCTCCGCTCACATTCTGTGTCATGTATCTTAAGGTGTAAGCCCACTGGGTTGAATGACTGCTGATACTGTTTTCCACCCCATATGGTGGGCACAAGTATCTGATTTATTCTAAGTGGAAATAAAACAAGAAATGTGGTAAAATGAGACAGAAAAAAAAAAAAGAAAACAAGAACTTAATAGACCTTAAACACTTCATGTTTATTGTACATTAAATAAAACAATTTCAGTAAAGATGAGAGAGCAATGGGTCAGATTTAGGAAATCAAAACTTCTATAGGAAGTTCAGCTTAAATGATCTTTAATTACATATGCATTAGTTACATTATAGTAAAACCATATTCTGTTAAACAATTCTCAGGCGAATAAGATACATTATCAGAGGTATGTTTTCCAAGGATCTTATTGCACATCTACTGGCTAATCCATGTACTTCCAGTCTGAGAAAGATATGCTTTGTACCACTGAGTACAGACTGACTGCCTCCTTATGCTTGTTACACAGCTTCCCCTCTTTCCTCATTAAAAAACAGAACACGGTATCAAACAGAAAATAAAGCCGAACATTACAAAACGTGTGTTGACTTCAGTTCATTTCATTTCAACCTCAAAGCAATCCATGCGTATTCTTTCTTTTCAGTAAGAGCAGGTAGGGAAAACAAAAGAACAATTAAGAAAAAAAAAAAAGTCATAAAATCCCCCACCACACATGTTATTCTGTCGTTGCAAGAACTAAAATGTTGTCATTCTGCCACCAGCTTCGAGTGCAGTGGGAGGAAGCGCTGTGGACGGAGTCTCACTTCCCTTCAGTTTTGTCTGCCTGCACTTCACGCATATACGAGTCAATGATATGCGGAGGCACTCCATCCATTAATAGCTTGAAGAACGAAAGCCCACCTACAAGCAAGGAGAACAGGTGATCTTCAGGCTGAAGGTCCCTGGAGCAACAGCTTTGCACTTTTATGCTCTGGCATAAGTGACAAGTTTTAGTCAGCCCCCATTGCGTACTTTGAGATGTGGTAAAATTCAGCCCTGCACAGAAGTCCAGTATGACATCTAATGATTATTTAATTTGTACTATACAGACCTTTCCTGTCCTCTTGTGCAGGGTGAATTTCATTTCTAAGGTATCATATATTCAGTCATTTATCTCACCACATGCAATAGTTTATGATAAGCTTCACTTCAAATAACTCTCCTGGCTTTCCATCAAGCTGGGTGGAGTATGGTCAGAGATGGAAGTCAGTGCAGGGGAACAATGTAGAAAACACTGACCAGGATGAGTTGTGGAAAACATGCAGAGATATTCAATTTATTCTAGTTTTGGGTCTTAAAATGGTTTCTAGGTATTTAGCAAAATATTTACCATGTTGCTTGAAAATAACAAGCGGGGTGACATACATGAAAGAATCATATAAAAAAAGCCAGGATTTCAGATTCTCTGGAGAGAGAGATGATGAAAGCTGAAATTTTCATCTGCTGGGAAAATCTGAGGAATCATTTTGGATTTGCTTTTAAATTCACTTCAAAATTTCACTTTTTGTTGGGGCTGTTCAGCCTGGGGAAGGGAAGGCTCCCTCCAGGGAGACCTCAGAGTATTTTCCAGTACCTGAAGGGAACTTTCAAGAGAGTTGGAGAGGGACTTTTTACAAGGGCTTGTTGTGATAGCACAAGGGGTGGTGCCTTCAAACTGCAAAAGGGTGGGTGTAGATTAGATGCAAAGAAGACTTTCTTTACTGTGAAGGTGGTGAGGCTCTGGCACATGTTGCCCATAGAGGCTGTGGATGCCCTATGCCACTGAAATAAAAGCCGTGGAAATTAAACACGAGTATTTCTGTTAGTTTCACTGAAATCAGATGATGTTTGGAAGAAACAGTGGGGAAAAGACAAACATTTTGCTAAAAACTTTAGAATCTCCCCTTTCTCCAGATGAAGGGTGTAAATTGCTTGAAGAAAGCTATATACCATTCCTATTCCCTTTACAAATCTGCATGAATATTGTGTTCTGCAAGTTGCAAACCACCCACTGATAGCAGCACTTACCTTCTGGGCTTTTTCTGGAATACACCAAAAGCTTTAAAGCAAAAGTACCTTGCCAGGGTGAAGATAACTCTCTCTGAATGCTTCCGCTAAATGCAATTGAGCTGATACTTACATACAACATTTATGCCGACTACAGATTTTTAAGAATTTATAACCTTTATGAACACAAGGATTATTCAATTAAAATGCTATTAGTTACTAGTGATTATGAGACTGTGCTGTCTCATTTAATGTCATCATTGTGGCAGAACAGTTCGCTCCCAACCTTAGGTAGATGCACAATACAGACAAAAAAAAAAAAAAAAAGAAAAAAAAAAAAAGAAAAAAAAAAAAAAAAAAGAGCATGCTTTTTGGCATTCTTTCAGCTTTTTGGCATTCTTTCAGCCCAAGGAGTGCAAGTTGTGCTACGAATCATTCATTTTTAAAAGATGTTAACGCTGGAATAAATGTTTTTTTTTTATGTAGAGGCATATTCCTATAAAAATAACTTGCTGAAAAGACATAATTCTCTTTTTATTACTTGAATTTTATTCATGCTAATTAATCATGCTAAGTCATGCACTGTTAAATTCCATTGCAACTTGCACCATTAGAAGATACGGGATGTACTACTAAGAATTACCGTAACAAGCAATTACTAAAATCTGAATTTATATACCTTAAAACCATCATGCTGCTAACTTATAAGAACATTTTCATTAAGTGACATAATGAAAATCATGCCATACTAGGCAGACATTGTATGACGTATAAACAGACATAAGCTTCATATGCAAGAATCATATGAAAGCTTACCTTAGATGACAATATACATTCAAAAATCCTTACTGTGTAACTAAGGGAGAGAGAGAAAGAGAAGTAACAATTTAATTGCAAACACAAAAGTGGAGAGAAAATGTTGGGTGAAATTATTATTACAATTATATCAAGGTGATAATTTAATCTTTAGTCATGTAAAATATGTGGGAATAGGAGCACATGAAGAGTAAAAGGTAGGGATCCAGTTCCACTTCAAATTTATCATTAATATGTAAAAGCTAGATTAATAGGTACAAGTAACTATAAGAACCTCTAATTAGTCTAAAGTATAGATTGGAACCAAATGATATTTATAGTAAAAGTTTCCAAAATGTAGCTTCAAAGAAGCTAACACATATATATATATATAAATAGTATTTTCCACCGGGGAAAGAAAAGGCACACACATAACACTGAAGCATATATATATATATGTTGAAACTCTATAAGGCAAAATAATCAAGTACAGACTAATTACATACCTGTGCACTAAAGTATGTACTTTGTTGTATATTCACATTTACATTACTAAGGCATACTTTTTACTCTGTAGGAGCCCTTACCTTTAATTAAACATTTTGACTCTATAGAACAACTATATATATACACTTATCTATGTGTATGTCTATGAAAGCACTAAACTCTTAACCTTTTGCAGTCTTTTAAGAAAAATAGCCCAATACTTCAAAAACTGCAGAAACATTATCCATGTTTTAATGTGTTTTAGGACTGAAATTGCAAGTCTGGAAGCATAATATATTGCAGACCAGTTTCTGGGCATCACTGTCATTTTTAAACTGCACTGTTAATATTCTGAATCTGGGCAAGATTGCAAGGAAAGAAACATTTTGTAGAAAGAGTAAAATTTTCTGAACCCCAGTGAACCTGAATGTAAAATAAGCTCTAGGAGAAATGAAGTAAATGAAGTAAAATTTTCTTCTTGTAAGTAACTGAATCAAGATTTCATCCTTAAAATTGGTAGATTAAGTTCAGGCACGGATTATCATTCTGAACACTAATTTGTAACCAAAGAGTAATCTTTCTTAAGGAATGCCTTTTAGTGCAGCAAGTGACTTTATGATACTTCTGGTCTTTCAATAATTCTACAAGATAACTGTTTTTTTTTTTTTTTTTTTGAAATGTGTATTTTTTTCTCCTGGGAAGATCTAAGTGTTGTGTTTCACAGTCATTAAATAAATTCCTTATAGATATATGTACTGTTATGAAATATGTCTAAAACCTTAGTAATTCTGATACTAGATACTCATATGGTTGGATATTGTCTTGATTAATTTGGCCTTCTTTGCTCATGTGACATAGACAACGTATGCCATGAGACTCTAGCTAGTTTAATCTAAAAAAGCAAAGAAATACACACTCTGCATGCAGAAAATGCGTTTGCATGTGGAAAGAGAGGGTGGGAATGAAATGGAATGTCCAGAGGAGTATGCGCATTATAAACCTGATTATCCCCCGCCAAGCTGAGTGGTTCTCCTGGGTTAATTACTCCATGATAGATCACTGCAGAATTAGAATATTTATAGTGATTTTTATTCACATTTGAAATTTTTCCCAGTTGATCTTAACACCTTTAAAAAAAAAATCTTATACAGCAACTTTGCTATCACCAAGCTATTATTAGAGTCACCAACCTTTATTTCACTTCTAAGATAAAAGTTCTCCAAAGCTGTTTTTTCCATGATAAAAGAAGCACAGCACCTTATCTAATTCTTTTCAACGACCTCAGTGAAGCTGATAATGAATCAGTTCTTTAGTGCTTGTAATGGGAGATTTAGAGCCAAATTTAGTGATCTACTTCAAATAACTCAAAAGATACATACGGTGTTTTTTGTAATGAGATTCTGCATGTGTTGTTATCTTTAAAGCTAGATGAGAAGAAGTCATCTATTACATGACTTTTTACACAAACACATTTAGAAAAAAAGCAACTAGATGTGCCACTGTACTGAGTAGATCACGTAACTTTCATCTTTAAATTCACTCCGGAAGACTTAAAACCAAAGTACAAAAGATTGCATGTCTGAAATAACGCCAGTATATGAACAACCTCTTATGAGGACAGAATATTTTTTTTATCATTTCAATTGTGCTTATAAGTGCTTGTAAGTATCACTAAAATGTTTTCAGGAAATGTGCATTGCACTTAGCAACAACTAGGGGGGTTAATTTTACACCTAAAATAGTGTGAGGAAATGGCTAAAAATGTAGAAAATTGTAGCATACTGATAGTATTCATAGCCAGAGTATTCCTAACTAGTCAGTTGTTCCAATATTATGCACACTCTGAAATCTTGGGCTGTTCAGATACTTTTGGGGCTGAGCATTTATATAGGCACAAAAATTTAGGTTCTCCAATATGTTAGAGATGGATAGCTAAAAGTTATTCTAGCCAGCACAAGGAAACATAGCTTGCTATAATAAATACTCTTGCATGGCACAGAGCTCTCTAGCAGGACATACTGGGAGGTCATACACACTGCCTGTAGTAACAGCACCACAGCCTGTACGTTCACCTGATAGGCTGCAGAGCCCTGAGCCTGTTAGCCTTATTCAGACAACAGTCAACTCTGTCTCCTCATCTTACAAATCCAGACCTTGATAGCTGCTGGAATAAAGCTGAACCAGTTTAAATATGTACACATGAAAACAAACACACACACACTGCAATTCATTTCCAGTGAGTCAGAAATCCGCAGGTCTCTGCTCTGCATCAGCACGGTGAGCAGTCGTCTGGAGAGCCCTCCTAAATGAACAAACAGGCTGGGAAACTTAAGAGGATGATAAACCAACATGTAAGTCAATAGAAGAGAGAAATAAGATGTAATGATGTCTTTGTACTCTGGCTGTTCAGGAGTAATTTGCTGTATTTGCCTAGAACAAACCCTGAGCCTATCCTGGTTTGCTAACCTTCAGCTGCTGTGTTCACTTAGCTACATAACTTGGCTTTTCAGTATAAAAAAAATAGACAAAGCAGGTCTTGAGGTCTTCTGTTATGCTGCGAAATAGAAAGTTTTCTTGTAACTAAGGAAAACAGTCTTACTTCCAGGATGAGGACATCACCTTTTAAAGACAGTATCTTAAAAATAAAAAATAAAAACTAAGAAATACATTATGCTTATTTTCATTACATTATTTAAGTGTTAAACTTAACATAGACCAAATGCTTATTGAAATGTCTTCTTGCTGGTAAATCTGAGCTGTGGGACAAGATATATCAGAAAATACAGAAAATGGAAACTGAAATGCAAAATAAACACAATGCAATCCATAAAAAATTTTAAATGTGGTTTTCATTATAGACTAGCATGATGGAAGTAATGTAATTAAAGCCATATTGATGTAATCTAAATTCCTTCTCAACTCCTTAGTTAGACACATCAGCTGGCTTTAGGTGGTTTTCCTTACTTATAACCTCAGAATAATTTTTTGAGAAACATTTAGTTTATTCCACAGTTGAAACTAAGCCTTTGGTGGGAATTAGTCCAGCTAAATATTACCCTATCTTTTCCTAGAAATCAATTTTCTGAAAAATATGGTCCTGAGATTATTCATTAGCTGTCCTATCCAAGTCCTGTTGCCATTCATGGTACCTCAGTTAATTCTAAACTACCTGAAATTCATAAAAATTACCCATGAATGGAAACGGAACACATGAAAGCAACCAATATTATTTAGTCCTACCAGAGCTATTGATTTAATCCAGGAAAGTTGAACTCCCTTTTGCATTTGCCCTGAACCCTTCCAGCTCTGTAGGCAGTGCTCAGGCAAAGAGGGTGTTTGCAGTGTTCAGAAGCCCTTACCTCTTACTTCCAGTTTACAGTCCACCTCTGCCTCCCCCAGCTCGTTGACTGCTCGGCAGGTGTAGGTGCCTCCGTCGTAGGGGCTGGGTTTGCGGATCTCCAAGGTGCAGACACCTTGGTTGCTGAACATCCGGTACCTCGGGTCGTTCATGATGAGCACTTTGTTTTTCATCCAGGTTATCTTGGGCTGTGGTAATAAAAAGAAAAACAACCAAAAAAACCAAATACAAACAAACAACAATAAAAAAGAAAGCCTAAATGCACAAACCCGTGAACAGAAATATTTTATACCCTGTTTTGTAGTGTTCAGTTACAGCTGAGTAATCAGAAATTATAAAAAAATAGATGAAGTTGTGCTACAAAGGAAACTGTAAATCTTAAAGATAAGAATTGGCTGCATCATCTGGTTTTTAACAGTTTTTTTCAGTGCAGCTCTTATCACCTATTTAAAGTCGTAAGTGCAAGCCTGTTATCAATACAAGGACTGTGTAATGATAAACATCTGATCATCAGCTTTTGACATCCAATTACTCTAAATCAATAGGAAAAACATATTTTTCCACAATTATTTGCACAGTCAGAAACTGTGAAGGTGAAGGGTGAAGAGTACTCCAGATTTCTCATTTTACTAGGCCAGTTCAGTTTCTCACACCATAAAAAAGATCTCAAAGAGACAGTTCAAAAGAAATCACAAGACACATTGTGCAGTGGGTCTGAGAAACAACATGGCACCTGGAAGATTCCTGCAATGTGCTTACTTAGAGAATAATTAGCTCTTTATAGGATAATTATGGCTTTATTTTAGTAACAACATTTACTGTTCAGCTGTTGTCAGGGAGAGTCCCAGTGAAGCCCAGCCTTTTCCTGAGGTTCTGCCCCTTCACTGTGCATTACCTATTTTAGTGTCTGTAGCACAGGTAAGCAGCTCCTTTATTTTTGTACTCTTTAGAACCCACACCTGTCTGTTTGCCTTCAGCCTGGCTGATGAGTTAAACGGTGAAAGTGGCATTTAATTTTTAGTGTCAGGTCAAACTCCCTGGTGTTTTGAGTGCTGCTGTACCTTGGGGTTGCCCCGGACGCTGCAGTTCAGGGTGGCATTGTAACCAGCTACAGCAAACGTGTTCACCAGGGGCTGAGTGAACAGCGGCCGCTCGCTGAAGTCAAAGTCATCGTAAACTGGGTATTTGTAGACTTTACCTATGAAGTGAAAATTAAACATTTGTAAAAAGAGCATTGGCTGCTCCACACCCAAGCACATTAAATGGCCACAGAGAGTCAGTTCTGATCTGCACTGCTGTAGGTACCAACGTGACTCCAGTAACTCACTTGTAGGGGAGGCTGGAGGTGAGTCTGCACAGTGACTATAGCTCTTGGTCATGCTATGGCACTGACGTCTGAGAGCTGCCCTTTGTTTCCTGTGCAGGTGGTACACAAAGCAATACATGTTTATTCTGTGTCTGTGCCTGCATGCCCTGCTACAGAGCAGGATGGATCCTGACCCGTGTACTGCAGGAATCCTATCTCTGGTAAGCCTTGTTTACTCTGCTGCCAATTATTTTTTACAGTTTGTTCTGAATAAAAACTGTATCCAAAAATCCATTTTTCTTTCTGCTTCAAACATTACACTGACAATACAGATACCTGAATAGATGCAGTTTCTGAACAAGGAAAACATAGTAGTAAAATATATTTTCTCACTGCCAGTTTATCCCCACTCTGCCATGGAGATAACCACAAACAAATCCTCCTCAGCCACACACTCAGCTGGCATTTAAAGTGGCCGGATGGACAGACATCTATTCCTGTGCACAGGTATCATTAAGCAGCTTTGCTTCACTGAAAGCTGATCCGAGCCCTCATACTGACTTCAGTGCAGCTTAGGCCTGATACTTGCTCTCATGAGAAGGGCAAGTAAGGAGTGCTGAAAAAGAATTCCTAGAGCCATTCTCTTGTTCATGACTCCAGAGTCTTTCAGCCTGGCTGTGTGCATTGTACAGCTTGTGTGTCCTCTGCATCATGGCAGTCATGCATTCCTTCCTTTCAGAGAAACTGTTTTGATTTTTTCCCTGTAAGCTATTTGTTTTTAGAACTTCCTTTCCATAGGAAAGTTTTGTGATTTTTGAGTTGACAGTGGCATTTCCAACTGACATATTCTGACATGTCAGGATTTTGACTGCAGAATCAGAATTTGCCCAACCCCACCCTCAAGAGATGTGAAGCAGGGGTTGTGCTTTTCTGTTGCACCCTGCCTGAAATGGAGGGAGCGCCTGCACTTGGGTGATGCCAGGTCTCCAGTGGAGGGCAGTGACCCACTGCTTCTAACAGAACAGCTGCTTTATTCCTCTTCAGCTCTTGCCAATGCATATGTGCCAGTGGTGATGTGAGTCTGAGATCCAAGACCACGCAAGCAACTTGGGAGAAACGCCCCACTCCTGATTAAAAGCAGTGATTATGGGCTATGTGGACAAACCAAGAAGTCTGAATAGGAAATGTTCTGGCTGTTGTACCTGGCCTTGGGGCTGGGAGTGCCTCTGAATGCTTTAGAGATACGGCTTTTACCTTTAGTCATCTTCCAGCCCCTGAGCACCCCCTTCCCCCTGGACGAGGCACAGGTAATTAACTAACCATCCTTGGCAATCAAGGCACTCTCTTTGGTCATGGTTGCATCCTCGCTGAGGCCGCACATGTTCTCAGCAAAGACCCTGAAGTAGTACTCGTTGCCGATGACCAGCTCGTTGATGGTGGCGCTGGTGCGGTGGTAGTGCTCGATCACGGTGAACCACTCCTGGAAGGCACAGACACACAGGGTGAGCTCCCCCGGCATCCCCCAGACATCCACTGCAAGGATCAGCAAGCTTCTGGGAGCAGGTTCTTCTCTGGAGAGGATAGAGCTCACAATAATTAATAATGAAATGGGTGATAACGGCAGTACTGCAGAGCTCACTGCTGAGCAGTGAAGGCTGAGTGCAAAGTGAACCCTACTGAATTGTTACACCGGCAGCTGGAAGGGTTCATTTTAGCAACTGCAGCATTACAGAGATTGTCTTGTGTGAGCAAGGCAGGCTCCCTCATTCCTAATCCACACTGCTGACAGAGAAAGTACAGTTGCAGATAACAAAAGTGCATTCCTGTGGGGAAGGCAATAGCATGTGCTGTTCTGCAGTGATATGCACTCACAAGAGGCCACTGCACTAATCTGCCCTCTCTGTCACAGGCTAAGAAGTGTTCATGAGAAATGTAGTTCCATGCTGGTGGTCCTCTGATATCTAAAGGCCGAGATAGGCAAGTGGGTTTTAGTGCTTTAGTTTTGCAGCAGTAACAAACGTGTGAATTCTGTCCTGTTACACAATACCTAAACAACAATCTGAGATGAAAGAGGTTAATGCTAAAAATGCAATTAATATAAAGTGCAATATGACCACAGCAATGTTTTGGCTTTTCTTTACTCTGCCCTAAATAGTTTCCTTGCTTTTCTAAGGATGAACTTGTGCTGAATTCCCTGTACCACAGATTGCATTTATATTTGGTCAATTTTAAGAGCCAAAATTCCTTTGGGAGAACAGTTTCCTGTAGAAGACCAGCTGTGCCAGAATTGCAAAATGCTCCACCACAGATACTGTGAGGAAAATGATCTCAATGATCCATGTCACACTGAACCCTAGATGCTGCTTGCTGTTGTTACTTTCTCCTTATTACAATAAAGTAGAGGGGACATTGTTCTGATCACATACCAGAGACCATTTCTTCTTACAGTCTCAGGAGAGGGAGGAAAAAAAAATAAAGAAGGATGGGAAGGAAAATAGTGGCATAGGAAGAATGAATTGATCAGACTATGAAGAAGATCAACATATTAATGTGGGTGATAGAAGGGGACAGCAAAAGATTTTCTTCGAGAAGGCAGCTCCCAAAATATTGTCCTAGATTTCCAGTGTTTGAATTTGCAGTAAATGTTAAATCTGAGAATCTGAATGCTGTCTTTTAAGAATGTGCAAAATTGTTGTTAGTTTAATGAAAATAATAAATATTTCTGTATTGCATTTTTCATCTGTAAATCTTAGAGCGGTTTCAGAGTTACCTATGTACTGTTTTGCTATGGGTAATAAGGAGTGGCAATGACTTACACAGTGGGTCATTGCAGGTTTGAAAACAGCAGCAATGGTACACTTCTGTTCTGGTAGCAGCCTACTGAATTCAGAATTAATATTTTAAGGTTTTATTTTCTCTCCTGAGGCAAAGGAAAAATGCAGAATTACTTCTCTCAAATCCACCTATCCTTTCCTTTTTAAGTCCTCCGCTTTGGAATAATTTGAAAATATTTCCATTTCTAGGCTTTATTTTTAGTGAAGAAGAGATTTTTAGAGTTTTTAGAGAGTCCTTTAGAGATTTTTTGAATGCTGATAAATCAGTGTGTTGTCCACCTACACCATTTTAAGCATGAAATGCTTTTTGTTTTTAAAAGGGATAATTCGTGAGTACATCCAGCTTTTAAAGATCTCCTTATTACTTACCATACTCTTCTTATCTGCTTTTTGAATAGTGTACCCAGTAATGGCAGCATTGCCATCATCTTTTGGTGGCTTCCATGATAAATTTACATTCTCTCCCCAGACATCCTCAATAGTTACAACCTCTGGTGGGCCTGGGCGATCTGTAATGAAAATATGACATATTCTACTGTTTGCTTTCTCTATCTTTTTCACACACACATCTTCCAATTAGTTTGATTTCTTTCTCTTTCTTTAAAAAAAAAAAAAAAAAAAAAAAAAAAAAAAAAAAAAAAAAGATGTGGTTGCAAAATATAACTTTCAAAATTGAAGGAATGTCAGAATTAGAATAAATTTAATAGTTAAAGTTGTGCTGCAGGTTTTGCCTATTATGTAAAGGAATAGATTGTAAAAACAGAAAGCAAATATGTTTTCTTGTCTGTCTTTCCTACCTTCATGTACTTTCAGCATTTAGCATTTCTTCCACACTGCATTTATGATAAAATTACTATGACTTTGCTACCATTTCTGTCAATGGGTACCACTCAACAGGAAAAATCTTGCATCCTGGATAGACAAGAACATGAGGGGCTTAACAGAGGAAAAAAAGAGACTGGCACATTCCAACAATGCTATGGTGTATGGAGTTTCCAGAGAGACCGCAATTATTGTGTCCAAGTAATTGGACATGGAGAGACAACATCGCCAAGAAAGAAGTTAGGATTCCCATTTTCCTGGAGCCTTGGAACAGCTGGATTAATTTCTGTGTCTCCAAACATACCAACGATCTGAATATCTATGGTAGCTTTGTCCACCAGGTTCTCCACCTCCACCTTCATGTCGTACTCCCCGGAGTGCCCCCGTTCTGCCTTCCTGATGAAGATGATGGTGTCGTTCTCGGTGTTGCGGATGTTGATGTCGTTCTTGTCGATCGGAGACCCGTTCTTCTGCCACGACACCTTTGCTCTTGGTTTTCCCTGCAAGGAGCCAGGAAACAAGTTTTGTATGATTTTTTTGGTGAGGAAGAGGAAGAGAAGGAAACAGGTTTGTTTCCCATTTTTCCCAAACAGAAAATAAAAACTGTCCTGAATTATTTTTAAAATTATACACTATTTAGAGATGCAATTATACTTATTCACCTAAAGTATAACTTTATTTGCTTTTCTATTTGCCCAAGAGACTGAAAATACTTGCAATTTCTGGCTATATTGGGCAATTATCTTTCTGGCTAAATTTGACAAATAACTTCCAGTTTTCTGAAAGAAAAGGAAGAAAAAATAGAAAATAGAATCCACAGAAAATATAGAACAAAGTATTTCACTCTCTGGAAATGCTTAAATTCTCTACACTGCGAGTGAAAGAAGAAAGTGATAGATTTAACCCCCAGGGATTGTAAACTGTCTTCTTTCATTACAAAGGAAGTTGTAATAGCTGTTAGGAAGGCTGGATTGATCTCTTTTGCGTGCCATTTTTTGTGTGTCTAAATGCCCAATATAGGTGCTTAAAGTAGAGTGAATTTCACCTGCTTGTTTGTGGGATTTGCCTTCCACAGGCAAACAGTTTGCAGATGCTGTCTGAAAAGGGTAATGTCACACCATTTTGAACACCTTATCTTAGAGAATAACCATTCCTTTAATTTCTCAAGACAAATTTATCTTGCAGTGTATTTGCTGATCAAGCTTTTATGAGGCTTTTAACAGCCTCTGTGAAGCTGAGTTATGCACACTCAGTATCTTAAAATGTGCACTCATGAAATAGAAATTAATTCTGCCATAATTCTTTTATTCAGAAGCAGGGCCCTGCAAGGAGAGAGGCAGGTGCTGTTTAAAAGATATGGGAATGAATGTTAACATTATGCTGAGGGAAAACATGCTACGTATTTTAGAAATAGTCATATTACAGTTGTGATCTCAGGGATTTAACAGTTGCATTCTGCCCGCTCTTCCCCTCACTTTTCCTCTCTCATGAGAAGGAAGTCATTAAAAGCTACTGTTTCACTCTTGATAACTATATTTAACTGCTTCCAGTGCAACCCCTTTGCATTGTGCTAACAATTATCTCATGTGCAATGTCTACTGTGAAGATTTTAAGTGTGCTTTGAATGACAGATGACCAATCTGTCTGAGCAAATTACCCAGTTCATTACTTGGCAAAACATCATTTGTTTGAGATGTCAAACCAAAAACTTTCAAGCGCATCTGTAATTCAGAGTGCTTCCACACCTGCTTAAGTTAGCTCACTGGCCAAAGTTACCCAGAAAACAGTTAAAAAGCAGCAGGAAAGAAAGAAAGGAAGGAAGAAGGGATAAAAGGAAGAAAGGGAGAGAGAAAGAGAGGAAGAGAGAAAGAAAGAAAGAGAGAGAAAAAGAAAGAAAGAAAGAAAGAAAGAAAGAGAGAGAGAGAAAGAGAGAAAGAGAGAGAGAGAAAGAAAGAAAAGAAAAAGAGAGAGAGAGAAAGAGAAAGAAAGAAAGAAAGAAAGAAAGAAAGAAAGAAAGAAAGAAAGAAAGAAAGAAAGAAAGAAAGAAAGAAAGAAAGAAAGAAAGAAAGAAAGAAAGAAAGAAAGAAAGAAAGAAAGAAAGAAAGAAAGAAAGAAAGAAAAAGAAAGAAAAGAAAAAATAAAAGAAAGAAAAGAAAGAAAAGAAAGAAAAGAAAGAAAAGAAAGAAAAGAAAGAAAGGAAAGAAAGGAAAGAAAGACGAGAAGAGACTTTTTCTATCTGTGTTTTTAGTTCTTACCTGGAAAGGAATAACAAGATTCACAGTTTCTCCAACTCTTCGAGTATAGGTTTGTTTTAAGTGTCTCGGTAGACGAATCTTTGGAGGTTCTAAAGAAAACAAAAGTTTGTGTTAAGCGTTAATCTTCTTTTCTAACGGAGGCAGCACTTGTGTGCCTCAGTATAAAAAGGAGACAGTGTGGTCCAAAATTCCCAGAAGTGCCTAATGAGTGAGGTGTCCTAAATTTCTTGGTCCTTCAACATTGCATTCAGGACACCATCAGCTTTTATAACATCAAATGCTACAATGGTAGGACTAGGTGGGAAGCTTAGAGCAACTTAAAAAAAGCATCACCAAGTTCAAATTCTGTGAAAAAAAAAGCCCTGAAAAACTGAGAAATACAGGCTGAGAAATGAAACAAAATATGACTTTTTTTAAAGACAATTTCATGATTCCTAGCCACCACACAATGGCTTTGCAAGGCCATATTATCAGTTACCACTAACAAGTAAGTATTAACCTTAAAACCCCCCAGGTATTAGTATGGAAACAGGGTATTTGTGGGTAAGTGCAGGCAGCAGGATCTTACCTATCACTTCCTTGACTAAAATAGGCTGTGGGTGGTACTTGGGCTCACTTTCACCAGCAGCATTCACAGCTTTTACTCTCACAAGGATTTTCGAGCCAGTTGGAAGGCCATTGATGGTAAACTTCGTTTTGTCTGTCAACTCTGGGTTAGCCACAATCCATTCATCGGCTGGTTTAGGGAAGTGAGGGAAGGGGGACAAATCCAAAGAACAGGGAGTTATAAATACATCCAGAGCATGGATGAGGAAAATTACAGAAAAATAATAGATTCATTATATTTTAATGAATGATTCTGTTTTGTTTTTCTAAGTATGCTGGAACACAATATAAATTAACTTTCAAATGTAGGAAGAATGTTTCAAACGCTAAAAGATTTCTGCTGATTACATATTTTTATATTTATATAGCTTTATATAATTGTACAAATATTATTAGAATATATCTATAATGTAGGTGTACCAGAGAGAAAATTGGTTATATTTTTTAAATTCAGCTAGAATAAAACAAGGGAGGCAAAGAACATATTTCCAAAAGCACTCATAATTGCTTTAACAGCTTCCTTGGAGAGAAATGGGTTTTGAGTTTTACATTTAATTTCAATCAGTGCTGAGTACCCTTAAAAGTATAACTGAGAAATAAGAGAAACACAGAATATTTACACATTGCAATGAAATGCCATCTCTCCTCATGCCTTTAAAAGAAGGAAGGCTGTGTCAGAATTATTCACATAATTACAGCATTCTTGGATTTTTAATTCTACCCCAGGCGGTCACACGAAATTCACAGAATGATCATAACAGTGCATTCTTTCAGAATAACTTCAATTAAAAACCTTATTTTCTTATCCACCCTGTCCTCCCAGCGTAGACTGTCCTAACACTGCTGGCACCTGGGCACTGGAGGCAGATTTATGAACTAGCAAGTCAGGATCAATACCTCCCACATTATTTAAAGCTAGCACTGTAGAATGGGCACAGAAAACAAGAGAACTGTTATGAGCTGGAGAGCCCTGCAGATCTAGAGCATGGTGCTGTGGTACATTTTCAGAACAGAGTGTCTTGCTTTTAGGGATTAAGTTTTCCTTCAAGCTTCTAGCAGAAAAAGATTTTAATCAATGACTATTTCCAAGTACCTTCCCCTCCCCTTACACCTATGCTGCAGAAAAATCTGTAGACTGTTGCCTGTAAAATTCACTATCAGGAATTATCTTTACTTTATGAGAAGAGTTTTTCTTTCATTAAAGAAGACTTATATCCTTTGTGGAATACTGTACCTTCCAGGTTAAAAGGTGGCTCCCCCAATTCCTCAGACAGATCTGTCGATATACCTTGAGAGAATCCATCTTTAAAATTAATCAGAGACACCCACTTTCACACAGATGGAGCATTTTGTCAGTGGTTAGCAATTCCTGTTAGTAAGTATGCAAAGATTGATGCTGGGCTTAACAGATTTAGAGAACCCATATTTAGGGAGACTGGAGGGAGAAAAGAGATGGAAAGAGGGCATCTAGATCACAGAACAGTGATATGTGATGCCCACAGGAAAGCTAAAGGATGAAAGAAGAGGAGGATATAAAGTTGGATGAGTTTTTGGGCCCCAGAATAGCCCTAGAAATATGAAAAGAAAGCGACAAAAGGAACACTTGGAGAAGAGAGAAATGAAACAAAATGATAATGAGAGAAAGTGTAGGAGAAGAAAACACATCATAGAGGAGATTAAAAATTCAGGGATGAATTCTGAGTAAGAGACAGAAAAAAAGAGGTCTTGGAAAAAAACTTGCAGGATACAGAGGAAGAGAACACATTTAGCTAAAGGTAACATAGATAGAAGATTAAAGAAGACGAGACCCATGGATGATGACAGATAAGATGCAAACCCTAAGGCCTTGTTTCCTGGACAAAGTTATCACTGCCCTGGATTTCCTGTAATCCTGGAGCTGGCCATTTTTGGGATACTAAAAATACTATTCTAGTTTCTTTGCATAGTCCTAGATTAGTACACTGGCTAAGATCTCAGCCAACAGAAACTCTCTGAAGTGCCTATTTACTGGCTATAAAACCTGATCATCTGCAGGTACAACAGCCTGTTACAAGCAGCTAAACATATTGTCATGGGGAACATTCAGGCTGTGCTCCCCAGGCTGCCCTCAAAATGCCCCAAAAGAACTGTCAGCAGCACGCTTTACTAGGGACTGACTTTTACAGTATCAATAGTATTTGGTCTACTCCATGTCTCCACAGCAAGAGGGCCAAAGCTGGATATTGTAAACCAGGCCTGGGGAATTCTCTCTCTCTCTCTCTCTCTCTCTCTGTATTTTATATTCATGTTATTCACACCTATGCAGTGCTGGATCAGGATACCCATGATGAGACTTCATTTCAATAATGTGCACAGAGTGGTACATGGTTAAGGACTCCAAGAATTCACCACACTGACACAGTTATGTGATTCTGACTAAAGGGAAATACAAATTTTGCAAACCCAAACCAATGTTTATGATACATTATTATTCTAAATTATCTTTATATATAGATATAGTCTTCCTATTGTCAGCTTGTGATTTCTCCTAATGATTGCTATGTTAAGGAAGACTCTAAAAAACCCTCTTGAAAACTACTTCAGTGACAACAATGAAAGAATGAAGAATGTAAAAACAGATGAGTTTACAAACAGATAACTAAGAGAAAAAAGCAGCAGAAAGAATATAGACAGTCATAAAAAGTATCTTGAAATTAAAAAGAGTTATTAAACATTACAGAAAAATTAGTTTCAGGCAGAACAGGCACTGAAAGGGCTGAGAAAAAAGAGGCAGTAAGATATTGCAAGAAAGGAAAAAAAACCTGAACAGAGAGAAAAAGATGAATAATCCAATAACATGGCTTCAAAATTGGTATTTTAAAATTGGCATTTTAAAATTGGCATTTTAAAATTGGCATTTTCTACATAACTTGCGTCTTCCTAAGCATTTTTATAACATATATACATAATGTCAATTGTGTATATATAGATGTATATGCATATATAGGAGGCATATATAGATATACATGAACACTCAAAACTATGTAAAATACATTGTACCCATTGTATTTTAACTGAGGTGGGTAACAGTAAAATGACAGACTTGGCTGCCATTTTGTTGTATCTTCATATGTTTAAAACCTATCTGGAAAAAAAAAAAGTAAAGAATTTGTTCCATTTAACAGGTATACAATGTTCTTCTGTCTAACAGCCTTTTAAAAACAGATTTAGAAGATTCTTTCTCAAAGCCATACTTTGAATTAACCTGTCTGTATTTCTCATCCTCTCTTATCACCTAATTTGGATATCTCATACTGTAATGTACTGTAACTTTTAACTTTTCCCTGCCATTCTACCCAATGTTAAACAAAGCATAATAGACATCATACCCTCAAGTCCTCACATTGACAGTCCCCTTAATATTCCCCTACACCTGCTCTGTGCAGTGGAAACAAAATAAGAACACTGTGTCTTGATGGAAGACTGCATGCTTACTCATTCTGAGCTGTTCCCGCAGCTCCCTCCCAATACACAAGGAAAACCCTTCCTACCATTCCAGCTGTGTCTGCCTTCAGGTACTCTTCTCCGGGTCTCTGAGTTTCTTGCAGTCCTGCTCCTTAAAGATATTCATCTCAATACTACAAGATGCTGAGTGTTCCTGAGAAAAGCCAGTGGTTCTTCACACCCTCTCCCACTCGCCTGAGAGAGAGCTGAGTGTACTCTGGTGCCGTGGCACCTCACCACATTTATGACCTACTGTTTTCCTGGATTGTCTGAATCTGAAATGTGACAGCATGAACGACAGGTTCTGTCCCCTCTTTTGTCTTCAGGCTATGGACTGTGTTTCATTGAAATAAATGCCTTCATGGACAACAGGTTTTCAACCCTTCACTTGATTTACAGCACAGTTAAGAGCAACAGCAGTGGAGCTGAAGATAAGTGTGTCCCCTTCATCACATCCATGACATTGCTGCAGCTGATGTTATTGGTCCACAGAGGCTGGGTATTGCACATACCACTCCAGGCTATTTGATACTTACCTGCGTTCTGGTGGATTTTACTTTTTGAAAACGGGCTTCGTCTGATACTAGTTCAGAAGAAAATCTGCTGGAAAATACTGAGTTTCTGCTGCTTGACCACCAAAGACCCTTAAATACAATTTATATTTCCCTGTTCCCTCTTATTTTACTCTCAAAAGTTAATTCAGTCTCCCTTACCTTCCTCCTTCAGTTCTTAGATATTTTTGTCTTAAACGGACATAGTTAAAGATCCCCAAAACTGCACTGAAATTTTGGAGAAGTTAAGTATCTAGACATGGACTTTGCATGCCTAGGTGACTTCTACAGGAACTGTTGGAGAGGCTGTTCTCAGTGTTGGCAGGAGTGCTTGAAGTAGCCAGTTAGTGATAGGTCAACATAGGGATTGCCCCTAAAACCCAGCCAACCTGAACATACTTTGAGCCACACTTGTAGCCATTCATTATTTCCTACTCTTTCATCCACCAATGAACTCTTTACTGCCCTGACTCTCATTTAGCATCTGAAAGAGGGTAGTTGTTAGCATGGTACACTACAACATGTTACATGGCTTTTGATTTGGATTTCAAATCAAGTGTAAGATGTGTTGAACCACAGTCAGCGGGTGACGCCTGGAATACAAACCAAGGGAAGCCTGAACACAACCCTGCTCCTTGAGGTTTTCTGCCTGATTAGTCTCTGCCTGACAGCCAGAGCACCTGATACCTGTAGAGAAAAAGCGGAGAAAGTCTCACCCACTTTCCCAGTGAGGCAGGTACCCCGGGCGTTCCCACTTACTTCCTTCAAAGCAGTATTCCACCACGTAGCCGTCCAGCCCTGCCGCCCCAATCTGGTCTGGTGGCCTCCACTTCATTGTCACCGAGGTGTCGGTCACGGTGTCCACGGCCAGCATGGTTGGGGGGCTGGTCACAGCTGAAGCAAGCAGGGAGAAGGAGGAACACTGTTGCAATTAAAGGTTTACATTTATGATCTGTGTTCCTCTAGTTTAGTATCACAGTGACAGGCTGTCCTGCCCACCAGGATGATTTCCCATCATCCCTGGCACGTCTTTACCAGTTAGGACCACACTAGGAGAAAGCAGCTACCTCATCCCATATCTGCTCACAGCCTGACCCAGACATAAATTCTTCCTGCTGAGGAGAGAGAAGGACAAGCAGCTGTGGGTGGTAGAGCAGAGAAGTTGGGAGCAGTGTATTCTACCTCAGCAGGGATGTTCTGGCAAGAAGGGAGCATGCTGGAGCTGTAACAGCCCCCTCCTTCCTCCTCCTCTGCATTCTGGGGGTGCTGCTGATCAAGGGGGGAACCTTTGCTGATCTACAGAACAAGATATCTTTCTTTTACAGGGAGTTTTAGTCATTACAATAGTTTGAAAATCTGTTTCTTTATATGAAAGGGCCACTGAGTTAGCCTGTGAATGGGAATGTGAATGACAAAGCCTTCTAGTGTCACACTAATATAAAAAATGATATAATTAGGTGACCATAACAATGTATTAATTGTTATTTTCTAAATGCATACCTACCTCCTTGCTCTTGGTTACTTACCTAAAGGAACAAAGGACTTGGAAGGCATACTTGGCTTGGACATGCCAATGGCATTGACAGCAAACACACGAACCTCATAAGCAACACCTTCAATCATTTTTTTTGGCTCAAAAGTTGTTTCCTTACACAGTTCAAAATTCAGCCTCATCCACCTGGAGCTCTGTTTCTTTTTCCTCTCAATAAAATATCCTTTTGACCAGAAAAGATTTTGTTGTAGTAAGTGATGGTATAAAGGTCAGTAACAAAGGGTCTATTCTTTTGCTTCCCAATGACATTTTTTTATCTGGATATACTTCGATATCCCCTTCTAGCATTGAGTGATTTAGGGATAACTTTCCCATTTATCTGATAGTCACCTGTTTTGTTTTCATTGCCATATATGAGGTTTTTTTGGACTTTACTTAGAAGACTGCTGTGTTTAGTTCAGAGTGAGAAGGGCCTGGTTCTACTGACCTCTGGGCCCTCTGACATTCATCTTGGTTCAGTGTATTAAAGCAGTTTACTCAGCAAAGTGTTTCTGAAATTCCTTTTAACATTCAAACTGGCTGATAATAGTTCAAAGTTCAGTTTTACACCAGGTTGTCTTTCACGTAGGGGGATTGATACTGTGGTAACACACAAAGTGAAAAATCCCCAAGCATTAGAAAAACAAGTGTCTGATAAAGTCAGAGAGTAGGTAGAGCATTCTAGCTGCTGGATATTCCCAGTGCCAGTTTCCAGAGCCTGAGCTAAACTCTGATCCTGTTGCATCCACTATTTGGTATTTGCTTCTTTCATCTATATTAGAGAGTCGTCACCAAAAAAAAAAAACCCATAACAACAAATGTGTGTACCTAAAATGGGTGATCCACCATCATTTGCTGGAGGTTCCCAGGTCATAATACACCAGTCTTCACCCACCTCAGTCACATTTGGTGCCTGAGGAGGATCAGGGACATCTGTTTTAAACAGAGTAAATATTATTAAAAAAATAAATATCTTTTTTCTTTTTGCACAGGTTGAAATTAGAAATGTCAAATAAGAAACAAACTAAATAGTTTTTTGAGGTGGAACAGGAATTCCTAATGAGGAGAGAGAGAGAGAAAAAGAATTTTAGTGGATCCTGGCTGGTTAGGAAGGGATGAATGCCAAGGTCTTCTGCAGGGTCGAGACACTTGAGAGACTCTCAAGGGCAGAGCCCACAGCCACAGGGAGAGTGGAGAACCACAAGTGATCAGGGCAACCTGAGGCAATCAGAGAAGTTTGGCCCCTGGCAGCAGTAATAATTAACTCCTACTTAAATCCCATCCAAGCTCCCACTCCCTTCAGTGACACCCAGCCTTAATATCCTTGCATCTCAATTCCACGCCTGGCAATGGGGACAAATAGGAAAACGGAAGTTTCATGAGACTGTACCACAGTGATAAAAGACATGGCTCATGGGCACTGTTTCACACGACTTACCAACCACTTTAATGTTGATCAGAGCTGTGTCCTCTCCAGCCTCATTCTTCAAAGTGATCCTGAAAGGACCCGAATCCTCCCTCTCAGCTGCATCAATGACCAGGCAGCTGCTGTCTGGGTATGATTCTGCCCGTATTCTTCCACTGTCTGTGACCATCTAGGAACCACAGTGAGCAGAGGGAAAAGTCAGCTTTTCTGGATTTGAGAATCAAAATACTCAAAAATCAAAATTTGGAAGTAGTACAGGTCCCTTCAACAAAAACAAAGAAACTGTAAGAAAAACCACACCAAACCTCATAATTTTGGTCACCTAATGATGAGGAAAAAAGACAAAAATAACTAAAATCAGTAAAATATGGTGATGGTTTACTACTCAGTTGAGCCATTGCATCACAAAGGACTAGGCTTCTCCTGTGAGAAAGAACACAATTTTGTCAACACAACATATCATTAATATGATGGAAAAACAATAGGTGATTCTTCCAAAAGTCAGATCAAAAGTAAGGCGATCACTTTAAAGGTCAGAGGGATTGCAATGGTCAGTAGTTTCTCCTCACAGATTTCAAGTGCTGTCACATATTTTGGAGCAACAGCTCTCCTAGAATAATTCCCTATTTGGACAGGACCACAGTGGTGACACTACAATTCATATTTGAAAAACAGTGGTCACACATTTGACCAGATAGGTGTGATGCATGCAGTTGTGTTGACATGTCCCACTTTCCACATATCACAATGAAAATTTAAATGTGAAAAGCGACTATTTTGGTATTTACACAGCCAGGGACTGATCTAAGCAGAAGTTTTGCATTAAGACACCAGATGCAAGACCCCAATGGCTCAGCCTATTGTTTCATTTGAGACTTGAACTCCACTGGAATTTATCATTTACTTTCCAAAAGCAGACCATGACTTTCTGCCAAAACCTGGCAGCCATTCTGGGCATTGAATGTATAGAAGAAGCAGTATTTGGTAAATTTTCACAACTTTTCTTCTGCATCGCATATATCCTTCTCCTCTTCTATTTTTTTATAGTAAACCCATAATTTTTTCTTTATTAGTTTCAGGCTTTCCTTAAAAACACCCAAAAGATACTAAATAATATTATCTGTTTTACCCTTCTTTTTTGAGAGAGGAGCATTTTTAAATACAGGGCATCTCCCCCTTATTTTCTGCCATTAAAATCAGTGTCTTTAAAAGGCTAAAGATTTTATTTTGAAGGAAAAGGCTCCTTGTTAAGCTAAATAAACATCTACAATGACAATGTACCTTGTCCCCTCTACTCCAGAAGACTTTTGGAGGTGGTTCACCAGTGATGGGGATCTCAAGTCGTAGTTTGTTTCCTGCCACTACTGTCACAGTGTTATTTTCTCCAAGACCATCCAGGTGAAGTTTAGGAGGATCTGAAAAAGGAGAGAGATTTTTCAAGTTTGACATATAGCTGCTACTCTGAGAGTTCAGTGACCTGGCACAGGTCTGAAACACACAGAAACATGCTCTATGTATTTATTATTTTCTTGGTATTTTTAAGCAACTGAATTTTGTTTCAAAGAAAACTTGTGAAGAAAAATCTATTTAAGAAAACAGTTGCCGGATGAAAAAGAAATCATGGCACCATGGACATTTTGGAGTAGTAAGACCATACGAAAAAACCCACAACTGTTTCCCTGAGGCAGAATTGTACATATTCAGGTAACTTCTGAGACCATTTTCCTCTAAGTGGCTCTTGAGAATTTCAGTTGTGGGCTTTTTTATGGCACATTTAACCATGCTTCAGCCTTCACTGTCCTTACAGTTTAAAAATTTATTAACCCAAATCCTTTTCTGAAAACAAAATTATAACTTTTGTAATACACTGTGTTTTGAGAACAACTGATTAATATCCTCTTGCAACTTTTTTTAACATATTAGAAAAATAACAATGGTCATTCCCCTCTAGTACCACTTTCTGTTTCATTCTCCCTAAATCACACCAATACTTTCTCTAATACAGATACCCCACATCTCTCAGGTTCAATTAAAAAACATGTTTTCTAAAACTTGGGTTATTTATATTGCTCTTCCTTCGACTTGCAAGTTGCTGGTTGCAGTTAGAAGCTGGTGAGGCATTGCTGTGGGAATAGTGAATGCCCTGTTTTACTTTTGTTTGAAGGACTGGGATCACTAACAAGACTTCTGCTTTGCTGAATGATTCAAAGCTGGGCAGAACAATTTTTCTCTCTAGATGGCATTTAATGTTCTTAGTGAACAGGTTAAATATGTGCTTATTCTACTATTCTCTTATCAAACTAAATCACATTTTGCAGTGTTAGCAAGCCAGTTCGTAAAGATAGCAGTGTATATCTCAGAATTGGATAGCAGCAGGTGTTTTACACAAACTCTTCATAGTGATTTAGGTTTTAGGAACTCAGCCTCAAGAAGCCTCCCCCCGGAGCTCCCCCCAGCACATAAACTATGAGCAGATCCTGAGCACAGGCAAAGGATTCTCCCAGCAGCTCAATTGCATTTTGCCAAAGCAGCAGGTCTGTGTTCTCTCTCTGGTGGATGCCTGCTCAGAGGATACAAAGTGGTTGTAATCAGGGGCATTTCAGACTGCTTTTAATTCCCAAAGGTCACAGAAAGATGCTCTATGCAGGTCACAGTGGAGTACACTTACCCACAATATGTACTTTGCATGGAATATTAATGTTGTAGGCATCTGGCACAAACATGTATTCACCCTCATCATCAACAGCAGAAACTGGTATAACAAATCTGTGGATTCTGTAAAAGATTTGAAAAAGACATTAATGTAAACTATTTTTGAAGACTGCTTGAAGAGATAAGAAAGAATTAGTGAAAATTTTAGGAGATCTGTGTAAGTCTGTAATATTAGTGACTAAAACGTCCTTTGCTGGTTGCCTAGTGGCATTTTAGGTGATTAAATACTGTGTGGTTTGTACAAAATATTATTGAGACAACCACTAAATAATGTGACTATTTTAATATTATTTGTTTGAACACAAAACAAGAAAGATACAGTAGTGTAATCTTTTTTACACAGGGATTCTATGCCGGTGCTATTCAATTGCAATTTGGTTGTTCAAGAAAAATCTGTACGTGATTCCATAGTGGGAATATTCTGACTTTTGCTGGATCATTTTTGTGAGTTATACAAGCAGGAGCTATGAGAAAAAGAGGCATAGAAAGAAAAAGGAGCTGTATATTTTTGATAGTGTCTAAGAATAATTTTATTTTTCTGCTTAATATCACATACCAACTGCAATGGCAAGAAAAATCATTAGCTTGAACTTAGGTGGATCGAGGATTTGATTATTGTCCTCCACAGCCAAAATACACACGATTAAAGGAAGCAAGGAGACATGGCTTTTAGAATAAATATGTCTTGAGGGTCAGAGGTTAGGCTTGATTAGCAGAAAATTTTTGGTGAAGTAACCCACATACTGGCACATCTCCACAGTGTCATTCCACCAAAAGCCAAGTCAATACACAACAGACTTACCTTCCTTTGTGATAAAGCTTTACACGGTCACTAGCTTCAATCAGCTGCCCGTTTTTGTACCATTTCCCTTCCACATTCTCAGATATCTCACACTTCAAGTGGATTTCCTGTCCCAGCCTCACAGTCTGGTCTTCTAGTGCAAGTGATATCTTCAATGGTCTCACTTAGGAACACAGAAGCAGGTACATTAAAAAATGATGATGGAGCTCAGTAACCATGAGGGATAATTTCCAACTTGATAATAAAACAGCATGAATTGGTCAGGGTGCCAATTTGTACAAAATAGTCAAGAGGAGTATGAGTATTGCAAATAAAAATGTACATTTGTGCATAATGCAAGCTAACTTCAGAGGATGGATCAGATACCTTTTGTTTAAAAACACAAGCACTTTAAAGAGATACTGCATGAACAAAGCCAAGAAGGCTACAGTCATGTGCTTGTGCCTAGGTTTGGCTTTCCCGTGCAAACCAGAAAGGACTGAAGAAAAGTAGATACTTTCCTTGAAAATTTACTTTTGTTGATTTATTGTACCTTTGGATGGATTGCTTTTGTTTTCCATCTCAACGGAGTGACAGGAAGTTAACAAGCAGAACTAATTCATGGCCTGCCACTGCAAAGAGTGTCTAAAGGGAAGTCACTGTTCTGGAGATTCACAGTGAAAAAAAAGGTGTGGAAGGTACGTCTCCTTTTCAACCCCCAGGGAAAGTCAAGAAAATTGTTCATTTCTGTATGCCAGCATACTGTGACATACGAATTCAAGATCAAGGTGGATGATACTCACAGTCAACTGCAAGCTTGGCTTCTGATTGCCCTCCAGTTGTCATTACTGAGTAAGTTGCAGTGTCATTTTTGGCAGCTTCCTCTATGATCAAAGTGTGTTTTTTACCCTCAACCTTAATTCGATATCGAGATTTAGGATCATCGGAAAGTTCTACGCCATTTCTAAACCTAATGGAAAACAAAGAATTTTTATTTCTCCAAAGGAAGTCCTGTGCAAGTCAGACTTCCATAGACTGAAACTTCCAGAGAAGACTTTACAACACTATAAGGCACCAGAAAAGCTTGAACAAACTCATCCATGAATGTATAAGCATATTTTTGGTGTTGCTACATTTTGGAATAAAATTTTATTGGGATTTTCTTAGTGATTTTCAGGTTTACTAGTGTAGGAAAATCTGCCCACATATTTGCCCATGACTAAAAGCTTCTGGGTTTTATTTTCATGGAAGCTGTCCAAAGCATGTCTTACCATTTCACGTTTGCATTCTCCTCAGACACTTCACAGCTCAGCTCTACTCGTTCACCAACATAGGTGCTGGTATCCTCCAGGCCTTTGGTCACCAGAATCGGGGGATCTTTGGAAAGAAAAAATTACAGATTTACAGTCTGAGAGAGGAAGCCAAGTGAAAGAGATTTTCTAAGTCATGCTGTAGAAGGCAATATAACTTTCAAGTTCTGAGTATCAGTGCAGCCTTTTCTGCCTTAAATCTGAGAAGCTGTTGCTCTTTAGAATATTAGCAGAAAATTTGCAAAATAAGAATGACATTTCTTCATATTAATATCTGTTTTGCTTTGGTAATCAACACCATGGGAGCAAAGAGAGTGAAGCTTCCCATTCATGACTGTTGATAGAGTCTTCCCTCAAATCAGCACAAATGGAATGAAAACTGGCTTCTAAGAAAGCCCAATCTGAGGGCACATGGACAATACCAGAGTCTTTAGATACCAAATGTGGTGTTAGGGGAAGCCAGTGCTGTGACACACAGGTCTCCAATATGGCTTAAAATTTTGAAGGGCACCATAGCCCCAGTAGATCCTAATGCACACTATCAAGTCGACTACACCCACATTTCAGCCTTTTCACTATTGGATAAATACAGGATGAGGGAAAAAAAAGGCCAGGGATCACAGAAATACCAAGTGATCCTAACAGCTGCTGATACAAATTCAAAAATATACCAAACCAGAGCCTCCCTCTTCATTTCTGTTGCAGCCAAAGAAGCTACATCAATTTAGGGTGGGTAAAGCAGCATGAAGCTGGCATAGTTACCTCTCACAAACAGTTCTGTGGAGCATTTCTCATCACCAGCTGTTACATAATAGCGAGCATCGTCTGCCATGGTGCAATTATTGATGAATAAAATTCGCTGGTTACCTTTGTGCTCAAAAATGTATCTGTTTGGACAGGAATGCAGCAAACACACGTTAGCAAAACTTCTGGACCCCTTTTGTTTTATGTAGAAAGTGTTGTAGGTAATTTTAGAGGCAAAAATTCTGGGGTTTACACTGGGAAAATTATCCTTGAAGCAATTTCAAGTTTCAACAGAGCTGGCATAGACTTCTAGAAAAAAAAGAGCTGTGGTGTAGAGTGACAATGAGCTGCTGCTGTTCCAAGATCCCAGGTCTGGGTAATATGAAAAAAAGAAATTAAAAGAAAAAAAAAAAAAGAGAGAAACTGGAGTCAAATGATGGCAAATAAAATGGAGTCTGAAACTTTAGATGAGTAAAGCTGAAAATAACCAGTAAGAGGACACCATCACTCATTCCAACATTTTTGTGAAGTGTAATAATAGCCAAAGCAAAGAAGTTAATATTATTGGTAGGCCAGATGGCACAAGATATCAGTAATGGGATATGGGGTTTTGGTAATGGGATATACAGCCTTTCACCTTTATGTCACCAGTTTAGCTCTGTTCCAGGTTTGAAATGACCAAAGCTCGTTAGCATCTGACAGCTGCTTCAGCAGCCTGGTAGAAATGCACTGGAGCACTCAATCCAGCCCCTCCTGCTGGAGAGGAATCCACAGAGCTGCCTGCAAAACACCTCTGAATTGCTCATGCGGGGCATGATATAGGGGCTAAAAAAAGGTACTCCATTATCCATTTTGGTTTTTTTGTAATCAGGAGTTTAAACTAAAATCCTTTACTGATTTCAACAGAATGAAGGAAATCTACCCCATTACTGTAAGAGGCTTTGTTAATCACGTTTTAAAAAAAAATGGTCAGAGGAAAATTTGTCTAGGAATTTGTGCTGCTGAGAAGCATTTGAGGAACATTACATTGTTATGCACATCTTTCCCAGGTGTATCTGACTGTGGAATGGGGTTTTCTGCAGCAGGTTGTAAGATCTGGTTGTGCCCACAAAAAGGACTGGGCTCAACTTCCAGGCATTGCTCTGCATGTACTCAAATGTCTGCACCTGCACTTCTTCTAGGAAATGCCAGAGAATAAACCAGTATGCAGGTGGTGCAGGTGAAGGAGCTTGTGTACACTAGACCTGTTGCTCATAACTGACAGTGCAGGTTGTTGACTTCAGTGTGTCAAAGTTAACAGGGTACTGGAAGCTGAGACAAACCTCACACCCTTTTTCTTGGGTGGTTTATGAGCCAGGTATGTGATGTCAACATCTCTGCTCTTATCACACAATTACTGTAGAAAGATTGTGTCTACCTCCAGACACAGGACCAAGGGCAAGTGATTTATTTACTCCCACTGCCTCCTGATTTTTGAAAATCTACTGAGTAGGAAATTGTGCTACTTCTGTCTTGAGATTAAGGAGGCAATCTATATTACATTTAGCCTACAGTGGACTTTTCTGGTCCTGAGCAATATAGCATCATTTGCACACCCTTCACATCTATTGAAATCCAGAAATAAAATTATTTTGTGCAACTTGAGCAAAGAGAGAGATCTATGCAACACACTTGTCAAGGGAGTACATGTGTATCCATTTTATTGCTTACATATGCTAAGATCACTTACTTTGCACTTGGTCGTATTTCTTGGCCATTTTTATACCACTTGAGTTCCACTGTTGGATCTGCTAGCTCCACCATGAACCTTACTTTACCTCCTTTGTCCACCTGGTATGCAGGATCAAGGCCTTTGGCAAAAGCTGTTGTGGAAGCCAAGTGTTATTATAAAATAAGATCAGAAAACAAGGATATGGATGCTGAAATGACATTGCATAAATCTCATCAAAGCTGTCAGAATATATGAACACAAAGTTATGCATATTCTCACACTGGTCTGCATGGAATCATCTAGAAACATTAGAATAAGCACAAAGCTGTGCAGATCTGGTTATCCCGACCAAGTTCAAGCTGGTATCTGTACAAGACTTTGCAGTGTGACAGTATTCCAAATAGGACCAGGTAGATGCACCAAATTTAATACATAAATAGAAAAAAAATGAATGTTTAGTACCATAATATATGTTATGAGGTGATTTAATGGATGAGGAGAGAGAGTGTATCAGGCAGCTGGATTACAGCTGGATTTGTGGAGGACTTCACTCACATAACAAGGACACCTCCAGGAAACTGGTGGCACAGCAAATGTATACACTACATCCAGTTCTGAAATGCTGTCCAGGAACAAGCAGGTGCCACAAGAGTATAATGGCAGTGTATTGTATTTATATGTGTGTACAAACATATTCTGTGGCATATACATGGTTTTTATATATGTAGATATATAGATATAGATATAGATATAGATATAGATATAGATATAGATATAGATATAGATATAGATATATGTAATTACATCTCTCATGTTATTCAGTAGGGTAGATGGGGAAAGACAGGCCCGAATGTCATCACGCAGTGCAGGGTGGAGGGTCTGTAGTACAGCTGGGATTTCTGAGCAATGGAGATTAAGTGCAAAATGAGATTATGAAGAGCAAACACTGCAAGTGCTTGGAGTGGCCTCTGTTGAGAGCAGAAGATACTGATGGTAACACAAGGTCTAATTTCTGTGTTGTTTGATCATGCAACACCTTTCCACACACCTGGGGGACATTGTTCCAGAGGGAACCAGTGTTTGTCTGAGAGGGCAGGATGCTTTAGGTAAGCACTGAGTTGGATAAGGCGTTTACACTTCCACCGTGGTGGACCAACGCTGCCTGCTGATTAACTGCTTGCAGGGATGAGCTGCAGCGTGGAAGTTCCCTTGTGTGGAAGCGAAGCCTATCTGTGTTTTGAGGTGAAGGGCTGTGTGTGACCAGCGAGCAGAGGAGTGTTGTGCCACAGCCATACCTGCGCTCTTCTTGACCTCCCTGCGCATGCGCTTCAGGCGCTTCAGCATCCCCCTCAGGTCGGTGATGCCGTACTGGAAGGCGATCTTCTCGTACTCGCTGGGGTTCGCGTTCTTCAGCAGATCCCACACGTCCACCTCAGGCTCCTCCTCTTGCTGCTTAACCTCCCTGATGTCAGCAAAGTGAAATTATGGGAGAAGAGTTAGTGAGGCTTTATCACACCATAAAAAATAGGCGAAGCTGAATCTATGGTGAGGCTAGAAAAGCTTTGACAAAAATTTGAAGGCTGCCATCATATTCTTTTTATTTCACTCAGTATTGGTGGAGTAGCTCACAATGACATTCACACCTTACTCTACATTTCTTCAAGGCAGAATTTGAATGGAAGTTTTAATTTTTCCTTTTCTGATACGATCAGTTATGGGAATTTTTATATTGCTTTGATGGTTAAAAAAAGTACAGTTTGAAAATGTAATACCATGCAGGCTAATCCCATTTAAATGAGTTTCACCTGCTGTAATTTGAGTGGAATCAATCACAATTAATGATGGCACCACTGAGTCTAAACTGTACATTTCAAAATTAAACAAAAATGTTTTGAAACCCCGAGTCCTTGTAACTGCTTCTGGGGGTGACTAACAACAGGACATTGAAATACAGGAGAATCTGTGTCTGTTACACCAGTACTTCTCAGCATTGCTTGAAGTTGTCAAATGAATAGGAACTGGAGATTTCCACACGAGCTTGGACTTGAAGGATGCATCTGTTTGCTTCCATGTGTATCCCAGTCTTAAGGGCAGGAAATGTTTTCAGAGGTCTGTGTGAGGAATCACCTTTACACAGAAGTTTCAATACTGTATTTACTATCTGCAACTCCAGGCTAAGACAACCAATAAAGAGAAGTATAATTATTTTAATGGCAGCCATTAAATAATAGAATAATGGAAGCATCCTACAGAAAATGAGAACATTTCAGATTGACAATGTAGCTCAAAAAAGTGAACTGCTAGAACAATACTGGAATTGAAGAAGAAATCTAGATTTTTCTTACTGTAAATCATGTGGATCAGATCAGAATCATTCTGATTTGATATAGCTTATATAATAAAATCAGTACTTTTGAGAAATAAAAAAACCCAACAAGTTTTGCAGCGAGGCACTGTTATAGCTGAGCTTTATGGAGTCTAAGAGAGGAATTTCTTTGACATATACAGAAATAGCACTAAAGATCCCTGAGAATCTCTGCATGATTGGATGAGGAACCATGGAAACCACTTTGCTGTTTAGTCCATGACATTTATTAATTTTCATAATATGTCTGTTATTTTAAAAAGTAAGAGAGGTTCTCCCTGAGTAGTGTTTCAAATACAATAATTCCGAGGCTGCAGTGCTAAGTTAGACAATCTCAGGTACAAAATTTTATATTTTGTTCCTTTTATCCATGTTCATGCTTTCCGGAGGGTGACTGCACAGCAAGTGCTGCCACTTCAGTGAGATTCCTTCTGTGTGGGGCAGATGGAGATCAGCCCTCAGACACCTGTAAAAGCTGAGACCCCCATGGGGCAGCACTGTCCTCTCCCAGGACTGGCTGCTCACCAGTGTCTGCCCATGCCAAGGAGATGTGCACTCTGGAAATCAAAATAAAGCTCCCCTTTAGATCAGGCAGGTTGAGAATGAGGATCCCGGTTTTCAGCCAGAATGAAAGAATCAGTTTCAAGCTTGTTCTCCTTTTGCATAACTGGAGAACATATTTTGATGCTTAGAGCAAGCCAACTTTGTTCGGAGACCTCAGTAGTTTGAGCTGAGGCCAGAGGCCAAACAAAGCATGGTATTTCCTAAGCAGACTGACCACGCCACGAAATCACCTTCAGACCTCTTTCCTAAATATGTGCATTTTGTTGCAAGATGTACTTTAAAAAACCAAAACCAACAACAGCAACAAAAAACAAAAAACCACCATGACCACCAAAAAAACCCACCCCAAGCGACCAAAAAAACCCACAGCCCAAACAAACAAAAAAACCGACCCAAAAAACAACCAACCAAAAAAAACCACCACCAAAATAACCAAAAAACAAAAAAACCCAAAAAAACCCCACCAAAAAACCAAAACCAAACCAAACCAAACCAACAAAAAACCAAAAAAAACACACACAAAAAACCCCCCACAAAAACAAAAAACCAAACCAAACAAACAAAAAAAAAAAACCCACAAAAAAACCACCAAAACCCTAAGGACCTAAATATTTGAGCAGTTTTCAGATGTTGTGCCTCTTGGAATTCCATGCTGCTACTGATCCACTGCACTGACAAAGCATTCATGGTGTGGCTTACTGAGATAAGGGTTGACACATCTGCCTGCCAACCAGCAGAAAATTAGAAAATAGACAGTATATTCTATGCATTTAGGTTTGTTGTTTGTTTTTTTTTTAGAAAAAAAACATGTTTCAAGTAGTATGAACCAAAAGGGAAAAGTTCTAGGTCTTTCCTTGGTCATACAACCATAAACTAAAGAGAACCTCCAACATTGCCTGTTGTAAATTTGAAATGAAACCATGGATTTGTCTTTGTAATAATGGATGTTAATATCCACACACATGGATATTATTATCCACACTGTGGCTTAATTAACAATTTTATTCAATTAAGCTCAGATATATGAGGTTGCATTTCAGGGCCTGAAGCAAGGTGAACCAATTTGACCAAAGTCAAATGATGGTGTCTAAAAACTAAATATTTGCTTTATCCATTAAACACACAACAGATATACCATGTTTATACGGCTGTACAGTATTTATCTTACAAATCTTAAGAATTAATTGTTAGTAAAGTGATAATATCTCTTGAATCACATTTATCTTTCCACAAAACCACCAAGAACTCTCACATGCAACTCTGATGTTAGTACTGAAACACCACACAGGTGGTCATGAGAATGGGCATGGCAAGTTTTATTAGTAGGATGAAAAGACAAACTAAAGGTCCTAATTAGGGATGAGAAGATTGAAAAACCAAAGACCTGGTGGATTGGAATTGGTCTGGGTAATTCTTTGTCTACTTTCAGCTTCAGCTTCAGCTTTTCCTGTGTGCTTTAGTTGCTTAAATGCTATCCTCACCCTCATACCCAATGAGCCATTGTGACCTTTTAATGTAATTAATACTGTGGATTTTCCTCTTTCAGAGTAAGTGGTAGATGAGATAAAGGATGTAATTCCTTTTCCAGTTCTCTGTGATCAGCTGCCATTGATTTCCACGGCATACAGAATTTCTCTGCTTGATTTTAAAAGATGATGAATTAACTATCTTTTCTTAATCTGGTGAAAGACTAAACTGGGGTTAAGATCTGAGATAACTAGAGACATAACTATCGTAACACCAGATCTGCAAGGCAAATGAGAGAAACAGGTACCCCAGTTTTTCTCCATCAAAAAATTTGAGTTAAAATATCACTGAGCATTTGTGCAGAGATTTGAAAAAAAAATGCTACAAAGAATTATACCAATATCTACGACTTGAAAACATGATATATGATGTTTTCATATCAGAATGCTTATAAAATCAAGTGAAGATTTATCCACAGAGATAAATTTAACCCTTCCAGTTTTTTTACTTTTGCACCAGACTCAATTTTCTGTACTGCTCATCCCTGCGTAGGAAATTTCTCCCCTCTGCCTCCCATGCAAACACAAAAGAAATAGCAAGTGAACTAAATGTTATTAGTCTCTTTAGGCTGAGGCTCATTTTTTTATCTCAGCGCACTCAGATCTGAGGTTTCTTTTCTGCACAATTAGAGGTAAAATTAACTAAAATTTGCATATTATACTATGAGAATAAGAATAGTTAGAAACATTTACAAGTCGAAAGGCCACAAAATTCTTAAGGAGTTATTGATGCTACACCTGACTGTTTCTGTGTGCCAACCTAAGGGTTTGCAATCCACACCTGCTCACTGCATCACTTGGTTCTCACCTACGTTTCAGGAGACCACTAAAGTCAAGTTCTCCTGCATCCTCTTGTCCTTCACCGCTGTTATTAACAAAAAAAGATCAAATCTTTGTTTAATACAGGAGAACTTAGACAACACACATTGCAAACGCTCTACACTTCTCATACACCCAACACTGTCCAGACACACAAATAATTGTATAAAATCAACACAAACTTGTATGCTTTTTCACATGGATTATGCTTCTGTAGGTGCTTGTGAAAAATAACACAAAGGTTTGTATTGCTTCTTCTTATACTTTGATGGCAAATTTTTGTAACTGAGTACATAAATTTGCCAAGTTTTGTGTTAGATTTCAGTAACACAAACAAATGGGAGCCAGACAACACAACCAGCTTTGTTTTTCATTTCCATAGTGGATAAAACAAAGGGATTGTGCTGATCTCTTGCTGTGAATACAAAACAAAGATTTGCATTGCTAGGTGATGCTTTAACAATGCATAGCTCTGTCAAATACTGATTGAAAAGTACTTAACCTTAAAGATTTAGCCTTCCTCTAAATGAAGGGAGAAAACATTTACAAAAAAGAATAAAACGGTACATTTTCCATTTTTACAGATAGAATCACAGTCCTATGAAGGTGCACTTCTTTCTATGATGTGATCTTTAGCAGAATTACCTAATCATAGAGCACATGTAGACAAAAGAAATGCCCTAAATATTTATAAAAAGGGAAAACCAGTGCAGATTTTAACTGAAATGAAGCCAATATTTAATCAAGCTTTTACATGCATGATATTACTTAGAAAATCAGAAAATACTGAGATAGCTTCATCCATTTGGGCAGAGTAGTTATTGCGTTTTTTTTAAATTTTGCTACAGAAGGAAATACACCTTGGATGTAATATCTTTTGTATTTATCTTTAAATAAAAGCAGTTATCTCTGAATTAAAGCTTTACTTGTAAATTGATAAATTGCATTCATTATCTGTTTGTAAAATATTTTCATTCTATATATATTTTTAATATATTTCATCACAGAATGATGACATCTATACTGGTTAGAATTGCTACTTTACCAGAAAGGTTATAAACCTTAAAATATAATGCTTTATCTCACATTCTCTGTACTATACTATTTGTTGTTTTCCCTTACTGATGGTATTTACTGTTTACTGTAAGGTAACAAAGCCAGATCCTGTCTTCTTGAAATCAATGTGAATTTTCTCTCTGCCTTTAATCAGTGGAGGATTGGGACCAGGAACTTTCATATTGTGGCTGACAGCTTTCAGGAAACATGCAGTAAAATATTTTAGTGAATGAAAATACATTTTTAAAAACCTCAAAAGAAACATATATTTAATTGACTTGAATATTCAATCTTCCTTTAAATTAATGACACTCGTAATTTCACAGCAGGGGTAATTAATATCATATGTAGTATCTATGTGTTGTAACAATTTCATTCTACCCACCACCAATTACTCTAAATCCCATTTCTTGAGTCTATATTTACAAAAACAGTTTTATAAAGTACTTGATACAATTTTCTGACACAAGTTCTGTGCATGCTACCAGTATCCATTACTGAGGAGCTTTATAAGATCACTGAAGTTACCTTCTCTTGAAAGCAGATCTGATGTCAATGGATGGAGCAGCTTGGGAAGATTCTAAGAAATAACAGTAATACAGGAATTAAAAACATAATTTGAATCATTTATGTAATCAGTGTGATTTGGAATATGAAATTTTTTCTGTTTCCTGATAAGTGACCATCATCTGTGCTTCCCCTTCAGAGTTAGGTTCTGATTCCTGCAAAGATGCTCAGTGCTAAGTGTACCATTTCTCTGAAGTATTTTCTGCAGTTCTGTGTAGGAAATCTGTTTCTCTGATGTTTCTCTCCGTTTCCCTTCCTGCTTTATTCACAGGCTCTGGACTTTTTGTCTTCTCACTTCCTATGTTTTCTTCCCTGCTGGCATCTTGCACACTCAGCATCAGAGGAAGGAGAGAGAGAGCTGTCTCCTCTACAGCTACAGACTCATGTTGATTCTTGGGGCAAGTGAATTGCCCTTGTGTGAATTACCCCTTTGGGACAGCCTGAATCAGATTAAATGGTTCTGATCCACAGCCAGTGAATGGATGGAGCCAGGCTGGCCCCCACCTTGCTGACCTCTAAGCACACACACAAAGCACTGGGTTTTGTGTGCCAGAGCCTGATTTGAGTTCAATACTGGTTTTGCCTGCCAGCTTTTCTAATTTTTGGATATATGTCTCACATGGTATCTATCCCAGTGTTCATTCAGACAATAAACAACAGACACAAGAAAATTCCTGAGCTCTGTGCTAAAAATGTTCACTTTAAGTATTATTTCATTTAAAGGGTCTGAACAAAATGAAGTGTCATTTCAAATAAAAAAACCAAAAGATAAAAAAGAAAGAAATCCTTATAAATATTTACAGATACAAATGGAACCTTACCAGTGACCTCAAGGTCAAAAGAGCAGCTGTCAAATTTGTCCTTATAAGATACTTCACAGCGATAGTTCCCTGCATAGTTTTCCTTAGCTTTGATGATCTGCATCTCAAATGTATGAATCTAAAAATCAAACATAGTTGTTTGTTAATGCGGAGAATGAATTTGCACAAAGCAGAAGTTAAAACATGAGTCTTTCAGACATGCACCAGAAACAAGGAATGACTCAAATAATTGGCTTTGAAAAGAAACCAGAACCCAAAAATGGCATTGGAAAATTTTGATTTTCCCCTCCATTCCTTGTCCTGCACTAGGAGAGCAGAAAATCTGCTTCTGTAGAGGGTCAGAGATCACCACTGAAATCTGTGTGGGGAAGCCAGGGTTAGACTCCACTGCTCTGGAACTTCTACCTGTTGTCTTAAATTGATCTTAAAGCTCTCTTTGGAGCTTTGCCCCCACAAGAAGGTGAAGTAAAGACACACCTTAGTGTGACGCTCGAAGGACTCCTTCAGCTGCAGATGCTTCCCTGCTTTACTGGCCAGATCCATCCATTTTCCTTTAAACCACTTAACATTTGGCTTTCGGAGAAGATCTTTGGCTTCTACTTTGGCTATAAATGTGATATTCCCACCTTTCAGAAAGAGAAAAGAATAATGCAGCTGTTGAGGAACATGTGGTCGGTCAGTTGCATCTCTACAAGTTTATTGCACTTCTGCTCCATTCAGCCCCCATGTGTTCTACCACAACATTAAGAGTCAGATGGAGTCACATAGACTATGAAAGTACTGCAGTGGTGCAGAGGTTAATGATTTTGGGTCTGGAAGGTTTCTGCTGCTACCCTGCATGAGATCTTGATATACCAATAACAATACAGCCAACAGTATCACAATAACCAACTTTCTTCTCTAGAAACTATACCTCTTACCATTATGCTCAGTAAATTATTAGATTTTGAGCTTGTCTTGAATTAAACAACTGGGGTATGGGTCTCTCCATACACTCCTTTTGCCTTCAGAGTGGAGTTCACATTCAGCTAAAACCAGAGGTATGTCTTGGGTTATGTAACCAAAAACATGTGTATTCTATTTTATCTGTAGAAAGCAGTTGGGAGATGGTTTGTTTTTTGCTTTATCTCTTGTAACTCCGGGGGTGGGGAGGGCTGATGGCTTCTGATAATAGACCAGCTGTTAAAACCAGGTAGGGCAGTTTTTCTTATCTCTTCCATCAACTGTCCACCCTCCAGGGGATATCTTCTGTTAATGGGCCATTAAGGCTCACCAGTGACATGAGACATTACACCATTGCATTGTGAGATGCTCCACACAGTGGGGAGGAGCCAACCATTCCCTACTCAGATAAAAGTGGGGACACAGGGACCCCAGGCATCCTCTTTTCCTCTGGATTCCCAGAGGAAGACTGGACTCATCTCACCACCACTGAATCCTGTCTACAGGATCATCTCTACCCCAACGGAACCACATCTGTCACTCTAGGAGGACTTCTTTGGACTGCTTCCAACACCCTGGCTGACAGGGTGTCAGGTCATATTCCTGGCTCTGTCAGGGTTTTCTAGGACTTTTGTTTTGTTGCCTTTTTTTTTTTTTTTTTTTTTTTTTTTTTTTTTTGGGTTTTTTTGTGTATTGGTTTTGTTTTTAATTACTGAATTTGTATTTTTATTATAAGAACTGTTATTCCTATTCCCATATTTTTGCCTGAAAGCTCCTAATTGCAAAATTGCAATAATTTGGAGGGAGGGGGGTCTTATATTCTCCATTCCAAGAGAAACTCCAGTTTTCCCTGACAGACACCTGTCTTTCCAAACCAAGACAGGGTAGTACTTGCAGCTGAGGGCAGAACCTGAGTGCCACAGAGTCTGCACACACCATTCCCAGCTCAGCCCCTGTCTCTGGGAGTGGCTTTTGATCTTGTTCCTGGGCACTTACCAACACTCACTGTCCCGCTCTGAGGTTTCTCGATGAATAAAGTGGATCTTTGGGCGTCGTCACGTTTTTCTGACTCTTCTGGAGCTCCTTCTCCAAGAGACCATACTGGGATGCAGAGAGAGGGGGAAATATCAGTCATCTGAGGGTGTTTTAGTCCCTCCAAAGTACACTTACCTGAACTTCCTAAACTCTCTAGCCCTAGCACCTTTCTCTTCAGATGTCCTGAAAGGCATGTAAGCTTTTGTTCACACTGACATCCATTGCTTGGCTGTCACATTGTGTATAGTTCCTGCAAGAACACTACCTCTGTGGTGACAGAAAATGAAACTGTCAGGGAGGAAGAGAGCCAGGACAGGCACTGAACAACTTGAATGGCACTAGCATTCAACCATGAGTGCTTTACAGAGGCGATGCACAAAGGTCAGCTCTTTGTTTTTCAGAAGAGATGGAGGTTCTGAAAACACAAACAGCTAGAAGCACAAAAATCTTCACATTTGGTACACGGTTTCAGTCAATCTTTCTCAACCCAGACTAAGTCCATTGTACAAGCTGGTTCTTCCTCTATGTCTGCAAAGTAGAGCAGGAATGAAACTCACTTCTGAACTTTCTTCTTTTCTGCCATGACAGAAGCAGAGAATTTGGGGATTGGTCAATACTATGTGCTGCCATGTGAATTTTATGTGAGATTTTATGGAAAGAGTAGTTTGTCAGATGGAAATGATTGTGCCATATGCTCAGACACAACAGCTTCTCTTCTGGAAACTGGAACTTTGGAACTGAAAAGGAATAACAGTACTGAGAGAAGCAGCAAATGAGTGGTCTCCCTAGGGCAGAGCACTGCACCAGGACAGCTGTGTGTTTCTGGTCTTTTTGTCATCTGAACAGCCCAGGCTTTGTGCTATGCCATTACATCTTGGGTAAAACCATGGTCAAAACTGATTCCTAGCAGAAAGTGCAAGGAGAGCAAGGCAGTGAATGCCTGTCTGTTTTCTGCTCATTTTCTGCAGAGAGGCAAAGCGTGTGTCTCATATTCCAACCTGCAGTCCAAATGCCACCACTCCATTTTTTTGAGGAGTTAGTGCCAGTACAGAGGGGAAATTAATTAAAGTTAGAGGTCAGAATAGTTCTTCTGATATGTAGTGGTTACTGCTGTGGGAACCTTTTCTACCCATGAAAATTTCTACCACCCACAAATGCAACACAGCTCATGGCAATGATGGGAAAATACAAACAAATTGGGTTTTTTATCCTAAAGTCTACTATGAATTTTAAAAAGGTATCAAAATGCTAGATGGCTTTGCTATAAAATCTTTGTGTTTCAGTCAATTGTGGGTGGAGTGCTTAGCACTTCTGCATATGCCTGCTTGTACAATATTTCTCACTGGTAAAGACTTGCATGTATATACACACATGTATGTACACATATTTACACACATAGATGAAATGATTTACACAGACATAAATGAACACAAATATATATAGATACATATCTATATATACTCTCTATAATCTAAATGTTTAGATTATACCACTATAACATGGCAATGTATGGAAACAACATGAGAACAAGTGAAGGTTATTGGTGGGAAGACGATGAAGTGATGATAGGATCTGGTCACGTGCAGTAACAAACCTAACATGCCATGGGGTGAAATGGAAAAAGGATATTAATAAATGGAAAAAAGCTTACACAGAGTCATTAATTTGGTACCACAAAAAAGAACACCTAAATATTATTGTCACCTTTAGATATTAATATTTTCCTATTTATTAAGCAAACAGAAGGGAAGGTGGGTTTGACGCGGGCTGGCATAGGCAGCTATGCCAGGTCTATAGCCATGGTTGAAGTACCAGCTGCTCATTGTGTTCCAGAGGCTGCAAATCCTGAAATCAGGAGAGTGGGTGCAATGTGCGTTACCTGCCAGAGTAGGAAGAAAGAGGTTATGATGATTTTGCTAAGTTTTCCCCACCGTCCTTTGAGGTGTGAGAAGCAGCCATTCTCCTACAGTCTTCTGGGACCTGTGTGTGGGATTTGGGTGAGGCTGAATAAAGGAATGGAATTCCTGTAGGCTGAGGAGGAATGGAACAGCTATCTGTATCTATCTATACAGAAACAGATATAGATAGATAAGTATGTATGTATGTGTCAAATACTGCTAGACATGTCCTGTTTTGTGCAGCACAGCCTTCTCTCACTCCTGGTTTAGCTGCTAGAAACCTATTCGCCCTGGTACGTGGAAGCATTTCAACAGCTATAGTTTGCTACTGTCTAAAAAATGAAAATAAAATATTCTTTTTTAAAAACAAAGTCTAAACAGTATTTTTATTATATAGTTATGGGAGTGTTTTGTCCTGTTTCTCAGAAGGTCTCACCTGAATCTTTTCTTTCCGCTGGCTTAGACATCCCATCTGAAAGGGAAGAGCAATTTAGATGACACCAGCTCAGAGATCACAGATCAGATCAGAGATCAGCTTAACTGACCTCAGATCACTGGGATGTTAAGAACATGGATTCTTCATACAAAAAGATCAGACAAAATATTTGGGACCATATCCATGAAGAACTACTTGAATACCAGAAGAAAATGAACAGCTAAGAAAAGCCCCCAGAAATCTTCCCCATTTTCTCTAGAAAATCTAAATTAATTTAGTTCTGTTCAAGAGTTTCTTTAGAAAGGTTACATGGGGCGGATGAGGCGGATGTTTTTTCCATGATTTTTGTAGTTCCAGGTAACAGATGAATTTCTCTTCCTCAATATTTGTCTGAGGGACAGTAGTTTGATTATTTAAGCAGTGTATTATTTGGATTTGGATCTACTAACCAATATTTTACCTTCCACTGGGAGATCTACTAAAGACCTCAAGAAAAGACTGGAAAGGGACTTAAGTGATATAAGGGTCTTGTACTTCTGAACAGAGATTAATAAAATAAAGGCCACTTTAAAACATTTTCTAAGTCATATGTTTTGAGTTCAGTCCACTGGTTTAGACTCTTTCTTCATTAATATTCAAGAGAAAAATACATACATACATACACACTCAAAGCACTATCACAGGCCTAACCTGCTGGTGGAGTACTAACTGAGGTGTCATCTTCATCTGTGAAAAGAAATACAAATGAAAAAGCACATGAAGAAACTGAAAGCACAGGTGATCATCTGCTTTAAAACAACTACATGAAAATGTAAAACCTGCAAAAGAAAGGGAAATAAATTGCAATATTCAGGAACACTCACAATGGAAGCTTCAAACTGATGAGGAAAGCTTTGCATAATTCAGTAGCTGAAATGGTAAACCTTGATGTTTCAAGCAAGTAAAAAACAAAATGAGATGTGGACTGTGATCTATGATTAAATCATGAGTTTATATGAGAGCTGCAGAGTGATTCTGTTTGTTAGAGATGTAATCCACAGTAATTACACTAAAAAGCCACAATGAAATGAAGGAGAATCACATATCTAACCTGAGGAAGATGTCATTTCTCTGATGACCACGTCTGCAATTGAAATGTGCACCACATATGCATTCAGCATTATTAAATCAAGATATGAAGAAGTTAAAACTAGCCCCCTCCATTTATACTTTGTAATTTCTATACTATAAAAGTAATTCAAAGTGCAAGGAATACACAACTCAGGTTTTCCTCATATCAACAGGAGAATAATTATAAATAAGGAAAGAACTATTATCACCATGCTGGATTTTCCTTTTGATCACATTAAAAGCTGACTGTATTGAGGTATTAAATCACTACAAGCCATTGTTACCCAGGTATTTTTAAATGGTTAAACATATAAAATACATTGAGGCTTATATTTATATAAATTGATAGCCTGAGAAAAACATGAAACTGGCATTAAATGGAAATACTGTAATCATAATTATTAGAAAACCAGAATAAGGTAAAGACCATCTTTACAAGAGCCTCTTTGAATTTTGGATGTGTACTAGAAACTTCAGAGATCAGCTTTGATAAAAATAAGCAAAAGGTCTTAGTGCCTTAAAAGCTTAAAGATAAAAAAAGAAAGAAAATAACCAACTTATCCTTTGAAAGACAAAAATAGACTAGATATCTTTAGGATTTAATACACAAGTAATATGAAGATAACATGCTTTTATACAGTGTAAAAAATAATCTGTAGAACATTTTAAAATAGAGAGCATTTTGTTAAAATGTTAACAAGTTTTAACAAGAGGTAAACAAGAACAACTTTGGAAAAATATTAACCCGCATCTCTAAATATACTTTTTTTTGGCGGGGTTGGATTTTTTTATACCTCCTACTTGTGTTTCCATAATCAAATTTTAAATCTGAAATTATCCTTTGATTTTTTACCTTAAATTTATAATTTATCTATATTTTTAAAGGAAAAATCTAATAACAATGACAAAAGCACATGTAAAATATAGTTGCATTTTTGTAAACATTGGCAATATTGATTTTTTGGGCTTGTTTAACCACTGAAGGGTAATTAAAAGTCTGTTAATAGAATTTATCTACTTCGCCATAATGCTTTACTCATTCCTTTTTAATGATTCATCAAACTTCATTTTAAAGATCCCTTGGGAGAAGGATGAGAGTTGTGAAAAGTATGCCTACACAGGAAGCATTAATATGTTATCTTGCAAATGTTTTTTCTTATTCATAGGAAAAAGAAGAATGGAAGAGTTCTCATGACCTGCATCATCCAATGCCATAAGCAGATGTTGAAAATGTTGATTTTCAGTAAAAGCACTGTAATGATTTAGTCATGTCAGACATTTTAACACACTGCATTAGCAACTAATTGAATGCAAGGCTTTGTGCTTCCACTGCAAATATTTCTCCATATTTCATGAAAGCATTAAGTGTACTTTCAGCCTTTTTTGTCAATGATGTCACCATTGTGATTGATGATGGCTCAAAGAGCCATTTGGCTGGGAAAAAAAAAAAAATTTACATATTTGAGTTAAATATTTGATGTGATGCATCCTACATGATGATGTGTGATAATCAAGTTATGAAATGACCACTCAGGTTCCTCTTTCATTTAATCGTTTGAAATAAAAAACCCAAAAAGAAGTCATTAGTTTTGCAGAGGGGTTGCTGGGGTTTCTCCAGGGCAATCTATCATTTTTCATTTCATTTTCATTTATCATTTTCTAAGCAAAATGTTAACATCAAAGACAAAGGAAAAAAACAAACGTGTCAGAAGAATCAAGATGAAAACCCAATTGAATGTTTTAGAAATGGAAAGAGTATGAAAATAGTACGTGCTGGAGGAATTGTTTTGATAAATGAGTAATCATCAATCCATCACTCCTTCTGTCTCAGGCTTCTAGGACAAAATGGACTGACTATTGGTTCAGCAGCTGTAGCCAATTCAGTTTCTGTGATGAATGATAGATTATGCTAGCAATAAAGTCTATTTAAAGATAACAGAAACAGCAAAAATACTAGATCTGTCAGTAGAGCTATGATCATTAATTCACTACCCTCATCTTCTGCAAGGAAACTTTTAATGGAATATGAATGAAATGACAACGCATGACAAGAGTTTGGTATGGGGAAATCAATTGATTTGTTTGACAGGAGGCTGATCAGATGCATCACTCAGTAGAAATCTTTATTCTGTGTCTGTGGCCCACTCTCATTAACATATAAGGCATTTATATTTCTTTTCCTTGTTGCTAAATGATAACATTAACTGTGGAGCAGACTGAGCTGCATCAGGATTCTTGTTGGATGAAAGAACTCTCCATATCTCCAGAGAGGCCGATCTAAACACACTTAGTGCAACCTTAACATTAAAATTTCTGACTGCTGGCACAGAAAATGTAGAAAAATCTGTCCAAAAAAATGTAATTACTGATTTATGTATGAGCTGCTGGTATCAGGAATTTTACACCTACTTTCCTCTGATCTGAAACATCCTACACAAAGTAGAAGCTGCTATTCTGCCATCAGCCACATTGCTGAAAAACTTAATGTTGTGCAGAAGTGGCAAAAACCTATTAATTGCATATTATTTAATTTTTCTATTCTATTGTTTATGCTGAAATTACAGAGCATAGCAAGACTGAGAGTTTCAAATTTAGTTGGCTTCAATTACCAACCTGATTTTCAAAGGGAGTTCAGCAGTCCCATCAAGGGGACTTGGCATTTTGGAAATGGTAAATGAAGTACATTCCCATAGAGGGGAAGTTTTAGTAGGGAGATGAGTGGATAAGTGAAACCTGGAAAAATACAAGGATGACACATGCAATGAGCATTTTAGTAGTGGTTGGAAGAAACCTAGAGGAAAGGTATCAGTAAAATATACAGAAATTTTAGTAGCTTTCTGAATAGCTGGATGGGACCTAAAAAAAGGAATGAGCAAATTGACATTAAAATGTGATTATTATTCCAGCAAGAGGGAACAAAATTATAACATATTTATTCTGTAAGATAATACTAAAATTAAAAATGAAGACACAAGCATTTAAACTGAACGAATATAAGACAATATAGTAAATTTGGAGGAATTTCTGCTGATTCACTTTTTTTCTCTGAAAATAAAATGGATGATCACATATATACTAAATTTTTACAACATTATTAAGATATTTTTAAACTGGTTTATTTTATGAAATAAAATTTTATGTTTACTGTTTTGAGCTACTAATTTACAGGAGAATAACCATGAGATACAAAGAATTTACCACACTATTTTTCATTTCATAACTTTACAGTGAACACAAAGGAATATAAATATGTCATTTCACAAAGACAATAAGTACTAAAAAGAAATAGAACAGTAAAACAGACACACAGATAGGTATACTCTATCTTCCTAACATCTGTTGTTAATTTTTTCTTAGAGATGAGGTGAAAATTATGGACTATGGGATTTAGATGGACTACCAAGGTTTCTTTCCTAGATGTCAGGTTCCAGCACAGTCCCCTTTCAGGTTCCTACAGTGTCTACAGTCTATCTCATAAATTATCAGCGAACAGGTCACAACTGCTGGCACACAAATATTGTAAAATTGCTGTGGAATTCAGGTATTAAATATTTCCCATCTCATTCCCATTCAGTAAAGTACCCAAACCTGCTACTTCTGAAGCTGCAGAAAGTCTTTTACATATAGCTTATATAAAAGCTAACATCTAGCCAGTTCTCTCATAATTTCCTTGATGAACTGTTTGTTTTCAAGTGTAAATTATTTTGGACAGGTTGGAAGACTGGAACCTTTACCTTTTTTGTGAATTATGTTCACCATTATAAAGATTTTTTTTTTTCTGGCACACAAACCTGAAGGAATCACTCTATGAAAATATGTTTTCCCTTACTTGGTGATAATCTGCAATAAAACAGGAGCTGATAGGAACAACTGCACTGCAACTAATTTTTAGAAGTATTACTACTGACTGTCTGGCAGTGACATCTAGTTTGCTTTGCAGAGGTGACAGTTTCACTGGAGCATGGCAGAAGGTCGTCTACATATTAATATTCAGACTTTCACTGGAATTTTTGCAGAGGCAACAGCTGCCACCATGGACTGAAACTGGGAAAATTTTCCATAGTAGGATCTCAAACAACATTTTTTTCGTAGTAAAATCCTCCCAGCACTGAGAGGTTTCTGTCAGGACTAACATTTTTCCTCCTAGAAAATACTTGTGTCCTTCACTAAATTCAAAACAGAAACATGATAATGTATAAGGAGATAACAGAAATTTTGGATAAGTTACCTACCATGTTTTCATTTTTATTCAGTGAAATGTAGGCTTGTAAGCAGTGAGGAAATCACCCTTCATGTTCAGTTTGGGAACAAACATTTCTCTCATATCCAAATTAAAGCAAGCAGAACTAACTGTTGGAATAGCTTGAGGCAAAACCTTCATCTTTTTCCTATCATTAAGCATGCAAATTATTTCTGAATTGCATTTCCATTACCAAGTTGACAGATTTGATTACTCACACAAAACTTTGTGTGTCAAAATAATTGCTCAATGCAAGGATAACTGGCAAAATAGCATGCACTGAAGCCTGGTTCAGCATTTTTATTTTCAAAAGGATACTTGAATCACACATTCTTAGTGTTTATATTTTGACTCTGCTGAGAAAAATAGCCATGCATGCCTTTGCCAAATAAAACTGCAAGTATCGAGTATGCATCCAGTCTGTCTAAAAGACAAGATTTTGTTTGGAAGACACCAAAAGCCAGAATACATTTTCAAGCAAGCCATTTCTTGATTTTGCATAACCATGCCAGATAAAAACCAAGCACTGCATCACTTGTAAACGTATCTTGGTCTGGTTTAGCCTTTGATCAGAATTAAGTTTAAAAAAAGAGATTATTCTTTTCAAAAAAACCTTATGGGGTGTTTGATTTTTATTTTGGCAGGGGTCCCACAAAAAGCAGGGGAATTTGGCCCAGTTCCCTCAAAATGTATCCTCCTAACCAGAAGAACTGACAAGAGAGCTAGAATCTAATCTGAACAGCACAAAAATATTAATTAAAACTGGGGCTGATTTTTGCACACATTGCTAGTGGAACAGTTAACTATTTGCTCACAGCAGAAAATCCTCAAACACACTTTTCAGAACCTGTAAAGAGCTCAGCTGCTGGGCTCCCAGTGGGGACAGAAAGATGAACGTGTGATTTTTAATTTCAGATGGAAAAGTCTATGGGGCTTTCTGAAAGGTAAAATATCAATTTTCTGTGGTAGAACAGAAACAGCTTAGAATGACAGTACGACATTGTCCACTTTATTTAAAAGCAACCAGTGTGCATAGTATCTGAGTTTTAGCAAGCTTGGTCACTGGCAACATCCAGGCTAATTTAAACACAGTTTTCTGCTCATGCAAATCACTTGTAATGTGATTGATTAATTGCACATTCAATATAAATACTGTTGCTAAAGTATCAGTCTGGTTTGCAGAATTTTTGAAGATATTCATAAATATCATAATTTCCCTGTGCTGGGTAAGTCATGCAAAAAAAAGATCTAGGAAGCCTCACATCATGCTTCTGAAATTTAGCACCAAAATTCTGAATTGAAGCTCAAACAATCCAGCATCAGAACAGCATTTAGGAATGTTTTCTTTAGTGCCCATTTTTATAGTATGGTTTCAGACTTACCTTTACCCTTTTCATTTCCACCCTCCTGTGGTGTTGTTTGTTCTGTGTAGGAAGTACAAGTATAGTTTTGAGAGGATCTTAAAGTAAAAAGAAAGACTTACACAGCATTAAAAAATGCAGGTTCTGCTAGTATTGGAAAAACAACATGTGTGTATATGTATGTACACATACATATACGTGTATATGTAATATACAGTTGCAATCCCATGAAGCATTTTACAACCTGTGCATATCAATCCAATTTCTTTATTTTGAACAAGTCATGTAAGATTGATGTTCCTGGGCTCAGTGGAAGAAAAATGCTGGGTTTTTTAGAAGCAGCAGTTGTTAGTCTCTTGTTCTTGGGCTTATTTGCAAAAGCTTTTGAAATGAGATATATATCACTGTTAATTGGAAAGAAGTTGGATCAGACATGAGTTACTGCCACTCAGTTGATCCTTAAGAAGTACAGAGAGAGTGTTATGAGGATGTTCTTTAATTTTTTATCATCATCTTCATCATTATCAACATAGTCTTGCTGAGACTACTTGTACTTAGTGTTCTTGATCAGAACTGCTAGCCTGTCCTCTACTCTGAGCAGGTGAATGTGAATTATTTTTAACCTCATCTGTATGAGAAAACTTGGACTGTGCTTTGAACAAAACAACTTCCACACTCTATTTCAGGTTTTTATAGGATCCCTTATCGTTTTTGGTTTCCTACTTCATTCAATCTAGAATCTTGTCAAATCATGTGAAGTGTGCTGTCTTCAAGTTATAAACACTCAATAACCTATTGCCTGTGAACAGGGGCTTTCTGTGGCAAACTTACCTGTCAACTGCCTGACAGAACATGGATTTGGGTGATGGTCAACAGACTAACATTGTCAGGATAGATTTAAGATAATTTTTGTTCCATGGAGAAAACATCTGCAAGAGCCAGTTGATTCTCTGATTATCCTGATTTCTTGTTCACATGTGTGTGTGAACACAGTAACTATGAAAATTAAAGCTGAAACTTAAAAGGAAACTCCACATTCTGGGAGTGTGACAGACTCATGGATCTTTCTGTCTGGATTCCCTAAATTCTCAAGCTCCATTTGTTAGGTTGTCCATCTTGGTCAGATGTTCCTTTTTAATGGGACTTTTGCTACAGCAACACTTTTTTTTTTTTCCAGCAGGAACTTGGATCAGGAGATTTCACTGTTCTTGGGAGATGGTAGCATGTCAACATATTATTTGAGAGCTTCATCAGTCTAAGTGTTCCACTTTTGTGGCTTGACATTGAGATCTGGAAAGTCCTCTCACAATGACTTCCCCAAAATTTCCTGGTGCAGTTCCACATGTTTGATTATGTCCAATAAACTATTTGTAAGCTATAAAATTTGGAATCTTGAAACCAAGTTCCCTCTTTGTGTATTAGCATGTTGAGTCAGGCAGAAGGAAGCTAGAAATGACTGGCACGTCCAGCTTAGAAATATCCCAGTTTGGTCTGTGCCCAACCATAAAGGCCTAATGACACCTTTCTTATTTTTCAGAAGAAAAACAGGTAAGGAGAAAAGAAAGGAGGTTTTAGAAGCGATTTTGTATTGAATCCTGTGTTTTTAAATAGAAAGGAAGTTGGTAATTATTCAAAAATGTTAATAGATGTTTTTAACGTAGCACTTCAAAGATGCTATTCCTTTCTGTATAAAAAGAGCTGTTCCTCATTTCACTTCTACTTAAAAGTTAAGATTGATTAAAAACATGAATTCAAGTACAAAGTATATCAGGTAAGACCCTAAGGGTGAAATTAATTAGTTTAATATTAACTGTACAAATTTTATGGTTGAGTAAAATATCATTAATTAAAAACCAATTAACTTTCCTTACAAATATATGCAATATGAAAGAGTTCATCACACAAAAATAATATGTGGAAAATTTAACTATGAAATGCCTTGTGGCAAATGATATCTTTCTCATTTTTTAATGAAAGAGTGTATTGTTGAAACAAAGATATCTTGAACCAGCCTTGTAAAATGCCAGTTAGCAGGACAATAAGTAAAGGCAGATTTAACACTTGTAGGGTATTTTTTCTGTTTGGAGTTGCTGTTTAGGTTGCTATACAGAGAATAAAATCTACCAAATGGTTAAATTAGACATGCATATTGTAGATAAATGTATTAACCATTACCTGAGAATATAGCTGAAGTTACAAGGCAAAGGCTTGCCCACCTTTCCATCTCCCACTAAAGAGAACTCTTGTGCTTTTCAGAGCTTCATCTGAAGCCCTCATCCTTATCAAGGAGTTTCACCTCACCTGACTTTGGCTTCCTGGAACTCAGCCACTCCATTCCAGACAATTAATCTGACTCCTCAGGGCAATTGCCCACACATGGATATCTGGTGACATTTTAGATAGGTTACCTGGGAAATGCCCATTGGATGAGCATGTATGACCCAGGATGTGCTCCGCTGGTCAGAGGTGGAACTGTTGAACTACTTAGACATCATACGTAATTTTCAAAGGGCTAAAAGTAAGTAAAAGGAATCCCATACTTGATTCTTTCGACTTTACTCACAGCATACCTTTGAGGCAAAATGAAAGGGAGTATTTTGGTAATTAGATGCTGCCAGCATCAAAGAGGACAGCATAATTTAACCACATAATTTAGGCAGCAATAATTGACCTGTATCCTGAAGGGTATACACAATATTAAGCAAACAACTAATCACTCACAAACAAAAACCGAGTCTGAAAAACCAGTATTCAGGCAAAGTGAAGTGACGATATCTTTTTTGGGCAGGCTTTTTTTTACGTTTCTTACTGTCCTCTTACTTTCAAAGAGACAATGAACTCAAACCATGTTATGGCTATGCAGTATCTAGTCTCATGCAACTGTTAGTGCCACAGCTCAAATTGGCATTTTTTACACTAACCTGGAGGTGGCGGTGCACTTTCATTTTCAGTTTCTGAAAAATGAGGAAAGAAGAAAGATATTGAGCTTCAAATACAAGCAAATATTTTTCATACATTTGGTATACATTTGTTGATTTTGAGTTCTTTAATATTGAAATGCAGTTGTGAAGTTTATTTTGCTTTCACACACACAACATGTGACAGCTTCAGGGTGATAAGGTAAGAGATCTAAAGCTCTTGTTCTGCAAAGAGAAGTTAGTGAAATTGTTTCATGTGGAGACAGATAATATTCACAGAAATGTAGAGTCTCTTTTAGGTTGGAAATGATCTTTAAGATCATTGAGTCCAGACATCAACCCAGCACTGCCAAGTCACCACATCTACACATCTTTTAAATTCCTCCAGGTATGTTGAGTGCAGTTCTCTAGGCATCCTGTTCCAGTGGTCAACAACCCTTCCAGTGATGAATTTTTTTCCTAATATCCCATCTCAACCTCCCCAGCGCAATTTGAGGCCATTTCCTCTTGTGCTATCACCTTTTACTTGGGAGAAGAGACTGAACTCTACCTGTCTATAACTTCCTTTCAGGTAGTTTTAGAGAGTGATAAGATCTCTCACTCATGAGTGAAATCAAGCAAAAATTTCCACCAACTGAAATAATACCAGATACTACTTTAACTGTTAAGTGCAATGGGTCCATCAACTTAGGGGGATCGCGCAGAGTCAATCCAGAAACCTTCACCTCGTTTTCATCACGCCATTAGATCTAGAGCTCAATGTTCTGTGTAAGCAGAAAGTAAAAAAACAAAACAAAACAAAACATTTTAGCTGCTCTGAGTAGGACCTGCAGTATGTTTAGGTTTTCTTTCTTTCAATGATGATTTTTAATGTAAATCACTTCCCTTTCCAATGTGTGATACAGAAACCAGGCTTTTTATCCTATCTAAATGTAATCCTTTTGGGATAACATGTTCTCCCACCTAAAAACATGAAAAAAATTGACTAGCTAAAATACATTTTTTAAAACAGAAAAGAAAGCTTATTTTCAACACTTAAAAGCTCTAGGGATCTAGACAGATTGAATACAGCAATAGTTTTTGGTACTAACATTCACTTACAGTTTAACTACTTATAACAAGCAAAGATTTAAAGGGTTGAAACCCTCAACTGTAAGAGTAGATGGCTCTTACTGACCTTTGTCATGTTATGGACATTAACCCTTGGGACCCCACCTGAGGTCAGATTCAGGAAAAATTCAATCTCTGTCACACAGAAATGCTGGTAAGGCTATTCCTTTACACTCACTTCTAAATATAACTAAAACACAATTTTCATTCTTAATAAATCCATTTAGTTTTTTAAAGGGAAGAATATTTTAGTGCAAATATAATTTTAAGCTGAGTGTGTGAATTTGATATAGTTTAGGAACTTCCAGTCACATACACAAGTACAACAGCAAATCCTTGTAGAGGTTCTTAAGGAAATCCCTTGCTACAAGGAAAGAGCTTTTGTTGTATGTTCTGATCACAGCACCCACCACACAGAATGGAAGGAAGGATATTAAAGACCAACACACAGAATGTGAATATAATGAAATATCTTTACATAGGTTGATAGCAATTTATTTTTTCTGGTCTAATTACTGACATACTAAGTTTTGTTTTGCAGCCTAGAAAAATATGAAAAAAATTGATATGGAAACATGAAAATTGTACCACAAAGAGTATGTCTCAGAACCTATTTGCCTTTGCTACCATGTCATTTCTCACTGTTTATGCTGAGAGTAAAATATTGTGGCATGGAAATATGTTTCTTGCATGGAAAAGTAATAGCAGAAAATTATTGATTGTATAATTGTCCTTGTGAAATTTAACAGCTAGAAACAGGGAGTATTCTTATGAACACTGAATTAGAAAATCCTCCCTGGCTCACCAGTAAGAGTTACAAACTTAAATTAAAAACTCCACAAATAAAGCACTTTCTACTCTAAGATGAAAGGCTTATGAGACCTTTGAGGGACTTGCCTCAAATTTTTCTTTCATTTTGAGAGGTATTCTGTGGCTTCACCAACACTGTAATTCTGCTCAGCAATCACATATCTTACAAGTCATGCCTCACCCAGCACAGATGTTAGCCAAAATCTACAGCACAGACCAGACCTGAAACACTATTATTATAGTCTAAACCTCATCTCATGCATGCAGACAACAAAAGAAGACATTCAAAACCTGAGCACTCTCACAGGCAACCTACTGTATTGGACCCTGTTCCTAGCAGAGAGCTTGGACTAGACTGTCTCCAAAGGTCCATCTCCAAAGGTCCATTCCAGCCTCAGCTATTCTGCAATTCTGTGATGGGATGATGACTGAAGCCAGACCAAGAAGTCAGTGGTTTGTTTCCTAAACCATAATGCAAGGCTGTTCAGGTTAGTGCTAAGAAAACTGAGGCAAGAATGGAGCTCAAAGGAGAGACTTGAAGTATAACACAGGAAGAAAAAAGAAAAGGGGAGAGTTCCAGGCATTGGGGGTGGCAGAGACATGGGAGATACTTCAACATAATCTTTTGGCCCTTGCACAGACCCTTTCATGGTCATGCCTGGCTTACAGTTCCATTCCTGAGGACAGCCAGGAAAAAAACCATTAATAGCTCCGAGTAGTTTCCACCTCCCCAAAGAATGATAGCCCTCTCTGGCTGACCTCTGCAACAGGCTTGTCAGCCAGGACAGGGCTCTGCACACTCAACAAGCAGCGTATGGTTGTGCTCCTTCCCTAGGAGGCATGCTCCCTGGAGTCCCCACATGCCATTCCCCGTGGCCTGTTGCCTAATATGGTGCTCTGTCCAGGCATTGTCAGGGCGTTGCTGGTGGGGAAAGTCTCCAGCATGCAACCTTCAGTCCCTTTGGAGAAGTGCAGTTCACTGGGTTGCAATGACGCCTCTTGGGCTAAAGGGGAAAGAGGCTGTTGAAGGTCCAGTTACCACTGAATTGACACCGTAATGTCAAGTGCACCTTCTACAGTACAAAATTAACTTCTGCTTCAGAGTGCCTGAAACAAAAGGTCTCTTCTTTGCAGTTCTTTATTTGAGAAGCAGAGAATGTTGTAATTCAGTGGGTTGTGTCGTGCTACACACAGACCTTGGGTTAGTCACTAGTTGGGAAACTGGTTAGATGTATCTGGCTAGATGTAATCCTACAGCAAGGATAGGAATGAACTTAGCAGTCCTCTCTACATGGCTACTCAGAAAAGATGGTGCATTACGTGTAGTTAGCAAGTAAAATGAAAGCACAACTGTTGCTTAGATAACATCTCCAGAAATGCTTTCATGCCTCAGCCATGTCATGAGATGCATTCAGGATCCAGTTTGACACAGGATATGAGCACTTAGAGCCAAGACATTTTTATTTGTAATTTATAATTATATACACACACATACACACTTGAAAATTAGCAGGAGATGCAGCTTGACCCATTACCAGCAATTTTCCATCTCTTTTCCACACTTATCATGTTCAGCTTTTCAGATAAAATAAGACTTAAAATCTCTTCCTTAAAGTTCCATGATGTGCTAATGTTATGAAAACACTTAAGAACCATGTTAAATTGAGGCTATCATTATTTAAAATTTCAATTCCATTTTAGGTCTGGTTGCACTGGCATCCAGCCTGCAACAGCCAGAAGAAGCTTTGGCAGGGACCTGACATAGGGATGTCAGTTTGTGTGTGGTGGCCAGTTCTCAAGGGCTCTGGATTCCCACTTCCATTGGCTTCTCTGGCAGCACAAAGCATAGAAACCCCCTGACATCACATATATTACTTTCACATTGGAGTGCAATTATAATGAGGCATGGTGATGGTTCTAAAATAGTCTCCATGTCCTGCGCTACTGCCGTGCTGAAAGCAAAGTGTCCTGGAGACCTGCAGTTCAGACCTTTCAAGAACTGCAACCTGTAAGCAAGCATACTGGGAATGAGGTGTGGCTGGATAACCCTTTCCATTATTCAGCTCTGTACTCAAGACCAGCTTTATTTTGGGTAGGCTTAAGAACTTTCAATAATTTTGGAAAAACAGTAGGGGGTTTTTTTTTGTTTTTTTGTTTTTTTTTTTAACCTTAGGTAAGTAAAGGAAATTACCTTGAGCATTAAATCAGGGCTTGGAGAAAACCTAAAGATAACATTTCACTGTCATTGGGCTGGAACATTCACAGGAAGGAGGAGGAAAGTCTCCTGCACTAATTTCTCCCTGCATTTCTGTACAGATCAGTTACAATCCATCAAAGAATAGCCAAGAGATTCAGGATCTCAGTGTGAGCAGAGGACTCATTCCCCATTTACTTGGAAAGGAAAGCAGGACCTGTGGCTGCACCATCATGGACACAGGTATGATATCTGTCTTTGCAACAGCAACCTATTAAAGAGACTCCCATATGTCAAACAACATGAGGATAGTCACTTAATGCTTTTTGTCACAAAGACCTGTCACCATCAACTTGTGTCAGATTTAAGTAGGTGGATTAATTTTTTCGGATGTAGCCTCGAGGGATCAGACCAATATAACTATTACGTAGGCATTCCTAAAGTGCTGACTCTGCTAGTCAGACAAAAATAGACAAAACGCTGCTTTGGGGAGAGAGCAGGGCTCACCCCAGCCCCTCTGCACTTGTCATGTGTAAGGACTGGCCCATGTGCCTGCCCTGGTAAGAAACAAGAACCGTCCTTGGGGCACCAGGCTTTCTCCTGAGGTAGATGCTCCACTGAAATAGGCGGCCAGGGAAGGACTAAGGATGTGGAACAGTTCCTTGACAGACCTCATGTCCAGATTAGCAGAAAACAAAAGCAGTAAAACTTATTCCTTTCATTCCTTATATCCTCCCCATCCAAAAAAGTTGCTCCAAAAACGAGAAATAGCTCAAAATGGTTGGACTATTTTTATGGATCACTTCACCCCAATCACAGTGGTGTCTGTGATGTGGGTAAAAGCCATAGCCTCACCTTTTGGGAGACAGGAATTTACTCAACAAACTATAGAGATTACCAGAGCATGAGGAGCAGTTCATTGGAAAACAGTACTGTTAGCACACCCCAGAAAATGAGCTGGAAAAGAGAGGGGTTGGTTCAAGTAATTTACAAAAATAAAAATGCATTCAATTGGACTTAAATTGAAGTAAATATAATTCTTAAAAAAAAAAAAAAAAAAAAAAGGAGGAATGTTTATTCTGCAAAATCTGAGCACAATCATGCACACAGGGTCTGCCTGGAGCCTCATGAGTCCATTGTCCACTGAGAAATAATCTGATTTGTGTGCAACTTCCGCAGACAATTCCCAATCTGAGCAGAAGCAAGAAACTACAATATCAGATGAAATCACTACCTTTTTTGTGAATGTCCACGGACATTTTCTATGTTATTTTTTTAAAATATACCTAGAGAAACTGTTCTAAACAGACATTGGTCCTGAATCTTGAAAGCAAATTTGTTCTTAAGGACTGAAGTAAATAAGCTCTGGTGTCTTATTGGTGCTCTGTTGGCTGGCCAAATGACTATTATTATGGCCAATAGTGTGATAGAGCCAAACTGATACATTTTTCATGTATTTCTAGTTTCTGTTTCCACTTGTAGTGATGGATTGAACAGATAAATTGCTAGGTTTGACTTGTGACAGTACTTATAGATGAAAACAGCAACCTTATGTTAAATACTCCCTCCTGTTGTAACAGAGTGAACAAATCAGCTTGTTCACTGCAGCTGAGTTATTTTATAACTATTCCACAAGCTGAAAGTGTCACAGCCCAGTCGTGCACATTTAGGTAGGGACAGAAGAAGAAATAAAATTAACAAAGAGTTAAATTAAAAAGTTAGATTAGTGTATGATTAAAATTTAAAAAACCCAAATAAGCCTGAGGATAATAGTCCCATCATATAATCTCACTGAGTAGTCCCATTTCAGGACTAATCTGAATGCTTTCCATTATAAAGGATTTAAGGGGCCACTGGAGCCAATCAAACCATCACATGCTAAATGTGAGAATGTTCCCTGACCTGAAAAACTGAATGAACAATTGCAACAAAAGTATGGTAATAGGGAATTCTGTGGAATGGACTAGACACCAAAGAAATAGTTTACAGATCCACATGAGGAGCTGCAGTCTAATTGGTGAGTCCAGATTTTTTCTTCACTGCCATTCACAGTTATGGAAGTGCATAAAATAATCATTGCTTATTTAGAGTGCTTTCCTTGTGGTTTCCACTTCTCTGGAATGATGCTTCTAGATCAAACCTGACCATATGTAAGCTTCCACTCATTTCTTATGCTTTCACATAAGAATTAATCTCCAAAGAACACTGTAATCATGACCTTGAACAAATGCAAATTAATAAAAGATATGTTTACATGTCTATAGTCTTCTAAGTTTCTTCTTTTTCAGACCCAAAATTTTGTGTGTACTGTAACAGGGATCTAGAAAGCTGCCAAGCATTGGCAGTATTTAAGATGGATAGGGGAATTTTAGTGGCTATAGTCTGGTTATCAAGTTCCCATGAATACTTAGACTCACTTTTAGCCTACTCAGTCCAAAAGGCACCAGGATGGAGTAATTGAATTCCATTCTATTTCCATGATATCTTTCTTCTCTTACTTTATATCAAAGAAAATAATCCATAAAGTCAGGTCCTGAGCACTTGTGCAGCTAACAGAAGAAAGGAGTATCCATGCTGGTATTTCACACTTCACAGACTAGCAGTGGACAACAGTTTGAGTACCAAATGTCGTTGAAATTTTTGCCTAAGTCTTTTTTCACAGAGTTTTTTGCAACCACAGTTTTCCACTTTATTTCATCATTTAAACCATACCAAACCAAAAATCTCAACTTGTGAGATTTTTTGACTTCCAGACTAAAATTTTGTGATGCTATTTAGCCTGCAAAATCTTGTCAGTAAAGTTCTGCTTGTTAACCACTTATCAGACAAAAGTTTTGCTGAAATGTGCTACAGCGTTTCCCAGTGTGAGGAAATTCAGTTTACTGTCATTACTACACCTTCATGAGAAGGCTTTGTCAGCACAACTGTACTTGCAGAGCCTGAGACTATTCATGGTGACATTGATTTATCTTTTATTCCACATCCTGATGTGTTAAATTTTATTTTCACGTTTGGAAATAAAACCATTCTATTTTGAAATGTCACTGCAAAACTTGTTATACAATGAGGTATATGCAACACTGAATGTTGCTGAAAATAGTTCTTAGTGTGAGCTTTCCTCCTAAATGTGCAGAGTGAAAATTGTGGAGATACCACACAGAATCAGCTTCTTCCTACAAACAGTAGAGAGCCTCAGTTTTCCCTCTATTACGGCACCATCTCAGCTTTTTTAGCACCAACTTAATGTGAGTCTGGAATGATTCACAACTCCTGAAATTCTGCATTCCTCACCTACCTGTTCTCAGCCACCTGAGCCACTCTCTAATGCTGCTTCACTCGATGCACTACACGATTCTGGCTCCGGTTAAACACAAAGGAGAAAACCGGCTGTGATTGCCAACGAGATGGGTGCTTATGGCTAGAGGACAGAAGCAGCACTCCTATTTTTACGTTGTAAAACAAAAAAAAACCCATTAAAAAAAAAAAAAAAAAAAAAAAAAAAAAAAAAAAAAAAAAAGCAGTCCTGGAACACCAGTGGGCTGGACTTGTGATCCTCACAGATTTACTCCTGCAGTGCCATACCTGAAAGCCCTGGCTCTTCTTAGTCTGAGGAGACGGCACGGACTGCCGGAGGGGCTGGAGGTGGGAGCTCTGCAGAGCCTCTCGCCCCGCACTCCAGCCCAGCTGGCAGTGCCATCTCGGCCTTTTTCGATCTAAAAGTTCCCCCGGTAGCTGGGTTCGGCGTTGTCCCCGCTCCTGCCCCGCAGGGGGCGATCGGATTCCTGCCTTCGGGAAAAGCGGGGATCCGCTCCCGGGGGACATGCAGCCCTGCAGAGCTGCAGGGGCGGGCACAGCCCAGCCGCAGCCAGCAGGGTTAGCTCCTGGTTAGTTCCTGGTTAGTTCCAGGGTTAGCTCCTGGTTAGTTCCTGGTTAGTTCCAGGGTTAGCTCCTGGTTAGTGCCTAGTTAGTTCCAGGATTAGCTCCTGGTTAGTTCCTAGTTAGTTCCAGGGTTAGCTCCGATGCTCAGGAGCTGCACTGGGTGAACAGAAAATGCAGGAGCTCGGAGTTGTTCGGATTTCCTTCTTTCCGCTCCTGCTAGAGCCACGGGAAATTCTTCTTTTAAATAACCCAAACCTAATTCATCTTGGATAAGTATGTACCAAAATCAATTAATCCACTCATCAGAATTGGCTGATTCCACTTCAAAAATATGACAATACCTAGGCCCTTTTCTCTGTTTCCTATCCTTCCTTGCAATAATCTGTTAATAATTTTTCTCTAGAAGCAAATATTTTTGTTTATCTCAAGACATTCTCAAGGGCAAATTGAAAGCAAAAGACACCACAGTGTGATACCAGAGATAGAGGTACAGTGACTAATGCTAACATCCTTCCTGAAAGCTTCAAAAGGTAATAAAGGTTATTGGATAAAAAACTTGGTAAACCACAGAACTGCCACTCAGGAATGAAAGTAGTCTGCTCTTCATATTTAACAATACACTTTCAATGGCAGTTGCACTTCTAATTATAGGCTAAAAGTCAGCAATAAAGTTGAAAGGTCATTTATTTCAAGATATGAGTACTCAACCAGTAACGAACTTCCTTTCAGATTGCTAGATAATTTCCCAACTAGCTCAGGAAACATTTTACCAGTTTGGAAAAATGCCTTTAGTCTTGCTCAACTCAAAACACAACACAGTTTTTTTGCTGAGCTCTCCTGAAATATTTCAATGTGAATTAAGAAAATCATTTGCAGTATTGTTTTATGGAAATCACATGATGGACCTGATGCTCTGCATAATTGTAGTGTGTTCCACAAATGGCTGTCTCCTGTTGTTCAGTGCGCTCGGAGTAGTCCTGAGAGCCATGTGGTTATGTGCAGACAGTGGGAAATCATTCCACACAGGGAGATTGACCCCTAGGGGAAATGATGACATCAGCATAAGGCTGAATTCATGCAATTTATCTTATTTCAGTCGATTACAAGGGAATATTTGAGATATGCTGATGGGTTTCACTTTCACTAAAATTCAGACTGAAACATTTCAGTGATTTAAAATGAAATCCTGCTAGTGTTCCCATTCTATGATTTTTGATCACAGACTTTTCTTTGATGTTCAGGGCCAAACCAGACACTCACATATTGGGATCTGCCAAGGACTGAATCTATCAGCTTGTTATCAGCTCTTTGTCAGAGTAATATATGCTACAACTGGGTCTAAACATTGTCACAACTATATCCAAATCCCAAACAAGAAAAACATTTGCTAAACTCTGCTTGCCAGTGGGTGACAGATAATCTGATACTCTGTGATCTTTTCAAGAAGGAAGAGTCTTCTCAGACTTCCTTCAGATAAGAGCACTCTCCTGTCATCTGCACTTCAGCCCTCAGCCTCTCTCGAGAGGCAGAGCCCTACAGAGTGGGACTGTAACAGGAGCCCGGGCTCAGGGCTGTCAGGCGCCTATGTGATTAGGGATTGTTCCAAGGAGTTAATCACTAACAATCCATTATTTGTTTCCCCACTGAGTTTTCTACCCAATACTAATTTTCAGTCATCCCACTTGTGGAAAACACCTCACTCAAGATGAAAAAGAGGGTAGCAGCATGTGCTTTTTAGTTTGCTAAGGGTAACTCAAACTTATGGACTACAAAATTCAGTGGCTACTATTTCCTGTGAGTTACAATGTCCCAGTACATGCTAAGCAAAATGGATTCGTAATTAAGTTTGGAGAAGAATTAAGGGAAAAAAAAAAAGCCCAAACTGGTAATACTGGAAAGCTTTGTATCAGAGTTGCAGTTTGCTTTCTGGTAGAAAACACTAAAAGAGTCAGAAATCGATCTAAAACTCAGAAACTTACTTCTCTATTGGGATTTTTATGTACTGACATAAGGAGCTCTCTCTTTTCATAAGCTTGTTTGTTTGTAAGTATTTATTGTTGCTCAGATCCCAGGGATTCAGCATTGTACTGAGAAACCTTTTAGACGTGTTTTGCACATGTGGAAAGAAAATACTCTTTCTGTGGGTGAAAACTTGCAAGACCTACATGAAATCATGTATGTCCCTTTGTGGGTGCTCACATAAAAAATTAAAAACATCCCTCAGTGTTTCTCCTGTTAATGTTTTCTACCTCTCAATCTCATCCTGCATCAACAGAGATAACTGTGAGAACTATATGCCTTCACTTAAAAAAAACCCTAAACACTTAGCTCTGCCTTTTAGGAGTGTTTGCACACAGCAGGATGTTTGCAGACAAGCTGTGGGTGTTTGCATCAGTGAATCAGTAAGTGATATGTATGGGAGAAAGCTCTTACAAAGCCTGACAGCAAAATGCATTTAAGATGCTGTTGTGAATTACACTCACAGCTGACAACATATGGTTTATCTCCAGCTAAAAAGCTGTTGGGTAAGACAGAAAACTTCATTGCAAAACATGGAAATGCATAACAAGGGCAAAGAAAAAGGGGCACAGGACAGAGGTCAGATTTCCCCTTTAAAAATAGGGCTAAGGAAAGCTTAGATGAAAGATTAGTAAGGCTGGAGGGAATGCCATGGAAAAAATGTCACCAGGCATCTGACCCTCTGTGCCCTCACTGAAGTCTGCATCTGTGGGGGAGTGGCAGCCACAGTCTCCATTGGAATTACACTTTTCTTTGGGCCTAAAATAAGGTTTTTGCCCTAGATACTATGTTTTTATAAAAAACACAAATACCAAATGTGCTACAGTGCATATATGTATGTCTCTATCTACATGAATATCTCAGGATGAGACCCAAAAGCTATTAGTCTATAAATTACTCCATCTGCATGGCATTTCCCACGGGGTTATTCCTAGATATCTCAAGCCACAGATATTCTCCACACTACCAGGAGTAAGTGTTTTCATTGTTTTTTACAGGAACAATGATTTAGTGGCACTGGAAATGGAGAAAACTGTTAAAAGGGATGGAAATGCAGTGCTGTGTACATCGAGGAGGTGCAAATGGTTTGAGATATTTCATTTCAGTTCAGAAAACAGTGAAAGGTCCTACAACACACACTCAATCAGTTCAGACTGATTAGAGGAAGCCTTTTATCCTTCTAGAATTGTGGGAACCTGTTCTGGGGCCATAATTGGTGCATTTCTTTTCCACAGGAAAGATATTGTGGCAGACAGCTATAAAAATAAACATAAAAATACCTGAAAGCTGGAATTCAACAGCTGTTCAGCAGTTTTTTTACTGCTCTTTCTAGCCCACTAGCATACTGGAGTAGGTGAGTGTCAAGGAGTAAGACCTCTCCCACCAGCTGAGCCAATAAACTTTTCATTTGAGCCTCTTTCAGTTTTAACTACAGTTGTATTCAGTTAATTTTGTCACAACTTCAAGGCTTTGAGAGAAGGAAAAATGTGGAATAGGCTTTTGGACCAGATTTGCAGGCCGGCTGAGCAAAGCACGACTCCTCTTTGAGAAGAAAAGTAATTGTGCTGTTGTGTGAGTTGCTTTTGCTCAATCACCCCCTGTCATGTTCCATCCTGTCAGTTCAGTACACAGAGCAAATGTCTCTGCAATTAATGTCTACATACACAGAGCCAGGATTTATAACCAGAAATCTATAGGAAAAGGGAATCTTCATCTCTGTCTGTGGTTGACTGCAACCTACTCTTGGCACATATGACCAAAATTAGGAAGTTATTCTGGGCCTGCAAAGACATGATGAGTGTATTTTAATACAGATCCGTCTCAGGAAGCATCATGCCACTACTAAAAAATGCTTTCAGATGCTTCCTAAAACCACCATTTGATCCTACAGAGAATTAAATTAGAACAGAACTTTTTGTAATAATCACCTGATCAAAATAACTTGCTGGAGCCACCACATATAAGGACAACTGCCCTAGGAAGTAGATCACACGCTATTTTCAATTAGTAATAGGGCCAGGGAGAGCAAATTATGTAAGAACTATTTCCTAATCTCCAGGGAAGGGAGAGCAGTGACTGTCTTGATCATTGCTGCAAGATACAGCAGGACTCCCTTCTTGCTGCACAGTGTGTACACTTTTGGGGGGAACATGGAGAGGGCACATGGAGGGGCTCTAAACTCTGAAATTGGTTACCCAACCACGCTTCCACCTTGTGACAGAAAATACACATGCAGTGACTGACTTACAAGTTATCATATTTGTGGCAGCCTTTCCTTAAACAACTTAATTCTGTGGCAAACTTCACTCCATGAAGCAATTTTTAAGATGGTGGATTTTTTAAAATTTTGAACTTTTCTGAGACTGCCATATTTGGCTTTCTGCTCAGCAAACATTACTCCAGGAGGTCTAATGACCTGAATTAACCTCCACCTAACACAAAGAGAGAGCAGGGCACCATGGCTAACTGCAGCAGAGACCACAGGTTATTTTGTCACTTTGAAATGAAAATACACGTAAAGACACTTAGCCAACCAGCAGAGAGGGTTGTGGGTGTGGCTGGTCTTCAGAAGGGGCTGTTCTAAGCCATGTGAGTATAAGACATCCCCTATCACCTTAGTCTAGGTCCCACTGACTCCTCTGTGGAGATGCTGATAGCAACACAGGCACAGGTAATAGATAAGTAAATTCAGAGAGAAACCACTCCCTTTGGATTAGGCTGCATATTTTAGGGTCTGAGAGGTTTCTGAGCAGAGATTTATCACCAGACTTCTTGAATCCAGAGTCACTTCCTGTCACTCCCAGCATCCCAGGAAGTGGTGAAGATTACCTGAAACTTTCACCAAATCATGCTTGCTAGAATGGCTTCCTGGGACATTACATCCTGTTGGACACAGAACTGGATTTTTACTTTAATTCACTCTCTTCTCTAAACTGCTTCATATTGCCTGAACATCTGTTAGTTTAGTGAGCTACATGAGCTAAGACCACACCAAAAGAAATTAGAGTAAATTCCAGAAAGGGAATTCTTGGAGTTTCCTAAATCTATCTGTGTTTTGTTGAACACTTTGTAGAATGTTCAGAAACAATGTATTATTTAACATAAAAAGTGCTTTATTGCCCATAGGTACCAATATCACTGATGTAAGCAATCATTCGTCTAAACAATCATTCATCTAACAGCATGAAGCTGCTGGAGGAAGAGAGAGTAAGCTTATATAAAAAGGATGAAGATGAACTACTATTGATTTGAATAGGAATGCAAATTTCTGTTTCCTCTCATTAAAGGAAAACAAAAATTTGATTCTGGGTTGATTAAAACACTCAGCCATGAAATAAAATATATTGATGTTTTCTTATAAAAATAAATCAAAAGCATCAGATTCTCAAAAATAACAAAAGAATGACAGTGGAGCTTTTTTCATTGGTATGATTTTATCTTTATCAATGCACGAAGCATATTGTAGACTACATAAGGCTGCACAGTTCTCTGGTCAAGGTAATCTGAGCCTAGTACTCCCTTATTTATGGGAAAGAGCATCTATCACATGCAAATAATAATGGAATGTAACTCTCTCCTTGTCTTCTTACAAAACTACCCACTGCAGAAAATCCTTAAACAGCAATTGAACGAACTGTAGAGTAGCCCTGCATTCTTATCTTTATGGTGCTCAGAGAAAGGGAGGCACGTGAATGTGTCCATGATGTGAGCTGGGAGTCTAAGCTGCCAATATAATCAATGGAATTAGATTTTTAGTCACTGTAAAATAGCTGTTTATGGCTCAGTTTTCGTGCACACAGATGATCAAGGACACTCAGATCCTGTAGGGTGGCCATCTATTTTCTAGCTGCTATTCCATGGTGCTGCAGGCCTCCTGCAGGTCCTGAGTCATATCTGCCAGCCCAAGATGGGTATTCTGTATATCTCAGGGCATCTTATGTGGCAGTAGGACACCTATGTTTAGGCAACTGCTGGCTGGTCAGCTGAGGAGCACCAGACTGGGCAGCTCTGACTTTAATGAGCGGCTGACTCCGCTGGGAGCAGGAACACCGAGTTCACTGGCACATACGTCCAGTTGGTATCTGGTTCCTAACCCAGAGATCTTCTGTGACAGTGTAAAGACCGTCAGGATCTTTGTAGGGTTGCAAAGTTACCAACATTTTCAATGGACTAACATGGACATTCACCTCAGGCAACTCCTCTCGTCCATTATGCTTAAAACACCGGCAACTCCTCAAAGGAAAAACCAAAACCTCCTAAAGTGTCATAAAGTGAATGACAATGAAATGATGGAAAAATGGCTTCAAATATTGATTCTCTAACAGCAGTGAAAAAGAGAAACCTTTGTTTGAAGTCTTCAGAAATAGCACTTCATTTCTGGCTGAGAGCAGAGAGAGTGGGCTGGGTGGGACAAGAAGGGGCTGTTTCTCTGTCACACAGTTCCTCAGACTCAGGAGGTAAAACTGCTTGCAGTGGGACTGAGAAAACTCTAACTACAAATGAAGTTAATGATTCTATCTGCTTGTCTTTTCCTTCATTTTACAGATTTTTACATTCAGGACAAAGTCATGTTAGTGTCTGAATAAGAACAACCTCTTTTTTTTTCCTTTTTTAATCTAGAGCAATTATTAAATTAGGACCTCTAATTTACTGGAATCACCACATTCCCATGCATGATGAGTCTAGTATTCACTCCTATCTCAAGGGAAATATCCCCAGGTAATTTATTTTCAAACTTGATTTGCTCTTCCCCTTTAAAGAACACTCTGGATGTCCCCTGATGAAACATAAAATACATTCCATGAATTATTTTCCAAGGAGTGTTGACGTGTTAGACACGTCAGTTTTCACCACTGAGGTCCCCCCAGATCTCTCTGCTATTGTTTGGTTATGTAACAACCTTGTTTGGTAGCCCCCTGAAATTAATATGAAAAAACTCATTCAGTTTTTCATGGAACAGAGGAGCACTCTAGCATGGCTGGTTTTATTAGAGCCCTCTTAAAGTGATATATTTAGGACATATGAAGGGAAAGAACTGGGTAGGCCTTTATTTATCTTCCCAACAGGTGCAGTATAGCGAGGCACAAAGACAGCGTTTGCTAAATTCAGTTTTGCCAAGTACAAAGCGCTTTCTTATCCACTGAAAAGCTGTTCCCTGCTTTCCTCCTAAACTCCATGAGCTTTTCATTTTAGTGTGACAATATTAAATATTTTATTCTTGTGCACAGATGCAGTGTTTTTCACATGAGGTCGACAAGATTTTCAACTCAAGTAAGAATGACAGCAAGTAAGCCAGATCCATCTTGCATTTTCCTCCTTCAGCAGTATTAAGATAAAGTCAATGTATTGTATAATGAAAAAAGTTAGTTTAGTGCCTTCAATTTACACCATAATAAACCAACACATAATAGCCCAAAGATAAATCATGGTGAATTTTCAAATTATTTTGATTGGCAAGGTTGGCAGAAACTTAACAATGATGGAGGCGGAAGGTCAGAGAATAAATCTGAGATGCTCTGGTATCTCAGAAGGAAGTGTGGGAGCCACACTTGGAAGTTAGCAATGGGAGGGCAAAGGCAATCTAAGAACAACTCAGTCCCCAGCAGACTGTGCAGGAGGAGCTGCTCCGTGGGGCGCAGCCCACCCTCACGGGTCTGGTTACAGCAGTGAGGAGCACGTTGTCTTTCCATTTGTGGAGGGCTTAAAATTTATTGGCTAGAGGTGATGAAGAGAAACTTTCTAAAGAATTGAGAGGGAAAATAAGATAAGAGGTTAGGGTTTCACTCTTTCATCATCCACCAAAACTCATTTACCTGCGATTTGAATACGGAGCTTTGCAAACAATACGTATGGGCCTGACTTTGAGCGTGCTTTGGCACTGAGACTGAGAATGAAGGAACTTTAAAACAATGGGAATGCATTCTACAGTCAGTGCTACAGAGGGGCAATGATGATGGCAGAAGATGGATGTCTGTATGCATTTCTTTTGCATCACTGTGCAGCAAGGAGAGAGCAGCTGCACGACCCACTGTGGTGCCATATAAAATGGTTATACAGGTCCAGTCCTCTGCCTGGAAAGATCAAACAACGTTGAAAAATATTCACATGCTGGGATCTTGAATTTTCAGGAAAGCTTTCCATCAGCATTTTTAATTTTGACACAAGCCAAATCTGTATAGTGAAGCAGAATTCCCATTCAGCTTCTTTTTCACCTATGAAAAATTGTCTAACCTTGAAAATATGTTATTAAAAGAAATCTGACTTTAATTACCTCTTAACCAACCTTCAGGCTTAGATTATTTTCCCACTGGAATGCTGCTCTATATGTCTACTTATATGATTTATATGACTAAGTGACTTGTTTGAGAGTGACTGTTTTCTTGATACACCAGATAGTTGTATTATTTAGAATATTGTAAATATAATGCAAATATAATGATAAAAAAGAAAATCTCACAATGAAACAAAACTAATTATTTTTAAAAGCAAATAGAAGTAAAGGCTGTTTCCACTGGTGTCTTCATGGAGAGCAGTGCTACCATATCTCCAAAGCAATCTGCACTGGTATTTGTGTCTGTTTGCCTCCTTCCACAAATTGCTTCATGTTTTACAGCTTTTTCTTCTAACAGACAGTACATGCAAGCAGTTTTCTTCACAACTTTTACATCTATGCTATTTGTAGTTTGAATAAAATTTTACTGAAGCTCTGTCTCAAGTAGACACACTGATTTTAATTTTGATTCTTTGCCAAAATGTGGATGCTCCAGGCAGCATCATTCAAGCAGAGCTTGCAAACACTTAGAAAATGAAGTTGGCAGACAGTCGATAAATGCTTTGGCTCAAAATTTGGAATGGTCGCTTAACTCATGGCCACGAGTTATTTCCTAGATTGGGGAGAATAAATAAGGCAAATTTACAGAGCTGCCTACTGGGGACAGACGTGCACCTGTCCCTGTGGGATGATGCCCACAAATAGTTTGAAAAGGTTGCTCTTGAGAGACTTGGCACTTTTACAAAACCGTGTCCAAATGCCACAGCCTGTGACAGCTTAAGAGGGCACCTAATTAATGAGCAGCTCTTATTATGAGTATTGGTTAAAGGAAAGGGGGGAGAGGAAAGATTGACTGAGTGATTGCAATAAATTGCAGGAAGTAATTATATGGGGGGGGGTGTATTTTATTAGTCACCAGGAAAGCTAAAGGCTGTTAAATTTAAATGCACTGGTTAAGGTCTTTGGCAACTCAGTCACACCCCAGTCATCCACTGGGATCAGTTAACCCGTTGATGTAAATTTCAACTTGCACATATATTTTGAGCCAGCTAAGACAAAACTGATCATCTACTACAAAGAAGCTACAGCTGATCTTATGAACAGGACTCAACTTTTTAGGAGTGCCATAAAAGCCTTAAATAATTAGTCATGGAAGCCTGTTTCTACAGTGACAAATTCCATCAGGCTGAAGCTCTCCGGCAACCTTCTCTAAGCTGAGTAGTGTGTTTAATTTGGTTATCCTATTTGTTAAGAGTGCTTTGTGAGGCTACACTGTCACCAAGTCAGGAATTTTCTCACTTTGTTAATCTAATAATCTTAAAATAGCTCAAAGACCATTTGGCCTGAAAAAAAGCCTGCAAGCTTATTACAGCACTGTCTCTGAAAAATTAAGCTATGTACTTCAGGGACTGCAGTGATAAAGACACACAAATCTAAGTGTTTCTAAACATTCAAGTGTTAGCCAGTTTCTGATTTCTCAGCTATTTGCTTGTGTGTGCTGTTTTTAATTTGCAGGACCCATGCAAACGAGGAGTATGGGATAATTCAAGTAGGTTGCTTCTGTTGGCAGTGTCAGAAGAACCATGCTTAGGTGTCTGTGTGATGCGGAAACCTTAAGCTTCTTTTCCTCCCCTCTTTTTCCATTGTAGTCCTTCAACAAGCTCACCAAGGGTTTCTCAGAAGTCCTTCCAGTGGTAATTTCCATAATTAGTCAGTCCAAGGTTCACCTTCATTGATTAGTTTTCTTCAACCCTTGATGCCTTGGACATTACCATGAGAACAGGCACTTGGTGACCATGTGAGGTTTTGAATTCTTACTGGCGGAGCTGATATGAGTAGAGCTTGTATGAATAGCAGTGTTGTACTATTATTGGTACCAAATCCTCCTGCCACTAATGCAGTAGGTGCTCACTCTTAAAAGTACTGTCAACAGCTCAGGGGAGTTCTTTTCAACAAAAAAAATCTTTAGGAAGCAGGTAATCCCTGAAGCACAATATCAAAAACCTGTCACTCCCCTGACCTCCTGGCTGCAAATAAACTGGATGTAATAAGGTACAACCAGTGTGCAACCTAATTGTATCACTTCTCCAGAGCTCACTACTTCTTGTGAACTCTATTAAGGCAGGATGTTTCAATTATTTTTAGGTCATAAATACTGAATCATCAAAAATCACTTGTGTTCCACTGTCAATATAATGTTGTTCAGAGCTTCTAAACTTATTTTGTAACAAAAACATGGAGCTGCACTGCTAATCACTGCATTGTAAGAACATCTTTGAAACAATCTAATTTTAAACAGAATAAGAAACATGAGCCTCCAAACTAATTTTCTTCAAAGCACATATCTTTTGAAAGCGCATAAATATTTTAGGGTTGGGTTTTTTTTGATTTGACGGCCACAGAATGCGTTCTGATTAAAGTGTATAATACCCAGTCAAATAACAGATCAAATAAAAAGGACACCTAATACATGTGTAAATAATTTGAATTACAAATAAGACACTCTAGAAGGGGCTTGGCTCTAGGTTTGATATGGAGGATTAGGCTCTTGTATTAATACATGCACTTGGTGTAACTATTTTCAGAAGGATACTTCATCCATCATTGTCCTCGAGCACTGAGGAGGGCCAGTAAGTAAAGTGATCACGTTGGTCTGTCAACACTGCTTGCTTAAGACTCAGCCGTGCAAAAAGTTTAGTTTTCATGTGTCCCCAGCCGAAGAAGGTGCTGAAAATGAGTAACACTCCTGACAGTTGCTCTGCTCTTGCCTTCTACAAAACCACAAAATATTTCAAAAAAGCCTTGTAAAATGTTTGTAAACTTTCTAAAAGCCAATGCTACGGATAAGTCATAATTAAATCAAATGTACCTATTCAAGCTATACACATCAGCCTAGAAGATATTTCAAGACTGATGGGAAATAAACGCTAATTAATTACTTCTATACTTTCCATACCGTAAAGATTAAATTCAGTTTTGCACTTGGGAATACATTAGGGAAGCTGTGTGTATAGGTTTGATTCACCAATATTTGAAAAACACATACAGACTGCATATTATGGCTTTGCAGAAGCTCTTTATATAGTCAAAGTGAAAAAACAACCACCAAAAGTTCTTACCAAAACATAAAGATTTGAAAGAAAAGTACAAGACGAGCTACAGAAATAATGTAAATAGAAGAAGCTTACTTATCTTAAATTTTCAAAATGGTAGAAAAACAAATATTAGCTTTCAAAAAATTATTAAATAATGGACCCTGAATATTTTTTGCCTTTTTCCTCAGCCTCCAATGGACAATTCTGTGTCTCAGTAGCAAACAACATACTCAGTTTCTTTGCTATGAACTTAATAGCACCACAGAAAGAGCCAATATTACCAAGTGTAACTATCCTTCTGAAACATAAAATATTAATTTCTGTAATGTGGCAAAATAAATTATTCCAGTTTGAGCCATACAGAATAACTTACTACATTCGTCACTTATGCATTTAGATGTATAGAATATATTTTCATCAGAACTATAAAACTGTTTCATAAGCACATCCTTCCCATTCAATAACTATTAGAAAACTGCATGAAAAAATGTCCCAACTCTTTATAAATGTCCTGACTCTTTAAAACATAAGAAATGCTTTTCCCCTCTTTTCCAGAGTTTAGATAGCTTAGAAGAGAGAAACCACAAATTGCACTACAGAAATCCTGTAGTCTTTTAAAAACGAATACAGCATTTACCCAATCAAGTAACTTCTCAATAGTCATAGTTTATTGTCTAAAACAGTTTGTGCTGTAGCCCTGCCTGAAAGCCACTTCTTAGTCTAAAAAGACCGGTGATCTCTAATGATTTAGTGTTGTTAAGTGGATATTGTTCTTAACACCATTTGTGGCTGATGCCTGCAAGGTGGTCTAAAAGGTGTCTGGTGTGTGTGCGTGCTCATAATTCCTGTAATTAAGAAAGGCTCAGGTAATGTTCCATCATGCTTACCATCTTTCTTGGTGGGTTCCGGCATTGTTACAAGGATTCTTTATTCCCAGACAGTTTCAGCCTTTCAGATGTAGCCAGAAGTAGCCCCAAGTCCAGCGGAGAGTGTGTGAGATCAGTGTGACAAGCAGAGGGTAAGAAGAATTCCTCTGCTTTATATACTGCTGCTGAAATATCAATCAAAATAGCACCTCCTCTCTTTTCAATGCAAACACTTTGAAAATTGACAGTTATGGGAAACCCTTCACATCTGTTGTCTGCAGCCTCTGCTCCCTTGGCTTTTGGAAGGAATCTCTGCTGCATTGCATGGAGCTGATGAGAACATCTATAACTTTCTAAATTCAGCTGCACAGCTTGCTCTCTGTGTCCCTCTCTGTAACATGCAGACACGTATGCACACGCAGACTGAGGCTGAAAAAGTGACTGCCATGCTATTAAAGAGCCCCTCCTGCCTGCAAAACTTGTAGGAAATGCCTGTACACATTTATGCCTCTTCCCACAACATAAAAGTGACAAGTAGGCACAGGCAGCATGACTGTAGTGTAACCTCATTATTTTCCTCTAAGAGAATATGGTGTGCAAAGACAGAGTGAGAAACAGAGTGTTTCTCAATATTAGTGACAAGTATTGTTGTGCTCCTGCTTTCAGCAATGAAGATACTCTATATTCCTCTTCTGTTTACATATGATACACTTTCTTGGGTCCTTTCCCTGTAGCCACTCTCATTTTGGCATTGGTAGAGACTATAATGCTCCTTTCAGCATGAGTAATTCATTAACTGGAGACCTCGCCACTGAGACTTGAGATATTCTCTTCTCCACTCATCCAGGAGATCCAACAATGCCTGCCTTTGCCAAGCCAGGAAACCAGACAGGAGGAATGGAAATCCTATCTGTAGCACACACACAGAACCACTAAACTAAGACACTGGGTTGCCCTGCTCTTAGACTCCCACTCAAACTACGAACATGTAGGCAAGAGAAAGGCAGGTCAAGTGAATCAGAGGGTACTAGGATTTACTTTCTTATGCTCTTTTATGATTTTGATGCAGAAGTGTAGTAATTAGCACAATAGATGAAGTGGTCCTCAAAGGTTTCATGCTATTGAAACACACGTTCGTACCATTAATCAGGTATCAATAAAAACTAAGTTACTAGAAAGACTGCTCAGTGAATGAATGCATCCAAATGTTATGGAAAATCTGTCTTACATCTTTGAATAGGATTTGGAGATGTAATAGCAGTCGTGTGCCTGGTTCCTCTGCAATCTGTTTTTTTTTCCTCCTGGCTTTTTGGCCTTTTTATACACATCTTATAAAGGGTGGGCATTTTGTTTCTTTTTTTAAAGACTATCATCTGGTTTTTTCTGCTCTGCTCATTGTGGTGCTTATCATTTGACTGATTCATATGCCTGTCAAATACAGACATAGGCAAGACTTCTGCCTACAAAAACTTAAACAAGGAATATTAAAGCTATCTTCCTCCTTTATTTCACCTCATTATCAAGGTAAAGCTGCTTGTATCACTGAAATAATTCCTGCTCTTGGAAAGGAAAGAGCACTGCCCTGGAAAGGTAACTGGAGGTTTTGTCCGTCTGCGCGAGAGGGGTGGCAGTAGGAAAGCACTGTATGAGCAGACCTAATGGCATGGCTGAAATCACTTTTTATTGTTCCCCTTTCTTCTGCCTGCATCCAGGCACTGACCCCTGTGATGGCTGCAACCAGAGGGGGATGAGGAGCAGCGGCTGATGCTCCCCAGCCTGGTGTTTTCTGAATGGCCCTTTGTAAGATGCAAAGATATTTTGCTTTGCATTCCACCCATCATGTGCCAAGAGGTGCTGAGAACTATGCCTCTGGAGATTCCTGTTAATACAAACAGGATTAAACTGTGGTCGCACTCTAGTACTGGTGGGTTAGAGAGGACCTCCACAATCTCGCAGTGAGAAAGGATTGGTGGCAGGTGCTTGTGCTTACAGCCTTAAAGAGCTTCCTTTACAGCAAGAGGAAGAAGGATATTCAGGAAGATGGAATCTTATTCATGGTCTACCTTTACGCTACTAAACAAATCAGTTCTGAGACCATATTTGCTGGATGAAGTAAAAGTGTGTTCTCATCTGCACAGCAAAACTTCCTCTCTGTCCTTAAATTGTGAGACTGCAGTCAAACTCTATACAGGGAATGGTTATTGGATGTGCCTAAGTTGTGGTTAGGTGTAGGTGGGAGAATGCTGGCTGGTCCAAAATGGTACCAGGGAACATCTAACCAGGGCAATAATCATAAGACAACACTTGAAATCACACCCTAGCCCTGCTTTATTCATAGGTATAGGCAGAGACAGAAAAACTAAATTGGCTCCATAACCTCTGGTTGGGAGGAAGGGAGGAAGATTGGTTATGAGTAGAAAAAAGAGTGAAGCACTATATTTGCCTTTGTAGTCAATAGAAAGAACTGTGATTCTACAGGTCTCTTTTTTTGTAAGGGCCAGCTGTGAGTGCACGCAAAAGGCTCTTCAGGTGCGTGAAGTAAATTGAAACTGTAGAACAGCAGCCATCTGAAAATTTGCTTGTCCTTTCATTCTTTCCTACCCTTACATTATACTTACATAATTCATTGCATGTCGTGTTCTCATTTACTTTGATAAAACATTCCTGTGTTGCAAGTTTCCTGTAATGTAATCTTTAGAGGTATTACAGAAGGTGCTACTGGGGTAGATTTAGACTGTGATATCTCAGTGCACCTTAGCACTAGCAGTGACAGGAAAAGTAGCTTATTTCCTAAGAAAATAATCCATATTTTATTTGTTTCAGTCTAATTCCCAGCTGAGTCCTTGCCTCAAGCACCTACAGGTATTTCACATTCTGATCTAAGTCAGCCTAATCATTTCAGTTTATTTTGCTCCTTGCACAAATACTGTCACAACTATTGCTTGTGCTGCAACAGGTAGTACTTTGATGCTACTGGGACTTCCATTCTTATGCTTCTTTTCCACATTGCCAGAGTGCATGATAGTCATCAAACTTGCCTTATCACTGCATAGAAAAGATGAGTTGATTTTGGCCAACAATTGCCCAGGTTGCTTTAAGACTGCCAAAAAGAAGAGAAAGAAAAATACTGAACAAAAAGAAATGTCTGATGGTCATTTCTAAGCTTATGTTTTTTTGATCACAGAGATGTCTAAACATGCTTACAATTATCCATCCATACAACTTGTATGTTGTCTGTTACTAAATGCATTTCTCTATTCATTTCATGAAGTTTAAATTTTTTTCCCATTATTTCTTGCCATCCTGCTCTGCTTCCCTATGTATGGCAACCACTCACCAGATTTGGTGAGAATTCATCTGGTGAAGGAGCTGAACCAGAAGAGGAAACACCATAATTTCACCAGAATCTATAATGTCCTACCTATGATTTCAAAGATCCCATGTGGCAAAGGCAGAATTGGAGCAGACAACGTCATCACTATGATGCAATTCTGCTGCAGACATGGACCCTAAAGGAAATCACAACCATCCTGTGCTGAAGACGTGGTTTCTGAGTAAGTGCAAGGGCCATGAGCCACCCCTGGACTCAGCCACAATCCTATTTACCAAGTGACTGACCCAAGCCTTCACAGATATTCTGAGGTGGAAAGAGCTGAGCTCCACCTTGTTTCTAGCCCACCGCCTTCTTTCCATACTTCAGCAGATAGATCTAAAGCCTCTGGCATCCCCAGCCATCCTTTCATTAACTCACGCTACTGCTAAAGCACCCCTGTTTGCACAGGCTGCCTCATGTCTCTGGATGGAAATGCCCCTTCTCATAATTTGCTATTCTCCCTCCACACATTATCTTGTGCCCTTGTGTTTTACCCATCCCACAAAGTGAATGTCTCCTCAACAAAATTTATCCTCAGCACAGTGTGGCTTTTGTGTACCACCATAACCCTTCCTCCTCCACCACCTCAGAGGCCAAACATGTGAAACTCTCTGAGCCTTTCCCTTCCCTGCCTGCCTCAATTAATCTTCTGTGGTCTCTTTCCAAAGCATGACTATCCTATTTTAACTTTCTTCAGCTCCTTGTGCAGTTTCCAAATGGCTGCTAATCAGAACATCAGATAATTAAATCGTTCTCTCCTGTCTGCTTTTAATAAATTCCCTTGGTCAAACATCCAGAGCTGTATTTGCAGTTGCAGCTGCTGGATCTGCATCAATAGCTTCATATTTGCTGCTATTTCAAGGACTGAACTCTCTCACTTACTTCAGTCTCTATTCTATTAGCTGCCTGTCTGCTTGTTGCCAGAGAAAAATCTTCATCTTGTCACCGAGCCAAAGGATCAGAGCACTCCCAGAAGACCTCAGAGACAAATCTTCAACCCAAGTATTTAACCAAGTGGTATTCATATGATTTAGTTCTAGGTATTTCTGTGAGGAGCAGGAAGGTGGACCTTGAGATCCTTATGGATCCCTTCCAACTTGAAATTCTCTATTTAAAATTTTCCCACTTAAGACTTTAATTGATATTGAGAAAAGCTGATCTGTTTAAATAAGAATGCCAGGCAAAATGATCAGTGTAAATGAGAACATGAAAGGATTCCCAGTCCACTAATATTTGTGCTTACATTAAAAAATAAACAGCACCTTGGGTTTGTTCTTAATAAAGAATCCAGAATTTTTAGGCCTTATATGAAGCAATTCTTCATCAGCCTTAATATCTGGAGCTTTGGATCCTTTGGGAGGCAGTTATTTACAGAGTCCAAGAATGAAGGATGAAGGATGAAAACCAGTAGCAGGTGAGCTTACCCTCTCATCATGAGGAACACATGAACACATTTATCCGGGGGGACACTGGAATGAGGTTTGACAGTGTCCAAGCCCCATCCCAGTCCCAAATCCCCTCCTACGAGGCAAAAGGATGGTCAGGATGGAAAGTTTCCTTTATGCTCCCTGTCTGCAGCAGAATTGCATCATAGTGATGACATTGTCTGCTCCAATTCTGCCTTTGCCACATGGGATCTTTGAAATCATCAGGTAGGACATTATAGATTTTGGTGAAATTATTGCTATCAGTATTATTTGATATCTGCTGATAATTCTTCTTCTTTTCCACCAATAAAAGTAACAAATCCATTATTTCAATTTGTACCATGCTGGCAAGGGGAAAGCGAAAAGTGTTCAACCAAAAAATGCAGAACTTCTATTTTTGCAGGAGAAGAATGTTGTGTCTTAGAATATCTGTTATCTTATAAGACCCAATCTAATTTGTGAAGGCATTCCTTTTTGTCTGGTATCTTAGCTGAACTTCCTGGTGTTGATGAAAGACACCTGGATTTACCTGGCCAGCTCAATTTAATCACAGCCTTGCACTGTAGACTTGCCAGGAAAAAAACTCTCCTACCCTGTCCTGCACTCTACTTTTCTTCCATGTAAATGAGACATGACCTTTGTTAAGAAATACTTTCTATATTGATGTAGCATCCACAAATGGGGCCTTACTCTATCTAGCAAGACGAGGGAAGATTAAACTCTAAAGCCTACACTGGATTTTTTTTTCCAAGGCAGTCGGCTTGGAGACACTTCAAGGCATGTACAAGATGTCGTTGACAGATAAACACCACTTGTCAGCTTTACCTTCTGCCTTACAATGACCCAGAGGGTGACATTACTGTGTAAGCAACACATGCCCCGTGGTGTCCTGTAGCAGTCGGAGTGTTTCCTTTCTGACAGTAAATTCCAGTGCTCTGAGGCACTCGGCACCAAAGTCAAGAGCTGGTCCCTAGGTCAGGGCAGCAGGCAGGACAGCAGCAGGAGGAAGGAGAAAAGCTTCTTTCTGTCAACTGCTTGGCTGGATCAGTCAGAAAAAGTTAGGATGAGGGTTGATAAAAAAGGAAAAGCGCTGGGAACTTTGCCACTTCTTGCAGACCTTATTTTACTCTGTTTTTAGTTGAAAGATGACCATGCAGCCAGGAGAGGAGAGAGACTTTATAGCCCAGTTTTTTGTTCTTACTTCCACAGGTAAAACTGGGAGCAGCTCCTCACCTGAGCTATACCTAGGTAAGCAAAACCCATGCCCGGTTTACATACTCCAATTTTTGGAATCTATCTGATTGGGAATGTCTGATGCAGGATATCAAGCAGAGGTTTCTTTGGCCCTGGTTTGACCTCTTCATTAAGTATGTGAAGTTACCTCAGCAGCTTACAAAGAGCACATGGTTTGACCCAGCACTGGCCAATGAGGCCTGGGATGAGGTAAACATCCCTTCACCATTGAAAACCAAGACCTCTGATCTTGGCTCCTCTCTCAGAATTGCATTTTCGTTTGTTTTGTTTTCTGATCTACATATAGCATTTCACCACTGAAGCTGGTGAATTAAATTATTTTCAGTTCACTTGATCTGTCTTATTAGCAGTCTGATAATTTTCAAAAATGTGGTTGTATTATTGTATTGTTGTATTATTGTGGTTGTAAATTTAGCCCTAAAAAGTTCTGAAATCCATAACTAGCTGAGCAATAGCACAGATTTTTCCCAAATTCTTTTTTCCAGGTCTGTTTCCTTACTGGTTACTTTTAACGTGTTCCAGTTCCAAAATTCTGCAAGTACCTGTTGTACTCAAAGATTCGCACCCTCCATGTATGGAAATGTTTGCACAGGGCCTCCAAATGAAAGTATTAGAAATATATTGATACTAAAAAAACTTTGTTTTATTAATTAATTTTTTTTCCTTTAGAAATTTAAATCTTTTATACTTACAAGTTTTACAATTAATAGAGGTATATATATATATTTAAACTACTCAGAATGCATGATATTAACCCAAGTGTCAAAGTTCATTAACATTCAAAGAAAAATGTTCAGATCCCACTATGAAGGTGCTGAAAACTTTGACATTACCTATTTGATAGCCTGGAAATATTGTGAAAGTGGTTATTCAGATTAGCACCATCTCAGGTAACTCTTGCATTATAATAATCCTATGAAAGTACTTAACAGAAATACATTAAATTCCCAGGTGTCTAGAGGAGTTCATGCACATCATCCTGCCCAGCTTCCTTAACTGGGACATACCTTAGTTCTGTCTTGGTAGATTTGGGTTGATATCCCATTCTTTTAGCCCCCAGTTGTCGTCACACCTGTTTTGCTTCCTTTGGGAACCTGTGAAGTGTGCATCATTCCAGTTTGCACAGCAGGACCTTATCTTAGCTGCTGCTATGATATATTGTTACTATCTACACTGCGTGAAAGATATTGCTGCACATGACCAGATGGAATAGAAGGTGCCAAGTGCTGGGGCTGGTGTTACCTTGTATCTATTAAAACACTTTTTCTTAGCATAAGTGCAGTATAGTTAGAACAGTATCATGCACTTGGCTAATTTGTCTGACGTACTCATGGTACAGTTTCCTGATACACATCACCCAGTGCTGCTGTGGACTGCTGCAGTCAGGACATTCTCCCTTCCCTTCTCTCTTCCTCCTTTTTCAGGCAGGAGGCCTTCTGCCCTTCCTTGTGCTGGAGCTTTGCAGGATGAATCAGTTCTGCTCACTGGTCTGAGTGGATCCTGCTCTTTTGGAGCAGGAGGTACTTCATTTCTGCTGGCTGAGCAGGCTGAAGCAATGCCCTGTGCCAGCCCTGTGATCACCAGACGTGAGGAAAAGGGAGCTCACGGCAGGAGAGTGGGACTATCTCTCCTAGCTGCAACCTACACACACATAGTGTTAAGTTTAACAGGAAATTATATCCTTGTTGTGTCCAAGATCCACAGTTTACAAACATCCACTTCCTATTCTGGAAGATAATAGAGATATGTGTGAATTATTGTATACTGGTCTCTTAATTCCAAAACCATCTGTTTCATGGAGAAGTTTTCTTTATTTACCCAAAGCTTTTTTTTCCTTTGTATTGGATGAAGAAAGTCAAATTCCTTTCAAACTTCGGTGAACCACTGGGGGGTCCTATTGATTCACAGAGGAGAGTGAGCATGGCCTGCAGGAACTTGATTGAAAAGGCAGGACTGGAAGCAAACCTGCAACAATCACCATGAATCTCCACCTTGGACAAGCCCTTCACCTTCTCACTAAAAGCCAAGGTTTATTCAGTTTCTGTCATTTGCTCTGTGAGCCTGGCCAGCCCTCAGAACTTTGTAGTTCCCCTGGAGCTTGACAGATGCTGGTGGTTTACCTTCTTCCTAAGTACATTATGTGATGACAAGAATGACATTCCCCCCTCCTGCACTAACAAATATCATCTTTTATGTGACACACTTAATCTAAATGGCTGAATGACAGGAATGTGTGGCAACACCCTAGCTGCATTCATGAACACCTTTTGGCTTTAACATGGACACAGTGCCACTCTACACCAGTGTTTCCAAAGTCTCTGCAACCTCTACTCACTCTGAGTCAGCACTGAGCTGCATATTAGTGATGTCTTTTAAATAAGTGATGAGGGGGATTTCCTTGGGAAAACCCCAACTATGAAAGATTCTGAGTCAAAGGTTTTGAACATCAGCCAGCTGATTTTAAAGAAAGGTTGCAACTCATAAAGTTACATGCATTGGTAAGACTGAAAATTAAAAAAAGACTGTTAAGAATCAGTTAGCAAGGACCTACTGCATTAACTAAGCTTCACAAACAGCCTGGTGAAAGTAGGCTAAACAGCCCAGTTAAAATAGTCTAGAAAGAATATTTTACATATAAAGGAATGAACATAGATAAGTAATGGTATTTGAAGATCCATGTGAGGTACTGGATCAAAGGCAGGAGCCCAGAGATGTGATTTTTGATCTTTGTCCTTGACTCCCAGTCTGAGGTATATGCTGCTTCCTGGCTCTTTAAAACCTGGAAGAGAAATCCCAGGGGGATATATTTCACTTTTGCCCTGGGCTGCACATATGACACTCAGAACAGCCACTTGCCTTTGGGGTGAGATCCCTTGTGCTTGAGTTTTACTGAGTGCAGTGCCAGCTTCTGCATCTGAACTCATCTTTCCCAGCCATGGATCCAGTGGAGTTCTGGTCAGGGGTCTCAGTTCAGTTGCTTAAAAATCTCACACAGCCTGAGATTGCCCCTGCTATCCATCACAGCCTTCCACTGCCCCTGAGGAGTGTTTGGGCCATCACTGCCAAATCCATCTCTTTCAGATGGCTTAGGAATTGCAGGCACCCCTGGTGGCACTAGGCACCAATCTTGAGGCACCACCACTTATCAAATGAGGTTTACAGGGCAATGCAGAAGACAATTTTAGGATAAGGTAGCTCATTTTTTGGAATTTGATAGTGGTACCCCTTAAAGTGACCAGCCCATATGTCAGTGCTCCAGTGCAGACACCCAGAGAGCCCTTCTCAATGCATCTTTCACAAGGATTAATGATTATGAGACATTTATAGGCTCATAACTGCAACAATATAATGGATACCCAAGATTAAGTCCTCTCGTGCACACTCCCCCTCTTCCACAGGCTCCTCTCAGCTGCCTCATGTGTACCAAACCCTAGTGCTTGAGCAGCCACAGCAGCTCAGCCCAGTTTGGGGTTTCACCCTGGCTGTGGCTGTGCACCCCAGGAATTGTGTGTGAGCCAAAGTCTTCCATCTGTGCAGACATGAGCTACTCAGCTCCATCCCTGCTCCTCCTCCTCCACCTCCTGCACACACCGTTGGCAGTGCAGTGCATCTCAGTGTACAGACTTTACAGTCTGGGGTCTGACTATTCCTTTCTCAAAGACACAGTGATGTTTTGGGGCAACTTTTAAATTTAATTTGTATGCTTGATTAAAAAAAAGTTGGTATTGCAGGCACTCTTCTATGGGAAAAATTCTTCTTCCAGAAATAAATCCTTCCTGCTCAAGTTAGAGCCTGAGGCTTAGGGTATTAGCAGTCTGGAACCATAACAATACAAACACATGAGAAACCCAAACAGGGTTGAACAGCATTTGTGCACTATGCCATCACTGCTTTCTTATTACCAGCTAAATTACTCTTCTGGGATTTCTTCCACAGGATTTTTTCCCTGAACATGAACTGTATAAGCAGGAAGACCGTGTGCTATGTACTGGCACCTTAACAAGCATGACAAACTTATTTCTTTCAAGAGTTAAATTAAAAAAAAAAAATCTGTGGATTGAAATATGTCAGCAGTAAACTGGTCATTTATACAGTTGAAAATTGGTGTTTTTTGTACAAACTTCTCAGGCAGGCAGTGGCAGTCCAGCCCTTTCCCCACCCAAAAGGAACCAGCCAGAGCCCCAGACTGTTGCAATGTTTCTGTCTCATGAGTCTTCCTCATGAACCACTTCTATGGGCATTTTGGCCAGTTCAGCTGGACAGTGCTCAACACTGGAATGTACTGAAAATAAGCAGGTATGCCAAGAGAGCTTTTACTGCTTAACAGAGAATATGAAGAGCAGAATTTCTAATCCTGCCCTCTATCATTGTCACCCTGAACAATCCAGTCTCTGCTGTAGGGCTCATACCTAAAGAACTGAGGAAAATGGGTGAAATCTCCATTTCAATTTGCCAGCGATAATGAAAATAATTTAACTGAGAGAAGTCTGTCTCTGGCTTCCTCATCACTTAAAGATGATGACACCAACAACTGGAGTAGACATGGTATCCTCAGGAACTGAGCAGTTTATATAATGGCTTAGAAAGTCACCATCCTGTGTTGTTCTCCCTGTTGTCATGCAGGTCTGTTGCACACCGCACAGGTCAGTTTTATCCTGATTTGGGAGTTATATAAATCTCAGAATGACAGTCTTTGTCCTGATAGTCAGGTGTCTGTAAGACGTCTGTGGGTACTGGTACACGTTGCCATAATTCAGAGAGAGTTAGCCTTTTCAGAACAATAAAGGCTCAAAGAAGATTTTAAACAAGATGAAAGAGTTATGAACTGCAACTAAGATGTAATTCTGTCTCTACCAGAGGTCTCAGAGAAAGAGGAAGTTGTAAAAGAAAACATTTGAGTGTTGTGATAGGTAGGATGAAATAGATGCAAGCAAAGAGTTAAGTCTGGATTGTGGCACCTTCAGGGTTTGGGAGAACAAGAACATTAAACCCAAATTGGCACGAAGAAGAAGCAAATAGTGAAAAATTCAAAGCAATGTAAAGTACCAGAAATTGGAGGGATTTTGTTGATAACTGAAGCCTCTCTTGGGTTATAAATGAGGTTAAAGCATAGACAGATATTTAATCTGAAGACAATATGAATGACTGAATAAGTAAAATAGTTCTACTGTAAGGCAGCATGATACAAATAACATGTTCAGTCAGCCATACTCATCACACAGCTCTGGAATAAGAACACACATCTGCACAGAGATATGCTTCTCACTAGGTACTGATCCCACTGAACCTAGCAGTGCTCCCTGGTGCAGGTTTTGGTGGGAATGCAGGATGAAACCCTCTGGGAATTCAAAGAGAATGCAAAAATCCATCATACTCCAAAGAAACCTTTCTACCCTCCAGGTAAGGGTGTAATTTCCTATCACTTGCAGAAAGAAGGGCAATGGTGGCCAGTTCTCAATTCTTCAAAGGAAGAAAAAGTTTTGTCAAAAAAAATTGAGCTGTCTCTGAAGGTGCCCATTTCTCAGAAGTCTAAATAGTTCCATTCACAGTTACACTAAAAAATAAGTGTGTATCAGCCACTGTGTTTCCAGATGTTAAGGAACATCCAGTTGCCCATAGTTAGCCAGAAAATGACTTAAACTATATTTTAACCCTCTGTCTGTGAGATCTCATACTGGCAAACATCACAGACTAAATGGGCTCTGACATGATGCAGGGTTCTTGTATACTTATAATGCTGGTTTCTAATCCTGCCCTAGACACTAAATTAACCTTTCTGCCCTTAGCATTTTGCATGGAAAAACTGACAAACCTACTGAGGAAAGGTCTACTGTAAATAATACTAGCCCTTAATTTTGTCACTATTTAGTAAATGGTGCTACCAGGAGCCAGCAGGCTCACACCAAGTACTGTTTTACTTACTCAGCAACTGAAAGAATATCAAAGAGCAAAGTGTGCTTGCTGAGATGACTAGGGGGATCAAAATGTGCTCTCTCTCCTCCTTAATAACAACATAATACCTAAATTTGTAGTAATCCCTATCTGGGATGCTCTTTGGATGTAATCTCAGATTACATGTATTGAGCTGCTTAACAGGTTGTCCATACCATTTGATAAAAGCTTATAATGCCAAGAATTGAGCCTTATTTTCCAAACCTCAAAGTTTCCTGATGTTTTCTCTATAGCAAAGATTACTGGATTGTGTCTTTAGATTTTGATGGTTTTAATTTGTATGTTGTTCTGTTATTGATGGAATTCATCACAACTGCTTTTTAAAATCTCCCTTCTCTTTTTCATTGAAGCAAAAATATCTCCATCTCAGAATCTGCTACCCAGCATGTGCAGCCCACCACTTTACTGCTGTTCATATGTCTCACTTTCCCAGTCCCCAGAGATTTCAGTTTCACAACATTTTATGCAGGGAAGCTGCTGGAAGGAGGCACAGGAGGATGCATATCTGAGTCAGTGAGGCCCTTCAAAGCTGCTGATTCTGCTACGAGCAGACCTGCACGTCCTCAAGCACATTCTCCAGTGAGGACTGTGCAGCAGATATGGGCTGCTCATTCAGCTGGGGAAGCTGATAGTGCCAAACCCAGCTGAACAGGTTTAAATCTACCAACTTCCCTTCTGGGGGAAGATCTTTCTCAAGATCTGTCAGTGAGGCATATTTTGGCTCAACCTTTCCAGACACCTCCTCTTCACTGACATTGCCTTCCTCACTGGAGGTATCACAGAGGTTGTATTGCACTGGCAGTATCCCTTGGCACAGTGTCAGTCTGACTCATCTTCCATTTCATTACAGGGTCTGAAAACAGCTGCAGCTGTCAGAGGTTTGCTGTTACTTTGAAGCATTACGATAAAACTGCTTGCTAGATTATTCTGGTAAATGCAGCTTCCATGGTGTCAGAAGAAAGGTACAAAAAATGAAGTCTCTTGCAGTGCATTATGGGCACAATTCCCCAGGCTCGTTTGACTTTGAGCAATTGCCCAGGAACTCATAACCACAAAACAAAAGCTAATAATACCTTGTTGCAGGGCGAAAAGAAAAATAACTTACAAAATACAACAGAACCACAAAATATAGTATAAAACATATTGTAATGCAGACATCTTTACAACTTAATCTTTTGCTATTACTAGAATTTATTTTTCTGTGCAACGGGAGCATTTCATGAGTATAGTATTTTTTCCTTTAGTTTCTAATTTTTTTCTTGACTACAACAACAGGCAACACTTCTTACTTCACTATTATTCCTGGAAGCCTTAACATTGCAGTTTTATGCATGTTAAGTACACTTTTTCATTTTCCTCGAATTTACAGATATGTGCATGCAAGCTCTGCAAAATGCTGACTCTGTCCATGCACAATATCCATGCACAGCATGAACATGTCAAGTGTGTGAATAACTTGGTTTGGAGAGTAGATCCATTAACTAAACACAAGAACTTGCACTCTAGTGATGACAGCACTGTAGGTCCTGCCATGTAAACGTAGCCTTTTAAAGGACACCTACCTGTATTTAAACTGGGTAGTGGTAGCAGATTTAGCTGTGGTAAGCAGGAATACAGTTCTGTCTGCAAAGCCCACTCAAGAGGTTAGATGGGTGTTGGGAGGGGTTTTGCAGGCTGTACAGAGAGAGCTCTGTATTACCATGACTATACTGTCATCAGTCCTTGCAATAGTTCTCTTAAAACTGACAGCCATGCATTCAGATTTAAGCTCTGGATATCTGGTGGCCCAGCCCTAATCTGCTATTTCTGAATTGTCCTGAGAACAGTCACAAACCAATTTCTACCACCACAGCCAGGAACCAAAGAAAAGGAATGGGTGTATGGTCAAGACTAGAATACAGGTTATGCCTACTTAAGAGACCACTTTTAAAACTTCAGTTTTCCAAAATTCACCCTTTAAAATTAACTGGATTTAACACGAACAATTATTTATGCAATTTCAAACTACCATAATTATGGTGTATCAAACACATGTTTCTGTGAAAAGAACTAATCTTTTGCAAAATTATTGAAGGTATTAGAGAAAAATAGTAACTCTTTGTAGAAGCATGCAAGGATTCCTACTTAATTTTAGTATTTTTATACGTGGTTTTTTTTGCCAAGGATAGTTCTGTTATTGAAGAATAGCCCTGGGTTCCCTTTCTGATTGAGATTTGATGATAACACAAAGATTGACTCTCACTTTTTTTATAAACCATTTTCCTCAAAACCAACAGTGTCTGAAGACACCCACAGAGGAAGTAGCATTTAGTATTTCTTTGTTTAGGACTGTTTTCTTGGACAGAATTCTGAGACGAATACAGCTTTATGCCAATGACCAGGACCAGCACAACAATGCAAAACTGGCTAGCAGCAAGATTTAAGAATGCATGGAAAATCCTCCTAGCAGTGTGAAAGAGGATCTGCACAAGAAATAACAAGTTAATTTGATTTTGACTATTACTTGCATTGCAATATTCAATTCTGTTTAATTATTTAAAGATACCAGCATTTCAGCTGGCCCAGGACGAAGCCGGAGGCTCAGAGCAACGCTGTATTCTCCCAGTGCATTATGTGCAGGCAGCCAGTTGACATTTATGTTGTTTCAGAGTGATATATCACAAGGAGAGCCAGCAGTTGCTGTTCCTGATGATGTCAAGGTGATGGCACGATGGAAGTCTCCATACTATCCCTGGAATTGCCAGGCAGGAGGCACCCGCTGTCTGGGCAGCCGCAGGCAAGGGCTACTCTGCATAGTAGTCACTGAGCTCTTGGAAATCAGAGAGGACATATCTAAAGTCAGATAAAACAGGAGTGGGTCCAAGCTTTTGCAACAGCCCTAGGCTTTCCTGCATGCTGTTTTAAAGGTCTCTTTAATTTGTGTTTATCTCTTTATTCCCCACTGCTGGCTATGGCCAGAGCTCTGGAGGAAGGACAGCTGTTTCCCTGCTAGAAACTAGAAGCACATATTGTGCCAAAACCACATGATTTCTATTTAATGAGAGGTTTCACGATAACTTCAACCAAGAGGCTCTGACAAGACTTGAATAATCACTGCAGCTCTGGCACTTGTTTAAAGTTTAACTAGGCACTTCTCTAGCTGTCTAACTCAGAGTAAGTATCAGAGGAACAAGTGGCCTTTTGCACCCAACAGGGGCAGTTGGGGTGGTGGATTCAGAGAGCAGCCTTCAGCAGGGCCAGATCAGGGCTGGGAAGGAAGGGGCAGTGGCTGCTCTGCTCGCTCACCCCAGCCTGCAGAGTGGCTAAGCTAGCATGAGAAAGCAGATTAGTGACAGATTACTTTCCCTCTTCCCTGTAACTCCTGGAAGCAAGGGTGATGCAAGGAGGATCCCTCTGCTCAGAGGTTTGCCTCCAACTCAGAGTGCCAGCTCACTCCTGTCACAGCCCAGCTCATCTCTCACCTGCTCCTCAGAGCTCTCTGCACAAAAGCTACCTTCAAGTCCTCTTACACCAGAAAAAAAGAAAGGGCAAAAAGACAGAAACTTTAACTTTGTACAGGAGGACAGCACAGCACTGATGCAAGAGGATAACAGCAATGAGAGATTTAGAATTCATCAATTCTTAATTCTTAGAGGGTATGATAACATTAAAGAGAAGTCTAGGCTATTGTTGACGAGGTGATATCTTGAAATTGTTTCAGCAACAATGGCACTTCTGCACATGTTCACAATAAAGCCTAAGCCTCTGTAAATGTCAGAAGCTGGAAAAGAAACAAAATTAAAGAAATGTTGTGATCATTAAACAGACCAGAAAGAAAACTGGGTAACTCTAGATCTGGCAGCCTGACTTCAGTTCCAGGTAGAATATTAGCAAAACCTGAGAGGAGCATCTATTTTTACTTGGATAAAGCATACAAACACATTGGCCCAAAGCCAAGGGGGATTTGTGAATGAGACAATGCCAAAGAAATCTGATAGCATGTTTTAATATGGTATCTGAGTGGGTGGGCTTTTTATAAAAAAGACCTGTGCCCTATGGAAACAGTTTAAATGTGCCTGGATAAGAATTCAATAAAGTGACAAGTAAACATGTTACACATATAACGTGTGCTTACAGAAAATCCTTATAATTCTTTAAAGGGTATCTTTTTGCCCAAGTATTTTCTTCCTAACAAGGCAAAATGGATTTTGATCACCATAGCTCAGAAATTAAACGTGGGATAGACATAGTAAAAGACAGCAGACTCTCCTGCTTGACATTTCTATCTCTTTCTTCTCTCCTGTCTCTCTCTTCCTTCCACCCTCGTTTTTCACATGTTCTCTCTTTTTCTCATTTTCTTATTTTCTCTCTCTCTCCCCTATTTGCCCTCTCTCATACACACTTTGCATATAAACTCATGCTTTCGTGCTTCCTTCCGTGGTGTTGGAATGCTGACCACAGGCTGCTGAGATGAGCTACATTGTAGGAACACACTTAGAAAAACTTAAAAGAAAGAGAAACTCAATATTCAGTGTCCCAAGAGGTGAAATCAGTGCTTAATTTACTAATGAATTCTACTCATGAATTATTAAGTTCACACCAAATTTTTACTGGGATAAACCATGGTAGTAGCAAAGTGACTCAAAACTGCATCAGAGCAGACCTACTGCACTCCACTGTGTATGGGATGGGCTCATTGGAAAGCATTTCTTGGCAAAATCAGGCAATATGTGTATGCCCCTACCTGCACAGAGCCTGTATGATCTGCCTAGACAGAGCTACAGCAAGTTTGGCTTCCTTTTCATCATGCATGGGCTTTGGATTCACAGCGAGAACCAGAAATGGTTCTTCTTGTGTGGGATCAAAAGAAATTCTTCTTTCTTTCTTTCCCTAAGCCAATAAACCAATGGAATGGCATGGTAAGGTCTCTCTCTCTCTCTTTTTTTTTTTTTTTTTTTTTTTTTTTCCAGATTGGAAGAAATGTTCTGGTCTCAGCTGCTGCCAGAGCTCAGCCATGGGCTGGCTGATCTCTCCACTCTCCTTGAGCAAAGTATTATCTGTGTTCTGGCACAGCTTCATTCCTCACACAAAGCAAGGCAGCAAACACTGGCAGGTCAACATTCTCTCTGCTGTGCTCTGCTTTGCTTTCTCCCTCCTGGTAATGCAAGGCCATTGCACCTCCAATTTCATCAAGATTCAATAAATTTTATGAAGTCTTCCTGAACAACTGAGCTTCTCATATATCTACAGTTTCTCTGACACAATCTATTTGCTCTAAATAATTTTTTACAGATGGATTCTGAGAGCTTTATAAATTTCTCTAGGATTTCTGGGTACCTCCAATGGCTGGTTGGACCACAGGCAAAATTTCAGAACAGCAATGTTGTTATAGTTTATGTACTCATGTCTCCATTAGCATACACAGTAGGTACAGAGAGAAAGGTTATGGAAATTCTAGAAAACCCCTTGAAATGTCATCATTGCTTATGAATTTGTACATGGAAATCTAATACATAGAGACAGCCTGATTAGGCATAGTTCTGTGCCTAACTGCTGCCTATCAATATCTTTGCCCTTTAGGATCTAAGGATGGGGGAAAAAAAAAGAAGAAAAGTTGAAGGATAAGGTTCCAAAATTGGTTTTGTCTGGCACAGAGAATTTAATCCTTGCTAACACTGCAAAATTTATGCAGTCCCTGCTGTAAGGACTGTGTAGAACTGCAGAGAGTTCTGAGAATGACACATCCTGTAAGCATGCTCACCCGGGCTGTTTCAAGTGCCAGTTTTACTTCCTGGAGGACAATGCTGTGCAAAATTGGCTTTAATGACTCTCCATGGGAATGAGTATGTTGACTGGAGCAACTGTTTGCAGGGTAGTCCTCCCTGCCTTTTACTTAATGCAGGACTGAGTGTGAGAAGCTGTCACAGCTGTAACATGTGCAATGGTATATGAAGGAAAGGTTGTGCTCCCTGCTCTGGTGTGGACGCACAATTGCCTTCTTTGCTTAGCAGCTTCAGAGCAGGACTTGCCACTCAGTCAAAACTGAGAGTCACTGTTCAAACTAGAGGCTGAGGTAAGCACTGAATAATTCTCCATGCATGGGGATTTTGCTGCAGAAATTGTGAGGGAAGCCAAAGACACAGTAAAATGGCAAAACCATGAAGATCTTTCCCCTTCCAGAGAATCTTGCAAACACTTGAATGAGAAAAAATTGTGAACCACACAGGTATGCTGCATTTTCCCTCTCTGCCAAGGCTCACCTAATAATTTCTGAGTGTCAGAATCATTCATTCAGAGCACATAGTCACTTACAGAGACCAATGGTGGAAATTAAATTCTCAAATTCAAGTAGGATCAGATAGTTTTCTGAGCTTCAGCCCAGCGATGCCTTCCCAAAAGATTGAGGCTTCATCTCCAGCTTATTCCCAGCTGTGCCTAAGCAAGCCAGACTTAAGGCAGCCTCCTCCTGCATGTCTTGCATGGATAAGCAGAGCAGGGCCTTAGCATATTGTGGGGACAGAACCTACATTACCCAAATATGCTTTCCTCCAGCCTCTGATCTGAGAAGTTAATCTCAAAAGTGGCACTCAGTGTTATGTTCATACAATTGTGCCCTTACACACAGTCCAAACAAAGATCCCTATCCATATGTAACATGTCATGTATAATATTTTCAAATATACATCAGTGGATGCTCAGAGGCAAACGGAAGCACCACTAAATTTCTAATGGTCTTTTCATATATCTTTTCAGAATTTTCATATAATTTTCAGAATTTTATTTCTGTTTCCTTCAGCTGAACTTAATTCAATTTTAATTAAATGAGCTGCAGTAGTCATTTATTTAAACTTTTTCATAAGTTTTGACACCTTTTCCCTTGTACTTACAGGTTTCAATGTTTATCAACTACTCCCATCCTGCAGTTATTACTTAAGATTATTTATTACTCCTATAAACTATTTGCAATAGCAAATGCTGTAAAATAAAACTGCAAAAAAAAAAATAGGGCTAGAAGGAATCTCAAAAGATTGTTCCCTGCAGTCCCTATCCTAAGGCAAAATCACTCACCATTGCATGATCCCTGGGGTTTTTTCCTGACCTGACCACACATACTTCCAGGCCTGAAGGATGTGTACCTTCCCTAGAAACGTTGCTTCACTGCCCTCACACTCACTCAATTTTTCCTAACTGAATTGAATCCTGCTTGCTAATTTACTTGGTACCATAGTGGCAAATGCTGACTTTTAGGTGGCAGAAGAAATGTTTTCAGGGAAACTTACAGGAAAACTATGGAAGAAAGTAATGCACTCTTTATCTTAGCATTTGAGAAATTACTTTTATATAATTTCTGTAGCTGGAGAAAAACCTTGAAACATTCACAAGGATTGCTTTTCCTGAAGTTTATGTTATCACTGGTGACATTTAATGACAAGGTTGCAACAATCTCAGTAAGTCACACAAGGAAACTAAAAAGAAATTCATGCAATTTTAAAAATTTATTTACCAACCATCATCTGTTTTATTCCTGCAGGATTTTCAGTAGTTATTGTTATTACAGATGAGACCTTGATACTCCTAATAACACCAAATGTTATTTTGGGCATCCATTCACATAATACTTCTGTAAGAAAGAGTTATGCCAGATTACCAGTGGGATGTGATTTGATACGAGCAACTTATCAAGAACTGACATCAGTGTTTCTATTTTCATGGCTGAAAAATTTCTATACAAAGCTATAAAACATTCATGTCTAGCAAGAGAAAACAGATGAGGTATGCCTTACACACAGATATGTGGTGCAGTTTCTAGAAAAGGGAAAAGCTGATCTGGTAGCACAGCTAGCACACTGAGCATGGAGTTGTCCTGGATCAAAGTCACACTAAGACTGTCCCTAGACAGGAACCCATCCTATTGAAGGCTGGCAGACAGTGAGGCTAGAAGCCTTTGGAAGGACTGCAGAGAAAGAACATTAGCAAGTACTGGCTGATAAGAACATGGGACCAGAAAGGGCCAAAATATGGGAGATGGCCAGAGAGGAGAGAAAAGGATGGAGGGAAAGGTGTTAATAATTATGTTAACAGTATGAGCTGAGCACACACAGGCCTAAGGTTCCTTACAGAAATGCCATATACAGAAGCTCATGGACACAGTTAGAACACTGCCACAATTGCTTTATACCAAAAGGGGAATATTTCCTTCACATTGATATTGGTGTTCCCAAATCTCTGAAACAAAGCTTCAGAAAAATTAAGAAGCATTGTTTATATCCTTTCTGTCCTTCCTACTGGAAATGCAATAAACCCAAGGTCCCTGGGAAATGGCTTCTAACGGAGCCCTCAGCTCCCTACAAACAGAATTTGTCAATTAGCTGGCATCTCACATTTTTCCTGAAGAGGATAGCAGAGCAAAATCTTCTGTTGATCTGGGTAAACCCATCTTTTTAAAGCTAAATCTTAAATGGCATACAAAGAACATGAAAGGAATATTAATAGCTCTACTGCGATCTAATTTATGTCCTTTATTTGCAGCAACAACTCGTTCTGGTGATCAAAAGGTCATTAACCTTTAAAAATTGAAGCTTTAACCAAAAGGATTTAAAGGGATTTAGTGCTGAATTTTACAGACCTTGCCAAAGTGTAATCTGAAGTCTTACATTTTTGTTCCCATCTTCAGCGTGCCAAAGCTTGAATCATAAAGCCAGCACTCAGCATCTTGGCTGTGGGTCAAGATCAACTGAAGTCACATGCAGGGCAAAGTGCTGAAGGTGACATTGCTTCTACCTGGTTCAGACAAAAGAAGTACTGATCTCTGCAGCAACCTGTGAAGGACTTAAGCTCATAAGTTTGTAATAAAGACACTGATTCCATTTTTTTTTTTACATCTAAATACTCTGTTTAGTATCCAGATTGAGAAAGTGTCAGAAAGGACTGGATGTGAATTCATCACTGACCTGGGACATACAGTGCTGAGCTTTTTGATCATGTGATTGACAACTGGCAAGAGCCTGCATTGTTTCTCTGTTACCTAGTGAGTATATTTGCAAGGTATTATGAGTATGACATGTGTTGGTACAGGGCAAGAGAGAAAAAGGCTGAAAACCAAACGGCAATAAATACTCATGTCCAAAAGAGTGCTTCCTGACAACATTAAGCTGAAGAAACAATCAAATGCAAACATAAATCTTTAATAATTCTCATTCTCATGGAGCTAGATCTGAGCAAAGGCTTCCCAGCGTGTTTGTTCCTAAAGCAGCAGACAATCTACAATGCTTTTGGAATGTGGAACATTGATTTTGTGACTCCTAGGCCAGACTAGTCATAACAAGACAATTAATTAACTGGGAGTATTCAGATAATGATCAAAGAAGTATATGAAGCCTTTGTGTGCCTCTTTTTAGGATGCTGTAGTTAAACATTTGTGACTCCTCTGGGAATGGGTAAGAGCTCCAACCCTCCTGCAATGCTGCAGCTACCAAATAGCACCAAAGAAGTGGTGTCCCTGCAAGGCAGGTTATCCTCACCATCAAACACTGCCAGCCTTTTCTGCACCTTTTCCCAGATCCTGTCCAACACAAGTAAATCATACAAAATTTAAAAATAAACTCAAAGGGCAACATGATATGAAGATTATTTTCATGAGATACAGTTCACCTATCTGATGAACCACTAACACAAACAGTTGAACAGCAACAAATAGATATCACATTAAAGGGGTAGAAAGGGTTCAAATAGCCTGTGTCTTTCTCTCTCTCTGCTTCAGTCTTTACAGAAAATCTAAATATTTACTATTTTTGGTATCCAAGAACCACATACAAACTTTGATGTGCATGCATATGTACTGTTTTAACACAAATGATGCAACTATATAAAAGCTTTAAACACTTCATTTTGAGTGCTTGAGTTAGGCACATATGTACGCCCAACTGCTTGAAAATTCACATGGAATAAATGTTTGGTCTTGTAATCACATAAATTGTATATTTCTTGAGCTCCTGATCATTTGGACTGCATTTAGCCAGGTGGGTCTCCTCTGCACAACCTGTGCCTAGGACTTACATGAATTTTCCACCACACAAAATTAAGACTTACTGCTGGAAATCCCTGTAGGACTGAAGCTTAATCTACCTTGCCAGGGAATACTACTGCATTCCAGGCCTCTGAATATCTTTTGACAGCTGCTGTTGAAAAATTAACTATGACACACTAGGATGAAGGCACATGTTCATGTCCAGTCCCAGTGCAGGCATTCATGGCCTTGGCAGGCTGTGACTCTCAAAAGAGGGCTCCTCTGCTTCCAAAAGGTTCTGGCCCAAGTCTCAGGCTGATAGTCATTTCTCCGACCCACATCCAACATCTGTATCTGGAAACATGAAAAACATAAAGAGTGGCAGAGCTTTCCCACTGGAAAGTAAGAAATTCACCTTCCTCATGGTAGGTTTGTTCTTCTTCCTTCCAGTCTCACTAAAAGATCTTTATTGTAAGAGCTTAAGGTATTTTTAAACACTTTTAAAAGTGTCATTTTTTCAAGTGAACCGGTTGTTATTTTTTCTTGCAATTAAAATGAACGGAGAGCTTTATGGCAGGTGGCAACACCTTTCAGACCTTCTGCTGGAGGGTCAGGTTTCATGGATATTTGACTTCAGCCAAGTAGAGGGTGGCAAAAGTCTAAATCTTAGCAAAGGGGAAGATTAATGTGGGTACCCTGGAACACCTGCTGCTGAAACCATTAGTGCTTGGGACACTCCTGCCTACTCTGAAGATGGTGTGAAGTGTCCTTTTGCCCTTTGCAGAAGGAGAATCAGGCCCTTACTGAACAAGATTAATAGGAGCAAGTCTGCATTGATTGTGTGCTGCTGTCCTCACCATGCCAGAGGGCAGGCCAAGGGCTGAATTATAGCTACCCAGGGACTCCAAAATACGAGAAGAAATCAAACTGACAGATACACACTGGAAATTAAAGAATACTGTATCTGAGAGAAATCAATATAGAAATTAGAAAGACTTATGTTTCCAGTTACTTGCAGCCTGCAACAGTCCAAATCCTGCAGAGCTGATTCATGAAAATATTTCTTTGCTTAGTCCAGATAAAGAATTCCTGCCACTTTGACCACTGGCAGTATACTCATGTAATGCTTATTCCAGAGAAATGTGGATTTCTCAGACAACCACAAGGAATAAGAACTCACACAAGGAGAAAAATACTGATGTAACAACAGGGGTTTAAATTTAAAGTTTGGAAAATAGTTCAGCTCTAGTAAGAAGTGTAAGAAGTGACTTCTTTTTTTCATAAAGATCAGAGAGAGAATTAAATCTTCCCATATGCCAAACAAATCCCTGAAGAATCAATGCCTTCATTCCTCTCTGCAAGTCAATAACCACTTGTAGTGGATGAGTTTGCCTCATTATGAAGCATGCTGATGCTTGTACAGAAGGTGGAGATGCACTATTCTGCATCTCTTCAAATGTGCTGCTTTTCCAACATCCTCAGCTCTGTCAGCCATTGGTTCCCTTTTTAAGAGTGTTAGCTGCAACATTGCTGGGTATACACCAGAAATAAAAAATTTGAAAGCTTAAAAACTAGAAGGCAAACCACTGAATTCCATTATTATTATTATTACTATTACTATTACTATTACTATTACTATTACTATTACTATTACTATTACTATTACTATTACTATTACTATTACTATTACTATTACTGTTGTTGTTGTTGTTGTTATAATTATCATTGTTTTTAAACCATCTCCTGTGTTTTCTGGATCTCAGGATGACTAGAGAGGTTAGCCAGGTCTGTAAAGATTTGTGTCTTCTAATTGTGATTGAATTTTTCTGCTCTAATGAGGCAGAAAAGTCAACCTAGATCCTCAGTCTACTACACACTGCTAGTACTCTAAATAGATTGTCTGAGTTTTCATTTCCTCTGAAAGAAAATCTTGCATGGCTTCACCATCACTCTGCTTGGAGATCCTACTGTAATGATTAGCTACATTCCACTTTGAACTGTTATTAATATTCCCCATATGTAATTAAAGCCTCTAGTTCTACACAGAGATATCCTGACAAACAAGCAGCTGTCTTTTTTTTTTATTTCATTGTGGTTCTTGAACTCTTGGCTCAGGTTATGTGTTTCTGGAATGTCAAATAAGGAATTTACTTTTCCGTCCATCAGTTTACACTCTGCGTGCAGTTTGATGGCATCTTGCTAATACAGCCTGGTTGCACTGTAATTCACCTTATAATCCATTGTATCAACACTGACTGTTCAATGTGTGACTTCCTAACAAGGTGGCTGGTGCCTCTTAGGTGCTGGGTTGCCTTGGGAGAGTTGTATTTTAAAATGTGTGCCCAGCATCAAAACTGCCTGGCCTGAAGTTCTCAACTGTCATAACTAGATATAAATTCCTTCACTGGAAAAAAGCAAAAGACATGATCTGCTCAGGCAAAAAGGTGTCCATAGGACAAGAGGAAATTACCTCAAGTTGTTCCAGAGAATGTTTAGACTGGATATTAGGAAATATTTATTCACTGACAGGGCTGCCAAGCACTGGACCGAGCTGCCTGGGGAATTGGTTGAGGCAACATCTCTGGAAGTATTTAAAAGACATGGGTGTGGTGCTTAAGGACAAGGTTTTGTGGTGGATGTGGCAGTGCTGGGTTGGACTCCATGATCTAGAAGTTCTTTTCCAACAATTCTACGATTCTGTGATCCCACATTTCAAATCTCATATGAAGTCCTGAGTCACACAAAAAGCCTGTGCTGCCTCCAAGTGTGCTGCATGAGTCAGTGGGGCACTGCTCGCTTCTCTTCTGGGCACCTTCAGTGCATGGATTGGAGTCTGTTAATTATTTTACTTATTTCTTTTGATGCCTCAGAAACAGCAGGAAACTGGATCAGCACATGGCAGGCCTGACTGTTGGCTGCAGGACAAGCTCTGGGTGCTGGAATTCTCCTCACCTGCCACTGATCCATGCACATCTGACCATGCCTCATGGATGCCCTGCTCCACCTGCAGATACCATGGTTGATATCGGGATTTTTACAGAGCCTTTTGAAATCTACCAGTGAAGGTGAAGGTGATGCAAGAAAAGACAGGACAATATCGTAAGATAGGCACTGTGCTGCTGGTTGATGCCCATTTATAAACCAAGGATGAGTCCACAGGTACTGCTGCCAGTTTTTTGTCCAAATTATGCCACATGAAATTCACAGCAAGTCAGTAGGTAAGACAGCTAAAAGTTGGGTGAAATCAGATCTAAAACGGTGGTAGATTTCAGCAGAGGTCCTCACACAGGTGGAATTGAAGAGAAGTGAAGCTTCACTTGCGGGAGGCCTGCTGGTAACTCACAGGGAGCTCTGCTGGACCTAAGAAACCCAAGAAAACGATGCCTCTCGACAAACGCCCTCTGCTGTCACCATCAACAAGGGATTTTTCTACACGGTGCAATCGCTATTCAGTTTGCCAGGGCTTCTGAAATATATGTGAGACCTTGACCACAATGTTAAATGGAAGAGTACAGGAAATATTTCAGTCTTAAATGCAGAATGAAAGGAAGACTGATCATTGTAAAAAAAAAAAATCTAAAATTCAAATTTTGTTTTCTGATCCCAGACTCTGTCTAGTTACTCAATCAAATCTGTTCATGCAGGCAGCAGGCACACACAATCTCATTGCCCTGTTTGTCATGGATATAGGAATCTGCTCCTGCAGTTTAGAGACAATGTGGGCTTTTGCCTTGACCTTCTCCATAAAAGACAGTCTGAAAACTAGGAAACTTGCCATTAATGGAACATAACTAGAAACTAGCCTGAACAGCCAGCTTGAGCTTCAGTGTTACCTTGATACACCAGTGAGTGTTTGCAGTCAGTCATCCATTAGGAAATTAATCTGGTTGTTTAGATGTTACCAAGAATGAAGAGGCAGCTCTCACTAACCAAACAAAAAAAGAAAGAAAGAAAAAAAATACATAGTTTCATTTACATGTGTCACTCAGGATGCTTCAACAATCCATGAGGCAGTTTCTTGGGAAAAAAAAGCTAACTGCTGTTTGTAATATTTTCCATTCTCTTTACACTTGCTAAGCAATGCACTAATGGTAAACATGCAGGTCCATGATGTGATAGAAGACCTCAGCTTGTGTGTGATTGCTCTCCAAGAGACAGCCTTCATCTACACAAGGGATGGCAGAGCAGTCTGACCCATCTGCCACCAGAATGCACATCTGGTGTCTGACAAGGGGGAGGCAGCTGCTTCAGGGGTGCTCAAAACTCTACCGAAGAGAAAAAACTTCCACTGGAGTCAAATTCAAGCCAAATTAAATGATTTTTTTTTTTTTTTTCCTAGAAGCTAAGAATCTTGCCTGCTTTTGGTCTACTGAACAGCACACACATATGTAAGTACTGCATAGATCAGGCAAGATGGGGTAGATAAAATATGTTGCTGAAGTGCTCTACTTCTGCCTCCTTCACAGAGTCTGTAAGGCTCTTGATGTAATTTCAGCTTGCAAGAATACTGAAGTCTAAATCAGAAAGATCAGCTTTATATCTTCCTCATGCATCAACCTCAGCCATATTGGCTGAATCAGATTTATTTTGGAGAAGACACTGAGCTTCAGATGTAATCTGACCACAGTCCAGGGTAGTCACATGAGCCATGATCTGCTGGCATAATGTATCTGCTTTAGTTCATGGGTTTTGTGTCACCATTGTGTCACGACACTTTGTGTTCTTCCACAGCTGGAACTGGACAGGCTGTGATTTCCAAAGGCAGTGCTGCTTCTGCCGCATCTGCAGCACTGCTGCGCACGAAGATGAAAAAACTAAACATGGTGGGCAAGGAAAGAAACCTAAAGGGACACTGGGAGAACAAATGACCTGGAGGTCTGCAAGTGTCACAGCCTCGGTGTGAAAAGCTGTCCACTGGTGCCATCTTGTGGGTCCAGAGCCACCACCCATTCCAAAGAGGCAGAGCTCACCCCACCGAGGTCCAACCCGCCTGACTTAAAGTCTGGGTCTCCTATTAGTGCTATTTATTGTGCTCCATATTTCTAAGAGCCAACACCTTCCATCTTACCCAGGTAACAGCCCTAATCCTTGAATTTTGCTTAAGCAGAGTGTGTTGCATTGTATCTACTACATAAGATTACAGCCCTGGACAAGTAAACAGGAGTCAGAGCAAGGGGCAACTATCAAAGTCAATGAGTTTCATCAAACATATCAGGCCATTATTTAAAACCTCTCCACGGAAATTATTTTTGTCTTTATTAATATCCAGGCCTACACACTGAAAAATGCAGAACTTGGAGCTGAACACAATTGAATGGAAATATTTCAGCACAAAAGACAACTCATATGAAGATACAAGTTGATCAGGTAACAGAAGCATGGGAAAAAGTAGATTTATAGGTATTATCCTGACATAAGGGGCCACTACTGTCTTTTTTGACTAAATTTAGTTCTTCCCCTGGGAGTGTAAAATTACTGAGCCTTTCAGCTGCATTCCCATTTGGAAAAAGAGCTGGAGAAGTGAAATTTTATTTATAAAGTTATAACTCCCAAAATAAATGGCAAAGGTATGGTTTTTAGGTCAGTACAGAACTGCTGGAAAAAAAAATGGAGCTCCTCAAATTAGTGGGGGTAGAACTGTGCAAAACTTAATGAAAAATTAATCAAAAGCACAATACTTTACTAACTCTCTCATGGTCCCATCATTGCCAACAGTAAAATGTGCACCTGGCAATCCTAATACCACATGTGAGGATTTGTGCTATGTTAATTTAAGTGATTAAGGATTAACAACTTGGGCAACAGGTGCACCCTCATGTGGACTCTTATCATTCAGTCAGGCTTTCACCCAGAAAATATCCTTTTATAAAGAACATTGGTGAAAAAGACAGCAGCTTCATGCAGCTGGCAAATCTCTTCCCTTTCTAGTTTAGGGAAGCAGGAACCATGGTACAATATCACCTAAATTCTGAGTGGAGATATGCATAAAACTTACAGTGAGTGTTGTCACAATGGGATCTTTGATGTCCACTAACAGACAAAAAAACCTCGGTCCTGTTCTTGAATATACCAGCTTGAAATGACAGTAATTCCTTTGATTAGCATAATGGAGAATAGAATGTGTTCTACAGCTGCTGGATTCCTTCAATAGGCAATAACTATATATCACTAACTTCAAAAGGAACAAAACTACGGCAGTACAAATTTTTAAACCTTCCTCTTTATGTGTTTATATGATATCTTAAAGGAAAAGCTATGTAGAGAGAAGAGTTTCTGTGCTGGTAAGTATTGCTGGATAACAAAGGCCTTTTCATGTGACAGGTAAGTCTAGCTGTTAGCATGCTGTAATGCATAACCATTGTTGTACATGTAATTATTGTAACTGGTCCAGTCATCTGCACACTGATATTCTTGATTAGATTGAATGTAGGGGTGATAAATTGTTTCTTTTCCCAAGAAATAAGATGGGGCAAGTCTCTTCAAAACAACAGCACTGAACTGGTATGTCAGCTTCCTACGGATCTTAATGATTTCACCTGTTCTTCCATAATTCCTCAGTGCTCTGGCCATCTTCTGATAGGTCATGATCTTGCGGTTTCCCTTTCTTTCTCCCCATAGTTCTGCAAGTTTCTCCTTGTTTTTGGAGACAAACTGGAAGACACCATTTGGCTTATCCACCCATTGAATGCAGTTTGCCATAGCAGGATCATACAGAGACTCATGGAGGTATTCAAATAGCCGAAGCTTTTTTCTACCTATAAAGAAATAAATCACAAAAGATCAGAACAGAACTCATGCTCGTTTTAAAAGATGAGCAGTTGTCTTTTTCCTGGAAAGGGTCTTACAGACAAAAGCATAGCTGCACCTAGTACACTGTCCCAAATTAAAAGATCAGTATAAACTGTTCAGTGGAAGACCAGCAATAGCAAATGGGATCACAGAGATATGAGCGACACAGAATCACAGGACAGTCTGAGTGGGAAGGGACCTAGAAGGATCATCAGAAGTCCAACCCTTAAGTGAACGGCTCATAGAGGGATCAAATCCCCAACCTTGACATTATCAGCACCACGCTCTGCTTCTGAAGGGTGTGCAGATCTGTGGTGACAGAAAGGGATTTGGTCATTAGAGTTTCAAGAGCAGGTTATGTGGGGATCATGACAAATATCTGCTGACTTCACTGTGTGGTAGGTCCCGGAAGCATCACTCTTCAGACACATGCTGTGCAGATGCACACTCAAGGAACTCACAGTAGGCAACTACATCCTCAGACAGGGCAGGAAAGAGGTTCTGGAGACCCAATCTGACTTTTTTTTTGAATAAATGGTTTCCCTGTTTATTCAAGACTCAGAGGTTTTGGGAAGGCTCAGTTTTGTCAGATTTGTTCCAGGAATGTTTTGGAGATGCAAGGTAGTCTCTGATATAAGAAAGGGCAAGTGGGTGAGCAGGAAAGGCAGGTTAGTTTTTAACCAGAAACCTCATGTAGTCAAAAAGGAGCTAGATCTTCTGGTACCCCGTGATATTTTAAAAAATCTGCAGAGGTGTCAGTTTGCATTCCCATGCAGAATAAAGCAAGCTTAATTCTGAAATATTTGCCAGTTAACTAAGTGCTTCTCTCCAAAGGCTTAGTTCTTGAAGTTCAGTTTCTTGGTGGGGCTTGTTTAGTTTTGGTTAGATCTTGTGGATTCTCCTCTATGAAGTATTTCTAGTTCCCTTCCCAAAGCCAAGTGGGGATCAAGAAGCTTCTGCAAGGAGGAAGAATTTAAGATTATCAGACAAAGAGGAACATTTTGCAGAAGAGAGAATCTACGCAGAAGAATATCTTCCACTTTAACCAAAGTGGAAATAAGCAGCTGCACCTAAAGTTCATAAAGTCTTGTCTTGTGTGGCTATTTTAAATTAGGAACAGGGGAAAAGTCACAGTTGCTACGGAACACTGAGGTCAAGCCAAGACATCTGTCAGGGATGACAGTAACTCTGTATCTGGCGATAAGGAAAGAGGACAGAAGTAACAGTCGGACTGGGAAGAAGAAGAGGCTGAAATCAGAGGTACTTTCCAAAAAATTAATAAAGTTTCATTATCTAAATAAAAATTGGCTTGTGACTGGAAGAACATATTCTACTAGAAATACATATAGATTACTAAGAAGCTTAAAAGGAAACCCATGAAGGACACTGCCTTGTCACAATGGGCACTTCTTAGTAGGTGACCTCCTTAGGTCCCCTCCAACCTGAATTATCCTACAAACTGATGGTAGAATAAACAAGACCAGGGGAAAATCCATGGACTACTGTGGATTAAATTTCTGCTGGAAAAGGATAGGGTAGCCATGTCTGCAGCAGCACCTGATTTAGTGCTCTTTGGCCTCAGGTCAGTGGTCATTTCTGCCCAAGTTTTTATTTCCAGGCACGTCACCTTTAGCTGATGTCTTTGTTGAAGAGGGCTTATTTGCTCTTACATGTTTATGCAGCTGTGTTTCCAGAGCTCAGCTGTTATCCCCAAAGTGCTACACACTAGTTTGAGATTGGGTCAGTGAATAGATCTTTGTACTGTATCTCATTGCATAAGCCAGGGAGGTTCATTTTCAGGCCCTAAATATCAGTCTAGGCCAGCAGTTGAGTGCCTGCAGGTTTCTTATGTACAAGACAAGCAAGTTCCTTCAGAAGATGTTTCAGGGCATCTGCATTAGATTTCAGTGCTGAATTGTTCTGAAGCTGCCTAATTGTCTCAGGGAAACCACATCTAATTCAGCTCTGAAGAAGCTCTCTTGACTGCCTCTATTGCACTGAGCATTAGTTCAGATCATGGGATGGTTTTGTTGTGAATAAACTGGACTCTTTTCAGAGGAAACCAATCTCAAAAGATGCTTTCCAAAAGCATAAATAAGTCAGTGTAACCTTCAGAACTTGTGACCAGCCTAAAGATTGCCCTAAATAAAATTTTGTGAAACATTTTAAACACAGGATTTGGGCCCTCAGTGCTGATGGTTTCATCTACAGATCTATTCCTAAATAGCCACACTACTTGCTAGTGTACAGAAAACCTCTTATGTCTCAAAAAGAAACTAGGAGGACTAAATTCATTTAGTATAGTGGAAATAATCCCCCAAATCACAGTTTCTGGCAGGTATATCACTATGGACACAAAGAAATCTGTAAGAGGACACAAAATAACCAAATTCCTAAGAATACTTAGTCACTCTGCAAGTAAGTGCAGGCTGTCTTCTGGAAAAAAGATTGATGACAGTGTAAAAGAAATAGGAAACAGGAAATGAAGTTTAACATAGTAGTAATAAGTGAAGGTCAAATCAGATACTGAGATGTAAAATTCCCCAGTGCAACACTGGATAAGACTTGGAAAAGAAACATTTCTGGATTTGAAAGGTTTCCATTTGCAATGGTGAATTTCAGATATCTAAAGTAGAAAACTAAGAAAGAGAGGCTACTCTTCCCACCATCCCAAAGAGTCTATGGTAGCAATAGTAGTATTAATAGTAGTAGTAGTAGTAGTAGTAGTAGTAGTAGTAGTAGTAGTAGTAGTAGTAGTAGTAGCAGTAGCAGCTATGAAGAAACAGAGACCACAGTGTTCAGCACCAATGGGCAGAGACAACACCAAAAACTGACACCATGTGGTTAAAGCTGAGAAAAGGGGAATTTAAAAAAGCAGCTAAATCAGGAACTACTAAAAAGGCCTCACAGTCAAAAGTAGGTACAACAGCTCACAGCTGAAGCTGTGAAAATCTCATCCAGCAGTCATAGAAAGGATGCAGAGTCCCTCCTTGCCAAAAGCACAAATAATGCATGCAATAAAAAATTAAGAACTGCAGTGATAATGTCACATGACCAATCCTTTGCAAAATAGATATCAATTCAAGTTAAGTAAACCAGAAGGAGCAGAAAAATAGCCATGAAAATGCACACTGGAATTGACAAAAGCTGAAAGGTGATTTGAAAAGTAAACTAAGAAATTCATAAAATCGGGTGTGCAAAAATATTCATGTATGTAAAAAACCTTCAAGAAAATCCCTGCTTGTTGGGCTATATGAAGTAAAATAAGTTGTGTAAATGGATAAAGATGTCATTGACAGCTAGATTTACTCCTTTGCATCAGACTTCATCCTAAGTAATTTGAAGTCAAACATATCTCTGGTTTGGTTTTCTATGTCCAAGGATGGAATAATTTAATAATAGATTTATCACATCTTATAAGACTTAGCAGATGGAAATTGAACACTAGCAGTTGTATCGTAGTCACTAGTAAATGTTCACATCTTTTTTTTCTGTTGAAAGTTAAAAAAAAAAAATAGGAAAAGGAGAAAGCATGATTTGCCAAGAGGTTTTTTTAAAGTAACATAAATTGCACATCAAGATATGATCTTTTTACAGACCTTTCCCTGCTTTTAGCTGGCCAGGAGCAGCATGCATCACTTGACTTTCTGGAGTATTCTGCAGTGTATTGTAGACAGTCTCATCTCCATAAAAATCTGCTGCATTGTTCTTTAAGAATTAAGACAATAAAACATTACTAATAGAGTACATTCTCTGAATAAAATGAAACTTGTGGTAATTAATTGCCTGAATGCAACTTTTCATCACCACACCCATGGAATACTTTTCTCAGCCACAGAGGCACTCTGTGTAGTACCAGTAACAAGCAGCACTAATTCATGTCCAGGGGCAAGAGCTGCCCACCAGAGGAGAAGCTGACAGGGAAAACAACATCATTGCCTCACTCTGGACCTTCAACCCTTCTGCTGGAACCAGGGCAGGAGCAGCTTTCAGAGCTGGGAAAAAACAGGGGCCACCTTGACAGCAGCCCCTACAGACTCTGTAGTTCCCATGCTGTGTTGTTGGTAATCTGCTGGTTGAAAATGGGCTTTTGTGGAATCTGTTTCCCTGAAATTATCTCCCCTGCAATATTAATTTTCCATCACTCCTGGAGACCACACTCCCAGTGCTTTTAAGAATGCATAAGGACTCTAATCGCTGAAGCTGTGCTCAGATAATGCTGGTCCTTCCAGAACTTTAAGAACAAACTGCTGTTGGAGAAATCAAAGTCATGGTTCTTTTTCACAGTGGCAGAAGCTACATCAGGGTTGGAAGCTGTTGTTCTCTGTCTATTCCCAGGTAATAAAAACAAGATTTTTTTCCTATAACTAATTCCCTAGTAGGTTTACCTGTTAGTAGTCATGTTATATGATTAACCACAGAAGAGCTTCAGAAGCAAACTGCTGAGTCCTAAAAAGATATTATTAATGACATTTTGCAAATATTTCCCAAGGCAGTTTCATCTGAATCATGCCTGGCCAGACCAAATTTCTGTTAGTGTTAGCATAACAATTTGTATCAGAAATCCCAAATGAACAATCGGTTTTCCAGTTGTGTCTGACTATTATCAGAAATGAGTTCACTCACAATCACGTTTCTCCAGCTATACCCTTGCTCCTCCCCAGATGGTGCTGCACAGTAACTGGGGCTTGCTCGGAGGTGGTGGTGATGGTTGATCACAGTCAGGCAGTTTTTATAACCTGGGAATTAGGAAGAGGGAGCAAAAATCAAGTGAATAAAAAAGAGAGAAGAAGGAAAAAACAAGACTACAACAGCAAATAATTTGACAAGGTGTTGGTCCTGTCAAAAACCATTTATCCTGTAGCTGCCTTCTGGATAATAAAGTGTCCAGAGCCAAGATGTTCCACATCAGCAGGTTACCCAGCAAAATCTGTACTGCTGCTGCTGATCACACCCTTGGGCTGGTTTTGTTAGCCCTTAAAATGAAAAGCAATTTTTTAAAGATAAAATGTCAGATATTTCATAGCATCATCATATTGTTTGGTTACTGGCTAACAGAGGGCCATCCACACCACCAGACATAGTGAATTGGATAAATATAGATTCCAATAATACACCTGGAAAGGAAAAGGGACTTTCAGGCAGTTCTGCAGGCCATTAGTACAATGCAAGTCAGAGTCTCCAATTGTGAATGAAGTAAAGAAGCATCAGGACATCTGCAGTACCTGAAAGAATGACACAGGAGGAACTCAAGAACTTGTGATGCTTAAAAGAAGTGGAGAAGAATAGCAGACTAAAGACATTTGAAAAAATTATCCACTGCAGGTAGTCAGAAGAAGGTATTGAATGGTATGGGTACATCTATTGCAAGTGGAAATGTGGGTGCACCTGGTGACAGATTAAACACTGCATTGCAAGGGTTTAATAACTCCATCAGCCCTAAGAACATATATAAGGAAGAAGATTGCAAGTTATTATATATAGTGAATCCTCCAGCATGTGTAAATTACCAGTTCAGTGGAGCCAAAAATTTGTTAACAACAGCTAAAGATATAGCCCTACTGGTCTTATTTACATTTCACTTTATAATAGATAACATGTAAATAAATTTCCTCATATGAAATGCATTTCACACAAAAGGCAGTAGGTGTTTTGTTCTGGCCTCAGAGGGTTTGTAATTTAGCCTCCTATTTTCCTTTCCTTGTATTTCTACTTACAGTGTAAAAACACCAAACACAAATTTTAAATTTTATTGTAATTTAATTACCAAAACCTTGCCAGAACTGGAACATTTACAGCTTTTTTGCATTTTAGGTTTTGTAAAGTATACAACTCTTGAAGTCAAGAAAAAAAAAATTAATTATCCAAGCACAAAACATCATTCCTGTATAAAAATATTTAAGATTTATATATTAGTGCATAAAACAATTAAATGAGGAGATTAATTTCACTTGCTGATTTTTTTTTCTTTTGCATTGGGATTCATGGCACAGCAGAAGGACATTTTGAAGTTAAAATATTAAAGTTGGAAAAAGGCTGTTGCATAACAGTCATATATCCTCTGATTATGGGAAAAGTGAGCTCAATGCACTTGGGCTGGTGCTGGGGCAGGGTAAATAAGGCCAGTCCAACAGCTTCCCTGTGCTGTGACCTGGAAGATACTCACCACACTGGGCAGTACTCATGGAGGGGTGGAAACCCTCCAAACAATTTTTCCTCCTTTTTATCCACACAAAACATCCCATTAATGCACTTCTGAGGAATTACTCTCCCACCAGTATGTTTCAAGAGGTGCTTTCTGGTAAAAATAGGAGCTGGGAAATAAAGTAGAATAAGGGTGTTTGTTACCTGGTGGACACTGCATTTCTTTGTCAGAGTGCTGCTGCAGCACTTCTAGGGCATCTTCAAAAGCCTGGCCCAGCACGTCGTGGTCAGGAAAGCTCTGCAAGAACATTTTTCTGTTAGGGCCCAGAAAAGACCAGGCTGGTTTTTCAACACTGTCAATCAGTCCACCCTAAATAAAAAGTGATGATATAGAATACACATCCTCCTAGCATAGATCTTTGGCAGGCACCAAGGCATCACCATAATATTTTACTATTATGAGAAAGTTCTCACTCCTTTGAGGTCAGTGAGACAATTCACACGGGCAACATTACTCACTTGGTCAAATGTTTCAAGGTTCATTTCCTTAATTTGCAAAAGTTTACATAAAGGGTGTTACTGCTGGTGAAGAATTTTATAGTCTGTAATACAGAGATGTTCGTATCACTTGTGTAACATTGTTTAAGCAGTCAGAGTTATCTTCCAGTAACACTGACATGATAAAAATAATTACTCATAATTTCTGAAGCAGTTATGCGGAGAAAATGGTACACTACAGGAAACAAAGTGTGGATTTTCAGAAAACTGTCTGTTATAATTTTAGAACACCTTGTTGTAAAAAGCTAAAGATACTCTCATATTTGGGCTTGACTGAGTCTTCTGAAGTATATTTGAAACACTCAATAATGAAAGAGAATATAGGTATTGTAGACTTACCATTATTTAGATATCAAGACTTGAATCCTGTTTAAAAGAACCAATATTTTTAAATTTGTATGTTTCAAAACAAATAATAACTCTCTGAGCATAAATAAAAATAACTAAATGAAACAACTCAGTATTGCTTCCAGTTAAAAAAAAAATAAAATTAAAAACACAGATAAAAGGGATTTATTATTGGAAGCTGATATTTAAATTAAATAAATACTTGTGACATTTTAAAAAATTCATATTCATATTAAAAATAATATTTTTTTAAAATTCAAATTATTTTTTAATAAGGTTACAGTTTCATTAATACTACAACTTTTATTATCCACACCATTGCAAATACATTTTCAAAGACATGATGAAGTGTTATTGTTGACATTGAGTCTTAGTCAACATAACTTCTAATTTCCCCAAGAAGATACTAACCTGCATTAAATGCAAGTGTTTAAGTGTCTTTGGTTCACAGCCAGCTGAAACAAGCTTAGATTTTTTTCTAGTATAGATTAGCATATGACTGTATATGAACATAAATAAACACTCAGACTAATTGTGAGTTCCAGAGGCAAATTTGATTGTTTAATAAACAGTGTAAGTGACACATTTTCAGCCAGTTTAAAATGAACAACATTACTTAGAAACCTATCCTTAGTACCTCCTTTTTAATTTATATTTCTTAAAGAAAACCATAAACAGGGTTTTTTTGCCTCACAGATTTTTTTCCCCTATTATCATTTACATTATTATTTCAAAACTGTAAATATTATAATCAATTTATCGGTATTTTAGTCATTAAATACTTGATTATTGTGTGCGATGTTTCAAAATACAAAGGAGAGACAGGATACATAAATATTACTGAGGAAGAATTTTATCCAACATTAACCACGAATGTTCATGGAATTTTGCCTCAGGTAATTATGTTATAGGGTACGGTCAAAATCTGCAGAAGTGTTTTTAAATTTTGATAACCAGGCATAAATGGTGGAATCCTAGTGACTCAGTAAATTGAAATCACTGTGATATTTCTCCCTCAGCACAGTGCAATAAATATTTGAATGATCTGATCTAAATCTAGTCTAAAACCAGGATGGGCAATGTCAATCCTTTAGCTGCAATGGTGGCCACAGATTCCTGGGACATAGGGCTAGAGGAATTAAAGACAGGAATCTGCTTTGTAAAGATCCTCAAATATTGACTCCATAATTTTAAGTAATACATTTTTATTAAAGTAATTTTTTCTAACTCAGACTCCAAACTGATACCTTGGCAGAACATCTACAGTCACCTCAATGCTTTGCAAAGTCTAAAATGCACAAGTTTAGGCAAGGTAATGTTGAATGGTCATACCACTTACACCACTTACAAAGAAGAAAAAGGCACACCTTAAGTAAGCTTAAAAAATCCCCTGGACACTTACCTAGAAATTCAGTTCCACACACAAGACAAGGCTATGTCTGGTTTCAGAAATGAAAGAAAGATTGAGTTGCCACAGCAAAGGGCTGGCAAAGGGACTGCATTAAATAGCTGATTTTAGGGAAGTGTTTTGCCTAGGGATTTTTTTGAGAGTATAGATATAGTAAACTGCTATCACGTCCCTTTATTCTGCACAGAAGAGGGTGATTTATACTGATAGAAACAAAATTAAATGTTTTAACTATCGTCCAAAAAGTGGTTTCTAAGCATTGGGAGAGATTCCTTTTGTCTGTGGCACCTTCTAACAAATCTGTCACTGGTACTGTGGTAGGATGAATCCAAGGCAAAACCCTATATTCCTCATCTGCTCCACACAGACTGCAGTGGACTTTGAGCTTTTATCTGAACCTTCTTTTTAGCTCAGCGTGAGGAGTGCACCAAACTAGACCTCAAAATACGAGTTTGAAGGAATTTCAGAGTTCTGCTTCAAAGCTCATCATGTTTGTAGCCCATGCCCAGCTCTAAAGCACTGGCTACAGCACTCAGTACAGAATCAGGCAAGCTGTAATTGATGGTCTGCCAAACACTTTCTGAGCAGCTCCAAGACACGATGTTGTATCCTACAGGAGCAGAACTCTGGTTCTTAGCTCAGAGCTTCTTATTGCTGACAAAATCGAATCTGTGCCATAGCTCTTTCCAGTCAAGTCTTTCAGAGGTACATTTTGCACAATTTTCTCAGCATTTGCCACAAAGCTGCTGTAAAATAGTAATGACCCCTTACATTATTTATGTATATTCTCTCAACCAAGAACCTAGTCAAGAACTAGCCTTGTTATGAAAGCTCAGTGAAACTGATTTGAAGCCATCAACCATTTCTGCTGGTTTCAGATGCAAGCTGCCTTTTCAAAATTTTCACCAAAAAGTTTCAGGGGTTTTTTTTGTTTGGTTGGTGGTTTTTGTTGTTGTTGTTGTTGTTGTTTGGGTTTTTTTGGTTTTGGTTTTGGTTTTGGTTTTTTTTTTGTGAAATACATTAATATATGAAATACATTAATGTATGTCTTTTTTTGAATTTCAGGTTCTATTTTGCACCACTTCTCTGGTGTGACTTGGGCTTATAAAAGAAAATCAGCTGGCAACCAGAGGGGACAAGAAGGGAATGTGACAAGGAGAGAAACGAGGGAGTTTGGAGGTACTCCATAACTGAGTAGCAACAACACCAAAGAGATTGTGGCCCAAAAAATGATCATAGGAGAGTAGAGGAAATTAGTAAGAAGGAAGCAGCAGAGGAAGAAAAGGGTGAGAAACAAGGAGCAGCAGAGAAAAGCCACGATGTCTTGACCCCAAACCCCTGTGCCACTCATTGCCTCACCAAAGGAACTGAGTATAACCTGTGGAGATAACAAGAGGGGAGGAGATGTATTTGGAGTGCAGTTGAGCCTGGGAAAGGGGAAGGAAAAATGTTTTAATGTTTATCTTCTTTGCTTCCCAATACCCAAATCAGCAACTAAATATATTATAGCAACAAAATGAATTCCCAAAGTAGCAGTGAGGGTATGCGGCTGCTGGCTGGGCGTAGTAAAAGAGGGTGAAGGTCAAGAGATGAAAGCTAATGGTTTTACCACCACTAAAATGATCCATCTTCCTAAATCAAATTGCTCTATCAGAAAGTTATTGGCTCATATGACAGGCTACACCAGAAGGCAGGTCAGCAAAAGGTTTGTTTTCAGAGGAAATGGGAGAGTGCCATACACAGCACAAGCACGTAGCATAAGAACAAGAGCAAATGCTGTCTCATAAGGGAGTTTTAAACTCTGCAGCCCATTTGTGCATTGAATCTTTGGCCCTACACAATCTTAGAGCAAGAGCCCAGCCTACCTCCCTGTAAGTGTTCAGAAGAGGCAGAGGAAGGTGCAGCTGAGGACTGAGTGTCAGCTGACATTCACTTCTCACTCCTCAACACATCACTGGCAGTCAAGACCTCTACTAAGACATACTATTAAAGAACAAAGCCTCCTTTGATTTTTGCATTGGATGGGAGGATGGATTCCAGATAAAAGGCTGAGAAAGAGAACCCACTCTTCACATCTTAGTGTTTCAAACAGTTGATGTGCCTGATAAAAAAAATTGAGTATCCGTTAGAAACCACAACATTGAGCTCTTCTCCTTCCTCCATGTTTTAAAAATAAACTTCAAACAACAGAATTATTGTTTAAGTTTCAGAACTTTCTTCCATCTCTGCTTGGCATAGAAGACACTTCACAGTGATGGTACAGTAGAAACATTTTCACATCTGAATAAAAACCAGAACTAAATAGTGTATTATAGCGCTTGTCCGAGACTTTGAGAAAGCGTAAAGATTCTTGCATGAAGCATTGTTCAAATAAAAAAAAAAAACAAAAAAAAAAACCCCAGTCTTACCCTTCATAAAGGAATTTAAAACTTGAAATGGCAAGTTTTCTCACCTGTAAATGTAGATTTCTTGAGGTTTCCTGAACATCAGACAATTTGTAACTGCCCAAATAGACCCCTGAATATAGAGGGCACTTCATAAAAAATATCCTGAATGTGACAGCTAGAGATTTCCTGTGCTTCCATACTTGTTTTGGGCCTTGTCAGATGCCTTTGCCACTACTCTTCTGACCCAGAAGCTCTCTAATAACCTTTGCCTTGAATTCTCATGGGTGTAGGTTCACAATAATTCCACCACCATAGATACTGACTCCCTGAAAGTGGAAAAGTTGAGGAATCACAGGCCTGTGCTCACCTCCTGAGTCTAACCATGCTGACCAGTGAACTTTAAAATCTCTGCCATTATGCTCCATTTTGAGCCATTCAAGGCTCAAAAGAAGCTGGAAAGTTTCTTGCAGCAAGGATGAAGCCTTTGCTCTATGCAGGAAGAACAAGGATCAACACATGGAGAGGCCTCTCCTTTTACATGTAGTGAGCAACGATAATCTAGGCATGAATACCTCACAGCAAATGAGTCTGCAGTCTGAACTTCAAATTAGTTGGCTCACAAAATCCCTGAATTCACATTCTCAGCCCTGGAATAGGAAGAAAACTCTCCTTAAAAAAACCCCAACAAAACAACCAAAATCAAACTTCCAAATAAACACAAAAAGGAAATAAGTGCAGCTTTTTATTTGCCTCAGTACTATTGTTTACCATGACTTTGGTCAGATAATTTAGTATAGAACACATACAAAAAATGCCCCAAACAAACTGAAAGGGAAACATAAAAACAAACAAACAAACAAAAATTATGCCATCATATCATACTAGTAAATCAGATTATGAAACTGACGCTAAAAATCTCTCATTTGTGTTGGAAAAGTTTAGTCTATACATTAAAACATGATTTTTTTTCAAGTACCAAAAGATGAGGATATGTCATAATTTCAAATGCTTCACTTGCCTTACAAATAATTCTACAAATGGCAAACTCTCTGCAATGCAAAATATACACTTTTATTGTAATTGGTGGAGTTATAGAATTGTTTCCTTAGCTGGTGGAAATTGGTATAGAGCCACCAAAGCCAAAGAATCAGTGATGGTTTCTGCAAACAAAGGTTGGCACCACTACTATTTTCACTACAGTAAGGGGAAACTTGGTGTGCCAGCCTTAAGGTAGCATATACTTTCCTGAATTCCTGATTTGTTCTAATTTTTTGTCTACCTTATAAACCATTGCAGTTGGTTACCTAAAGAATGTCATTTTGGCATTTTAATTCTCATAAGAGCTCCTTATAGCTATTTACTGGGCCTCATTTTTTGAAAGAGCTTTTCCCAGTCATTATCTCCAAGTACATCTCATGTCTGAAGCTTTTTACCTTAAGAGAAAAGATACTGAAAATGTTTAACAAATTGAATTTTAAGCCTGAAATGAGACATTATCTCCATCAGACACATGCCCTTGCCACTGGATAAGAAACACTTGCATATCCCATTGGAGGCCAGCTCAGTGAGGATTGTAAATTATGATCCAGTCTTAAGATTTATTTATTTGGCCACCATTAGATCTGTAATAGATTTCACTAAGAACCATTGAATAATTACAGTCATAAAATTAGATATTCAGATAAATTATTGCAGAGGCTAGGTCTAAGCATGGAATTACCTCTTCTAGGGCTTATTAAGAGAAGGGTAGCATGGAAGCTGAAGTTGCATGAGTGGACAGATCATATTTTCAATGGAAAACCCACATCTAAAGCCACCATCTTACAACTAGACCAGCATCTTGGTCCAAATGCTCATGTCAGCAAGGCTTCTCAGGGAGCTTCTTCTTAAGTTTCATCTAACCAAAGGAAGTGAATTTCTGATGGGAAACCCCGCTAAGATAGAAAACCAGAAACCACAACAGAAGCACAAGGAACTAATAACAAAAAGTGCACTGGGAGAAAAAACAAGAACCAGTTCTAACTAAAAGAAGACTCTGAAGAGAAATACAAACAAATAATTTTGATTTATTTACAGTTATAATGAGTACTGTCAAACATTGGGATAAATAAAACACAATAATACTTCAGCAGAAAACTATCAGAGTAAGATGGGAATAATATGACAGCATTTCATAAAAACAGCAATGAATAATGGGAAGAGTTCTGCTCTAGATCTTTCCCACCCAAACCATTCTATGACTTGATGATTAGGAGGTGAACCTGATAAAGGATAAAAGTGAAAGCTTTCCCTGAAAAAGAAAGCAGATAGAAAGAAGAACACAGTATTTAAATAACCCTTAATAGTGAAATTGGGGAAGCCAAATAGAAACTTACAAATTTCCAAGTAACTGAGCTATTTGTGGAAGAACCATGCTTTCAGATTCAAGGGGCACTTAGATCACATAGGATTAATTCAACACTCCATTTTAATGCCATTCCCCCTGAACCATAAAGGTGAGAGATGAAAAATGTTAAGTCTAGATGACAGAGCCTTTTCAACTACAAGGAATAGAAGAACACAATTGTGTCTGTTTCTGGAAAAGCTGGAAAGAGAGACATGTAATAACTGCTGTAGCATCTGCAACCATTTAGAATTAAAGACCTGTAGTAGTCATACAGAAGGAAACAGAATAAGTGTAACAGAGTTCTAACATTTTTAAGACAAGATACATCTCAGGTTCAGGCAGACAGACCATGTAAGTATCTACTGAAGCACTGCATTTCTAGCTGTTGAACAAGAAGAAAAATCAACTTTCACAATTAAATAGGCCCTAGATTATCTTTAAATCCTTTGGAAATTACCAGCAATATGGAGGAATATGCCCATAAGAAAAAGTGGTGGAGGTAAATCAACTAGCCAGCCTGAGATCCACAAGTCCATTAAGGATAGAAAAAACAAGTCACTATTAATGAAAATACTAACATTATGCATTAAAAGAATACAACATGCTGTTTTCGCTATAAGAATACAAGCTGACCTTCACCTGAATTGAAATGCAATAACCTACAGGATTATATCACACTCTGTGAAGTGTATTTATTTCATTTATAACTTCAACATAGGTAGAAATTGTGTGAGACATGATAAAATAAATAAATAAAAAGAGTGGGAAATGTTACGTTTTCTGCACCATCTTTCACAGAAAAAGTGCAATTTAATCAGAAGACCAAGAATTAGAAAAACCAACTGTATATTGACATTAATCTCCTCAAAACTGAAAAGAGAAAATGTTCTGCACTTTCAGCCAAAACATGAAATATTCCATAGGAGTTTTTTTACACCTATTCCTGCTGCAGGTACTTTTGTCTTAAATAGTTATAAACAGGGAACCCTGACAGGCTGGACCAGATTCCACCACATGCAACAGGAAGGTCAGCTGCTCTTCCCAGGCAGATCCATTGCAAAGCAAATATGCTCCTATTCTTCCTCTTAAAGGAAAATGTGGAATCATATTTTGACATCACCTGCATGAAAATGACTACCATACCACATGACTGGCACCACAAAGTTAAGAAAAGATTCAAGAATGCAACCACCAAATGCAGAGAAGTTTGAGCCTCTGACAGAATCTCCACATTACAGACATGGACATTTAGTCCCACCTGGGAGCTGCGCAGATATTTCCCACACAGGACTGAGATTGTAAAAGGTAATGAAGACTTGAAAACAGATCATCTGAAATGAAGGAAGCTGTAAGGTTGTGAGGAAGATGGTAATAAATAGGTGTGAGAGGTAACCAGTTGACCAAATTTACTTGGGAATGTAAAAATATATCTGACCTTATAATCAAATGCCCTTGAGTAAAAGTAGTTGGAATACAAAAAACTATTTACAGCCATTCTCAGTGTTATAATTGTCATATAACAAAAAACAAAACCAACAAAAATCTAGCACACTCTGTCTTTGAAAGAGTAGAATGAAGTCAGATTTCTGCTAGAATTCTCGATTTAAAAAACACACTTTAAGGAACTGCAGAGCAGCAAAGGAAATTCTTTAGAAATAGAATTCCTGTCACTAGTAAACTCTGAAGGTGACTGAAAAACAGCTGTCCCAAATAATGGGGTTTTATGATTTGATGAGGCAAACAGTAATGTGGGCATAAAGTGCTATGATTAGCAAATAAATGCTTCCTATCTTATCAGGAAAGTGCTGAAGCAGTACTTAGACTTTGGGGATTTTTATAGACTGATGTAAAAGAAATCCTGCATCTTGATGGTAAGGTAGGAGGCATGTCAGTAAAACTGTTTCCCGGCCTGGAACCTGTTTTAAATGAGGATTTTCCCAAGCTGAGTAGTTTTTAAATTTAAATTTCAAATGAAACTGTTATTTAGCAATGGCTTCATGCTCTTTCCCATTTCCCTTTGAGGAGCCTGCATTTTGAATTATCATTGAATTGGAAAAAAAGCAAGAGGCCTGGCAGTTACATCACACCTTGGCCTTAGGTATGTCCTGGAAATGTCCTCCATGGAATTCCCCCAAACCATACCTCTGTGATCTCAGTGAGTTTAGCTCAATCATGGTTTTTGGGATATATCTGCTAAAGGTAAATACCAAAGGACATTTAAAATAATCAAGACAAGGAATCCTTGACAAGCTAAGTATCCTGACTTGTTATTAAGCTGTTAAGCAGTCAAGTGCTTAATTCAGTCATACATAAAAATCTTCAATAAAGCCAGGAGAGGTTTTGATTTATAGAGACTTTTTAAAAGATCACTTCAAAGATATTTAGAGCAAGGGAGCCAGTTCTAGAAAACATTCAGCTGTAATCTGAAATTCACACCTAATCAGAAGCACATTTTAACTTAAAACTGAGCAGGCCTGGACAAGTTGAGCTCCTGATTAATGAGTGGTAAGAGGTAATGTTTTGCATTATAGCCCCCAAAAGGATGTCAAAAAGATGTCAACTTCCAGAAAAGAAATATAAATAGGATTCCAGAGAATGCAGCCTGCAAGTTACATTGTTAACACAATGCATCACAGGAGAATGACACACATTCCATGCGAATCTTCAAACCAAGTTATATTTTTCACCTGTCCGTCATACTTACCTAATTTTAAGCCAAGCTCTTAACATTACCTGTGTAAAATACATGTTGAACAACTTTCAGATTCAGGGGATAAAGCGACTACTCAGTTAAATTAAGTGCAACAGCAGCATTACATATTTCATATGCACACCCTAAAAGATTAAACCTTACCACTCATTAGGGAGTTATAACAACATGGGGGATAAGGTTGATTCTAAATATATTTTGAAAAGGTCTGTAAAAGCAAATAAGGACAGAAATAATGGAGTAGGTGTTATGTTTTTAGGCCACTGTGGGTCTCATGTTGAACATTTGTTCAACATGAACAGTGTTACCTGAAATACATGGCAAGCAGAATAGCCTTGTCCTTAAAAAAACCTTTAGTACTCTGTATTTATGCTGTTCCTCAGACACAGAAAGTGTCACAGTTTCAGTACAGTTAAAGAAGCACAGTTCAAGAACAGTCATTTTCCTGCTCTTTCAGATCAACTTTATCTCCTACTAACACCTGGACAGTACTGAAACTTCACAAAATGAGCAGCTGCTTGACTGGAACATAGGCACAAGAAGGGATAAATTTGAGAGAAAGCAGTGCTAGCGTGGTACCAAAGACTGCCATGTAGGACACCAGGTGAGATGCATGAAGGAAACTGTGACTGATAAAGAAAAGAGCAGAAGAAGCTGGGAATTAAGACTGAGAGCTTGAGGTCATTGTAGTTGGAAGGTGATCGCATAGACACTGGCTCTGAGCTCCAAGGTGCTCATTGGAATCACGGGGAGAGGTGCCAGAAAGAGATTTAACCAGGATTTGAGAAGAGGGGATTGGAATCTGTTTGACAAGAAGATAAAAGGAAGGCTGAGATTCATACGAGAATCTGCACTAATTTTGTGAGACCTGGATGAAGAGTGTATGACTGGGGATGAGAAGCTTGGACCAATATATCTTGGATTGAGGGGGGCAAGAAGAATAGAAGCCAAATACAGTGGAAAGGGAAGACTGAATTTTGAAAGATAAGGGAAGAAGGGAGTAAACAGAGTGGGAAGGACTAATGCCATCTTTCCACTCCCAATCTCCCAAGACTGCAGTGAAGGCCAAGATTTCACCTGGACTCAGAATACTTCCCTGCTGCAGCAAATATTGGTGAAATTCTTCAGTGAAGCAAGAGGACAACAACATGCTATTGCCATCGCCTGAGCAGTTAACTCAGATGGTGGAGATGCAGGTGGCAGACTGAAGGGAATTTTTTTATGCCAGGCTTTTTCCAAATGTTATTTTTTGTTAACTGAGGCATCTGCAAGTGGTATATGAGGGATCTTCTTCCAGGAGAATATGGGAGTACTGCAAAGGCAGAAAATATCAGATCAAAACACAATCAAGTCCCTCTCCTCCACCATGAGTGTATATTTTCCTTTGAAGGCCCTTTTTTTTTAATGAGTATGGAATAAATTTTGCTCTAATAGTGAGTGGTCCTGCTCAGTAAATGAGACCATCATGCACAGAAACCCTGCTGCATCTGTTGCAGAAGTTATAAACTGTCTGGTGAACAAGGAAGGGAGAGGATGCTCTCCAAGTTAAAGCAGCTGAACTCTACCCTGGAGAAGTGGGTTTGGGTTCTGAGCCTGCCTCTACCACAGAGTTCCCAAATGATGTGAGGCAAGTCCCTTTGAGCAAACTTTCACAGGTGGTCACTTAATGCATGTTCCTCATTTTTGGGACTTCTGACTTGAGACCCCAGCATTAGATTTGCAGAAATGCTGAGCAGGACCACCTGCAAGTGTAGTCACTGACTGCTGGTCTGACCCCACAAACTGCCCACAAATGCTGAACTCTCAAAACAGGAGTTCTTGGGTATCATAGATCAAATACACAAAATTGGTGGGTATTTTCCAATTTAATCTCATTGTGACAACATCCTTGTAAAGCAGGGATAAAAATTGTCTTCACATCCCAATACACTTACAAATGTTTTAATACTCATGTGACACGTTATAATGGAGGAATTATAACAAAAAATCTATAAAGAGGTTACAATTCTCTCTTGAAAGCAGTATCTGACTATGTAGTGGATTAGGCTTGGTGATGCAATCAGGATTGAAATCCCATTGGCTAATTAGTCCTTAAGAGAGCACTGCCCATTTATATACTGAATGAAATAAAGAACCTTGTAGCAGAACTGCTACAAGGTGTTCGTGTCATAATAGTACCATAACATGTACTCAGTGAGGACAAATTAAAGCTGTACCAGTCAACTTAATTTGGCCATGTTTATTTACAATCTTAGTATCAATTTAAAGGAGATGTCACTGCATGCACAGACAGGAAGGATGGAGGTTTTTTTACTAGTTTGTTACTGTAGAATATAGCTTCATCTTCCTTTAAAAAAATAAAATCAGGGACTTCTAAGGGAGATCTTGATCCTTACCAGAGGTTCTTTAAAAGCAGCAATATTTTTTTCCATAATGTTTGAAGACTTTTGACTCTGATAGATGTATTCATATAAAACAACTTAAAAAATTGTAACTAGCTAAAAGTCCCTTTCCCTTAGTTCTCAGATATTCAGTATATATCTCTAAACAAGGCTGAGACAACAAAATCTCAGAATAATTAGAGTCAAAAAGAACATACAACATAATTCAGAAAGTTATAGGAAGGGGAATCTGTTGGAGTGTTAGGAGTTTAGACACAACAAATACATTGCTAGTGTTCCATTTGTGAGGTGGTCTGGGCTGAGCTTGCTTTGTAGAAACCCCAGCTTGTTAAAGGATGCAGTTGGAGCTTGACATATGCCTGTGGCTAAGAAGCCAGAGAGTTGGTACATCTGCTCTCCATATTTCATGTTTTCATTTATTTTCAGCAGCCCCACGCCTTCTAACACAAACATGACATAAAAATCTTGATATGTGTAATGCAAGATCAAGCAATCAATTGATATACTGATGAGGACAGAGACAAATAAGATCTTTTTCTCTTAATAAGCAAAATTAAAAGCAGAAAAACAAGATGTCTACATATTCCTCTGCATATCATTTCAGAGTAATCAAACTGTCTCTTACTCAGCATTATTTACCTACAATTAAATATTAGGCATCAGTGATAATAAATCCCACAAATGACCTGTTAAAGTTCTTTCTTTTGCCATCTCAGAGTACAAAGACTGATGAAAAACATTTGCCTGAGAAAATTACGTATACCAGTAATAACTTGGAAACTGAAAGGCACCAAACAAAAGGAAAATAAGCCTGAAAAACGTCATCAGCTTTGATTAAAATAATCTCTGTTGCAAGTATGGAATTCCCATGACAATGCTAGGAACAATTGTAAATCTAATTTTAGAAGACATATTACTCAATATAATGCTTATTGCAAATAACTTCCTCTTTTTTAAATAGAGCTTGAAACTTGCTAATGTACAGTAGCCCAATTCGTGCAGAACAAAAGCAGTATTTCCACGTGCATTTCAGCAGACATATTATTTTTATTTTAAGACTCTTTTGAAGGTGTAAATGCAATTGTTAGACCAAAATGACACAGAATGTATTTTTACCCAGAAATTTTAAGGTACCACATTGGTAGATTGCCCTTGTGGGACAAGAGAGCTAAAAAAGGGCTAAAAGCAATTCAGCTGACAGCCATGCTCTATGTCCATGCAGAACTTTTGTCTTGAACAGATCAATCACAAATAATTCATATTAGCCAGACTATCTTGCTAGCTGGAATGGGTACCCAAGAAAAAACCCTCTCCCGTGTCATCATTCAACAGAAAGGACCAAAAATGCAGCAGACTTCTCTGAAATTATGGTTTTTTTTTACACCAGCTCTGAACTATGTGTTACAGATCATATAGGCTTTGGTCCTACTGCAAGTACTTTTCTGCAGAATGCACTTTATCTGATGAATATCTTTGAATAAATTCCCATTTCACTGCTACACTTCCAGTTAAATTATGCACTCTTGAGTATAATATGCAAGAGAGGTCTCCCTTTACCAAGCCTCTGTTTGAATAGTGATTCTTAGGCAGATATTTAAGGCAATATGAACACAACAGTTACACATCTTAACACACTGTTACAAGAAGCTTCTGAAAGCACCAGATCATTGCTTACTTTTGATGGGATCCTTAGTTCCTCCTGTTTATCCCCTGCTGCCACAAGTATCTGCTTCTTATCTCCAAATCAATACCCTGAGACATCCTGGGTGATGTGTCAGTGCATGAACACTCATGAATTTAGTTGGTGAACGCAGAAAATAGAAAATGAACTCATAGAAGATAAAGTCACAAGAGAACTTTGGGGAGTTTTCACTGAAACAAGGATGTTTCAATGGAAAGTAGGGACTAGATGCTGGAAAATAAAACTGGAAATTTCTGATTTCTTGCAAAAGCAGTTTTAAGGGGGTTTTGTTTGTTTGTTCGATTGTTTAATATTTGCTTTCTCACATGCACTTGACTACCATCTTCAAAGGCCTTTGGCAGAATGCCTGAGAAACATACCCTCTCCTTTTGAAATCTATTGTCTTCTCCTACAGAGACAAAGATCTTGCTTTTTCCTTGGTGTGCTCAGAGACTCCAGATCTCGCATTTGTTACAAGGCACTGAAGAGCTTCCTGAGGCTCAGGGTGCCTGTGAATTGTACTGTGGATGCTTCTGAAATAGATATCTAAAAACTTAGCTGCTTGTGATTACGAGTGGCTAGAATTGAGGATCCATTTGATCCCTTCAGTCTCGTGTTCCCCATCAGTTAGACCTTATAAAAATAAAAACCATCTAGCCACAAAATAGCAAGGGTTTTTTGAGCTGCTATGTGCAGATATAGCATTTTCATTCATAAGTATTGCCTGATATCATGGACATATCTCTCTTCATAGAGCTGATAGAGGTAAGTCCTTACCAATGGAATTTTATATTTTGTCCAACACAGGATGAAACACCACAGGATAAAGGCAACTTCTATATTGTTGCTGATTGCAGTGCAGAACGAAATGTGACAGGATTCAGTAACTGTCCTGGTGCCTGACAAGCTACTTTTTTTTTTACTCACAAGAAACTTTGAAAAAGTGCTGAGTTTTAAAAGGACTTTTAAGCTGTTAGATGTACATGCATGCTAAGCAAATAATTGTGATACAAAGATAAGTGATTTGGCAGCAACTCCTACATTAAAGAAAATAGAATTGCTGCTCACTATCTGTCAACAGGGAGGTCACTCCCATCTGAAAGTGGAATGCTTAAAGGAAGAATTAACAGACACACTGAGATTCAGTATGTTAGAACAGTAGATAATATTTTCAGTGGATAATGCAGTGGCAAATATAGGAAAAACTGTTGTGAGAGCAGCAATAGGCTTCTGACTTTAGCCAATTCACTGCTCATTTGAGGATCTCTGTAGTTTTAAAGGAGCTTCTTAGGAGGTTTCTGAAAGGTAGAGGGTGTACAAGATGATGGGTGAGTGTGAATACATTACCTTTTTGAGTGTATGAAAAAGAACAAAAGCCTAAGGCTTACACAACAAACAGACATTTATGCTGGAACCAAGTAATAAAATGTTCAACAGAATAAGACTAGAAGTGTGCCAGTGACAAATATATCTCATGTAAGGTCAGGGTTGGAGGGGTGTTTTCAGTTAGCTTCATTAACTATACCGTGAACTTTCAGCCCCAAATTATTTTTATTGTGTCATAATAGTGCCATAACAGAGTGATGTAATTAGGTTCATTATGTAATAAACCAAACTATACACAATACCATTTCTTGCATGTTATATTAGGCTAGTTTCTTCTTGTAAAACAGACAATTCATCCTAGATCCTGCCCAGGCTATACTGTTTGCATGAGAAAATAAATGTTTATATTTGTATCCTGAGGCAAGAGCAAAAAATGAGGATTTATCCTGCTCTTTGGAGAGGCTGCAAGATCCCTGGGACAGCCAACAGCCCCACAGTCTGGTGCTACTCACATACTGCAACAGAACTGAGTTTCCTATTTCTTGCTTTCGAGTTGTGGGTGCATGTGTTACCTGTTGGATATGTTAGCATGTCACTGGGAGACTCTTGGGATTGTAGCTGTAAGCTCCACATGCTGTCAATTAGTACACATTTCAGAAACACTAGTTGTAAGTGAAGAAATTAGAGAAGTACACAGAAATAACAGGTTGATAGGACTGATTCCAAGTGTACAAGTCCAAAGACAGCATGGTCCTCAGATGAAACAACCAAAACAATTCTGAGCAAAGAACAAATTGAACGTGAAATCCCAACATACCAAATCTTTGGGACAAAATTCTACTGATTTTGACCCAGGTGGAAAGGCCACCTATACTTAACCCAGAAAAGGAACATATATAAATGATATGTGTTTGATAAACAGCAAATACAAGCCATTATAAACCAACCAAAATAACAGTTGCAGATAAAATAACAGAAAGTTTAGCTGTATTTAACCGTGTTGCCAGACCATCAGTGGGACAACTAACACTCAATTGTGTGTTTAAATGTAGGTTGACAGGAAAGCAAAAACACCTGCAAGCAAACATATCACACCTCTGTCTTCTTATGCACGTTTTCCTTACATCATTTCCCATGACAGACAATACAAAGCTAGGAGTTCCACTATGCTAGCTGGGAGGAAGACTGAAACACATGGATGGGGTGGGAAGTGGAGGCACCATGCACCATAACAACAATGGATGTTTTAAAGATGCATACGAAATTCACAGTAAAATTGTTAAATTACTACATTTTGAAGATTAAGAAATAATGCCACAGCTCAAATTAACACAATTATCCATAAACTGTTCCTAAAAGTAAAGATATTAGTCTAATGACTGACATCTGATTAATTTCTAAAGTTTTCATAGCACAATACATCAGGTTTTAACAACGGTGGTTCACCAAAATGCAATACCTGAAGTCCCACAGTTATTAAAACCCCACGTGCTCTGAGTTCAGCAGCTGTTCAGAAACTTTAGGAACTGCTCAGAGGGAGTTTATTTCAGGACCAATGCACACAGCAGTCATTACCTGCAGGTAGAATTGCTCATATGCAATTATGCTACAATGACATTTAAGAAAACAGCCTTACCTTTAATTACAGTATTTGGGAGGTGAAGAGGAGCCACTTGCCTCAGGTGCCCTTTATGTTTAATGTCACTCAATTTTACAAATAAAAATTGACTTTTCCGTTAGCTGATAATTCTTCTTCAGAAGAAGAAAGTACAATTTTGCTTATATATAAATCATAGGTGGGGAAGTTCTATCAAATCAAAAGGGTACTTTTACTCTTCCTGAGGAACATGCCACAAAACAAATACTAGAAACTTGCGTGAGAAAGAATAAGCTATGATTTATTTCAGATGTGAATTCAGGGATGGAAAGGTGCTGTAATTCAAAGGCAACTCTGTAAACCTTCTCTCTGCAGTGCATCATTGCTTGTTTTCATACTTTTACTTTTGTTCTCATGAAAAGAGACAGAATGATAGCTCTGCTCCAGAGCCTCAAAAAACTCACTCGGGAGTTCCTCCAAAACAGGAACAGCCATGTGAACTTCCCTGTGATACACACATCAACACTTCAGAATGAATTACAATGGTGTAAAGCTACCTGCAAACACCCCTCCAACCCTGATCTTACACTGCTCTTCTCTCTTGGTAGTTCTCTCTATATAATGTTGACATTGGTGTAGTCATTCATACTGATTTTGTCATTAAAAAAAAAAAAACAACACCATATTTCTGTGAAATAAATGGGGTTTTTCAGATGCATGAGGAAAGAAAGTGTGAAAAGGAGATACAGTTGAAACAGCTACCTGGACAGCACAGTGATGCTGGGCCAGCTCTTTAAGATGTGAGAAGTTGGGAACTAGTTTGGATTGGGAGCTGGATGGATTTCGGGCACTGAACAGAAAAAGTAAATGGGTCCTGGGGAGAATGAGAGTTATCAAGTACAATGATGCTTCAATGCTTTCTTATGTAAGTGGTTTCCCGAGTTTCAGTTCAGTCAAGACATCTCCTACTGGTGAGGCAGTATACAGCTATCCAGTAATTTGAGACCATTAGACAAAACTCCAAAAGTGGGAGGCTTCCACCCATATTCTCTTTCAGTGATGAAACAGCTGGATTTAGGGTTGGACCAGATGACCTCCTACAGCTCTTTCCACCTCAACTGTTCTGTGACACTGTCAACCACTACTCTCTTTAAAGTGCCTTACTACCAGGTGACTGTCAGTGACAAATGTGACTATCTGCAGGTCTGCCCCTCAAGGAAAGACCGTTCTAAGGAAGAAAAGGATGTCAAAGACAGTCCAAGCTACGGAATTACTTCCACAGAACAAATTACTAAAATAGCGCTTTTCCCTTGTTTCAGGAAAGCTAATCAGTGGACACTAGAGAGATGAAGGACAGTAACAGTCCAGCCTCTCAAGTTGTCTCCTAAACATCTGTTGATGTCCTGCCAGAGGCAAGCTACAGATAGGTCTCTCTGAGCCTGTAAGTGACTGAGTGGAGCTGTTTTTCCATTCAGTGTGCTTGTCTAGATTCTGCTTTTTGTCATTCCCTTCCTGATCTCACAGGGCAATCAGGAAGTAAAACGAGGCAAGGGGAAAGGCACAACAGAACAAGAGTGGCAAAAGAAGGAAGGAGGTGGGACTTTTGTTCAATGAGAACCACCATCAGTGAGAGTCCTCATTCCCTCCACTGCTATCCTGACTGAAATGATGTCAGTCTGTATCATTGTTCTGCCACCATTTAAAGCATGCTTCTGACTGTGATGCAGAACCAGGAGTGTCAGAACGACCTAGACAAAGGCACTTAATTAAAAGATGGGCACCCTTCTAGAGAGTTTGTGAGTTCCTAGAGGATGAGGACATTCTTGGCCGCACTGGTGCCATGGCTGCCGTGCCGGCAGAAGCAGCGATGTGCCACCGTGTATCGGGCGGCACTACGGGCACTGCAAGCAGGGCAGTTGTGTGTCCACATGTGTGACCGTGACTGAGCTTTTAATTTAGATATTGAAAGGAAAGGAGTGTGAGAGCAGCCTTCACGATGTATCATCAGAAAAGCGGCACAGGTCAGAAACCTTCACTGAGATATTTCTGACGACAGAATTCACATGCCAACCTTCTCCCTGTAACTTAAGGTGGTGAAGCTTCATTCACCTGATGCTCCAATCATCCCTGCGCCCACCTTTCCCTACAGGAAATGTGTGACCTCCCGGCTGCCATCCCTTTTCGATATGAGATTAAAATCGGTCAATACGTCCTAAAAGTCAGGCAGAGGAGGGAGGCGAAGGTCCGCGCCCCAGAACCGCTGTCTGTGCCTCCTTCCCCGCTGCGTCACCCAGGGCAAGGCCCGCCCCTGCGGGGGAGGGCGAAGGCTCCGGGCCGGGGCGGCCCCGCTCCCTTCTCGGCCGCTTTCACTTTCGTTTCCGTTTCCGTCGCTTCGCCGGGCGGGGCTTCCCGGCCATGGCGCTGGCGACCCAGGCTCTGCGGGTGCTGTGCGCCAGCGGCGGCTGCCTGGAGCAGGGCGAGCTGCAGCGGCGGCTGCCGGGCCGGCCCTCGGCCGAGCAGCTGGCGGCCGTGCTGCGGGACGCGCAGCGCTTCACGCTGGTGCGGCGGCCCGGCCCGGCGGCGGCGGCGGAGGCCGAGGTGGCCGTGGTGGTGGCCACCAGCCCCGTGCGGCTGTGCCCGGAGCACGGCGCGGGCTGCCCGGGGCACTGCGGGCGGCTGCACCTCTGCAAGTACCACCTGAAGGGCGTCTGCCGCAACCAGCAGCCCAGGTGAGGGGCGGGGGGGGGCGGCCGCCATCGCGGGGGGTCGGCCTTGGGCACGGTGTGCCCCTTCAGGGGAAGGAGCTCTCAGTAAAGGCCTTCCAGCCCTTTCCGCGTCGGAAATGCTCGTTGCCCATCTCCTTTTATTTTATTGGTGTTGTTGCAAACGAGGCAGACGGAGGCAGTGGTTTCACAGCCTTGGGTAGCAGCACTTCCTCCCCGGCTCATCACCCTGGCGCTTCCCTCCCCGTGGGCTGGGCCCTGCCGGGGGAAAGCTGAGTGTCCCCTCACGTCCCTGTGCTGCGGGACCCTGGGCAATGTGCTACAGCTGAGTGTCCCCTCACGTCCCTGTGCTGCGGGACCCTGGGCAATGTGCTACAGCTGAGTGTCCCCTCACGTCCCTGTGCTGCGGGACCCTGGGCAATGTGCTACAGCTGAGTGTCCCCTCACGTCCCTGTGCTGCGGGACCCTGGGCAATGTGCTACAGCTGAGTGTCCCCTCACGTCCCTGTGCTGCGGGACCCTGGGCAATGTGCTACAGCTGAGTGTCCCCTCACGTCCCTGTGCTGCGGGACCCTGGGCAATGTGCTACAGCTGAGTGTCCCCTCACGTCCCTGTGCTGCGGGACCCTGGGCAATGTGCCACAACTGAGTGTCCCCATATGTCCCTGTGCTGCGGGACCCTGGGCAATGTGCTACAGCTGAGTGTCCCCATATGTCCCTGTGCTGCGGGACCCTGGGCAATGTGCTACAGCTGAGTGTCCCCTCACGTCCCTGTGCTGCGGGACCCTGGGGCATGTACTCATCGGCTGAGAGGGAGCGATGCTGTGGAGCTTTGGTGGTTTCGTGGTTGTGAGCTGCAGGTCAAAAATGCCGATATTATCAGAGTGCGCTAAGGCTAGAATGACTGTGAATCAGAAATAACATGGCAATTATCCTCAGAGTAATTATGTAATTTGCTTTGCAAATCACATAATGGCTTTATAGAGGAGCAATGTGGGTTTTTCTGAAACTAGCTAATTTGGTGTGCTTTTTCAACTGTTCAGTGTGATGCTCATGGGGTAGCAAAATAATGCTGATCATTTTGCTGTTGGGTTTTTTGAATTCTAGGAAGGGATGCAGGTTTGTTCACAACTTCCACTCTGACCACAACCTCCAGGTTCTAAAGAAGTATGGACTTGAGAATTTAAACCATGATGAACTTTGCCAGCTTTTGCTTCAAAATGACCCTTCCCTCTTGCCAGAGGTGAGTACTAGTCTGACAGCTTCTTAGTCTTGTGTTTCAGTGAGCATCACAAAAGTGGAAGAGACTTGATAGAGATGGAGATATTGGGTGTCAACTTAGCTTAATGCAAATCTGAAAATAAAGCTGCTTCCTCTGTTCTCGCCTGTGGTGGCTTGAGCCTAGCTGGCAGCTAAGTTCTTGAACAGTCCCTTACCCACTGTCACAAGCAGAAGAGGTAAGCATTAACAAGAAGAACAAAAGTGACAAAACCTGTGAATGGAGATAAAGACAGTGTAGCAAGTGGACCAAAAGCAGGGAGAAAATTGTTGTAAAGGAACACTTCTGCTTCACTACCTGGAAGCAGACTGATGCCCAGCAAGTCTCTGAGCAAGTGTTATCTTGTAAGAAGGACCTATCTCCCGCTTCTTTCATCTTCCCTCTGTCCCTTTACCCACTATTTTTTTTTTTTTGAGAGTGACATGTGGCTTGGAATATCCCTTTGGCCAGTGTGGACTGTTTCCTAGTTTTGGCTGGAATAGAGTGAATTTTCTTTCTAGTAGCTGGTACGATGCTGTGTTTTGCATTCAGGATGAAAATAGGGTTGATAACACACTTATGTTTTAGTTTTTGCTGAGCGGTGCTTGCTCTAAGTCAAGGACTTTTCAGCTTTTTATACTGTCCTGCTAGCTTGTGGACTTGGAGTGCACAAGAAGCTGGGAGGGAATGTAGCCAAGACAGCTGACCCAAACTGGACAAAAGGATATTTCATACCATAAGACATCATTCTGAACAGTAAAACTGGGGGCAGGTGGCCCAGGGGTGGGGGCACTCTGATGGGGACTGGCTGGGCTTTGGTCAGTGAGTGGTGAGCAGTTGCGTTGTGCATCACTTGTTTTGTCTATTCTTTTATCATCATTACTATTTCCTCTTCCTTTTCTGCTGTATTAAACTGTGTTTATCTCAACCCTATGAGTTTTACTTTTTTTTTTTCTCCACTCCCTGGAGGGAGTGAATGAGAGGCTGTGGGATATTTATCTGTTCTGGTTTTGGCTGAGAGAGAGTTGATTTTCTTACTGGTATCATGAAGAGGGCTGTGTTTTGAATGTAGTATGAAAATGGCAACCCACTTGTTTTGGCTGTTGCCAAGTAGTGCTTACCTTCAGCAAGGACTTTTCAGCTTCCCATGCTCTGCCAGTGAGGAGGTGCACAAGGAGCTGGGAGGGAGCATGGCCAGGGTAGCTGACCCAAACAGACCAAAGGGATGTGTTATCAACACAGTTTCTGTCACAAACCCAAAACGTAATGTCTGCTGTAAGGAAAGTTAACCCCATCCCAACCAGATCCAGTACCTCTTACCATCAAATTGGGGTCAAAAAAAATCCAAAACTTTTCCGAAACTAGAAAATCAAAGAGGTGTGACTTAGCACTAAATCCCATCTTGAGAACATCTGTAAGAACGTTGTTTGTTGAGAGATCTTTCTAAACATTAGCAGGGCAAAGGAAAAGCTATCAAGTAATCATTTGGAAAACAAGAAGAAAGAAGAAATGCTTCTTTCAAAAGCAAATGTATGCACATAGCCATAAAAAACTAAAAATCATGGATTCAAACAGTCTAAATGAGCGCATTATACTTTCATCTTTAAATTCATTTTTTCTTCTTCTTCCCAAGGTCTGCTTGCATTATAACAAAGGTGATGGACTTCATGGATCTTGTTCCTTTAAAACATCCTGCAGCAAACTCCATGTTTGCCAGTACTTTTTGCGGGGTCAGTGCAGATTTGGCAGCAGCTGCAAACGGTCCCATGATTTATTAAATCCAGAATGTTTTGAGAAACTGGAGAGACAGGGAATGAGTTCCGACATTATTAAGAAACTACCTTCCACTTATAGAAACATGTATGACATAAAAAATGGCAACAGAAGCATGTATGACATAGAAGATGCCAAGCCTTCACCATGCAAAGGTAAATAATATCATCTTTTGAATACATCAGAAGAGTCATGGTAGTGAATTTAATATTTTCACTGGTGTCATTAACAACATTGAATTTACGTCTTGATTTGTCTTTTATAAGGAGCCTTGTACCTTTCTCACTGACAGAAATCTTTGCCTTGATAAGTGAAGTCAAGAGAGGTTTCTGAGAAATAGAGTGCTAGTGTTTATGAAATTCTTAAACTAGGGGTTAAAAAAGCATAACAGGAACTGAAAGTAGGGAGCTCTATAATTTTGGAGTTTTTTTAGGTAAAATATGTAAAGGTAGAGTCCTGTTCAAGAATAGGAATGGTGGTTGTCTGATTATAAACTACTTAATTGTCTGATTATAAACTATTTAATTGTTTTTCTTTAACTAGCGGTTGTCTAGCACAAGAATTCACAAACAGCACTATCCTACCTACTTCTTAGAAGTGTAATATTTTGTTTGCACTTTTCTTTTAAAGTTTTTAGAATTGTAACTTAAATATGGTTTATCGGGGGGAAAAAAGGGATAACAATGGAGAATTCAAGTTTGTATGCTCATCTCCACTATTCTGCCTGCAGTTCCTTCTTCCTTTCCTTAAAGTGCTTTAATTTACAGAAGTATCAGATTTTGAAACTTTGTATTTTATAGCTGCCAGTGTGATCCGCTGTGTGGAATGCACAGTTGAAACTCAAGTCTATCTGGAAGTATAAAGGCATTGAATTCTATTCTTGTTTTGTGGTGATAGCTAAAAACTGTATCTGAGAAATTCAGCAGTTAACGGGAAATCAAACTCAGAAAGGATGGATACAGGGAGGGGACTTTGAGTATACAAATTTATCAAAGGCTTCAGTGACTTCCTGGAGCTGAGTGCAGTTAGGTAGTTACAAACATCGCCTTTAGGCATCTTCCCTAGGGATAGGAGCACTTTTAAGGGGGGTTGTTGATACAAAGTGTATTAATAGTTATGATTGCCTCCTCTAGACAGAAAACCCAGCACTGGACAGGATTCCTCAGCTACAAAGGATGATGAATCAGAACAGATATGTTTACATCATCTGTACAGAAGTTGTGGCTTTAAAGGTAGGTTGTCTCAAGTATCAGTACATGTTGGAAAAACCCAGCTCTACAGAGACTGGGCAACTGAGAGACATTTTTAAAGATTTCATTCTGTTGTATCAATCTCATAGAAGGGTGAGACACAAGAGATGTAAAACTCATCACCATTCTATCAGAAGCCAAACTATTTCTTTGTTACAATACCTTATAAATGTTTTTTCAGCCTATTAGCTTTTGCCACACAGTGCTGCCAATACTTCTAACACCAATCACCTGTTATTTTACACCACATGGTCTTGCTACAGTACATCTTTCACAGTTTTAATTCTCAAAAATATCTGGTCTGTTTGCAAGGCCATTGTTTGAAACTTGTTTCCAGTTCAATTTCACTCTCAACAATGTCTTGTCTATTCCATGGCCTTCCTAAGTCAGCAAACCTTATCTCAGAGTTTGCATACACATGTACAACACTCTGTGAGCTTTCAGTCAGACTTTGAGAATCTTCTACAGATCCATTTCTCACATCTCCCCCTCTTTCTTGAACTGTAAAAACTTCTTCTTTGTCATTTGCTGCACCCAGTGAAGCACACAAGGTGCTATCACTAATATTGCTGCTATAACAATCAATACCTATAAGCCTGTTTTTCAGAGTTCCTTTAGCCAAGGTGCAAAGTTCCATTCTTCAAACAAATCCTCTAACCATGATTCATTGTCTGTTTTAATTTGATTTGCCAAATCTTTCAGTTTTTGAAGCTGTTTGTGGATGGATTCTGAACGGTCAGACAAATTCATACAGCACAATCCTTCAAATTCTTCACAACCATGTCCATGTCCCTGCAAGAGAAAATAGATGGTGGATCTGTTCTGTAAGGTTGCATGTCTAAAGGCACTAACGTCTGTCATCGTATCACTAATTACAATGGAAGTAGATTGATTTCTTTGCTCAACCAACACCCCAATCGGTGTAATTGTTTCAATGCTACAGCTGAGGCAAATTGACGTAAAAAACAAACCTGATGTAACTTGTTTTGCAGGGCTCCAGGGTTTAAAATTGCTATTACAGTTTTCTTCATAATGATGGGCAGACCTTTTTCCTCTATGTTTTATCTTGATGGCCCTTTTAACACTAGGTGCTATGACAGTGAGCTGTCCCATGCTACATGGGCCACCTTTAATTTTTGAGGGAATGCCCTGCTAGGCTCTATCTCCACAAATAAGCCAATATCCTTTTGGCAGTTGCTGTGGGAGTTCATCAGCATCAATAGTCTTACCCTTAGGGGGCACAGGGGTGGTACAATTGCACCAAGACCTTGAGTTTCTGTACACAGGATGATGGGGAGTAACATTTAATTGCAGATCTCCTTGATACTGAAACTGAGCACAAAATTCCATTGTCAAAGAACCAAGAATTTCCAGTCCTTGAGGTTCAAAGGATGCCTTAAGAAGTTTGAGGCCCAATGATACCAGTCGGCTACGGGATTTGTCCCGTTGGCAACTGCATGCCAGTAATTGTCATGATTAGGTTTTACCACTCTTTGGCTGGCACTGGCACACGGACTAAACAGGTTGCAAAGGGTTTGTTTGGGCTCAAGTTAGTCAAACATACGATGTTTAGCCTGCTGACTTGGCTAAAGCAACCCAAACGTTTGGTTTTGGTTCATTTACAGGTGTATCTGCATTGCAAAAGCAAGCAAGCAAAACTAACAAGCACCAGTATATTGTTTGATCTAGCTCCATGTTTTATGTTCAGCTACTTGTGGTAGCTGAACCAAGCTACTGAAAGTCCAGCCTTTTTTTCTGTTCTCATAAAGAGGAAGTGATAGACATCTTTCATAGAAAGGGCAAACTTCAGAGTTTATGCTTGTTTGGTTAAATCTCCCTGCTGTCTTGAGTGCTGTAGTGTTTGACCTGGTACACCAAACAAAGGAAGTGTTTTGTTTTGCTTTGGAATCTGCCTGTGCTGAAGATTGGCTACTCCACCTTTGTTTACCTAAGGGATTGATGACTGATAGGAGTCACATTTCTAGACAGAAAAGATACGAAAGATACTCTGAATTCTACATTGGCTGTTGTTTCTTCTAGTACTCTTATGTTCTGTCTGTCTTAGCTTCTCCTTTTCAAAATGTTCCAAAGTGTCCAGGAAAACGGCTCCTCTTGTTGATTATTTTTTTCATTTCTTTTCTTGATGTTCTTGACCTGTGCTCTGAACACCTCCTCATATGAACTGTGTGGTGCAGTTCATATGACTTTCCCTGTAGTTAAGTTTCATTTTGTTCTGCTGTGGGATTGGCCTTGAGTTTATGCACATGTGCACTGGTGCACCTTCTCTCCTGTTGAGGAGTGGCTGCACACCGACTCTTTGAACTCTTAGTAACACTTGTGATACCTGGCTCACTGCTACCATTGCTGTTCTTGGTGGGACATGGACCTCTTTTGGCCTACTGGAGGGCAAAGGACTTTGAGACTAAAGGAATGCTGTCTGTGTATTTATCAAAACAGAGGAAAGGTGATGGTTGTTAACTGGTTGTATTGGAAGGTGTGGGACCTAGACATGGTGTAAATAGTATGGACTAGGTGGTGGATACACCCCTGCTTTCAGCTGGGACAGAGTTAATTTTTTCCTAGAATCCAGTGCAGTGCTGTGTTTTGGATTAAGTATGAGAATAACACTGATAACACAATGATGCTTTAGTTGTTGCTAAGCAGTGCAAAAGTCAAGAACTTTTCAGCTGCCTGTGTTTTGCAAATGAGGAGGGGCGCAAGAAGCTGGGAAGGAGCGTGGCCAGGACAGCTGCCTTGAACTCGTCAAAGAGCTGTTCCATAACATTAGAACATCATGCTCAGCATATTAACTGTGGGAGTTGGCTGGGAGGGGCTGATTGCTGCTTGGGGATGGGCTGGGCATCGGTCAGTGGCTGGTGAGTAATTGTAGTGTGCATCACTTGTATTTCTTGGGCTTTATTCCTCTCTCACTTTTTGTTAGCTTCCTTATAGATACATGAGAATATATATGTATATGTGTATATATATATACACTTCTACTTACTGTGTTGTATTTTATTTCAGTTACTAAACTGTTCTGATTTCAACCCACAGATTTAGCTTTTTGCTTTTCTCCCCATCTCACTGAAAGAAATGGGAGCAAGTGGCTGTGTTGTACTTAGTAACCTGAGGTTAAACAATGACAGTCCTTCTCCTGTCTTAAAACTAAGCACTGCTGTGCTTTGGATTTTTCCTCCGTACTATCACTTTGTGATTTAGTGGTTAATCATAAATATTTTTTTTCAATTTATGAAATAATAGCCTTGTATGAGCCTGTGATCTTGATTCAGTTTTTTGTGTCTGAAACAGAGAATGATCTGTGCAATTTTAATGTGCAAAGAGAGTCTGTACAGAAACTGAACTTCTACCTAAGCCCAAAAACTCAAGTTTTGCTTGCTTATGCTGAAAAATTCTGAACTACTGCTTGTAATGGTTCCATAGATGAACACTTTCTATAGCTGTCCTTTTGATGATTTCACTAGCTGGGTATACAGCCCTGATATGTTGGAATTCTCTCAGCCTGTCAAAATAACGCATTTCCTACTTCTTTCTTTTAAAACTTTTACAGAAAAGTGTATCAGAACCCATTTCCACTTGCCATATAGATGGCAGTTCTTTAGGGGTAATACCTGGAAGGACTTCACGAATATTGAAGAAATAGAAGAAGCATATTGTGACCCAAAAAACGTCAGGTATAAAGTCTTACAAAAATTTATAATGTTTGGAATTCGCTGTATGCAAATGTGTTGGGGAAGATGAAACAGGGAATCTTACAAATATGGTTGCTTTGCAAAAGAATCTGAGAATATGAAATGTGTAAGTGAAACAGAAATGAGAGCTAATTTTGATGTATAAGATGCCAAGCCAATCAGTTACTGAACAACTGGAAAGACAGTGGTTAAATGAGCTGAAGGGAAGATCCCTTTGAATTTGTCCTTGGCAAACAGATGCTTCTGCAAGCTAGAGAGTCCAAGGGTCAGGTCAGGCAGAGAAGAAAAACAGGGGTCTAGAAAGTAGCTTTTAGGATTTAAAATATAACACGGTATGATAATGTAGGACTTTTAATAGGCTGTATGTAGATTCTATAGTATTTGTGTCTTTTACTGGTTGGATGTTGTAAATTAGCATATTCAGTACAGAAAAAGATATAATGTATTGTAACCAGAACTTAAGTGTCTCCGAAGCATGCTTTCAGTTGTGACTGGCAACTTTAGGCTGGCTCTTCTTACCCATGACCCAAGACAAACGCAAATGCTTAGTGGCTGTAAATTGCTACAATTTTTTTGCAGTCATTACATAATTAGTTTCATTTGGCATTCTTCTACTGACCTCATTTTGCATGAGATTTGCCTCTCCTTCCCCCTTTTCCCACAGTCCATGTCGTGGAACTGGCAGAATACCAGAGAGGGAGGGGTAAACTCTCTGGGGCAGAGCACGTGAAGAATATGGAAACACCTTTCAGAGTTTGGAACTGGTTATATAGCACAAAGAGAGTATTGGAATGGGGTCATACCAGTATGCCACGTCCCATGCTGGAAAATTACCTGTTCCTCTTATGTTACAGGCTCTTTGAAGCCCTTCTTAAGCTATGTCAAGCTTAAGCTCTATAGAATATAGTTGGTCAGCAAGAAGAAAGCAGTGCCTGTTTTCACTGTTTCTCTTCATCTCATGTAACTCACAAATTTAGGAGTGGGTTATGGATATTGCCAGTAGAGCCAATGTGAGATGTAATATAATGCAAAATACGTACAAAAAACCACAGCTAGCATACAGAGTTGTGAAAAGTGCAAAGCACATCTTGTAGTGTAAAGTGCACCTTTGTGTTCTGCTTTTGGGTGAGATTGACTTAATTTGCAAATTTGTAGTGGGCTTCTGAATCTGAGTAAATCTGTAAATTCTGATTTTTTTTCTTCTTTTTTTATAGATTTGCTTATGCTTTTACTGAAGGAATCCTTTTCCCATTCTGTATCTATTTTCACGATATGTCCTGTGGGTTGCAAAAAGTCAGACGTCTTTCTACAGCCTCCTCTGTGACCAAACCCCCTCACTTCATTCTTACAACAGAATGGATCTGGTACTGGAAAGATGAATATGACATATGGCGGGAGTATGGCAAACAAGTAAGCATGGAGAAATGGGAAGACTCCTAACTATGTGGGAAGTGCAGAACTACTGAAAAGTGCACAATGTTTATATCCTCCCCTTCTTTTGTGACCCTCCTCCTCTCACTCATACTGTATAGATGGACATTAAAGGCCTAAAGGGATCTTTTCCCTGTGATTTTGATTGGTTCTGATAGGGGACTGATCACTGGTGAGTCACAAAAATTAATAACAGATAACTGTTCAGTGAGTCGTGTCAGGTAAGATTACAGTAATCATACATTCTTTCCATTGCTTCTGAGAAAAGGCCCCTTCTCTGAAGTTCCAGTAGTACTCTGCCATCTTTCTTGGTCTAGTTGGTGAATGTGTGCTCTGTGCTGGTTTCAGCTGGGATGGAGCTAATTAACTCCCCAGTAGCTGGCACAGTGCTGTGTTTGCATTTAGGATGAGAATAACATGAATGAAACAATTTAGGTTCTAGTTGTTGCTACATGGTGCTCACTCTAAATCAAGGATTTCTCATATTCTGATATATCTTGCACCCACCATACATATGAGAGTTGTTGGTTTTTAAACTTGCTTGTCTATAACAGACAGGAGAAACTTTTTTTCTCTATTTTTGGCATTACAGGATGATCTTCATGCAGCTGCTACTATCTCCAGTGATGACCTGGAGAAAGTCTATTTGGCTGGAAGTTCTCCAAAGCTGACCTTCAAAGCTGGAAAACATGAATATGAAATAAATTTTGTGTGTAAGTTTGCATTTGCTTTGTTCTTCTGTTTTGTTCCACCCTTCCAGGTCTCTTGTGGTTTTGAACTACTTTATTACAGGAGATAGAACAGAGAAATTTGGACTTTGAATTGCAATTCAAAAAAGCAGAGACAGGGCTTCTATCAAGGTTTTCAGTATAAGAGCTGTTCACATAAGCAGAGTGGCATTCTATTCCTTCAGAGCTTTTATTTTTGAGAAGTTCCTGTGCTGGGTTTCAAAATACCTGCCAGAAAGTCCAAGTATGACACTGAAGCTGGCACAAACACAAATGGTGAGGAACTTCTAGAAGACTTGACAAGCCAGCTTCTGGTCTACTTTAATCACCGGTTTACAGAAAAACAAACACTTGGACAAGGTGTAGGGTCCAGACAGTCCTTAGCATTGCAAGATTTTTGCAGGTATTTTCTTTTCATCCTGTCTGGGAAGGCTGAGAAAATACCTTGACAAAATCGGAAGAAGTGTTTTCCAAGAGTGCAAGAAATATAAGCCAGTCGTGTTGGCACTGTCCTCTCTCAGCTGTTGCCTTTCCTGGCATCCTTTTCAAAAATTTTGTATAACAGTGGTGAGAATCAGCCTGCCTGGACTGTCAGTTTGATGTAGTTGTCTTTGATTCAGCTCTTCATTACTATCTCATTCTGCATGAAAAAAAAGCCAAACATAAAAAACCCCAAGGCAAAAAACCAGAAAGTGCATGTTATCTGCTATTAGTGATTCAGTCAAAAGCAAAGCTGGGAAAACTTTTCTGACTTCGAAGTGAAAATTGCATAGTGATGTGATCTGTTTTCTAAAGTTTGGGCTTTTTTAGTAACTTAGGCAGATATATGCAGTGTAGATGTCTTCCAGAACTTAATTTCTAGGCTTGTTGGTGTCAAGAGGGTTTTTTTGTTTGTTTTCCTGTGCATCTCTCTCTGAAGATGAGGCCTCATTGCCCTGGCTGGTACTGACCCTTAATTGTTAGTATGATGTCACAGTAGCTGCAGAGGTTTTAAGATCCAGAAGGAATGCCTCTAAAATTCAGGTTGCTGTGACTTGTTTCTCTTGGTGGTCAATAAAAATAAATGGTCTCTGATAGATGTTGGGTTCTGTTTTACAGGGTTTGAAGTCTTCAACTAAATGTAGTAAAAAATTATCTCGGTTGCAAAATGAGGAGGAGGGAGCCTTTTTGTCAATGTGTTTGACAAAATAACTTAGTGACCAATGTGGCTGCAGTGTGAAGGCTATCTAAAACATCTTTTTTCATGGGATTTTGTTTGTTTTGTTTTTATTCCCAGCCATGATGCAGAAGAACCTTCGCTACAGAACTGAGAGGAAGATTTGCAGAAGACCTAAATTTGTCTCTCAGGCAGAGGTGGAAAAAACAAGAGACAGGTAAACCACAACTGCTCATTCTGAGGTGATAGGTTTAGTGCTTTGCCAATGCTGAATCTTCCATGGGTGCAAGAGAGTGAAGAAGTAGCTGTTAAGATAATTGTGAAAGACATGGAGAGGGAAAGGGACATACCTTTCTTACAACCATGTCTAGCCAGGGCAGTGTTGCAGTTTTCAATCAACTCAGCAACCTTTACAGTGAAGAAAATTTGGGCTTGGCCACAGGAAGTATGGAAACATAGGAAATAATTCAACATGTAGCAATGTATTTATGTGTACTAGCTCTTTCTGAGATGAAAGATAAGTGCAAGTTCAGAGAAATCCTTTTGAGAGCAGCCAGACAACCTGAAAGGAAAGCAGTAGTTGTTACAAGTAGAGCAAAAGGTGGGAGCCTGCAAGGAAATAGAGGTGTATGTAACAGCCAGTTTTTGGACATTGCCCTACAGCACACAGCTCTTGCTTAAAAACTGAAAAGAGCAGCTAAACACACTAATTAAAATTGGATGGAAGTACAGGGGAGGGCTGTACCTGTCCTGTTTCTGTCATACTGATGTGATACTGGATGCATTGGTATTTACATCCCCCAGTGTAGCAGAGCTTTTATATTTACATTCAGCTCTGCAAGAGGAATCCTTACATGTCTAGTTCAGAGTATATATTTCTTTTCTTCTTGTTTGGCGTCTTGCTTCCTGACATAAGTCTTGATGCGATGACTTGGAACAAATATTTTCATGTGCTGAACAGATATGACAGTTTTGAAATATTTTTGAGTATGTTCAGTTGCATGTATTCTCCCTAAACTTGACAAAAATGTATAATATGTACATAAAATGTCATGTTATATTTTAATTGTCTATTTGTAATGTCTTGTAACCTACAGGGGCGTTAAACATACAGAAGGGTTTAAGGGCATTCCAGCTCACTGGGACAAATCTGCCCTGCCTGAACTGGGATTCAAGGTTTGGAGCTTTTTTCTTTCTGACAGTTTTATCATATAAGGTTTATTCCATCACAAGTTCAATGTTTCTATAAAGATCCTCTGGTTTTCTGCAACATAAATTCTCAATTCCTTTTTTATTTACGGGCTCATTTCTGCTATGTATTTAGATACCATTTGATGCATGCAAATATATCTTGACCCCGATATTAAAAGGGGTTGAGTGGCCGCACAAAAGCATGCAAAAGTAACTCGTCAAACTTTTCCTTGCAGCTGATTGAGCTTGACTGTTCTTCTGAAGAATACAAGAAGGTCAAAGTGGACTTTCAGCGTACAATGCCCAAAGCAGCTATTAAAAGGATTTGTAGAGTTCAGAACCCATCCCTCTGGGAACTGTATCAATGGTATGTGTAAAATACTGCTCTGGTATGTATGCATAATGTTTGTTGTTTCTGCAGTTAGCTGTATGTTCTGTGCTAAAGATAGAGCACACGTTCCTCTGCTTCCACTCTCCCACTGAAATACCTACCTAGTATCAACATTTAGATAGAGAGGTATCAACAAACCCAAAACTCAGTCAAGACACAGAGCTTAGGACAGTCAGATTCAGGCTGTGTGGGAGGAATCCTTGCTCCTGACTTCTGCCAGGCCTGTGTCCATGACAGCTTCCTTCCAGTGAAACCTTGGAGCTTGTAATAAGTCACATCTAGCACAATGTTTTGCATCTGGTCAAAACTGAAACAGCCTTCGAAATTAAATGCAAAACTCATGGAGGGCAAGCCTTAATATAAACTCCTGTGTTCAGGGAAAAAAATAATGCTGAGATTCCTCCCTCTCTCTTCAAAGGCAGTGAATAAAAGAAAACAATTGTAGAAAACTATTTATGTATACTGTTTGCATGCCCAAATTAGGCCTTACTGTAAAGATTTTCAGAATATACTCTGTGTAAAATTATTTCTGAGTGGCTGGAACATGTGGGGACAACCACTGTGGAACTGCAAAGATTCTGATTCTCATTGCAGGCAGAAGGACCTGATGCAGAAGAGCAATGGTGGAAAGGCTGCAGACGAGCGATTTTTATTTCATGGAACCAGTAAAAAAGACATTGATGCCATCTGTCAGCAGAACTTTGACTGGAGAATCTGTGGCCTTCATGGGACAGTCTACGGCAAAGGTTGTTTTTCAGATCTTGCAGTAATCCTAAACTTGCTAAAAAATTCTCAGTACTCACTGCAGAGGGGTGAGGTATACAAGGTGGTACTTGGCCAGTCCTGGGCTTCTCTCTGTCGTGATGTGGGCAACAGAGCTAAGTTTCACAAGGGTCATTTGGAGCTAAGGCACTCTGAAAGGCCTTGGCCTCTGCTCTCATAAGTCCTTGCAAGAAAAGACAAAGAGAGGTCAGTTGTAGGGATGGTTTCTGCTGGACTCTGGGTTTACTGTGTTCCAGTTTCTCCCAGCTCCTATAGGAAAGCAGTCTGGCTCTTTTTTTTTTTTCCCCCTCAGGAATCTAAATGCCATTCTGCTTACAGGCGTTTTTGCCTTGTTAGCAAATTATATCCTTTTACATTGTGCTGTGTACAGGAAATTACCAGCTCATGGAGTGGAATAGCTGAGACTGGCTGACTGGCACACCTTTCTGCTTGAATACTTTGTAACTCTCAGAAATGTTAGAGAATCAGAGCGTATTTTGAGCTGGAAGAGACCTACAAGGATCATCAGGTCCAACTGTGCTGATGAATATTAGTAGCCTCTGTCAGGAGAGGAAATGCGGTGATATTGGAGAAGGTGGGCTTCTAGGGTCAGGAAGAAATCCTTTAGAGGATCATGATAGCAACTAAACATTGCTTTTTAATATGTGTGCTGTGAAAACTAAAAAGTGCATAGTGGTCATTTCCACTAAGAGGACAATTGAAAACTTTGGAAAGGCTGTTCATGAATTGCTTAATGGGTTTCTATATTAATTCATTTTCACACAGTATAATTTTGTTCCTGCAGTTTTGATGTCTTATCAACTCTGTCTTGGTGTCTCTTCTGCAGGAAGCTATTTTGCAAGGGATGCATCTTATTCTGACAACTACTGTGGGACAGACTCCCACACCAAGACCATGTTTCTGGCACGAGTGCTGGTGGGGGAGTTCACTCTTGGTAGTTCGGATTACGTTCGGCCTCCCATGAAGGACAGCCAGAACTTCTATGACAGTTGTGTGAACAACTCTTCAAACCCTTCTATCTTTGTCATCTTTGAGAAGCAGCAGGTATATCCAGAGTATCTCATAGAATACCAGGCATCAGCAAGACTTCTATAGCAACAAAACCTGTCATCCTTATGTTTCACTGGTTTAAAAAGTTTTTAGTGTCTCCAAACCAAGACATTTAGTTTTGGCTTAAGAGAGAATTGATTTTGAAGAAGCTGCGTGATCAGATAGCTGAGTGTACAGAAACATTTATTCTCTGTCTTTTCTGTGCAATAGAAAACAAGGCACAAAAAGACATAGAGGATGTTTTAGAACTCCTAAAATCCTGTTTCTGTATCCTATTTTTAGCCGCCTTCACATTAACCTACATTATGAGAGATATTCATAAATTTATTAGAAGAAGTTGTTGATGGTTGTAGCATGAAGATTGTCCATGCCTGCCAAGTTTAAACAATTTTTAGTTATTGTTTCAGGATGGATTTTTACACGTGCTCATTGGCCAGAGGCGTTATCCCTCTACCTGTTTACCTTTTAACTCAAAACTGGATAAAACATATTTTTTAGTAATCTGTCTCCTGTAACAGTAGACATTCAAGTGTTTGCAAATGTGATTGTACAATCTCTGTGCTCAACTCATTGCATAAATTCTTATTAGCACTCTTCTTTTTTGTCCCTACTCAGTCTGCACCAACAAAACCTCAAAAATTAAACTTGCTTGTTGAAAAAGAACAGGCTTATTTTCACTTGTTGAGTTTCTCATTTAAAACAAGTACCAAAGAAACAAGCATAACAGGGGTTGCTTGGTGCTGTGTGACTCGGATGATTTACTTTATCAAAGAAATACTATATTTAATGTCTGAAAACACAGGTTTTTCATGACTTTCACTGTGCCTACATATGAAAGAGTGCTGGCAGGTGCTGTGGAGGAAGCAGAGGAGACAACTCACACTGTTATTTAATAACATACTTAGGAGGGAAATATACTGCTTGTCCTGCTTGGTTGTCAGTACCTTGTTTCTGTAGATGAACTTTATGGTTCCCTTACAGCTGTTGGGAGAGATGGTGAGTGACTGTCCCTCATTAGGTGATCTTTGTCTTTGGGTGCAGGAGATTCACAGATTTCCTGTGTAATCAAGCTGTCATTGGACTTCTTTCAGGAAAAATGTGCTTACCTAGGAGGTGGTCTTCAGGCACAGAGCTGAAACCTTTAAAATCTGAAGATTAGGTTGAATATTTAATTATTCCCATCAGAAGAAGATAATAGTCTTGAGCAGTCAGGTTACATGTGTGCAAAATCAAAAAACTTGAGTTAGCATATATTTTTTTAAGATTAAAGTTGCTGATGCATAGATAGATACTTTATGAGAGGACTAATGTGCTAAAGTAGTTAACTGTACTGTACTGCAAAAGCCTTAAGAAATACTTTCTATATAACCTAGAAAAGCTCATCTATAGCTGCATTCTGTATACTTCTTGTTAATTCATCTGGATGATGATTGACAGGTGTTCACTGGGTAACTCTTTATTACTTCAGCACTGTGAGCCAGGAGCTTGGCCATGATTAACTGGAGTAAGGCTGTACTGACCCCTTTTTGTGTGAACTGCAAATCTAGAAGCATGATACCTAAAAGAAAATAACTCCTATTTGTGTTTAATCCCAGTGAAACACAGGATGGGGAGAGGCAAATCAACTGTATTATTTCTTTTGAAATATTTGTAATAGGACATGCCAGCAAATGAGCTTGTCAGTACATTCATTGAGATAGAGAACAGTTATGGAGTAAAGTTTTCCTTCCTCTGTGCAGAGTAAGGTTTTTCCACCAAAACAAAAACCACGTTTGTCTACATGTTAATGGCAAATGGGAATACTGGTCATATACATTTCTTCCTCTGAACATAACCAGAATTTTAGGTAAGAATTAGCATAGCTAAAGTCATGTTAATCTTCTGCCAGAAAATTGAAGCAAACCTTCTTTTTCCGGCAAAAAGTTGAAATATTTTTATTGACAGTTTTTATTGTATTTTTAAAACCTCTAACTTGATTCTTGGAGAGGATGTATGTATGCTTGTGTGTGTGTATGGATATAAGTAAAACAGTGAATAAAACACGTGGTTGTAGTACTTTGTCATCTGTTATTTTTCCATTATCACAGAAAAAGAAAAGTTGCCATGTTTTCTACTTCTGAAACTGCAGGGGTAACTTTCATGTGTATAGTAAATAAACAGGTACTCAAACCAGTAAATTCCTTCTGATGGTTTTCTCTCTTTCAGTACTGAAATTACAATGTTTCAATGCACTTGTGAATTTAGAGGCTGTTGTTAAACAGTAGGAGTCCCTCTACAACTGTTTGTGTTGCATTTGGAAATGAAAATATTAAAGAGATGTTTGCATTAAATCCAAACTTGAGGCAAAAAGTAACATTGAACCTCTTTTCTGAGTGGGGAGGATCTCTTTTGGCTACATAAGACAAGCAACTGAGCAGGAAGAGTGCAGTAATCTGTCACTCACTCCCACGCCTTGTGAGCAGAAAGATAAGCTGTGAAGGTTGTTTCCTTTTTCGGTAATGGGTCCATCGTGGCAAGGCAGGCGGCAGAGCCAGCAAAGCCGAGCAGCTCTGCTGTGCCAGCAGTGGAGTGAGGAGCACGGGGCTCTGTGAGCCCTGATCCTCCACCTGCTGCGCTGGCAGCCAGCCAAGGGCAGTGCACTGCACCCTTCCCTGAGGGTTACCTGGAGCCGGGTTTGTCAGGATATTCTGGCTGGATTTTATGAGATATGGGTGTCAAAATACTGTCTAAGAGTTGGCATAAAAGGAGTGGCAGTGTCTGGTTCGGATACCTGCAGCCTGGCAAAGTAGGGGCTGGTGGGTGAGAGCCACTTGTGTGGATGGCACATACCAGCTACAGCGGTGTGCTCAGTTCTGCTGGGCTTGGAGAAGGGGCTTTGCTTCTAGGAGCCAGTGCTCAGAGCTGCCTTAGGGCCAAAGGGCAAGTGGGAATTGGCAGAAATGCTGCTTAACTGGGAGTATATCCAGCAGAAGATCCAAGTGGAATGGCTATTACATGGGCAGCATTACTGGTGCTTCCCTGTTTTTCCAAGGGATAGACTTCATGGCTTTCAAAGCTCCATTGCACTTCTTGCTTCAGGCCCATGACAAATTTATCTCTACATGCAGAAATCCCAGCAACTGAGGGAATACTCCCTTCTTGAAAGTAGCCACAGCCCCCAGCAGTGCAGGGAGAAAAACATCATAGAAACATGAGATTTTTCAAGGTCAGGAGAAAGTGAGTGGGGCCAGTATAAACCAAGCAGTTGACTGACAGTATATATATATCAGCTTTAAATTCTTTTACCATGCTTTCTGCTGTAAACACATGGAAGTGTCTGGTATCAGGTGAAGCTATGTCCAGGATGTTTAACTAAGGGAAATGAGAAGGTGATCATTGCCTGAAGTATCTCACAGAGAAAGGAAATTCTGCAGTTTAATGCCAGGTAGGAATAGAAAGTTCTATTTAGCAATCCATGAAGCATAATAATTTCTGCCACCCAACTCTAGTTTTTTAGGAATACTATTTTTAAACTACAAAACTGAAGCTTTTTCCTATCAGCAGCCTCATTAAAAATACCATTTTATACTGACAGCATTCTGTCATCATTACAAAGACCAGAAGACATATTTAATAGAAGCTTTCCTTTACCAAGCAGCCTTTGCTTCATATCAGCTGTCAGAGAATGACTAAAACCCTTTTGTAACACAGACGTGCCTGATTTTAAACAAACTCACAGCTCAGCAATGCAAGACAACACATTTGCTGTTTCTGAGGAAAGGAATTACTTTAAACCAGCTTCCTTGTTCCTCCCTAGACTCAACTGCTGCTGACTGAAGCATGTTGTACCAGAATGCTAAATAATTACCATTACTTAAGGATATAAAGCTATGTTTTGCTATTGCAACCATAAACAGAGTGCTGGGGCTGGGAGGTTTTTGTTATTTGCTGTTTTGCTTTTGTTTTGGTACCTTTTTGTGGGGTTTTGGGGATTTTTTGACAGTTTTGGTTTTTTAAATTGATTCTAAAACCAGTTTTGCTCAAGATCGGTTTGGGACCATGTTATATAGGTGCACAAACACATTGTGAGTGCAGTGATATTACCAGTTTCTGTTTTGAACAGCTGCTGGCAATCGAATGCCTTGTTTTTCTGGAAATGCGTGCTTCCAGAGGCTCACTGCTCCCTGCCACAGCTCACTCTGGGTGTGTTGCTGAGCTCACACAGCAGGGTGAGGTCCAGTGCCACTGGGTGTCCTGGTACAGTGTCTGCAGCGGCTGGTGACTGTATCACCAACCGGTGATGAGAAGGAACAATCTGGCTTGGGGCTCTTCCTGTGTTACTGGAAACTTGGCAGCCTTTTTCCTGTCTTCTCTAGCTGTCTGTCTCAGCCTGCATGTAAAACAAGGGTTGATGCACTTCCAGAAATCTGACTACAAATGCAAAAATAATTTCTCTGTTCCACAGTGCTACAAACTGACAGGTGAAAACACATAACACTTCCTAACCAGAAGCCTGCAGAACAGCTGAATGACTCTTCACACAGAATCAAGTGAGTTTACTTTAACACATACTGTCCATGTTCAACGTGGATGCAGATGGGAAAAACTTGGTTCATTTTCCAAGCCTATAAAGTGTGATGCACACCTGCAGCCACTTCAGGACTGGTTCTGGTTTTTTGTCAGTGGCATCAGTGTTTGAAATGATGCTGGTGAAGAGGCACCTCAATGCATCCCAGTTACACCAGTTTGATGCCAGTGCCAGCAAGAGATGCACAGAGCCTGGAGACAGTTCATATATCAGCAGGAGAGCACCTGAAGAACAGTACAAAGGAATTCCAGCTACTCCAGCCCAACTTGAATGCCTCTCTGCAAGTATATGCAGCATGCAGAATTAAAAAAATTTGAATTAGAAATGTGCAGTTCTGCAGGTCTGTGATCTCACTGGCATCACACAGACATGGTGGGATGGCTCCTGTGATTGAAGTGCTGGAATGGAAATACATACAGGCTTTGGAGGAAGGACAGAGGAGATGAGAAGAGGGTGTCACCCTCTGTCAATGACCAAATGTACACCTGGAGATGGATGAGGGGCTGACTGAAACCTTACAGGTCAGGATTAAAGGGAAGGACAAGGCACCCAAGAAAGCTTGTTAAAATTTAAAGACCACTTTCTTCGAGATCAGGAGTCATGCATCCCAACAAAGAGGAAGTGAGGCAAAAATACCAGGAGACCTTCATGGATGAATAAGGAGCAAACAAAACACAAATCTACAGAAGGTGGAAGCAAGGACAGGGAAGCCTGGTAATAATACAGAGAAACTGTCTAAGCAGTCAGGGATCAGGTTAGGAAAGCTAAAGCAAGCCCTGATAGAAATAAATCTGGCCAAGGATTTGAAGGGCAACAAAGAAAACTTCTATGGGTATGTGGGTGATAAAAGGAAGACTATGGAAAATGTGGGCCCTCTCTAGAAGGAAACAGGAGCTCTGGTTACCCAGAACATGAAGAAGACTGAGGTACTCCATGACTTCTGCCTCAGTCTTCACTGCTGTGTGCTCCAGCCACACCACCCAAGTTGCAGAGGCAGAGACTGGGAAGAAGAGTTTATACAAAATCATGGGTATGAAAGGGACAAGCTTGATTTAGGTTTAGCTTATTTTGTCAAACATGAAGCACATGACAACGTCCTAATTCATGTAAGGAATACAAACAAGTCTTTGGCAGATTACTTCAGATGCAATAAACTTCCTGCTCATTCAGGTAGGTGGGAAGTTTTTAGGCAAGGCCCATCCAGCTTTTTGCCAACTGTGTATATAAGCAACAGAGTAAATCAGCCTCCAGCATGCTATTTTTAGGAGGGGAAAAATATGCATAATGTGTAGAAACTAAGGTAAATACAGCATGTTGCTTTTCAAATAAATAACAATCACTCCATCAGCAATTCATATAATCAGTGTGTCTGTAGCAGGACACTGCTGTTTAGCATGCCAGAAATGCTCCATGGAAAAAGGAACAATTCCAAGACTTCCCCAGTCAGTACTTCACCACTACTGCCTATACAGATCTGTTTAAAAAAAATTACATGAAAGAGGAATAGACAAGCTTTGAGGAACAAGATCCAGTAATTTGATCAGTGTTCAGGCAGCATGTGGGAAGAAGGCAGCAAAAGATGCTTGCTGGAGAGAAACTTAGGGACCTAGCCAGGCATCAGTGAGCAGATGGCTCCATCCTTGCAGTGAAGCTGAGCAGTCAGTCTCTTCCTCCTGCTGCTGTAACACTTCTCTGTGCACACCACCAAGAGAGATGCTTTAGCTAAGGAACCCTCAAGCAGACTATGCCAAGCAGGCAGAAGGTCAAGACTTGCAAAGAACAAAAGGTGCATCCTTATTTTTACAGTGCCACCAGAATTTTTGTTATATATAAAAATTTTAAAGAAAAAAAAAGAATAAATGAATTTTTAGAAAGGGTCTTGGGACTGCACCAATCTCTTCTCACAGTTCTGTTGTTGTGGTTTAACCCCAGCCAGCAGCTCAGCACCTCAGAACTGCTCATTCATGCCCCTGCAGTGGGATGAGGGGGAGAATTGTAAGAATGAGAAAACTCATGGATTGAGATAAAGACAATTTAATAGGTAAAGCAATAGCCACACACAAACCAAGGAATTCATTCACCATTTCCCATGTGCAGCCAGGCGTTCCACCACCCCAGGACGCAGAGCTCCAGCAGGCATAACAGTGACTTGGGAAGGCAAATGCCATCACTTTGAATGTCATTCCCCTTCCCTCTTCTTCCCCTAGTTTTATGTGCTGAGCATGGTGCCATAGGGTATGGAATGTCCCTGTGTTCAGTGGGAGTCAGCTGGCCCAGGTGTGTCCCCTCCCAGCTTCATGTGCAACACTAGCTGTGTGGCAGGTGAAGGCTTTGCAGAGGAGGAGGACAGAGGAAATGTGAGGAGTAAAAGCTACGGCTGTTTTGGCTGGGAAGATGCCTGTGCAGCCACAGAGCTTGAACGGATCCATGGGGCTGCTGCAGCTGGCAATCAGACAAGTTCCTTCCTTAGGAGGGGGAGGCACTTGATACGTGATGTGCTCCAGTGTCACAGAAGGAGTCAAGAGAGCTGCTGGGTCTGATGATCCTGGATCCCACTCCTTTGCCACTGGCTCTAGTGCATGCATGCTCATAATTTCCTTGATTTAAGGAGCTAGACAGGGATGTTGCCAACTGCAATGTTTGGAAAGGAAAGGTCTCCCCATGAAGCAGAAGTGGTAGCAACACCTGATTACCTTTAAATTTCCTCCAGTCCTCCTGTGTGCTTTAAATTCATATTTCCTTTGTCTCCACCTTTCCAACAGCAGTTCAGCAGCCAGCAAAGTGGCTGTCACCTCATTTCTTTGGTCTTAGCTGCTGGAACTTTATTGGTAAGCCAGGTAACTCTTCATTCTTCTTCTGTCATATCGATGGAATGTGCCAAGTGCAAATTGTTAGTCTAAGTGTATTTAAAATCACTTGAAAGCATGAAGGAGGTGCAACTTCTCCAGCTTTACAGACACAGGTAGGGATTAAGCATTGTACAGGAGCCTCAGCTTTGATTGTTAGTGCAGCTCATGAAAAAATCCAATGCACTGTGTCCCAGGTCTTGTGCTGTAACTGTGATGCCTTTGGGGCTTTCTCTAGGGACTCACCAGTGCATGAGAAGGATGTGTCATACAATGAATTGAAATTAAAATCTACTGTAAATTGTGGAAACTTCACAGGAGGAAAGCCTTCTCATAGGTAAGTGAAAATAAGTGTGATGTAGAAAAGCAAATGAAAGTGGGATGCTTCTTTACAGATGCTATTCACAGCAATTTGAAAACCTCCAAAAAAGACTGTGGAGTCCATTTTAAGAAGTGTCTGGAGGCCATCCCACAGGAGGGCAGTGAGGAAGCACCTACTGACCATCACAGAGGGAGTTAGGCTCCTATCTGTCCTTGGAGTTTTGAAAAATAATTATACCCAGTGAGCCACTAACAAAGGGTCTCATTCCAGAAAGCTTCAGGATGTACATTTCCTTTTTAGCGAGATTCCAGAATAATGTAGACTCCATTTTTTGGTCCAAGTGTGGCTTTTGATTTAAGCTGCAAAGGAATCTGAAAGAGAAAAGAGCATCTTATGTGCTGTTGTATGTGTTTGTTTACATGGGTATGACACCCCCACATACAGACAGACATTTTTGCTGAAGGACCAGTCCATACCAGGATTACTGTGGAAGCTGTAAAGTACTTGTTTTACAGTCAGCTCTGGTAGTATAATATTAAATAGACTTTCCAGCCAGAGGCTGAGGCAGTGGTTACCCAGGAATGCTGTAGATGTGAACGCAAAGAAATTAACTCTGTAAACTCTAGAGCTGGGTGCAGTGTCCATAGCAATAGGCATATACTAAAGTGCTGAGATCCTGTGAAATATGTACATACATTCTCACCTTCTATGAATTATGATATTTTGCCTGTGGTCTTGCCATACTGCTCTCCACTAAGGCAGGGCCATGTAACAGTTCTTTGGTTGGAAAAATTACATATCTGAAATAACATTTTGCTTAAAACACACACTCCATGTCTAGTCTCTCCTTATTATGGAAGTGACTCTAGCAGTTTTCTCAGTTGAAGAGAAGTCACAAAGGCAAATCAGTTGTCCTGCCTAAAACACACTGCCAACTCTCTCAAGTTAAGATCTTTAAGCCTCTGCATGTACAGACCTCAGTCTCTGGGCAGGTCTTGAATTTAAACTTCTGCAAAATCCTCAGCAGAGTCATTTTTGTCTCCAACAAACCCATTTTCATGCCAATGCAGCCACGGGGTCCTGCCCCAAAGGGCAGATATGCAAAGGGATGTCGTTCCTTCTTGGCCTCCTCTGTAAACCTAGAAGGTGCAGAGATGGAAACCAATTGAAGAAATGCTTTTTGCTCTTGATCCCATGCTTATCATTTAAATCTCAAAAGCTGGTTATTTCAATTGATCTTAATGGACAGGTCAATGGGACTATTGATAGATTATGTCCTTACATCCTAAGTAAAAAGATAACTGACTTATGACCATCAGCCTTTGTCAGCTGGTGGTTTCAGGAGAGGACACAGAGACATGGGTTTTACTTCCAATCTATCTTTAATGAAAATCTCTCATCTCTTTGGATTCAGTTTTTCAAGAACTTTAGACTGCTACGGTCCAGAGAACTCATGCAGAGTAGAAAGAGATGAGAGGTAATACAGGCTATTTGGAGCTCAGGAAAAGAATGACATTGTGTATTTCCACTAATTCCATCCCCATGCTTAGATAATGAAATAAGATTGAGCCACTACTCCAAAAAGTGCTGTAGAGGGCCCTAATTTGAGATTGTAGGACCATTAACTCATATGCTAAGCACTGTCTGCATATCCCATGCAAACACGTCAAGACAATTCTTGCCTTGATCATCCTCATATATCATTCTGGTAAATTTAAAGTCTCCCTTGTTTTACCCCTATGGCCAATTTCAAAATGAAATATTGAGGGGGAAGGGTGTAGCTGAATTATTTTATTTTATTTTTTGTTATGCTCTTATTTTATAATTCTTGCTAACATTCCCAACTATACAAGCTGAGCAGAGTGTTAATAATTATGGATCATTGCTCAGGGAAGGTTCAAAAGGGAATTAATCTCAGATTCATAACAAACAGCACTGTGTGAGTCAAGGGGACTGCAGCCCCCACTAACTGTTTTTCACTTTTACACTTCTAAAGTGGCGAATAAACTTTAAGAAAGCATTTCTAGATAAGCATTACTAAAAATACCCACCCCAGACTTCCAGTTACTGCTAAGATTCCTCTCTAGCAAAATATCTGGGCTTCTCTAACTCTGGCATTGCTCTTCTTCGTGGCCAAAAGGTTCTGATGGAGCATATGCCTAGATTTGTTCCAGAAGGAGCATTAGCAAACCCAGCTACACCACATGTAAGGTTGTCTTACTGGCAAAGATGATTCTGGGCTGCCTGCCTCGTACCCAGTTGTTAATAGAGCAGGCACTTCTTTTCTTAGTAAACTTTTGAATGTAGTGGTAGCTTAAAATGCATCTGCCCACAAAACAGATTAAAAATATAGTTGCCCACAAAACGAAATTGTTCTCCCACACAGCATCACATCAGCTGAAACTCTCCCTATAAGCTCAGCCCAGCACCTGTAACACAGGGCATGTACAAAACCCCAGCTTGACAGGGTGTCACCCACTGAAGATATAAATGCTCCATGTGAAACTGTCTTGCCAAGCAAGAACCAAGGATCCTAACTGACAGAGAGCAGGTTCCCAGTGGGAGAGGGACAGGTTCCCCACTCACAGAGTACCCACACTGTTATAGTTCAGATGAAGAGGGTGCTCTAAACCAGCAAGGAGCTGGATGAGTTTCCCAGGTACAGCTAAGCCAGTGAATATACCATCCCACTTCAGAATTTCTGCACCCAGAAGCAACATTATTCACAGTATCTGATTTGGAAACAGGTCTGAAAACCTCTGCCACAGTTCAACCTCAACCAAACCTCGCACCTTCTGTGGGATACACCACTATCTTCACTGATTTAGTAGAAATAACATGGTTTTATGGTCTAAATAAAACTGTGCTCCTCTTGCTGGAAATGCTGCTTTGGATGAATAGTGGCTGTGAAAGAACAGCAGAATCTCGTGCCTGCACTGGACAGGCTGGAGTTCTGTGCCCACAGGCCCAAGTAAGGACTTCAACCTAAGGATGAAAAACATTGCTCCACATACCTCTCAGGAATGAACTTCTCAGGTTCTGGCCAGAACTCAGGGTCGTGGTGAAGGTGTCCAACTGCAGTTTCAATGACAGCTCCAGCTGGAATATGTTGCCCCAGCACTACACAGTCTTTAGCTGCTTCCCTAGTGAATCTGCAACAACATCATGCATCTCAGATAATTAATCAAGGTTAGAAACACAGCTGGAGAGATCTGTAAAGGTATCTGTCTTCATCTGACCAAACAATTTCTGGGGTAACACTTTCTCATAGATAAATACAACAACTGTTGCTGATGCCAGTGTCTTCTCAGGTTATAATCATCTTCACTTAGAAGTCCATAACTTCAGTCCAAGTGGTTGACTTTTCCCCTTTTCACAGGAAAGCTCTTCTGGTTGCGTACTGTTTTCCAAAGCATTAACTGCTAAACTGCTATTTTATTGTTGATGTTGAGTTTAGACTAGGATTTTTTTTGAAAATTGCTGATGAAAAGTATCAGTCATCTCTAATAACAGGTAGAAAGAGCTTGCTGATTTGCTTCCAGGAAAAAAAAACATAGTAAATACAGCTTTGTATTTGAGTGAGTTTGTTTATTTGAGAGGCTCCCCTCTGTCAGTGCAGCACCTGAAACTTAGCAAGGGATGGTTTTAATATTAGGGCTAATTGTTCTGCTGCTGCTGCTACTCTGGAAATAAAACCAATCTGCAAGCCTTAGAAAACTGTATTTCACATATATTGATCAAAGACAGGCCCGCTGTTAAAAACAAAACTCTGCAGTTTTCTCCCACCCTGTGGTGACAGGTGACAGAGGTGTTCTTAGGAACCTCATCATGACAGGACTGAGAAAAGTCACCTGCCAAAGCTCAGCTTGTCTCTTACAAAAGATTGTGTGTGGGTGTCTATGTGTGTTGGTAGGTTCTGATCCAGATCTTTTGATGCTTGGGTGGTCACTACAGATCCCAAATCAGCCCAGACCCAGGTGGGTGCCCTGCTGTCTCTGTCTGGGAACTATTCCTTGCCACCATCTGCAAGCACAGGGGTGAGACAATGTGCAGGAACTTCCCTTGCTGCTTCCCACACACTACTTAAAAAGTTGAACAAAGATTTCAGCTTCAGGGCTGTCAGTCTGGTATCATTACAGCACCACATTTGTTCCTTGTTGTCACCCATCTCCCTTTCTCATAGACAAATAAATAACAGAGGCTCCATACCTGGAACAAAACACTGGCATGAAAAAAAAAACCAAACCCACAAATATTGACAAGCTATCCTTCTCATTCTTACATGAATTTGGAGTTCTAGGGGAGAAGGTTCTCTGGATAGTAAGTTCATTTAAAAAAAATGAAACCAACTCACTTTATAACAAACTTGGCTGCTACTGATTTTTCCCTTAACTCAGCATTATCCTTGTCATAGGCAATTAACATCTTTCAGCGGCCCTGGGCTGTCCTATCCATTCCACATCCATCAGAGTAAAAGCCACATCGATAAATAGCACTGACAACACCAAACAAAACTTCAGAAGAACTTGGTTCCATTCTCATGCTGTCTCCCATCTGACAAACATAGATTGTTTCCCAGTGATACAGCCCAAACTCAAAGACCTCTGTCACTTTAATCAGCAAAACAGTTTATTTGTATCCCAAGTATAACAAAGTAAAGCCCCATCATCTCATCCAGGATCAGATCTCTTTGATATTTACTCTCTAAACAATCCTGCAGATGGCCATGAGAAATATCTCAACTTCCAATCTTGCTGAACACATAGAAGAGAATATGATTTTAAGCTTTTTTTTGTTTTGTTTTAAGGTGCCTGCAGTCATCGGTTAAATTTTTCAAAATTCTCCCAGCAAGCTCAGCTTTGGCTTCTTTCCAGTCATCTGATTTTTTCCTTGAGCTGCATGAGGAACATTGCAACTGGCTGATCACTTTGAAAATTTGTATTTCTTAATATTTGTATTCATGCTTGTGATAACTTGGAGCTTTAACAATCAAATAGTTTTCTAATTCCTTTTCCCCTTGTTTTCAGTCCATCAATATAGTAGAATAAGTCATGTGTGATTTGGGACAAAACTTTCAAAATTTAATGGATGTTATCATTATTTTAGCTCTACTAGTATGAGGCAGTGCTAAGTGTAAATGGGCCAAAGTTAAACACACATGTAAAATACAGCTTCCAGATTGTGCAACCCCTCCACAGATCAGGCCTGTAATAAGCAAGAGGGTAGGGATGGGTTTTGGTGCATATCCCCGAAGCCTGAGGCAAGTGGAAGCAGCAGCCTTTGGCTTTCTAAGGCCAGACCTGCTTCAAAATTGCTCCATTCTCTAACCTTGGGGGACGTGAAGAATGGTGAGGAAGCAACCTTGGCCAATTCAGTGTAAAAATGGGCTTTAGAAATACCAGAATTATCCAGCTTTCCTTCAACAGGCCGCATTATATCTCTCAAATGCACAAAGCAGTATCAATGTTGGCAAAGAGACTGAGAGACCATTGGTCTTCCAACAGCAGATTTCCATTTTATAGAGCCAGGGAACTATCCTGTGTAATCAGAAGGGGAAAAAAAGATACCTGAATGCAGGTGGATACATGCGCAACGTTTCTGCAATCACCATGTCCAGATAAGGGAGCTCTTGTACATTTTGGAAATCAGGGACCATCTGAAAGGGCAGGACAAAAGGAACAATTACGTTTTCTCACATGTAAGTGCCAAACTCATCTCAGATTAGCTTTTAAATCATCTATTTTTTTACTGGGCATCTTTCCTGTAGAAGAACTCGATGTCTCATCTAAAACAGTAAATGATAAAATTATACAAAAATGTGGGCAGTAATTAAATGTGTGTGTAGCATTCCTTTCATCATTAAAACGCTTTGGTGCATAGCCCAGCTGAAGGTATAATAATAAATCAACTTGCTAGGAAGTATTAAAAGCAGGTCATTACAGAGAGCATCAAGAGCTATAACAGAGCTATTGTTTTACATGTGTACCAAAATCTGAACAGGACCCTTGTTTCTTCCCAAGGGCAAGAGCACAGCTCACACTTTGATCACAAGAAACAGCAAGTCCTTCAGTACCTCTTGTTAATGTTGGAACCACCACTCTGCACTTTCCCAGCTACAGAAATAAAGCAAAGTGCTGGTGCTGTGATGCCTGTGGAGGGGTGGAGCAGGCTCCGGAAGACGCTGGAACCCCGATGAGGAACATCACACAGTGGTAAATTGCTCTGCCAGGAAGTGAGGTGCTCACATCCCACCTGGCAGGACTGCAGTAGTGCCTGAGCAGAGAAGACTGTTTCCTCCAGCCCTTGCTTAATGCTGCTTAATTTTTCACAATGGTCAGTGCCTGAGCCCATGTCTCCACAATCCTACAAAGACATCCAGCCCTTGACAAGGACTGCTGGGCGCTAAAACCCCAGCAGGGCTGTAGCTCAGAAGACTTTGCCCTTTGACTGGCAACAAACAGATGACAAGAGACACCAAAGAGCAGCACCGACACGACTCAGCACATCGATAAATGGAATTTCTTCCACCGTTACCTTCCTTGGAAAAAGGACATCTTCCCTGTTGTATTCAGTGCTCTCAGCAGAGGGCAGCCAAAGAACATTGAATAACCTCATCAGGAAAGTAGAGTTTTGTTTTAAATTAGAGCATCTCCTAAAGACTGACACAGAGTAAATTGGAGAAAAGCATAGACGTCAGACTAGACTAAACCTTTTATGAAGATTTGAGGCCCCGGCCGTTCGCAAAGGGGACTGGATTCCATCCTTCCTTTATTTACTACAGCACTTTTCATGTATAATGCATATTTTATTGAATTTTCATGCAAAAACATATGGTACATACTGAAAATACTAAGCAGAGAACAACTCCAGATGGTACACAGAAAAGGCATACAATAGAACAAGGATACCTTGCTGGATTAGGGTATCCCACTTATTCAGCACTAAGCCACCATGCACCGTTTCACATCAACTGATCTTTTCTAGGAAGGAAATAGATACATTCTATTATCCCCATTTTTTGGCTCAGGAAAGAAAAGCAGAAGCAGAGAAAGTAATTTGCACAGGCTGAGTAGAACCAGTGTGTGTGCTTCTCTCTCAGGGGAAAAGATGCAACTCAGCTTGTCAATAGATGAAGTATTTTGTCAGTATATGACAAATATTATCAATACAGGAGGTGTGACTGCACTGACAGCCTTTCAGGCTGCTTTTTATCTTGTAGTAGTGCCTGCTAACTCAAACCTTTGGCTTAGATCTGTGGTTATCAGACAAAGGACTAGGAGCCTAAAAGCCACATGAGAACCATGGTGTGAGGAGCAGTGCTCCAATAATTCCAGGAGCTAAAACCAAAGCTAGGAGAATGATTTTATCACCCTTGTTTTGCAGAAAGGTATCCAAGGGCTGACTAATTTTGTAGGGGAAATCAGCAGCAGAGGCTGGAAATGTAGTGTCAAATTTCAGATCTTCATGGCACAACTCCCTTTCTCCATGCCCACAGAGGTGCTCCACTCTTCAATGCAAATGCGCTCTGTGGTGTGAATTCTGGTATTTTTTCTGCCAGTTTTAAATTATCTTTCACAACTTTCCCCTCTCCTTTTTATACTCCTCTCCTGCATCTCTTTGAATCCTGAGTCAGCATCTGAGTCCCGTTCCTGCAATCCCTCCTGATTTCATGGACAGACTGGCTGGTAGAAGAGTCCAGGCTCAGAGAAAATGAGTGGTGGAGCCAAGAGCACACCAAGATGTGTTTGATTCTCTGAACCATGCTCTTTCCACTGAGCCTTTCTGTCTCTCTCATAATCCCTCTACTTACTTCTGGAGTCAATAATTAGGATAATTATATAGTAACCTGATATAATAAGTAGCCACTAAATCAAACCATACATCAACGAATAATATAACACTAAATTATTGGAGCTTTGATTTGCTCTTTCAAATAGCTTCTATACCTTCAGGGGATTAGCAGTTTAGAAAACAAAACAAAGGTGTAAAAACAGCTGATTTTCCTTAGAAGAAAATTCCTTTTGCTTACATAAAGAAGTAGGGGTCAGTCGAATGGCAGCAGAGTGAGCTCTGCTATCATGAGAATGGCAGACACATCAGTCATTTCCTACATCTGATGCAACTTAATTATTGGCACTTCTATGCTTTTAGCATCAAAGTAGCTGGACCTAATTTAGTAATTGTTTGCAAGGTCTGACCTGCAGCTGTGTAAAGTACATACAAGCTGAGCATCTCTGTTTAGGAAGGACAGTTTGTTGCTTTTCTTTTCTCTTTCAAAGAAAATATTTTCCATTTGTTTTTCCACTCCCTCTCTTAAAAATATTCCTTTAGCCAAGCACATTTCAAAGGAACGTAAATATGCTTTTCTCCCTAAATGTCCCTATTTATATCTATCAACTGCTGGCAGGTTTGCTGGGGTGAGGGTGATGTTGTACAAACATGCCACTTTAACCCCCTGAAAAAAAAAAAAAGTCTAAATTGCCTTGTACTCAAGATGAGGTGTTTTTTTTCACTAAGAAAGATTCCTGTCTTTACCAAGAAGAGATGGGGGGTGTGAGGGAGGATTCCACATAATAAAACATCCCGTATTTTAATTTTGCAGCTACTGCTTTGCACAGCAGTTTTTCTTACACCTTGCACAGCCTTGTAGTGTCTTTTCCAGTTGATGTGGAAGTAAATGGCCATGTAACACCTTGTGGCATTTCTCTGCATGCATGTTTCCCCAGTTTGGTTTCTGGAGGTGAGGTGGTACACCCTTACCAATCCCAGACTATTCAATCACTTCTGGCATCTAGTTTGGCCACAGACTCTCCTGTATGATTGACAGACAATCACAAGCCTCCATTACTTACAAAAAGATGGGAAATTAATTCTTCCACCCACAGAGTACCCTGAGGTAAAATACCAGCAGTGATTATAAAATTGCCTATGTGCTACAAGGATGACGCGTGTTTTAATCCCCATATAAACTCCAAGAGAGATAACTACCTTCAGATCCACCTCTGCTTTTCAGTATTGGTTTTAGCATTTTCTAGGCAGGCAAACCTATTTTTTACCACCGCCCTCAGTTAACTTTTAATTCCTCAATGAACAGCAAGGGAATCCAAGTGCTGACAGGAGCAGTCTGGCCAATCACTCTGCTGCAGTTTGAGATGTTACTGTTCCCAGTTGCTGGCTCTTCTCTGCTGGCTGTGGTTGGTGTCACCACCGCCAAGTCAGCAGAAGGGAACATATGCCTGCACCTCAGATGCTTCCATACAATGTCCAGCATGAACCCAGCTTCAGTGACAGCTCAAGACGAGACTCTAACTTTTCCCCAAAGCAGCTGATGATCATGCTCCTCTACTGCCTCTGTTTTGAGAATGGTAATTCGAGGTACACCTCAGCGAATAAGAGATTTCCACTTATCCTATTGGCCACGGTCTAGTGACGTTCAGCATCCAGAAAGGAAAAAAAATCAGAAAAAATTTTGTGCAGCTGACAGTGTGATGTGCACCTGAAATCAATTTAGAAGCAGCAAAGCCTGTTGAGACCACATTCCTCGCAAGGAGCACTGCTGACTCATGGCCTGATACTGAACCAGCTGAGGTTTCTGAGAAATTGCAATCCAAATCCAATGGCTCATGGGCAGGTGTGGCTGTGACAAAGTCCAGGTCAGAGAGATGACATGAAGATCTGCTTAAGCACAGATGCAGATCCATAAGTTATCTGTGTATGCATAGCTACACAGCCCACGTGGGCTCTCCCCCAAAATACAGAAGTTGGATAGCAAAATAGGAGTCAAAAAAAAAAAGCCAGCATCACCCCCAGTTACTCTCAACCCACTACCTTTCAAATTGCCAAACAGGTTACTCAGACCACAGCCATTCACAATCAGGTCGATAATGTTTCTTGATCAAAGGGATCAAAAGTTGCTGATAAATCAAAGAATCTGCCTGTGGTTTTGACCTCTCTTTGGTCACCTCTAGGAGTTGCTCATACTCTGAGAGAACTTGAGCCTCTCTGTCTCCCTCGGCCTCAGAGAGGGGGAAGAAATGCAAGGATGTGAAGAACAAGAAAGTCAAATTAGGGTCACCCCATGACAACTTTGCCAACTATCCTATCAGAAAAGGAAAGGTTAGAGACTGGACTGCATTCAAAATGCAGATCAATGAAAATAAGGGGTGGAATCGTTTAACAGGAATCTATCTTTAACTTGCTTAAAGAAAGCTTGTCTCTGTTTGACCACTTCTATGACAACATGCTGGAACCCCTGTAAACCACCAAACTAAAGCCTCCCTACAACCTCAGGCAGCAGGACAGGGACAAAGTTCATGAAATAAGATTTCTTAGCTTTATCCCCAGAACTTGGACGGAACACTTAAAAAATGCTAAAGGCAGTCCTCATGCAAGACTTACTGCAAATTCTCCCTCCCTGTTGTCTGCACCTGCCAGGTGAGATGTACCTCTGAGCCAAGGCACCAGGCAGAGCCAGCCCATGCTGCTCAGGAAACAGGACCCTGAAGCTCCTGAGTCCCACTCACTCTGGGAGACAGATCACGGCCTTAAGCTAGAGAAAAGCCTGCCTAAAATCACCAAGTGTCTGTTGGCCACTTCCAGTAACAGAGGCCTACAGACACTTCTAGCAAAATATTAAGTTCTTGACTACAGAATCAAGGACAAGGTTCAGGAATAAAAAAATAGAATGGCAAGCCTGATTTCCAGATTGCCTGACTTCCCAGATAAAGAGACTTTCTGAGCTGCTTAGCACCTCTCAGATCCTTAGAGCACACCTTGATAGCACTAGAGCCTCTGCCATCAGCATTGTGCCTTCTCACATGCTCTCAGAAATCAACATTAAAGTTCTCAGCTCTGTGCCCTCTTGCATCTTTTCCCAGAAGCAAGAAAAAGCTACCCAAAACATGAACTCCCAAGATTTCCATTTATTTCTTTATTCCATGTGGGTTACCTGCCACCTCTTTTATCTGCTTGGGCTGCTATTCAAATGGAATATTGTTAGGCTCTGACCCCCACCCCTGGTGGCTGCTCATTGGGTTTGACAAAGTTATTTTGTTCATTGAGGCACATCTCAAGATGTGACAACATTCACTGCTTCAGACACCTCAAACAAATTCCTCCCAGCTCCTCCTAAAAACTGTGAATGCCAGACAAATTTAGTCTTACAGCTTTTTGTTCAAACCACCTACCAGTCACCCTCATCTGTAACTGCACCTGGCTCTGGTTCACTACCATGCAAGTCAACTGACCATACTCAGAGGAAGGTGCTGATTTGCAGGCTGAGTGCAGAGAGGGTGGGAAAAGCTGGCACATCAGTTTCACACTGATAACCACATTACACACAGACCTCGCAGCCAAATTCTCCCCATCACTTTGGTGCGAATCCACGCCACTCCTTGGGGCTGTATCAGTGTAAGGGAGAGGAAAATGCAGCTCTAAGGATGTACCAAATAGTGCTGGGGAAAGAGCCAGAGGTATAAGGTTACACCAGTGTCAATGTACTTTAACGTTACTTTGCTTTTCGAATCAAAGAATTCAGCTCCTCACAGAAGACAGACCTGCACCACCTCCAGTAGCTTCCACAGTGCTAAAACAAGGTCTTTGTAGCACCACTGATCACAAGGAGACTTCTGTGAGATAAAATACTTCCTGAAACTGAACAGTGTCCCAAAGCCAAACAGATAAACATAAAAGCTGCAACCAAAACAGTCAGAAATTCTCTTCCACCTACATTACTACTGACACATGGTAAACAGCAAGAACAGAACGCATGCCATCAGGTAGAAGATCAAGAAAAAAGATAGTCAGGAAAAAATAAGCAAATCTCTAAGGAAAGACTTTATGAGGCAAGCTACCAACAAAAAGAAAGGAGAAAACAATCTGCTTCTATTTAGGTTTTGTAAATTTGTCAACTTCATCTAGTCCCAGATTGCCAAGAGAAGTGTGTGCCCTCAAATGAAAATTGATTAAATAACTCTAAGTGAGACTGGGTGCCTGGGGGTGCTCTGCTGTCACAAAGGAAGGTGCAGCTCCCATACTGTCAGGCCAGGCAGTGTTTTGTACAAAAGTACCCTCACTATGCTAATTTTTATTATTTTACTTTGGCTCTGTGGGGAAAAGTAGCTCCCCTCTAGAAGTGGCTCCCTACCCATATGCAATGCATGCCTTGCTCCAGCTATTTGTGATGTGGTATAATCCCTGCTCATGCATTGCAGCAGGCTAAGATCATCAGAGGCACAGAGGCTGCCTCTTTCTCGCCTCCTTAAAAACCACTCAGCCCCCAGGAAATCCGCCCCGGGTTCTCTCCACAGCCCACCGAGGCTCGAAAGTCTCTCTTTCTACACTTGTCTGACACAATCAAAATTTCTACTTGGGTGGCAGAAATGCTGAATGGTGAAGGATCCCAGTGGGAGGGAAGCAAGGAGGAAATTAAACAGGAGAAAGGACTGCCAGAGGCCCAAAAGGCTGAGAAAGAGAATTATAAAACTGGGGTAGGTCTGTCCGAAGGGCATGTCACCAGTCCAAAGCACATTAACCACTGAAGTTCGTGCAAGACTTAATCCTTCTTGCTACAGAAGTGTCCCTTGATGGTTGCTGCAGATCTGCAGGAATAAAGAGGAGGGATTTTTTTTTTCCCTCTCAGTAGACATTCATGGTATCACATAAGAGCCAGATGATTTAATTTAATCATTCCTGCTCCAGCTGGTATTTTCTGTATGGAGGTGACAGTGCTTTAAATTAGGGCCTTGCATATAAAAGGCCTGTGTGTTTAGTTTAATCAAATGTTCATTTCCTCACGTTATGTTTATATTAAAAGACATCAGCATGAATTTTCATGCTGCAAATAGAGGTTATCTTATGGTCTACGTGCTGAGGTTGTCTTTGGTTGTTCTCCATCTCTATGGCTGCCTTGCGGACTGAGAGGTGTCTCAGCCCCGGGCGTGCATTTAGGGAAATATGCTCTGGAAAGCACAGTCCAACCTATGAGGAGATCAGAGCTTTACACAAAATAAATGATTTCTGTAATTTGCCCTTCTTGAGCCAGTCTCTGCTTAAGTCACTGGCTTCAGCAACTGCTGGATGAGACCTTTTCTGACTTAGTAAACAGGAAAACATTTGTAGCAGAGAAACAGCAAAATTCTCTCATCACTCAGCATAATTATTATTTGTTCTGACAAGGGCAGGTCAGTTTTAATACCATACAACATTTATGCAGTGCCTAATGCCTTGGAAACATCTAACGTACATTAGGTGCAGTATGACAATAATAAGAATTTGCCTTTCCATGGTTGTTTTTCCCCTGAGGTTCACGAAGTGTTTAGCAAACATTAATTAGTTGGTCATCTTCCAAATGCATGTGTGAGGTGCTCCTGGTAAATAATCCCTCCCCTACACACAAGGGGCCAGCAGGGGTGCTGAAGACTGAGACCATCACTTTACAGCCTTAAGAGCTGAGCATGCACCAGCTCAAGGCTTCGTAACTAGCCTGAATTTTATTTTTCAGCCTCAGTGTGACTCCTGTTCATAAATTAGCAAATACTGCTCTGAATGCAGTAGACTTAAAGTGGCCAAAAAAGAAAGAAATCCATTGCACAGCATTTAAACAGGACTTAAACAAAAAGGAGCTTTGTTTGCTTTCAGCTGCCAAAATCATAACTCAAGGTTCAGCCTGTCCTTGAGAAACTGATGGTACTAAAAATATGGAAGGTAAAGAAGTGCTTCTGGTGCCAAAGCTCCAATTCCTCACTGTAGTCTTCTGTACCTCCTATCTAATACAGATAAAATTTACTGGTAAAAGCCACATCCATTCCTAGCTCCAAATTTTAGCATGTGGCCTTTCTACAAGGCACAAAGGAAAAGTTTGTTGTTGTTGAAACTTCTCACAGTTTAACTGAAAATATGAAAAAATGGACAAAGAAAGGGCAAAAAAGTATTTTTCTAACCAGTAAAGCTATTCAGTGCCTTTTCTTCTTTTGCTCCCTCTGGAAAGCTCTGGCTACTGCCTTGGGTACAACCAAGCAATTTACAACTGGTAAGTGAAAAAAATTGATAGCACTTGAAATGGCTTTCTGTTTTCTTCCTCCAATGCATGAAGAAGATCTCTGAAAAAAACAACATGACTTGCACTACCCTAAGCTCAGTGGGGAGCTGGCTGTGAGCAGGGGTGTCTGTTACCCTGACAGTAACCTACGACAAACTTCTCCAGATATTCAGATAAAGCTGTCTGCAAAGAATCCTGGCAGATGCCTATTCAAGGATCTCTCTCCTTTTATTCCCTGACCTCCATCTGGGAACACAGACATTTCCCTAAGCCTGCTCACGCTCAGATTTAGTGAAACCATCGTGGTGTCATGTTCTGGCGCTGTTTTGTGTCTTTGCCCTCCTCTAGCCTTTGTAGACCAGCATGGCACGACTGTCCATCTGTTTATGATTTACTTCTCACAATGACTTGGTCCTGATTACACTGATAAGCACAGTAGGTTATTTGAATGCCAACTGGACCTCTGTAATGACACTCAAGCTGTACCCAAGTTATGGGAATATTTCTAGTCAAAAAAAGGCCAGTGGAAAACTCCACTGGATCCTCCCCAAGGAGAGCCTTCCTGTCCTTAAGCCCAGGAAATAAAACAAAACAAAAAAAAATTTATCTGGCATTCTTTTGCAGTTATAAGTGTCCAAGTGAGCCACAAAAACTGAAGAGAAAAGAAAAGGAACTGAGGCCTGGGCCCTTCTGACATTTGACGATACATATTTGAGAAGAGATTATAAAGAACAGTATTCAGTTCAGGGAGGCACATGTTTCATGGTCTCCCTTAGCACAGACATGAGTCCCTGAGTTAGAGGACCTACCCCCACGTGCAGGAGCTGAGGGCAGAGCCTGGAAGGTGCAGCTGCTTTGGGGGGCACTGTGCAGTGCCAGGGGTAGGAAAGCCCTCCCTCGTGCGCTGACTCGCCGGCCCTCGTGAGCGCGTGGAACCAAGGGGAACAAAAGCACAAAGAGCTGCAGGATGGAGTCACAGGGTCAGCAGTGAGAAAATACAGAATGCATTTGTAGTCTGAACAAGGTCATTTCCAGCATGTTTTAGGATGATATAAGGCTTTACAGGGAAGGCAAATGGAAAGTATTGCTCACGATTTCTTCTGCTTTATGAGTAAGCTGCTTTGGCCTTTATTTATTTATTACCTCACAGTCCCACAACGGTCCTGGTGTGAAGACCAATTTGCTGTTCTTTCTCTCTTGCTTCTCAAAGATACTTTTGCTTCTTGAACCTGACCCTTTCCTGTCGCAATGCTTGGCCACATCACTCATTTACCTCTGTATTTCCAAGAATACCCTTATTTTTAAAATTTGCAACACCTCACTTCTGTGCTGCCACTTCACTTATGGCCATGCTACTTTTATGCCCAGTATTTTATCCTTTATTCATATTTTTCAAAGCTCAAAAGCATCAAGTCTCAAAAGTTCTGGGGTACAGAGGAACCTGGCCAACACAGTGGCACCCAGCTGGGTTTAAGCCAGCCCTGACAGGGAGGCCACTTGATTCAGACACCATGAGCCACAAAGGTGGCACCCATAAACGGACACGTTTGATAGAATCATTCAACACAAAAGACTGCTTTTAAGCCAGAAAAGTGCATAAAACGTAGTGTTCTGCAGGGGGTTCACTAGCAATTTTACCTATATAAAATACCTAATAAAGGATAGTATACTCTGCCTTTTTATCATGAATTGAGGCACAAAGAACTGTAGATACCTATAGATGGGCTAATTTGTGGGGAGGGATTTTTCTGAGTACCAAGACGAAACACAGCTGTAGGTTTTTTCTTTAAAGGACCTGTCACGTACATGAGAGCAGCTAGCATATTACCAGTCCTGATAGCTCAAACATTATGAGCAAGGCCCCAACACACTTTGAAATTGGCTGGAAAACACATGAGATTTATGACAAATAACAGTATTTTGAACTTCATGTGCCTTCTGGCTTCTGAACTGGGACTCACGTTTTCAGTCTTACCTCTTCAACCATAAACCTTTTTTCCTTTTTCTTTACTGGTTATCTTTTGTTTTAGTAATGAAATATGAGATTCTGGTTATACACCTGACTTCAGTGTTGAGTGATTTGAGAGAATACAAAACAAACAACAGAGGCTTGCAGCCTGATGCCAGGATGCTGGTAATATTCCATTTACTAAGCACCATGAGCCATCTCTGCCTGCCCTTTGGCCATCTGCTGCTAAGACTCAGCTAGAATCATGCAGACTTTTTTAAAAAGAAAGAAAAAAATCTACAACACCAGGAACTTCGTGTGAATAAACATCAGACAAGCATGAGCTGCCCCTCAGAGTACCCACAGTACAGTCGCACACATTTTGGGGGTGCGTGAGGGGCATTACTACAAGAGGGACTCAAGAATTAATCATCCAACCCCCTTTTGAAAATGCCAGACTTAGTACCTTGGCAAAGCTTGACACAGAAGGAAATTGAAGCATGCAGACAAAGTAATTGGGGGGGGAAACTGAGCAGAGTTTATATATAGCATTTTGTTTCTGCAGAGTACTAGGGGGGAGGTGGGGAAGGGAGGAAGTGAGGGGGAGAGAGGGAAAAGAAAGATAAATTTTGGTTGTTACTGTCAGTTGAAGATCCACTTATCTGTGGCAGAAGCCCAGACAGCTGTGTGACTCTAAATGAAGAAATTCAATTAAAAAGTAAAAAAAAAAAAAAAAAAAAAAAAAAAAAAAAAAAAAAAAAAAAAAAAAAAAAAAATTAGCAGGAAAAAAATACCAAAACAGGACTTCTTGCTTCTCACACCTACCCTGATGCATAGAGACTATGTGATGGATGAAGGGTGCTTATTATGTCTTTGACTTTTACATGCATAAAGAAATCTACAATACTCTCTAGTGAATCAGGATGATCAAAAAGCCAATGGCATGTTGCTGCTATTCCAACTTTGCTGATCTGGTTTAAACCACACCATGCCACATTTTTGCAGCCCAAGTCATAGCCCCAGTCATATAATACCTGTTTCACACTAAACAAAAAAAACCCAAAACCAAACCAAACCAAACCAAAAAAAACCCAACGAAACCAAACAAACAACAAACAAACAAACAAAACCACAACCACCCAAAAACCCCAAAACAACAACCAAAAAAACCTGGAGGAAACTTGGCTCTATTATGCAATAAAAGACTTTGGAAAGCAGGTTACTTGGGATTATATTCTGCCAGACCTACACCTTTCATAAGAAACATGCAAATAAAAACTGTGAGTGGATGTGATCCTCTCTTGCACCCTTGCATACTTTGACCTGCCTTCTGCTAGCACAACTTAGAGCAACCTCAAAGCTTTTCCTGCCTCAGCTCCCAAGGTATTTGCAACCCAGCTTGAAAGAGCCAGAGCATCTTGCACTTCTGCCCATACCCACAGCTGTTGCTAACACATTCGCTTCCTATTTCACATTATGGCACAGTAAGAGAGTTTGGTATTAGTACTTTTGGCCTCTCTTCATGTGCATGGACGTGTGTGTACTTTCTGTAACACATCCACCTATTTGAAGTGGCATAAATACAACTAAATATATATATATATATTCTTCAAATCTCAGAAGATTCAGAGTGTCACTGCTGTGAAGTCAGAAAATTCATTCCAAGTCCTATTTATCTAGGTCACGATGTGGGAAGACTTTTTTTGTATTCTGCATATGCACGTCACCGCTCTTGCTGCTTGGTACTACACAGGCTGGGAGCTGAAGAGCCAGGGAAGATCACAGCTTGCTCCCTGCTTCCAGTGGACTAGATAGAAAATTCCTTTTTGTGTCCCTTATAATGGAGTCTTGTCTCATTTTTACCACAAGAGATGCTTTGGCTAGTATATTACAAACACCATACTGACAGTGCCTATATGTATCTCTGCCTGTGTGCCACATCACCACTGGCTCTTCTTTAAAGCAGAAGAGAAGAGCACCCTGCAAAGCAGGGGAAAAGTTAACAAAAGGCTTCATTTATCTCCAGCTGATATCAACATGACAGTGGGAAATGTGGGGTCAGATTCCAGGCATATTCTTGTGAGGGCAGGAGGAGTGAGGGGAGTAGCCCTTGTGTGGCAAAACCACAGGGCCTGCTAGCAGAAGGTCAAGTCCTGATGCAGCTTTCCAAGCAAATTTGGGGAAGTCTTTTCCTCTCCTCCACCACTCCTAATAAAACTTATAAATCCTGTGAATACTGATGGCATGCTCAGAGGACAGCAGCATATAATGCTTGTATTTAAAACCTGATCATTACATGGTACTAACAGCAAATCCCCTACTTTAAAAAAAAAGAAAGTACGTCACGAACAAGGTAAACCCTCGCAGGTAATACTGATATTATACAAAATACAGGTAAATCCTGAATGGAAAACAAAATTGTGGACAGACTACTAGAACAGAAATTTTACATTTTCCCTCTGTGTAAATAAAGAAGTGAACTCAACCCACCATCAAAGCTTTGGTCTACGGTGTGCTGGGGGAAAATGGTTGTAATGTGTGTTATACACTCACCCACACACCAGCAACAAACCAGCAAAGGAACGCACACTTTGCCTACCTTTGCATGGAAAAAATAGCTGCAATTTAAAGTTTAAGGGATCTGCACTCAGGATTTATCTAGCTATGATATCCTTAGGGTCCAAATGGAGGCTGGTATCCATGCAAATTCTGCCTGCTTCCTGCACCTCTGCCCTCTCGAATGATGAATTGGGAACTATGCAGGGAAACTACTGCTGTTATTAGACCTATGGAAGAGGAGCTGCACCAAAACTGCTCCCAGAACAGAAACCAGGATGTGTTCCTGCAGCCAGTGTCAGGATGTAGAAGGCAGGCTCGTGCTGCTCTCATGTCCCCTGCTCCCCAAAACCCAGAGGGTCAGCTCTTGGGACAAGGCAGTGCCACTCCACCATGTGCGGTGCTACCAACACATCTCTGCCCTGTCCTGGATGTTGCTTTCCTATTTGATTGTTTTTTCCATCATGCATTTCTTACTTCATTAAGGGGAGTTATTAATCTCATAGCCCAGGAGTGGTGGGGCTTCCCTTTAACCCAGCGGTGAGGGATGGAGCCAGCGTTTTGCTGTTGGAGCACTCCCTGCTCTCTCAGGCTCGTGTTCTGAGTGCTGTGCATGACCAGGCTCCACACAGGAAGCAACAGGCTCAGCTTGGTGGAAAATGAAAAGGACATAGACTCTTTTGTCAGCTTGACTTGGTCTTAATAATGTTTAAATATCTGAAGGTCACTAAATTAGAGTTCAGAAACTTGGCACAAAGGCCTTTCTCTAAGATTATCTAGGTTTGCTGAAGTAAGACAACAAAAGAGAATAAACCAAACTGAGCAAAACCAACAGCTGCTGCTGCTGAGATGTTATTCTTCTCATTAAGCCCATACCCTGAGCCTATAGAGGAGGCAGCACTTCCTGTCTCTCTTGCTGACAGTTCAGCATTAGAGCACAAAGGCAGGTCACTGTCCTTGGTGATACAGTAAACAAAGATAAGAGCTGAAAGCAACAGAATATTTTTTTAACCCTGATAATTCACTCAGTATGAATTCCATTGTGGAGAGATTTATTGTTTACTTAGAACTCCTCGAAAGAGCTCCTTGAGAATGTGTCGGACACAAAACACATTTCTGCTGAAAGCGCTGGCTAGGCTTGCTCAGGGCATCTGCTACTTGTCCCTGGATTCACGTGTGTGAAACGTTAGTGAACCTGCTGGAAAAATGCAGCCCCAAAACCTTTGCCCAGATCTGCCTGCTACCTGGGCTGGGAACTTAAACAGATGCCTTCAACGGGCAGTCATGCTCATGAAAATGCTTTGTCAAGACGCCAACAAAAAAGCGCATTGCTTTCCTTCTCCACTTGCAAATGTGTCTGCAGCAAAGCAGCACAAGAGTGGAAACCATTGGTATATTATCTGACACTCTTAATAGAAGAAGGATCAGTCTTCTCTCTGCCTGGCCCAGGTAAAATTCCCCATTGCCTTCCCCTCTCAGCTCATTTCCCCAAATGCAGACACGCCACACCACTACAGGGGGAGGCAGGAGCAGACATCATCACTGCCAACAGCAGAGACTGCCTTATCTTTTCTGTGTAATGGCTCAGGAGCTTAAATAAAACAAGAGTTTAAACATTTGCTGATTAGGAGAGCAGGGCATCAGATGAGAATTTGGGAATTTTGAGTGCTGCCACAGATTAGGACATTTAATCCTGCCATGGCCCCCCTTCCCACTTGGGAAGCAGAAATAAAACCACTCCTGCTACCTACCTGGGACCTCTGAAAAGTGCATTTGCTAGTCTTATCCCAGGAATAGCAGGTATATTTGCAAACTCAACCAGATTAGATTTAGGCAAACTGCCCTCCAGAAGAGCATAGTCAGGACTGGAGAGCACCCAGGGATTTCTCATGGTTAGTGCTGTACATTTGACCTTTCCCACCTTTTCACAGAATCTCTGGGTTTCAACAGAAACAGCAATCTCTTTTCAAGGAGGACACAAGAAGGTTTGTTGAAATGCTATTTTTCAACATGTGTTTACTGAAGACATCCTAGGATTGCTAGAGATGGATTACCTATAGCCTTGGGCTGTGCTATAAAGTGGATTGTGAGTTTAAAATGTTTCTTTTCCCTTTTCTGAAAGAACTGTAAGCTTAGCTGTGCTAAAGTTTCCAACAGCATTCTTGGGCTTAGCTTTTGTAAGCTGATTTCATGTCCAAAGCCTACATTAGTTCTTGTCTATTCTGACTAGCCCCTCTATACTTCTCTGAGCAATTAAGAACTCTCTTTAGTTCTCACAGCACTGTAACAGTCACAGGAGGTGCACATCCATATTCCTCTCGTGTTTTCAGATCACCACTACTCTTGCTCAGTGGGTACCAGTTGCTCTATTGCTTGCAGCAGGCGTGTACTTGCTCTTTTTCAGCTGTTCTCAGAACCTCTTTTTAGCAGCTCTCTTGCCAGATAATGTGGCAACTCAGAGTACAGAAGCAAGTTCTGTTATCTGTTCCAAGGGAAGTTTTTCCAGGAGCACTCAAAGATGCCAAAATCATGGAAGAGTTGTTTACAAAGGTCAGTACACACTGCACCAGCATGCCAACCAGCTTCTGATACTCAGGCCAGTCAGGGTTTATTAATGTAAGTAGTGGTTCTCATTGGTTGTAGGAACCTATTTTAATTGAACTCAGTCAGCCCACAAACAGAAACTGAGCGGCTGTGGAGTCCTGAAGAAAAGAGCAGTAAAATTCAGCCATTCCAATGTATTCTTGTGGACTCATGGAAAAGGATGTCATCACACACTGGGGATCTTATCTGCTGACTCCTCCTCATTTCATGTGCTTAAGATGAGACAGAGGCCCTGCACCCACGCACCTACAACTTGTGCTATCTGTACAGCATGTTTGTATTGATATGCCATCTGAGATACCTTAGAGCAATATGCACTGACTGGTACAACGGGGCTGGGCCTATGCTTCACTTTCAGAGCTGGAGGCAAGTTCAAGCAGAGTCTGCTAAAAGCATTTAATAATAAGCATAATAAATTAGGAAAACTCCACATCAGTACAAGCACAGTTTTACTGACCTCTTCCCCTGGACCTATTTATCCCAATACAGTGAGAAGAATAAACAGTATTACCAGGACACTTTTGCCAGGGAATTGTATCTATGTTATGGCATATCTCAATGCACATATACAATAACTAAAGCTGGTAACTAGTGCAGGTGGGAGACCCACACAGGATATCTGTCCTGTGTAAATGTGAGGCTGCTGAAAGCAGCAAACAACTTCACACCCAGATATGAATATAGAGTGCACAGTACACAAATAGGTAGGAGCCCTCACTATTGCCAAGAGGTATTGCTCCACCAGCATCTACCTGCTCTCATGGATCAGCATTTGAACATGTGCCCATGCCTTGTCTGCCATTCCTCAAAAAGAGCTCGTTTTTAAAAAGAAACAAAACTACAGGGCAACATCTGAAAAAAAAAAAAAACAACCAGTAAATGGATTGATATAATTTCTTTGACTTGGGTAAGTTGTAAGTCTATCTCCTCATAGGGGAGAAAAGCAATCAGCCCCCTTTCAAACAACGGTGACAGAGAAGAGCCACAGAGCACATTTCCTGATGGCAGACTTGCCTAATTTGGATAATAGACTGTTTTAGAATTTGTGTATCAGACAAGAAAGAAAATTCAAAAACAGTTTAAAGTCATCAAACTAAAAATGCTGGTACTGAAAAAAAATAGAAGTTACATTGATAGAAGTACTTTTATATTTGTATACCTCCACGTATGCTAAAAAGCTGCACGACATTAACTGCATTGGTTTCTAAGTTAATGTAGCTATCATCTCTAGCTATATGATGTGTATAGATAAGTATAGCTATATACACATGTGTACACCCACCCACATCCTGTTCTCCCTTCAACACCATACACAGAAATTCACTGTTCTTTTCTGTAAGACCAGCCATTTCTGGAATATGGAAAGGGCAATTTATATACAGTATTTTTCAACAAAGATCTAATTTAAAAACAAGACCAAAAAGAGCATAGATTATAAAAGCACCCATCCACACGGTATTGACTAAAGTTTTCTATCACAAGGCACTTCAGAAATAAGCATCAGAGTCCCACACCACGGTGTACAGTCACACAAACACATATGCGTGCACACATGCACACACAAAGGCAAGACTAACAGTTATTTGTATTTCCTACTTTGAGAGACAGGAAACCTCCCTTTGCATCTGCTTTTTTCTCACTAAGAGGAATAATTTTAATTACAGACACTTGGCAGGAAGCCAAGTTTGATTTTTTTTTTAATGACATCTGTCTAAGCATTTTTAAACTTCCTGCTCAATGTAACTTCCTTCATTTTATAGACCAACACCCAGTTACAGCAAAAAAGAGAAGGGAGTAGCAAATGATTTATTCATTTTTCATGTTAACTCTTATCAGGTATATCAAGCAGTTCATTGTTCTGAGAACTGATGGTACAGAAAGCAGATTTACAGGGGGAATTTAGGACTCAAGCAGTCTGGGAAAGGAAGAAAAAAAAAGAAAAATCATGCATGGAAAAAAACCAACACAGTTGTAACTTAACCCTAAAACAACTCAACGGTTCCCGTTTCACAGAGTGATTTTTCTCAGTTCGGCTCGGCTTTCTTTTCAGGGGGTGGGGGGAAGAGGGTTGAGAATGGGGTAAGAGTTAGGGCAACATTAAATACTTAAAAAATGAGGCATCAGGCTATGGATGCCAGTTAGGTCAGCTTGGCATCAGGCAATTTCTGCTGCATCAGTGAAGCTCCTCTAGGCTTGGGCAGTGCCAGAGAGGTTGAGTCTGGACTCAAAGTCCACATCCCAAGCTGGCACAGCCTCCTGCTTCAGTCAGGCGACTGGACAGGAACAAGGAATCCTGAGCACCTCCGACAAAACTGACTGCAGAAAAAGCAAACATTTCATTTTCAGATGCTGAGCATTGAGGCTGCCTTCCCTCCTTTTCCTTTCATTCTGTCATTACTCATGTCTCACAAGGCTGTATTGCACAGCTTGCTGTTTTCCTCCTGCACACGGAGCACTGCAGGAGGAGCTAAGAGGGCAGGAGGATGGGATGCAAGGACAGAAGCAAAGGTGGACGAGGTGGCAGGGAAGCCACCCTGCCAGTATTCACAGCTTTTGAGGTACCTCAGCCCTCCCCTGAGATTTAGCAGGGGACCACAGCTCTTGGGATAGGAGAAGGCTGAGGTCCAGGCTGCACTGGAGCAGAGTGCTGGACAGCTGGTGGGGAGCATGGAGATCCTTCTGGCCACCCATTCCCTGCTGTTGGAGCTCAAGCCACAGGCAGGTAGCCACACCTGGCTAGCAAAAGTCCCAGAGGGATGGGATTTATAACGCACACCAGAATGCAGCTGTGTCAGCTGTAAGAGTATCTGTCTTGTGCTTGCCCCACTGCTGGAACACAGGTAAGCCTAATGAATTGTTAATGCCTTGACACCAAAGCTGCATTTCCATTCTCTGCTCCAGACAACCTAGATTTTATTCTTTGGACTTACATGTTTTCTCGAGCAAGGTAAATCATCTTTCAGGATACATGAACAACATAAAACAAATGGCCTGGGAAAACTAAGTCTCCCTCCTGCCCTTTTTGCTCTGTGGAGATGTAACCTACAGCCACCGTGAAAACACTGTGAAAGTTTCCATGTGATTTTTAATTTCCTGATCCTGGCTGGAACCAGAACTGTGAATGCTGCAAGCCTCTGGAGGAAAAATTGGTATTGTCAGATTCTGCCCTAATTTTCCGAGATCCAGGAGTTTCGAAGAGTATCTCAGCTCTTTAAGTGTTTGGAGACCTCAGTCTCACAAGTGGCTGACTGCCTTCTGACTTGAGTCAACACAGCTGGAAAATGGAGGAAAAAAAACCCCAACCCTGAAACCTCACTGAAAACCAGATGTTGCTATTGAGCAGAGCTACTGTGTTAATAAAACACTAGCACCCCTGTGCTCCCTGAAACAAAATTAATAGCCCTAATAGATTTCCCAAACTATGCTTTATGCCAGAAAGAAAGCAGGAGATAATGTTTTTATGGCTTGAAGGGACTGTGGAGAGGTATGGTTTGGTGGTGGCACTGGGATTTTTCCCACAGTGTGGTGGGAAAGGTCTCTATTTTTAGGGAGGACAGGCTGTGTTTGCCATTTGGCAGGAAGCGATCAGGACCAGTGATTGCAACATTAGTGCTGGACATGAACGATGTGTCACAACACAGGGTTTGATACAGGGCAAAAATGTTGCTGACGTGTGCCCAGTGTTGTGTGCCACACAGTTTAAGCAGGGTCAGGAGTTTACGTGTACCCCTGGGGCATACACTGTTCTCCCAGTGGTACTCAAATTGTAGCTGTAAAAGAAAACATCTCCATGCTGTGGGCAGTAAAACAAAGTTTTCAGAGTTGTTTTGCTTAAAAAATAATGGAGTCTCTTTGCATACTCCAATCAAAGATATTTTCTATTGGCTATGAATGCCTCACAGGCTGTGTGATGTGATATGGTACATACATAGCTAAGCAGGAATGCAAGCAAGAACTGAAAAGCAACAGTGGTTTGTTTAAACACCCTGTTCCATCTCATCCAGCCACTATCCCATTATGAGCCACAGGGGGCCAGCTTTCTGAGGCCACCAAGATGTCAACAGCTGGAAAAAACGTTTGTTCAAATGCCCCTGGGGTTGCTCTGGAAGCAGTCACTGACATGACACCCACAGCCCTCTGCAGCAGAAGCAGCAGCGCTGATTTGTTAGCATGTGACTTGGAGTTGCTACATACTAGAGAAAGCTCATGACTGTGGAGGAAAATCTGACCTCTCTCCTTTCTATTGTGCACAGCATCCCTATCTTTTCTTCTCCCTTGGCACAGCGGATGAGGAGCAAAGACAAGGCCCACACTCCAAATGGGCACAGCTCACGTGCCTCAGGCCCTGCAGGAGTAGGCTCCTGTCGGTTTGGTGTGGACCACAAGCCAAGACAGAAATGGGGTTCACCCTCCACACTGCTTTGTTGTGATGGAGCCCCAAGCCCTAGCAGTGCTGACTGCTTAAAGCACTAATTTTAGGCTGAATCACTGATACGATTTAGACTACTATGAGCACCAGTGTCCTTAATCTGTGTGGGTGGTTTATGCTTAGCAACGATAGCAAAAGTAAAGCCAAATTAAAAGTGGAAATATGATGAGGTATTTCAAATGCAGGGATGTACATTATAAACATTTTGCTGAATGTATCCTGGGCTCTGGTGCTTAACAAAATAAAAATATGGCATCTTTCACCTAGTAATCTCCAGTCATTTTTTAAAAAACGGATGGGGAAGCTGACTCATGAAAAAGGTAAAATGTTCTGCGTAAGGTCACAGTCACAAATTCAGTGCTAGAAAAATCAGTTCCTTATGATAATTCCCTTGTTTTGTCACCAGATTATACTGGCTACAGTATACCTGAGCAATAAATTTGACTTTAAAAAACACAAGGGCATTAGCAAATTATAATTAAGCACACATTCTGCAATGAGATTAATTGTTTTTATAATAAGAAGCAGCAAAAACTACTGCCTATAAATTACACATTACAGGAGAGCATTACTCCTTCTTAGAGACAACAACAAATACTTTTGGCAGATTTTGAAGATACAGATGTGTGTATGCCTGTGCGTGTTTAGAATACAGTAAAAGCAATAACAGCCTGACTGCCCTCTCTGCTGTGCACCTTGATGGGGAAGATAAGTGATACTAGAATCAGGAAACACTTCAGGGCCTGACTTAATTCAAAAATACACAGTATTTTTTACATTAAGGCTGCTAAACATGTGAATTGTATTTCTTGGAGTGGATGATTTAAGCAGAAGCCCCAAAGAGGCACCAACTGTCTTTGATAACTGCACAAACTGCATTGACACTCAGCTATTGTTTCTTTGCAGTTGGATGCTGAATGCAAAATCAGCTATGACATACCGTATTCGTACTTTGAATGAGATGCCAGATTGAGGCAGCAGCCATAAATATTTTTTTTGGTGTTAAAGGCACTGAGCATGTAAAACTCTCATTCACATAGGTGGAGATTGCTGGTGGTTGGTCCCTTTAACAAACTTAAGCACCTATTTAGGTGCTTAAATATAGAGTTAGGGGACTAATTTTAGGTGACTGTGACTGAAAATACCACAACTAAATACTATTTGTGTAGGCTGATGCTGAAATACTACCACGATCTTTCGATAATGTCACAAAAAAGTAGGAGATATACTAAAATTATAATAATATGTTCTCTTCCCTAATGTCCTTTATCTGAAAATCTCAAACACCCATTAAGATAAATATAAGCATGCTCCATTTACCACATGAACAGCCTGTGGTCTTAGAGCAAGTCAGAAGTTAAGAAAGAAACAAGGAGCTCAAGTAATGTTAGCCAACTACCACTTCCCTTTCCCTCTCTGTTTAGAGGTGGAGGAATACCACGACTCTCAGCCTGATCCCTGTGGTCCTTCTGAGAAAACCAAGCATTGGAACAGGCTGCCCATGGAAGAGGTTGAGCCACCATCCATGGACATACTTAATAGATGTGGTACTTAGGGACATGGCTTGGTGGTACTTGGCAGTGTTAAGGTTACAGCTGGACTCAATGATCTTAAAGGTCTTTTCCAATCTAAATTCTGTAATTCTATGATCATGGATGCCATGGTCAGGCCTGAGGGCATCTCAAAGTTGAATCAAAAGGTAACAATATTTTCAGCTTAGAGTTTACTAAAAAAACCCCTCCTACTGACAAATGAAATTCTTGTATTGCTCACTATGCTCATTCCTGATTTGTTCCCCTTAAACCAGCCCAAGGTACCACCTTCCCTTGGCAGAGGGCTGGTCAAACATATGCTTCTGCAGATGATCTGAGTGCCAGCTGGCACAAGGTAAGAGTGGCAGTCACACACAAAAAGCCTGGCCCACATCTTCTCCTGACTCTGAAGATGCCGCTATCTCTGCTACCCACTCCAGCTCTTACTTTCTCCAACTAAGCTGTGAGATGGTGGGTCTGCATCCTGACTTGTCACTCTACTGGGCAGCCACCTCTCTTTTTCAGGATTAATCCTTAGATGTCACCTGGGTGCAGCTACTAGGACAAGCTTATTACAGCTTCTGGAGCAGTATTGTTGATTAAGCAGTTAAAATACATCCTGCTGTATCAATCTAACAAACAAAGCCCTTGTTGTTCTTTGATACACTGACAGCACCAAAGTGGCATGCATCAGGTAGAGATGAGAGCTAAGGGATGTCTCAGCAATCATTAACTTTACAGCTACATGACTTCTTACACACTCTAGAAGCTCGAGACACAGGGGTTTATCCCCCCTGAAATCTTACTCTCTTCCCACTGGAGCCGTACGATCAGAGTTTGACTGGCAGGAGCTCACAGCCAGAGCTGCATGCAGGCTCCCACTCAAGGTCATTGCTGGCACCTTCCCCCTGCCAGGAGGAAGGGCTGGGTGTGATGGGCCTCCTGCCAGAGGTCTCTGGGACTCTCCCTAGGTCAGTGGAGGGACAGTTGCACTCCTGCCAGGCAGTCTTTTCCCATCACAAGCCACCTGGGCTCTTTCTGTGGGAGCTTTAGCTCTGACTAATTTCAGGGAGCAGGAAAGCAGGCCTGTACATTTAAATCAACAATCTGAGAGGATGCACATCCAATGCTGGATGCAGAGGCACCCTCTGCACCTGGGGCCAGGACAAATCCCTGCCACTACAGCAGCATGGCCCAGAGAATGAACTAAGTCCTTATTTACTGTGATAAATCTCATCTCATCTGGAAAACAGACAGCATGATGGACAGAAGAAGCTACTTCCTTCCAGCTCTGTTTTTGCCACTGGTTACACTGCTGCTGAGCCTGCTGGCTCTGATAATTCAAACCCAAATGGTGAGTTTCAACTCCCCAAGTCCTGCAAGTGCCCTCAAACAGAGCGGGGAGTGTGCTGCACACCAGTCCTGGATGGCTTTTGGAAAGCACGGCACTGCTCCCTGCATGGCATCCGGCTATTTGTGCTTAAAGCAGGGCAGTTTGGGGTGATGGGGATTGTGGATGGAAAAGGATCAGCCCTCCCTTTCCTGGAACCCTCTCTTCTGCTCCCTCAACCTTCTCCATGAGCAACTGTTAAGAATATACAGAGACCCTGCTCAGTGACCAAAACTGCTGCAGCAGAAAGATTGAATGAGACAGGGAAAAACTGCTTTTGCAAGTTCATATACCCAACTTTTAGTAACATAAACAGCTTGCCTTGCTGAAGCAGCAAAGCCAGGCATTGATAGGTATGTCTACTTCCATTTCGCAGAGGAATTAAAAGATCACTGGCACCAGCCTTTAAACAGATTACATTTGAGGCCTCTTTATCTGTGCAGCTGGGGCTGCTACCGCAGGCACCAAACAGCTGGAACTGAGCTCTGGGGGTTCAGACCTGCCTGACCTGGAAGTTCTTCTCACCTGAATGAACGCCTGAGCCTCCAAATTATTAAATCCTGCATGAATTCATCCTTTTTCTTATGTCCACCATGGAGTGGGCTCTTATCTTTAGCAAGATGAGATCCAACCGCTCCAGAACTTTATAACCTTCTGTAAAATCTGTGTAAGCTGCATTTGTAAGGCCCGCTTTCCCCCTGGGGGGATACAGTGCCCCTGGTAGCACCCAGCCTGGCACCACAACAGTGGGGAGGAGGCAGCAGCTGCAGACCAACCCGCAGCAGGGTTTTCCCTGACCACTTCCAAGCTCATAAAGGCAACATATGGCACCACGGCCTGACCATGGACATGGCACACTGCAAAACCTTATAAGGTCCTTTATAAGGCTTTTTTGCTGTTTCCTTTTTTTTTTGTTTGTTTGCCAGCATATTACAACAAAATATTCTCATCTTGTTTACAATGTTTGAGTAATGAATAAGCTACGTATTTTTGTTTTGCACAATAACTCTCTCTCCAGCCTCTATTGCTTTATTTGTACATGCATGCAAGCACAAGACCTGCCACAAAATTTGCTGGTGGAATCTTCACCAATTAAAAATATTAAAACCACCTTTTGTGCCTCGTAGAAATACCATATGGGGTTGGCTCTCACAGCTGAGCTTTATTCCAATGCAAAATAAAGTTATTAATACTTCAGACAGCATAAATAGCTGAGTATCTATTTTTAAACATCTGTAATTATCAGTCTGCTAACTAATAGTTTGCTTCTTTAGACTTTTCCAAACAGGCTTAACTAGGACATAGACAGTATTTCTTTCTCATTTAATCCCAGCTATTTCAATCGGAAAAAGGTGTCTGCAAAAGATGACTTATTTGCAATGCCACAGTATCTGTCAATATGACATTCTGATTTAATATGGAGGTTATAGGGCAGGTATGCTTTATTACGCTGTGCCCATTTCATGACACTTGCAATTACAGAAATAATAGTGTTGATATTATGAATTAGAAATAAATAAATGTTCATTTAATGATTGATATTCACTGAAAACAAGATTATGTTTAATGTAATTGAATAATTTGTTATTGAATGCCTCATGATTAATTACAATTTAAAATTACAATTTAAAATCCTGCCTTAGCAGGATTTTAAAGTTCAAGTGTTCATTATTTTCAATGACAATGAAGAAAGAAAGAATATGACTGTTAAACTTCATGATTTCAACACTATGATTTTTAAGAGTAGTTAAAAGATCTGAAAAACCTTCTTAATACATTAAAATCAAAGCCTGCCTCAGCAGAGATGGTAGACCTCTGCCTCTGGGCTACACATCCCTGTCCATTGTGAACTCCCCAAGCCTGAGGTTTTGAGGCAGGATTTCAACTGAAGCAAATCTGCATAGCTCCTTTGAAACCAGTGACACACAGAAAAAAGTCAATTTAATTGGGCATTTGAAGAGGTCACTGAGATAATTTACACTTTGTAAGGACCTTGGATGCCAAAATTATGGCATCAATGGAAAAATACCAGATAAATAGTTAACAGGTGCCGTCTAATCGATCAACAATAGTTGCATAAGGATTGATTTATATGACATTATGTCACAGTATCACATCACATTAATAGTATCCAGGAAGGGAAAAAGGAAGGCACCATGTTTACACATGTCAACATCTTATGAAGACAGATGATGCTAACCTGACTAGGTTTTTTCCCTGTTGCTCTCATTTCTGCTTGCAGAAGGAAGTATGAAGGAACTCTGATACTGATTAAAGAAGCTGTTCAGAAGTGTTTTCAGGCTTACAGATGCTACATGCATTATTTTTCTTAAGACATTCTTTCCTTCATTTTGGCTTGCTAATGAGTGTCCTCAGTCTTAGTAGTCCTTAAGCAGCCCAACAATCTCAGTGTTTTCATAAGAGGGAAGAGGAATGTCAGATTCATCACTACAGATCTCACCACTGGCAACAAAGCGGTTCATTCATTTAGCACGAAGCATCACTGGCTTTCTGTCTGTAGTCAAGAATGAAAAGAGTGATACAATACCTCCCAATATAAGAGAGGATCAACTACATGGAAAATAAAGCTGTGAACACAACAGGTTTCAAAAAAACACTTTATCTGGCTGGAAGAATAACCCTGATGCAGTTGACTCAAAACCTCTCAAAATTATTTTGTTCTGCAGGACAATTTCCCTTATCGAACCCGCTCTATTCCCTATGTTTGGATGAAAAGTATTTCATTATGCTCCTTTCTTCCCCACACCCCTAAACATCAATTCAGAGGCACACTTTGTCTCTTTCCTCCCCTTGCCTCCCAAGAGCATAATTAAAAAAAAAAAAAAAAAAAAAAAGGAGAAAAAAGAAATTTACAAGGTGGAAGTAATATAACAAATGATGCCTTATGGGGAAACCCCATTGCTCTAATAAAGAACCAGTAGGATCTTGGGATCATTCTTTGTTGGGGAGGGTTAATGGAGGCCCTGCTCCTTTGCATCACTGTATCAAATTTGACATTTTTAAAGGAGAAAACACTCCCCACCACAACATAAAAGGTTTTGCCCACAGCACTGCCTGTATGTGCCACAGCTCTTATGATGCAAAGCTAAAGCATGGGAAGTTATAAACCACTCCGCAGTCACTGCCAGCAGACAAAGGACTTTCTTCAGAGAAAGTCAGAGATTGTGGCAAGAGTTAAAACAAACCGTTAAGATTACACAGTTCACTCCATTTTCCCTTAGGAAACTGAAACTTCCCTTTCATTCTACTCCTGCTCTTCCTAAATTAAGTTCAACCCACTCATATAAAAGACCCACAATATAATATCCTTAAGGAAAACATACTCCAACTGTGAGATGCACTGCTCCAATCTGAAGACCTTGGAGGTCAAGGCTGTACTAAAAGAGCAACCAAAACACACATGAGCCTGGAGAGTTAAGCAGAATCCTTTGCAGCAGCTGTCCACGGGAATCCAAGGGAAATCTTGCATAAACTGATGGCTTTGGGGAAGCCACTTTGGATTGTGTGATAGCAGATTCAACCACTGCCTGATGGGAGCATCCTGGAAATTAAGTTTCCAGAAAAATTAGCACTCAGAAAAGGCCCCCTTTTTAAGACTTCCACTGACTTGGTAAGCTGTGAATATATAATTTCCCACTCTAGTTTAGAAAGATTTCACTCACTTTTTAAAGGTTAATGTGAAAATGAAAACCATTAAAAAGATATCTGCGCTCACCAATACAGTACTAATAACAGCTTTGATCATTAAAGATGAGCTTTATTTAACAAATGCCCTGCTACTGCCAGGACTTGAGATCTTGATCTCTTTTTCTCTCTTCCTGTGATACATTATAATTGCAGCTAGTGATGTTTTAATAGAGGTTTCTAGTTGTTTATGAAGGCTTGGGACATCTATGATCCCCAATATGTTGGTGCAGTGTGGAGAAGGAGCTTTGTGGATCCTTTCAAACAAGATTCTGAGTGTCTGTTTCCTTGTGAAGGCACATGCTATGACGACCATGTGTTCTTCCTGGGGTCTTAAAAAAGGGGTCTAAAAATCTAAGATTGCACTTTCCCTTCATGCTACTTCTTAAACTTTCTGAATCTGTTCAAGGTGCACTGGAAATCCGAGTACTTGTTTAGGGTCCTAATCAGTTCAGTGTTGTTTTACTGAGGAGCAATGGCCCACCCATCTTCTTTTCCTGTGTTAGGAAAAGAGTCAACATCTCTAACATCAACACACAATCTTAAATCCACATTGTTTTGTCAGTTTAAGTACACACTGTAAGCTTTTATGAATCTATGTCCTCTTAGATTTTTTGAACATCACACACTACAATAAAATCCAGATCTAGGGTGGAAATTCTCAGTGGTACTGTAGCAATAATCACAGGAATAAGGATTGCTGCAACATTCCCTCAGGAAGTCTGCTTTGCTCTCTGGTTCCCATGCAGTAGGGATGCGTAAATTATTAAAATGAACCATGCAGGAAAAGAAGGCTTGTATGAAAATAAGTACAATTGTTATTTAAGAAGAAAAGGAAATAATGAAGAAGGGGCTTTTTTAAAACACATCCGTAATTTTTCCACAAAGCAACAAGTGGAATTTTTACTGAGAACTATTTACTGTGAAAGTCTGTTTCGCTTGTTGCATAAAAATAGCTATTTTTTCAACAGGAACACCAGAAACAGGAGTAGAAAGCAAGTATGAGGGAATTACAAGCGAAAGAGTAGATTTAAAATACAACAGTAGCTGAGAAGCTATTTGAACAGCACAGAACTCTTTAAATTATCAAAGTTCATTTTACTTGGGCTTGCACCCATGATATACATTTCTCTGCTTGTTCTGGCACACAAGAGAAAAACAGGGAATTACAACTGACCTGGCACAAACCTTCAAACCAAGTCCATGACAGCATTTACAAAACTAATGCTGTGTGACATGGTTAGCAGGTCAAATGAAAGCAAACCAGCAAGTGGAAGTAAATGATGTAAGAGGATTATTTAATTTCAATTGCTGTGTTGTTGCCTTAAAAATAATGCCGAATGGGTTCAGAACTCTAAATGGAAGAAAAAAAACCTGCTAGCAGCAGCTGCACTTTACACTTGAGTAGCCACTGGGGAAACCAGGGGCAGGTCCTCAGCCAGGGTAAATTGCCCTCTCTCTGAATGGGACCCAAATTCAGTGGGAGTCTATCTGTTCACCGACTTCACTGGGCTGTGAATTGGACCCAAGAGTGCCAGGTTTCCACCATTTCAGAATGTTCTATTCCTCATTAAAATGTACTTACTAGTGACAGCAGCCAATGTTAATCTAATGAACAAGGAAGTTCATTACTGACAAAAAGTGCTAATGCACTTTTATGTACCACTCATGACAAAATCATCTTTGGAGGAAGCAGGGCAAGATCCTGGCTGGCTGGGACAAATTCCTCATCCAAACATTATGGAAGACCTCCAACAACTGCCTTGCAAGCCTAAATGCAACTATCACCTTGCTGGGGAAATTTGTGAAATTTCAGTACTGTGAAGACTTGCTCTGGCCTTTTCCTGAAGATCCTGTTTTCACTCAGATTCCCAAGTCTCTCAATTAAAGAAGTGCAGCCCTTGCCCTGGGGAACCTGAAATAAGGAAAGGTGCTAAAAGGATGTTTTGGGGACTTTTTTTTTAGCATACATTTTTTAAACACTTTTTCCTTCTACCCCCTTTGTTCTGAAAACCACACCAAGCTTCTCAAAGTCTATACTGCAGTTAAGGCCACTACTGTTGAGGATGTTATCAGATGAGGCAGCTGTGAGCCAGCTACAAGTAATGCAAACCACACCAGAAGCAGAAAGGTCAATGAGACCTGAAATTCACCTGACTAACTAGAGTAGTGCCCAGGTAGTTAACTCGTCCTGTCATCTGGACCATGGTTACTCAGCTAACCAAACCTTTTTTCTTGGCTGTGCCATAGCCACTTCACCACACACAAGGGGTGTGTAGCTAATGAGAGCTAGATGAGGACATTGCAGGGGATTTTTCAAGGCCTGAATGCCTGTTTGTTGCCCCAGCTACCACTTCAGCTTTTAAGAAGTAGCTGGTAAAATGTCTGACCTGAATCTTTTCTGTCCAGCACCCTGCCAAAATAGTCACATTTTTACACGCTGAGCATAAAATGCACCCTGATGTGCTAACCTCAGAGCTGCACAAGAAGGAACTACACAAAAGACATCCTTTAGGGCATCAGGCCCACCAGCTCCTGAATGGAAGATGAATGATAGCACAAGTCTGTAAGTGAATCTTAAAAAGAACTTGAGTCACCTCAGGACAACTCAATTCAAACAGCCCCCGACAGACTGCAGAGTAAGAAAGGATTACTGCATCCAGACACATCCTTCAGCTCTGCAGCCTGCTTTCAGTATGGAGCACACTGCAGGCAAACGTAACAATATTACTGCGTCACACAGATCACACCCAGAAGCTGGACACACCTGAAAGTCTGCTGGTCATATTATTGGCTTGTGTACCAATAATAGAGAATGAAAGATAGGACTCTCCTAAATATAAAACAACAAATTCAAACCTTAGCTCCACCATCCCAACACCAAACCCTTGAAAAGCACTGGAAGAATTAAGAGTGTTAATTGCTCTACATCTCCAAGAACTCAACCTCCTGAGAGCAGTACATTAAAAGATAATTCTGGCTACCATCTCACAGCATTATGCTGAGCAAGAAACCTCCACAACCTGCCATAAATGGAGAGGAAACACAGCATTGCTGTAAATACCATCATGTCTCTGAGCAAAATCATAGTGACAGGCACTCTGGTCTGCTACAGTTTACAATTGCATGAAATGGGGGTGTGGGTAGGGTACTGTAAAAAATAACAGGTATATATTTCAAAACAGAGAAACCCATTATTTGCCAGAAAAATGAAGGAAAAAGAACTGAAAGGCAAAGTGTATTGATGGAATCTTAAGTCTCTGGGTGTTGATCTTATTATGCTAGATAATTACTTTATCCCCTTATCCACAATGCCATGTTTACTTAGCAGGCATTAAAAAAGGAGGAGACGAAAAAGGGTAAAAGAACAAAACCTACAATGACTGAAGCTAAATTTATACGCACAACAGAGACAGATAAAGCATCCCAGGGGACCTTATCAGTTTTACACAATAACCAACAGGCTGTTTCCTGTATATAGCAGCTTAAGGTCGGCGGATGTTTATTAGAGGCAGAGGGGAAAGGAAATGCAGTATCTTTGACTGACACAGCATGGATATATGAGAAGTGCTATTTATGCTTTTGACTTGAATGAGAACCACAGTGACTCATGGATGTCTTATACCCAATATTCCTATTAGTGCTCCAGGAACACTGAGCAACACTGTACCAAAAATGTGGGGCTTGTTTACTGTTCCTGACAAGACATATTAGAGGGTAGGAAGAATTTAGGCTTCTTCAATCCATTAACATCCCTCAGTTAAGATTCACTGGGATAGATGAACCTCTTTTCACCCTCTTTGATTTTTTAAAAAGAGACATTAATTATTAAACATTTGTATGGTGTCCAGTGGGAATCCAGTCTAGGTTAAGGGCCACACTAAATACAGCTCTGTGGTGTGCTAGGGAAATCGGCTGTCTGTGTGCTAATTCCTTTCATTCCTGGAAGCCTTGGGGAAACATGAGAAGAGAGGTAGGCATTTGGTCCACTGTTTTTCTATGAATCAAGCTAATACATTATTGAAGTGGGAGTTCTGGAAACACAATGGGCATGGGGGGCAGGGATATCCTGTTTAACCACAGCTCTCTCTGCTCTGTGAGGTTATGTTGAGAAGCTGGAAGCAGAGGTGGGCCAGCAAGGTGGAGCAATTAGGAACATACTGAGGATTTAACTAAGACTCTTCTCTAGAGAGGCAAACAGACATTCCCTTGTTATCACTATGCTGTGGTGAGCTCCAAGAGAAGGTCTGCAGAGTTCCACTGGCACAGTTTATCTCTGCACAGAGCCTGGGGGACAGCCATGGGTGTAATTCTTCAGACTCAGAGAGGTAACAGAGCACACGATGCATGATATTTTATAAGGAAACAAAGCATACGGAAAACCACATTGGTAAAATGTGACCACTTGCTTCTTGGTTGGAAGAAGGGAGAAAAGAAGTCAGTGTCTGCTGAAAATTTGAAACTAAAGGAACAATATTTTACTTTAGAGAATATGAACTATCCTGCTGTACATAAAAAAAAGCTTGCTTTCTTTCCCCTCCTCTGTAAGACAGTAGAGCACAATGACACTTCTCTTACCTGTTTTTTAAATACCAACCACTTCCCAGCACTTCTGTACAGCGCTGTACAGAAAAACAAAGAGTGGTCACACTGCTCTTAGGGCTTTACCTGTCTTAGCAAAGGACAAGACCTTTTTTTGTGATTCCATACAGAATTGACATAATCCCTGAGGTCAATGGCACAAGATTTTCCAATTCCCAAAAGCCCCCAGTGAGACACAATGGTGAAGACAGGAACAAGGCTGAAATGGAACACCCAGTCTTTTCCCCACCTCCAGGGTTACACAGCCTTGCAAATAAGAAAAGGTGTATGCCATTGTTCTAGAGGAGGTGTGTAACTGGACACATTGTACAACATCTGAAAAAAAATAGATGATTATTATTATTATTCTCTGCAGAAAACAACAACAAAAAACCCTTTTCCTCCATTACCCTGGACAAAAAGACAAATATCCACCCTTTGCCCAAATTACCTTCCACAAAAGTTTTTGTGTTAAACTGCACACAGTTTAACCTTATTCTAATACACATTGGTGCCAACATATCTTCTGGATATGAATCATGCTTCCTTCATGCTGGAGGTGTGTGGAGGGGAGGAAAGCTGTAGTTGAACATTTTTAAAATTTTTCAAGCAATATTCACAATAAATTGGATGAAAACCTGCCTCACAAGGAGGATTAGGAACACTTTTATTAGGAATACTGACTTCTAATCCTAATTCCTCACTTTAGAATTGCATGTTTGTACTACAATCCGTGTTTGCCCTAGGTGTTCAGGGGGTTTGATTTCTGCAGAAGGTTTCCAAAGAGCACTCACCTCCCACCCAGATGTCCTGCAAGGGGCAGCCAAAGATCTGAGATTCAAAGGGCATACTGGTATCATACTGGTATCACTGTGAGCTCAATGCACACAGCTCTCCTGAAAGCACGAGTCCATTTGAGTGCCTAAATGGGGGAAAACTTTCAGAGGAATCCAAGTACAGTTAGGCTCATACAGTTCTTGCTCTGCCCCACAAGCTGGACATCACCTGGGTAAAATGGCAGCAGGATGGAGCTTCAGGCCATTTTGGAATTAGCAGCATGGTCCATAAATACTTGATTCAGAGATTAAATACTCTGAGAGGCCCTGCCACCACTTATGCCCTGAGAATCCCTCTAGATTCAAACCTCTGGTGGCTTAAGCCCATCTGGATGCCAGGTGTCCAACCAAAGCTTCTCTATTACTCCCTTCTTCCACTAGATGGGGTGGGGAATATAATGAAAGGCTTTTGGGTCAAGATAAGGACAAGGGAATCACTCAGCAATTACCATCACAGGAAAAGCAGACTCAGCTTGGGAAAATTCATTGAATTTAATACTAATCAAATCAGGGTAGGATAATGAAAAGTAAAACCAAATTTTAAAAACACCTTTCCCAATCCCTCATTTCTTCCTGGGTTCAATACCCTAGAGTTCCCTACCTCCACCTCCTTCCCATCAGTGTAGGGGGACGAGGAAGGGGGGTTACAGTTGGTTCATCACACATTGTTTCTGCTGCTCCTTCCTCCTCAGGAGGAAGACTCCTCACACTCTTCCCCTCCTCCACTATGGGGTGCCTCACATGGGAGACAATGCTACATGAAATTCTCCAATGTGAGTCCTTCCCACAGGCTGTGGTTTTTCATTAACTGCTCCAATGTAGGTTCCTTCCATGGAGTGAAGTCCTTCAGGAACAGACTGTGTGTCCCTTGTGGGATCACAAGTCCTGCCAGCAGACCTGCTCCAGCATAAGCTCCTCTTTCCACTGATCCTGCCCAGGAGCCTGCTCCAGCTCAGGCTTTCCACAGGGTCACAGCCTCCTTTGGGCACATCTACCTGCTCTGGCACGGGGTCTTCCACAGGCTGCACGTGGGTCTCTGCTCCCCCATGGATTTCCACAGGCTGCAGGGCCACAGCTACCTCACCATCATCTTCACCACAGGCTACACGGGAGTCTCTGCTCAGCTCCCTGCACACCTCCTCTCTCTCATTCTTCATTGGCCTGGAGCTATTTCTCTCCATGTTCACACTCCTTTTGTCTGACTGCTGCTTCTATTGCACAGGCTTCCATTCCCTCTCCTTCTCCCTTAACTCAGTTATCCCAGAGGCACTACCATCATCAGATTCAGACTTTTGCATTCAGAACTGGCCAGCACTGGATCCATCTCAGAGCCAGCTAACATTGGTTCTGTTGTACATAGGGGGAGCTTCCAGAAGCTTCTTACAGAAACCACCCCTATAGTCCCCCCACTACCAAAACCTTGTCACATAAACCCAATAAAAAGCCTCACCTCTGTATTAGCATCCTGCATGGACACCTCTCTAAAATTTAGGCCAGTATGTACCATGGAAAGCCACCAAGCGAATGTTTGAAAAAAAAATCTATTCTGAATTGCAGATGCCAAGCACCAAGTGGAAGCCAGCTCCTCTGACTGTTTTGGAAAGGGAAGGCAGGTGGAGACCTTGACCTATGGAGCAGTTAGCTTTGGCTGCACATCTCCAGCTTTTCCAACAAGGGGAAGCAATATATATCTCTAGCTACATCCAAGAGCTCTGCCTTGAGGAATACAAGTCAACCAGTAGCAACAGCACTTCTTGACCCTCACAGGCCTGCTTTGAATAAAATCAGGGGTACACTGAATTGAAATGATTGAGGTTGGAGATGGGAATGAGTTTGCTGTGAATCACATGGCTGCAAAAAGGGTATGATGTGCATGGCCTTCTGTATGGCACGAGGGAGGGAAGACAGGAGTCTCATGAATTATGAGTAAAGTGGGACAATTTAGGGAAAGTTTTAACTTTAAAAAAAGGAGAAAAAAGAGGAGACCAAAAGCCATTAGATACATAACCTTGTAGTCTAATATAGCCATAAATTAACAGCTGCACTATATTATGTAAATTTATGTTAAATTATTCACTACCTGTCACCATATCTCCATAAAAAATCTATATACTGACATTTACGAAAAATGACATCTTCTGATAATAGTTTTGCTACGTATTTCAGTGGCTGCAATTGCCTTTTAACCATCTTGACTGCTGCTGAGGCAAACACTACTGAAACAGAGATGCTTTAGGAGGTCTAATGAATTCATTAGTATTCACAGATTCACCCTGGAGGAGGGCACTGTCCATGTAAGTCAGTGTCCTTAGGCAGCACACCTCTTCCTTTAGCTTCAGAACTTGCTGGAGAGGAGCCAGGACGGATCACACAGGTCCCTCCATCAGTCCAACTATGAGCTGGAACTGGATACCCTGTAAAGACCCTGGCTGCACCCATGCAGGGTCAAGCATGCCGGTCACTAAGCACAGCAGGGCCACGTTGGAGGGGCCTCCTTCACCTGTAGGAATCAAAGCGATTCTCCAGTAGTGAAAACCTGAATCAGAGCTCTTCTTGAGATGCTTTATGAATCACACCTGGTTTGAGATGGACTTTCAGCTGCACAGCTTCTGCTGACTGGAACTGACACACCACTGGGGTGGCCCAGCAACCCTGAGTGCAGTGGGGAACAGTACACAGGGAGACATCACCCATGCTTATTCTAAATAGGACATTCAGTGAGTTTGGGAAGTGGTGAGTGTCTCAACCTCCACAGCTTCTGAAGCAGTGGTATCCCTTCCCACCTGTTACAAGGGAGCTCATGATGTGGGTTCACACAAGCCTGACACAGATTTCCTCACCCCACACTGCCCCTCTGCAGAGATGGTGAAGCCTGAACAGCAGGCTCTGGCTGTTGGCCTCCTCCTGAAAGGTCTAGGCAAGGAGTTCTGGCTCAGACCTCCAGTCAAGGAGGGAACCTGACTGGTTTCACCATGCACTTGCTGGCTGACCTCTAACATCCAGCTAAAGCACAAACAAACCTGCACCCATAGAGCATGTTTGCTACAGGTGGTTCTGACGTGACTTAAGGGAACAGCAGCAACTGCAGTTCACTCACAGACTTCCACTGATTCACTTTGGAGAAAGTCGAGGATAAGGAAAAGAAGTGTGTAGTTCACTAAGAAATGGGAAAGAAGGTCAGCTTCTTCCTGGTAAATTTTGAGTATAAGCTAAGAAAAGAAGCAGAGGGCAACAGATAAAAGAAAATTCAAGTGCCCTCCTATTAAGCCAAAAACCCATGCTATAAACAACTAATGTACTTCCAGAGCCACTGTCCCTAATTTGACCTTGCAGTTCTGCTCAGAAACATTAAGCCAATATTTCAGAGATGGGAGAAAGGAAGAGGGGATAGATGTTAAAGAAAGAAAGCAGGGAGAGAGGGGAGGGAGGGAAGGCAGAAGAATAAACAAGCTTTTGCAACAGCAGGAAGCTCTCTCTTAATTCTGAGATAATGAAACGCTTCTAACCAGGCCCAACTGCTGAATATTACAAGAGCCATCATCTCATGTGGATTGCATGCAGCTTTATTTTCTACTCCCCTGCATGGACTGAGTATGATTCACAGCACAGTCACAGGAAACAGTCATTACTATTTATTTGGAGTGAGATGAGTGACTGCTCTAAACAGCATCAACTGCACCTGCGATAGTGCAGAGAATCTTTTTTTATTAAGCACACCCATGCCCTCTTTTTTCTCTTCTGCTCTTCAATATTCTCTTCACAAAGAACATTTTATGTCAGTGCTGGCTGCGTAGTTGAAAAAGGGAAGAGGCAAATTTACAGCAATCGTTAGAGAAGATGCAGAAGCGTGGCAGCAAACCCTGGTTTCAGCACTTTGTGTGCACAGAAACATCCCCACACCATGCAGATGCCACAAAACCAGTCTGTACACAAAGAGAAAGAGACAATTCATGAAGTATAGCCACTTATAATAAAATTATAATAATAATTGCCTGGCTGTGGGTGAGCCTGCTTGCCCCCATTTTGTACATTTGCTACAGCTGGAACATGTCAGAACACCCTGAACTCACTCTGCTCCAGACAGCCCTAAAAAACAGCTCATCTTCCTCAACCTGTGAGCAGCTCCTCTGTTTTCTTTACAAGACACTGCTCACAATTTTGCTGCAGCAATTTATCTCTGGCTGCACAGCGAGGTGGGCAGCTGGCTCCCGGCTTGCTGCTGCTCCTTCTCCTGCCTCCCCTGCTGAAGCCTCCCCGGCCCCCACACACTGTAGCTATGAGGTGACAGAGCCTCAGTCGATTCCCACAACACTTTATTCTCCCCTTTGGCAGTCTCTGCTGCTGAAGGTACTCTTTAGACTGCTATTTTGAATTTAACACACAGTTATAGAGAATCCAGAGCACTCAAAGCACAGACCTCTCTCTCTTCTATAGCCTTTATTGCCCAAGTGCATGCACCTGATGTGCTTACAAAAAATGTCCTTGCTGGCAAAATCCTCTTAAAATGGCTCAGCTCTGTTTTTGCTGGTTTCAGGCCAGCAGTAAGAAGAAGCTAAGGCCATTTCATCCCTTTGCTGTAGGTATCAGTATCTCAAGTACCTGCATCCTGTGATGCCATTAAAAGCTTCAGGAGATTAAAAGTGTGGGTTTTCTTGTTTGTCTAACAAAGTCAGGTACTTCACAGTATAATGGATTGCTCTTGAAAACTAATACTCCTAATAGCAGCAAACAGATGCACAGACCGGACTGTTTTATCCATACTGAAGTTGGGTACTTATTTTTTGTAAATCATGTATGGTCTCTGGAGTGAGTGTGATTTCAGATTACAGCAATTAGGGATACATCCTATTTTTTTCCTTATTCTCCTATGTAATCATTCAGATGCCACATGTGACTGACACATAGAAAGCTTCCTCACTAAACTGGGAGCACATCAGAGCTCAGCACCTTCATGGATGAAGGGTTATGGTGGGATCAAAAATACAAAGGAGAGCATAAAGGAGGTACAGAGCTTGAAAATGAGGACAGGCAACAGAGGGAAGAAGGGGCAGGAATGACTTTGTGGTGACTTCTACTCTGTTTACAGTACAACAGTGTGGTAATCACCTGTGTATCCACACCCAGATGCTAAAGCAATTGGTATACATAATAAAAGATGGTGCACAATAAGCAGGTTAGGAGAGTTAATAAATAAACCACTAAAAATGCTTTTGACTGAATACCATTCCTAGCTGTTACATCACATGCTGTATACTTTTCAGAATATATATATATATAAAGTATAAGAGATAAAAAATCTCCTAGTACTGCTTCTCTTACCACCACCTACCAAAGGATTACTAAAAGACAACTTACTTTTACCTCGGGTCTCAACAACTGCAGTCTCTGCCCTGCTCGGGGAGCAGCACAACGTTCTTCTCTTCTACCAGGATGAGAGATCTGCTCCACCATCCACATCAACATCCAAGCAGCAGACATAGCCAACCAAAGAAGTAAGAATACTCATTTCATTGTTGCAAGAGTACATGGAAAGTGGAAGCAGTATTATATTAGGCAGGTGAGAAATAGTCCTGGAGCATTAGGTCTTTTCCTCATTCCAAAGAGAACATTTTAAATCCAAAGGCAGTCCAAGTTATGCCATGGTTTGTTTTGCAATGTAGATATTAACTCACTGGGAACTGATCTCGAACTCTTACCACTTCACTTTTGCCTTCAATAGCCATCAGTCAAGCATTATCTGGGGATAGATTCTCCTCCTGGTTACAGCACAATAAACCCCTGAGCTGACAAGGTTATTCCATATTTATACCCCAAGAACTGAGAAGTAGGTCCCATACTTTATTTTATTTCTGCAGCTGGAGGGAGCTGAGGCACAACATGGGAATAGCCTTGTAGACAGGAGCAGCACATGGCTGTGCTCACAGGCCTGCATGGAGGGGAACGAGCTCTGACCCAGCTGGGAAAGGAGCTGCTCCACATCCCCAGCCTTGGGAGCTTCCCAGGGGACAGATCACAATCACAGCAGCACAGTGAGGGCTCGAGTACCTGCTCATTGCACTTGCCATTGCTCTCAGAGCCTTCCATCCTCAACATTGCCAGGGTGCAGCCTTCCTTTTCAAATTATTTTAAGTAAAAGGGTTTGAGACAGAAAGTGCTTCTTGACATGTGAACTCTCAGCCCACGAGCAGAGTGAGAGCTACAAAAGATTCACAGGCTCCCCCCTCCCCCACAATGTTTAAATGATAATTAGCAATGTCTAGAAAGTAATTCATAAAAGGAAGAAGGGCAGATTTTCAAAACTATCAGCTTGTAAATGAAGTAGAGCCAATTCTCTGGCAAACCTTCTAACAAGGTTTCACATTATTTGCTTTATGCCTCCTAAAGATCTGTCCCTAGCCTAAATCCCAGCAGGAGGAGATGCCATTGGAGCTTAATTACATTCCACCTTGGGAAACATTCAAGAAACAGGGATCTAAAAAAACCCCTACAACTTGGTCTAAAAAGAAAAAAAAAAAAAAAAAACACAACAAAAAACAAAAAACAAAAAACAAAAAAAAAAAAAAACAAAAACAAAAAAAAAACAAAAACAAAAAAAAAAACAAAAACCAAAAAAACAAACAAAACAAAACAAAACACAAAAAACAAAAAACAACAGTGATCTGATTAAAGCAATGATATGAATGTCCTGTACCTCCCAACCACAGGTTTAAAACATTATCTTCTTACAAGTCTCAAGGCAAAGAGCCAAATAATCTTGTGAGGCAAATAGAATAGTTATATCATCCATTTACAACACACATTCAGCATTCAGGCCTATGGCTTAAGTAACTCTTATGAGACACGGCATTTTAAAGGGGTTTGGTGCTTTGCTTTAATTTTATTTTCTTCTATATGAACTAGACATGTCACATGTTGTGCTGAAAATCCTTGTGATTCAGGAAAGGTTTTATCTTTGAAATAAGCTATGGTCATGTGTTTCAAGGGATTTGCAGATGGCCTGTGCTCTCCTGGCTGTGGTGTGTGTGTGTGTTTGCACACCCACCTCACAGACATCAGCAGCAGATGCTGAGGCACATCTCACCCTGGCCAGGAGTGTGGGCACGAGTCGAGGATGTGCACAACAAAAGCAAAAGGGAAACTCACTGATCCACAGCCACGGCACGGGAACCTGCTGCCATCAGCAGAAGTGTGAAGGAGATGGAAGGAAAACTGCAGGCAGCCTCCTCTAGGTATAATTCTTTAAATCTGGGAAACCCATCTAGCTGAAATATCTTTCTCTGCAGGAATAGGGCAAACGACTCCTGTACATTCAGCTGGGACACCTGAACAGTGGACTAGGCAGTGGAGGAAAAATACCGCATTCTAAGCTGAGAGGAAAATCTAGGCTTTGCCACTGTTCCCTCTTCTGGGACCCCTAAGTAACCCACCTCAGGGTTCTGTAACTGGCCATGATGAGACCTAACCTCAGCACTCAGAGAGGAGCTCCCATGAGGGGCTGCAAATGAGCAGTGAGCACCACTGCCTGTCTGGAGCTGGCACCACGTTCTGCTGTACACAACGGCGAGACTTGCCACTAAAGAAGCACTGAAATATCTAATCATTCAGAACATTCAAGTGTGACAAAATTATCAATGAAACTAATTAAGAATCTTGAGATAATAAGCATTGATGACAAAATGTTCCACTCTAGTGCCTGCCATCAGGCAGTCAGGATTTATAATATCAGTCATTTATAAAACTTGTACCCTGAAGGATCTCAGTGCACTTTCAAAACATGGGCCTCCATATCCACATAGTCCTGTTCCCCAAGGTGACTCAAACTACTCATGCACACCCAGCAAAGGTTCCCAGTTAGGGGTGAGGACTTTGGATCATGATGACAGAAATGTGAGTATAAACGGCACAGAGAGCAGAGAAGCTGGGAGCTGCCAGCTTTGGTGTCTGCAGGGCCATGTCCTGAGGTCTCCGCCAACCCAGCTCTATCACAGGCACCCAGAAGAGCTGGCCACAGAAAGAGGAGACAACAGTGCACAGTGCAGACTTGGGGAGGAAGAAGATCACAGATTCGACAAAAAGAACTGAGTGCCAGCATGTTGTGCACTGGGACTTTACAGCCATTTAGGACAGGAAGTGAACTGGTGTCGGGCGATCAACACTGCAGATGGGTCTTTAAGCAGCCAACATGTAAATGGGTTTTGGCAAAGATACCGCAACTAACAGTCTTTTTTTTTCTGTCTTTTTTTTTTTTTGTGTGAGAAATGCCATTTTTAGGTACAGTCAGAGAAATGTTGCCTTCTGCCTGCTACGAGCAGGTGTACAGATGTCGACAGCGAGTTCAGGCGAGTGCCAGGTATTTGAGAATTGTCACTGGGTATGTGAGCTGCCTCACACCATCTCCAAGCTTTTGCAGGAGGCAGGTTTCATTTTCTGCTGATGTTTCCAACGAGTCCGTTCTCCAGCAGACCCTGTCTCTGGGCTCAACAGCTCAGCACAGCCCAATTTTTATTTCGCCGTTGTTCCTCAGTTAAGCCGTCTCCGCCGGGCCAGCTCCCCAGTGAGGGGAATGGTGTGTCCCTGTGAGTCACCCGAGGAGCTGCCCACGAGACAGGTACAGCTAAGCTGGAACGACGCCTGGTAACTGCAACATCTAATTTCAGACTCAAGGCACCAATTTCCCAGTCACTTTGTAGCTACACTGTGTTACCGTAACGGGTTCTCTGCACAATTATCACAACACTTAGTAAGTTATTCATTTCCGAGAGAGCTAAGGAGCCTTGTAAATTATTTTCACTTTGAAGAAAGCAGATGTAGTCCCCTCTGGAGGAAGTAAATAGCAAAGCTTCTTGCCAACATTTTCTTTATTATTAATGTATGACAAATAATATTGTCTCATCATTAGTATTAAAATACCTTTACTTCAAAAGAAAAATGTAATAAGCAGGCAAGAGTTTAAAACCCAGGTGCACGTGCCATTGTGGCAATGGCATGCATCAGGCACAGGCAGTCTGAATATTTTATACTTCATAATTTTTTTCTTAAATAATTGACTACCTTTAACTAGTGATTGTCCAGCCCTACCACTGCTGCGGGTTTAACTGTGTATTAACAGCTCTGAGAGTTCCTTTGGTGGTTCTGCTTCTCCCTGCTCTGAATCCAGACTGTCTGCTTTACTTTTAGGTTAGAGATCTGTGTCCTGCCTCACTCTGTAACAGATGAAAATCCATTTTCTACAGCTTTGCCCCTTGCAGTAGACTCAAACAGCTCCAGTTAAGATCTCTAGTGTCGGCTGGACCAGCATTCAGTCTGGTATCTCTTAGCACAGTGGAGAAACCTGCTCACTCCAGCTGGTGATGTGGGCTTATTTGATTCTCTGTTTGTTTCTTGCAGTGCAAAAATGAAGAGTTAAAATCCCATACCTTGGTTTGATTACTGCATTGCTGACAGAAATGTAGAACTGGACCAGGAGACAAGATGTACTGTGCCACTTAAGAGTTGTACCCTTTGGACAACTGACTGAAATGAAACCTGTTCTGTCAACAGATTAAAAAAAAAAATGTACTACCAAAAATGACCTGGTCTATAATTATCATTTCATTGCATAGTCCACTGTTGAAGGATATACAAGTGTACATATATTTAGATATATAAAGATGCACATGAGAGCATGATAGCATTTGCCAGTTCACTCACTGCTTAGAATTTGCGTATCTGCATGTGCACAGCAAGGATCTCATGACTACCACACTTCTCTGCAAAGTCTGAGCGTAAGTGGGATTAAAATTATTTCTTCCTTAACCTGAAATGCTAAAAATGCAAAGACAGTATTCAAATTTCGATTCAGTTTCAAACAACCACTATGGCTTTGACTTGATAAAAGATCTGGTAACAATGTTTTCCTACAAAACAAAATCAAACCTTAACCTCCAACTTGAGGCAACACTTCCCATCTTACTTCTCCTTGTGCACTTATCGAAGTATAGAAACAGAGAAAAAATACATCAACAAAAAGATCTAGAAACACTTAACTGCAGCAACTACAACACTTGAAACCTGAAGGGCACACAGAGCAAAACCAGGTCTGTAAGATAAGCTCAGTAAGATTTCACACTGGTGGAAAATTGCTTTTAGAATGCTCTATGCAATTCTAATACCTGAGTTTTTCCAAAGGATGTTAAAAAACCTGAAGGACAACCTCTGAAAGCAGGCACATATACTGTCCAACTCCTAAAAAATATAAATAAAATTTTAAAAAGGAAATCTTTTTAGGAATACATAGTTTTAATACAAGAAAAAACTAGCAGGTGATATCACTGTGGTTTACAGGTGATATCCTGATTTTTGTTTAGGAGAAGGATAATTAACTTAGGAGAAGAGATTAAACAAAACTGTGGTAAATTCATGAGAAGTTTTTGCCAGAAAGATTCGGGTAGGAGTGCATGACATATTCCCTGCTATTTTTATGCAGGATATCAGGACTGGTGGTGACATGAACCCATACAGCAGCAACGGAGATCAAAACAGAGCCCAATTCCAAAGGTCACCAAACATAAAAAAAGTTCACATCTGAATGTTGTGGCCTGGATCTCTCTGTGGTTTTTATTGTAAAATCAGAGCTAGGAAAGAAAGCAGGACGTTTGCTTAGCATCAAGTATCTGTGTCCTTGCATTGTTCTCTCATTTAAGTGCACTGCTAAGGCTCCACTGATAATAAAAGATTGATTTAAAAGACCATTCCACAACCTAAGCAAACAGTGAGCCTGGCTAATGTTACCTATCATATCCTCTTGTCATTTACTGCTACTCTGTGTGTTTACTGTGCCTCTCACTCCCCCTCAGTACCAGCCCAAATTTGCAGCAGAGCAGCTGGTCCTTTGGGGTTGATGGCACAACAGCAACCCTGAGACCAGCAACAGCAGCCTCTTGATTGATTGTAAAAGCACAACCATGCTCTCAGTTAGGTTCTGAACCAAAGCAACCTTCTCCCAAGGCTTTGGGTCAAGTCTTTGCAGACTTCCTAAATGACAGGCACCTCTACATCACAAGGTGGACCTTACCTCTGGTAAGATCCAAAATTTAATCACATTACCTGCACTCCTCTATCAAGGTTCCTACTTCAGTCCAACAGAGATTATGAAAGTATGTGAAGTGAACAAAAAAAGAATCAAAAAAATTGTCTCCACTCCATCTATAACTTCTATTAGAAAAACTATTATTTTGCATGGAGTGCTCTTCTTATGTCAAATTCAGTACACAGCATGATGAAAACATCCATGTTCTTCCCATTAGTGCAGGAGGAAAACTTAATGGAGTGTGTTGTGTTTTGTCTTTCTCTTGCTACTTTTTGAATTACTGTTTTTGCTTTGTGCTCCTAGCCAATGTGATGAATATATCCTTTCCTTCAAATAACTGGACTGTGAGAGCAAAGGGGTGTGTCTCTGGAGTCTCAGTTTCACTAAGGTCCTACCAGGGCAGCAGAAAGAACCCTTAGCACAGCTGCAAGCCCTCTTTGGTTAACATAACAGCAGAAATGAGGTGATGATAATCCCTCTGCAGGGGAGGATGAGGCTGAGGTGCACCCACCTTGATGGTCCATTCACATTACAGGAACAGGAAAGAGGGCATAAATGTAAACTGAGAATCTGGCGTTGCAGTTACCCTGGATACAGTTTGTAAGTTTTATATGTTTAATTAGAGCAAAAGGTAGAAACCTCCACAGTCTAATGAAAACAATATGTTAAACAAGGTTTTGCCCAGCATTTCTAGAATACCAGAACTTGCAACAATGGAACAAGAACAATTAAAGAGATTACTAAAGCATTTTGTTTTGCTTGTTCTTCTTGGGATCCTTCATTTTCAAGTCAGGAAAGATATTTTATGCCACCTAATTAAAACAACTGGGAAGGTTTGGAGTTTTTGTTTGTTTGTTTTTTAAACAGATACACTAATTAATTAATACAAAGAAGTCCTGTGTCCTTGGTTGTACACAAGATTAGACTGCACAATAACAAGTTCCTAACATAAAATACATCATTTAATGAATTCATAGACCATACCTCTTTTTACTTCACTGCAGAGTGAAGAAGAATATGCTTTGTAAGGACTACTCAAAACACTCTTGAAAACAGTTTACATTTTTGTCCTTGCAGAGGGTGATGCGTGTACATCCCTCAATTTGTGCACACCAGTAGATCTGTTGACTTTTGTGGTTTGGATCTCTGATGAAAATCACTGTATTTTCACTTGAATCCATGGGGGAAACACCAGATAATCTTGCAAAGGATTTCTTGTGGGACATAAGTTAACCAGAACATGCAAGTACTGCTCTGTGAGTTCTCTATTTCCCATGCCAAAAATTTTTAATTGTCTGTGCATCCTGAAGAAACAGGTCCATCAATATTACAGAACTTGCAGGTACTTTTAGAGGTTAGTATTTATTTACCATTTGGATGCTAACAAATGAAAAGTGTTAAAATATCCTAGACTATTTAGAAAAGATACTGTATCTTTGCTCCTGCTGTCGCAAGTCTGCTGCGATAAAGCGGCACCAGGTTACCAAACCTAAAGAAAAGAAAATCAGTTGTGTGACAATTACTGCTTGGGTTAAACATTGTTGAAACCTGCAGGTAAAGCAAGCACTTGATTCTGTAATGGAGCTTATCTGCTTGTTCTATCTATCCAGAGGGACAAGTCAGGAGGATTACAGCCCTGTGCAAAGTCGCAGGCAGCCGTTGCCGTATAAAATGACCGGCAAGGTTTTGTGTGCAGCACCTGCGGGCAGAATGGTTTCTCAAGGCAGTGCTCTGCACGGAGCTGTGTGTTCAGGGAAGGAGTAAAACGATCAGAAAAGGAAAACGAAGGAGAAGTGAAGCACCAGGCACCATCTCAGTACAGCAAACATGGTTTGGTGAGGGACTGCCCCAGGTCACGCTGCTCCACGGAGCTGTGAGCACAAGACCCATGTCCTGCTGCTCAGCTCTTGCTGGGATGGGCAAAAGGGGAGCGTGCAGTCCCTATAAATAAGTAGGGTCACTTCAAAGATATTTGGCCCTAAGCCGAACAACCCAAAGGCCCTGAAATCTCAGCCAGTAGCTCAGCTCACCACAGGTGAGCAATGTAAACAGCCAGCAAATTACGACATGGCACAAAATCTGGCAAACATTGGCATCTTTCTCAGCTGACAATGTGGCCACATCCACAGATGTGCACCTTGCAGCATGGGAGCTCAAACACTCCTTTGCAAGGGATCAAGCACACCCAGTTTGCATCCAGATTGTGCATTTCGTCTCACATGGAGCTTGCTCAGGCAACAGGCAGTATTTTAGGTAACTACTACTTCTTGCTCCTCAAATTTCCATAGGAAATTGCTGGTAGTCGTGACTTTCTTATTACAGAAGGTATCAAACACATACAAAAGTTTAAAAATAACGAATCATTGGGGGAAATCCCCACAACACAACCTGTGACACTATCTGAAGACACCCATGCAACTGGTGTCAAGCTGTGCCATCTAAAGCATGTTTTCAGCACCCACCTAAGTCTGGCAGTGCATATTTGTGAATTTATCACAGGCAGGGAGTAAAACGCTTTTAATCATCACCTTATTTCTCCAGTGAATGCTCCTCCAGCAAGGATCTCTGCTGTCTGGTTTCCACCAGGCACATTGAGCAAGATCACTTCTAAATAATTTCTCCCCTAACTTGATTTCCTTGCCCTAAGGTCTGGTGACATGTATCTGAACACTGGGATGCCAGCACCACAAAGTACCCACAGCTCAAAGCAAAACATGCTGGAGAAGGATGTGACACCCTGGACCATCCCAGGGGTCTGACAGAAAACCAGCCTTGGGGTCAACACATTCAGAGACTTTGGAGATGAAATCCAAGGAATCTGAACATTTCTGGAACATCCATCACAACAAAAGCTGGTTGGGAAGATGTACTTTTCTAGAGTGGAAGGGAACAGCACAAAGCTGGGAAAGTGCTGTAATTCAACAAACTGCAAAAGCTGTGCCCTCCTCCTCAGAAAAACAGTGGAAAAACTCACCTTTGGGTGAAAGGGCATCCATACAGGCTAAAAATTGCTGAGTGAAATTCAAGTAACCCCTTGTGACTACTCCCCCACCTTCCCTGATGCTGAAACAACATCAGAGCTATCTGCTGGTGGTGCTTAAATGCTTGTGTTTTTCACATTACAGAGGCAGGAGTTTTGGACCCCCTGATTCCTATACTTACATACCTTTGGAAATTAGCATAAACATCTCAGCTGGCTACCGATGTGATTAAGATGTGCCTCCACTTTGCCTTTTTTCTTTGAAACAAAGCAAAGGCTTTCGTTTGTTAAGTGAAAATTCCCTAATGGAAACCCCTCTCTCTTTCCTTCCCATTTCTGACCCCATATTGGGCACTTTAATCTAATTTTGGTTTGAGGTTTTAGAAGCTGAAGGCTGCTTCTGAAGATCACTGAGGAAAAAGAAATCACTGGGAGGAACACCACACTTTGAACTGAGCATCCCTGGCACAATGCATATTGGAAAAAGAAAACATTAAGAGCATTTCCCAGTCAACGTAGTTGTATTACAAGAAATGGAAACCTATGGTAAATAATGCTGCTTTGTACAAGTCCAATTACCCTGAATGATAAATTGCCTAATTATTTCAGCTCTAGAATCTTTCCCAAGTTCTTTATCCTTTTCTTTGTAGTCATTCTCTGCAGAACAAGCGCGTTTGACTGTTACTAATTAACAAGAAAGAAAGATGCAGGACATTTAGTAAATTCACTTCTGTTTAAACCCATCTTACATTATTTTTCCTCACCAAACGGGGAAAAAAGTAATAATTTATTTAAAAGCTGCTCTGATGGAGGAAATTTTTCTCCATGAAGACTCTACGATATTAAAACAGTCAGCTTTTGTTTTTTACACTCTCTAGAATGCCAAAAGATTAAAGGCACAGCAAGGTTAGATTAATACCTTGAAATTATCTGTAAAGTTCTCTACTTATCAGGCTATTAAATCTAAATTCATGACTGCACAAAATCATCTTCCTATTGTATCCTGAATGCACATGAACTTGATGAAACAAGTTCCAAAAAGCAAGAGCTTTTAAAAGTGTTTTGTTCCAGTTCACTATGCAATGACTTTCTGACATCTTGTTTCTTCCTTTTCCTTCATTTAGATCAACAGCAGCAGCAAAAGGTTGTGAATAACAGCGTCTTGTTCAGAACTTTTTCACTTCTCAATTTTCCCGTTTAAATTTAGAGTGTAACTGAGAGTATTGAAAAAGATCTTAAAGTTTATTCAAAACTTCTATTGAACCAGAAGATCAAAATCATCTTATTGTGTTCCATCTTTAAACCTCATGGTATGTAAAGCATTAAAAAACAAACAAAAAAACCCAAACTCTTTTTTCCCCTCCTGCTTATTAGCAGAGTCTTTTCTGAAATCCATTTTTAAGATGTGCGTAAAAGCAGAATGTTTTACATATAAAATAATATGAATATTTTGTTGAATTCTGGAAGCACGGTTTCCACAGAGGTGGAAAATGTTGAGTCAACGGGGCCAAAAGAGTGAATTGCTTGCACAACATGCCTAAATGTTCCATGCCTCAGTGACAGGCAAGGACGATAATGCCTTGGACTGAGAAAGTAATCGAGTTCTCAGCCTCACTACATCTGAGAGCTGACTAAGGATAATAAGCATGCAAGCATCTATTTCTCTGCTCAGTCTTGGTTAAAAGCCCAACATTCCAGTCCATGTAACTGGCATTTGTAGTGTAAAACAGCTTGAAGCCTCCCCTGTGGAGGTCCCAAATGCCTATCCCAGTGGCTACTGCAGAGGGGAAATTCCACTTCTGGCCAGACTGCTTGCACAGAAACCCATGTGGGGCATTGACCAAAACATTCAAAACATGACCAGTTACACTGAGATACAGGTCCATTTTGTTACTTTAAAGGCTTTGATTCTGGAAAAGTGCCATAACCTGTGCTATAAAAAACAGACGTCAAATTAGTTGGTAATAAGTAGGACTATGACCATGGAGTTCAGGAGAGCTAACTTCAGGTTCTTTGGGGATCTTCTTGGAAAAATCCCTTGGGAACAGGCCCCACAGGGAAGAGGGTTTACAAGGATCCCTTCCTCCAGGCTCAAGAGTGATGCATCTGAATAAACAAGAAATTGGGCAAAGGGGGCAAGAGACCTGCATGGATGAATAAAGAACTCCTTTCATTACTCAAGCACAAGCAGAAAATACACAGGAGATGCAGAGTCGGGCCACTTAGAATGAATATAAAGAGGTTATGAAAGTAGAAATGGGGGCCAGGATTAAGTCTGGCCAAGAACATCAAGGGCAACAAGAAAGGTTTTTTCAAATACTTCAATTAAAAAAGGTAAACAAAGGCAATGGGCAGAAATTGATGCACAGGAAATTCCACCTGAATTTGAGGAAGAACTTCTTTACTGTGCAGGTGACTAGGTACTGGAAGAGATTGCCCAGAGAGGGTGTGGAGTCTCCCTCACTGGAGATATTCAAAAACCATCTGGACACAATCCTGTGCCATGTGCTCTAGGATGGCCCTGTTTGAGCAGGGAGGCTGGCCCAGAGCCCCCCTGTGGTCCCTTCCAGCCTGAACCATTCAATAAATATTAGTGAAAAATTGTTCTCCAAGACAGTAAAATATATTAACTGATTTGAAATGGAACATTTTTTGGACAGGATGTGTTTCCTACATTTCTTTGTGTTTTTCTGACTACACCCTTTGCACCAGTCGTTCTATCTGGTTAAGTGAGGAAATGTTCATGCATATCACTGGGAGACCTTTCTAGAGCAAGGGCACACCCAGAAACACCATCTTTCCTTTCTTTGCATGTTAAAAGAAAGCTTAAGATGAAGCATGGCAAACAATACAAAAGCCATCTCATGCTGATTAAAAGTAGCAAAATCATATTGTTAGAAATGGAAATTGTTTAAATACAATTGTTCTGCCGGGGTGGCAAAGAAGGGAAAAAATAAAGGGAGAGGAGGTCACAAGAAGTTCAGTCTACCAAAAAGTGCTTTACATAATCATGAAATGCAAAGCAGTTTCCATTCCTTCTGGCACCAGCTCACTCAGCCTTCACTTTGAATGCTTATTGACAAATAAATGGACTGGTTACTTCCTATTAATGCTTCCTAATTTATGTACATACCTGGAGGAAAAATTCCATTTTGACCTCACATTCGTATAAGCTAAGATCATTTTTAAGCACTGAATATGATGAATACAATTTTAATTTCTTCTTGGTTGCTGCTGGGGATTTGCTATTTCTTAATAAATTAGGCATGTGTTCTCCTTAGCTCAACTTTTGCACCTTATGAATTTAATATGTGCAATACAGGAGTCTGTGTGAAACTTTCTGATGAAAGACCTTCTTTTCTTCAGTCATCATTCATTCTCTCCCTCCTTCTCTCTCTCATGCAAGCACAGGTGCACAAACAGGATTTGTTTTATCAACAGTTCCCCAGTACTTCTCCTTCTCTTCCTTTGCCCATACAATTATAGGATGGTTTGGCTTAGAAAGGACCTTAAAGCTGATCTAATTCCAGCCCCTCTGCCATCAGCAGGGATATCTTCCACTAGACCAGGCTGCTCGGAACTCCATTAAGCCTGGTCTTGAACACTTTCAGGGATGAGGCATCCACAGCTCCTCTGGGCAACCTGTGCCAGTGCCTCTCCACCCTCACAGTAAATAATCTCACCTAAACCTGTCCTCTTTCAGTTTAAAGCCATTGCCACTTCTCCTGTCACTACAGACCCTTGTAGAAGGCCCCATGGAAAGTCCTCATCATGAAGGTGGCACTTGTTTTCAGAAATCTCCATGCTCACTCTTGTCCTTACAAGGAAAGCAAGATTTTACCCCTTGGTCTTGAAAGCCTCCCAGAAGCAGAGAGCTCAGTGGAGATTCCTGGAGCAGACGAGGATGCCAAGGCTGGACCAACACCTTCATCCTCTGAAGAATCTGCCTGTCAGTGTGGGGACAGACAGAGGGATCTCATTCCCAATTAATGTTAACTAACATAAAGCTTGAAAATGCTTCTCTGTTTAGTTAAGTATTTAATATTTCCCAGGAGACAAGTTCCTGTCTGATGAATGCAATTGGCTGCTAATGCTGAGACACAGTGTGGGGTCCTGACACAGATGTCCAAAGCTACCCTCTCTCATTTGTAAGTTCTTTCAAGGGCCAGATGGTTTAGATTCTCTGATATTTTGCATTGAGATTGTGCCTACTGCTGGCTGTTCTCTTTCTTTGCTAAGTATTTATGATACAGCAGCACATAACTTATGGAAACCTTTAGTGACTAACTTCCATGAGAAAAAAAAAATCAGTATAATACCTTTCTGGGCTTGACTCCTGCTTTACATTGAAAAACTCCTGAGGGCTAGACAGACTGCCACTCAAAGAACAGGCACCTGTGAAGGCATCCCCATTCCTGAGAAGTCATGGCATGTTCACCTCTTTTCCTATCCCCTCTGGCTAGCCTGGTGAGAGTATGTCCCTCCCAATGTCGTGGAGAGGACCAGTGGTGATATTTTCTGTGGTTTGTGCTCCCTTCTACAAGGCTCAACTGCCTGATGCATAAATTTGATCTAGCAATTCTACCTGGGACAATGTTCCACCCTGCAAATGATGTCACCTATCTGCAGCTAAAAGGTTAACACTGATATAAATATAAAAATTGATTGGACATTGCTTTCGTTAAAATTTGGCTTGCTTTGTCCCTGGAGGAAACTTGTTAATCAACATATACTGGAGCAGTTGGGATAGAAATCCTGAAGAAAATTTTAACCAGTGTCTTGCTCAGCAGTGGTATTTTTCCTTAAATTAAAAGCAAATAAAAGCTCTTTTCTCCATAAAAACCTGAAATGTAAGGGGGAGAAAGGAGGGGGACAAGGAACAGAAAGACATGGAAGATGCATCCTTCCCTTTACTTCCTCTTCAAACAAATCTGTCTAATCCCATTTAAAGTGCTGCATTATTAACATCTTCACCATTAAATGTTCTGTGTCACTATAAAAATTTATTCTTTAACATGAACCCTGCAGCAGTGATAGTGGGTCAATTATTATTAGGATGGCAAAATACCAAGAAAATTCAGGGGTGAAAATGAGTATCTGTCTAGCATACATTACCTGAGACTCAGTTTTGCTCAAGAATAGCAATTAGGCAGAGTCACTGAACAACATGCAACATTGCAAGCAAAAGACAAATTAGTCTTCATGGGAAAGAGACTGATAGGTCTGAAAAAATGGAAAAATTAAATTTTGTGGGTTTGTTTTATTTTGTTGTTTTGGGTTTTTTTTCTCTTTTCATTTCTTTTACTTGGGTGAAAAGGGGTAAATGAACTCTGCGGTGTCAGCAACAACAAGAAGTTCCTTGAAATAAAGGTACATTATTATCTCAACACCACCTCATTCCAGGCCACATAAAATCACCTGTTCTCAGCTGTGAAAAAGATTTTCCCAGGAAAGAAGCTAGATTTGGAAAAGTCAAGGAAGAATCACAGTGTCAAGATACAATTGTAGTTTAAAATGTGGAATTTTTCCGATAAGCTAACTGAAGACCTTTCAAAATAGCAAAGCCAAACCATTCCTATAAGATACCAATTTACCAATAGATTAACTCAACTCTTTGCATATAATTAATAAGCTGTCTCTCCAGAAATTCTTTACTGTCTTTGAAAGTCTTTATCTCCTTTACAGAGCAGGCATCTTTAGAAGCAGTGTAAGAACTACAAATCCATGGCAAGCAATAAGAATTGCTCTTGTTGCTCACGCTCTCCCTGCCTGCTCATGCTTCAGCCAGAGGGTGACTGTGGCTGCCTACAAAGCACAGCTTCTGCACAGCAGGAACAAGCAACAGGGATCTCCCAGACAGGCCTTCAGGACAACTTCTCTGCCTGGTGCTGGGAGGGTGCCTGGGGTGGAAAGCAACCTGTGCAAAGAGATTCCTGCTAAGGCTAACACGGTGAGAAAACTGAGCCCAAGCTTTTCCACCTTGGTGCTTCCCATCAGCACTTGAGCCTAGGAACAGGTTTGGGGCAAAGTGGAGAAACACTTGGCAAGCTTGGACTCAAGACTTTCCTCAGGATATCTCTCTTTATACAGCAGAGATTCAAGATTGTAAAGAGACCAAAGGCCTGCGTCTAAAAGATGCTTAAGTGGCTGAAATTCTGGAAGAGTTAGAAGTCAAAATTACCTCTGCCCAAGAGAAGTGACCTTGGGTCCCTTCAGTCCAAAGCCTGCCTTTCAAATCAATATATTCTAGATACTTACAGCAGAGGAGAAATTTGGGGAAAGGCTTATTGTCTTCTCCTAACTTAGCAACCTTTGACCCGTATGTACAGAAGCACCATGGGACTAAGATAAATAACTGATTTCAGACACTGAGCAACTGCTTGAAGAACTGCAGAAATATAACCTAACACTACTCGGTCTCTACATGTTTAAAAGCATCTCTCTATTTGTTTGAAATAAAACTGATTGTTCACAGCTGACATTCATAAATGATGTGAGGCTCTGCAACACCCTCTTAAACAAATAGAGAAATCAAAGTCATTTCATTCAAGAGAATAAACAGCAACAACATGCAATATTTGTGCTTCCTGGTTCTGTGTGTTTTGTGTGTGTATGTATATGCATGTGTAACAGCAACTCTCTTCTGTAGACTTTTTTCTGCTCTCTATTTACAATTCAGTCTCCCTTGATAAATGCAAGCCTTCACCGTCAGCAATATTTCCTTAGTGAAGCTTAGTCTCTGTAGTTGCAAGCTTCTGAGAGCACAGTGCCTTGAGATACTGCATGAAAGGCAGCAAACTCATGCAAATTGTTGTAGTAATTCCCTGACAGTGACATCTCTCTGACTTTCACCTCTCATTTTCACTAATGCTCAAAGAAAACCGTCTGTGCTACCAAGGAGACTCTCTGCATAGACTGCTTAAAACTCTAAAGTGCTCAATCAGGCACAGAGACACCATAAAAATGGTCCTACCTCTCTCTGCTCTGCTCTAGAAATTTTATGGGAAGGGAAAATTTTGAAATGGTAAAATCTCCTTTCAATAAGCCATCTCCATTAGACTGCAGAAGTATTAGTGAAGGAGATTTTCAGTGTGAAGAACAGAATCATAAGCCAATGTAAAGTTTGGTACAATTCCACTCAAGTCAGTGATGACAATTACCCCAGATGAGCAACTGCCACACCCAGTATGTCTGATGAATTACAGCACCAAAATCATCAATCATAAATGAAGTGTTTATACATCAGTGCAGTTCAACCTGGCCTATTCACAACTCACTACACATAGCAGTTAAAAAGGAATTAAGCAGTATTTTTTTCATAAAGAAAACGATGGATTGCAATGACATTGGAGTAGCATCATTCAATATTTTTGACATGAAAGAATACAGATGAAACAGTCTGGTCAACATTTTCAATTAAGCATATTGAAAATATTCCTGGGTGCTAAAGTTGTAAAAAACCAAGTATTTATAGGAACAGGAAGATGTCTTTATATAAAAAAAAAAATCTCAAAGTCTCCATTTTAAATAGAGAGAGAGTGTAGCAGGACTTGCAAGTTTCCCTAAACCTTACAGTCTCTAGACAGAGGTGGAAATATTGGTAAGTCACACCAGCACTGAATTGTTACACTAGTATTTTCTGTAGGTAGGAAATGTGACGGAGCAGAGACATGCTGTGTCTTATCCTGCTCTTCATTCCTCTCACACTGATGTTTCTAAATGTCATATCAAGCAGTGATAAGTAAGACTAGTACAAAGCTTTTTTAAAATATAGTGGAAAACACAGTTAGTCTTGCAGTCTACAATGAATGCTTTATGGTAATAGCTGCTCTTTCATGTACTGACTTTTATTTGCTTCTCCTGACTCCTGTGCTCTCCCTCACCTTTGTCAGGGCTCCTGAAAGTATTCCTAGGCATCAGCAGCAAGGAGTAGTGAGCTGCTCTTCTGTCCTTCACCAGACCTGAAGCCTTACATGTAATTGCAGTAACATATCTCTGGTTCTGTAATGCTCAATGCAACTTTTTCTTATGGTGCTTTAAGTAACAACAGGTTCATACAGATATGAGCTAAGAATCCCCAAACTTGTAGCGCCAAGTCTACCTGCTTGTTAATGCAAGGCTTGGTTGTCTGTTACTGAGAATATGTAGTAAATTATTCCTGAAGGTGAGATTAGAATTCAGGGAGCTATTGCTCCAGGCTTTTCTATGCTCTTCACCATCAAGTATGGATTTCTTTATTGCATGGAGACAGAAAGATCATTCTCATAACTCTCTTGCCCTCCTTAGCTGCCCCAAGCATGCTTTCTTTCCCCCCTCTAGAAAATGACCTTGTTTCACTGGTTTAACCTGATGTATTTACTTTGCAACAGATCAGGAGCACATACCTACAACCACTCACCACATTTCACCTCAGGGGAACAAATAACTTCTTATGAGAAGTTAGCTTGATCACCTATGTTTTTGCACTCTGTTTTGTGCCACTACTCTTCCTGTCTAAAATTAAGCAGTCCAGTAGAACAACAACAACAAAAAAAAATTGTAACTGTGAATGATTTGGGCTTGAGAGCAGGGAGAAGGAAGAGAGAGAGAGACATTTAAATGCTAAAATGGGAACAGAGGTAAAAAAAAGAGAGGCCCCACATTCAGGGAATTCCCATCATGGAAGATGGAATTTTTCATGCCCTAAGCTCTGTGGCTTAGGACATAACACACAGAGCAGCTCAGAGCACACAGTGGTACTCAGAAGCAAGTGTTCCTCTGCTCAAAAACGAATGTGCGCTCCAGGCATGCTATGATTTTGCAAAGTACACACACACCAACAAAAATCAACTTGCTTTTATAATAAAATGATCAGTCACACATGCAAAAACTGTTCCTAAATATATCTTTTGAAGAGGTCCTTAAAAACTCTGCACAGGGATCATTTTTGGCTGAAATGGAGAGGGTGAAGACCATGGGTGCATTCTTTCTCACTTGGTGAATGTGGATAAAAAGCATCTCTTTCACAACTGTATAGCCTCTAACAGTTCAGGGATGGTTAGCCACAAATGCTATAAAAATAATCTGGTCTTGAAATAGCAACCTTTCTTTTTTTTCCCCATGTCCTCCTTTACTGGTATATACCAGGCTTGCTTCTCAGCTGATGCATATCACCATACCTGTACTAATACCAAACATGTACCAGTTTAACTCAGCTGAGGATCTGACCCCTCTCTGCTGTCCCAGATATCTGTGGTCTCTGCAGAAAGTAATATTATTTTCTACAGACACAGAGGTAGGCGTCCTGCCCCCACTAGTTCATATTTAACTCTCTTTTCATCTTGTTTATTTTACTTTCATGGTTTCAAAGCAAGCTGCACACCCAGCAACAAGCTTGCAGCAAATAGGTGCATCTTATTTTTAGCAGATTGCCCTTCACAGGGCACACACTACACTCCCAAGGGATTTATGAAGAGGGTCAGGTCAAAGTCTGTATAATTTTAATTTTGATTCATGTGTTAGAAGAATTATGCTTGTCTTTTCTAGTACAGTTGGAGCACACACAGGGATTCAAAAGTAGTATGGGAAGATGCAGTGTGTGGTGACAAGTAGTCACCACTCAGTATTTTGTCTCTGCTTCCCCAGAGATGAAAAGCTCTGCACACCATTTCTCTACACCCTAACGACCCAGACAGAGGTGAGGGGGCAATGTCCTGCCCTCCAGCATAACTGAGGCTGGAGGCTTCTCCTTGCCAGATTCTAAAATGGGCCAGGTGCCTCCTCTCTCTTTGAGGGAAAGAGACAACATGAAGCCTTGACACTGAGCTATCAGTGAAGAAAAGACCTAAAAAGTCCTTTAGGAAGCAGATGGGGATTGTCCTGGAGGTAAGAAGATGACAACCCATGACTCACTCAGACACTGTTTCCTGAGGACACTTGCCTGGAAGTGCCATCTCCACAGTGTTTTCAATCTGTGTGGTGGACATTGGCTGTGAGACCTCCCAAGACAGCTCTCAAACTTGGGTGGACACAACAGAGCAGGATAACATGGTTCTGTCTCTCCTCCGGGCATCTGACTCCCAGCACTGGGACTACACACTTCCTGCACCTAGCTTTGTATTTCTGCACCACACTGCAGCAGTCTGCACCCCGCCTGCCCAGGGATCTCTAACACAGCAGTGCCTCAGCTTTCTCCATCCCCTTTATGCTCTCCCAGCATACCCACTGTGCAAGACAGACAAATGAAGATCACAGCAAAGACAGGGGTGTCCTCAAGTACAACACCGAGAGCCACCAAAACACTGCTGTATGCCCAGATGGACCAACCTGCTCCATTACTGCCTATTACAAGGTCACCATGCTTTGTAGTTTTGACTGGTGTGCCAAAAAGCTGGAACTGTGCCTGTCATTTATAGCACCTTTTCTCAGATGGCTTTCACATGTCTGTATAAACTTTGGTAAATGAGTTTATAAATCACGCTGTCTACCACCAAAGTACAATCATCTCTGGGATGATACACAGCAGCTGCTGTAAAATCAGACTGCAGCTCCATACCACAGATTAGGGCAATAAAACATGCTGCATCGGGCAACTGAAATGGCTGGAGGACAGAAGGGGGATGTGGCAGAGGGCATTTTGTAGTTATAATTACCTGAGTATAAATTTGGCTGAACAGGGTACTGTGTTTAATATCTGCAAAGCAAACCAGTCTTCTACCACATGTCAAAACAATCTGACTGTACCATTCCCCATGTTTTGGCTTTCTAAAGTCCTTGCTTTCTGAAAATTGCAGAGTACCTTGATAAGAGCAAAGCTGATGTGCTGAGTACAAGCAATAACCTAATCAAATTTCTTCACAACTGACTTGATAACTAACTGTGAGCCTGTAGCTTCTGTGTCCCCTCCCTTCCTCTCTCTTGCATGACAACTGAACACAGCATCTATATATACCCAGCTCTAAAATAGCTGCTGCTCCCGTAACTTGCAAACCATTCACATAGATCTCATTTTTTAGGCTAAAAGTAGTTAATTGCAGTCACTAAGAGGACTCGACTGCTGCACCCCTTTCCTTATTCTGGGATGGGCTCCTAGAGCAGTGTACTGTCCCCTCCCACCACCCCTGCCAAATTATGAAAGGAAATATTTTGAAGGATGGGGTTGCACAGATCAGATCTACAAATTTCCTGTTATCAGGGACTGCAGATGAATCATTATCCTTCTCCCCCTCTCTTCTCTTTGGCCATACAGCCATATATGCACCATCTAAAGCTAAATCTGACAACTCATAAAGTACAGGGAAGTTATTTGAAAGGTACTACCAATCAATATATGACATGGGACAGCACGGTTTGGGATGAGGACACCAGTTTGAGTTGAGGCACCCACAGAGCAGAAAATAACTAGAGTGCCAACTCTGTACTGAATTCTGTGCCACAAGCATCTCTAGCTTCATAACCTCTCCTAGACAGTGCAAAAGCTGATATTAGCAAAAATATTCATAGTGAACCAAGAGAGTCAAGAATTAAGCATTTGAATTTGATTATTATTGAAACATTAGTAATAGTGAGTGGCAGCTCAGTCAGACCACGTACAAGTCAGGGTCCATTTAGTTCTCCAGCTTGAATCAGAATCACACCCACACATGAACCTCTTGCACTGACTCACACTGCAGTCTCCAAATTCATGGCAAGGGCTCCTTTAACTGGAGCTGGACCAGACCAACTGCTAAGCGAAATTTGGTACACACAGAGCTAGACTTTAACTACCCAGAATAAACGCCTGAGGTGCATAGAGTGCAGACCCAACAGCCCTCACTACCAGCTGTGCTGGATGATGAATCTGTGCCTGCCTGTTCTTATGGACATGGCCATGTGCATGGACTCCCTATGTGGAATATCCTTAAGGAACCAGCCAGCTATATGACTGATTGCACCCAGATTTCCACACACTTCCACTGAAATCTTTACTGCTTCACATCCCCATCTACAGAGAGATATGAATGGCATCACACACCTATCCTATAGGACACCTCTCCCAGCAATTTCCCTTTGGTTTCTTGGGCTGCCAGCTTTCAGAAACTGGTGAGAAGATGAACCATATTTTCCTTGGAGTTGCATAGTATGGGGTTCTGTGTGCAACTATGCCCCCAGTATTACCCAGTAAACTGCCCATACTCCAGGCCAAACTGCACCTTCACATCTTGGCAAGCCTTAAGGAAGTCAGCTGAACTTGCCAGATATGAGGGAACAAACAGGCCTGCCATATATAAATGAAACAAGTAAATAACTCCAGCTCCTGGAAACAAAAATGCCCTCGGCAAATGCAGATAGTGAAGGAGAAGTAATTTGAACACAGTATAAGAGAATTAGATACCATGATTTTTTTTTAAGCTTACACATACATTCTGCTGCTAGATGAAAAAAAAATTATGAACATTTAAAACAAAACTTTGAAGTTTATGATTTGCAAGAACACTATCCTCCTACAAAGATCAGTAAATAGAATAGACTACAAAAACAATAGAAGCATTCATACAAGAGGAAAAAAAAATATGTAGTTTTAGAGCCTGATAGTGGGTTGATGTCAATAATGTAATTTTTTTTTTAAGGTTAAGTATTCACTATGACACAAAGTATCTAGGCCATGTATTACCATCTCTTGTGGTAATACATTTACATCAGCCTGCTCCCTGCTCAAAGCCCCAGAGCAGCATATCACACTCACTTGTTTTGCAGAGAACTCATCGACCTCCTGAAGCACCTTCTCCTGGCACTCCGGGTTGGTGGCCAGCAGGTAGGTGGCAAAGGACAGCGCGCTCGTGGTGGTCTCATAGCCAGCGATCAGGAACAGGAAAGCTTGGCCTGCTATCTCATCCTCTGTCAGCGTCTCCTGAGCCTTCTCCGACGGGGCCGTGCCAGCCAGAGGCGCCGGGCTGTGTCTGGGGGCAGCAGATGGGCCGGGCACGGCCGAGCACGCGGCTGCCAGGGAGCCGGCCGGGCCGCAGGCGTCCAGCATCCACTGGAGGAAATCCCCACGCCTCTGCAGAACAGGGGACAGGAACGTGAGGGATGGGGCACAGAGCAATGCCTTCCGTGGGGGATGGAAACAGAGAGTCACTTCCTATTTAGGGTACGCTTGGCTCCTACATAATGGCCACCAGCTTTTCTCTGAATGAGGAGGCTTCTATAAATCAGCTGGAAATGCTGTAACTAACAGCCTGCCATTGCTTTCTTCCCAATGAGATGAGACTGATCTGCCTCTAGTTCATAACAGGTATGTTATGTATCCTTCACAGAGGATTGCTAATGGCCAGCTCTGCACAGAGCTTCTATTCTTAGGCTGGGTTCTTGGCACTTGCTGGAAATCAGGGGATGACATAGACACTGTACATGCAGGCCCCATGTGCACCTGCCAGATGGAGGCAGCACAAATCATGCTTGGAGGAGCTGGTCCATCTGCTTGGATGCACCATCCTCATTTGTTCATATGGTCCAAAGCATGGAACTCACCATCTAAGTTCAGGGTTACATCTACAATGCTTTCTGTACCAGATTAGCATGACAGGGCTGAAATCTAATCTCATTAAACTGGGACATCTTTTTATGAGAAAGTACAGTTATGAACACTTGTACCAAGATAGACTTTTTAAATCATTTTTTTAAAAACATATTTGCAAAACCATATTAAAACAGTAAGCATTCCCCTACCACAAAACCTGTTTGGGTGGTTTGTCTTTGCAAAATGCCCACTGAACGATTCTAGTGTTATGAGAACTGCTTTCTTTCACACTAGTTTCTGACACAAAAGCTCTAATAAACAGACCTATGGCCAAGAGTGAGCTGACTCCAAACCAGTGCAGACAGCAAGCTTGATTAGGCTTTGAAATATAACCCAAAGGTTTGAATTGACTTTTGCGAGTGGGCATAATAGAATTGTGCTGAACCTAAGCCATAAGGCTGTGTGATTGATTTTCAATTCCTCAAATACCAACAGAATACATGATAGCTCAAGGACTTAGAAGTGACTGCAGTGCCAGAACACGACAACTTGTGCAGTGGGATGGACAAAATAAGGGACCAAGTTTTTCTTCAAAAGAAAAGAATATGCTGTAAACTGTATTTATCTGTTAAAAATAAATCATTTGAATGATTTCTTGGATCTGATGATTGAGAGATAAAGTAGAAAAAGAAGGGCCAGAGTAAAGGACAGGCAAACAAGATAAGAGTAAGGAAGAACTAATTAATTATAAATGTCAAACAACTTAATCAGATTATTTATTTTTCACACGACATGGAAAAGAGAGCAGTGAGACAAGAAAACAGGAGAAATACTCAGTGTCCTGTGCTTAGCTCTGCTGCCAACAAACTGTTCTGATCGATCTACAGAGAGGCAGAGAGGAATAGTTATTTTGGGGTTTGAATAAGACAAGGGATTGGCACAGTGCCTTTTTAACAGCTCCTTCCCTCCACCCCAGAGAGCCTTTCCATTATGTACCTTGTACCCATGAGCATCTTGCACCCGGGTACACCCAAAAATCAATGTTCCAGAGAGCAGCCAGTGCCAGCCACTGCCTGCTGCAGGAGTCTGCACATTCACCAGTCAGGCTGAATCACCTCCAAGACATGGAAGACATGCTTTTCCACCAGAAGGCACACAAAAAAATGTTACAGACATTGTGCTCCTCAAATGAGCTGCAGCTCTGAAAACATTTCCATGTGCCTAGGCTTAGGCACAATTCCCACCAGCATGATATATACCTCTTCTCCATTATGTTCCTGTAGATTGGAGGAAGCAAGACTTCATGCAGAATTCAGCTGTGAATAGCTGAAAATCTCATTGAATTTTTCCAGGAAGGAAAAGTTTATTCACATCCTGGGAGTTCATATATTGCACAACTCAGAGTCCATAGCCTGTGCTTCAGAGATTTCTCTGGTACATAAATTTGTATTAGGCCATTTAAAATTTTTTTTTAAAAAACCAAACACCAACCAGCCAACCAAAATAAAACAACCAGAAAAAGAGCACCAACTGAAGAACAAAAAAAAAAAAAAAAAACAAAAAAAAACCTCAAAAAAACCCCAAAACCAAAAACAGCCAAAAAATCCTACCCAAACCCAACTAACGAACCAAAAAAAAACACCACCAACCAAAAAAACCCAAAACACACACACACAAAAAAAAACCCCAAAAAACAAAAAAAAACCCCAAGAAAAAGCAAACCAAAAAACCAACAAACCAAAAAAAACACCCCACAACAAACCAAAAACCCCCAAGAGAGTCCAGTTCCAGTGTGTTCATTAGTGTGTGGATAAACACACAAGTAGTTCAAAGTAGTAATGAACCTCATCTGTAGAGACAGCCTCTTTATCTGCAGGACTAGCCACCATCACCTAAACTACCTTTATAACATAAAAGTGTATAATTACATTCTTATTCAGTGGAATTTTAGCACTGTAGCCTCCTGCAGCTTGAAAGGTGTAACATTTGCTATGGTTCTGCACCCATCCTTGTCTAGCTGTGAATTTTCTTGTAAACAAACCCATTGCCCTCTAAGGGTTTGCCGTTCACAGTCATGAGCTGTTAGATGAGCCTGGTCTTATATTTAGACAATACACTCTCTGGAGACCCTGTAAGATGTTTCTCCAGCCTTAAACAAAATCAGGTCCTGGCCTTATACAAAGCATCGGGTTATTGCTGTGATAGCAAAGTAATAATCATAATGACTACTGAATAAAATTTCATTCATGAGAATTTTTGCTGAAAGCAAACTTAATGAATACTAGCACAAGAGAATATTCCCAGGAATGTGCTCTGAAATGCCTCTGTGGCCATTTTGAGGAGCTCTTTTTATTACTCACATAATATATTTGGTTAGGAATTTAAAAGCTTGTCTTGCTGCAGAATCTTTTTTTAAGGTCATCCTATCCAGAAACAACTGGATACCTGGTCTGTGCCATGTAATTTGCTCACAGGTGAGCAGGGGTTGCTAAGAGCAATGGCTTCATAAACAAACCTCGCAAAAACAACATTCATTTGTAAAAACAACTTGAATAATAGTAGGAGGAAAAAAGCATAACACTAGAGAGAAGCAAGCTTTCTTCCAATATTATTCGACACAGTGAAGAATTGATACTTCAGCAAAGCTTCTCTTCCTTATGCTTCATTCTACTTCACTTTAGGCATCAGTACAGAGTGCCACATAAAAAATTGTCATCAACCCAAGCGAGAGAAGAGATTTCCAGGGTTATAACAAGTCATAATGAAACATATTTTTTTCCGCACCATCAGGATGGAAAAATTGCTCTGATTCCAAACCCTGACAATGGCAAGAGAGGCAAATACTAGCATAAACCCAAATATAATTGGATTGTTAAGTGCTAAAAATAAGGAAAAGGCATCTCATGAAAATTCACAAGGGGGGTTTCTCCACTTCAGTTGACAGCAGAAGGAAAAAAAATATTAAAAAAGGCATTTTATTTTTAGTTTGACAACAGACCAGGTACTTAGAGTGCCACTGCACAAAAACATACTTTGGTCATCACATCCAGCTGCTGATTTCCTTTTTCCATCAGGCACATTTGTTTGATTTTCGTCACAAAAAGCAGAAGCCCATAATAGCCTCCATCCTGTCCTCTGACTCTTGCATAGTTATCTTACAATGGCCTCAGAAACAGATCCCTGCCACAAAAGAATGGCGTGCTAATGCGATGGACTCTTGATTTACCCCTGTACAACACAGACCCTGTCAGTAAGCCAATGATAATTGAATGGAAAGCTACGATTTGAACAAAAAGTATATGATTTGAATGCAGCGTGGGACGGGGTGAATGTCTAACTTGTTGGTGACACAGACATCCCCTTTGAAATATATAAGATGACAAGCCCTGCTTACAGCTTCCCCAAGACAGACACCTTGCAATATATTTCCTGACACCGGTGTTCTGGGCCGTATCATTCCTCTCATTAGTCTCCTTAAGCATCACCTGGCCATGCAGAGAGATCTCTGTGCACGGAGCGTAATGAGCGGCGCGCTGCGCTAGAGGAGGGGACGGCGCGGTGCCGGGAAGGCCAGGCCGCCAGGAGCCGCCTCCCCGCCTCCAACCACGCTTCCAAGCTCTGCATCTGTCACACGAAGGGAGATGTACCGCTCACACGAGAGATGCAGCATGACTTTTCTCACAGCAGGCAAGGGTCCTGGCGGGCGGGGATGTCTCCAGCACTCTCCATCCTGAACTGGGAGTTGTGGTTTCATATCCTTCATACAAACATCATAACGTCACCCTAGGACATTCTGACGTGCCAGCCGACCTTCCGGCAAATTCATCATCCTTTGGGGATCCAGGGGACCCTTGGGTCATGCTTTTGGGAGAGAGATTAAGCTGTTCAACTTCTCTGCAAGCTGAAGTAAAAAATCACTTAAGGAAAACGACCAAATACACATCAGTTTGAATTTCAGTTCTTAATGTTTTGATTTCAGTCATGTTTTCTGCAAATTATACTCAGTTTTTATAGCACTCTGATAGTTCAAATCTGCATTTTTGAGTTCAAAAGATTCCAGAAACATAAAAATCTACTTTAGGATGAATCAAGGGATCAAAATAAATTTTGTAATTGGTTGGTAGTCTGCAAAGCTCTTTCTGTAGAAGTCATGCAAATGTGATGCTGCTAACATAATATCAATTACAATATACCATACAGACCCTCCTGGTGTTTCTCAAATGCTCTGATTCAAATTCAAAAAAGAAAGATTTCAGAATCTTTATCTATCAGGTAGAAAGCTCACATCTCATATTATTTCAGCAAACTTGGACAAACACTGCTATGTCAATGTTTATCCAGGAAGCTTTTTATAAACTTGATTTGGCAACCCTCTTTTTAGGTGAGACAAACCTGTGTCACCCTGAAGTTATGAGCAAAGCACTGCAGCAGCTACCCAGATCCTTCTGAAAAAGAAGCACAAAATGCAGTCCCACTAAAACTATCATTTTGCCAAACCTCTTTGAAAGGATTGAATTCAACCTCTAACACTTGCAGGCCTCATTTGGTTTCTCAATGAAATCACAAAAAAGCCAGTTTCTCTGCCAATATATCCAATTCCAAAACATTCCAGAGAGTGTCCTTTTGCCTTGTGCTTTGAACACAGAAGATCAAGTCAAATAAGAGGCCCTCAAATTTATGTGTCTGAAGGTTGAGGATGTGGTGCTCTCACAGGTGATGCCCAGCTCTGGAAGAACCTGGGCTCTGCTGGACTGCAGGGTATGGCCATTGCTCAAGAGCAGCTGGGAGACTTCAGTCTCGCAGATAAAACTCTTTTGTTTGCATTTGTTAATATCAGCAGAAAAAAACTCTGCAATGTTTTTATTGTGAAAGGGGTGAGTGTCACAGGGCAGGGAGGTCTTACAAAGCAATATAATTAGCTTATAAAGAAAGACTAAACTTAAAGCAAAAAAGAAAAAATCACTGGGTGCTGATTTGGAAAGTGGAGTACCTTTTTGCCAGTCTGATCTGATCCTAATACTTATAATTAAACCACAAACTGAGAAGATATTGTATAACTTCAGACTTGCCATTTTCTTATATTATTGCCACTAATCTTATATGCAAGTTTTTGACAGTAGTTCACATCTGTAAGAGAGCCTGTGAGCATTCAATAGCACTGCATTTGATGTCAGAAGCCACAGCAATGCCTTTGCTTGCTACTTGAAAGTAATGTGTCCCTACAAAAACACTGCAAAAAGGCAAAATGAAAGCTGCCCCCAGGAGGGGCAGGCTCTTCAGCAAATAGATGAAGGCGCCTGACAACAGAAAGTATTAGACATGACAACAAAACCTATCTTCTCCATGTGACCAATGTTCCTCTCAAAAATAAAAAATAAAATAAATAAACAAAGCCAAGAGTAAGCCTGGATTAGAATATGATGTGGATTTTATTGGCTGAGTTTGCCACTAAACATGCAAAGTGGCCAATATGATTTACTGGTTGAAGCACTGCCCTTCCACAGAAGCTGAGATGCTTTAAGCTGCACTCCCTTTTTTGCCTGTAAAGCACAGTTATAGCTGGTGCAGCTTCTCCATCTGTAAAATCGGTACAACAGACATCAAATCTTATAAAACACCGTGAAGAGAAGCTAATGATGATCTCAGAAAACCGTTTAAGACCTAGGATAAAAACAGATTTACACAGACTCAAAGAGTTTAAGGCAAAAGCATCATCACAGAGAGGAAGGAGCCCTGGAAGGAACTCAGCAAGTTATCTGCTTCATCCCCTTGCCACGAGGCAACATCAGCCAAACCAGCACTGACAGCTGTTTGTCTAACCTGTTCTTAAAAATCCAGCAGACCCTGACTTCCCACAGCATCCCCAGGCAATCCACCCCAGCACTGGACCTTTTCCGTCACTGCAGAGGTTTCCCCTCCTTCAGTGAGTCACCACAGGTATTGTAAATCATTACATTTCACCAGCTACATTCATAATGTCTGCCACTCCACAGCCTGTACATGTTTATAATGTATGTATATATATATATTTTTTTTAAATATATCTTTACTAAAGCATGCTGATAACATAAAAATCAAACTGCTGAAAAACATAAAACGATTTTCATATAGTAGTGCCTCCATTCAAGAGGGAGATGAGTGCACAGATACTGGTGGTTTCCTCCTCAAAAATTTTGCAGCTTTCTGACCTTCAAAATGCAAAGTTGAGTAAAAGCATTAGTAGCACACAGAGGGGTTAAGCCTAATTCAACCTGAAAATAAAACTGGAGGGAATTTTTAAACCCAAGATTTTGTTAGTGACCCATCTCCCCTCAGTTTATACTGCTGCAAGTGGCACTAGAGGGCTCAGGGTATCAGAAACCTCCTTCTCCAGATGGTCCCAGACCAGGGATGAAAATCAATTTGAATTTCAGATCTAATTGTTAGTGAACGAAGAGAAAGAACAGAAGTGTTTGTAGTTGATACAATCTTAATACAGGAGTTTACAACTCTTTCAGGAGCAGACTGGTTTTAAGATCCTAGCCAAAAGCCAGACTTGGCTGAAGTGATACATAGGATATAGAGATACCACAGTTATGGGTGGGGAAAAAACGAGATACACCCCTATTTGGTTGTTTCATTAACAGTGTGGGCCCACAGAGAAACCCACAGATTGCTTTGAGAGCTGGAACCCCCACCCTGTAGTTCAGTGTAAAACTCAGGGGTTGTCTGCAGCCAGGTCTATCTACACCTCTAATCAACTGGTCATTGTCTCTGACTCTGGGGAGTTTCCCCCCAGTACCAGGCTCAGATATCTAAGACAAGCACTCATTTTTTTCACCATGAAATTCAGTTTAATGGCAAAAAAGTGCAATGGAGTTTGTGGCAGCTGCTTGGCAGCTCTGCCACACTGGGCTGGCAGTGTCAGCCCAGGTTAGAGCACAAGAGAATAAAGAGCACAGCCCCCTCCATCGCACACACACTTGAGGAAGGATCAGAAAGCAGCCCAAAATCAAGTGCTGGAGAGTCCCATCCAGCTTTCCCAGTCTCTGCATCGTGGTGAACAAGAGACATTGGCAGCAAATATTAGTAGACAGCAACCTTCTCATTCTGCATTTGCAAAACATTTAGGATAACACCACTCTGATAATGACTCCTGGCATTAACACAGTGCAAACAATAAATATTGGATTCGTGTGTGTGGTAGTTGAGCTTCTCCTGCCCCACATGTGTTTTGCTGCTTGAAGGGGGAGGGTGACATTATCAGAATGCACAGTGTGGAAAGAAAATAACTGAGTGATGGGGAGAAAGAACTCAGAGCTCAGGCCAGGCCCAGCATGTGGAGCAGGCACCCAGCCCCAAACCAGCACCAGGCTTTCCCCCTACTTCACACTGCATGCGTGCATCCTCTCCCAAAGCTCATCTGGCCTCCCACTAAACCATCTGACACTCCTCCCTCTGTTATTTGCTCGAGGAAGGGAGGATGCAGGAAGGGAGTGCATTAGGCTAAGCATCTGACACTCAGAAGCTTGACCCTCTGCTGACTCAAATTGCTGACTAAAGGCTGCTATTGCAGGCAGCCCTCTGTTCCTTTCTAATTGCCATAGATTACAATTTTATTTCCTTAAATGTAATTCCTGATTAATAATAATTTCTTGTTTTAGTGGGTATCTGACATTCAAGAAAATGCACAGGAATCTCATTATTTCTTTCTTACTCTTGGTTCTTCCTGCCCCATATGGTCCTTTTAACATTCTTGCAAAGCCCCACCACTCACTTTGAAGAGCCATCAGGACATTTTGGGGCCATTCAGGGAATTTACTGCTCATATCCTGCCCTCCCTCATCTCTCCCCAGGGTTTGTTCAAGATCCTTTCTTTCTGCATCACACAGCATATAGATTGGATATGTTTTGAGGGAAGAAGCAGCTCATTATTTGGTTTTGTGATGCCCTTAAGTAATTTCAGGAAACTAAAAAAAAAAAAATCTTTTAACTAAACTAATCATTTTGAGACTGACATAAATGGCATGTACTGCTAAAAAAAAGAAGTTGATGTTATTTACATTCTGTATTAGCATTATGGAAAAAGAGATTGTCTTTATCACTTCTTCAAGCAACTGCTCTCCACTGCTGGCAGGCAATCCTACTGCCGGCTTATCCATTCATGATCACACCTGCACCCTACATTAGGATTTATCCCGGATTTTCAGCTATATTAAACTGGCTTTTACCTAAAGTACATAAATCACATCTATATCTGACTCTCATGACTTGTGTGCATGAAAGGATACAGGTTTGTAGCACAGTGGGTGAAAGCACTGGGAAGGAAAGGATTATTTTCAGCTAACCAGTGACCAATAACAAACTGTGTTATCCTCCACAGTTTCATGGATGCTCGGTTCAGTTATGGGTTTTATCCAATAGATGGCTCCTCAGTAGCAGGAAGGATTCTCCCCCTGCTCTCCTTCCCTTCATGGAGTTTCAATATGATTTTCTAATATTTACACAGCTATTATCTTGCAAATATAGGCATTTTGTGCACACTGATAAACACACAGAAGATGCACGTGTGTGTGAATTAAAGAACAAAAGAAAAATTAGATGGCATTTTATATTACTGCCTGCCACTTTGTCCTCTGCCAGTACAGGGATGCATCAAAAATGACAGCCTGGAATGCCTCCTAAAGTCAAACTAAAAAAAAATTTAAAAATACAACTATAGAAACATTAACAGCACGCCAAATACAAGCTGTCTTTCTCCCCAAAAATATGAGGACACCTCCCACATCTTACATATCCCTGACTGAGCAATACTTAAGGAACTTACAGGCATCATTACTACTCTGTCAACAAAAGATTTTTCACAAGAAAAAAATAAAATCCTGTGCCTAATTACCAATATAATGACCCAGAAGGGTTCTGTGTAATTGACAGGGTGCAAGTTAATATTATCATGAATAATGTTAACATTTCAGAGATGGTGAAAGTGAATACATTTTTGTTGTTTTACAGAAAAGCATAATTAGAATAATAACCCCCAAAATATTCAGAAAAATCATCTTTATCCCACATAGGCACTTGTGACTTCTCTGAATCAGAAGAGCAGTTCCTAGTCATTTCTGTCCTGAGATGTATCCTGCATCTCAGTCAGCTCTTGTCAAGATCCTTTCAAAACCTGGCAGTAACCCCACTTTGGGATTGTGACCCTCTGGTCCGACCACATGATCAACAGAAGACAGAACTCCCACAATAAATAACAAATTGCATACAAGTCAGACCATGGCTGTTTAAATTCCCATGATTTAACACTGCAATGGGGCACAAGTATAAGCCCCCAATACCTGCTGTTAGCATCTAAAATAATATTCCTAATAATAACCTTTATCCTTGAAATACTAAGCTGCTTTGAAAAATGAGGGAAAAATACCATTTTACTACAAATATACACAAAAATATGTAGCATCATAACATTAGCACAATTCCAGCCATAATAACTGTCAAGAAAAAAATAACTGTTTCATCCCTGCTCAAAGATGAGCACAACCAGTGGTCTCGTTTCAGCATTCCAAAAGGACTTGCCTAATTCCTTGCCTCAAATCAGCTTTTTGCTGGCCAAAACCTGGAAAATTCAAATCAACTGGCACCTTGCTTGCTCCAAAATAAGCTCAGCAACAGCATGCTTGACCATGGGGCTGTGGCACTGCTGCTCTCCTTCACCCCTGAGCAGACACCCCAAGCACACACGCAGACACCCTCTATCCCTGATGTGTACTATGCAGAGAAACAGCACGTGTAAAGGTAGTCCAACAACCTGGTGATCCCTCTCTGGCTCTTTGCATGCTCAAAGACATTGCTCATAAACTGCATGGAGCAGACTTAAACCTTGGCCAGCCCCAGTCGTGCTGAAACACCAAAGCTCCATCTTTCCACTTGTCTGTCTCTCCCAGGGCGCTGCAACCAGGAGAGCTTACCTAGCCCCAAGACCAAGCCTGAAAACTTTCACCAACCTTCCCTCTCTTTAAGGGGCAAATATACAGGCATGCCAAAAAATCAGAGCTCGCAACTGAAATACTGACAATCATTTTCACTGTGGAGCAGTTTAAAAGAGGCAGCAGTGATATTCATTAAGCTGTTAATAATGGATTGTGGCACAAAGCAATTTATCAAGTTTCCACTGTAATTAAAATCACTGAATATTCGGGCACTTGCAATGCACCTAGCTCTCCCTGCTTCTGAAGCTTTACATTTTAATGTGAATTATAGCTCCCTCTCCCCAGAGAGCTACTAAAAAGCCCATTTTAATTGGTATGTTTTTAATTGAGATTACATTATTAAAAAGTGTAAATTTCTATTGAAGAGAGAAAGAAGGTGCTCAGCTCCCCTTTAGTCTCTGTCTCCCTTAGATATAACTTGCTTATCCCGGCGGGAGGGAAAAATGAAGGGTAGATGCTGTGAAGGAAGAGGAGAAAGCCCTGAGCACTCAGAGGCTGTGCAGCCAGGGCAGGGCAGTGCTGACGGCCACAGATGCAGGATTTCTAGGTGGATTTTCGGGAGGGAGAGGAGTCGCCACCACCGTTCAGGCTGCTCTGAACAAAAGGCAGACAGAAAACACCGTGCAGGGAATTCCTGCCTGGTAGCCAGCTGACATGGAGGGCACATTTCTGCAAGCCTCTCCTCGAGGTTACCAGTGACAGACAATCTGTCGCTTTCCATGATAAGTAACTCTAATATTAAATTCTCCTCAAAATCCAGATACAGTCATGAGCGGATGGGGTCTAGCAAAAGCCTCTGGCTCTGCTGGCTCCAGAGGGGGAGGTGGGGGTAGGGAGAGGCAGCCCCTGGGGCAGTCTGGACATGGTGGTGGGAAGAGAATTGCCCCAGCAAACAAAGCTGGTTGCCTTGTGCAGAGAGATGGTCAGACTGGCTCTTCAGCACGTTAAAAAGAAAAGCGACTTCACACACTTGGTATCCAAATGCTGGCCACTTAAACAGTTCTCTTGCTGGCAAGATGGACTGTCAGTGCCTCTTACGAGTAGGAGTATGGATCTGCTAAGGTAGGTAGACACGAGAGAAAAGGGAGACATATCAAAGGAGTGCAAAGTGGTTCACAACAGCTAAGACAGATCAAGAGAAAAACCTCCAGAGATCAAAACACACCAAAAGATGGACAAGATGGTTGAACAAGAATGAAATACCATGGAACAGCTTTTTCATAACTGCTTCAGAAAAGGTCATACTGCATTGCAAAAAGAAGGCAGTGCGTGGGGCTGAGAGAGGTCACTGCAGGCAAACAGAGACACAGAGAGACTAAGAGACAAATTCAAAGATCACCCACTAATACCACAAATGCTGCAACTCCCCTTCTAGTCCTGGAAGTGACTCAGGAAGGAAGAATGGTGAACTAACAGCATATAAAAGAAAAAAAAAAAAAAAAAAAAAAAAAAAAAGAAAAAAAAAAAAAAAAAAAAAAAAAGGATGAAATGTGAAAGACAAACCTGAAATTGTTAAAACTGGCAGAGAAAGGGAAAGCTCTGTTACTGCAATTAGGTCAGTAAATCTGTGATTTTTTCTAAATTAAGCTTTTAGATGCTATGCTCTAGTTACACATGTCAGAGGAAAGCCTGCCTGTATTGGGAAAGTACCCAAACATGCTATTGCTCTGAACAGCAAGATAAAATTAATATATTAAATTCCAATTCAATAGGCCCCTTCCAGATTGAGATCAAGAGTAAGTAAAAAAAAAAAAAAAAACACCAAAAAGTCTGTGTAAGAAAAGATTAGATCTTATGTCCCACCTTGGCATTAAAGACCACTACTCTGCTGTGCAGAAAGTTAATCTCCAAATTACTTAATTTAAAGCAAGATTCCTTTTGCTTGCTGGTTTGAAAATCCCAGACCCAGATCACAGATGAAGCAGGAAAAGGAAAGGCTTTCAGAGACCTCAAGTAGAGTCTTCTGAGAAACTTGTGGGAGCACACTGTAAGGGTAACATAAAGAAGAGATGAAGAACAGTAAGAGAGACAAGTTACAAAAGAAAAGGAATGTGCACAACCTCAGGGTAACAATTTTCCCTTTCATCTGAAGGGGTGAATACTGAGACCATACCATGAAAGAAAACAAATGACAGGAAGCAGGAAAAGATAGGCTGGGCAAGATTTGATTTATGCCAACAGAATGACAAAAGGAAACTGTGCTTCCAAGCCTATAGGAAGACGAGCCTGAAAGACAGATTTAACACTGCTTAGGCTGGCTATTTCACATATATGAAAACATGCAGCAGAAAGGCTAGATTGCTTACTGATTTGGCATGTACCAACAGATATATGACCACATCAGATTCTACTCTGAGTGCTATAAAACAAAAGGCAGCTGGATGTGCTTTGCTCCCTTTCCAGAAAACAGAGACCTTTTTCTGAGCCCTGGACACAACAAAGTCTCTCTTTCCCCAGATATATACAGTGACCTACCAGGTTGCAACAGCAATTTTCTCTGATAAGAGTATCAGGAAAGTTGCTAACTAACCAAGGGGACAAACTTTATGTCTAAGGTCATGAAAGAGCAGCATTGAGCTCTAGGTATAAAAAGTATTTAAGCCAATGCCACATCCTCCTCAAACAGATGGCCTTTCAGAAAGATTTAATCAGACACTGAAATGCATGCTGCGAATACTCATTACTAGCACAGGATCAGGCTGGGACAAGTGGCCAGCACTGACGCTATTGCCTATAGGGAATTACCACAGGCATAAACAGGATTTGAAATGTTTGAACCTCACTCTGGAAAGCAAGCAAAGTGTCCCTTCCTGATCATAAAGGAGGATAAAGCAAAAAGTTCATTATGAGGTGGGCCAGGTCTACATTACAGAGGAGAAGCAAGAGACCCAAGCTCCTATAAGGAGCAACCACCTAATTTCTTTTGCTTTCTTATCCTCAACTTTTTTGCCTGTGCTGGTCACACCACCACAAAACTCACTGACAAAGGCCAGTTCTCTCTAGATCCCACCTTCAAAGCACAATGAGCTTTTGCTCACCCTATTTTACTGGATACATAAAATAGAGGCGTGACCACTCCATGCCCCTCAGTATCAAGAAGAGGAAAACCAAGATATAGCCACAACAACCAGCACCCAGAAGAAGAAGAGGAGAAAAAAATATTTAAAAAAGAGGACTTTTCAACTTTTCATCCCTCCTTCAGTGATGGGGATGGCTTCTTTGAAAAAGGCTGGTTTGCCTTTTAATTCTTTCCTCTTCCAGTTTTTTCAGAGAAATTTCACTGCAAACATTATTTGGAAGAGCCCTTAAGCTATCTTTTGACATGGATTTTCAATAAACAGTATTTTAAAAGATTGATTTTACCATGCAAACACAATTTTAAAAGTCACTAAAAACCTTGACATTACCAACAACTGAGCATGTGAGTTTATTTATTTTCAGTCTAGATGAAAAAGCCTTTTTTCAGTGCTAAGAACCCACCCTTCTCAAATAAAAGATATTTCTCATATGCAGTAGATTGGCAAAGCTGAATGTCCATCTTCACTCCCCACACTGGCTGGTGAAAACAGGAGGAAAATACACACAAAACTTACTGACAGAAGTATTTAAGTCCTTCCTCCTTTTACCTCTGAAGATATCCTGTTGGCTTAATGACTTTCCAGGGATTAATGCTGCTGCAAGGATCATTTGAACCTCCCCTGTTCTGCCCAGAAAGGCCTAAACTTACAATTTTTTGAAGGCCCCTTGAAGGAGCTCCACCACACACCTCTTAGAAAGTGAAGTTAACTTTTCCTGCATAGATCCTCACATTTGCCTGGTACTATCTGCAAGATCATTCTTGGCAATTGTGGATATGCAAAGATTTAACCAGATTAATCACCATGAACATCCTGGTGCTTCAATTCAATTTCTGTCCTTTAGCACAGGTCTACATTCTTGCAAACTGAAGCATGGTCATCACCTGTACTTGGCACTGCTGAGGCCACACCTCGAGTGCTGTACTAAGTCTTGGGCCCCTCACTACAGTAAAGACATTGAGGTGCTGGAGCATGTCCAGAAAAGGGCACTGGAGCTGAGGAAGGGCCTGGAGCACCAGTCTGATGAGGAGCAGCTGAAGGAGCTGGGGTAGTTCAGCCTGGAGAAAAGGAGGCTCAGGGGAAACCTTACCACTCTCTACAACCACCTGAAAGGAGGCTGGAGTTAGGTGGGGATTGGTCTTTTATTCACAAATAACAGGACAAGAGGAAATGGCCTCAAGTTGTGCCAAAGGAGGGTTTTGATTGGATATTAGGAAAAACTCTCTTTGCCAAAAGGGTGGTCAGTTGTTGGAATATGGTGCCAAGGGAAGAGGTTCAATTACTAACTATGGAGGCATGTAAAAGTCATGTAGATGTGGCACCTGGTGGACTTGGCAGTGCTGGGTTAATGGGTTGGACATAATTGAATTTAAAGGCCTTTTATAATCTAAATGATTCTGTGATTCTGTGTGAGCATTGCTCCAAGAAGTCATGGAGATGGTTGATGTGCACGATGGCACTTCGAACCCCAGAGTGCAGCTGAGGTGGGATGTGTGAAATATGAGAGGGACATCGCTCCTGTCACCTCCTGAAGAAGTGGAGATACACTGCAGTGGTTGAAAACGACCAAAAGGGCGTGGAGAGAGGTGGAGGCATCAGAGAAAGAATCACAATTATATTGTTAAGGTTGCTGCAGGGTTTGCTGGAGTGGGGCAGATAATTCATACATGATACCATCTGCCCATTCCTTGTCTTGAGTCCGTGAAGCACTCAGAGCCATAACCAAGACAGTAAAACAGTGCACTGGAGCAAAGGGTGAGCAGCATCAAGAACTGCTTGTGCTTGCTGGCAGCAGGTAACCAAGCAGACATTTGCTAACTTCTTGTGGCTGTAGTGCTCATACAGCCCTGGGCTTGCAGGTGTTCTGAGCTACAGAAGTGGGACAGATGCAGCAGTAATGCAAAACCCTTCCTGCACACCTCAGGGAGCCAGGAAAGCCATCACTTGTTACTTATTCTGTCCTTGATCTCTTTTGAGCAGAGAGACTGCAGAGCTGCATTTCATGATGAAAGAACCTCAGACAGACACTTCAGCCCAGGCCTGAAACCCAAAGATCACATTCAGTAAGTCTGCAGTTCCTCCTTGGAGAGATAACAACAGGGTGATCAAGAAATTTCAACAGGTGCCCAAAAGTAATAGGGATTTCAAGCTCATTTCCATTCAAGGTTTTGTGGCTTTGTTATGTGTAAATACTCACTTCAGAAATCCTGAGAAAGTTATAAAACTCATTACATCTTTAAGAAAAATAAAATAAATAAATTTTTTTAGAAAAAATTATTCAAATGTGGGAAGGAAGGCAATTTAAACCACATGCAAATAAATGCCTTGACTTTTAAAAGAAGGTGAATAACTAAAATTCCTTTTAATATAATACCACTCTTCTTTTTTTCCTCAGAATCACTGCATGCTGACCAAGCACAGATACCAGATTTAATGTTCAAAAGGTTTTTAACATATTCTAGAGCAATTATATCCTTCTGCTAAAAGCAGCAGAAGTAGAGGTTTGAGAACTGTGTTCAACTCCATATTTAGCCCAAATTTCCTCTATATCTTTAAAATACACATTTACCTTTCTGGAAAGTCCACGCTTCCACCTGACAGACAGTGGATAATGGGATGATCAAACTGTGAGAACAGCCCAGAAGAACAGAATCACAGCATCCATCCAACAGACTTAGAAAAGGACCACACTGATCCCTTGTTTTACTGCCTTTATTATTCAATAAAAATAGATTATTTAATATTGTCATATAGTGTGTATCCTTAAATGGACACCACATTCTTCCTAACACAAACAAATTTTGCTTGGTTTTCTACAAAGGCAAAAATACTGCACACTATTAGAAGGTGTCTAATCCTCCCATCTGCTGTTTCCGTAGAAAAATATTTACTTTTAAACATCTGTACTGAGTTTACACAGTTCAAATACACACATAGCTCCTGGAATGTACATAGTATTTAGCAAATTTTTAACTAACTTTTCTTTGTAATTGTAGAGTTTTCCCTTGACAAGGAGAGGATCAGACTTTTTCAGGAGGATTACCTCTGCTCAACTCATTTCAAGCAGCTCTTGAATAAAATAGTTCATTAGTTCATGAAAAGGAAAGACTCCAGGGAACTACTGGGGAAGGAAGAGAAAAGAACAGAGTGTCACAGTAATTAGGTTTTCAGATTGTCGCTTATCCTCCAGAATGCAGGTACACACACACATGTCCCTCTTCCCCTTAGGGGAGATCATTGCATGTTTTTCCCTGGGAATCAGTGTTCCAGAGATTAAAATTCTAACCCAGCCATAATTTCCCAGAAAGATACTAAAAGATACCCCTTCTTTATAGCACATTTCTGTTGCTAGTCCATAGAGCAGTGAGAAGTCCACCCCCCTTTGCAAGTATTTAAATACCTTAGCTTCAGAGATATTCAAAATTCAGTTTTCTGACCTTTTTAGGCCCCCATGCTGATGCTGAAAAACCAAAGGACTTCCACTCACTAGGAATCTCTCATGCCTGCCCAGGTGTATGGGCAGCCTGGGAAAAGCAGAGCCACTGACTGTAGTTACCAGTGATCAGGGAAAAGACTGGCCAGGAATGAGGATGGAAAGCAGGGAAAAACTGGAAGAGGTTGCAATTGTTGACCAGAGGACAACCTCTTTTGATCTATACCTGGCACAGCAGACTACAGAGCATGCCAGAGCCACACCAAAGGATGCCAAATTGTCACCAGGACTGACACCACTGTACAGTTTCTGTGTGGCTTTATGCCATGGGGCTCAAAGGGAAGCATGGCTCACAGAAGCACAGCCTTCACACTCTTCTCCTGTTCTTCCTTCTGTCTGCTCTGCATTTGCATAGAAAGCACTCAAGTAGTCCATAAGTCTCCAGCCAGACTGACTGAACTGCAAACAGATGCCAGTGAATAGTTCTGGTATTCTTCCCTGTGCTTTGTCACCTTCTCATTCTAAGGTGGCTTGAGAACACCTAGAAGCAGCTGATGGTCACAAGAAACATCATCAGATCACTACTGGCCTGGCATGGAATATGTGACCTTGAATTACACATTCACAGCAGACAGTATGACTGGAAAAATCAGGAAATATCAGAAGAATGTTTTGAAGTCTCTATGAATTCTCCAATTCCCCTTGTTAAGGGATGTGTATTACCAATAGTGGATTTTCCCACAGATCTGTTGTGATTTTCCAAAAATGATGCTTTGCAATAGCCTTAAATTGTTACATTACAGTTGTTGTTATTACTGCAGATTACAAATAAAACTATGGACTTTCATCTGGTGACAGGGGGCTTAGTTTCAACCCACAGTTTTAGAAAGGAGTCTCAATTTTGAGAACTATGAAAGACTCCTTCATCTAAACATCATAATTCAAAATAAACCAATAGGTTAAGAACTGAGCTTTAACAGGATATAAAAATAGCTCTAACACAAAACCAATTTGCATATCAGATTGTTAAATGAAAATGTATCAAAAGTATCATTTATTGAAGTAAACAAATAGTCTATCTGCCCTGTCTTTGGAAACATTTTGCCTCAGGGAAAAATTTAAACCTGGGCAGATAATCAGGGTAAGGTATTTGAACATTTAAATCTTCCTCGATTCCTTAAAGTAGATGTTAAGTGGTGCATTAAATTTGTGCTGTTTCTTCTGAGCAGGGTAAATTTGCTCTTCTGTAAATAGCGGGAAAAGCCTTTTACAATAATTTGAATCCATGAATAAATGTAATGTATTAAATTTTCTAAAGTACAAGCATTAAATGTTTTTGTATGTAGGCCAAATGAGTGGAATATCCAGGACTAAAATTATTTGAGTGACCACAGAGAGATAATATATAATTAAAATGACATCTGCACCGCTAACCGATGGGATGAGACAAAGTGACATCACAGATCTCATATAAGCTGCAAGCATATTATTAGATCTAAACCTGGCTGTAAAATTACTATCCACCCAAGGGATTATCTTTAGGCATTCAGAAGCATTGTTTCATTTACTGATAGAACAGGGATGATAACAGGCTGACTTTGCTTGTCACATTGTTTTTTGGCCTTTCTTTATTCTTTGTTCACATTCGCTGTAGATGAAGGGAAGACAAGCTTCAGCTGAATTACTGTCGTTGAGCTTTCATTGTTTTACAGTTTGTTCCAAAGGCTTTTTTTATCCTCCCTACCCCCTCCCCTCAAGAAAAGAACCCCAAAGCATTTTTAATGGTGATAAAATCAATGGGGAGTAAAATATGCACACAATGCAACATCTAGGAATGTGGCAAACTAAGGAATACCCATTGGCCTAATGCACCTCAGGGAGACCATAAGACTTTGCTTATAGCTCTCGTTATCAGCACAAAGGACCAGTGGCTGCTAGTTATATCCTGGCCTTATTAAAATTCAGTGCCAAAACTCCAACTGGTTTCAGTGGGTACATTTCATCATTTGAGACCTAGGACAGAGGACATAATTCTCCTTCACATGCAGGGCTATCTGGGACACCTAATCTCTACAGATTTAATTTCTGCATTAAACTGAAAAAAGCTGCATTTTGTTCTGTTTCACACACCATTTTTATTAGTTATATTAGTTGCCTATATTTGTAACAAGACTCATGTGCCACCAACCTAAAACACTCAAAATTCTAAAAGCATGAAACGAGACAGGCAGTGAAAAGGAGGAAAAAAGAAAGCTCCAAACTTTCCAGTCACTTTTGAATAATAATGATCCTGAACTGCAAACTCGCCTTTAGAAATCTGTCCCTAGGTGCTTAACTCCTAGAACTAGAAATAGTTCCTACATGCCAATTTTGCAAACTAAGCACAGGTCCAGGAGCAGACAGGTCCGCAGGCAGCCACGGGGTTGTGCATACACTGCTAAGGCAAACATGAACCTTGCCCTTTCCTCCACACTGTCCTGGTGTTGGGCAGCCACTGCCATGTGTTCTCTCTTACAGCATCTCCCAATATCCCTTCCAGTGGAACCTTAAGCCTCTGGTCCACCAACCACTGTAACCTGCAAACAGGCTGCATTATGCAGATTTCTGCCTCCTGATCTTGTCACTACAATCTTGATTTTTTTTCTGCGTTCTCCCCTGTTTAAGAGAGTGACCAGCTCTAGCAGAGTGAATGGTTTAGCCCATGATCAATCCCCTCAGTGCTACAGACTCACTGCATTTCATGAATAATGGTTAATACACCAACTACTTTTAATCCACATTAGGTCACTTCATTGTCCCTTTTATCCTTTCATAATTCATAAACAGAATAGACTTTCCATGCAGACCCCTTTGGCATGAATCTTTGATTTAAAACTGTCCGTACCTACAGCCACATCTGTATGCCATTAAAAGTTCACACTGGACCTAAGCAGTAGAAATGAGGTGCCTGCAAGCAGTTTATGAACATCATCACTGCCAGAAAATATCCCTGCAGCACTCAGCCTGGGCCAGGAACCATGTTTATGAATCACGAGTTGTTTGTGGGCTGTCAGTGGAGCTTACAGTCTTTTGGACAAAAAGAAAAACAAAGACTGATGAAGGTGGGCTGGAGGAACAACAAGCAGCATGAAGTGATAAGCTGCAACGAATGCAGAAGTGAGACATCACTGCAGAAAAAGTCAAAGAGCAGCAACGCCTTTGAATATAAATTTTACTTTTAAATGTGTCCTGGAAGTAATGTAGGGTAAACCAAAATCCATTTTATCCTGAAAAGTGGCAGCCATGGGGTGAAGTTGGGAGAATAAGTTGGGAGAATCCAGTCTCACTTGTGCTGTTACTCCATTAGCATTACTCCTCATCTCAGAACTGTAAGAAGCATCTCTTATATTTCAATATTAACAGCTTCCTTTATGTGGATGTTGTGTGTTTTGTGCCAATTCTTATGCAAAAATTCGTCTCAGTTATCTCAAAAAATGGAATTTTCACCAATATTCTTTGTTTCTCACTACACATCCATATTCCTTCATGAAAAGAAATTAAATGAAACTTCATGCAATAAAAGGAAATGAAGTGAAATGAAAAAAAAATAAATGAAAAAATTGAAAAGAAATGAAAGAAAACCTAAAGAAATGAAATTAAATGAAATTTCAAATTTCATTGCCTTTCATGACATGAAAATTCATGTCATGAAAGGAAATAAAATCAAAAATCAAATAATAAATAACAAAATTAAATTCAACATCATGGAATAAAGGGAAATGAATTTAAGAAAAGAAATTAAATGAAATCTTGGGATTTCCTGTCATGAATGAAAATGAAATGAAATGAAATATGAAATGAAATAAGAAATGAAATAAGAAATGAAATGAAATGAAATGAAATATGAAATGAAATATGAAATGAAATATGAAATGAAATATGAAATGAAATATGAAATGAAATATGAAATGAAATATGAAATGGAATGGAATGAAATTAAATGAAACATACCAAAATGGAATTAGATGAAATCTTCAGATTTCATTTCCTTTCACAAAATGACTTTTTATTTCGTGAAAGGAAATGACATGCCAAATCAAAGACTGAAATGAAATTAAATTTAAAAATTGAAAAAAAAAATTATATGAAATATAACAAAATGAAATTAAATGAAATCTTGGGATTTCATTTCATGAAAGAAATGAAATGACAAGTCAAGGGATGAAATTAAATAAAACTTAAGCGAAAGAAAGGAAAAGAAAGAAAAATGAAATGAAATTAAAAGTAATCTTGGGATTTCACTTCCTTTCATGCTTGTTTTCTTGGACAAAGGAAGAACTTTTGTATGACAAAACCAAAGCACAGGCCTACGTTCCAAATGCTTCATATGCCAAAAATAGGGAGACTTTCATAAAAATGTATGTGCCTTCACATACTTCATCGAACAAGAGTGACTGAAAACAAACACAAAAAACCTCCTCAGAGTGACTTATGTCCAAAAAAAAAACGAAGTATCAAAAGATTTGCTAACAATGAGTAGCCATTCATTTGTACACTTTAAGTGGTATTTACTACCTTCCTATTTAGCCATCTCAGCATCAGGTGGCTGCTCTAACCAGACATTCAGGTTCTTCCCGTGCTCCAAAGCAGCAGGAACTGTCCCAGGACCCTGTGAAACCTGCCTCAGCTCCTAGGAGAGACTGGGTTGAAACACTCAGTAGGGTCTTCTTTTCCTCTGATCCTTGAGGAGAAGTAGTGTAGACTTGACATATGACTTTAGAATGAAAAAAAAAAATCCACAGGTTGAATCCTTCCTTCTGGGTCTAGAAACTAGGCTGAAAAGTCATCCCAGATGTAACTTTTCTGCATCCTTACTTGAAGAGAAATACTAAGAGAAGCAATATTGGAATGTGTTAACAATCCTGCCTGATGGTACATAAAGCTAAAAATTAATCAAATCTTCACTAAAACACTTTGAATGGTCAAAGAGATGGAGTTTGTTCTTCAAACAGAGGCTTATGCCACTTACAGTTTTTCCTCAACACATTTGCTTATCCACATATTTATCACAGAAATAGTCTTACCTCAGCTGCATCTTGCTGGTGTCTGTAGACAATTGCATTTTTTATGGTTTGGATAAAAAATCCATTCAGTTCCTTTTGTTTCTTTTTGGGAAAAATGCGTAGCAATGGGATCATTATGAATGGGAAAGCAACTGTAAGAGATTTTAAAGAAGAAAACATTGAATCAGACTGTGAGGGCATATAATAGAAGCTCACTCTTCCTTAATATTATAAAACCTATCAAGTGGGATACGTTCCTTTTATCAAAACTGATTTTTCCTCTCTTCCTCTCCCTTTAGCGACCTGTGGGGGTGGAAGAAAAAGAGGAGGCCCTTTTAGAGACAGCCTGCTGGCCAGGACTCTCTTTCCAGACAGATGCCTTCCAAGCTTGTTTCCACAATGGCTCAGGATTTTTGTTCAGATTTTTGGTGTCACAAAGTCACCACAACAAAGGGAAGTATTATTTCCCCTGCCTGCTCAGACAGTTACACAGGGAAGGTGGGGGATCTTGAACTGGCCTAGCAGCTTATGGTTACCAACACGTGAAGTTGGGTTGTTTTCATTCCTGTTTACAGCTCGCCAGTATTAGGGACCTGTATGAAGGATGGGCCCTTTAGCAGGGCCTCTTGCAACAGGACAAAGACTATGGGGTTAAAATTAAAAGAGGGCTAGTTCAGATTAGATATAAGGAAGAAATTCTTTACAAAGAAGCCTGTAAAACAGCAGCACAGGTTGCCCAGGGAGGTGGTGGATGCCCCATTCCCTGGGAATGTTCAAGGGCAGGATGGACAGGGCTCTGAGCAAACTGACCTAGTTGAAGACATCCCTGCTGTTGCAGGGGATTGGACTAGATGACTTTTTAAGGTCTCTTCCAACACAGATTATTGTATGATTCTATTTATTTTGCTTCTCTAAGCAGGCCACAGACTCAGGAAGTGGGATGTTATCACAAGGATGGTCTTCAGTCCATACTTCTATAGTCACATCCTAGAAATCTGAGTGAAGTCTAACCTCCTAACAAACCCCTCATTAACTTATGAACAATTTAAGACTAACAAATCAAGCGCTGGGGAAACCCTGTCCTGCCAACAGGAAACTACATTGTGGAAATTCTCACCACATTAATGAATGAGCAGAAAGAGATGAACCAAAGAATCCAACTCCAACCATTATAGGAACTTTCTTTAATGAAGGACACGCTCTTAGATGTATAGGGGCACATTTCTGTCCCTTAAGAAATTGGTTACAAATCACATTTTGCAATCAGGTTAAATGTTAACCCCAGGGCAATTTGGATACACAACTCCAGAAGGAAACAGTTGATGTGCTGTGAGTACAGGTGCAATCTGTAATGACAGCAGGATCAGATGGGCACAGGAAACCTTGCCACTATGCCACCTGATACTGCTGTGTGCAGGTCTAGATAAGAAGATGATAAAACCTCAAAAGCCTTGATTATGATGTGACTTCCTCAGCTGTGATTCTTACTGCCCTTGAATTACCCAGATCATCATCACCATGAAGCCTTAGCTTTCATGCCCTAGAACTATGTGGCTTTATACCCACTCTCGTACTGCTTACCTATGAATCTAAAATAAATGTGTTCTCTTCATGACACCTGTGATCTTTATCCTTCAGAGCCATTAACCAGGCCGTGGACAGTGTTCAGAAAGGAATTAGGAGTATTCACACGATATGTTCATACTCTTCCACCTCTTTTCTTTACTGTTAATGGATGGGATTTCAATCTCTTCTAGGCAAACCAAGCGCACAAAAATTTTACACTTAGGTCTCGAAGGGCAATTACTCTATTTTAGTGAGAAGTGTATTAAAACAAGTATTGTAAAAAGCACAGGACCCAGAAACTTTCCTGTCAGATAAACCAGGAGCATTGTGTTCCTGGACTCTCATTCTGGAGTAAGTTTCATTAATGGTGACAAGACCTGTAGAACTTATGGTGGAAATCTCAAGGGTAGAAGTGGCCTGTAGGTTGCATTCTGAATCCTTCTGAAATAAGGTCATCTATAATAATTGCTCTGGCTTCAGCATGATTTGCAATTTGACAATGACTTTTATGAAATTACCACAAGAAAGTAGACAAATGAAGACTATACTCACGGATTAGAATGAGAAGAGGCTTAAACAAAGACATTTCAAAGTATGTTCTGCAGTTCTTAACAAAGGGGTCATCAGGATTCTTCTGAGAATCCACCTCAATACCAAAAGCTACGCTACCAACGACATCCAAGGTAAAGCAGTTGTAACACCTGCATTTAATTGAAGAATGATAGATCATTATCTACAAGTCACATATCTGTTAATATCCTGCTTCTACGAACATCACATAGTATTAATTTTTTGCCACAGAGTTTCCTTTTGCTTTTAGATTTGAGCTTTGCCAAAAAGAGATGTTTCCATCATTCTGACAAATGCTGATGCTTGATAATGATCACTTTCTCCACACCTATAAAATGAATATATTTTCATACAGCTCAGTAATTCCACTAAAACTTTATTAAAACCTATTTAATTTGTTATGACCTAGAAATCAAATGCAACATGTCAGAGGTACATCAGCATTTTCTTTGTATGCATCCTAATAAATGAAATAATTCCTTTCTTATTTTTAACTGCAAAAACCACACCTACTTTCAGTCGAGTCTAAACTCTCAGAGACAAGAGGTTCTTAAATAAAATTAAGGATTAATTTTTGGTTAATAATTAATTAATTAATTAAAATTAAGGATTTCCTCCTTCTTTCTCTTCATACCTCCTCTGTAACATAACTATGTGGACCAAACCAAGAGAAACTGACAGCATGTAAAATCTGTATCTTTGCAGAGGAGCAGCCAGTGCTTTGAGAATACCAAATGATCTGTGGACTGGAGAACACCAAATGACCTAGAAACTTCAGAACTTGCTAAATGGCTCCCTGCATAGCTGACCATCTATCCAGTTTTCTTACCATCTTTATTTTCCTAGTGGGCTTTAGCAGCTCTATTCAGTTTTGAGATAAGTGGACTGAGAATGTAAAATATCCTTGGAATTTGATTCTTCTGATCAGCAGTGAAGTAAGCAATGTCTGTACTTCCATGATCCTTACAAAAGGCTAATATCAATCTCTGGTGTTTTAATCTGAGTGAGCATGTATGAAGAGAAGAACAGGAGTCAGGCCCATTATATCCTGCATATATTACATGAATCAGTATTTCTAAACTATGATTGTGATCTCTGATGACATCAGAGAAGATTTAAAAGATAACAATACTGTAAAACTAAGTAACTTCTTTTGGTCTTCAACTCTTACACAGACACAAAAAACATCATTTGAAATTAAAATGTTAAAAGCGGGGGCATGACTGTAAAACAATAATTTTAGAAGGACTCAATCATCTACCTCTCCAAGGTACTGAAAAAAAGCAACCTTAAAAACTAAATTTTGAATTGTTGGCAAAACACGAAATGGCTAAAGACAACTAAGGTCACAGGAGGTTACGGATAGGGTCTTTAAATCCAAGAAACCACCTCCCAAGGCAATTCTGTAAAACTGCAGTGAAATGAGAATCACATTTATAAATACATCAAACCTGCTGAAATGGTAGTATGGTAAAACAACTGGAAGATCATGTTCCAAGATGGTCAACATCACTCACTTATACTTTCAAAGGGTCTTTTCCAAAATGTCTCTTGAGAGGTGAAACCCTATAATGGATCAATATCTAAAAGACCAGTCAAAGACAAAGGACAAATGGAAAAAAGGGAAAAGACTGGAAGGACTGAAAAGGTCGATTTTCATCCTAGCACTAGGCTAGTGTAATCTATCTCGAGCTTTCATAGCATGTCTTCAGATGTTTAATAAAGAGATCTCTGTGGGCTCACACACACACTTGAATGTGCATGTGTGCACATATACTTCAAAAAGATGAATAAATTGTGGGCAAATATCCATTTCTTCTGATGAAACAACATTATTTGTGCTCCTTCATTTTGGGGAAAATCATTCAGAACTTCAGAGGGCACTGACCAACCCAGCAAATGAAGTGTGAGCAAAATGAAGTAAAAATAGTGCCTGTTAGAAAGAATGCATTTCAACTACTACCCAGGACCTTAGAGGAAATGCATCTACTCAGAGAGGGGACTAGGTAGTGTTGAGAACTGTTCAGTGAAGACCTCTGATGAAAGCAACAGAAAAGATAATAGTATATTAAATACGTAACAAATGAGAGAAAGTACAATATAGCAAATATTAAAATGTCATTTTATAAATCAGTGGTGCATTTTTATCTGGAGAACTGATTCTGTTGTTTCACAAAATGCTAGCATGCCATGAGAGGGGGTAATGAAGAACGTGGTAAGAATGATTAAGTGCTCGAAAAAAACTCATATTAAAAAACAAAAGGCAAAAGAGTGATGGACTAGATATATTTGATACTAGATCAGTTCTTATGTTTGTACATTATTGGCAGCCTGTAGAGAACATACTGGACAAGGACTGATGCAGCTTTCCTTTGTGCTTCCACCTGTTAAAACTTCATTAAATAACTGCCAGAAATACATTAGATGCTTTACCAAAATTACTTTTCAAGTATGCAATGGCTGTCCCCAGGAAGAAAAGGCTTTTATCAGACACACCCTCTATTAAACTATGATCTCTACATTTTTAATTGAGTGAGGAAAAAAACCACCTTTTATACAGTAAGTGTGAATTTAGAATAACTGCCGCTACTGATTTTTTTCCTTCTTTCTTTATAATCTGCTACTAATATTTGGCATGTTGAACATACCTCTGGATATCAAAAGCTTTGCCAGAATCTGCATAGACTTTCAAGTTACACAGCAGGATGTCACAGGCCTGGTTTATCAGTGGTGTCATCTAGAAAGGAACATATTGAATCATGAAAAAACATTAAAATGTCAAGAAAAAAACCCCACAAAATAAAAATAATTATTTTAAATTATTTTTTGTCTAACAAATGGGATAGAGCTCTCAGGTACCTCTGCAGATTATGTTGGGCACTTATGCACAGGTAAGATGAAATGTTGCCACTTTCTGCTCAAAATAAACCTACACATTACAGAGATGCCTTTCTCCAGCTCTGGGCCTAAATACAAGAGGCTGTGTCACCTACCTGAACAATGGTTCTTCCCCCACTCTGTCTACATACTCAGAGAGCTATCAGGCAAAAATATCCCCCTCTCTGTTTAATCACTCCCTGTTCCAAACAATGATTTATCATGATATCTATTTAGACTACATCACATTTATGTTACATATGCTCCAGAGCAGAAGGAATAATGTTTTCCAAAGTCCTCTAAAGGCATTGGCATCACTTCTATCCTGCTGTCTCTCAGTTTGAGGGGCTTAACAGGTACACTAGAAAACCATCCTGGATACCACTGCAAGCTGCTGAGGACAAACTACTATTGGTACACGAGGAAAGGCTTTTCTAGAGGTGATTCCATTAAATGGACATTTGTGTAAATTTATTCATCCAAGGATGCTTTCCAGTCACTGACACATGCTGCTCAGGTAGACTTAACCACAGCTTGGCTGTAGCCAGCAGAGCAATAGTCTCTTCTTTAGGGCTTCATGGAAACCACAGCACAGGCAAGCATCAAGGCCTCATTAAAGTCTCATTTCTGTCTCTTTACCTTGCAACATATGAGGAATCAGACACCTCCCTGATTACACCAAATGAGGGGACAGAGGAAGGGAGTAGCAGCCATCCAGCCACGAACCAAAAAGGATCATATCCCATACCATTCAAAGGAATCATTTCCTATATAGACTACCAAGAGAAGCCTACAACTTCCATACCAGAGTCTTGCCTCAACAACTATGCCAAGTATCAGCAGTGTACACACAGAAACTTGCCTTTCCTTCCTGAACTATCTCCTTTAGCATACGGATGTCAACAAACCTGAGAACAGACTTATCCTACTCCTCTGACATTCTTGTTACCAAAAAAGACTTACTGCAGCCTCGCAGCACACTCTGAGAGCTATGCAGCCTGCCCAGCCAAGTCCATTTTGCTTGGCACTTCTACCTCTGTGAAACTGGCATAACACTTTGTGCACAGGCACACTGCCATCCTAACACATGGGCAAGACTACGCGCAGTCAAAAGGCCAACGCGGGAGCATCCAATATGTTTTCCAAAGGCACGAGTCTGACTCAAGAATGTGTCTAGCTGCTCCCGAGGTCTCGTGCCTACATGAGAGAAATTGCATTGCAAAGCTGCATGGATTTGGGCTTTGCCACAGTCTCGCAAGACAGCTCTGGTGCCAGATTAGTGCTTGGTAAAACTAGCTGTTACACTTTTGGGAGGTGCGCACTGCAGTTTCTGGCAGCCTTCTTCCCCTTTTGGATTTCCAGAGAAGGTCCCCTGCAAGCTTTTTCTCAAATGGTTCAACCAAATTAAAACATTTCTGTTCAACAGATTGAACCAAAGTGAAATACTTCATAATCTCTGGGTCCAGGTCCCCCAAAGATCTGAACCAGCCAAGGAGAACAAAATGAAAATCCGTTTTTTAACAGGTATGATGTTTCTGAAACAGATGGTGATCATTTCAGATTTTCCTTTTATTGCCTTATTTTCTCTTTTATTCTTCATCACATCACCAGATCTGTAACCAGCCAGCTGGTTGCTATCACTTTTCAACAGCTGGCAGAGACATCAGGGGCACGTACGCCTGGCCAGGGCATCCCACAGCACCTCTGCACTTTGCACATTCCACCAGCCTTTAGAAATACTGTTGCAATTCATTCCTAGCCATAAGGTATTTTTATTAGTAAATCTAACCAGGAAAACAGGGAGAGGGGCACATGGATTTGATTTACTGTTAGCATGATAATAACAGAGTCATGCTATGAAGACAATTATTTGTATATGAAAGCTACAGGGTATATCTACTCAGGAATCCTAGGTTAGGTTTGGGTTTTTATTCCCCTGGGGGACATAAATTAGTCCAAGATTGCAGACTACAAAGACCACAGACTGAAACATTCTCAAGTCTCATAACACCTCAAAATCTTTGTCCGATAGTCAAGAAAAATAAAGTAGTGACAAGGGAGGTGAACTATACCAAGTATAGAAACTGGCACAGAAACAGACGGGTTGATCTACACTGTCTTGGGTATCAGTGACTTCCCATACATTCTGATTTGCCAGACAGAACATAAAACCTGCATAACCTGCCTGAGATTCAGTTCTTAGTGGGTAAATAAACCCCAGCTGCTTTGTGTTCAGATTGGCTGAGAGTAACAGGATGAAGAAAAATCTAAACAATATGGTCCCTGTAAATATTTGATCTGACAGTTATCTAACAGCAAGAGTAGCCCAGAGTCCAAATTTCTTTTTTTTTTTTTTTTTTTTTTTTTTTTTTTTTTTTTTTTTTTTTTTTAATCCAGAGAAGAGCATTTGGGGTTAGGGTTTTCATGATGCCAGGGGCTTTGCTGTATAAATCCTGCCAATATGCTATTTGGCACATAACAACAATTAGCTTCTGATTTTGCATATGCACAGTGCATGTGGATCTTTGCACTACTCAAAGGATTCAGAGTTACATTCCTCTAGTCATATGTGGCCCCAGTATTCATCAGTATTATTATTCTCCTTATTATTAGCATTCAAACTAAAAACTAGAAGGCTGGATCATATTCACTGTAGGCAGACACACTGGAGATTTTAATGTCCATGGACAGCAAGCAGAAGTTGTCTTAGGCCTCTTGTCCCACCAATATTATGAAATATAAAGAAGAAGAAGGAGAAACAATACATCCCCGACACAAGAATTGCTTCTCTTCCAGATTTCAAGTCCCTGAATAAAACCAGTAAAAGAGCAGAGTGTCAGAAAGATGTTTTGTGAGAGGATTTGTTTCCATCACCTGAGAGTGGAGCCCTGCTGTTCCTGGGCACAACTTATCAAAATGAGCTAGTCCACAAGATACTGGCCCGTGGCTCAAGTTTATGCACGTTTCACGTATCAGTTTTTACATTAGTGATTTGCTTTGCCTTAGGTGAGCACACTTGCTTTGTCCAGCAACAACAGCAGTTTCCAGAGACACTCCCAAAATGCCTTTGACCAGTGTGCACAGACTAACAGAAAATCAAGGAAACCTTAATGGTTGGACTGTCAGATCTCATATCCTAGTGAGTGTCTCATGCTTGAGAGTGACATTAGAGGATTTTTCTGCACTGTTCTATCATGTTATTACAAGTTCTGCTTTATGTCTCCCTTTGTTTGAAAGAAATGCCTCAACACAAACTGCACTTCACAGTTTAGGACAATGCTACATTAAGCTGTGCTCTCTTCTTTAAATTTTGTGTTCTGTTTTGTTTAAATGATTTGTTAATGGAGGAAAGGATCCCTGGCATACTGATGGGAGATGACAAGACTACTGCAGCACCATCAGAATAAATAAAAATCAATAGGTTTTCTGCTGGTGTTGGCTGTAAAAGAGAGTAAAGCTATTTATCAAGTCTGACAAGGGGTCCAGAACTGCAGGATCATCATAGGCACCACAGCAAAAAGAAGAGAAACAAAATAAGAAATACTAAATAGGGAATCAAAGTTGGTACAGCAAGATCACTAACATGTCAGCTTGTTTCAATATATAACAGCTGAAGAGAGCATGACAGGAACATTGGGAAGTGTTCCTGTTACTTAGAGCCTCCAGGTATTATAATTCACCAATTCCTCATGAGTTACATTTTGGATCAGCTTTCAGTGATTGGTATTGTTCCCACTTAACAGATAAAAGTTGTTTCATGTGCAGAGAATTTAAGTAGCTTCTGTCAGATCACCCACAGGCAGTCAGTAGCAGAGCTGGAAGTGACATTTCTTGGGTTTCCTGCCTCCTGTCTCTCATTTCTCATTCTTAGTGCTCCCACAGCTATGGCACTATGAGGTTCATTCAGGGGTCTTACTGGAAAGAGCTTATTATTAGATCTGCTACCAACTCCAGTGGCATCTCACATGTGATGCTCCCCAATCCTACTACAGGATCAAGATTACAGGTCTATTGCTTTATGCTGTGTTCATCACCACTGTAGTATTTGTGTTCAGTGTTATCCAGAACTTAACCTTCCTTCAGCTGGACTGGACTCTTTCAGTAATCTTTACACGCTTGTTAGAAAAAGAAAATTAAAAAGGGAGAACACCCAAGACATAGAAATCCATAAAGGCAACAGTGAAATAGTGCATAGCTTTTGAGATAAACTGAGAAAAGAGAAAGCTGGAGAAGATGTCAGAAACTCTTGAAAAATGTTGCAAAAACAAGTCTCCACAGACACACAGAAATCACTGTATTGGCTATCCAACAACTCTATAACTTCTAGTTTCAGTTCATTTCCTGTAACTTCGAAAAACTCAGAATTTCTGGAATCATCTTTTTATCATTTGCTGGCTGGCTGTTGGAGATATTTGCCATACTACGGAGAAATTCCTCAAGCTCAGTGAACTTCTCAGTGACATTACAATGCTTCTTTGAAGTGACAAGGGCAAAGCTCACCTCTGCCCACAGCCCCAGGTGCCTCTGTGGAGGTTAAATCTTAGCAACACACATTGGCTCTGTCTTGAGTCTTGTCCTCCAGCAGCCAGGCCAAAGGGGCTTCTCACTTCTCACTCTTGCTAGCCCTGAAACTGTCCTTTCTTGAATTTCTGAAACAGAGATATCAGGAGCCTATGCTGAACCCTCTGTCCCTCGGTGCATCTTCCATCTGAAGTGATTGCCATGGGGAACACAAGGAGTTGTTAACACTTTTTGCTCTGTCACAGGCTAATAGCTCCCAATTCTCTCATAGCATCCAGGCAGACAAGCCTATGTTTAGATTGGCACTAGGGGATGCGGCACTCAAGGGGAACCACTCTCCAAAGACACTCATGAGGTCTGAAGTCTCTCCAGCATCACTGTGGAGTCTGCACAGAGGAACAAAATTAGGGCAGCCATCCAGAATGAATAGAGTGGAAGACTTTGGTGTGGGATTTTGTCAAAGGAATTAATATCTTGGAAGAAGAAATAAGGAATGTCCTAGTAGTATTTATAAATATGTATAAAATACCATATCTAGGTTCTTATGCACTAAATTAGTACCAAATTTATGTTTGTAATTCCAAGTAGAGAGGAAGGGTTTATTATAAACAGGATGTCTTGCAGATAATGCTGGATACTCTGTAGTATGGCCAATACTAGAACATGGTATTTTTGTTTCCAAGCTGCTGTAGAGGTTCCGAGAGAGTACCAAATGTGGGAGAGTTAAAACGTGAGATCATAATTAATGAGCATTGATTTCCTTTGAGAAGTGTTGGTATGGCTTCTAAATTAAGCAACAGCAGGAAAAGCACATGGGCAAGGACTTAAGTTGCATTAACTTCAAATCCTAGGATTGCTAATGTATTAGGGTAGAAAATGAAATGCAAGGCTGAGGAGCACATCCGTTCAACAGTGAGTTTTAATCTCACATGGGCTTACTGCAGGTGTCTATGTAGGGGTGGACAGACTTCTGGTGAAGGCATAGGAGAGAAAAGCAAAACTGAACCCTTCAGAGAGACCTGCCCCACTCCTCTTTTTCCCATTTGCTGTTGAATGGGAGGAGAAAGTGACAATTTCCAGGTCACTCTAAGCCCATGCACAGTCACACGCCTTCCCACAGAGCTTGGAAGAGGCAGCACAGGCAAAGCTGATTATCAGGCTAAAAATAAAGATCTCAATCTTTGCATGCAAGACAGCTACCAGGCACTGGCCAGCCCTCCATTTTACCTCCTATCATTATTCCTACAGTCCAGCTCGACCAACAAGCTGTGCAAAGGGTGTGCCATGAGTTCTCCTCCCAGCCTGGTTTGATTGGCCAGACCCTGCAAAGTCGTGCATGCCCAGCCCCAAAGCAGGATCCCTGGAGCTCCGCTCTCTTGCCCTCACCATGCTCCTCAGCCAAGCCTGCCCGGCTGGTGCCAGCAGAGGCTGCTCTCCACAAATTGAGGGGAGTGCAGCATTATCTTTTGTTAGTCCGGGAGCAAAGAGCTGATGACCTGCAGTAAGGCAGATTAATTTCCACTAGGAAAATGCAAAACTCTCCTCTCCCCACCACACCACGTGCAACTAATCGCTTGCATATTTAAACACCCTTGCCTTGCTGAAATTTTGTGATGGAGCCGGTGACAGAGCAAATGTCAGGGCGCATAACCAATGGCATTGTCAGTCGTGATTAATCAGCATCTCCGCCAGGCTCGCGGCCAATTAGAATTTTCCATAATAAGGAGGTGACAGCCGGCGTTGCTAAGCGACCGCTGTCTATAGAGCTGGGAGAGCCAGACACATTTAGATGTTACTGTGGATTTCGATAGCGGCATGTCAAAACAGCACAGGCGTCTGCCCAGTGGAAAATTTTACAACCCAGGACTGGGCACTGGAGTGAGGCATGATTCCCTTTCAGAACAAAACATAAAAAGAAAGAGGTGATTTTTTTGTTGTTGTTGTTGTTGTGGGGTTGTTTTGTGTAGTTTTCCTTGAAAGAAGACTTTAACCAGTCAATCATTTATATACATTTAATTAAGAAATATCGTATCATTAGAACAGGACTTTGTTACTGGGTAATGGGTTCCCATGGCTGAGCAAATGCTGATACATTTATAGGAAATTAGCAGCAGGTCAGCACAGAGACATTTATTTTCAGTCAGAGGTATTTATCTGGCAATGACATTCTGTTCCAGTGACTTATTTTATTATATGAAAGGATTAAAGAATAAGAGGAGGAGGGAAGAGGAAGGAAATAGAGAAATGAAAATAGACTGACAGCAGTTCCTGTGTTAACATGAGAGTTGCTGACTCTGCACATCAAGAAAAGCTATGCTCCAACTGGGAGCAATAATCTTTCCTGGACTTAAACTTACTCCTAACAGGGCAGGGCAGAGGAAGGGGTAAGGGTCCTTCTTGGGAATGCTACACTTTCATGGACAAGCTGACTTAAACAGAGGAAGACAGAGAATCATATCCTGAGATGAGCTATTTGGATTTTCACCAGTCTATGATCTGAACCATGCTGTATGGAAGCTCGTCTGCCTGTGCTCTCCAGGTCTAAACAAAGTGGCACAAAGTAGCAGGTTTCACCTCTCCTTAATACAGACCTACATAAAGCAGATGCCTGCAGAAGTCATGTAAATTATGAAAGCAGCAATGTCTACACCTTACCTCTTTCAGTTTGGTGTCGCTGAAGGCTGGGGTCAGGAGGCTCCGCACATACTTCCATCTGTCATCACGAAGACAAAGGATGCTATCAAGCATTGGCTTGGACATCAAGTTTGGTCTCTAGGTTGAAAGAAAACGTAATTCAATTTTAATACAAATGCAAATACAGCTACTCAAGACTTCGGAACTTGGGAAGATTGCTCAGGAATGGCATTGCACTGCTGTCCCACAAAGAGAGGTTCAAATCAGTCCAGAACACCAAGCTAAGCATGGATGAAGCTGGGGAAGATTTCTCTTCTGCTGCACTCATTTTCTCTTGGGCTTTTAAAAGTCCTGGACCAGTCCTGAAACTCTTTTCTCAGACTGCTCTGGTTCTGATGTTCCTGGTGATCTCCTGAGATTGCCTCCACTGAACCCTGGCTTCTTCCCTGTCTTTCTAAGGTGACTAGCAAGAGGACTTGTCAACACTCCCTCTGTGTGACACGAGTGCCAATGCACCGCATGCCCATGTTGGTGGGGGACAGCATTTCTGGTGACAGCTGGTATGTCAGACTGTTACACACATTTTAAAAGTCTTCAGAAAATATGTTGATTAGAAAGCAAGTCCCAGTCCTTACTGTTTATAAGGAACACTCTCACTAAGAAGTTGTGGTCTGTGACTCTTACAGCTGCAGCTGGTCAAATACAGTAGCTTAAAGCACTGCCCCATGAAGCTCTGTATCAAAATGACTACTGTGAATTTACATTAAATCTCCCCCACCATCTAAGCAATTCTTGTCCAGAGAACAGTGATATTCAACAAGGAGTAAAGAGGATATAAAAGACAAAAGAGAACGCACATCAGAAAACAACACATTTCTGCCTGGAAGAAAAATCAGAAGATGTCCAGCCCCACAGCAGAAAATATTACATCTTATATTATGTCAGAAGATGTTTCTGTATTGTTCCTGATGACCTCCAATAGCAGAGATTCAATAACCTGCCCACTCAAACTCTTCCAGTGCTGTACTACTTTTACCATGGTAGTACAATCTCTTGCTGGAACTTTAGTCTTTGTGCTGTCTCAGGCAGAGAAACTGCATTATTCTCCCCATCTTTGCAGCAGCCCATACATTCAGAAGGTTATAACAACCACTAAACATACTGCAGTCATCTACCCCACATAACACCATCTCACTGAATACATACTTATCAGTTATGTTACCTAGGACTGTTTATTCAGCATTGGTACTGTCACTCTGCATAGTCTTGCTGATTTACTTCTTTCTAAAGGTACAGTCCTTGTGACCCAACGTGGTACTCCATGCAAGGAAGCATTTTTTTTCCCCAGATGTTCTGCAAGCTATATTCCTCTCTATTCACCCTGGAATATCACATACCACAGCATGACACTGTACTCATGAACTGGTTTGTGGTTCCCTGCAACTTTCAGACTTCTTTCTGAACAATCACTCCCTAGGAAGTTATTTCCCAGCCTTTATCATGAAAGCTGGTTACTCCCCAGAGTCATATGTAGAACATGTCCCTTTGAACTATGACCATTCCCTTTATGATTAATTGCTCAACTGAATAAGATCATGTTGAATTTTAGGCCTTTCTTTCATAGCATCTTTCATCCTTACCAGCTTTCTACATAAATTGCTAGCATACTCAGTGCCATCATCGAAATCATTAACAAAAGTCCAGAATAACCCTTGCAAAGAAGGCACCCAGTGCTCATCCCTTCCCTTCCAACAGTGGACTGTTCCAAAATGCATTTCAGGCATTGTACAGCAATGTTCTCCAGAAAAACCACCCTCAGATTGGTGGGTGTGGGCAGAAGGTGTACACTTCTCTAGCTACCAGGAGGTACAGAGACATTCATTAGTGCATGTGAGATCCTCTGGATACTGCAGCAGCAGTACAGTCCCCCATGTTATCAGTAGCAACAGCATCCATTTTACTGGGAGAGATACAAACAAACTAATGATGCTTTGGCCATCCCAACACCATCTGTCAGGTCCCTTTTGTCCTCTGACTTTTCCTTTCAGTTTTCTTTCATTACTACAGTCCATGAAAAATGAATTCTTACAACCTGTTACACACTTGGATACTTTAATATAATTTTGTGCCTCACTACTTCTGATTTTATTGCCACTACATGCTATTTTTTTATCCTTTTTCTTGGAAATCTGACCTACTTTCCACTCTGTAAAAAAAAACAACATCTCTTCAGGAGCCATGGAGAACTGGCAATTTAACTATGCTGGTCTTCCACTGCACTTCCTTAACTTTCCTCCTTATTGGAAGAGTTTGCACTTAATATTGTTTCTTTAAGGAGCTGCCAGCTCTCCTTAACACCTTTTTCCTTTACACTTGCCAAATTCTTACTATGCTGCATAAGCTTGTAAAATGCAGAAGCCTTTTTTGTATTGCAAACAGGCTAATGGGATAGTTTTACATTCTCAGCAACACCATCCAGTGTAGTAAACTAATGTCACTGGGACGACACTACAGACCAGTTTTGTGCAAAGATGAGCAGCTTTCAAGTAGAAAAGTACATATGAAGCTGAAGGAAGAGTTTGACTTGAGTACTGTCATCAGATGACTACTGTAAAACAAAATAAGGGCACTGTTTAAATGTATGTATAGACTATTCTATTTTGTACAATAACAAGGAAAACCTTGGACAGGCTGTCAGAGTTGAAACATCTTGGACTGTTTTCTCTGAATAGCCTCTTTAAATAAATAATCTGTTTTCTATCTTGTCAGTAGGTATCTTTCCTGAAGATCACAAGTGCAGCTAGAAAGTCCATCACTCAGTGGAGTGCTCTGTCATTTGTTACAGATATTCAAAGGCACAATAGAATCGGAAGAAAGAGCCTCCAGAATTGGAAATGAGCATTATAGTGCCAGAAAGTATACTACCCTCTGCTTCACAGTTCTTCTGTGCTGCTAGGGCAGCCATTTACACTACATCTTGATTCAGTTGGTAACTAAACGAGCATTCCTTATATCTTCAGTCCTCATTTCAAACACTGAGACCCAGATTGCTCCTGAGCACTCACTGAAATCAGCAACAGTGAATGTCCCTTGATCCTGTGAAATGCATTAGTCCAAGAAATCAGGTCATTGAATGCAACCCCCAAATTAGCAGAGACTCTCAGATCCGTGTTTCAACCACCAGCCTTCACTTCTGCTTTATAAAGTGGAGATATCACATCACCTCCTCAGAAATGCTAACAATACATTAACATTTCTGAGGCACTCAGAAACTACAGTGAAAGAGCAGAATAACAATCCCGCAAGTCAATGACCAATTTTGTCTTCCAAGCAAGGTTTAAATAGCATACAGAAACAAAAAGAAAACCAGAAAAAAATTACAGGGCAACACTTGAAAAAGTATTTTGCATCCAGTCCTAAACTGAAGGCTGCCCAAACTGTGCATTCTATAACACAAATTTCCTTTGCAAGACAAAGCTCCACTTAGATAATAACAGATGTGATATAAATCTCACTGCATCTGTCTTGAAAGCAAATTCCCTTCCTAAAACCAAAATTCACCCTAAAAGTGCTCCTAATTGCATAAAGACTGTATACAGCACATTCACAGCAGGACCCAGTTACTGAACAAAAAGCCTGTTAACTATAATATTATAACTACAACACTAACTATAGCATTGCCTTTTTAGCACTCTACTTTATGACAGTAATGCTTCTTTAACATATTTTTGGTGTGTACAGTATTATATACATACACAAGGAAGGAAGGAAAAACAACTTTGGCCATAAATTATTTTACTCTGTATCCTTAAAACCAGGCATGCAAAAATATGTTTGTGTTTATTGGAATACCATCAGCATGATTGACAGTGTATAGCAGATTTCATTTATCAAGTTTTCCTTATTGTTTCTGCAAACACTTTCCTCCTAATTGCATAACCTGTGTTACAGGCTTATATAGCAGGAATGAAAATAGATTTGGTATGAGAACGAGCCTGAAGTATCTCAGTGAAAGGTGAAATGTCATCTCTTTCCAAATGGATAAAGTACTAGATGTATCTAAAAATTTTGAGCTCACAAAAAAAAAAAAAAAAAAAAATCCACAGGAGGCAGATGTAATATTTTCAGGGGTGGGATTTTGGTTTTTGGGCAGCAAAGGAGGTTGCTTTGAAGTCAAATGCAATCAGGATCATGTTCCATCTAGTACTATTTAAATTGTAAACAATTGCTCTGTACTTCTTTCTCCTATGTAATCAACCATTTCTGGTATAGCAATGCTCCATGAAAACTACTAGCAGCATGGTAATCTCTTGCAGTGTACCTGCAAGTGCTGCTGAGTTCCCACAATCACAGACATACCATCAAACACAAGAAGGAAAACTGGAGGGATTTGCTTGCAAACAAATCCTTTAAAACATCACTGCTTTTAAAAGAGAAAACAAAATAATATTTGAAGATGAGTGGCACTTCTGCAATTGATGCAAGAATTCCCTTTCTCATAAGGTGTTCATCAGAATGACCCTTCAGACCCAGTTATTGGCTTGTGTGTCATGAGTCAATTTGGCTTCCTCTGTGTTACTGAATAATTCAGCCAATTCAGTCACTTCTGCTTTATAAAGTGGAGATACCACATCACCTCCTCAGAAATGCTAACAATACATTAACATTTCTGAGGCCAAGTGGAACAGAACACCCTCTGTCCCCAAAGTTAAATCCCTTGCCCAAAAACAGTGGAGATATCCAAACTGCTTCTGGTCATGTTCTTCCCTGAACTGTGCCCAGACTGTGTCTGGGAGACAACTAATCAGTAACAACAAAACTGTCCTAAGAAGCATGTCAATATGGACATCTGCAGGACCTATTCATGCACTAATGTCCCTGTTTTATCTTGGAGCAAAACTATAGCCTTCTGTGATTCATAAAATATTTGCTCCTTTCCCAAGTTTGTCACTAGCAGGCTAGATGTAACCTCTGGCAGTCAGCAATGACTGAATCTCTGGCAGCCAACAACGACTGCCTAGAGCTGAAAGAAAGGTAACAGCACCATGATGTTCCTCTAGACACCTCTTCTTATTTCTTTGGTAGAAAAATGAGGGATTGAGGTTTACCAGCAGAAGGCAGTCAATGCACCCATGCACTCTTTAAGTATCCTGAGTAGATGAATCTCCAAAGAACCTAAAGGGTACCCTAAAGACCTTCAAAAACCACTTACCTCCACAGAAACAGCTGCTAATCTTCTCCACGTGCTTTGATAACACAGTGAGAAATGAACTTCTAGAAAAAACAAAATCTCAGACACTTTGTTATCTTAAAGTTGGACTTAATCATAACCTACTTCTAATAAAACCAATCAAAACCAATTTACTTCTATAGGAGTCAAATTTCAGCACTCAGTCTGCTCAGATTCAAACAAGCAACTAAGCTCTAGAGCACTCAAAATCCCAAATCCAAACAGTAACTCCAACAATAATTCTGGCATTAGTCATCCCTAGCAAACACCATTTGCCTTTGTGTAAGCTTTCTTCTAGTCCTGCAGCCATTGTGGGATCCAGCTCTAACTGGAATCCCATGTCCATGTTCCCTTGAACTTTAGCCCCAATCTCAACCCTACAACCCACCCTAACGAGAGCCATTTGCTCCTCTCTCCTTCAGCCTTTCTTTGTACCCATGCGGACTTCAGCATCCAGAGTTAAGTCTAATTCCATGTTCCTCCCCTTCTCAGGGAAATTTTTGGGGTATATTCCCAGTGGGAGAGGTCATCCTTCTCCCAGCCTTCATGGATGCCATGCAGTTATCTTTATTAGCTCTAGTGGGGGATGGCTTGCTCCCCAGGGCAAGTTCCAGAAGCGATGAGCAGGCAGAAGTGCTTGCACATCACTAGGTTACCTTGTTCATCTTCTTATTTTCAAAAAGGATTGCTGTCCTTTTCTTGCTAAAAATGCCCTTGTGATTAGGCATTACCATCCTGTTTAAGAAATTGCATTTTTAAACTGAATTTAATGAAATGAAAGTTAATAAAAAATGAGACGGAAAGTTTGTACCTTGAAGACAAGACACTATTCCCACACCTCAGACAGGAATTATTAATAAAATCTCTTATTAAGATTACTCATTTAACTCCTCTTGCCTCACAGGTCATCACCACCAGTTCAGCCAGCAGGTGGAACCAGTAAACCCGTGAACTGCCCATATGGTATTTCATCCAGTCAGTGGCAGTGGCATGACACTTAACAGATCACAACACAACACTTGCTCTTAAAAAAGGCAACAGAAAAAAAAATCCCTGAGATATCTCCAGGAATACATCTTACCAAGCTTGCAGTAAGTGGATCATGAAAGTGGGAAGGCAGGAGATGCCTCCATATATTAGTTTTTAAAAAAAATCCCTGTTGGTAAACTGATACAATATACTCCTTCCAACTTTCTTGCTGTTTTAAGTCACACTCAGCTCTCCCTGTATTCATGACATTCAATGACAATCACAAATAGCAGCTTTTGACTGAACCAGGAAAGCACAGCATTGCATATTTTTAAAACCCTAAATAGACCTCATTTATGTCATATACCCTGTAGTTCATTGCTGCTTCCATCTGGAAGGCCCTTGCACACACAGATGTTATAGCCACATCTCTTCAAAGCATTTAAATTTTTCTCTTCACAAATCATCATCTCATAATGGAGCAAGACCAACTCCTCACCGCAGACCAAAGCCTTCACAGAGGGCAAAGGGCTGGCATTGCCCACTGAGGGCTGTGTCCCAGTGTGGGAGACCACAGGGCCTCTCTCATCCCTCTGCTGTGACTCCCAATCACATAACATCTGAGGCAACTGCTACACACAGGAGTCGTCTCTTCCAAAGTAGGCTCGCTCCTCTTTGCCTTTCCAAAACTCCATTTCCAAATCATCAGATGCCACACATGCCACACTGCTGCTCCCAGGTAGCTGAAATCAGTCCCTCTTTGCCCATTAAAACTATGGGCACAGACACTGCTTCACAAACACATTTCTCAAAACCCTCCCATATCAGCAACCCTGCTAATAGCCTTTTAATAGCCTTAATAGACACTTTTGTCCCCTCTTCTTTGTTAGTCTAAAACAAGTTTGATTTTAGTATGTAGATTCAGAAGGTAATCTTATGGCTCTAGAGGGGGGAAAAAAATCACCAAACTAACTCCAAAATGCTCATGTTGCTTTGCAATTTCATAGAAGCATCCAGTAAAAGTTTTCAGCTTAATTGGAAGTCAACATGCCTGTAGAGAAGAGGAGAACATGTCCATGGATTATCTATTTCATTAAGCTTTTGTTCCCCATGGTCATTAAGGTTCTTCAAAAGAGTGTGACAAGGTAGAATTTGTTTCAGTGATTACAGCAATTGTCTTTCATTCTGCACTATAGATCAGACTGTACAAAAAGGCATCTCCAAGCAGGTTCTTTTCGTTATCAAGTCAGGATCTTCAGCAGCAGACTAATAACTACTATTCCTATCTACTCATTGGAAAAATGGCGCAGCCAACCCCAGCTTACAAGCAAGTACTGGCTTTTTTTCCCCTCTGCGGCAAGCAGCCTGGAAACATCTGTTCTTGTCTCTGCAAACATTCTCTTAAGTCATGGTTTTGTCAACAGAAACCAAAGCGAGTCATTGCAATGAGGTAAATATAACCATCCATAAATGCTAAAGTAAACACATATGGCCTCCTGCAGTCTGACAAAACCTGATGCAAGTCACACGTTCCATTTGTTGGTGTAAGCAACACCAAAATTAGGTCCATGCCTCCATGAGTTTGCATATGGTGGTCAGTTGGCATATTTGGGATCAAAACAATCAAAACAAAAAAAAAAAGTACTTGCTCTTAATTAATTATGAATTTTGGTGTTACAAACAAATTATGGTTGTACTAGGGAACGCATACTCTATAGACAGTTTCTGCTGAGAAGCAGTTTTTAGACATTTAAATCCACTTTCCAGCTAACATAACCCAACTTTCTAATTTTGGATAAAGCTATAAGACTATTAAACGCCTCTCTATTTATACACACTTCTCCTCGAGGAAAGGTTGAGGACCAGAAAGTTCCTTTTACAGATTGTAAGGAGTATTTGGCAAAAAGCAGTCCCAATAGCTTTTGGTACACATATATTGCCATGCTTTCAGTCATTGGCATATGTAGGAATGACAGGCAATGCCCATAAGAACTTTGGCTAGATCTTTTATTTACACAGAACCATTGTATTCTGTGCCCTCCCCATCCAGGGACATACCTGCAGCAACCTTAGAGCTTCTGGAGAATACCTAAAGAGACTGTAAGTACTACTCACCATCCCATTGCCTGTCCTCTTGGCTGCTGACCCTAATGCCTCGGGCATGCAGTTAGATACCTCAGAAAAAGTTCACCAAAATGAGCACAGAGTTGTCCAAGCTGCCATGACAGCAATGTAGGAAGAGTCCTACACTTCCTTAAGTTCTCACCACTTTTCTTCTCATGGACATAACAACAAAATGTATTCCAGAAGAGAGGTCACTACAGCTGTGATCAGGGACTACTCCCTTTCTTATAACTGCAAAGTGAAAGAAGTTACGGTAGTAACACGCTTTCAAATGATCACTGACAGAACAAAACTCACAGTGAGGGAAAAAAGTTATAACTCCTTCCTGTGGATAAAGATGGGAAGAAAAATAAAGAAATAAGAATAATGAGGGAAAGAATTATTACAGCAGGAGTACAGTTTAGGGGAGGGAGGGATAGTCTGAGACCTATTAGGCTGCAGAGATTCACTAACTTCTCTTTCATGAATGCCATGGACCACATAGAATTTGGCATCAATTCAACAAATAAGGTTGCAAGTGCATCTTCTCAAAGATTCACCTACAAGTTTCTAGGCAGAGTACTTCACAGAGAGATGAGAGGAGTGCCTTGGAATGATTTCCAGCAGGAACCAAGACCAGGTTCCTTTGGTCATGGGGAACTGTGGAGAAAGCAGCCTGGCTTGACCGCTTTGTGATTCAAAGAACCATGTTTCTTTTTGCTACATTTTCTGCAGTGCCTCAGTCACCAGCCAGTTTCAAAGACACATGTGAGGGCCATTTCCTCTCAAAACTTCATATTCATAGGTCTCCTACATTGGACAAGATTCACAACTACTAAGTTTCAATTCAGTGTTTCAGCTGCTGAGATCAGCAGCTCCAAGGGATTCAAGGCACTTCAGAACATTAGCTATGGCTGGGCAAGAGTTTTAAATCTGTATTGTCAAATTAAGCTCCTCAAATAGGGGTTAAATGCTTAGGGCCTTCTGTTCACTAGCAGAGGTAAGCGACGCAGGTGAAGGGGAGGCTTACCAACGGCTTAGTTTAAAAATATCACTTGCAGGAAACGTTTTTATTTGGAGAAAAGTATATATAAGAAATGTCACTACTACATGTACTTGATATTTTAATGACAATTTTAGTTTGACCTCTTCCTTTAGTTTGACCTCTTGACCTCAGGTGTTGCAATACAGAAATAAAATTATATACAGGCCTGTCTAGCTTAAAATCTCAAAGCACTGAGAAATACTAAAAAAAAACAAGTGGCTAAGTGGAAAACTATGACCAAAAGGTGAAAAACATTTCAAAGGGTTTCCATCAGTCTTCCAAGTTCCCATGTAGCACCTAAAACTTGTTGCCTAATACCCCATTTCTGATGTGACAACATCCTGACACACAAAACATACTTCAAACTGACATTTATCTAAATTGAAACAGGAGATTTGGGATTAATACGACAAACTGATGACCTTCAGTGTGTGCAAAACAACCCAAGGAAAAAGCATTTCATGTTTTGCCCCCAATGGCAAGAAGAAAATTTCACAACTGTGACAAACAAAGCTGATAAAAGTTTTCTTGTGAAGTCTCCTAATGGTTTTAAAAAAAAAAAAAGGGTTCAAGATGATATTTAAATCAAACTACTGGAAGAATAGGGATATTAAAAATTAAAAGCACAAATCAAGCTTTCACCTGAGGAAGTTGACCATGGGCAGTCAGATATTAGGGGTATATTCTAGTGGGAACACTGCTCTGCACTTCCTCTGCTCTTCTGCTTTTCTCTAAGCATATGCTGCTAGTCCAAGTCAAAACCCTCCTTGGCTTTACTTTTTATTACTTTACTTTTTATTTTCCTTTTCCTTTGAAAAGTCATTCAGAAAGAAAACTCCAGGTAAGCCATAATGGTAGAATGACAAGCTGTCAACAAATCACATTTGCAGTATCTGCTCTGCTGAAGAACTGAATTCCCTGCCTGCTACTTCACAATTCTTTCTAATTACATTAAGTTGATATTTACACATTAGGGAAAGAAATCCAAATTTCACATATTAATATTTCCACAGCTATCCATCAAAACATTAATGCATTTTCCTGATAGGAATAGCTGCTTTCATTCCTCATTTATTTGTCCCTCAAAAAGAGCTAGGCTATAAAACTTTCTCAGGAGTTGCACCGCACACTTTCAGCATTTTGTCTTCCAAGATTTCATATTTGTGGTTATTGCCTGGATTCAATCAAATTTAAAAAATCCAAATTTATAAAAGCATGTTTTGACATGCTTATATGAACTAATGTTTGTTCATTTGCCTCTTACAAATTAATTTGAGCATATCTAGAATTAAATATTTGTCATAAGATAATTTCAACAATAATAAAGTCCTATTGCACACAGATAACATTACAGGACTTATCATGAGTTTTCTGAAGCCCACAATTTCTGTAAAACAGCCTTAGTTCACAAACCACTTGTAAGCAGATTGTTGCTCACGTCACTCTTACTTATTTCTTCAAGGAGAGAAATTGAAACACTCCCCTGAGTATCAGAGGAAGTACCTCATCCAGGTAAATTAAGAGTATCAGCTGCTTTTGCATTCTTAAACATTTAGACTTGTAATAGGAAGCAGTGTGGATTATAAAACATAAAACATGTCACCATATCTTGTTATCGTAAGAGTTCTAGGATAAGATAAAAATGTTAAAAAGAACAATAACCCCACAAATTGGAGTCCACACCATAGAGCTCACAGATCCCTTTTCTGGCCAAACAGACCTCCTTCAGGTGATGCAGCATTTAGAGGGCCTTTGTCACAACTCTTGCTTCAGTTTCAATGCACTGTGACCATGACATGAAACCAGAGGGATGGATCAGAGCCCGAATTCTCCCCACTCATGGTGCCCAAAAAGCACCAGCATTTCAGGCACAGACAAGAAGGAAGCTCAGCAAATGCACATGAGGACAGAGCGAGATTAGGGATTTAGATTCCCTTTTATCGAGTGCCCAGGGAGGGAGTGTGTGCCAGTCATGAGAATGAGACACCTGCAACCTTTCACTGAGGATTAACCCCCCAACAGCCAGGCGCACACGGAACCACAATGAGCAACCTGACTGGAGGTTTATGTTCTGTCTGCTGGGATTTCCAATGTGAAAAGGAAAGAGGCTCCACTCCCTGGAAGGACCAGCCACCAGTGAAATTGCCAGGCTGTACCCATACTCAGCACACACATCACACTGGACTGCAGGCACTCAGCATGTTATTTTTACTTGCAAGTTATTAGAATCTGCGCTTCCAAGCCCAGCTTTATTGGTGGGTGGGAGTTGTAGTTCCCAACTACACAGTCCCACAAGAACTCGTTTTGCATTGGTACAGCTGCTTCTCTCACACTTGAGGTTCATGCTGAAAGCCCCCAGCATCCAGCAGCCTGAAAAATAAAAGGGAACTTGAAACTGAAAAAAATAACCCTCTGTGACATGTCTAAAACCCAGCTGATTTTTACTTAGAATAAATCTTAACCCTGGGACAAACCTAATTTTTTATAACCAAAAGTGACTGTCACTGCCAATATAAGATAAATGTTACCACAAGCACAAAGGGAAAAGCTGAAAAAGTGAAAAAACGAAAGCTGCCCCACTTGACCACAAGGAGAGTAAAACAAGGGAGTGCCATTCAGCCACCAGGGCATTTAAAGAACATATAATGTGACATGGTGAAACAGCAGCTAGGGAGGGTACATTCCTTTTAAAACTTCAAATCAAACAAATTAAACAAAAATAAAACCAGAGCTGGTTAGGGAAACTTAAATAAAGTCATGAGGTTTGCAAGAAACTGTCAATATTGCAAAATCAATTTCTTTCTCTAGGCTTTCTGGAAGAGAAGAAGGAGAAAAGTTCCAAGAAACTACCTTTTTTTTTTTTAACAAAAGAGATGTTTTTGGAACAAAATAACTTTACCTTGTAAACTGAAACTACTTCTTCTTTACATTAAAAGCTGTAAATGAAACAAATTATTTCAATCAATTTTTTTTGGCTTTAAACTCTTCATAATCAGATATGACATGAAAATTCTGTCTTCCACATATTTCTTAATCAAAGGTTTGTTGGTTGTTTTTTGTTTTAATTCTTGCTGTTGACAATATCGTATGCCATCAATTCCTACTGGAGTCAATTACAATTATATTAAGAGGATACTAGAGAGCAAAATAAAGCATTAAAAGGTTTGAAAATCTTAGGCTTAGTGCAGTCTTTATATCCTACAGCATATGCAGAAAAGGATCCAAATGGATCCAATTCTTTAGTTATGTTATCATATACCATTTTTCCCCCACAGCATCTCTATGTGATTTCTCAAATTTAAGATTTCTAGAGGAAATAATATCCTGAAATATTTTAACATTGCAGACAAAAAAACCCGCCAAATCTTTCATGTAAAATGAATCAGTTACAAACTCAGGATTCTCCTCCTTCAGACATAAAGCTCACATGATGACCTGTAGAAATTCTTAGTCATTCGTAGAGTTCTGTCAGCAGAGAGCGATAGTAGTAAGTCAGTCTCCTTTAATAATTTTTTGTTGAGTCTGTGTTTACTGATATTCTTCAGGGGCTTATAAACTTAAGCAGTTTGGTCAGATTTTCAAAGTGGTTTTTATATCCAGCCCTTAACATTAGAGGGAACAAAGCCAAAGCCAAAGAAATAGACTCCGGGTTTATTTTCCTCACAATCGATAAATAACCCTAACTTTTCCCTAGGCATCATCTCCAAAATAGTAAGACCACCTTGACTGAAAAATTCTAAATGGAAAATACTAATTGAAGCAGTTAAACTATGATAATCTACTGAAAGGAAAACATTGTAAGCGGAGACATTGGGCAACTTTAATTATAGATCTCACCATTGCCTCTGCGACAGTATAGCTTCTTTGGAACTGATGAAATACCAATATAGGCCTGATGACATTTTAGCTTGACTGAAGGTCAGTGACTGGTTAAACTGGTATGCTTCTGAGCCACTGTTAAATTATTCAGAATTATTTTAGGAAAGCTGCATAAAAAGTGCAAGAGTGCAGTTTCAGCTTCATCTAAATGCACACACTGAGAACGGAAAAGGAAATGGGGAAACTGTCAGTTGCAATTGCCTTGAAAAGGGAAAAAAAATATCATGTGTACCTTCAACTTACAATTAATCTAGCAGAAGAGAAGACTGCAAGACAGTTCTTGTTTTTACTTATTTCCCCAAACCTTTTACTCCAAGAGCAAGCATGAAAGGAAAAGAAGAGGAATGGAACATTATTTAAGTCATGAAGACTGCAAAAGAATGTCATTATTTTTGTTTCCCTTGCTTAACACCAGTGAGAGGAGGTTGGCAAGAGTAAATAATTAACAATAATCAACAAGGCCTTACTTTTGCTGCAGAACAGCTGTTTCCCCATCTCACTATATATGTTGCTGAATATGTGTTTGTGAGGCTAAATGGAGTCTCCTCGAGCCACCAGCAAGCCTTCAGAAGCAGTCAAATTAATCTGAAAATGTGCAGTGGCCAGCTATGCTCAAAGTTAGGAGCACTCATTACACTGGAAAGTTGTGAGTGAGACATGCAGTGTAAAAACTTGAATTTTACACCCCTCATCCCCTTTCCTTTCCCTTCTAAGCATGGTGAATTATATGCTGACAATACATCAGCAGCACTGGCAAGTGTCCTGCGGCTTTCCCTGGTCATGGTCAGGAGCTGTGTGTTCACAGCGCGGCGCTTCCAGGGCACCCCCACACCACACGGCAGTGCCTTCCCTTCCCAGGGCTCGGATCAGCCAGCTATTTGCTATCAATTATTCACAACACATGGTGCCAAGATACGAGGTTACTATATAAAAAAGAATTCTTGCTAGCGAGTAAAATAATACCTCCCGACTCATTCTTCACTTGTGATCCTCTAGATCTGCAGCTGTGAAGCTGTGACGTGGTCAGTAGTGAGGAGTGGCACAGTCTATGAACATCCTTTCCCACTGAGGTTTCATTCTTGCAGAATGAAGCTTACATAGTGCAGGTCACAAGCAAAAAAAAAAAACAAAAACAGGGTGGCAAAAAGTTTCCCTCAGCACAGATCTACCAGAGTTAATTGCTAGGTAGAAGAGAACTTTCCAAGCTGTGGTCAGAGGAACACTGCAAACCAACTGCATCAATATAAGATGCTATGACCCCATCAGCTGTTCACCACTCCCCATCTATTGGAGATAACCAAACCACCATTGAAATGGAGCTGCTGGAGAGCCCTTGTGGGCACTCATCTGCTTCAGTGCTAAGTCAGCCTGCACGGTTTTGAAAAAATCCACACTGACATATAAACTGAGATGAATTAGCTTCTGAGCTGAACCAGGGGAGGAATGCTTACATGATCCATGTTGTAGGCCTTGCTGTGGAAATGGTGAGTCCAGTTAAGACATCTTAACAAAAGGTTGTTAGCATTGTGCTAAGGAAGAACATTATCATTATATATATAAAAAAGGACCTTTCTTACTTTTAAGTTCAAATATAAACACAAAGGCAGGCAAATGGATTAAGATATCTGAATGAATGTCTAAAGAGAGAACTATTCACACTATTTTGAAGATAAAATGCTATTTTTAAATGAAGAGCAAAATCTTGCAAGGATTAGTATAATAATGCCCACAGGTATCATGTTAACTCTCACTGAAGAGGAATGAGCTTGTGGACACACAAGAGCCCCCTGATAGAACTGTCACAGTCAAAACAAAAGGCTTATCCATGACAAAAAAAATAAATAACCCAAACCAAAACATCCCACCTGCTGGCATAAGAGTTAATAAAAAGAATTCAAAATGGGATGGGGTGGGAACAGATTTGTAGCCAATGGAGTGAACGGGAGAAATGATGCCCAAATGCAATCTCTGTCACTGGAAGTCACCACAGCACTGGTTGCTGGAGGCTGAGCAGATAAGCCAGAAGGAAGATTACTGTCACTGTCTGTCCTGCTGTTCTGTTTTGAATTCTGCTGCTGGCCACCTTTGAAAGAGGACACTCAACCAGGCTAAACAGATCTTAGGCATGATACATGACAAACATTCAAATATTACATATTGCCATATCACACCTGCTCCAGTGCTGAACTACCAGACTCCCAGGCACGTGCATGTAAATGACTCCTCTGTGCTGTGAAACACCACTTCCACAGACTTAAGAGGGTTCCTGTATCATCAGATGCTTTAAAAGGCCTTTTTGTACATGAGCAGCTGAGCTACCTCCAAATGTGGCTAAAGACATGAAAACAAAGGAAAGTACTGGGTCTGAACTCTGACTGCTCAAGCATGTAAAAAGGCCAGCTCCGATGCTGTGATCTGAGCCTATGTCAATTTTGGAACAAGTGACAAACTAATTGCTCCTCTAAACAAAAGGAGACTGGGAAAGGCAAGAATCAAAGGACATGACACTCTATTATATGTCAAAAATAGGGACAATGAAAAAAACTGTAAACAAAACAACCAATATGCTATTTTCAAATACCAGTTTCAGAAGACAAAAACGAGGGACTGTTAAAAACCTGTGCTGTTAGACTGAATAAGTTTCCAAAAAAATATTCTCACAGCGTATGTCCAAAGAGGTAGGATAAGTTGAATTTCCCTTTTAAAAACAACAACAACAACAAATCCACAGAAATGGAAGGTCAGGACCAGCAAAGACCAGCAAAAACTGTATTTGCACTCCACCTACTCATAACATAAGGGCAGGATTAGATAAGGAAGCAATAACGTATTTAAACAAGAAAAAATATTTATCAGACCTAAGATTTCACATATTTTATCCAACAGTAAAACATGTTCTTTAAATAAGGAAGAGAGCCCAAGGAATAGATAGTCTTTTCCTGCCTGTAAGTGTTGTTTCTCTTTACTGTTATTATTCAGCACTAAAAAAAAAAGTGCTGCAAACCCAGTAAATAAATAGCCAGTGTAGATTTGATGAAAGATTGGCTCAGAAGACTGCTTTTGGCCTGAATAGAAAGATATGCTTTCATCCTGTTTTGACTATGCTCATACGTTTACCTAACATAATTGGATGTAGTTAATATTGCAGGAGCCTTCAAGCAGCGCACATTTCCCTCATTAGTGGGTTTAAAGCCTTAATGATATCTCCTGTGCTGCAGAAAAGCCCAATGTAGGCTTCAAAAGTGATTGGCAAGTTTCAACAGGAGAAAAAACTGGGGGAAGGGAAGGCAAAAACTAATAAAACTCTGATCTTGTTCTCAAGTTATTTAGGAAAGGAAATCTTGAAGAATGATAGAACAAAGAAGGAATCAGAGGTGAGGATAAACAAGCCAAACCAGATAATTTCAAAAGCTGACCTCACAGTATCACGAAGAAACATGTGAAAGGAACAGGGAGTGGGTAAAAAGGGGGAGGGACCCTTCACATACCTGCAACACATTAAGACACACGCATACTTAGTCCTACACAAACTCCTCAGGGCACAAACAAGTGTATACACACTGCATACTGTCAAATCAGCATCTTCATACACCTGCAGCAAAATCACCTTTTCGTAGTTTCACTGTGCAGTATTTCCACCCCTCCCCCTTTTAAATCTCAATAGTTTGGCAGGGAACCCTTGCTTTTAGGAAACAGAATGTCATAATATTCCATCTACTAAGCACACGCAAAGGGTTTGGGGGTTTGTTGTTTGTTTGTTTTGTTGGGTTTTTTATTGACTAATTTTGACCATTTTCCTGGAACAGAAATTTCACAGGCTGATTTAGCTTCAAGAGAAGTGTAATTATGTACAGCTGTATTCAGTATTTCTTGACTGCCTTGAACAAGCAGTGAAAGGGAGATTTGCACACATTATCAGCCACTATCATTAGTGATGTAAAGTACATAATCCATCTGGTGTTGTGGTGTCTACCTAGGAGCAGGTATTGAACCACTGATGGCTGCAGTATAACAGCACAAAGGGAGAGCGTTAAAAATTAACTAAAAAAAAAGCACAAGCAACCCAAGTTGTTTCTTGATACTGGATTGTCCTTGCATGTGTGTCCTCCTACGGTTTTGCAAAGCATTTCTATGAGTACAGGCATGGAGAGTGGAGAATTAAAAACGTAAATTTCATCGTGTGGTTTTTGCAGTCTGCACAGGAGAAGAGGTGGCAGGATACCATGGTGATGGCAGCACTGCAGCCCATTAACAAACCAGAGAAAGACTCAGGGACAGATTCAAATATTTAGACCCATGCTGAAAAATAACTCATTTCATAATAACTCCTGTGAAAAATAAAAGGACTGTGCATCTCAACATCAGCCGTGGTCTCAATGTGCTGACTCATCATTTCCTCATGACGGGGCAAGGAAAGAGGAAACTTTTTTTTGTGTCTTCTTGCCTCCTTACAGTCAACTGCATTGCTTTTATATTGCCAAGGTTTATGGCCCATAGCATTTGAAAACAGTCAACCCATGCCTGGAAAAGAGAAAAAGTGGAAAGTTTTTATTTTGTGTTTCATCTGTGTGTAACCAATCCATTTCCACCATCACTGCCAGCCCTTCACACAGGAGGAATCAGCCAGTTTTATTTGCAATCTAGAAATGTGAAAAATATTAGTGTTCATTTACTCAGTTAAAGATTCGTAACTCTCAAGAAAACAAATTCATATGACCTACCTGGACAACAGTATGTTAGCCAGTTAAAATAGCAGCCTCACTGTAAGTGTGGCTTTCTCCAAACCCAGGTACAGCCTGGCACCCACTGCTGGGAAACAGGCTGAGAGCTTCCTCCAGCCTCAACAACACAGGAAACCTTCCTCAAACAGCAAACTACCTAAGTCACCACTCAAAGGAAACGCATTGTCAATTAGAGGGTATCTTCAAGTCAGTCAACAGGACCATCCTCAAATTAATTTGACTTAACTACAATCAGTGTTTATAGATTGATTGCTTGTAAGCTGTTTTGTGGCACTCCAGACTACTGATATTTATATCCTTCCAAACTTTCACAAGTCTTTATTGAATACTCAAATGTTTTAGAAGAGACTGTGTTCACCCTCTTTTCCATGAGAGGCAAAGAAAAAAACCAAAGTCGCCCATTTAAGAGAATAACCTAATTCTGGACAGAATAAACATTCTGTAAATACAGAGTCATAGCCCACTGAATTAAATGAGAAGTAAGAACGTGCATAGACATAAGCAAATGCTGACACCTTTTTATGAATTGTGGAGTTGTGGTTTAGGAGGGGTACTCCCCAGCTCTGTGCCCCCACTGAGATTGCCCAAACCATGCTGCCACCCTCCAGCGCCCCGACTTTCCCCTCTCCCTGTGGCAGGATGGAGGCAGGAAAGGTAAAGATCACAGGCTGAGGGAAAGTAACTGGAAACAGCAGCAATATAAGAAAATTAACAGCACCAGCAACAATATCAGTGAGAGCATACAAGGAAAGGGTATGAGAAAATAAAGGATCCACAAAAGAAAGGATCCACATGGAAACACTCTGAAAACAAACAACGCTGGATGGCTCCTCCCACCATGTTTAGTTGACCAGAAGGAATCCCTTCTGCCCTTTCCCCCACCCCTGGGGGGGAAATGATGTGGCATAGAATAACCTCAGGGTCCTGGCCATGCCCCCTCCCAGCTACTCAAAAAACTTAACCCTGTCCCGGCCAGAACCAGGACAAGTGGTCAGCAGAAGCAGGTACTGGGTGTTCCAAAGGTAAAGACAATTGAGTTCTCCCACTTCACAGGACACATTTCACTTGGTTTCCTGTTCTGAATTAGAATCACAAATAGAAATTACAAACTTGAGATGATGATCCTCAAATACACTAAAATCTGATGATACTAACTTTTCTACTTTAGCTTTTCTTAATACTTCAAAATAGAAACTTACTGGGGGGGGGGGAAGAGTTTTTCATGAAAACTTTTTAATCTACATTTCTGAAGCTTCTTTTAAGGAAAAAACCAACCAACCAACCCCCAAACCCTCCCACCACAACCATTAACATACAAACCAAACCCAACCCATTGCCATCAGTCCTGAAACATTCACATTCACTAATGATACTCTTCAGCTGGATATTCCCAACATACTCTTCCACATTTATTAAGGTGACAAAGCACTTCCTAAATGCTTTGCCCTTGTGAACACAGGAATTCTGTAGCAAGGCAAAAACTTGAGATCAGAGCTCCTAAATCCTGACCTAGAGCCCTAATCACAAAACCAGACCTCTTCTCACTGGGATTCAGAGGATCAGATGGCTCTCAGAACATGGTCTACTAATACATCAGTCCTTTCTCTAAGGGTAACTGAAGCCAAAGTCTGATTAATTTTACCATCACTAGCAGTAATCATTTGACAACATTAGTTTTGTGCTATTAGCTTCAGCATATGGGGAATAAGGGACAATTTGTTGTGCATGCATAAAAAGACTTACACAGTGTGAAAGAAATGACCCTCTCAATATTTATTATTTTAATTTTCGAGTGTCTACTGCAAGCATATGCACTGCTACTTTAAAACATTTAAACAAAACTGAATTTAATTGCTCAGAAAAATTAACCTGCAAGCTCTCAAAGCAAAAAGGGGAAAGAAACAAGGAAATCCTGATTAAAAGCTATTTTATGAGGTATAGAAGGGAGTAAAATAGTTACATATATATTGACCAAGCTGGAAATGTATTCCAGTATGTCTAGAAGACAGCCATGGAGACATATTTGGGAAAGAAAGCAGATGTTAGGGTTGTTTACCCTCAATGCTCCCAAACCACCAGGTCAAAACAAGGATAAGAGCTCTTGCTCAGCTTCCTGGCACTGGAAAATCACTCAGGCATCTGGGCTCACGTGGCTGTACAACAGCACCCACAAATATGCAGTCAAACAAATTAATATTAAACAGATAAGTGCCAAACAGCCAAATTCATTCCCTGCTAACATGATTCCCTTGCTATACCAGTGCTGTACCAGACAAGATTTCAAACCAGCTATGATTGAGAAGCTGTATAAAACTGGTAGACAAAAAAAAAAAAAAAGTAAATCTTAATAAATTCACTGCTTGGACACCTTTTCACTTCTCCTAAGGCACAGAACGATTTTTGGAAGCACTGAATACTCTCAGCTCAATGAGACCAAGGCTTATTGTACATGTGGCAGGATTGATGCTTGGATTTGTCCTACAAAGTCAGGGAGAGAGGGAAGAACATTGCAGCTCAGTATCACAAACAACCGGGTGTTTAAGGCACAGCCTGCCATCAGGCATGACGGCTTTACTGCATCAGGAACCGAAATGCCACCATGGCATGCACAAAGAAGCATATTTTGTGAAACTTCCATAGTAAGACGTGGCACAATTGATGTTACAGTGCTCTAGAGAATGGAATAGAGACTCAGCCTCTCCTCAATTCACAAGGAGATCCCTAATCAGTATATGTGCATCTGTATGCATCCATAAATAAATACAGATATTTATTCAAGCTCACATGCAGATGTAGCAACTAATTATGGGACATGTTGTCTCCAGAGTTGTTAGGCCAGTCACCTTCCATGTCTTATATGAACCAAAAAAACCCAAGATGAAACAGGATGAAGGAGTGGAAAAAAGAAAAAAATCTAAACAGAATGAAGTAGTGAAAAAAATTAAAGCACATGCTTTCTCTCTGCTGCCACAAAACCCAGCCTGTATTCAAAACTAAATATCACAACCACAGTATTCACACATACCAGATCATAACTTGTGTATGAAGTCATCCCACTGAATGGTCACTTCAAAGCATGGAAAAATGAAAACTTCATTATAGATACATATATATATATATATATATTTATCATGTTTTCTCATTTGTTTGAATCCTTTTCCAAGTACTGACTTGTCTGCTGTCACACTGTGTCACTGGTGCCCCAAACCATGTGTCCATTCAAAGATGAGCTTCCAGCAAGTCCATTCATCATCTATTTACAAAATGAGTCCACTGCACTTTACAACAATAATTTCTAAGTAAACAAAGAAATTCACATGAAAGAATGACAATGGCATTGACACACCGGAAACAATGCTAGGAAGTTTAACTTGAAGAAAAGAAACATTTCTAAACCAAACAACCAAAGGGTACAGGGTCAAGGCAGCATGCACATGTCTTTTGGCAAGAGTATAGAACTTGTCATTCTTTAACTATTTTTACATTACATGCTTCCAAGTGAGTATGTTGTTGGGTTCATTTTTCAAAATAAAACCTGTATTTGTGGAGAGATGGAAGAAACAGCCCAGCACACAAGCTGGGTAGGACTCTGGGTTTGGATACACAACTGAATTATCACTGTTCTCTGAAAGTCAGCACATGAGTGGGGGCTGATGCCTCTTCTCTAAAAGTCAAGGCAGCAAGAAAGATCTTGCACAGGACATGTAAGTGATCCTTTACTTGCAAAAGGTGAAGAACACAGATGCACACCAGCCAGTTCCTGAGCTGAGCTTTTTGAAGCCAGTTGTTACATCCCAGTCCTGCTCTGGAGACACATAATCATTATCAGTCAGTGAGAGTCATCTAAAGTTAATATGTTGATCTCTGCTGACTGAGGGCCTGACCCAAAATTCACAGAATTACAGGATGGTTGAGTTTGGAAGGGACCTCTGGAGGGCATCTGGTATCAAATTTTTATAGATCTTTTGATACAGCCATATACAGTTTTCCTTCCCCTAGCAAGAGACCAGAAAGAACAGTCAATTCAGGGATATGTCGGGCATCCTGGACCACAGCTGAACAAAATGCAGATTCCTTCCTACTTAGTGGTTGTATTTCATTTGTTTAATGCTCTAGGTAGGCCTTAAGCTTTATAGGTTTACTAAAATAAAGATGATGACGATGAAACAGCTTAGTGTAATAGACAATTTCTACATGAAAAGAATAATCCGATTTTATGTGGATCAACTCAAAGACGAAGAGAAAGAATAGACAAGCAAAAAGAAAAGAAGCTCCAGCATCTCATTTTTCCTTCAAAAGGGATACAAGGATTTTGTATCACACTATATTCCTGGTACTTTTTTATTCTTATTTTTACCACTTCATTATTATTTGCTGTTAATCTGTTATTATTTGTATCACTGTAGCAGCAAAGTTTCTGGTGAGAAAACAGCGATGTTTTCTTATAGCCACTGGAATTGGTGTCATTTTTTGAATTTAAAAAGCAAAGGGAAACTCTCCTCCAGCTGGCTGGCAAGTAGATTTAAGAATTTGGTCTGAATCAACCACTAGTTTCCAGCTGTGATAGCCACATGAATCCTGGCACAGCACCAACTCCAGTGGCCTGGCAAATCTTGACTAACCAGTACTTACCTTTGCCTTAGGGCTCACTGAATCCACATTTCTAGGAAATATTTTTACAGCCATCCAAATTATTTGAATTATGTACAGGTAATGTTTCTCTTCACATTGTCCCATCTTAACATTCTGCTTCTACATTTTTAAAAGTACAGTTAAATGATTCTCAAGTACTAATTGAAAAACAAATTTTCAATGCAGAAATTAAAAACAGTCTGAAAACAGATTATGTATCATTATCCCACCTGGAAGAATGCAACAAACATCATAATCCTATCTCACTTGCAACACAGTAATGAAGTTATAAATGGTCTTAGTGCTCTTAAAAGGAAGCTTCTATTCAAGAGACAACTTAACTTAGTTGTGAGAAAAAGGTATCATTTACTCCAGCACAGCCCTGCCTAAATGCTGGCTGAGGTTTCCATAGTTAACCTAAATTAAAATTAATTCCATGGTTTTTGGCAGAAGGTATATAAAGTAATTTTCATATTTTCTTCTTCAACTATAATTAAAAACATGAGGAAAAAGGCTTCATATGCCTCAAGTATGAAGGTATATTACAGCAGACATTTTTGGTTTTGAATGGCTCTAATGCTTACGTTAATTGAGACCAAATTAAATGGGAAAGCAGAATGTCATTATTGCTTTTCTGTGATTATACAGGTACCAATACATATACCCTGTGCCTACAAAGCAGTAACAGCCTGTGGGCTAGACTTGGTTCCTTGTTCTAAAAGGAAGTGAACCTTAATGCAGATTTGATCTGCAGTCACAATACACTTCTTTTGCAAGAATTATTAACCAGTAATTCAGAAACAAGAGAAGATGGGGGGGGGGGGGGGGGGGGCGGGGTGGATATAAAAGATTTTTACAGCAATCCTCAAAAGATAGCCATAGTAAAGATGTGAAATATATAGTATCAAAGGGAAACATAAAATGAAGAGCAGTTTAGCTCATGTTCACATGCAAGATCTACTTTGTCTGTATAATGAGGGAGCAGACAGGTTCAATATGTGAGAAGTGCACAAATGGTCTAGGTCTTTCAGGATGCAGAGACAGGATACAAGATGCTTAGAAAAGAATCCTTTCAGCAGATTAAAACCACTCTCATTCCATAAAGGCTTTCAGATGACTTCCCAGAAGGGAGTCCACAAGTGCACAATCCCAGATTAAGGTCATCCTGCTTACGAGCACTCAAAGGCATGACATCACATTACAGACAGCATCAATAAAAACTGTCAGAATTCACTGAATCATCATCTTACTGGCATTTACCAATATATCCACTGTTTTCAGCCCTTCAGAAGTTTGATTTCCCATTGTCTCTTAATCAAATAAGTATATATTTTACAAATAATTGAAAAAGCAGCCAAATAAACATGAAATATAAATTTTTTCTACACTTAGCTTTTAGAATTAGTCCTGCACATCCTGAAAATCAGTAACAATTTGTTAACATACAGTTGCTACAAGTGCTACAGAGAGAACAGTCTCTCTTTGAGGCATTCTAGGTTAGATAACTCACATTTCACTCTGGTGGATGAAGTACAAATCTTCATTTTGGAAATGCACATGGGGAGCTCAGAAAAGAAAAGCACAAGTGTGTTTTCCTAAGACCTGTTCAAATCCAATGGTCTCACCTGCTTTCCCATCCTCTCAACCTAAAAGTCTGATACTCTTAAACTGAAAAAAAAAAAGGTTTTGGATTGAAATAATAAGCATGTGCCATGTTTGGACTGGAATATATTAGCCTAGCTTTGTGAACAGCACTGACTCCAAAGTCAGTTCTATAGCCATCCTTCACTGGGGAGGGAATTAATAAAATAAAGAGGGGAGTCTTTTTAGCATTTTGAATTCTCCACTAGCAAACAGAAACCTTCACTTGAAATAGAGGAGTTTGCTTTGACTAATTTTAAAATATACAAAAAGAAGCAGCCCTATTAAAGTCTTAAAATGACATTTATTCAGTCAATGTGATAAGAAAGAATTCTATTACTTGGAAAGGGCTTTTCTCACTCTCACCTTTCAATCATTATTTGCATACAACCCAAATCACATCTGAATAAATTCCACTGGCCTTCTTTATGTACCATCCAGCATTATTTATATTCATGTAGGATTACTAGTGTACGGGGTAACCAAATACTTCCCCAAGAGAGCTGACTGAAAATTAAAGAGGAGACGTCTTCCAGTGTGAGAACTCCAGAGCAGAAAAGATGCCCAGGTTGGATGTGGAATGACCCAGAAACAGAAGGCTGCTTATCTGCAAGAAGTGAAAAGCAATGGCTGGAAACAAAGTGAAAAGTGAGAAATTATTAAAGATTGTAGCTATTTGAGAAGACCATAGAACATGCAGATGAGAGCATATAAGATGAAGGAAGTTCATTTGATTTAGACTCATGGGCATTAAGCAAGACAGAAATAGCAACCCTGCACAGTGAAGGAAACTGCTAATTTTGCTAAAGGGAGGGCTAGGAGTTAAATTTTCTCATCTGTCATAGGCTTTCTGGTTAGTGGCAGGGATGTCACTCTGTCTATGTCTCAGTTCCTCATCAATAAAGCAGGATGGTGTACAGAAAAGCCACAAATGATTCAGGGGACAGTCAAGTGATAAGGGCAAGATGTGAACCTGCAGAGACAGCTCTACCTAACAGATCCTTAATGAAAACAAGAAAAGGAGAGAGAGAAAGAGTGACTATAGTGACATAACCTACCTGAATTTTAGAGAGGAACAGAGATGTCACAGACAGTCCATGACAGATGGACATACAACCACAAGAAAGAGAGACCAACCTCTGAACACAAAAAGCCTGGAGAGAAAGAAAAATTTCACCAACTGAGAAGTGTGACAATACAGAGAAAGATATATCCAAATGACCAGGCTGACTAAAGTTAAGAGCAGAACAAATCTCTGAGTGTCCCCTCAAAGAAAAACTTTCTAATTTCAGAGAAGTGTTGCTTGATCACCAGCTACTGCTAGATGTAGTGGGTGGAGTCTACTACTACCAAATATAAAGAATAAAAGCATGGGAAAGTTATAGACAGGAAGAAACAGGGTTCCTGCTTGGGGTGGAAGAAGGGAACGGATGGAAACTTTCTTCAAGTATAAAGAAAATGGGGGAAAGCCCCTTGTCGTATATAACAACCTCAGCCCAAGAAATCTAAAAATAGATTCTTTGAAGTGTGAGGTATGGGCAGAGTGATGGGCAGCTGTTACCAGTAGTTATTAAGTAAGATACAGACAGTCACAAGATGAAACTCATGTACCAAAAGAAGCAAGCAAAGGAGACAAGCAGTCTGCAAACAGACTGACTGGTTGCAGACAGGATCAGAGGGACAGAGGACACAGACAGCTAATCAGAGAAAAAAATGTTCCCCAAAGCAGCAAACAACCCTCCTGAATACACGTGAGTTTGTTTGAGCACACGAAGGGCCCAGAAGGAAGCAGGGAATGGATGGGACTGAGGCAGCATGCAGTGACAGTATTTCCTTGTAAAATGTTGAGCAACTGCTGGGGCTCTGGCCATTCACCCTCACTGTTTGTTCTAACCTCCTCCTGAAAATGAGCTTTCCAAGCTGAGTGTAACCAAGAGCATATGTATAAATTCTTGCTAACTCCAACTTCCTTCTTTGCTATTTATTATTTTCAGGTATGACTAATATACAATAGCTGTGGGAGGCACGTCCTTGTCCCAAGCAGACTGCTCCTGCACGGTAAGGTCTAAAAGCACAAAACAGAGCATGTGTGGGAGAAAGCAAATAATATGATCTCCATGTTACAGACTGAGAACTGAGGAAGAGAACTAGTAAGTGATTTTTCCAAGATTTCACAGGAAGTCAGTGGCAAAACTGGATATTTAAACCCTCTCTTCAACGTTCATCTGGTGCTTGAGTCACAAAGACAGTGTGTCTCTCCTAAGGACATTTCCTTTCATCCTCAGAGTGTTCTGGGAACAAGAGTCTTTGACTGAATGTATATATTGAGTGTATATAGCTTAAGGTCTTACTGAACCATGTTGTAATTTTGCCTCTCTGTTTCCAGCTTCCTTGTAGCCACTTTTGGTCTGAGCTCAGACTAGCAGTGCTACCAACTCCATTCACAAAGGCAATTTTTATATGTACTTACAGTTCTGTTGGTGAAGTTACTGAAATCTGTCACTAAGATTTGCTTGATCATCTCTGGTGAGGAGACCACCACAAACATCTGGCGACCAATATAATACCTAGAAAGAAATAAAGAATAATTTTAGCAGATGGTGACCACAGAGAACAATCTCCTTCTCTAAAATATCTCTTTGCTGGAATATAGTTGCAGTGAAAAAATACCACAGAAAATGTATTCCCTTAGGTAAAGCAGTATCTTTCCCCAGCCCTCCCAACTGTTAAATTAAGATGCATGGTCCTGGAATTTAAAGGAAACAGCTTAAAATCTTTTACTGATTAATCAATACTCAGCCAACATTTTAACATAAAGGTTTACACACTCTATGCTCACTCTGAATTCTGTGAAAAGTGATGTAGTATCACTAAACCAAACTACAGAGGAGTAAAACATTAGAAACCTACTGAAATAATAATGAAAGATCTACAAAATTGAATTTCCTGCCATCAGCCACATGAAATGTTGTTTCATGGCTAAGCCCTGCCTCTAATGAGTCTTTCCAAAAGTCCCCCCAGCGTGACTGCAGTAAAGCACACTTCCACCACTTCTATTAGCACTAGAACTGAGTGCATCTCAGGCTCTGCACTGCCAAGGACAAACCTTACATTACACTAATAGGGAGGGGAAAAAAAGTGTATGTGGGGGGGTAGGTTTTATCAAGTCTAAGGGAATTAGTAAAGCTCAGAGGAAGAACAGGCGAAGAGGATAGGGCTGTCTCTGCCTGTACACCCTTTATCTCTCTACTCCCATTTTAATATGACCTTGTGGAGCCAGGGTCTGCCCTTCCAGGTCTTCACACCATTGTAGATGCTGCAGAGGCACTGGCACCCATCCCAACCCTACAACTTCCAGGGGTGCAGAGCTCCCTTCTCTGGCACCATTTCTTGCAAGGCCCACAGGCACTTGATGGTTGACTGCTCTGCTGCAGGAGGAAGAAGCACGACCAACAAGCAGAGATTGCTTGCAGTCCCTACCTTTGTTGATGGCTGTACCAGAAAGTCCATTCAGGCAGCACAGTCTTTTCTCCACCAGGAGAGAGGAAGAGGAGGTTGGAGGCAGGCACAGGAGGGCCAGGCAGCTCATAGCAGAACACAAGAGCAATACCACAGATGCTGCAATAGCACAGTAATATCCATGCCTAATCATTTTGGTATGCTATAGCCCAGTATCGATATATTGCTTATCACCTGTCTACACTGAAGTAACCAAATAGACAAGCAATCCTGGGCTGAATTAAATATAGTAACTAGGGGTTCCCATGGCAATGAAGCTGCAGCAGCCTGATTTCTTCAAGGGCAAACAAATCAGACAAATATCTTGATTCCAAAACAAGGTTTCACAGCCCAATTTGACCTCTCTATCACCAAAACTTGTAACAAACAAATGGCAGAGAAGAACAAGAACAGAGTGTTCTTCAGGAAGGAAGATATCGTCTTTCCTTCTCTCATGGGTTTCCAGAGGGAACTTTTACTTCCCAAATGCAACTCACAGGCTCTACTGTAACATTAGATATGGGTGGTGTGGTCTATGAAGGTAAAGCTTTTTCACTCCTCCCAGTCTGCTCAACCACAGCACAAGCAGCTGCCTGTAATGGTCAATCTTTTGTTCAGAATCCTCATAGGTACATAAAAAAGAGCTGATGCCTCAGATTAAAGAGGGTTTTGCTCATAGACTTTAGCAGAAGAGGATAATGCCCCACATACAACTTTTGCAAGTACTTTGTACAGTTTTTCTGGCATCAGAGAGGCAACATAAGCTCTCAAGGCTGTGCTGCTCTGAACCTACCAGAATGACCAGTCATGAATACTGATCTCTCATGGTCACACCTCACTTTTCTTTTCCTCCCTCCAAGTTTAGCAAGTTCCATGTCACATTTATTGGTTAATGACTGATGGTCCTGCAACAAACAGCTTTTCACAGGCACCAGCTTCCCTACACCAGATTCCAAATCTCAGTCAGAAGCTGGTTATGTCTACCCAGACAGCTTAACTCTGACCAGCAAGGGGAAGGAACCACATGATACATCGGGAAAAGCATGTGCGCGTAAGAGAGACACACTTCTAGTTTATTTCAGACCTGGGAAATTGCAAAGCTCCAGTTCCTGCTCACTGGGATAACAGCACGGTACTCACAGCAGGAGTCTTTATGTCACAGTGCACTTTGTGCTTGAAAGCATTCAGGACTAAAAATTTGGGACAGGAGCATCTCCCACTCAAGCTGCTTTTATTGAGAAAGTGACTCAGAAGCCAAGCTTATGCAAACAAATCTATTCATCATCCTCCAACTCAGACCAGTCACCCGAACTCTTCAGTTCTGTTTCCACAGCTAGGCTCTTTCTTTTTTATTTACTCTTCTCTAACTTTCTAGCTATAGACACCTGCTTCTCCTTTCTTTATGCAGTTATAAATTAGGGCAGAGAAGGAGAAGAAGGGAGGAAAAATCCCCTACTAATACACAGAAACACAGGGTCACAGGGTATTGAACAATCCCCTAAATAATAAATAGAAAATGCTGGGGGAAAAAAATCCAAAAACAACAAACTACCTAAATTGATTTTTAAGCAAAATTCTGCCTTTTTTAAAGGAATGACTGCTACAAAGCACACACATTATTGGATCCCAAACAGCAAAAGCTCTCTTCCTGCCTTTTTTCCATTCTCCTACTTCCTGTATACAATCTCAAACCTTGTCTAGGACACAAAAAGATGAGGCTGTGTATGGACATACTTTGGAGGTCAAAATCCATAAGCCAAAAGCATGACTTCCATGGTCTTTCCCTGAGGTTAAGGAAAAAGGACAAGTAGAACTAAGCATGAAACAAGATCACTTGAGCTATTTCATTCAGCAAACACAAGTTTGGAACCTGAAAAGCTGCCAGAAAGATGCTTAACTGAGTTTTAATAGGCTTTAAATCCTTTGAAGGATCAAGGCCTCAGTCGCAAAACAAGAGGCTATCTCCCAACTAGGTGTTTTGGGGTTTTTTCACTTGTTTTGAAATAGCAAGTAAAAGATAAAATCCTCCTGAACAATAATCTATTCTTCCCAAGTAAATAACATATTCACCCCTGCCATGTAACTTCATTTTGATTCTGTATTACTGGATGAGGATATCGGTAGTCTCACGTAAACTTAGATTTATTATTGAACAAAACCTGATATTCTTGTCAGATTTTAATAAATAAGAGTTTGAGAAAAACAAAAGCCTTTGGGCAAGCACATTGCAAATGGATTCATGAATAATTTAGGATAGCACTTTTATTAACTTTTCCTAGGTTAATCTTTCCACAGGGCTCATTCACACACAGAAGTTCTACCTTTAGCTACAGCACCATTACACTGCTTGGCCCAACACTTTATAATATTTTCATCTAGGTCTTTCAGGGTGTAAAGCAAATACTTGGGAATACCTAGCCTGCTCCTGCAGAAAAGCAAGAATTCATGCATGTAGCATGACACCCTTGGGGCGATGCACCTCTGTCCACATGGAAATCAGTTGTAACACTGCCACACCAGCAAAAAGTAAAGTTCATGACCCACACATGGAGACAAATTTTCCTCTGTAGATGAGGTATTGGTTAATTAAGTTTTGCTGTTGGGGCAATTTATATTTCAATTTAAACTGCAGCCCTCCAGGACAGCAAAAGAAATTCACATTTTAGACCAGTAAGTTTAGCTCTATTGCAAGGTGAGGCAGGAAAGACCTGGTACCAGTACATCAAGAGCACAAGCACAGTGACAGCTTCCTCCAGCAGATGACAGTGTGGATGAGGAGCCATTGTCCCAGCAGGCTGCTGGTGCAAAAGCCAGCAGCCTTATGCCACGTCATCCTCAAGATGGCCTGGCAAAAAGACTTTCAGTAGAGGGCATGGGTCTATTCCCAGGAGCTGTGAAAAAAGCAAAGATTGCCAAAGGGCTCGCAGTTCAAGGAGGTGGTTATGTCACAGGGTATTGAACAAAACAAGCCAAACTTCATTGGAAGTGTTTCAATAACTGAAGAGGCTACAACCACCCACCACAGCCAGTTGCAGCAGTTTCATTCCTAAGAGCAGACAAGCACCCCTCTTAAGGCAATTAATGAGACAGATGACTCCCTTGTGTTCAGGGTTCACCCAGGATGTTGCAGTCCTCTTTACAACGATTCGGTCATTCTCTAAACACATCTCTTCTTTTATCCACAAGAATAAACAGCAATCCAACAATGATATCTGCTGGTTTGCTCATGCTTTCTGCAGAGATGTGGCCTAGATGTCTCAACCCCACACCTAGTGTCTGCCATGGCCACAGAAGATAACCCATGGAGGTAAGAGATGCCTGCCAAGCCCAATTCTAAGCTGAAATAGGAGTGATAAGACACATTCGGGGGGGGCACATTGGACTGCCCAGTCTCTCCTGAAGCACTTCAGCCCATCATCTTCCTTCCAAATGTTTGACAGGGATCTCCCCAGAATGCAGATTTCTGTTCTCAGATGACACAGAGGATTAATCAGCTACTTTTGATTTGAAAGATCAGTTTAGCATTAGCCTTTGCAAACTCCCAAGATCATCCTGGCCACACTGCATGGTCATCTGCTGCTGACAGCATTTCCCAGCTCCTGAGCCACGGCTGTGCTCTCTGAGCAAAGCTCACAGCAACACTGCCTTGTTGCACAGGAAAAGGTGGAGAGCACATACAGTACCTTATGGCAAAGGGCCATATGTTTTTGTATAACATCCATGTGGGAAACACCTGCAACCCCTTCACCTTGTTTACAGCGCTGCTGTCAATTCACAGAAGACTTTGATCTTCCTATCTATTATCAGCCTCATGTATTACAACCACATAAATCATAAAACATATATATGCTGTCAGGCAATAAGCAAGGTTTTGTTTTCTATGCTGTGGTCTGGTTAAGCACACAAAGATCATCTGTAGAGACACGAAAACAGAATATTTTATTATTGCTATTTTCTTCAAGGAAGAGCAAAGAACAAAGGGAAAAAAAAAAGGCAGTGGGGGTAGAAGGAGAGGTGTACAAAAACACAGAGATACAGTGGGAAAAGGCTGATTCTCTTAGGTGACTTTTCCTAGCCATTCCTCGATCACTCTGTCTCTTTTGTTTAGAGATACCTTTTCATTGCAGGCAGAGAAACAGAAAAACTAATAGCACAATGCTTGTTTAAAATAGGCCTCAAGCCCAGCTTTACTTACTTAATTATTTCAGAGGTCAGCAAATTGATTTGTCATAGCACTGTCCCCTTTCAGTGCTCGAAGGCAATTCAGATGTGGTAGGACTAAGCAATACAGAACAAACAGCTGCAAAACCCAAACACAGTCTGCACAAAAAGGGTTAGTTTGGGCTGAGAGGAGAGGAAAGGAGCGGGACAAATTTGTCAAGTACCGTGAGCATTATTTGTGTTTTATTAGCAGCTAAAGGTCTCCAAGTCCCATATCCTAATTTGACAGGAGATATTCATACGTAGAAGTCTTATTCTAGGCCTGTAGAGCCTGCAACTTAATCTGAAGTGACAGTGGGGAAAACAAATAACATTTTCCATTTTCCATCTGAGGGACTAGGGAACAGTCAGGTATGGAGGAGATGGGAACTGCCAGCAATCACCTTTTTTTTTCCCTATTGACACCCTGTGAGAACAGAACTTCCTAGCTGCTATGTACACCTGGAAATTGCATGCCAACTTTATTTGGGAAGGTTGGGAACAAACTCCTGTGCCACCTGTTCTGCATCTGAGGCTGTGACTCTAGTTGGCAAGGTGCTTCCCTGGACTATTTTTATAAAGCACCCACAAGTTGAATATCTCCAGACTGGAGAACCACAAAACACCCATTAATACTTAAGAGAAGAAAAACAAACAAAGGACACCCCCAAAACATAACACTCTGCAAACAGGTGAAATTACTGCACATGAAAATGAAGCCCATGTAGCACTGAGAAGCCTCAGGCACAAAGAAAAGTTTCAATTCTCAGCTCTGCCAACACACACCCTCACACACCTCATCCAGAGACTAATCCAATACATTGTGTAAATTCATGAAAAAAACAGGCATGGCCACACTCATTTCTATGCAAGAATAAATTGTTCCTCATTTCCTTTTTCAATGAACTACATTTCTTTTCATGTTGTGAAAGCTTTAAAATAAGCACATAGGACTATTAATTTAATTTTTAGGTGCATTAAAAATATCATGTAACATAAAATGCTGGCTCACACACAATTCCTGTGCTGCTCTGTACAGTTATGCACCCAACTCTTTGTCCACACACCTGGGATGAAAAATGCTATCTTCTGCATACCAAGAACCTCTGCGCTATCTCAAACTCGCACCTTGCCAGAAGGCCTCTGCCTTCTGACATGCTTAAGGAAGTATCAAAAAAAAAAAAAAAAAAAAAAGGAAGAAAATTCTGGGATTACTTATCTTCTCCCCACCACTAAAAGCAGAGCTATTTTAAAAGGAGCTCCTCCCTCCCCAGGTGCAGTAAGAGACTTGTGGTATTAAAGTAACAAATTTAAAGTTAACAATGAAGAGAAGGGGGGCTGATTGAGGCCACTACAATGTACAGAGTTGGTAGAGTCTTTCAAGAAACTTACACCAGGGTCAAAATGAAATCTGTTTCTGAGCATCTCTAACCCCAGGTTTTAGCAACTTGAGGTGTCACACACTTTTACTAATCCCTTCCCCCTTCCAAGTGAGCAGTGCAGGAGACACAGCCTCTACATGGCTGTGTTCACTCATTCATGAAATGAAGTAGATGACATTTACCCACATATAAGAAATGACAGAGATTAAATTAAGCTCACAAAGTGCCACAAAGAGGAAAAAAAACCCCACCATCTCTGAATTATACAAGCATATTTGGCAATCTACATCCATTAGGGTTTTGGAGGCAATCTGAGTCCAGACCTCAGTACAAGTACGAAAACTCAGGCCCATGTTTATGGGCTGGGGAGAGAAGCATCAAAAGGGATGGACAGGGATAACAATGGTTTCGTTTCTCTGTTTAGGTGGTCTGCAGCAGAAGCTGGGTTCCAGGGTAGCTTAGAGCCATGGGGTTGTGGGCTGTGCTCCTCCACAGCCAGGGAGCTGCCACTTCCCAGGGCTGGCAGGGGTTATTTTTATCCTGCCAACTGGGCTAAGATGATTACCACCGCCGCTCCGCATGCTTGCATCATACCGCTAGCGCTGATTAGCTACATCAGTATTCCACTTCATTAATGCCAAATGAAAGCTGTAAATAGGGTACTGCTTTTACAGGATGCTACTGGAAATGAAAAGTACTGTGATATTAATAAGAAACCAGTCACTCCTCCTGAGTGGGTGCGTGGCACTATTTGACCAGGTGACGCTGAAAGCCCTCATAGCTCTTCCTCTCAGCAAGAGTGCCAGAACAATGTTTCTAAATCTTTTCCCAGGGTGCTTCCCACCAAGTAGAGCTGTATTAGTCTGTGTTTTGTTACTCGTGTTTAGACTGTGGTATTTTCACCAGGGCTTGTTTTGTCTGCGCTCGCTAAAGCGCGCTATGCCTGACTGACCTCATGTGATGGTGCAGCAGGCGTTTCCTGTGGGTTTCAGCATATTTCTGTGCCCGGCCTTTCTGGGGGTTTGCGAGACGCAGCGTGAGAACAGTCTCATCTCTTGCTCTTTGCACCTAATTCACTACTAAAGTACTCCTTTGCCATAACCTGAGGGAAAAAACATCAGGTTACTTTTTCCAGAACACTGGATTATTATTTCGAGGGAAGGCTACCTCTGGAAGATAGCAAACTTTCTGTCTCTCCAAACTTTACTTGCTACTATGAGCACAGTGTTCATTTGTATGGATTTGTATGAGCCTATTATTTATATTCAACAGTACTACCTATGTTTACAGTGGAATGAAAAGAAAAAAACTTAAAAGATGGCTGAGGAGGGTAAGCAGACGATGTTACTTGGTCTAAACAACAGTAACCTTTTTCAATCTTTCCCACCCCACATAAGGAAAGGATAGGGAGCTGCTGCATGCTTATCTTGGTTTCTAGTTAGGAGCTCCAAGCAGCTTCCCTTGACAGACAGGTAAGCAATTTCTGGGAAACAACAGGCAGCATTACCCTGGCAGGGCTAAAGCCATTTCATACAAGATAAATGGAGACAGAGCAGCACACTTGCAGAAGATGAGGGATACGACTGTGATGCTACATCGAATAATATGGTTGAAAGAACATGTGGAGGAGGGGAATACAATCCAGGGTTGCTTTCTAGCAAAGTATGGGGGACCTATCTAAACATATGTCCACAAGGCCAAGGAGGATTCTAAGTGTCCCAGAAAACAGGGGAGCATGTGTGTGTTGCAGTGAAGGATCCAAGAAAAATTTGGGGACAGGAGACAAAAGGAGGAGAGTATATGTGCAACCATACAGAGAAAACGAAACGGGAAGGCGGTCAAAGGATTTAAATATAATTTGTGATACTACGACATCACAAGATACAGCAGGTGATAAAGCAGGTTGACTATAATAAAAGCACAAGCGTAATAAAGTTTATAGTTACACACCCATGACTAAACTTCATATAAGCAAACATTCCAGGGCGACTAAAACAAAATCCATGTGATCCGACTGCTACCTCTCATAAAGCCTTTCTGACCATGATAAAATTGAGGTTTGTTTTATTTTTTTCTCCCTGAGACTTGAAATCAGGGTCTCGTAGAAAAGCCATCCATAACTCTGCCTTTCTGCAAGCTTCATCTCATGTATGCTTTACTTTTCACGGCCAAAACTCAAGTGCGGCTGGAGTTCTTCACTTCTCTAGTTTCGCTCAGCCATTTTAGCCCTGGAGGAAAGAAAAGGCTTTCAGAACGCACCAAGTATCCCTATCTGCTGAAAAGACATGTCCTCATATGTATCTTCAAAAGCAGCACTCAGAACAGAGACATTCAAAATCAGTAGGCTGTTTCTGTTTGTTTCAATTCTGCACTTTATCTTTCATTTCTTTATAGGCAAGACAGCTCATCTGTCTCCTGTAAATAGGATCAGCAGTGCTGGACAAAACAATATTTTATTTTTGAATGTATCTGAAATAAACATGTACATAATTTTGTCTCAGTCTAATCCTTCTTACTGGCATTTTGATCTTAAATCAATGAGAGAGTTACATTATATTGTACACTATCCCTCTTAATACCTTTGCTGTGCTTATGTTAATGCAGATGCATGCATTTCTGAAATCATACTGTCTTGATATCAGACTATTTTAATTCTTCAGTAATAGACAGGACTCAATAGACTGTTGGTTTTTGGTGGGGTTTTTTTTGTTTTTTTTTTTTCTTTCTTTACACCATAAACATAGAATGATGGAATGAGTAAGCCAAATCGAATTTCAGGTAGCTACAGATGCAATAGGCCGTCTTGTAGAATAAGTGACACTTTGACTTGGTCATGGTTACTAGCCTGAAAATATCTGAAGTTTAAGCAAGTGAACGCAGGGTTTCATAAGTGGGAAGCCACGAGCCACTATTCATTTGGTTTTTGTGCAATAAAGACACAGATCCCAGCCAACAATAGACAGCCTTACTCAGGGAGGAAAAGGCTTGTCAGACTGGCCACGAGGGGGACAGTCACCGGGACTCTCATTTCTTGCATGATCTGCCTAAAAAAAAATAAATGTTTAAACAAAGAAAAAAAGATAGTAACCCCCTACTGAGCTCTTGGGAATGTACTTTTTTATGCTACAGCACACAAAATGCGCACGGGAAAGATTAATTTTTTACCTATAGCAGCATGTACTTTTTCTATACATTCTTAAGATAAACACACACACGAACCCATTTATTTTGTTAATGCATTATTAAATGTACACTAATAAAAGTAATTTCCCAATGCTTGATGCATTTATCATGAAACCACTAGCAGAATTCTTTACAATAAAAATGCAAGCAGTACACATGACCAACTTAAATTATCTGGGGAAATGGCTAATATCTGACCACGCAGAAACATTAGAAAGCAGGGCTTTGTTACAGGATGGAAGGAGAAAAATAGATGTATTTTCTTACAAAAAAATTGCAATGATAAAATTATTTTTAATAGTACAATGCTACAGCTCCAGGAAATTTTCCTGAATCAATTCAATATGTGTTGTGCAGGACTTTAAAAACCCATTAAAAATAACCATGATAAATTTCCTAACCTCTTTCAGTGCACCACACAGAAGACAAAGGAAACTGCAATTCAACAGAGATAGAAAAGGAAGAAAAGAACAGAAAAACCTGATAGCTTGTGTATCAGCAGTAAGATACTCACTAACAACAACGAGCAAATCTGTACTACAAAAGACAAGAAGAGCAGGAGTGATGTGTACAGGTAACAATGGCACTCCAAAGTAATGACTTCCAGCAAAATCTGCTGTTACAAATGGACAGCACACTGCTGAAAGGTAGTTGAGTCACAGCTTTCATAAAATGGCAAATTATTTCAGCCCAAGAATGAATGTACCAAACCCCAGGGTGTATATGGCTCTGGTAAGGCAACTATGGGGATTACATCCCACAAACAGCTAATATGCTCACCTGGTTTAAATTATTAAACCTTACTGAAATCCATGCAGGTTCAGGGATTTTTTCCCATATTTAACGTGTAGTCATAAGATTCAGATCATGTTTCAAACTGTAATACTGGTGAGAGCACTGCCTAGTTGACCTATTTTCCATTTACCATGTTCTACGTATTATCAGTTGTAACAAACACACTTCCTTTGCTGCTCCCTTCTTTGTGGTGGGAGAAAGGAGGCAATTGCATAACAAATGGCATATGCATCACTTTGTCATGAGACAACCCAAATCCCTGGGGATGGAGCAATACATGTAGCCCTCTGTCCCACAGCCATATCCTTTCACCTTCATTGGGGAGTCCTGTTCACCCACCCCTTCTACTGACCCCCAGCTAGAGCACAGCAAACCACACTGACACTGCTCTGCACATGTGTGAGCTCTCTTCACAGCTGCACTGAACAGCTGTCCCAGGCACACATCTGGCTGCCTGGGGACATGAGTGAGATGTAGACTCAAGAATTTCTCCTCTCTGCCTGAGTCATAGCTGCTTGGCTGGAGACCACAGGATTCCCATGGACCTGCCTCATTTTTGAGTCCATGTTACCATTCTGCCTTGCTGTGCTACTACCCAAACCCTCTGGATCTCTGGAGTCTGCTAGAGCAGTTTCCTAGAGCCCTTGCCTCCAAACAGTTCAATGTACATGAAACATCAGCAGTCATAACTAAGATTTCTGAGAACACTTCTGAAAAAAACAGCATTTCTAATTACTGAAAGTTTATTCAGAAAAGGAAGGGAAAACAGTAGACAGACCAATGCAAACACATCATATTCCTTCTAAATATAAATGTATTGGGCCAATTTCAAGCAACTTGATTCTCATGCAATGACAGGAATAACAGAGATACAACCCCCTGAATCTCTTCATAACCCCTATAAATAAAGAAAAAAAAAATACAAGCACGACTGTAGGATGAACCATCATTGAAGTAAATATATTGATCTATCAAAAATGATTGAAGACTGACAATAACAGGGTTATAAATTCTTAGAAGAAAGAGAAAGTAAAAAAACCACAAAACCAACCCACTGAAAAACTCCCACCTACATTCACAGGGAAAAATAGACTGGAACAATAAAACACAATGGCAGTGCCTGTACATCTTTGATAGCTGCCCCTCCCAAAAGCTGGAACAATCCTGCTGTAAACCAAGCAAATGAAAATGTAAATGCATGAGCAATTGTCTGGGGGATTCCGATGCTTCGTGTCCTGTAGGCAAAGAAGGAAGGGGAAAAAGGTAGGAAAGCACAAGAAGGCACCACTTTTAATATATGCAATTATTGATTATACTCTTCTCACCTGGAGCCTTTTAAATCTAGCAGAGACCTGCCAGTATACAGGCAATGCTGCCTGCATGGCAGGGTCAGCACTGCCAGGAATACCCCTTGTCCTCTGACCTCAGTATAATCCACTGCTTCCACTCCTCTGGCACCAGGGACAGCCTGTGGATTTCAGAGGTGCCAGCTTCTGAAAGTGTGAGTACAGCTGCCTGCAGAAATGCAATATCCAAAGTGGCAAGCCCAGAAGAGGCAAAAGACTGGGAAATACATGGAATGCCCAAAGCAGTGCTGTGACTAGGTATAAACACAGTGGTGTGTCAAAGGGGTCTGCTCCCAAGCTTACAAATTGTATAGTTGTTTAAAATTTTTTCTAAGGAAATGAACAGGATGAAAATTATGGTAGTTTCACAAACATCTGTTCTTCACTAGTGATGAAAATCCAATTGTATTAGTTACAGGACAAAAGCAAATAAAATGCCACTGAGACAGGAGAAAATATGGGTCTGTAGTAAAAATAAGTTTAGGTAATTCAAACATTAATCTCCCCATTTTTAATACACGTTTCTATTTCAAAAATAAAAATTTATATTCTTTTAATAGAATTTAATATTTAAAAACTCATGCCTTTCTGTATGATGTTACATTACAATCTGACCTAGTTTAACATTTGTCTCTGTACTGTACTTGGAGACCTAGTTTCTCTTTCTCCTACCCCGAACACAGCTTATTTCCTACTGGCCTAAATGGACAGCTGGTGAACATATAAAATTGTTTGGCTGCTTTGGTAACACTTTACTTTGGCCCTTCCCACAGAGTATTTCATAAGATGTTCCATACAATAAAAGGTCCCGAAGAACCAAGATCCTCTCATAATGTCACTTTGAAAGACTCTGCAGCAATTCCCAGTGTCCTTGCCAAGATCTTTTTTCAATAAAATAGATTCCAACATTGACAGAAAAGCCTGGATTATTGTTGAGGGATAAAATGTCTGCTGCTAGACCTTCCAGAGTCAGAACATTGCTCCCAACTCACTCCTTTTTCTGTAAACTACTTTAAGAGGTCTGGATATTTCTTCAAATTTGCAGTACAAACCCTAATTTTATTCAGTAGATACCATCATGCAAAAATTGAAGTTGTTATATAACATGAGAGAGACCTAAACATTGGGTCAAGATCTTCAAATAGTCATGACTCTATGACTGTCATGTAGCTATGCTGAAGTAAACAACAGCTTGAAGGCCCAGACCATTATTTTCAGGCTTGTTTGCATGGGGCAGAGAGTGGATTCTGGGACAAGGCACGATTTGAATCTTAATAAAGTTAGACTAGAAAAAGCTCCTATGGGAGTATACCCCAATAATTGCTAGAGGACACGGTCAGTCTTCTCCCTGATGCAGTGTCTGTCATTGCAGAGCTGCTGTGTCTCTGCATGGGAAGTTTTTGACAACACTACAGCTTTTTAATTATACTTGTAGAATTCCACCAGTATGACTAAAACAAGTCCTACTTAAAGACCAGCCTTCAGGTTTAGCAACAAATTTATGGGAGGGAAAGAAAGATTCAAAATCCTCAGGGTAATGGTGGCTCAGCTCACCCCATGTTCCCCAAGACAGGAAAAATGAACGAACATAGTAACAGCTGAAAACAGCTTCTTCCTCTGCAATGGGGTATACATTTGTCTATTGCCTGATGAAATCACACCCTGTTCACTGCCAGCAGAAGGTCTGACATAAAACAGACTCTCTAGTGAAAGAAAAGAGGTAGTCAGAGAAAAAGGGTAATTTTAGGATGGTGCCAAACCAACAAAGAAAAAGGAGATATTTTGTTCCCCTTTTTTGCTAATAAAACTTAGCAGACTAAAACTGATCCCCAGATTAATAAGGTAGAGGGAAAAACTAAAACCTATATATGACAAAACAATAAAAAAGTAATGAAGAGATTTGTGGAATTACATAAAAACCTTGGAATGACGTTAAAATTGTCAGGTCATGTTACTGTTTTCAACTCAACATGGATAAGAAAAACAGGGAGGAATAAAAATTAGACCATGGAGGAAAGATAGCATAGAGCTGAAGGAGATGGAGAAAAGTAACAGAAAGAAAAACCCAAAGCAAATATTTAGAAGGAGAGGGAAGGAAGTATGAAAAAAGCATATACACAGAGTCTACAAGTCAAGGTCATGGATGGGAAAAAACAAAACCAGAACAAACCCCAACAAAGTGGTGATACCAATTGAACAATGACACTGAAGACAGCACTTGATAGGAAACATCTCTGTAGATACCTAGCAAAGTGTAGTTGTCCTCACAAAGGAAAATACCACTGTTTTTAAGAAACTAATTCATAGACATCCTAAATCCATTCCTGTGCAATGCTTTGATGTCCTAAGGGGCAGAGGCCCCATGAGGTCTTGTCTAAGGGCTCCCCAGCACGGGCAGAGGGTCTAACCAGAACCTGCATCCTGGGGCTCCTAGCTGCTGGCAGGAGAAACGGCCAAAGTCATGGATGCTCCAGCCTGTGCTGGGCTTGCAGACAACAGGCTGCTGATCTGCAGTTTCCTCTCCTCACCCTTCTCCAGACCCAGTGTGGGATCTGTGGAAAAGGGAAATCTCTTTTGCTCAATGCTTCCCATAGCACAGTCACAAAATAGTCACAATTTGCTCTTGGATTTCTTTGGGCTGCCAGAAAGAAGGGGAAACTGGCATTAAGGAGTCACCTGGAGAGGAAATAATTTCACTCTCCCGTGAAGTGACCAAGGCAGGATGGAGAAGTTCCTGAGCACTAAAATTGATCTACTTCAAAGGCTGCCAAGAAAGGGGACACAGACACAGACACACACACACACATTGGGAGGCACGATGCATTTGCCTCCCTCTGCGTAGAGTGAGGGGAAATTATTCAAGAAATGCATTAAAAAATTACCATGCATGACACTGGGAATACCAGTTCATAATCAGATACACAGCGAGTGGAGTCAGAGACCATTAATAGCTACTGAACATTGCATATTGCATGTATCTGCTTTAGGTTTGCATCAATACTTCTGGAGCACCTTAGGAAATTCTAATGAAAGCATTTAATATGCACAGCAAAATCTACAACACTGCTGTTTTCCCATGCTTTCTAGGAGGACTGAAATAATGCCTCAGATTTTTCCACCTTTTAAAAGCTCTCCACCTGCTTCTTTCTAAATGGTAGTAAGGGGTGGGGGGGAAATTACAAGGTGAACTTTACAGTTTGTTAAAAAGTTTAACAAATAGAGGCTCCAATAGATAAAGAAGACAGTAGAGCAGTGTGAAATTGAGTCTAAGGAACTAGTTTTTGTAACTCAGAATATTTCCTCCCCCTTCCTTGAATGAGGATGACACATTGTGGTATGCAGGTGTAATATGATAAGAAGAAACAATCTGTTCAGCAGTTTCATTCCCTTTAAAATTATCATTTTAACCATTAATTAGCTAGGGAGCAGGCAGCAGAGATCAAAGATCACCTGTGCTATATATTAGCTGTAAAACACTCATCAGACAGCATGTTTTCAAAAGAAACTTCACTTTTCAAATAATCCTAGCATGGAGCTCATAAGGACTATGTTTCAACAGCTAAACACTGCACACCACCAGCATGCAAGGAACCAAAAAGAAACACTTCTGCAGGAGGAAATGGAGGTGAAATATTCTCCTAGCCAAGGCTTCTATATGCACACATGGAAGCAGACCAAGATTTAATCAGGTTCCTTAGATGTTTAAACATGGTAGAAGGGCCTGCTCCTGCTTCCATTGTCAGTCCTAGGACAAATGTCACAGTTTTGGCCAGTCTCACAGAGCTGTACCGTGTCTGGCCAAATCAGTCAGTGAGGCCAAACCAACCAGGAGATTTTCCTCTAAACAAAGAGTAATTTGCTGGAGCAGTTTGCACATACCATGAGCACAGAAACAAGATCAGGAACATGGTGCAGGTGACAAGCAGTGTCCTTTGTTGCCTTGCCAAGAGTACATAAAATGTCTGTCTCATATGGTTGGATTTCACACTCTCTTTCCAGAGGTGTAAAAGATTACATCAGGTTTTTGACTTCCATTCGCTTAAACAGCTGCAGCAGAGTCATGGAGGGATTGGATGGAGGAAACAAACTTGGGAAAAAGGGCAATAATGAGCACATGCCTTCAGTTCAGCCACCCCAGGCCAATGTCTGGAGCCTCAGAGAGGAGTGGGAGAGCTTTGCACACAGAAAAGATCACCACTTGCACCAAAGGTTTCCATCCAAATGGCTTTGCCTGTGCTGAGGGCTGGATCTGTGACATTTCGGTGGGCTTTTGAATTCTGTCTGTGAATACACAGAACACAAATGTCCCTGGACCTTACTGGGGCAGCCAGAGGCTAGAGCAACAAATCACAGCATACACGAGCTCAGGTTGCACCGTTCTCATGGGAGGTCGCCGTCCACACAGCAGATTTGTCTGTGGCTATGCACACTCATTAATAAATATCTTTGACATTGCTAGTACACTAGGTATCAATTTGCAGTGTTCCAGAGACCTAAGAACATTTGAAACATGCCAGAATTAAGCTAGTCAACTCATTTACCATAAATTTTGCCAATAAACTGCAAAATACAGATCTGTGTATGCAGAATGTAAAATACTCTGATAATAATCAGGCAGCCACAAAAATGATTCTAGCTGTAACAGTGACACTGATTCCAGCTCTCAGAGCAGTGTGGTATGCCACCTTTTGGGTTAATCTTTAGGCATCATCCCACAGAAGGCTACGTTTTTAAGGTAAATTAACTCTAGAGACAAGAGGAGAAACTGATGATGATAATACATCCAAAAGTAACTACAGGACTTGTTCCAGCAGCTTGATTTAACCACTGGAGCCAACTATAACTTAATTAAGGTCAAGTGTGGGGATTCAGATGGAGATGTAGCATTGTACCACGAATTCTGCCCTGGAGTTTCTGTCAGGACTATTTCTGGGTTTCAGTTCTTTTTTAAAAGACAACTTTAAAAATATAGGCTACTATTAACATATTCTCATAGTGATAATAAATAATAAAAAAAAGAGGTGCCTGAAATTTTAATTTTAAACCATTAAGATTGTCCTACTGTTCTGTCCATTTATGCAATAATATTTTCCATTTCAGAGGGAATGGCTAGCATTTCACAGAAGAGCAACTAAATTGTCTACATGCAAAGTGCTATCAAAAGAGAGGATGGGAAAGGAGAAGAAATCTTTTTCTCCCCATTAACTTCTTCCAGGTACAATAGAACTAGGTGTTTATGTGTACCAACAGCACTAAAAATATTTTTAAGGCACAAATGCAATTGTCTTTTTATGGCCCTGATTCAGCAAGGTAGACAGACTTCTGGTTAACTTGAAGCAGGTTGAGTAATACCATTGACTTTAATGTGATTACTCAGGTGCTCAAAGTTAGAGGTTCTGCTATACTGTACAATTTGCAGGTAGTTAATGGAAGAAAGAGATAACTCTAACCCACATCAGCAGTTCTGGGGCTGGTCAACAACCTTGTGGAGTCAAAGAAACTCATCACAACACATAAAGGAGAAAACAGTGAGAAGAAAATAAATCTTGATGAAATATGAAAGACCTGACACTGGCCAAAAAACATACTGCTCTTGAAGAAAACAAAAATCCAGGCAATTGACGCTACCAAAATTCCCTATCAGATTACATGAGATTATGAGGAGCCATAAAACAGCAGCAGGAAGCTTGTTTTTTCCCTATCATTGTTCAGGTGTGATTTCCTCTAGCTGAAATATAAAAAGTAAATTCTTTAAAATATCAAACTAAAGGAAGTACCACAAGAGAGGTAGTAAGTCCATTAGACACCACCGCAGCCCCCCCCACCAGTGCAAAAGAGGAAATCAAATAGGATAAGATTTTTTCATAAAACTGAGTTATTTCTTTACATGAGCCTTCAGAAACAAATATGAGAATACTTTTCCTGGAATTACTTTTTCCTCAGAAAGCAGAATAAGGCTAAAAATAGAGGGGTTAAAAAATTTTGTGAAATTGAAATGGCAATAAATGCATTGTTTCTTTGGTGAAGTTCAGCCCATGATGAAGACATCAGCTGCTCCCTGCAGGAGGAGATCTTGCCCTATTCACTTAGGTTTGTCCCAAAGTACCTGATGACAGCAGAAGGAAGGAAAAGGCTTTGAGTAAAGCTCCACATGCCCAAATCCCAGAAATGCATGTGCTTCTTCTGTCTTCAAGAGGGGATAGCCCCAAGCCCCCACAGTGATGAACCCACAGTGACGAACCAGAGCTTCTACTACAGACATCTTCAGACATCTCAAGCAGGTTGAAGTAGAGTGTTCAAGTCAAGGCAGAGTAAGAACAGGGTTTGACCTGCTGCAAGCTATTTCAGTTGCAAAACAACATGAAGAAAGAATGTCACCCTACAAACTGCATTGAATTTTGATCTGTTCTCACTCTTTGATTATACACAGTGAGGTCTATGTTATGATCTCTTACATTCTTCCCCACGTCCAAATGCATTGCTACAGTCGAAGGCAGAAGAAGTGCCTTCATCACAGAGCAATCAACTGCCCACCTGGGGCTGTGCCATATTTTCTACAATCACTGGTACTATACTGTTGGGCCAAGAATATTTTACTTATTTGGGCAGATTTCTTTTACTCTAAATCAGCCATATATGCTTACAGTTCTGTAACACCATAATGATGCAATGACATCAGAGCAAACGCATATAAGATGCATATAGAAAATAAAATTAATTTGCTCCAACATTGTAGAAGTTGCTTTTCTCATTCCATAAAATATGTTATTCCTCTTTATTTCTGTCTGCTTTTATCACCTATTTCCAATCAGTAGTCATTAACCTACAACTGAAATGGAACAACTGGATATGGTGGAGGTGAAAATGAAGTAATGTAGCATTAATATTCATCCAAAAAATGAGTGGCATAAATCACTAATTTCCACAGCAAACAGGGCTACTCTCCTGCAGAGCTCTTATGTGAATAGGGGAACATGCAAGACAAATCTCAATATGTATTAGTATACTGTTTTCCAAATAGGATTGTTTTCAGCTTAATTTTTGTTATGGACAAATAGCACACATATTTGAGAAGAAGCATTTTCATAAATGGTACTCTAAATTATAGCTAAATCAAAGATTTCCACTCTGTTGCAGGCCCTCTTTGAAAGTCACATCAGTGGCTTGGATTACTCTGTTGAATAGAAATGCTCCATCTCTGCTTTTGCATCAAACCAGAGCTGTTTGTTTCTGCCTTGGCCTCCATCTTGGGTCACCTCTGTATGAAAACAAACAGTTTTCACAGCACAAACTCACAACTGATGACTATTTGCATTGTCTCTCTTTATAAAATATCAGTACCATCACCTCTCCTTTGGATTTGCACACGGGAGCGAAGGGAAAAAAGCTTTTGTGACCTACAAAAGCCTTGCTTGAAATAATTCTCTCCGACTTGAGGCCTTTTGGAATGGAAGGGATATATTGTTTTGACTTGATTAAAGCTGAAAAGTTGATTTGACATCCTGTTGTCAAGGAAACCAATTCACACACAAAAGAAAACAGTTGTGATGGTATCATTCAGACTATTCAAGTGACCTTAGGAAGAAAAAAAGGCTTCAGTTCCAAAGATTTGTATTCAACTCACTTCACCACTGTAGAAATAAAGATCATTGCTCTTTATGCTTATTGGAAAGCAGTTTTCAATCTGGGAAAAGAAAAAGGCCACATCTTCTTCCATCTGCCAGATCCAATATTTTGCTGGGAATATGCACATAAACACACCTACCATTTATTTGCCTATTTCAAAGAACCACAGAAAGAATCACACTGAAGACTCATAGGGAAGAAGAGGGAATTTCTTTAATTGACAGGACTGTGATAAATACTCCCTGACACATACCCTACCTCTTGAACAGCAGCTTGCAAGCCAGGTTTTAAAACATCTTCCTTCGACTGCAAATAGACCTTACCTCAAACACAGCATTGTTTGCATCCAGCTTTGTTTTCCAGGGAGACATGAAAAAACAGCATTTTTTTCTCTGCCAGTCTCCTAGATCCCTCACAAATTGAGTTTTCCATGCATGCAATAATTGAAATACACCTATGTTCACGCTTCCCACCTAGAGAATCCCAAAAGAGGCAGAACTAGCCTGGCTGACCACGACACCATCATCCAGCTTTGCAGTCCATGCAAGTCTCACAGAGATTTCATTTCCTAATTGTCTTTAGTAGATTGAAGAAATGAAACTTTCTATCTGCTCACACACTGTAATTATACATCTCTTTTTCCAACGACATAGCCTTGCCTGGCTGAGTGAGCAGAATGATGACTAAATAGCAACTTGTCTCAAATTCAGCTTAGAAAAAAAAAATAGGCATGATATTAATAAGGAGGGAAGTATACTGAGGAATAAATGCCAGTGTTCTTACATTATTGTCATTTAAGGGCATCACACCAAAGGTCACGGAGATAATAAGCCTCAGTCACTTTCCATTTGTTACACAACATACAAATTGCCACAGCATTAATGAATATCTTTTCCCATTCCTGGCCAGCCAAGACACTGTATTATTTCCTCCTAGACAAGTACCTAACCCTTGGAATTCATTATTTTCATCACTTCTTGCAGCACTTTGTCCTTAGGGCTGAGCATAAATGCCACAAGACGGCTGCGACTGGAGCATCAGATGCCTGAGCCTGACTTCTCTCTGCTAGAGCTTTTTCACTGGAAGAGCATATTGGTATCTTTTATAATCAAATATGTGAAAACACAGACGTTTTTATGTGCTCTCTTACAAGTGTCCTAAACTCCCTGCAGACCATGGGGGAAAAAAATGGCATTTTCATAATTTGTGGATATTGCCTGATAGTTGTATATTGAAATAATAATTATGCTACAAACACCAACTGACCACAACAATAGAGAACACCATGGGACAACTGCATTTCCACTAAAAATGATGACAACTGGAAACTAAGTAGTTCTTGGAACAGAAATGACATTCACAGAAATGTGGAAGGGCTTCTACGAAGGGATATACTGCTTAAACCCTCTTTACTTCTAATAAATTGCTACGATAGCACAGCTGAGCTACAGAGAGAGGAATGCCTCATTTCTAATCTGTACTTCATTGTATTTTAAGTTTAGGATTTTTGCATAAATATAGATAGCAACGGCTGAACCAAATTCATATTATTTCATAAACTGAGGGCTTTTTAAGATGACAAATTATTATTTCCACTGTTCACTGTAAGTATAAAGAATATGCAGATGAAAAGAGAATATTGAAGGCTAGTAGCTTTGTATAGTTCTGAAAAGGACTAAACTTTATGTGCATAATTAAAATTAGAGAGAGAAAATGAAGTCCAATGCCAAATGCTGAACTAAAATATGCCAAGAGTATTTGCTGCATGTAATCAAACCACCTCAATCTCTGTCCCCCAAACTGAAACACTGCACTTTGAAGTTTGATGAACAGCTAATCTTGGTATTTTCTCCTCTCCAACCCAACAAACTCATAGAACAAGAGCCAGAAAGAAGAAAGGTGATAGCACTACTAAGCTTACCCACAAACAGGTCCATACTCTGTTATGAGTTTTGTGTGGCTTTCCCAAAAACCCTGAAAGAAAGAAAAATAACACAGTATTTTAGAGAAGTGCTTAGCAGAAGCTCTATTACACACTGTTTCTAGCACTCACACAGAGCTTTGAACCTCAGCCAGGAGAACCATGGTATTAACTCATAACCTCACTTTTCTAATGCTGCTCATGTGTGGCAAACACAGAGTCTAGAAAGGATGACTGGAAAAACAACCCCAACTCCAGAAAAGATCTGGACATCCATGAAACATGTTTTCATCAATGTTTTACATTCCAAGATTTGTTATGATTTCATGATTTCTTATTTTTAAACTAACTTCGTCCTTTTATCCTGACTCAGTTTTTTCAGATATGCAAATGGATGGAAAACTAAGAGAGGAATTAATATGAGGATAGTACATGACTTATTACACAAAAGGGAAGCACAGGGAATACAGCAAGGTCATCTTGTTTTGGTTTTAGTCGGATTATTAAAAAACCCCCAAACCCGCCAAGTCAGGGTTTAGCACAAGGCTCTCAGCTGGTACACTCCGCAGAATAGTAAGCAGATTTATTTTTTTAATTTTTAGTACTTCTACTGTCTTTCATTTTCATAACTGATGAAAATTGGTATCCATTTATCTAAATAAACCTGCCACTATACTCAATTGTTAGTGTCTTAAATGAATTCAAATTGATCAATCTAAAAAGGTGTGCAAAATATATCCCCAAAAGTGAACGATAAAAAATCTGTTTTCGTGAAACTACAATATTTGAGGACCGTGCTCCATTGTGTTTGCAACTTGTCTATGGTAAAAGTAACACATTTGATTGCATTAATCTGCATTTATATTAATGGAAGACAGACTATACGATCTATTTTCTTACTTCAGAGAAAATTCACTAACAAAGTTGAATACTTATGTCTCATACTGAATCTTTCTTGGTTTTTATGACATACCACAGAATATTAGCTAGAACAATACAAACAAATACTGAGTAAGTACATCTACTGCTGACATAAATAAACAAGCCCACGTAATGCGTGTATGTTTTGAGAGTATTTTACCACACTAAGCAAAAGAAAATCTGGTAACCAAAAGTAATGATCTGACTTACCACCCTTGGGGGCTAACTTATTGTCCAAATTAGCAAAGCACTTGCCATCACCTACAGTCCTCCTCTCAGAGTCCCTCAATTATTTCTTTTATTCTTATAGTACAGTTCTGCTTTTTTTTTTTTTTTTTTTTTTAATTCTGGACTCATAATACTTTTATTCTGCATGACAATATGTCTCCAGTTTAAGGCAAGAACTCTAGGTTTCCCTTTACCTACAAAACAGGGGATGACGTGTAAAACACACTTAAGATAAAATGATGAAATATGTGGATTAGATGACGGCCTGAGGAGAATGTATATTGCCTGAAAAGAACATATGTTCTCCCCTGAAAAGTTCTTCACTACTAAGGTAAGAAGAAAAGCCTCATCTGTTAGCACACAGAAACTAAGGTGGACAAAGCCTTGTAATACCACAAATTCATAAAGCTAACTCGGAAAGGCTTTTGCCTGCAGACACCATGGGAGGGGAAATGGCACATGTACATTCACACCAACTAGGATTTTTGTTACAGAGATGTTTCAGCCTTTGCAGGACTTCAGCCTGCAATTGCTATGATTTTACAGCATTGTAAAGGCTGTCTACTGCAGCAAGGGGGAATCCCGGGGTCAGATTCCCCCAGCACTTCTCTCCAGGTGGCTGTTTAAGGCTGGAGCAGCAGGCTCATCCCACGGGCACGCTCTGCCCACCCCGTGCCCAGGAGAGCAGCCCCGAGCCGCACGAACAGCGCTGGCATCCCCAGCCACGCCGCGGCACCAGCGCCGCGCAGGGCAGGCCCCGCTGGGGCTGCAAAGCACAGCGATGCCACGGCTGGGCCACGGCTGTGCCACGGCTGTGCCACAGCTGTAAAGCACGGCTGGGCCACGGCTGTGCCACGGCTGTAAAGCACGGCTGGGCCACGGCTGTGCCACGGCTGTAAAGCACGGCTGGGCCACGGCTGGGCCACGGCTGTGCCACGGCTGGGCCACGGCTGTGCCACGGCTGGGCCACGGCTGGGCCACGGCTGCCTGGGCTGAGCAGGGCACAGCAGCCTCACTCCTGTGGGACCGTGCCAAATCAGGTCTGCCTGCCAGCCCACTTCCCTCATAGCCTGAGCCTTCAGCAAGGACACCCACACTGCAGCCTGAACCCTGCCTGCTCGCCTGTGCTTTGGATTGCAAGCACGCACAAAGGTATTGCACTTGCTGTACCCACCAGCTGCATTCCAGCGAGCCAGCAGGATATTAACATTTTCAAGAAGCCTAGGCTTTAAATGATTCAGTGAAAAAGCCTTCCAGAGAGCCAGCTTCTTGGAAGAACTGCTTCTGGCTCACTACAGTAGGGGGGTCAGGCAGAACACACTTCAAATCAGGTCTGTTAACCAGTAACTGGCTTTCCACCTCCAGGATTCCTAAATAATTGCACTGGCTTAAAATTAACCACACTTTTTTTTTTTTTTTTTCCCCTAAAGTGAGACATACTAGCCTGCAAGATGGAACAAGAAAAGGAGTCGAAAAGCAGCTGGGAAAGAGTGTGTGAAAGCATCCTCAGAAATAAAAGAAGCCTTCATTCTCTACACTCCAGGACACTTTCTCATGCTGTGCAGCACTGCAGACTCATACTCACCACTACCAGCCTCCACTGCTCACTCCTGGGACCCACTGCTGTCCTGGCCTCCTTCAGGGGTCTGGTGAGCACCTGGTAGCAGGCCTGGGAAAGATAAGCCAACAGCACACACAGAACCCTCTGGAGCTGTGGTGGCCAGACTGTAGGCAAGGCAGAGAGCATGTGCACAGATCCCTTACACACCTTTCAGCTGGAGGAGGCTGGAGCCATAAAAGGGCCCCTGTGTTTGCTCTTGATAGCCACAAGAAAAGCCAATGAACCTGCATGGACTCAGAGCGAGGGGGTAGGCCACATAAACACAGCTCAGCCAGTTTTGCAGCATCCTCCCCAAACATGGCCTCCAGTAGACAGGTACCCTGAAAACAATCCTCCTCCCCCTCGCCTGAGTCATGGTTGAAGCATGGCAAGCCTCATAAGTACTTTTTGTAACTTATTTACACTGACTGAGTTTGGTTTGCTTCAACCAATTATTGCAGACTTGTCCACGTTTTATAATTGCAATTGTACTTAATATCTATGACATAAACAAGCACCTGCTCACAATCAGCTCCTGTTTTACAAGAAAATGGGAGGAGAGACCACCTCTCTTTGCTTCCTCTCCTCATATTTATCCATATTTATGGATGATCTGCAGTCAAACTCAGAAATGGCACCTGCTGACTTGTACCCAGTGGGTTTAACCTCCCTAAACCAAGAATTATAACAAAGCAACATGGGGATTAGGAAAAGAATAATTAGGGAAAAATGGAAACATATGTATTCTGTTTTTTTAGAAAAACAGAAGGAAACAGAAAAGCAGAACAACACCCAGTATTATGGTATGATGCCATGTGGATCAGGAAGAACTGTTGTGCACTAAACATTCAGTAGTAACAATTAAAAGCATAGTTGGCAACGACGTCCCAAGTTTAAAAAAATCTTTTAGGTTTTTCTTTGTTTGGAAGCTGCAGAATATGAGCTGTCATCATCAACTCAGAAAATGGTCGGGCCAGGAGCACTTGTCGATGTGGCCCATACAGTGAGGTACCAGCCTGAGGACAATCCATCATCAAATAGGATAATGCAGGAATAGGAAAAGTTTCTTCCCCTGAAGAAAGCACGTTTTACAACATCTGGTATACCATGGAAACAGCAGCTCAAGTGGCCTGACTGCTGCACACCCAGAAGGTTCTTTGTTTACGTGGCTGGCAGTTGCCTCCCTGCAGGGAATTTGCATTCTCCCCTTCCTCTGAGTGTGTATCATTGCCTGCATCTGTGGGTAGAACCACTCACAAGACCAGATCCTGCTCTCAGGGATACAGGCACAAACCCCAAGGAAGAGAACAAGATTTGGGTCTGCATCAGACAAAGCAAAGTCTGGTCGTTGCCAACCATTTTTCTTGAGGTACCAAATGTTGAAGCTTCAGCTTGAGCTGCATACATGAAAGGGCTGATATTGCTCAAGTATCCCCTCTCCTTTTTTTCAATAGACTCTGCCACTCCAAGACAGATACTTCAGCAATTTCCACCTCATTGCATATTCACCTTGCTAGTTCCTCACAGCAAGGAAAAAATCTGCGGCAATGTCATCTTCCCTCCTTGCTGAAAACAGTTGTAGGCACTAAGCCAAAGTTTTCAGAAAGAGGCAGTATTTCAGAGAGAAGCAATGCATTTTGATTTTTGGGGTGTTTAACATGAGGCATACCCAACCTATTTCTTTTAGTTGTTCAATATCTGCAGATCTCATGGCTGCAAATGGGAAATGACTCAGATTGTATAGAGGAAGCTTTGAATATTTCAGCTTACTGCAGGTGGAAAACAAATGATGTGGTTTATGAACTTCACTATGCTCCTTCAGGGTCATGAGATAAAATGGTTTGAAGAGGGCCACAAAGATGGGATCTGGCAGAGGCATGCTCCTGACAGTAACTCAAAATTAGGACCCCTGAAAGGGTCCTAGAGAATGCAATGAAGGTAGCCCTTGAATTTTGTAGTGTACTGTGTCACAAAAACTACTGAGCTCTGTGGAGATGGATGTGATGAGCCCATCAAAATTCACTGCAAGCGGGAAACCTTACCCATGCAAGAACAGCCAAGGGAAAAGGCCTCTTTTGTTGCTCCCTTCTGAAAAGTATCAGATATTATCTGATGTCAGTCACTTTACCAAGATACCCTGGATTCAAACATGCAACTCAGAAGCCAAAGATGTCGCATCCCATAACTAGTCCCATATATGCTCCACCTTTATCACCCTATATCAGATGTGATGCTGTATTTCATTGTGATATTAATAATCACACCATCATTGTTCGAGTGCACACCTCATATCAAGAGATTAAAAAAAATCTATACAGTTATTTATGGTTCATAATGATAATAAACAACATTTATGGATCAGATTTGTAGCATTCAATGGGCTTTCACATGTCTTTTTTCCTGAGACCACCTGAAAAAGAAAATTGCTAATAACCTAGTGCCCAAAATGATTTTTTTAACACAAGCTAACATTTAATTAAAGTAACCTTGTATCAGCCTGCAACCCTCTTTGAAGGAATGACCCCAGACTGTACATCATCTCCAGTAATAATCCTAGTGAAATCACTAGGATGCCAGCAGACAAGAGGAGGAACACAGCATGAACTTCTAAGCATTCTGATTCTGAGCTATGTACATAGTTTGTTTCCTTTGATCATTACCCTTAATGGTTGTCCTCTGTGTGTAATTTGGTTTAATTTATGTGTGTGTCATTTCAGATTTTAAAAAACACATATAGCCCTTCTAAATTTATTAAAGGCAGCCTTCGTACCCTTAATAGTTATTAAGAGAGGTTAGTGTTATGCAATTAAGTTAATCTCATCTGTAAAGGCTAATTAACTGAACACTAATTGAATCTGCATATGAAAATTTGGACAATGTGTTCTCATTACGCAATTTTAAAAAAAATTACCTGAGCTAAATACCAAACAAAGTGTAAATTTCTTTCCTTCTACCTTTTCAGATTGTAATAAAAATTAAGTGGGCAGGTTTATTTCTGTGTGCTGCATTAGTCCTTGTTGTCCTTAACAAAGAGCTGTTGTCTCACTTCAGAGAAACAGTTTTAGTCCCTCTCTGAAACATGCATATTTCCCTTCTTGCATGAGCTCTTCCTTTTCCTCTGCCCTTATCCCATGCCTTTCATTGCCCTCCTCTCCTTCTGTCACCTCTCCCACTCAGAGAGGACAAAGGTTCTGGGGTTCAAATCATATCACACAAAGGATAGGAAGGCATCCAGATATCACCAATCCTATCACCCAAAAGGGTCAGATGGCACAATACAATTTGGCCATGCCCATTCAGCCCCCCAGCCTCAAGCCACCTTGGCAGCGTTGGTAGGACGCTAACTTTCAGCCCCCAAAGACCACGTGCCAGTGAAGCACTCATCTCATCCTTCTCCGCCTGGCTGTGCAGGCATTACAAAAGCAAGACATGCCTTGGACCCTTTTCTGAGGTTTGCCTTTTCTTGAGACATTTACTGTTTAAACCAGTTAAGTTTCCAAATGGGAATTAAGAAAAGCACATCAACTTTTCTGGTATTTGCAGTTTCTCCCCATTAACCAGGTTAATGGCTGATTCTAATAGGCTGGTAACTGAAGAGTTGGAGGGAGGGGGAGCCAAGGAAGCAAATACAGTGGAAAGCCTGACCTCAATAGCATGCAAGATTTCTCAGTGCATGGGACCTTGAGCCCTCAGATTTTCCTCACAAAACCCACCATATGTTTTTAATGAAAGATGCACACAGATTTCAGTATTGCATTTGGTCTGGTGGCGGGAGAACCACTGTCACACCCAAAAGGATGAAAATCAGGATAAAAAAACCAAAAGACTGTAAACATTAAAGCTGTAGGAAAGTGAGCATGGACAGAGTAGAAAGAAAAGGTACACCTAGGAAAGAAGGAAATCCACAGTTTTCTCAAGGGTCAGTCCTGAGACAAACCCTGTTCAATGTTTGGAGGACTGAGTTTGGCACAAAAGGGAATCAGGCTTCAGTGAAGTACATGGTTCTGAAAAGACAGATCCTTTCTTCAGCAAGCAGAGAGACTGAGATTGTGATAACAGAAGAACTGGATGACCTGAAGAACCTGAACAACTGAAACAGAGGAGAGTCTTTAGCTGAAAGCAAAGCTTCATGCCCTTAGAGAAAGACTGTGTTAACTCCAAGAACTTCTGCAGTAGTAGGTGATTGCTTGAAATAAGACAGAAGTGAAAAACCTGCATGGACACATTAACCATAAGATTAAGATGATGGAAAAAAGTATGATGGAAACTTCAGATATAGAGTATCTGGGACAGGCTTTCTCTGGAATGCTGCATGTAAATCTGATGAACTGCCACGTTCAAAAGGAATGAATTAAAAATGGAACAAGTGGAGAAAAGGTTTACAAGGATCTTTGGGGAACAGAAGGCCTGTCTTACAAGTCATAATGAGGAAAGTCCATTTTAGCTAACCAAAGGTTCATTTTAGCAGACCAAAGGGAGGAGACATGCTTGCTGTCTAGAACTGGGAGGATTCCTGGGAGGAATCACGAGGGAGAGAAAAATATTAATTTAATATAAAGGCCTACATTAATAAAAGATCAAAGTAATATAAACTGGTGGTGGATAAATGTTGTTTGAAATTAGATAAAAGTTATTGACTATTGAAGTAGCAAGATTTTAGAAGCCTTTTAGTCAGAACAGTGGGGACAAGAACCTCAAGAAGGGTTTTGAGGCACAGGAGGCAAGGCATAGATACTTATAAAAAATGAAGTATAGGATGAATAACCCAGGTCATCTACATCAGCCCCTCAAGGAGATCTGCAGTCACTTCCAGAATAAGAGGGACTCTTCTCATGGAAGAAGATTTATTACACATTCACATGTGCACACTGCATTTACACTTCTTGTTGACTCACCTGAACTTTCCAACTCATTCTCATATAGATAGTCTCATACATGAATTTGGCATACTGCAATGAGATTCTTGCTTTCTTTTTGTCTCTTTTTTCAATCTCATTTCACTTTACAAACTTCATTTCCACAACATCTCTGGGCTGGTAAATGCCCATCTGTCACAGGTGGGGAGTTGGAAGTACACAAGATTAAGCAATTTGCCAAACACCACACAAGAAGTCAAAGGTAGAGCCAGACACAAGCTGAAGTTTTCACAACCCTCCTCCTTGGTAGCTTACAAAAACATTCCTTCTCTGCCACAGAAACACAGACAGTATATGAGAGGAAAGGAATATCAACAAATTTGATCTGTTTCTGAGCTTTCAGACATATCACATGCCTCAGGCATTGAAGAAAGGCATGAAGAAAAGAACCCTATATGCACGGCTAACTCTAAAATGCTTTAAGTATAGGGAGGTTTCTTCCTCACCCAACTATTAGTTTAAGATTGAATTACTCTTATAGTATGCATAGCTATAAATGTAATTAGTCATAAAATTATCCAGACCTTCAAATTATTCCAACTGCTGTATTTGACTCTCTGATTATTGCAATGATGAATTCTCCAGTCTGATTACACTGGCTAGAATAATATTTCTTTTTATCTATTGGAAAGTTACCTGCTGTTAGCTTAGACCTTATTTATATCTGCTATAGAGATATAATTGCAAACTTACTATTTTTACTAGGACTATTGTCTAGATAACACTTACCCCTGCTAGGCCCTTATTTTACCTCATAGCAAATGTCACAGATGACACTTATTCAGGCTTCTAGGAACCTTTGTCCAAACCAGAAAACATGTCATTATGAAGACATGTACAAAGAGAATTACAATTTCTTCAATGTGTGTTCATGAAAGGCTCCATATGAGGTCTTACGGACTCACTGCTGTTTCTAATCCTTTGATAAACATATATTTATAGTAAGTCAAGAAACTAGGAAAAAAAATAGAAAGGAACAATGGATTTTTTTTTTTAACTTAAGCATATAATTTCCATTAAGCATATTCTAAGTTGTCTCCCTTCCAAACTGAGTGTAATTCTCTCCTACACAATCTCTACTTACACGTAATTCCACTGGATCGCTAACCATCTTTGCTGCCTTAGTATTACTACATCCTCAAATTACAACAGGAAAACAGAGAATTACAGTGCTCTCTATAGGAGGGAGTTCACTGTACAATAGAGGACCACTGCAATGTGGATTTTCACTGTGACCTCAATGTCTCAGGTGGATTAGCTAAGCATTCAGCACATTTGACTAACAGTGAATAAACTTTATTAGTTTTCTTTGCTGGCTTTCCTTAAGAGCAGCAAAACAGCCATTTCAAAAATTAAAGAAATGGCAACAACTTCTTGTAGGACATACAGATGTGGAAGCTAAATCTAAGGAAAACAAAGATTTGAGGAGCACTCTGACAACACAGTACTGTTTCCAGGGGCAACAAAATGGCATTCAAAGAAGTGAAAGTTGACTTCTTTCCCAAGAAAGTGAGGCAGGGACTCTTTTCTCCAAGGAGTTTTTCAACTTCATAAGTGTAAGTTCCCTTCCTTCTCAGACCTATCAACAGCAGATTCCTTCAGACCATGAAAATGCCATTTTAAAGGAGAAAATATATTAACCTAATCCACTGTGAAAAAGTCTGTCTTGGGTGCTACAGAGTGCAAACAGACTTTCAAATGCACATTGGAAATACACATCCATGTGCAAGTCTTGGCACCTTCAGCTACAGAATTAGGGTGACAATGATTAAGTTCTGTTTTCTGATGCAATCTCTGGGCCATCTCATACTGCTCACTGTTGCCTAAGTGGGTACTGTTTAGGTGGGTTTCAAGAAAACCTCATCTATGAGACACAAGATTACTCATCCAGTGGGCGGTATCCTGGCCTCAGAGACATTCCCCTTGTGTAGTGCTAGGGGTCTCTGCCATTGTTTATGAACTGGTTATAAAATCCATTTAATTTTCTTATCCATTTAATATAAAATGCAACTTAATTTTCTGTGACCACCATTTTTAAAACTATGAAACGTAAACTTAAGATAATCACAAGTGAAAGAACTTAAGCACAAAATCAGCTCTCAAATTTTGATCTTTTATTGTGGTGATGCTGAGACACAAAACAGTATCCAAACCAAAGCACTAGACAGCATGCAAAATACTGCATTGAGGGAAGAGACCTGGAAAGATCATTACATGTGACGGACATTAATCATGCCACTTAATGCATTACTGAAAGATAGCAGGACTATTTTTGTATTTTAACATGGCCAGACAAGCTCAGCTTCCTCTTGTCTAATTCCCACCTTGTATGGATGCAGCTCTCAGAAACGAAAAGAGAAAAATGTCCCCATAGATTGTGCTGGCCTCTGACAGAGAGCAGAGCATGCTGCTATCTGCAGCATGGACAGGCCAAGCACAGGCATGACAGGTCCCTTTGCTCCCATCTATCACATGGCACCTCTGTAAAAGCCACAAGGTTAAGGACAGGCACGTCAGCTTGACACACACAAGGTTTGAGGTGAGCTCATACACTCAGCAGGGCAGGAGGGGGAATGTGTCTGCAGAGCAACATCTTCAGCCTAGCCACTGGAATAAACACTCCCAGCACTTCATCCTGCTCTCAGAGTGACACGTAGGACAGACCCACCCCAAAGCACCATGGACAGAGATGGGCTGTAAGATCCTGTGCAGAATAGAATAGTTTTATCCCTTGGGAATATGACAAACTGTAGCCCCAGTAACCACATTACAGCAGGCAATTGACTCTTCGCCTATTTTAAAATAACTGTTCCAGCAAAATCTCCTTGTTTTCATAAGGTAAGTTACTCTTCATGTTCTGCCTTGAAAGCCAAACACTGTTTAAGACTCAAGCCACCCATATGGTAGCTGGTAGGATCTGAGCATGAAAAACAGAAACACTAGAAAGCCATACCAGGCCTCCCTGGAAAGGGATTAGGAAGAGGCAGATAGAAACATACAGTGCCAATCCCTGTGTGGGCTGGAGAGAGGATTGCAGAGAGCATCAGGAGCTGAGATAGCACAAGGAAACTAAACAGGAGACTGCAGTGCAAAGAGAATTTGGGAGCTCTAGCAATCAGTAAGATCACTGGCTAGCACAGGATGTGTCAAGCACAAGTCAGAGTTTCAACTGTGACAATTTCACAGACAGAAGAACTCAGGTTTGGAGGTAGGGATTGAATTGGCTCCTGTCAGCCATTCATTTCTGTTTCTAGATCATCACTCAGGGCTGGATTCTGCAGCAGCACCAGAAAAAAAAGCACTTGTCAAGCCATCTGGGCTTGCTTCTTTTTTTAATGAATGATGCTACACACCTGCAAATACCAGATATTTTCCAGAGGAACCAATGCATTTAGCTGTCCTTTCATAACTGAATTCATCTCCACACAGGAAAGGAGAAAGGTGATTGGCACCCTCATTTAGTACAACACTTATGTAGCCCTAGATGCTTTGGCATAAGGCACAAAGTCAAGAGCAACCACTGCTCCTCCCTCTCCCTGTGATTTAACCACATCCCTGAGAGAGTGGGCCACTGGTGGAAAGTAATCACTCCCAGGGATATAAAACAACCTTTCCATCACATCCTCCCCATAAAGCAAACACCTGGAGGGGCTGGAGAGGAAAATAGCACAACCAAGCTCCTGATGAAGACATCATCTCAGATGCACAACTGTCAGCATTCTTTCACTCTCCTACTTCTTTTATGTACACAGTACACCTGTACAGAGCAGAGGGTTTGCACATTCCCATGTCCAAGAGGGTCACTCATTTTAGGCAGTGCTTTCAAAGCAGGGGCTTTTTTCTGAAGGTCCTCAAACAGGACCTGTTTACTTGTGTTTGGTAAAGAGTAAGAAGACAAATTATAGGACATTTGAATGACTAAATCTCTCCAGAAGTAAGAACAAAAATAAAATGATGTGCAGTTAGAAGAGGTGCTAAAAGTTTAATCTGTCTGACATCAGTGTTTGTCCCACAGAAAAAGGCATGGACTAGTGACCACTAGACGACGTGACATCCATTCTCATGTCCTTGGAAGTAAAGAGGCAATCCCAAACTACCACTGGGTATTGGGCACCCTACAAAAGCCATGGGGAAGCTCCAGCCACTGCAAGATTTAGCAGCAGTGCTAGCTTATCCCTAAACCCAGCCTTTGATCAACAGGAAATACTGGCATGACCAGAAGGAAAACAGACTCCAGATCTACTGCCAGGACCCCAAGGACCTTTCACAGCCACAGGATGGTTTACTTGCTTAAACTTCATGGGTTAAACTGGGAGGATTTACCAATTGTGCTGGTTTTGGCTAGGGTAGAGTTATTTTTCCTCACAGTGGCTAGAATAGGGCTATGTTTTGGATTTGTGCTGAACACAGGATTGATTAATATAGAGATGTTTTTGTTATTGCTGAGCAGAGCTTACACACAGCCACTCTAAAACTTGGCCTCTTCATCATGGATTTGTGTTAATGCCTCTTTTTAACTCAAGATATAAATTACAGGGTTGATGTGGAAGTAAAGAGCAAGACCCAAAGAAGAGTGCATATGTCAGTCCTCTGAATCTCCTGCCAAAAATTCAGGCTAAAAATGTTATATGTACACCTCCTTACTTATATGTAGGAAAGTAACTCTATATATTCAGAACAACCTCAGGTTATTATTTATATGACAATGTAGGATGCACAAGAGATCCAGGTCTCCTAAAATACAGGCAAATATCTCAGCTCCTGCAGAACAAGTCATTCCTAGAGGATGATAGATTAAATTCAATTAAAAGAACAGATATGAAGCGCTGTCTTTAGAGCAGAGTTCCTCTCTCCCACAAATCCTTAACAGAGTAGCTGGACATTTAGTTTTGTTACATGCCAAAATCTTTGTGCCTTGTAAAGAAAGAGGCAGGAAAAGGAATGTTAACGACCTCTTTTTACAGTATCCAGTTGTCAGAGGGGGTGGGAGAAAACAAGCCACACGGAAAACAATTGCCAATTTGTGGTCTTGACCATTTAAAAATGGATCCCAAAATAGTCTGCTGAATTGTTTCACCCGGAGCAAAATTACCCATGAATACATATGCATGCACACAAAAACAACATCTCTTGACGCAGTGCTGATGGTGACTGCAGTCAAGGAAGAAGCATTATTGCATTCCACATTGTGAAAAGACCACAATGCAGTAATTATTCTGAAAGGTTTTCACAAAGCACAATTATTAAGCTAGCATTATCTTATTATTGTTTGTTGCTATGGAGATAATATAATCAATATATTTTCTGGATTGATTTTTTTAATACTACTAGCACATTGCCCAATATAGCAAGATTTAACTCGATGCATTAACTGATTTTAGTTTATGATTGGCAAAGTCTTGAGGCAATAGATTGCAATCCATCTCATGCCTATTACTCTATCAAGACACTTAATGCCAAAATCTCTGCTGCAAAAGCAAGTTTACGTGTTGAAAATGAGAAAAAAAGATAAATCTGTCTGAAGAGATGCAATCTTTTATGCATGAATTTAACAATTATTTCTATTTTTCCTAAACCAAATGAAAATTACCAAACTGACCGCAAAAGGAGTAGAATAGCAAGTTGGGTTTGAACTCAACTTAAGGTACTTATTTATTCCAGTGGGGATGTTTTGAGTCATTATCCTCCTACGTGTAACATAAGCTTTTCCTGCAGCAACAGGGACTCAGGAAAGGTGGTATCATTTGTGTGCCAGAGCCCACTGATTGCAGACGCAGTCCACAGCCTTTGTCACAACCTCTTCCTGCACAAGCTCAGGAATCACTGGCTACCTGCTCCCAATGTCCAGTGAACACAGAGGGCACTTGGGTCTTGGTCTCAGTGGGTGGTGAAGCAAAATTTTTACAGCCACAGCCCTCAGTTTCCTTGCCCATAAAACTGCAAGCACACTTCCTTTCTTTCATGTGTCCCTTTCCAGATAATAAGCATTCAGCAGCATATCAAGGAAATGTTCCTGTGTTAGGACAGTGGTAAGTCTGCACAAACCCGAGTACCAGACTTTTGCAAGACAGTAATATAATATATTAAGAGGCCTCAATTCTGACACTGTTGTTCCAGTCTGTTACGCTGCCTATCAAAAGCTCATCACTGTGAAACATCTTGAAGCCTTTTAACATATATTTGCTATAATTGTTCAGAGAAGGATTTTATCATGTTTTCCCCTCTCATATGGCCATACTGTGATGACTTTTTCACCTTTTTGGTCATAGAATAGCTTGGCTTGGAAGGGACCTTTAAAGGCCTTTTATTCCAACCCCCCTTCAATCAGCAAGGACACCTTCAACAGGGTCAGGTTGCTCAGAGCCCTGTCCAAAGATTTCAGTGATGGGAAACCTCAGTTTCCAGAAACCTGAGTCCCAAAGGTAACCATATTTTTTCAGCATAGTATATCTTTAAGACAAAAGTAAGTGCAGAAGGCTAGACTGTGCATAACTAAATAAAAGGAGTTATAGCAACATTTAGAAGTACCAAAACCTGTTGACTCCTGTGACAAACCATATGGTTATGATGGACTTTTGAGTACCAAAGTATGGCTTTAGCTGCCTTGGGTTAGACATCAGTATATAAGCATTTTTTCCATGGAGCATAGAGCTACTGGATAAAATGTGAAATCACAGCAATTCCACTTTCTCCCTTCCCTAAAGGCACTGGATTGGGTGGTCTTGTCTTTCTATGCAAAACAGGCTGGGGTTCAGTAATGTAACTTTTGCACTGTCTGGAGGGAATCCATCAGGAATGATCATTCACAGATTAAATATGTTGCCTGTGCAATGCAACACATCTGGCCCTTCTGGCCCAGGGGATAAGTAATAGAGTTAGGAATGCACATTCACAGCCCATCCCCTGAAAGTCTGTGGTGCTGACACTAATCCATGCAGATCCAGGGCTGGTTTGTGAGCCACCTTTGCCCTCGCTGCTCTGGCTGGCACAGGTCATTGTCTTCCACCACATGTCTCAGTGATGCCACTTGTATTCTAAAGGATACTGAATTGCTATCTGGGCTTGTACCACTGTACAAGATAAGCACATACATTGGGTTGCTTGCCTTCCCACCTTGTCTACTTTTATGCTGATTTATAAATGTTTTTTCTGCTGGACAGGGCTTAGACAAGCAGATACAAGACTGCCCTGGTTACACAACAAATGCAGAGTTTCAGCACTGTGTGGGTGTGACCATGCTATTATTCCATACCAGCCACACCATGACTGTGAGGAGTGCTTCCAGCAGCAAAAGACAGGCACCTTTTTGGTCCCTCCTTTACTGGAAGAAACAGGGGAAGGAAAGTGGCTTATTTGGCCTTTAGTTTCCTCCTGGTGTTAAAACTAGCATGGATACTCATTCAAACAGGCTGCTGTCACATGTACAGCCTTAAAGGACACCATCTGCTAGTGCATCCGTACAGTAAACTACTGCTTAAGACACACCTATCTGTCAAGTATAAAGAAAAACCTCATTTGTTTCAAACACTGACTGCCTGCTGTCCACCACGATGCCTTGACATGCAACAGCCCAGAAATTCTGCAAAAATGAAAACTCATTTAGCTGGAGTCAGGCAGGGAATATCAATTTTGGTAACAGGAATGATACAATTACATTCCTAAGCAATTAGTCTCAATAACAGACAGACACTATATCTAGTAAATTGTCTGCAGGCCTGGTTTTAACCAGTCTCATTCATACCAAGAAGAGCGTACTTGCAAGATCCCTTTCATCTCAGTGCTGGGGGATTAAGATACTACTTAGCAAAAGTAAAGCAATCAGTGTCAAGCTGAAAAGGTTGAGTTTCATCACACTTTGCTCTGTTAAATACTGAAATTGCTGTGTACCACTTTCTAGCCAAAGATTACAATTTTTTTAATTGATCAAATCATAAAAATTATTATTATTATTGTTATTACTCCACAACACAGAGGTTGAACTTTGCTGCTGGAGGATAACCTCACATGTAGCAGAGTCATGCAGCAGCAAAAGACATGGCACTGAGACATCTGTTGGGGGGGAGTCCCATCCCTGTGCAGCAGGACTTCTGGAGCTCAGATTTGCCAGCCTACCTGTCCCCAGGCACTGGGGTATTGAGCCAGTCTGCTCCAGAAAGATACTGGGATCCTCCAAACTTAACTCCATGACTTTCCTTCACACACTAGGAAAAAATTCTGCATCAAAAGTAGTCAAGCACTGAGCAAGCTGCCTAGGGAAGTAGTTGAGTCACCATCCCTGAAGATATTTAAAAGACATGTAGATGAGACACTTGGAGACATGGTTTGGTGGTGGATTCAGCACTGCTGGGTTAACGGTCGGACTCAAGAATCCTTTGCAACCTAAAAGATTCCATGTGCAACAGAGCCTTAGTGGGAACAGAGGCAGAACAGCCTTACGCAGGTCCAACCATGGTGCAAAAGGCTCTTGAAAACTGCCTTCTCTGCTACCTCCACAGCTAAATATAACTGAACCTGAAACACTTGGCCTGTGCTTATGCAAAAAGGTGGATTTGAGATGGGAGGTTGGAGGGGAAGCCTGCACCACGCATTGCAGAGCTCCCTCGCCGGCTCCAGAGCAGTGCTGTGCTCTGGGAGACAAGAGCTGTTCAAATGTTTTGACAGAACACGCCGATTCCTCGGGAATGTTTTTATTCTAGTCAATGTGCCAATTCCGCACAGATTTCCAGCAGAAAGCAGGCAGACTGTCTGGGTGTGCTGAATTAAAACGACTTCACCCAGAAAGAAGAAAAAGTTGCATTTTCAGACTATTTCTACTCAATCTATGATTGTATTTGTTTTAGTCAGTTTGTTGGATTGTTTTCAGTTTTACCTGAAAATCCCATTTTTTTAGCAGGATCGAAAGACAGGCCAAAAGGCAACAAAACACTAGAAAATTAAGCTCAAGCAAAAGACCTCTGAGGACTTTTGAGATATAATTTTTTACATAAATAGTGCAAAGAGATAAACAGGGAAACCCAAAAATTAACCATGTTCTAACTAGAACTCCTTAGTCTGGTTCTGCAGGAACCCAAAACCTCCATTTTTGCATTTGCGGTTGTCTTTCAAAGGCTTTCTTTTTTCCCTTTGCCTTAGGGAGTTATTTATAGGGCTATTATAATTTGAGGTCTGGTCTTCTCATGGCAGGTCCTCCATCCAGGAAATGAAATAGCATTAGAAAATGAAATCTCGCGTTTATGAGGTCTCAGAGATGGGTCCCTGGGGCTCTGGGGAGAAAAAAAAAAAGAGGTAGGGAAAAATATAAACACAAATATAACTACGAGATATTTGCAAGGTCCCTAATTCTATCTGTGATGAACTTTATGAGACTCTTTATTAAAATAGAGACCTGTGGCATAAGGTCACCAACAGCTTTTTTTCCCCAAAACTCTCCCATTTCCCTCTTCTCTGTGATCAAGTGCCTTTTCCACTCCACCTTGACTGCAAGGTGCTTCTGCCTTCAGAAGTAGAACAAAAATAAGGATAAATCAAGTGCTACGCTTCCTCCTTCTGCCTCGTCACACACTTTTCACAACATACCACATGTTGCAGAGTACACAGATTTTAACACATGAAGCAGATGTGTTCACGTCTCTGCAAAAATCATGTATCATGTATCAATCACGTATCATGTATCAATCATCAAGTTCTTATTCATACGCTTTTGTGCTTCTTTCCTAGACTACTCTCTACAGCCACAACATCCCTTATCATATCTAGGGTTTATCACCTACTGTTTCCTCTCAATATATGGAAATAAAAGCAAATGGAGGCAAATCAGGGAAGACTTTGGGGTTTCATCACCCCCTTTCTCTGTGTGTCCAAAGAGAGACTTCCCTCCAACACCTTCTCTTTCCATGCATTTTTTTGCTTTCTCCCTTTTGAGTGGAACAGGAAGAGCACCATTCAGCAGAATAACAACTATGTTTAAAGTCTCACTCAGCTTCACAGGGAATATTTCAACTCATCACTGTATGTGACTTCTTATGGCTTCTTTAGCCTAACTTTCACTAATCCTACCTAGATCAACCTACGCATCATCCTGCCTATGAAATTCAACAGTTTTCTACATTCACAGAAACAAAAAAAAGATGTAATGCACAAAAAATACGGAAATTCAGCAAATATGAAATACTAATTGTCAATTATTTAATTATTTTAATGTTTATTTCTTGCATACTTTATTATGAAAATACATAGTTGAGAATATTTTGGAACACATAGCTCAGTTTCTTTTTCCCTTGTTTATAGTTTTCTATTTTCTTGTAGTAAGATAAAATAAGTTACCAAAGTTCAATGAGGTTTTTTTTTTTTGCTACCTGAATATTTAAAACTGATCCAAGGCAACTGTCTAAAGAACACTTCACTTTTCCCTCTGCCTTACTATAAATCTCCTAAAATTCAAAGAATATTACAAAATTACAAAATGTAAGCAGGAAAAAGGGCTAACAATTAATAAACAAAATGAAAATTCAAAAAGTCCAAGGACAATCCAAGACTATAATTCAGTTCCTTCATCCGTTCATCAGCAATACATGATGACAATGACAGAAAGAAAATACTGTTATTTGAAATACATTTCTTTTTAAAGCACACAGGTTTGTTTAGGTTTTCTGTTGATTTTTCTTTTCTAAAAACTAGCCAACCAAAAAAAGCCACCCAACAACAACAACAAAAAAAACAGTCAGGTCTCAAAAAACCTGATTAGATTCCAACTCTAGTTGATTCTTGTTTCACATTACCATCTAAATTTAGACATGCACCAAGGCCTCTGAGGCTGTGGAGAAACAGATTAACTTTTGAACTCTCTACCTCTCCGATTAGATCGGTCCTTTCTTACTCTACAATGCCTTTCTAGGCACCTTGAGTTCCTGGATCAAGCTGCATAAATGCTTATAAAAATAAAATAAAATAAAAGCTCTTAATAAAATAGCTTTTCATTTATTTCTGAGAAATTAGAAGAGTGCTGAGCACACAATGGCCAAGTTGCATCCGTGCCACTTTGCAGCTACTGAAGCCCTCACAGCCCTGCCCAGTGCTCACCCTACAAACTCACCCTGCCTTTCCATCACCACATCCATTTGACTACAGGCCATGAGTATGACCTAATTTGACACTTGGTCCCTCTTAGGAAAAGTTATATTTCAATTCTACATCCTGCCTGGAAAAGGGGGGGAAAGTGGGAAGAACCTAGAAGATCACGAGTCTTATAAAGCTACCAGGTGGTGATGCCATCCAAGGTGCATCACAGGCAGCAGACAATGAATACCAGGGATTTACCAGCAAATGGTTGAACAGGCAGTTCTCCAAAGCCTTCTATTATTCATTTTAATATAAAGCCTTGCAGAAACCAAGCTTAGCTAGATGCAGCAGATCAGACCCACAACAACTGTAGCTGCCTACACCCAGAAAGGAGTAGGGAAGTATCTTGCTTGTCACCCTTTCAGGATGACTTGCTGTACAGAAGGCTAGCTTCTTATCTGAAAAGACATGTCATGCTGTAAACATTTCTAGTAGAGCTTAGGCTAGCAGCACTTGTAAGAAAAGCCTAATGAAAATAAATTGTTATGTATTTACCCATATGCTGAGGAGCATATGGCTAATGCATTTAGACACTGCTAATGAAGTTAAGACTCTGCTAAATTTGTTGGCTCATGGATAACAACTGTTCACAATACCCAGTCTGAGCCTGCTATAATTTTAGCATTACAAGTGATACCTGACCATTATTACACAAACTGGTCTTGCTGACAGAGAAGAACTGGATTTCTGGATGTGGGGTTCTCCACATGCAGTAAGAAGGTGAACAACATAGGCTGCATCCAAACTCCAAATTGACAGGTAATGTAAGCAAGTTACAATTTCATGTAAAATAACAGTGTTGCTCTTATGGATCGTATCCCTGACTCTGTTACTTTCTTTCCTAATTTCAAGGACTGGAAGATTTTATCTATTCCAACCTCACTTCTTCCAGACCAGTGCAACTACAGGCAAACCTGAAGAGAATATAGTCACACCAAGAAAAAGTCCCACTTTTTCAAGTTCACATGTAAAAGTCCATTGAGTTCACAACAACAGTTATTGGAATCCTCCTGTTCAAACATATCCCTACTTTGCTGCTTTTCAAGGTGAGGGTCTCTACTTCTTCTGGAGCCCAAGTCCAGTTTGTAATCACTGCCTCTACCTGTATGCCACTACCTTTGCAACTATACATCATCCCATTCTCTCAGCCCACTGTGTAGTGCAGCTGTTTGGGTTCAATGCTGCTGCATGTCAGGCCAGAGCTGGCTTTAATTTAGCAGTACACACTGCTTGAAGAGCAGGCTGCATAGCAAATTCCAGAGGGTTATGTGATGAACGTGCAAATATACTCTCCAAAAGACATAACGTGGCAAAACTCCCTACACCATTCACACAAGCCAGGTGTCATTTCAGTGATGTATACCTCTACTCTGACTGATATTGGGCAGTCATTTGACAGCTGCCACCAAAAACTCATCAAAGGACAGTGGTCAAAGATGGCACAAAAGAGAAGTATCCTTCAGTGCTGTTATCTTGGGATCACCTCACTGAGATGCCTTCATTTGTAGGCCAGAACTCAGGCCTGGCATTAATTCAGAGCCCCACTGCTCTGTGAATATTGCAAAAACATATGAACTCCCTCTGGCATTGGAGCATCTCAGTCCATTCAAGACAGCAGTGATATCAGCTTCCCCAAATCAAACAGGCCCCAGAGAACATGTCCAAAATGTTTCACCATAACTGATCAAAAAGCAGACCCATCTACTTCAGAACACCATCTTTACTGTTTTGCAGATGGATAAAAGAGGCCCAAGGTGAAGCAAAAGAAAGAGATTTGCTTATTCAGAAAACAAGAAAGCTTTGCCTCAGTCAGACTCACCCAAGATCACACTGAGAGTCTGACAAAAACCAGAAATGTGATTAAGGAGTCTCTTCTCACTTGCTGTGCTGCCACAGACAACATCATCCCCTCTCCACTTAAGAGCTACCAGTTGCCCCAACCATTGCCTCTTCTCCCCCATGCAGCATTTAATAGGGCAAGCATGAAGTGTGTGAAAAAAAAACAGCCAAAGCATGGGTTAAGGGATACCAAAATCAGGGTGATGCTTATCAATGAAGTCTACATGTCCTTCTAGGGGCACCTACTGAGATCTATGGGAAGCATTCATATGGTCCTGCACAAAAATAAATGTTAGAGCTACTCTAGGAAAAAGCCACACTATCAGCACACTATTCCTTGTAATACAACAAGGAATTGTTTCTTCCCTCAAAGGAAAAATGTTATAGCCCAGAAGAGCAAAGGCATCTGTCATGACCACTACCACCTTCATTACATGGGTCATCATTATTCATCAGCAAGGCAGTGATGATTCATCCCCTTTTTCTATCACATGAAACCTACCCATTGCTTTGTGCACCCTAGAGCTGTCTCAGCATCCATAAATGTTATTTAAAGTTGACGTCACACTCAGGTGTATCTTGCAAACACAGTTATGGGAAACGCTGCAAGTGCAAAGAAGCCAAGGACATCGTGTCTCTACAGAAGGGTCTCTGAGGTGTGCACACTGCTTCTCCAGACACAGGCTCACCCTGCTGAGACCCCCAGTGCAGGGAGAACCTGGGGTGAGCTACAACACAGCTCTACCTGATGCTCATCTCAGAAACTGAGGTCCAGGCCTTGCTGAAGGCTGCAAGTGGCATTCAGTCAATTGGGAGACAGCTGATTGTCTTGATTTCCTGCTTTAGGCTCCCACAGAGAAACACTGCACCAACTTTGTTATCTGACAATGCTAACATCTGATCAAAGGAGGTAACACAGACTATCAGATGAAACTAGGAAAACACACATCTTTAAAGGGGAGAAAGACTGGCTTTATAGATGTAGAAATGTACACATAAACCCACATCTAACCCTAGGTTTTCTGTCATGTTGCAGACAGTGAAATGGCTAGGTTTAGATCTGCACCACATGCATGTACATGCCTCCCAGCCTAGGGTAGTGGTATTCCCAGGATGTAAGAGAAGACCTGGATCACCCCAAGAGGTCTGTTCTGGTCACCAGCAGCCCACAGCAGATGCAAACAGCCATCTTGGGGAGATAAAGACAGGTTGGTTGCTTATGCCACAGCCAACCTTTCTGGGTCCACACAAATAGCTATCAAGTTGGAAAACACACTTCCTATCTCGTTCTTCTGTTGTTTATCTGCACGAAGAAACACAAAACCATATGCAGGCTTTCACTGTCAATATAAGTCATATTATTCTTGTAATTCAATCCAGGTCCAGAGCCTGATAGCTCCTTTTCCTCCCTTTGCCCCCTTTTTGCTCCCCTCACCGTTTGCCTCTCTCCAACCTTGTTTAGGTTTAAATGCTGTGTCATTAAATTCCAGAGCAGTAAACACTGCAGCCTCTTTCTCTAAGCACCCACACAGTCCTTTCTAGGCTAAAAATTAGACATGGGGTAATTTCATTCCTGCAAGGGCTCTGCCTTTTATTTTCCTTTACGTCCAACTCAAAGGATGCTTTTGGCAGATGCGTAATGAAGAAAAAAAAATAATATTTGCTCTCTGCTTCCTCCCTGCACTCCCCCCTTTTCCACTCCCGCCCATCAGCCGTAAAACAACACAGCCCAGCCAGACCCTAAACTGAAAGCAAGACAAAGCACCCACACAGCCCTCACTCCCATTCAGCAGAAATGGGCCGCTCCGGGGTAGCCCAGGATCTACAAGTAGGCCAGACTGAAATAAACAGAGTAAACAAAGAGTATCCTGTCCAAGCTGAGAGGGGCTAAAGAGAGTGATGTCTTTCATTAACATGCAAGGCAGGGATGCAAGCACACAGACAGTCAAAAGCATCACTGGAGCTTGCTAGGAGTAATAGGAGGAAAGTGACACACGCTCACGCCTTTATAAAGACCCAAAGCACGTCACTCAGCTGCACGCAACTGCTTATCCCACTACCAAGGACCAAAACAAGGCACCCACTCACACACCTACCACAGCCCCAAAGCATCAGGGGCAGCCCCAAAGCTGCTGCAGCACAGTGTGCCTCCCCAGGAGGCTGGGTAGGGAGCAGTGCACAAAGGTACAGGACCAGGGCCGTGCAAATGTCAAAGCTAATGACATCTAAAATCAGCATGGCTGTCATTTTTAGGGAAGGAATGGGAAGGGGGGAGAAAAGCACAGCACAGCCATAGCAACAGGTCAAGAGAGAGAAAGGGCGATGCAGATATGTGGCTTCTCAGTTTTCAGGGCATTTGTCACATAATAAAATCATTAGCCTGGGAATTAATAAAAGCTTGGTTTAGTTTTTCTACAACCTGCTGCTATAAAGCCCATATAGATCCATGTGTGAAAGTCCATGCTGGGTACACCCCTGCGTCAACCATTACACAGCTATCACAAACAACCCTCACGTTTTTCCAGACTCACAGGAAAAATGAAGCACATGGAGAGGTGAGCAAACAGTCAGGAATTTGTAGAAAAACAGCAGCCTGCTGGCTGCAAGTCTGCTCAGTTATTGGAAAAATTTGAACATGTTGCTTTTTTTAAGCAGCCTAATCATATTTACTATTACATCAGACTTACCCACCACAAATTGTTCTCATGCAATGGAAGAATTTTTAATCTAATATCTTAGACTCAGATAATTTCCCAGCTGCAGAACTGCAATAATTTCCTATCTTCTCATTGTTGAGATAAGCCGATTAACTTAGATATGTTTTAGTTTCAGAGTGTGATTATCTCCCTTTATTTTACTTGAGAGAGAAGGGGTGACTTACAGTAAAATAACTTTGTTTTCCCCAAGCCAGCTCTTAAGCTCTCCTTTTCTGTGATGGAGATAGGTCTTTCCTGTTGCCTTTTCCTTAGCCACTTTACTTTCCACACTTCCTCTCTCAGAGACACTATATTAACAGCTACTATTGTTTTACTCAAAGAAAATGCACTGTTCAAGAAATCCCTGAAATTATTCTTTATAAATGAATAATAAAACTCATTAACAGAATAGTTTTTTGTTTAAAATACCTTTGAAAGTTTATTAAATACCCCACAACCCAGCACTACTGGTCAAATCCTGCTTGCACTGTTCCTTTGTTTTCAGGCACATTTAAAGAATAAGAATTGCAAAAAAAAAAAAAAAAAAAAAAAGGGGTAAGGCCTGAAGCTCTGTTTACATGCACAGTGCAGCAAAACAGGAAACTCCATTTATTTCAGTAGAAGTGATTTACACCCAAGTAGGGGAGAAGACAAGCAAACCCTTGAATTTATACCATTACAAATTGTAAAATACTGCTTATGCAATTTTGGTGAGATTTTTTGACATTTAATATTTTTTTCTTAAATTCACAGGTCCTAGATTCACTCTATTATGTCAAAGGGACTTCCTCTCCTGCTTTATTTCTTTTCCTTACATTTCTAGCAATCATATTATTGGAGAAAACCCTGAATCCATGAGATGAGGACACAAGGCTGCATATGTTGAAGCCTCTCGATTTCCTTTTATCTTCCAAATCTCACTTGTGTTCAGGGCTTTTCAACCTGTGTTAATTTGCAGACCAAATTGGAAAAGTATGAATTACACATATGCAGATTCCCATACGGCACATATCAATTCATTCCTCTTAGTCACCATTCATTAATTCCTTTGAAATAAATGTTCACGGTTGAAAAGCACTAGTTTGATGATTTAATGGGAATGTGGCTGATGTGTTTTCCCTGCACAAGATTAGCAACACTAAGAAAGAGCCAGCCTGTTTAAAAGGGAGACGCTCCAAACAGCTGTTTCAGTGCAAAGAGAGTGGTTGCATAAACACAGAAGGGCAAGAACTTCTTAATATTATAGATGGAATAACAGAACAAATCAACCTTTTTTTACATTCTATTAAAAAAATATATGTATATAAAGTAAATCCAACCCCAACAAGCCACTATTCATGCACAGCTGTTTCCCTCACTGCTAAGCCCTTAAAACCATTCCTATTTCCAGCAAGGTGATGGGCAACGCCTGGTTCTCCCCTGCTGGGGAAGGGAAAGTGGACGATGTCCTCTACTGACTGCAGTGAGAGCGCTTGTGTCCCTGGTAATGCTCTCATAGACAAGAGGCTGCAGTATAAAAGCAGGGCTGCCATTGGTGGCTCATTGCTATGGGCACTATTCTAGGGAAGCAGCCCCAAGAGAGATCCAGAAAAAATGGCAAAATACATGAGGGGAGGAAGAATAATTACCAGGAGCCTGGGCTCCTCCCTGCCCATTCCTACTGACAATGATAGCACAGTAGAGAGGACGGGTGGTGAAATGCCAAAGTGCTGGACATGCAGCCTGGCAGTGCTTGTGGCTTTGCACCACTGGACGCCGTTCCAAACCGGTTATTTCTTGGTATCCCAAGATACAGTTTCTTAGCTACTTTAATTTATTGTTCTTCCTAAAAGGCAGTAGAAGCAACATTTTTGCATTATTTCGATTTAAGTTAACTTCATGAATGTTATTCTAGCAATGAAATCTGTGTAACAGACCATTTGATCATTTTGGGTCATTTCCCAAAACCTTTACATTTCTATGCTGGCACAGGACAAACCTATCTAGAACATACCAAAATAACTTAGTCTCTAGGCACCTTTATGTAACAGCAAGTGGTAGCAGGTAACTAATGATATCTGGATGTCACAACTAAGGAGCTACAGAATGAGTGGCTTTCTGCCACCAAGCTGAATTGAAACCCGAAAAATGAAGGTCTGCATCCCATACCACCAGAATCACTTGTAAGTTAAAGTCACCCTGCCAATTCCAGTTCAAATTAATCTAGAGCAGATTAAGTCTACCTTTTATACTATTTTCTAAATGAAATCAGATGTACATGTAAAACTGATATTTAAAAGGGTTTTATCTAATAATGAGTCAGATATTGACAGAACAATCACCATGAAGACCAAGGTAAGAGGCAATATATTCTCATTAATAATTCAAATCTCAGCATGGATATTGATGACCATGCACTTAACAGAGAAACTGGGAGCTGGCCCAGATTTCCTGAAAAGTTGTTGGGCTGCAACAGACACACACTGGAGAGATTTTACTATAAGATCCAACCAGAGAAATGGCAGCTCCTGATTATAAAGGTATCTTGGACCCTCAGCAACGCCACTGAAATGGAACAAGGAACAAAGCACAGCATTAACAGTCTAGTGAAAGAGGATGGGTGAGAAAAATAAGGAAATAAAATCTGCAGGCAAAACGCCACCACTTCCTCTTCCTCACAGTCTTAATATTTGTGGCAACATAGCAACAACATTCAGCGGTACCTAATTCCAGTTACTGCTTAGGAGCAAACAACATTAAAGGCTTTAAAATAAATGTGTACAATCAGCAGAAGTGCAAACAAACAGAAAGGTTGTAGGAGCCAAAACCACTCAGAACAAACCAGTTGGGGCTAGTTAACATAATCTGCTCTATTCACATAACTAAGTTTGTTTCACTGAGGGCGTGAACTTTCTTGGAAAAGCTCAAGTAATTAACTGCAGGAGCTTACACATTTTCTTTTCCTCAAGTTTACTTTACCGTGGAATTAGAGCTGCTTACACACAACTGCTTCTACCAATTCATTCAAAAAATCTGAGTTTTGCTTGTCCTTTCCAGAGGGACATGCCTGAAGAGGTGGTACCAGTGAACTGTAGGATTCCCTTCAATTCCTCCTGTCTCCTATCCACTCTTCCCATCACTTTGATTGATGCAAAGAAAAACATATCTTACCTCTTGGAAAAAGAGCAGATTTCCAATGAAAGGAAGAGGTGGAGGATGTCGGATCCCTGCTCTGCTTAGTTTGGAGAATGCAGATGTGGAGTACCTGGGAAAAAATAAGGTACTAAGTCAATTTTGGATCTTGTCATGATAGGACTTGCCACAGTAACTAGTTCAGATGACTTCCCTGGATTCAGAGGGGGAGAAGATGCTTTCTGCATTGGTCAGACAGGACTGCCAAGGTGATTACATGGCTTAGGAGCTCCTCGGGTCACAAAAGCAAATGCAATACACTGGTGCTTCAGAGAGGGCAAAAGAACCAAGTGACTCAAAGACAAGCCTGCAAAATTGAGCAGTGGAATTAGAGAGCTGCTCCTCTTCCCACAGAGGGTCTCGTAAGCCAGAAGTGACGGTCCAAAGCTACATGAGGTTACAAACAAGATCAAAAGAAGCATTTGGGGCTTGACTTCGGTGGCACTGCTGGGAAAGGAACAAGACAGACTCTCAGATTATTTTCTTCTTCCATCACCTCTACCTATACAGACTACAGAACAAAAATTCAAACTAGTCTCAGTTGTCCATGAGCCAAGACACTGTCAGTATGTTCGAGTCAAGCCTAGTATTTGGGCCAGATATGCTGATTAAGTGATTTTTTTTAGAGCTGCCAGTCAGCAAATTAAACAAATATAAAAAATACAGGGAAGTAAAACCCAGGCTGAAAAGCTTCATGCATCCCTTGTTTCAGATGAAACTGTGGCATGTTGACAGGGACAATACTGGAAAAAAGAAAAACCCAACCCCAGAGCCTTTCTTTTTCCTCTCCTCCCCCTTTCTTAATACATACAATGGATTTAAGTCAATGGACTTTAATTAGTGAAATCCGAAAGAACAGGAGCTAGCAGCAGCAGCTTTGATTACCCAAAGACAACTTCTGTTGTGCATTTCTGTTTGCTGAGATTTCCTGCAACACAGTACTTATTTTCTTAGTGGATTTTCTTTTGTGAAGGTATTTTAGAAAAATCATAATCAGGAGATAGAGGTTTAATCATTTTTGAATAGCAACCATTTTGGTTTTTTTAAATGGGGCAGCACATACCTTCACAAACACAAACCCTCTCACAAACCCAATAGAAATGATGTGTCCTCAGTCTATGCAAGGACACTATGTCAAGTATGACAAGGTATCGTGGAGTAAAGGCACAGAATTCAACATTTTATACATATTATTGACTTCTTGGCTACTTAACGGCTTTAAAAAATATGAGATTTTCCTCAGCTAATACTCTTGGCAAAATAATGTTTTAGCTTTAAAATGACAAAACAGCCTACACGATACATTTTCATCCCCAAAGAGGATTTTGTTTTCCTGCTGCTGCTGTTTGAAATGTTCCTGAAGTGTCTTTGTGTCATAGCGAAGTCCACATCTTCGGTATGTAAACAGTGAAAAATATTAAAATCCCTGTCAATGATTGAAGACCTGTCAATTTTTCAGTTTGCTATCATGACGTTTTCACTGTAAAATACATGGCAGATCACAAAACACCAGGCTGGGCTACAGTTAACTGCTCATTTCACTGCACACCAGACGGTCTATAGACCCCTGGTTTTCATGTACAGCAAAGTGAAGAGTGACTGCGACAGAGGCTTACATTAGACAAAGTAAATGATGTGACCACCAAATATTTTAAAAGGAAAGAAAATAATGAGAACCATTTCACAAGGTAAGAAACAGAGAGACTGTGAAGACTATACTTAGATGAACAGTTCATTATTGTCAGCTTCTGAACATTACTGGCAGCTTCATACAGCTGAGGATTTGCTTTCCTTTTCCCCCTGCTAATGTGGTTTTTTCCACTGCTTTTTATCCAGTTACATTTGAAGTAGGTTTTCGAAAGGTAGGGAACAACAGTTTACAATGAGATGGGAGAGAGAAGCAGTGTCGTCAAGCTACAGACTGAAATACAACAACAAAAGGGTGAAGCCAGCAGGAGAAAAAAAGAATTTCATCAATAAACACATCTAGCTCTACTCTATGATTTTGCAACATTTCTGGTGTTGTTGAAGTACCTGATGTTTCACAGAAAAGAAAACAGTATGCAAGTGACCAAAGACTGAAGGGGCAGCATGCACAAAAGAAGGATGTAAGACTGCACACATAGAATTAACTTTGACTCTTTTTAATGCAACAGCTTACTTTCTGCAGTCTTAAATATTAAAAGCTTTCCCCCATCTCTGCAATATTTCCAGTCATTCTCAGTATTTTGGGTGGAGGAGAGAGAGAGGAAAGAGTGCCTTACAGACTTCTTTTTAAAAAAAAGAAAAAAAGGAAAAGAAAAATTGTCCTGTATAACACACAGGGAACACCAGCAATACGTAAATCTGACAGCTTTGTGGCACAAGCCTCTGCTTTTTGAGCCAGAAGACGGTGATAGCCCAAACAGGCCAATTTATGTGATTTGGTCACTCAGCACCCCCTGACACACACTTGGCCAGTAACTCGGAGCTGCATCCTGAGTGTGCTGGGAAAACTGTGCCCAGGTTTTGTTGCTGGGAGGGAAGGTGGGCTAGAAGATGGGCAAGTGCAAACAGGCAGGATGGCCTCATAGGCAAAGCCATTTGTCTGGAGAAGCTGTACATCTAAATGAAACAGCTCCGAGCCTGCCTTATCACCAGTGGGAAGTCTTATTTCTCACTCTGCCACTTAACACACTTCTACATTACTTTATCACAAAAATTAATCTGCTATCAGGAAGCCCCCTACTGTTGCTGTGGGTACACAGTGACAGTAGAAGATCAGCCAATGGACTAGAAAGGCTAAATCAAATGCAAAATGTAGAAATAGAAGAGATAATAAGAGGTGACTGAGATAACCAAAGATATGGAACCACTTCCGTACAAGAAATAAACTAACAGGCTATATAATCTTAATCATGAAAAAAAAAAAAACCAATGCAGGTTATGACAAATATATTTAATATCATGCAAGGCTTAAAAAATAAATTAAGAGTTATTACCCCAAAATTTAAAATAAAGTATGAAAATCCACAAATGAATATTCAGATGGCAGGATTAAAAATAAACACTTTTCCAATAAATAAATATAACAACTATAGAACTCCTTGCCACTGATGATTGTCTACTCCAGAAGTTTAAAAATTTTCAAAAGGTGATAGAATAAGGGGGTGGAAGGAGGGAACCAACAGACACTTTTAGCTAGCAAATTTAACAAATGTAAGATAAATACACGGAAAACATTAAAGAAAATGAAAGAAAATTAATCAAATTTATCTTTTTAATCAGGGAACTAATCTGTAAGCTTCTAATTGCATAATAAGCGATTAGACTTTTATAAAACCTAAAATATAATGCTCCAGACACTTCAAATTTGTCTAAGAGGAAGAGAGGAATGAGTCTCTCTGAAGTGAGGGGCATGAAAAGGATGAAACTCTGATGGCAGCAATATTTACTGGACAATCTAGTACATTCTCACTCAAAAGAGAAACATACTCTAATATTTACCCAAGTACAGCTTCCTGCACAACCCTTAATTTAAAAGCTTGGCATTATATTTTGAATTAAGTGACAAGACATCAAAAAGAACCATAGGAACAGCAGCAATGAAGATCAATAAACAATTCAATACCCCTGTGAAGACATTCAGATGGCCTCTGAGAGCAAAATGCCCTCTATATATTAAACACAACCGTTAAAAGAAAGTTAACATGCCAAATACATTCCTGTAGGCCAGCATGGCAGATATAAACTCTTTGAAATATCAACTTCTCTCCACAAACCACAGTGGAGGAAAAAAAAAAAAAAAAACACACAGATAATTAATATAAGTTGTGAAGGATATATTATCAACAGAACTAGCCATCTGTACTGACCAGCACTGAAAGAAAAAGTATTACTTGGTCTACCATTAAGGGTCATCAATTTGTGTAGCAGACAAGACAAGATTACAGAGTTTCCAGTTCTGTACTGTGGAGTTCAATATCCTGTTGAAATGACCCCAAATTTCTTCCAATACAGAAAGTGCGTCATTCCATCTACATCTGAGCAACACACAACCTAATAATATCTAAAAAGCTACAAACTGGGACACAAACATTAAAAAAAAAAAAAAAAAAAAAAAAAAAGTGATATTATTTAATCTCATTGTTGTGAGTTGGAAGGTCTGTTGTTTTGCAAGACTGACTGGGAAAACAAAGTATTTTGCTGAGATAATAGAAGTCATTCCTGCCAAAAGAGAGACAATCGCCATGCATTTTTACCTATTTGCCTCTATTTACATACTCCCATACCAGATCCCAGTTAACACTGGGATGTATTTTGCTCACAAATTAGTGATAACACTCAAAATAAAGGTAGCCTCCCCAACATTACAATGATGACTCATGAAAAATATACAAAATATACAAGCATCCCTGGGAGCCCAGTCTCACCAAAACATCATCCCAAAGCTGACTATAAACTTGCAGCTCTCAGCCCTCTCTGGGAAATTTTGCATTATGAATACTGCAGCAGTGTCACTGGAGAGGTGCCATCACTTAAGTCTTTCCTCTTGTCTGCTCCCCAGGATATTTAAGGTAGAAAATCATTATCAGGTCCCATTCTGACAAAAGAACACACAGAAAACAGCTCTTGCAAGTGGGTGAGTATTGCAGTCAAAGTGGATCCCATCCCAGAAGGATACAGCCTGTGCTGATTATTACCTCCAGAAAGTGTACTCACTGAAAGAAAAAACAAAACAAATCCACAAAATTAAATTAGCTGTCCATCCCCAAAAGACAGTCCTTCAGAAAGCAGAAGGGAGAAAAATGGGGAAATTATAATCCCTCTTCCTTGGTCAACACAGGCTATCAAATTGCCTATTACTGTTACCCAGCAGTACCTCTGGTGGAAAAGCTGGGATTTTCTGAACAAAAATACGCTTGGATGTGTAGAATATCAAGCTCAGAGTATGGAATTATTACTATACCTCCAAAAAACAGAACCTGAATATCCACAAGTATACCTCTAAGAATGAACTGAAATTAATCTTCAAGAGACACTTTAGTCAGTTTGGGATAAGGATATTTGAGTCTTGCAATTTAATTTTCAAGCTCAACAAATCTGTACTTTTTAACCATGAATTTGTAGGGATGTAATAACAGTTTCAGGGATAATGAGAACTTCCATGTAACACTTGCACTCCTTAATCACTTGCATGCACTCCCAGAGCCTTAATTTTGACATAATTGCACAAGAAAAAGAGAGACATTGCACACACTTGCACCATCTGCCTCCACAGGGGCAGATGTTTTCCAGCTGCAAAACCTAAATGACTACAGGACATTATTTCATTGAAATATTTGCTAATAGATCAGGAATAGTATGCAGAAAAGGCAATATTATACGCCCAATATTAAATTTATGCCTCATTTATCTGCTAACAATCATCTTTTAATCCATACTGTTCTGGTCTGTCAAACAATTTCCTTCATGTCTCTAAAGAGAACTGATAGTCTCAAGAGATTAGTTGTAATAAGGCTTCAGGTTGCCACAGTGTATTTAAAGTTTGGGAGTTGCTTTGATTTAAGTTCTAAAAAATTAGCAGTGAATCAAAGCCAATTAAATGAAAAAGCCCTCACAGAAGGAGCAACCCTGTTCACCATATTCCAGAGTAGCCCTGCGAGAGACAGATGGTCCATGCAGCAGGTCAATGACAATATTTCATCACCTCTCTCAGAGTGCAACCTCTTCACACTGGGTGGTGACTTTTCCAAATAAAGAGCAAATGAACAAGAGTCATAAATCCACAGTTTCAGCCATTCTTTGTTGGCTCAACACCTTTAAACAGAACAATGGAGGTCAACAGCAGCAGAGGCAGTTGGCTCCTTACAGCTATATATAACCATGGGAAAAGAGGTGGGAGCTCCATCCCACTCGACCCCAAAGAGGAGTCTCCTCACCAGGAGGATTGTCCACAGCAGATCTGAGCTCTGGGGCATCCATGAGGCCGTACATGACGCCTGCAAGAACAGCTGGGTCAGGGCTGATAGCTAAGCTCAGCTCATCTCCCAGCCCTGCTCCCAACCACACACCAAGCTGCCCTTCCACTCCCTCGGACCACTGGCACCACGCCTTTATTAAGGAGCAGTTTCTTCAAGTGCCTGTTTAATCAGACAGATATTGTGGGGCATACAGAAGAAAATGGTACCACCTCAAGGCCATAAATGTTCTTGTTTCAGACAGGAAGACAGGACTTCACAAAAGCAGGTGCATTGCTAGAAACATGGCATTCAAAAAGAATAGTAAAATTTCATGACTTTTTTCCCTCTCTCCTCAACTAATTACATCTCTTAATTTTGCAAATGGACATCTTAATTAAAAGGACATGAAGTTTCAACCTTATCAGCCTTCCTAGTTGTTATGCAAATTCATAACCTAGAGATGCAACTCTGTTTGCAGAAAACATGACATCAGTTTTTGTATGCACTTCAGCTGTTCCTACATACCAGGAAGAATTGTATGGATGCAGGAAGCAGTTTCACATTTAAACTGAAGGAGAAAATTCTGCTTAGGAGCCTGATCATTCTGGATTTTCATTGACATAAGGAAGGTACTTATTAGGCCACTGGCTCATTATTTCATTAGGCCAAAAAGGGGTTGCAGTGCTATGGTGGCTGAAGTCCCAAAACGTTATTTAGCAACACATCAAGTAGTGGTGTGGGTGCAGGCAAAGCCATATGGCTTTCCCTCTAGAGCCTACCAACCTCAGCTACCTTTCATATTTTATTCCATGTACTTGTGGTCTATCACACAGCTTGCCCAGTGTCTGCTGCTGTCAGAGAACTGGTTCTGGAGTTCAGCTCTTGTACCACGTTCTGCAATAGCAACAGCACATGCAGAACCACTCAGCACCATTAAGAACCAGCTGGCACAAGGTTTTCATGATGTTACACCCTGCCAGGAAAGCCCTGGGGAAAACAAGCTTGCTTCAAGAGGCTCAATGCCTCCCAGTGCTTTAGGACCAGAGACATCTCCCTTAACTGAAGGTGAGGTGGGGAACACAGTCCCATCCCCTTTTTTGAGACCAGCCTGTCAACATACATGTGGCAGGTAGCAAAGCAGGGACAAAGTAACTGGAGCAAACTCCAGGCAATTTCCCCCTTGTAAGCTCAAATAAGCAGTAGTGACAGACTGCAGGGACAACTCACCTCCCTAGAGACAGTTCTGGATAAATGCTCAGAACTCATGATTACATAGCACATGAACTAATTCTATTTATTTATATTTAAGTTAACACCAAGGAGCCACTACCCATCTAGTGCACTGAATGTGGCAAAGGTCCTATCAACCAGAGACATACGTGATCAGAGCACCAGAGATCATTTCATGGTGTTCAGAGAGCCTGAATTAATGGTCCACAGCTGTGCTTTGCTCTGGCATTTCCTAACTTGTGTGGGCTTGACTTCACAACCTCAACAATGTGTCTTTAACACAATTTTCTTTGCAAGATCTCATTTTAAAAAAGCAAAAAAATCATTAAAAATACATCACATTGAATCATTTTCCATCCACACGGGTCATCAAAAGACCCTAGACTATGTCAGAGACCTTTGCCAAGTGAGCTAACGGAAGAGCTGACAGAAGAGGCAGGTTGCCTTTCACAGAAGGGACAGGCTGTGAGGTATAGCCTGCAGAGAGTCTCTCAATACTTCCTCAGAGAGAAAAAAACCAGCAAAATTGAAGAGTTCCTAGAGTTCCTAAACCAAAATGCTAAGCTTCTTTCTGGATGCTGACATCATACCAGCAAGCTGTCATCTGCTCCTCTGGCAGTATCACCACATTCCTGTTCTTCCTCATCCATGGACCTGCCACCAGCCCCAGCCTCTGCTTCTCGCTGGAGCTGACTCACTGCCACCCTCACCCAGGCCCTGCAGCACCTCCTGTCATGAGCTCCCCAAATGATCCCTTCCCAACACAGTCCCACACTGGTTTGTACCAGCCATGCACCTGCCTACATGCAGCAATTGACCCCAGTTTCTCCTTGCCTAACCTCATTCCTGTCAAAATGTTTGCACAGGCTCCCCACTTGCAGTTCTTGTGCCCAAATCTCATTGCTGCTATGACACCCCAACACAGTCCCATTAGAGGAAGGCTTCTCTCAGTCCCTGATCTCAGAGCCACCAACTGCTCTCAGGGACCTGCTGCCTGGCCAGGCCTCCACACACAAAAAGGGTGGGATTGTGCTTAGCAAAGACAGAATCAGAAACATTACCTTAAAATTAGATAGAAACAGAAGAGATTCCAGTGAACATGTGCTAACTTAATTTTTCAAAGACAAATTGCCCAAATTTGCATGAGAAAGGCAAAAAGTACATCCACTGACAAAAGCCCACCTCCTCTCACCAAATACTAAAATCCTGCTTTAAAGCTAATATAAAAACCAGAATATCACTTCTTAAGAATAATAAAATCATGAAAAAAACCAAACCCCCAAGAGAGTCCCAAAATAAAACCAAACATTTTCCTTTAGCATTTGTCTCAGAAATTATGGAGCTCATTTTAACTAAAATTTTTCAATAATTCCACATAAGACAGACAGCAGCCCTGGGAAACTTCAATCCTAACTGCTTGGGGTTTGATAAAGTAACAAGCAATTTAAAATAGAGTTGTATCATGGGAGCATCACACCACTTTAATTTGTGGTGCTCACAGACCCACCTATAATAAAGTAAACGAGACTTAAAGAGGTGCTGGCCCACAGTCTGAGAGCATACATAAAATCTCAGCTCATAGCTAGTTATTTTATGCAGGGCCTAATCCATTACAGCACAGGGTGACAGTGACAATGTTGTCTGACCCTTTATTACAAGAAAGATGCTATGACGTCTCTACATACCAGACAGTGTATGATAAACTTGAAATTAGTAATGGAAACACCACCTGCTCCCCATGACTTGAAAACCAGTAGTGTGATGCCATGAGTAGATAAGATCTTTATCTTTCTTGCTCAGATTTTCATTCCCCTCATCTTTCCATATAGCAACAACAACAATAAAAGCCCCACTACCACAAACTATTAAATTGTACTTCACACAGACCTGTTTCATTTTCAAATATTTAGGGCACAGAGGAAGCAAAAGTGCCTCTGGAGGAGCAATCCTATGTCCTGGCAGGTGGCTGACCCAGGCACATGAAGCAGCACAGAAAGACCCACTGGAAGTGAGACTGCTTGAAGGAATAAATGGCAATCTGCTACATCATGAAATAGCACTGGTGCTGGCTGCAAAGCCTCAGAATTGAACAAGAGGAGCTACCATGCATGCATCTAAACAGTGCAAGTCTAGAGCTCTGCTTTGCTGCATGATTTAATACCACTAGAATTAAAGTAAAGGGTGTCTGGAGCTCCTTTCACGAAAAGCAAAGAACATAACTGGAGTCACGAGAGAGAAACATTAATTTCTGAAGGGAAGAAGGAAAATCCTTCCAACCTCAGGGCTCATGCACACATGAACAGCGAGAGGAAGTACAGAAGTGGGGTTCAAAGCCGTGTGGTAATAGAAAAATAAACTCAGGCTCCTTTTTTCCATAGCTTCTTATTCATGACTTCTTGAGTACCCGTGAACCGACAAGAGTTGATCTCACAGAAAAGACCATTCAGTCCTTTCCATAATGTGAGTTCATCTTATAAAGAGGCACAGTAGACAGAGCAAGGAATATGCATAGCATATTCCCTACCCCAGGACACGAACACCCTTCAGCAACCACAGGCATGAGACAGGAGGAGCAGTGAAACAATTTCAATCACTTTTCAGTGTGCTTGAGCAGTCTACCACCACCACCCAGAGTAAGCTATCATGGGTCACTAACAAAGACAGAAAATTGTTCCTACAAAACAGAAGATACTTGAAGAGATGCCAAACAAAGCCAAAGGAAAAGCAGAATTTCAAACAGATTTGATGAAAGGATTGCAGGAAGCAAACTTCAAGGAGATCCTCTGAACTTGAAAAAACTGCCTAAAAAAAGAAGGCTTGAGTGTTACTCCCAAGTGCCATCCAGATTAAAAGCAAAACAAAGGCAATTGGGGTTTCCTGGAGCTCTGAATCACCCATTCAAGCCTAAGGAGACTGAGCAACCAACTACACACAGGAATAGCAACACTGGGTATGCACGAAATGTCAAACCCAGAGCAGAACGGACTGAGAGGTGTTTTCCTTCTTTAATCACTGAAAAATGCAGTAACACCGTGCATTACTCGTACAGCAGCAGGTTAGATGATTCAGACAGAAATATACTTTTTAAACTGACATGCTCCTCTCTCTGGGCTGTTGGCTACGAAAAACAAAACCTGCTTGTTTCACATTATCTCATCTTTTGACTGCACTTTGAAGTCCGTTCTGGCCATTTCTCCATGACAGAGACAAATTCCAATCCTTAGGAATAATTCTCTTAACTTCATAAAGAAACCCTTGTTCAAGTCAGATAATTTTCATGTAGAGGCTGACATGGAAATGGCTTTCCTGGAACAGAGTTGATTTGCATTACTCGGTGTCATAGCACATGACAGCTTACTCTGCAGCCCACTTGTCTGCATCTTCCATAATCCAGACAGCCGCACTCCCTCTCTCCGTGAAACAGTTGTGCACATGACAGGAAGAACTAATTTCAATGAAGAGCCTTTGCTCTTGTATTGGTCATGTTCTCTCTGAACCTGTTTATCTGGCAGGCTCCTGGATGCAATTTGTAATCACTGCTCCCTGCTAAGAACGGAGAAGTCTATTACTGTCGCCTGTCCCTTTGACTCTGGGGTTTTTAACATCTGACATAGCACTGCACAAGTAATGTAGCGTACAAATCCATTAAAGACCCCCTTCCCAGCATCTCTCAAAGGACCTGCTATTGCACCCCTGTCCCAGCTCACCCTCTCTCCTCCAGTTAAACAGCCTCAAACACTCCTGGCACATGAAAGCAAAGCACTTCAACGCCTCAACTGCAAATTCACCAAGACAGAGACCATCTTCCCATTACACTGCACACCCTTCATGTGCACTGCAGAGCCCTGATCTTTGACAGGGGTTCCTAGCTCCTGCTGAAACAAAAATGATAAATAAATCATCAGCATCAGGTCCCCTTAAAGTGGAGGGAAGTCCTGTACACTGTCATTCGATTACTTTTTAACTACCACAATGAACTAAAATTCCACAGGGAAGTAATGATAGTGAGTCATTAGCATGAGCAATTCACCTTCAAAGAGAGGCAAGAGGAGAGCTGAAGCCCAGAGAAGCTGGTTTCCTTCACTCTCTCTCCAAGCACTCAGGTGCAGATAAGTGATATTTTCCAAGGCAGAACAAAAACACTAGATGATGATACACAGGGGTTTTAAAAGAGATTAGAAAGTTTAACAAAATAAAAGGGCTGACAACAGAACTCAGATTGAGAGCAGAAGAGAATGAGAGCAAGATGTGATACAAATGACAGAAATCCTGGCAGGAAGAAAGAGGCTTGTTGAGGGAAAGGAAAGGGCCCTTTAGGCAGATGAAATCAGAGAGAAGTCACCTATCTCCTGGAGAGGGGACACAAGATCTCAACACCACCTTGAGCAAGATATGAGGAAGAGACTCCGATATTATAAAATACATTATTTATTGCAGTTGAATTTGTGTATTTCTTGTCCTAACTAAAACAATGAGGGTTTTTTTTAAAGCTCATTATAGATCTGCATCATTATTTCCAGCTTTACTTTGTCTCCAAAGAGCTAACTGTAAGACATGAAATTGGATGCCTGAAGCAATATACTTTTACTTATCTCTGGGAAGTTGAAGTTTAGTGCCTGCTGTAAGAGAGGCTAGATAGGAAGATCCACTCATGGCCAAAAAAAGCAATGGAGAGAAGACTTTGAATTGGAGGAATATGAAAAAAGACATTCAGGAAAGATTAGAAAAATCTGCTCAAACTGTGTAAAGCACAGTGGTGCACAGGTCTAATACACCATGGGCAACCTGGAAAAAGGTGACCCTCCCTGGCCACTGCCAGAGCTCCAAAGATAATCTTTACTTCTAATGTCTTCCCCAAGTGATAAGTGAAAACTGGGGTTGCAATGAAAAGGTCCACCTAAGGTGGTGCAGTCCCTACTGGCACACCACAGTGCACAGTGACTGCTTTATTTACTACACTAGGAATAGCTAACTCGAGCTGAGATACTTTTGAATCCCTTAGAAAATCATACTTCTATATTTATTTATATATCCATATATTTACATTTATGTACATGCATACACAAACTCTAAATCTGTTCATTTTCCCACAGAGCAAAATTAACACTGGACTGTTGTTTATGTTTTGGACTGGTCATTTTCCACAAGGGTTATTATACACCACTGATGGGTTTTTCACTCTGAACATCCATCTTTAACATTAATCTATCCCTCATAGATCCATCTGCAGCAGAGGTGTGAATGACACTCTGCTGTACATTGTTCACACCATCCCCCTCCAGAAGGGACTGATTTCCTTCTCTTTGGGAAGCTCCCCTACTAATGCACAAGGAAATCCTAACATACAAGGCTGAAGATCTTCCATGCCATGGTCCCACCAGTTCCAGTTAGTTTTGTTCTATTCTGTTATTTGGGCTGCCCACTGGAGAAGCTAATCCTCCTCAATTCCTGATATTTCCAATCCATGGAAAGCACCAGAACCCAGCCATGATTGTACATTAGCCTAGGGATCTGCAAGTTGGACAGTTGTAATATTTTCCTAGTGTGACAGTTTCCCTGTCCTCGAGATAAAAAAAAAAAAAAAAAAAAAAAAAAAAAAAAAAAAAAAAAAAAAAAACAAACAAAAAAAAACCAAAAAAAAACCACAAACCTTAAAGATTCTCAGAAGTGAGAAGGGGAAAATAGAAGTTATGTGAGGAAGGAATTGGGTGGATGACTTAATGAATTAGTTTAGAAGTCTGATTGATTTCTCTTTTGCATCTACAGGCTTCAGTATTCAGCCAAAACTTCCAAAAACAATTTCTTGCACTTAGACAGTAGAAAAGGTAGAACATACAACTGAAGAAAAAAGGCAGTATCCTGCTGAAGACAAACATTTTCAAAATCAGGTAGCATCACGTAACATACACCTAACAAAATGGCTAAGGTGCTCGGCACCAACAATAATCATCTTTAACAATAGAACGACTTAGAGCATTTGAAAGATGACCAACATAATGCCAAAATCTGAAGGGGCAAGAGGAAAACAGGTAAGGATAAGCCTGACATCACCCTTATGTGAAGTAATGGAACTATCATTTCAGAATGGCATTAACAAGAAGTTTGAGAAGAATTAATTGAGGAGAATGTAATTAAGTGCCTTTCAATATTGTCAAGTGAGCCTTTCATTTTGGGTTGGGTGGGTTTAGGGTTACTTTTCTTGTCAGGGTGTATGAGTATGGATGATAAATACAACTCTCCCAACAGCATCTGCTTGAGCTAGTCCAACGTGCTAGAAACACTAGACCACATAACATCTTGCCTGAAAGACATATTACATACTACACAGAGAACTAACATGACACAAACCTAGACAAGCTAAAAGTTGGCTCAATGCTTGACCACAAAATGTGACCCCTAATCATGAGGTATTGATCCACAGGACTCTTACTAGGAAGATTTACAGACATAGTTTCTTACTTACAAGTAAAAGGATTCATGAGTTACAGCTACTTAAATCTGACCCCAGATCTTCTGTGCTAAGGAATGTGTCCACAGCCTCTCTGTAGCATCCTGCTGCCATAGAGCCGTGGCCAATGGCATGGCCACAGGACTTGATTATCAGAAATCTGTTCCAGCAGCTGTTTGATAGCTACTGGACATCAAACTGCAAAGGTCCCACTCACCTGAAGAGTGGCAAATCCACCCTGGCCATGGCATCTCTAAGGGCACAATTCAGGCAGCAGGTCACCTATTACAGTAGGACTGCAAGAGGCAGTTGGGACAATCTGAGACTGCTGCTGAAAAAAGTTGCAACCTTCTCCCAACCACTCACCTCCACATATTCCCTCTTGCTGCTTTCTCTATGTTCATCTGATCCCTGCTCAAGCTGATGCAGCCACTCAACCAGCAAACTAACCATCAACCCACCAGCATCAATTCCACCCCCAACCATATCCCTAAATACCATGTCTGTGCCTTTTTAATTCCTCTAGGGCATGTGACTCTTCCCTGGGCAGCCAGTTACAGTGCTTGACAACCCTTTTGATGAAGTTGTTCCTAATAGCCAACCTAAATCTCCCCTGGCACAACCTGAGGCTATTTCCTCATGTCCTAACTCTTGTTCCTTGAGAGAACAGATTGATCCCACCCCACCAAAACCTTCTTTCAAAAAGGGGCCACCAGGTGCAAGTGAGGAAACAACACGGAGAGCATTAGTAAAACTGCTCTACTGCTACACAAAGTACAGTTCAGGAAAGACGTGAGAGTAGTGGGTGGAACTCGAAGGACATTTGGAAAGAGATCTAAGGATGGGGAAGAGAAAATAAAACAAGCTTTTAAATGTCAGTGCAGTATATTGAACAGAAAATTGAGAAGTGCCTTGACTACTGCCTACAAATACTTACACTGGAACGAGCTCTAACAGCAAGCACCTCCCCATCTTCTAGGACAAAGCCAAAATATTCACAGAGTTGGGTCTGTATATTCAGCAATTAAATCCTGAATTCAGAGGCCATTCCTTGGGGCTTAGGGCATGGAAAGATTAAAACAGTCTACTAGAAAAGCTAATGGACTCACTGCAATTTTCAGCTTTTAAAAGAATCCTGTTTCTTAAACCAAAAACAAAACAAAAAACAAAACAAACAAACAAAAAAACCCACACACACACCAAAAAAATCAAGTACAACCAAACAAAACCCCACACCACACAGCACTTCCCCCTACAAAGTCTAAAGAAAAATACAGAGCCTTAAAAAAACAGGAAGTCAAACTAGATGGAAGCATAGCTCATTCTGGTCTACAAATGAACAAGTGATTAACTATTGCTCTAATTGTTGTTTTCTATCGATGGAAGAGGGGCTATTTTCCTCCTCTCCCATCAGGGTGGGATTTGTGTTACCAATAAAAATCAGTGACAAGTCATGGCACGGGCCCCTTCAGCAATACAGTCACACAGCAAAAGGCAGCTACAAAAAGGCTTTGGGTAGAAACTGCCCACAGCTTATCTGCAAAGACAAACACTTTTCCTCTTTGAATGGAAGCCTAAGCAAAGACACCAAGCCAGCTGACAATTAGCCAAGCAGTCCCAGACATGTTTAGGCTTTCCTGTATTGAAACGTTTATCATAATCTAGGATTTGTTACCTCATCCTACCATACAATTACATTAAATATATTTTAGGACAGGTAACCTTATACTTAAAAAAACCACAAAAACTTCTGTGAGGAAAGACAAGTCTCTCTTCCTTATACCAAATAAAGTGTATTTGGGAAACAAATCATTTTACAAATCTTCCACTCTTTTAATAAATAAATCAAGAATAATTATGAAATTTAAAAAAAAAAAAACAAAAAAAAAAAAAAAAAAAAAAAAAAACAAACAAAAAAAAAAACACACCACGCACACCCAAAAAAAGCACAAAAACACAAACAGGCAACTACTGGAAATAGTAATTCTTTGAAGGGGAAAACACAAAAGAAAATTCTTCATGCTCACAGTGGAATATTCATTATTAAAGGGGACAGCCACAGAGATACCAGACCACAATGTAGTCACCATTTTGATGTTTACAACTCCAGCACATCATCATTAAAGGACTCTGTGCCACCCTCTAGGTGTACAAAGGAATGAGCATGAGTGGATGTATGAACAGCTGTAAAGAATAATTTCCAACTTACAGTAACTGCCAATAACGTAAAGCACCTTTTAAGGAAGAAGGAAAAAAGGAGCAAAAACCTACCATTTAAAAGTCAGCCACCCAAACACACTCTCCAGTACACAGAGCACTTTCTAAAAGACATATTAATGTAGTGAACCTCTAATAAAGTTTCCTCTCTAATATAAACTGAGAAACAGCACATTTGTCTAACCTGCTTGTAATACTAGACCTTAGAAGGCTTAGTCTCACCCTCAAAACATGAGCATCCAGAGGAGACCACATATCCTTGCACAGCCATACCTACACTGGTTTACCACTCCAGGAGACACATGCAGGCAGGATTAATTATTCCATTAGCAGCATATATTGCACCTGAGACTTGTTACTATGGCCAGGTGGGCTTAAACCTCCTGAAAATTAAAGTTGACTTACTCCTCTCCTAACAGGTCAAAGGCAGAAGAAGAGTTGCTTTTTGATTCTGAAGCAAGTCTGTTTGAACAGAATTGTATTTTATGGCAAAACACAGCCCTTTTTTTTTTTTGCAGCTTTGCCTCTGGTTGCTTGAGCACTGGCGCAGGCTTTCAAACGCACCCAGCCTATCAAAGCTTTTCTTGCTATGGAGCACAGCAGTAAAAGACTGATCTGTGATGTTATAAACCAGCATCTAAGAAGAAAAAAAGGAAGGGTTAGATGGCAGTATACAGCAAGGGGACAAAATCTGGGGACTGGCTTATCTGAATTGCTTGTGCCTCAGCTTACAAAAACGTTTTTTCACAGTTACAGCTGTTGGTATGTTGGTCAAAGGGTGTCTGGGACTTGCCTGCACCTGGTTGGTGAAACATTACAACAAATAGATGGGACATGACTCAGAGGCCCTATGAAACATCCTCAGACCAGTCATCCAAGGCTACTGTGGTTCCTGCTGTTCCATTAGCAAGTTGTGGCCGGTGATAAAATTGGATGCATCTCTCGAATGCTGCAAGTGTGTGGCAGATTTTCTTTGTTTTTAAAGATAATTTAGTGCTTATGGAAGATGGCATGGCAGCACAGGAAGCCAAGGAACCCCAGGTATGCAGTAATTACAGCTCTATATTATCTGCCCCAGCTTATCCACCTTGCCAGTGAATCGGATGAGGTCTTGTTTCTGTTCAGGCAGCAAAACAGTAATTCTGCACACAAATGGTATGCCACAACTCCCACCTTACAAAGATCTTAAGCAAAACAAACTTTCCTGGATTTAATTAAAAAACAAGAAGAAACAACCCAGAGGCTGCATATTCCACATCACATTATACCCACTTATTAGAAACGTATTTCAGTGTTTCTCTCAGTATAAAGGAAAGAGATTATATAGTTTGCATCACTGCCTGCAACCACATTTTTTAAAACTTGGGTGTCAAAAGACAAAGCTTCTAAATCAACACTCAGCTACCCAAATAAAGTGCCTCTCTCTTTATCAGATATTGAACAGGAATTATCAAGAAACAAAGGGAAGTGGCAAGCCCGCAACTTTTTCTAAAGAAAAAAAGAAATCATCATCATAGGTACATGTATGTGTCCAAATACAGGTACCTGAAGGTAGCAGAGGAAGTAACTTTTGATCACATTGGCCGGAAGAGTTGACAGAAACACCCAGCTGAAACTGCTGGCTGCTGTACTGGTTACACAAGGAAGAAATAACAATACATAGAAGGAAGTGAAAATGTAAGAGGAAGCATGAGATGAACAATGAGGGATTTGTCTGCTTCATCTGAGAAACGGGGACAGGGCTTTGAGAGAGCATCTCACCAACACACAGGCCTGTAGGTCACCCCTGAGAAACGCCGAGTCAGCAGGAAGCAGACTGCTGCCTGTCTGCTGTGTGTCTGCAAGGCAACAAGTGAACTGCTGGGTTGGCTCTACCTGCTCTGTGCATGAAATTTCTTTAGCCCTCAGAAGCTGTAATTTGAAGAGCAGAGACACAAATTTCACACAGCTGAAGCTCACAACTGTCTGCACCATTCTACCAAGTGCGTGCCTCCAGGAACCCCTAATTATCTGCACTGTCATGTGTAATTAGTGAGTCTGAACATGTAGTATTCATCAATATGTGAATGTTAGGCATACTTCATGCATTCAATAGCATCCTGTGTTTGTACACAGGCAACTCCCACTGAGTATAACTATGATCATACACTGAAAGGGGCAAGCAAAATAAACAAAAGATTTAGTGTCTGTCATTTATGCCAGGACCATACATGAAAAAAGAGAAAATTTCTTTCTAAAATATATCATCAAGTGTTTCCTATGTTCTTTTTTCTTTCAAATAATTGGACATAGTGTTTCCATGGCCTGCACTGAAGAGAGAAATTGAAGCTCATTATCCAAGCCTGCTGTGATCAATACAGAGAAACATGAGGACAGTCATGAGCAGCAGTCCTATCACATGCTATTTTAGGTTACTGAAAGTTATTTTACAATTATCTCAAGAAACAAACATTATGAGATGAATATAAAGGTGGAAATGGAGGAAGGATGCACATGTCAGCACACTTAAACAGTCCTTCATGTAGTTGAACCTCATGTTGGCAAAAATCTGGAACTACCCAAACACATAACTCAGCATATAAAACCAGGACAAACTGAACTGAAGCATGAAAAGCTGGCTAAATCTACAACAGCCAGATCTCATCCATCTTTTTCTCTTATTCTGGGTATCAGAAAGATTGAAGCGTTAATAGCTGTCTTATTGACTCATTACCTTACAGGCTTTAAAAATCTGCATAAAAATAGATTTCAAAAAAATCTCTTATTCAAATCAAGCACATTTGACTGCAACTACATCAAACAGAGTCCCAGTTTTATCAGAGATATGCTGCTTCATGTCAGTGAGTTGACACAACCACGCGTCTGCCTCTGTGCTAAATAGATGTGCGCGCGGGGAGGAGGGGAGCGCCAGCGCGTATGCAAACGTGCTGTCATCTGTTTTCTCCCAGCTGGGGAAAAATTGTTAGCACAGCTCAATCAAACCTATTAAAAAGCGATAGGGACTCACTCAGCCACCCTATTTCAACAAGCTCTTTACCCTGGGCCTTGCAGTAAAAGCACTGAAGACCATGGGAGCTCCTCCCGTGACCTCGGCGGGGTTTGGATCAGACCCACTCTGCACGTAATCTCATTTGATATGGTTGTGTTAATTGTCTGTACTGCTGGAATAGAAAAATATTGCAGAGCATGAGAGGGGCTGACAAAATCTGATTTCTGGAAAGCAGCAATTAGCTTTAGCATCATAAGGGCAATATAAGGATTTTGCCCTTGGTATAGAGACAGCAGAGTGACTGAGAGTGAAGCACGTGAATAATTTGGGCAACATGAATATTACTTATTAATTAACAAATAAGTGAATTAACCCACTTCTTAAATTTACTGTGACAACACTGATCATATTCCCAATACCTCCTACTTTATAAATGCTTTAACCAGATGTAGAAATGGACAGTGCCAGAGCTCCAGTTTCACTGCTGTGCTCAGCCATATCCCAAAACTATTTGAAAAAGCCCTTTTAGCTCTGGCCTTCTCTGATGGATGAACACCCCTATGCAAATCTTTCAGAGAAGTAATGTCCCCAGCACATTGTAGATCTGCATTAAAAAATGTATTGTCCAACTTGTCCTACTGTAATATATCAATTAGTTACTTCTCTTGTTTCTTAGTAGAACATTTCTGATTATATCCCCCAACATTTGATATGTATGTATTTATAAATTATATAGATGTAATACATTATTAGCAAATTATGTCCATTATAAAGCACATGCAAAAATGGAAATTAAGAAAGGGTGAGATAAAGATGCATTAATCCTTTTTTTTTTTTTTTAATAGAGGTACAAAAGTATTTCCTTCATGCACTCTAATGGAATATTTTGCACATCCTTTGAGGTGCATGCTGCCCACTTTGGTACCAATATATGGAGGTGACATAGAAGTCTCAGATATGTTTCCTTGCCCACTGCCAGTGACATTTCAAAGTCTTGCCATACACATGCAAACACTGCCCTGTTCTTCAGCCACGAAGCTGCACATGGGTGCTGGGCAATACAACAGATGTTTGCTTTTTGCATCTGCTGGCTGTCACATACCACACAACTGCTCCACGGTGCTGGCTTCTGCTCAGTGCTCAGCTTTCATGAGACTGTGCCTGAATTTTCAGCTATAATCAGTGAATTAAAAACCTCCTCCCCTTCAACATGGTATTTATATTCTGCAGCAGAATTAAAAATTTAAGCGTTGTTATCTTTGTTTTCATGGACTGAAAAATCACACAACATTTTCCTACATCTTTCACTTACTCTCTTTTTGTGTCTTGTCTCTTTTCTACCAAAGGCATCAGTCTTCCCTTTTTTTTTTTCTGTTTCCATAGATATGAGAAAGAAATCTACAACTCTGTAAAAGTTTTCACATCCGCCCACTATGCTGAATATTTTGGCCCTTTTACTTCTTTCCTAACCACATCTCTTACTGGTCTCCTAAATAAATTGCCTCAAATTAATGAGGTTTCAGGCATGAAGACAAGGACGTGTTAACTGAGCTTCTTTGCATAGAGGAGCCAAATTCACCTAATAAGATGGAGCCTTAAAGTTTTATGAGTTTATGGAAAGACTTCAGGTGCCTGCAGTCACAGGGGATTGGGCTCAGCATCTCAGGAGATTCCCAGACTTACCCTGACACTTTCTTTCTCATCCATACCTTTGATTTTCTTACTGCTGTTTATTGTTGCATTCTAAGCAGTGGAAAGCAGAAAACATGCCTTCATTTCTATTTTCACAACTTTAGCCATTCCTATATTTCACAAGCAATAAAAAAGCCATGTCAAATTTAGCCCACCACACTTATTACCATTTCCAGCTGAAGGCAAGGCCGCCACACTTGTCCTCATGCTGCCTGCTTTCCCTGGAAGCCATCCCCTTATTAACATCAATTGCAGCTCCAACCTCAGAGGTGAAATTAATCACTGTGCAAAGAGTCAGCAGGTATCCCACTTCAGCCCATCAAAACAGGGCTTACATTAAACTCTAAGTAGTGCTTAAGTCATGTATTAAGCCTTTGTAGAAGGTGTGCTGCACTTTCTCTGAGTTACATCTCATGCAAGCCGCAACACTAGGAAAATGCACTTCAGCACTTAGGCACAATGCAAATATATATTACGAGAAAAAAAAAAAAGACTTCAACAGATAGGTTAAGGGGCACTATAATAGGAAACACTCAAATGGTTTTTTCCAATGCTGTTTTAGTCTAAGAATTTGATCTTTTTTTGAGAAAATTATAAGGGATGTAATCTGATAGCTTGTGATGAACACTTTATGCTCTCAAAAACCAACCTTTTCCAGTGGAAAATACCTTCAAGGCTTCTTAAACTACATGAAATTCTAAATGTTACTGACATACCAACAGGAACACAATCTTAAAAAATACCTGGAAAACCTCACTGATACCAGAAGCCAGAATTCAAGAATGATCTTTCTAAATATGATTTTATAGCAACAGAGCTCCACTGACTTATGTGGAAAAAATTTTACCTGATATGTTTCTAAAGAAAAAAAATACATAGCAGCATTTCAAAAAACTCTACAATCTCATATTATCTAACTCTCTGTGCAGAGCAGTCTCCCCTTTTCTGTTGAGGATTTAACCTAGAACTGCAGCTGGCCTGACCCTGGGGTGGGAGGGGAGGCAACCTGCACAGTTTTCCTCTTGTCCCACATACAGCCGGGGCAAAAGTGTGACTGTAGGATAAAATCCTTGCTGTTACAGGACTACCTGTGTGCCAAATTGATCACACACCCTACCCTGGCAAAGCTGAATGCCACTGCAGCATACTGTGCCCAGGACCAAGAGGAGCTCTGCTAAGGGAACCAGAGCACTCCAAGCTCTGTCAGCAGAGCTGTATCCATCAAGGACACAATTTCATCCTCCTTGCACATCATCATCTTGTAGTACAGAATCATACACAGTGTCTTTCTGCAAGAGCATGATATGAAAAGGTGAGACACATCCTACCCTGGCAAGATGGTGCTTCTCTTCTGGCAGAGGGGAAGAAAAATCCAGAGCTCATTAAATCACTTCATCTTAAATTAAAGTGCTCCTCTATCAAAGTTTGAACTCACATTGGAGGGGTGGCACATTTCTGCAGGGCTTCAGACTCAGGCCCAGCTTCCCTTTGGCAAAGCCAGTGTCTGCCTCAGGTGTTTCCTGACCACAGGCTCTCACTGCCCCTTCCAGAAATGGACTCTGTGTCCAAGAGCACCAGCACAGCCTCCCTTTGTGGAAGGAGAAATGCCCGTGATGGTGGGCACATTTTGTGGATGCACAAACAGGCTGATTCATCCGGGCTGTTAACATTCACTGGCTACTGATTACAGAATTACTGCCTCTCAGTTAATTAATCATGTTCTCTGCAAGCAAGAGAATCTCACTGATCTTAAAATAAGGGTCACCTGCATGTAAACAGTGAGAGCAGAGCAGAATACAGGAGGAGTGTTGAGCATTTAATTTCAGTAGGTCTTGTCCTTCACATAAAACTTCCACTGATTAAATTCATTACAGACAAGATAGTATGGGAACCTCCACACCAGTTCTGGATTAATTTATACTTCTTTGGCTTTCTATAAAGGGTCAGACAAAAAAATTGCAAGAACTTTTCTCAAAATTACCAAAAACCCCATGAAACTATTTTAATAATTCAGCATAAAGAACATCAAACTTCCAAGATAAACCTGTGTAGGAAGTGCATACCCACAGGAATAGAAAGTTTCCACAAACTGTTTTTCCTGTCCGTACGATCCCCTTTTTATTTGTAAAAAAAAAAAAAAAAAAAAAAAAAAAAAAAAAAAAAAAAAAAAGAAGAGTAAAACACAACAAATGTTACTGTCCTGTTTGGCTGCTGACGCACCAATGTGACTGTGCACATGAAGTCAAACATCGTGTCCCACTGCCACCTCCCTCAAGCACAAGAGGCAGCAAGAGGACAGTCCCTGCCCAGCAGGCACACAACAGAAGTCAGAGCTGACAGGACAAGAGGGGACAATGATCTACAGACACAGATGTGCATGTATGTGGCAGAGTTGAGGTCGGTGCCTGAGGTGAGCACTCCCCTTCATCAGTCAGTAGAAAGTACACAAAGAGGGCCTCAGCTCAAAGAAACCCCTCACCTTTCCTCCCGTGTTCCTCACAGTTTCTCCCATAAGCACACCTTCAGTACTTCCTCCTGCTCTGTTTGCATTTATTCCTCCTCTCCATGCTGAGTGCTGTACAAGCCCTTCAGATGAATGAGACCTTTATAAAGCTCACAGGTGCTGTTGTGCCTTGCTGCTCATGTGGAGGGGTGACACATTTCTGCAGGGCTTCAGACTCAGGCCCAGCTTCCCCTTGCATCATGAAGGATGGAAGGGTGTGGGAGAAGGGGAAGGAAGGAGGGATATAAGATTAACACTACAGCATTGTTTTCATGGATAATTTTGTTTGGAAAAAAACCCAAAACACTGATGCGGATGTGCAACAGAGCAAAGGAAAACAAGGCAGGTTTCTGGATTTTTTCAGCATGTGATGTGCTAGGTGAGAGTTGACACTATGCACACAATGAAAGAAATGCACAAAAGGATTAATCGCACAGGCAATTGCAAACCAGAGCTCCCACAGCTGGATGAGAGTAAAGACTAAATTGAGTTGTAGCAAAAAATATGTTAAATCAATATTAACCACAGACAGCCGGAGCAAATCTTTATTTAGAGACAGTTTACACAACCCTCCCCCTGTCTCACCCCACATCCCCTGATCCCACACAAATGCTGTTTCTGAAAGGATTCTCAGTACAGTGAGGCATGGCTGGAAGTGCACCAGCAGGTCCTACTAAGGAAGGGACTGGTGAGGCAGGATTCATGCCCAGCTGGAAGTCACACCTCAGTGCTGAGGGATGGGCACTGCTGTGCCAGAGCTGTGAGAGCCAGCAAGGACACACTCATGGCAAAAAATGACACATTGGAGGGTCTGTGCTGGCTCCTCTGGGAAACTCACACGGGTAAAGAAGCACAAAGTGCTCCAGCAAACACCAGGGCACAGCCCCCTCCTTTTGCCACCATGGTTCCAGACCACCTCTTCTGGGTACCTGCCCCAGACTGCAAGGGTAAGTGCCTGTGTTAGTCATTCAGCATGGGGCCCCTCGTGGGGAAACAAGCTACACAGAGCAGCAGCAGACGAGCAGGCAGTGAAACATCAAAAAAATCTATTTTCTCTAACAGCAGCAATTTAATGCTGGCAATACCTTTTCAAAAACAGCCCAGGACAGGGATGAAGTTTGGATGAGTACTGTGTACTCTTCGTTATAGTTCACATCATTTGCATGGAGACCAAACATGCACCAAACTCACTAGGAACTTGCCTGGGTCCCTATGATGTAGGGCAGGAAAGGCACAGACAAGCCAAGACAGCTTTCAGACAGTGACAAGGCTTTCACTGCTACCACAACTTTCCCCTCATTCTGTAATCACTGTCTGCAGAATAATTGAAATAAGGTTCCTGGAATTTGTTGTAGAGGATTCACTTCATTGTCAATGTGCAGGAAACACTGCAGCTACACTGGAGAGGAGAGATAATTTCATGCTACTCCTGCTTCACACTAGCCCAATATAGTGTTTAAGAGCTAGCATGCTTCCAAGAAAGCCTGGATTTTGGGTCCTCTCTTAGCTCTGACATGGACTTGTGCACCAGCGGCAGATAATATCTCTGTGTACAAACTCTCCCACCCTTAGATGGGAAAAAAAAGCCCCCACACTTTTGCAAGAATTCCTGGTTTGCCTATTGAACTTTAGAAGTCTTAAAGAAAAAGGTACCACATTAGAAGTACAATTCTGTGCTAAAGCTCCTTTAGAGTAACTCCTCTTCCCTCAAGGACAACCACTTCTCTCTTCTTTCTCAATCACCACACTCTCAAATCTAAACACTTTTCAGTATTCAATTTAATTTTTAGGATCAATAACTTGGAAATGTGGATGAAACTGGTCAAGCCCCCCCTATGCTTCCTCCATGGCTTACAAGGAATACCTTGTAAGCTCTTGACATTTGTTATAAGCATCCATTTATCATGTGTTATTTAAATATAATCTGGTTGGATGAGACAGACTTCAATCCAGAAACAAACCCAGGCAAAGCCTATGCAAAATTTAACCTAGATAGAATGGTATGCTTGTATTTGGACATGTTACAAGGTGGGGTTTTTTGACAGCAGGATTTTCTTGGAAGCAGAGAAAGAGGAAGCAGGGAAGGAGGTTAACAAAGGTATTTATAAACATGCTGGGCTGCCAGCTTCAACAGCTAAATTCAGGGCTATACTGCAACCAACAAGACCAGATGACACACACCTGAGCTAATGGAAGGAGATTTCCACATTGCTTTAGTGCCCCAGCTTTTGAAAGCAAAGACCTGTGGGGGCTGGATTAGCTTGGCTGGCAAAATAAAGATATACTGGGAATCTGATTTACTTTTTGGGAAACAGAAATAACTTTAAGGTATCTCCTCATTTCTCAGTGCTTACTAGCAAGTGGTATGCCCCATCAACCCCACCAGCTCGCTCCAGGCTGTGATTCTAGGAAGGCTTCACTGAGAATGTGGAGGGTACAGATGGATTGCTTCCATGTGTATTCTTTTATTAGGAATTTGTTTCAGTGAGCACCTCTATCATAACACAGTCTGATTTATGCACACCTTACAGCAGGGAAGACAAATGAACCAAATTTTCCACAGAATGAGATGACCTCATGCTTTTAAAAGAAATTTTACTTTTAGGATTTTTTGTAAGGGACAAGACTTCGTCCTTAACAGCAAGTTACAACCCAGAGCCTATGTCAGTCCAAATGACTAAATACGTTACAATCTACTGACAATGTCTTATTTCAAAGCTCCTCATTTCAAGAACCACCTTTACAGTTTACATATTTCTTGGGAGCAAGCCAGCAACTTGGGGCACTGGCAATCTTCATTCCAGCAGGACCAAGGTGGCCATTGCACTTCATTAGGATGTGGGATAGCAAAAGAATACAAAGCCTTTTTATTTGCCTTTATGTGAGCACCAAGGAGAGGCTTCTGCACTTGCTTCACAGCAATGGAGTTTCACAGGAGAAATAGATGAGGGAGAGGAACCTGTAGAGGGCTGGTGGATCTATCATTATGGATCTATCATTATGGATCTATCATAATGGATCTACCATAATGGATCTACCATTTCATGGCAGGGTCTGAGAACTGCCTTGGAGAAAACACCCTTGTAGCAGTAGACTCAAAGACTGCAGTGGAAAATCTAGATCAGCTCCAGTGAAGGAGGGAATGAATTCTTCCCCACAGCCCCCAGCACTACGTGCAGAGATAAAAGTTTGCCCCTTGATGCTTAGCAGAAGTCTGACTTTCAAATCAAAACAGTACTGTGTCATCTGGCTGTCTGGGCTACACTGTACATGTGGCGTCTGCTTGATCTTCTCAGACTGGAGAAATGCTAGAGATAAAGTGCTTGCAAATAAAAATAGTTTAAAGAAGAATGGTGGTGATAACACCCAGTTGTACCTTGTTGCTTCATGCTTCCAAATGTTATTTAAGAGCTGCTTGTGCCTTACAGGGAAAGAGGCAGCGCTTTGTGCTTATAAAAATAACTGACTCTCCAAATTTCCTCCTGCCTAATGCTATCAGAGGAGACACTGGCATATAAACAGGATGCATATGTTCAAGGGGCTTTTGGATTGGTAGCAGACCCTGATACCAAGGACACAATAGCCCTCCTGCTCCATTTGTAGCCCAGGGACTGAAGCAAAGGGTCAAAATGGGAAAAAGGACTCTCAGAATTATCTGTAGCCAGGATGATTGTAAGGTCTGAGGGCTCAGATTTCAGATGAGAAAATGAGAAGTACGTGACCCACAAAAACCTCAAGCAGTCCAATTTCTATTTAAAACAGTAAAGGAGAATGCAGGCTGTGTAGAGACACCTAGAAAGTGAAAAGAGGTGTCAGGCATACCTTTCAATAAAAGCAAGAGCTGTGTTGCATCTTGTGCAAAATAATGCCTTACCTGTATAGCTACCAACACCATGAAGCAATAGAAAGAGGAAAAGACAAATTATCCAACTCCATTAAGGGAAGAAAAATACTGAAGTAGTCTCTCTTAAGTCTCCAAATACCAAAATAATTCATGTAGATGTGCTGGCTTTGATTGGGATAGAAATTATTTCCTTCATAGTAGCTGGTATGGGGCTGTGTTCTGGATTTGTGCTGAAAATAGTGTTGATAACTCAGGGATGTTTTTGTTATTGCTGAGCAGTGCTTGCACAGAGTCAAGGCCTTTTCTGCCCCTCATACCCCCCCACCATCAGGGAGGTTGGAGGGGCACAAGAAGTTGGGAGGGGACACAGCCAGGACAGCTGACCCCAGCTGCCCAAAGGAACATCCCAAGCCATCGGGGGCCACGCTCAGTGTATGGAGCTGGGGGAAGGAGAAGGGGAGCACGTTGGGTGTGATGGTGTTTGTCTTCCCAAGTCACTGCCATGTGTGCTGGGACCCTGCTGTCCTGGGGATTACTTGCCCATGGGAAAGGGTAAATTAATTCCTTCTTTTGCTTTTCTTGCATGCATGGCTTCTCTTTTACGTATTAAACTGTCTTTATCTCAACTCACAAGTTTTCCCACTTTTACTCTTCTGATTCTTTCCCCATCCCACCAGCGAGGAAAGAGCAAGTGGCTGCTTGGGGCTTAGATGCCAGCTGGGGTTAAACCACAACAATAGGTCAACAGCAATAAAAAATAAATATATGAGAGAGAGAATCACATGAACCCTTCTGATTATGTTTTTTTCCAAAAATAACCATGGCTACTTCTTTTGCCCCTGAACCCAAAGAGCTGAATAAGATTGTGTTACAGCTGCACAGTCACATTGCAAGATAATATGGGATGTGAGCCAGATTCTCACCTCACGTAAATCAGCAGAGCACTGCTGGAGTCACTGCAGTTATTTTGAACAGTCCCAGCGGAGGATCTCGCCACACATTTTTGTGTGATATACACAGCTCACAAGCAGCGTGACCAGCTTTATTAAAGTTCATATTTTTCCAATCACAAGTGTCTCACATGCTTCATTATTCAAATTTTATATAAAGAAACCATTAAGAACTCAAGGTGCCCTGAGGACCAAAGACATTTTAAAGAAAAGCTGTTAGAAGCAAGGCAATGATTACTAAAAGTTGGGGTTTCTTTGGTTTTTTTCCTGCTTGCTCTATTTAATGGGTCAGGAGAGCTAGCAGGTTAAGGAGAGAGTTACACAAGGCCCACTGGAACCATCTTCTCTCTTTCTTCCTGGCTAGATCAGAATGAATCTGGTTTGTTTATTTTTTCCTGTTCTAACATGGGTCAAAGTATTCAAAAGACTGAGAATCACTGACCTCTTGCTTAAAATCATTGGGCTCACACATATGACAAGACTGGGCAGAAAAGGTTAAGTTCAAAGCAGCTTGAGCCTCTAGGGACACTTTGAAGTACTTTAGGATAATCGAAATTCATAAGGACCCCTTTAATGCCTAAGTAAACTAACAAATGCTTTTGGAACAGTCTAGCATCCCCTAAGGAAAAAGAGCTGTGTAGTAATAATCACTGAAAAACCCAAATAGTAAAAAAAAATAGTCTGATAAAAAAATCCTATTAGAGCTGCTCCCTTCCTTTGGTAAAGGTAATTGCTTTTTTTTTCTTTTTTTTGCTTTCTAAAAACAGCAGCCACCATCTTCCTCCCAAAGAGAGCTAGTCTTCAAAGAGAAGTGCCATTCCTGGTAACTGGTGACAGGCTATCCCAAGGAAGTTAACCATTTAGTGCTGGACTGTGTTCTTGGTCCCAGATGCAGACAATGCCATGCTGCCCTCATCCAGCCATTGGAGAACAAAGAGGAATTTAAATCCTGAAGCAGCGCTCATGAACAATGTGCTGTATCCTGGCTTTGGACAAAAATATACTTGAAAAGGAGTTGAATAAGCAGCTGGTTTGGAAGGTGAGCTCCTTCAGAGTTCTGTGGCTGCGTGTTTTGCATGTGCACATTTCTAGAAGCAACAGAAGGAACTCAGTTGTATCTCCAGAAGAGAAAAAACAATATTTTTATGACCAAGTGACCCATGTTACAATTGGGAATCATGCTTCCTCCTCAAAACAAACTCCTCATGTTGTGCAAAGTTACACATAGTTGCTAGAAAAGATAGGGTAACTTCACTCTGACTTGAAATTGCATTTCCTAAGAGAAAAGATTACTTTGGGTAGGGAAGTGAAATTAGAGTATGTGATACAACCACAGGAACATTATTTTAAATCCTTAATTTTGCGTAATTTCAGAAGGGATCTACTGACCTGCCAGCATGTGGTCAGGAAGGCAAATTCCCTCTCCTATTATGTACAAGGAGAAAGAATAGGGAGGCTTGGTTTTTTTCCATTTTCTACAGCAGTGTTAATTCATTTAGGATGAGGCAAGGAAGTTATACATCACACGCTATTCCTGGAAAATCAGCATGACATTTTCTCACTGCCTCTGTTTCTTAATCCAGCATTTACCCAAATTGGATGGATGTCACTACAGCAGGCAGAGCCCTCATCCAGAACACGGGCAGCAGCTATTGCTGATAGTGAGTACAACAGCAGCAGCAGTCCTCTGCTCTAGACCATAGGATCTGCAGAGCAGGAAGGTCTCACTGCTTCGTGCCTCACACCATCAGACACAGGGGCCTGCCAGGATCCTCATTACTTCCAGGAGGGACTGGACACCCACTCTGGGACTAGTCCTGTCAGCAGGGTCTCTGACCCAGCCACCTGACAAAGGGCACCTGGAAGTAAAGGAAAATAGAACGAACAGACTGTTGCAAAGCAGTACCTAGGGGGTGAATGATCCCCTGTGAGGGGAGTCCAGTTGGGGTGTGGGAAGAGCATACTGGGGAGCAGAATCTTGAGGTGTGAGTGAAACAAACACAGCAGGTTTGCTAATGTTCTCCCCAAGGTAACAGCAAGGCTTCCACTCCTTCACCTGAAGGTGAAAGCTAAAGGGGTTGGTTATAATGGTCTGGATCAGATTCCCATTTAAAGTGGCCTCTAGAGAAGTACAAGTGTTTCACATCAATGACCAAAGCAGCTGTGGAACTAATTGCAACACTTTGTTCAACATTTCATCAACTACACTAAAGACCCTATATCCATATGCCATTAATAAAAGTCAAAAAGAGTAAATCATTAATACTCAAGGGAGTTAATAACTAGAGTGGGGGAGATTATTGTTTTTGCTGGAGATAGGCTCCTGATAAATTTTTTTTCAAAGGGTGGCTCGTAACTGGTTAAATTGTCTGGAGGAGAAGGATCTCTGCTTTGGCCAAAGACAGTGGCTAAATCAGTGGAAGGATTTCTAAGTGTGCTGGGTTTTGTACTTGTACAGCAGCTGTCCCCTCCGTGCAGGAGCTGCTCAAAGCAGGGAGCACAAACTCTGCCAGATGTCCCATCCATCCCGTGGCCTCGCGTGGAGCAGCAATATCATGTATTCACAACAGTTGTGCAACTCACACACAGTATCAGCGCTGGAATTATGCCCAGACTCAGCCCTGGTCATTCATAAATATGGACAGAGCCCAAGTCCTTGATTATAAACACTCTTACATGCAGTTATGCAAGTGAGTGCATAATTCAGGCTTTCTTCCCAGATACAGCATTATATTGAGCTATGTAAGAGCACAGCTCTGCTCTGGCACAGTCTGACATCTCTGTACATCAGCCCTTTTCTCCAGCACAGCTTGTAAACTGGGGAAGAACAAAGTGTACAGAAAAGCCTACAGAAATATGACCTCTCATGGCATCACCCTCTCCCTCCTGAGCATCCCTCTCTCTCCTGCCTGGCTACCACTGTATGTTTACTTTTTGCCTAACACTGGGATCCCAAGAAAAGAGGAGGTATTCCAACAGCCTGCTGGGCTGGCACATGCCCACGGCTGGCAGTGTCATGCCAGCAAGACTGTGGCATTTTGAACTCCAGGGAGAGTTTCAGCAGAAGCATGCCCATAGCCAAGTACAGCTGTACTGGCTGCAAAAATGCAGCCCAAAGAGAGAGGATCATTGTGGGAAAGTGAACTCTAATCCCACAGACTCCATCACAACCCATTGAATCCATTTCAATATCACATATGCACTTCACAGGGTTGCTATAAGAACCAGATAGCTGAAAGTTAGAGGAGTTTAAATTTAACAAAGTGTTTCCATCTTTAGTAAAGCAGAAAATACTACCAGCATTCCCTACAGTTACCCAACACCCTCTACTGAAACACTGTCTTCTCAGTGACTTGCTCAGGCACCTCAGTATTGACTGACTTCCTTCCTTTCTTCATTCTCTTAATTTTCCCTTGACTACACCATCTTTGAAATCCATTTCCTTGACTCATACTGTGCCATGTTACCATGTGTTATAGAGAGCTCCATGAAAGCTCCCTCTGACTCCAGTGAGAAGTCCCCTAGGCAGCCCAGCCTCACCCTGCACTGCTCCAGGACCCAGCTCCAATTTCCTGCCCTGCAGCCATTTAACAGTGCTGGCTGATTTGACACCTCAGGAGTTACATGTGAAAATGCTCTGGCCATACCTTTCCTGTTATATGTGTGTGCATCCAATTTGCATACAAATAATAAAGCAAGTAAACACAAAGTTCTCATTACTTTTCAAGTAAAAGACTGCTCATTACTTTACAGTCCCAGTCAAATTTGGCCTTTTAAAAATTTTCTTTGAAAAGTATGCTACATGCATCCTACTAGAAAAACAGACAGCAGCTTTTTGCAGGTTTAGTTATTTGATCCCTGCAGCAACACACTCTTGACACAGTTTTATTGCACTCTGTGGAGTTTTCTAGCAATACTTCTTCCATCTCTCTAACAGACAGTGGAAGTGGAGCACGCCTCTCATATGGGTGTAAGCATGTTTCCAGACTTTACAGCCAACCCACAGCTGCATAATATTAAGCACAAAAGTAAATTATCTTTCCCTATTGCATTATATGAAAGGGCAGAATACAGCTAACTGCTTAAGCCTCTACATAATTCTTTTAACCTAGCAGAGAGAAAGTGCATGCTTTGAAAGTTATTTTTCTTTGAAATGTTCAACTAGGTCTAGGTCTTCTGTTCTACGTGAGTATTTCATACAGATAATGCTAAGCAGCAGAAATAATTACTTCCACACTCCTTCAGAATGCAAATTCTGATATAAAACATTAGAAGTCAACCTGATAAGAGCTCAAGTAAGACAGGTACTTTAAACATGCTCAGCTGATTCCTCAGATATACACAAAAAAAATAAAAAATTTACTGTTGCCCTGCTATGAATTTGGACCATGTTTGGCAGTTTTGCTTTGGTGTTATACTATCTTTAGCAATTTGGTTTGGTGCTCAACAGGTAACCACAGCAAGAAACAAAACAAGAAAAAAAACACAGAGCATTTCACTTACTTAATTTTACCATAAAACATCTACACACTCATGAAAAAAATAAAAAGCTCCCACCTTAAAGTAATTTATTTTTCTGCAGATAAGGAGCATTTTGTGGCCAGGGGAAACCATTCCCAAAAGTGCTTCTTCCAAAGTTTTGTGTACACTGTAAAAACCTACCGATGCCTGCAGAGACTGATCTCCTGATCACTTTTTATGCCTGCACTGTGCAAATGCTACATACAAAGTAGGTGAGAGGGTTTTTTATAAACAAACAGAAAAATCATAAAAAGGAGGTGCTTCAATTCTTTACTTCTATTTGGATGAAAGCTTGAGATATTGCCTGTCTTCCTCAAAAAACACAACTATCTCTCTAAGAAACACAAAACATACTTTAAGGACCTGTAACTTGTTGCTTACTGTACACATGAAAGAGAGTATGAACTTCAGTGTATTCAAGATTATTGGGCCAGCAACCATCTTTTCATCTTTAGTTTAGCACTCACTACTGTGGGGCCAGGTTTGCTTACCCCACCGACAGTCTCCATGGAAGTGTTTGTTTATGGGGAGAGAAAGTGTCATGGGATTATTTTTGCTTGACTTCATAGGGAGTTGTGATGCCTCTCTGGATGCACTTTATATTTCTAATGCCAGTCCTCATGTCTAATCAGCTTTAAACCTCCCTAGAATATATTTTCATATATTGTTCAGAGGGACACAACACTGGCACTCTACACTGTCTTCGTCTTCATTTTTGAATGCTTCTACTCTTATGCCCATGGGGAAAGGAGACAACCCAGCATGCCTGCAGAGACAGTGTTATGGGCTCCTAGCTCCTTCCAAACTCTGCAGCAGCCTGAGTTTTTTGCCTGGCTCCAACTGAGCTCTCACTACTCATCCTCTCTGAGCACTGCCTGCTACTGCTGAGTTGACAAAGATCCCCAAATGAAGAGTTAAAAGCTGCACAGGGAAGTTGAAGCAAGCCTGCAAAAACATTTTGATAAGCTTGTGTGCAAGTGAAAAGGCAACAGTACACAATAGCCAGGAGCCCACGTGCTCTGCCCTGGGCTATACATAAATTCTCCATCCCGCTCTTCTGCTCTAAGTGATTCCAGGTCACATCTATACATCATGGAACTTTACTGTTGTGCTCATGGTATTTAAACTTGGGGCAGGAAGCAGCTGGGCTCCAGTGTATGATCTCATATGGATCTGGGCATATATTTCCATGGGAGCATGGCACAGCTTTAGCAAGTTTAATTTCTGTTCCATACCTGTTTTTGTGCTGGGGAAGGAAATGCCATGTGGACTCTGGCACAGGCAGTGGAGAGCTGATGGCAGAGTATTGCCAGAGAGAAGCACTGTGTTACAGAGATGTTGAAAACCAAAGAGCTACCCAAAATTGAGAGAAACATAAAGATTGACAAAAAACCAGCAAAGCACAGGTTCATGCCTGAACAGACCCAGACCCCAGGCAGTTTTACACAGAAGTGAAGTTCCAGGTCCACACTGGAGGCTTTGCTCTGTTTGCTTGACACCAGTAACATGGGCAGCGTTGCACAGAGAGGTGCAGAGGAAAGCAGGCATTGAGGAATTGGCACTGAGCATGGGAATGGGGCATCATCAGTCTCTGCATGCAAAGCCTGGGAGCCAGAGGGTGCTCTGCCAATGCACACCACATGAGTCACTGCGACCTGAAGTCACCCACCTATTAGAAAAGACTTTGATCCCCAGTTAGTCATAGAATATGCTGAGTTGGAAGAGACCCACAAGGATAACGGAGTCCAACTCCTGTCCCTGCACAGGACCACCCCAAGAATCACCCCATGTGCCCGAGAGTATTATCCAAATGCTTCTTGAACTCTGTCAGGCTTGGTGCTGTGACCACTTCCCATTCCAGTGCCGAGCCAGTTTTTATAAATCGACACCAGAATAATTAACGTAAGTGTCACGAGAAGTTCCCCTAATGCCTACATGAACACTAACGTGCAATACCCAGTAAAAGCAGCTGTGTTTTCACACTGTTAGATCAAAGAGGCTGTGGATCAAGAAGGTCATGGTTTGGTTACAGTGTCTAAACAACTAAATCAGTGGGTACCACTGGGCCTGTCACCTGATCTCATTACCCTGATCTCACCAGCTCTGGAATTTAGTGACCTTCCCAAATCAATGTTTCAGAAATTGCTCTAGTTTTAGAGTATGCAGAGAGTCTCTCAGAGTTGGCTAAATAATAATTTAGCCTTTCCTGTTAGCATACATTTTTCAATTGCTCTGGAACACAGCACACACACAGAGGGAGTAAGGATTTTCCTTTGCAATTTGAATCAGAGTATTTTTTTTCATGAGAATATTTTGGAGATTTTTTTTTTTAAAATCAGGTCGGTATTACAGCTTCTCTTACATTTTTTACTTCATGTTTTCCAGGACTGTGTAAAATGCACAGGAAGCTTTACTCGCCAATTTTTTTCTCATTTTCCCCTCTGTAAACAGAAAGTCAGGATCCTTGGCTGTCAACATCTAATCACGTGCAATTGTATTTCATTTTGCCAACTCTCATTGTAATATCATGCAAGCAAGCAGGAGGAAGCCAAAATCAGTTCATAGCCAACATACTGATGTTACTTTGTTTTCTATGCACCTGACACGTGTTTGCCTGGTTCCAGCTCACCAAAAACCCTACACTGGCCACACGAATTAAATTAAGTTTCAATCTCCAGACTATAGGTTTCTTTCTTTGTTTTTGATTTTGTTTATCACAATAAAAATAACCTACTTTTAAAAACTTGGCTAAGGCTTCTTCCTTAAAGTTTTATTAGTTCTGCTCCACAAGAATAAACCTGGCAACAAAATCTCACAGCTTTATCATGAATCCCTTATTATTTGGATTTTTCTGAAGGCATCAATATTAAAACTGCATGATTGCATAAGGAAGTGAAGTTTGGGCACGGATAAAGAGCCCCAACCAGAGCTTATTTCTAGGCTTGTCGCTGCTTGGTAAAACCAAAAGCAATCTCAAAGTCCTGAAACCTGTGAGCAAGCAAAGACATGCTTATGGCTTGAATAGCAAAAGTGAGAGTCACCAGGGTTAGGGTTACCCCCACTCCTTGTTAAAAAAAAAAAAAACCCTGCAAAAAGATTGTACAATATTTTGGAGCTTGAATAATGAATCTAAGCATTCAAAACCCTGCAGTTGTGCATTCTGCCGATGGCAATGGCATGCAGGCGTGAGAGGCTTTCCTTGCCACCTGGAAAGATAACACCCACCCCCAGCAGCGCTGCACCGCAAACTGCCATCCCTGCGAGGTGGCCAGATGGCTGTCTCAGCAAAGAGACAGGTCCTGAAAAGCAAGGACCTGCGCCAGTGGAAAGTCTCCTGTTCTCCAAGAGACACGTTTCCTGCCAGAACTGAGAAAGATTCCCCCAACACTTCTGTTCCCAGCATTCACACACTGAGCAGTAGGGATGATGATTATTTAGGAGGTTTGGCTGTTATCAGAGCATTCTGTGGAAGAGCAGTGACATTTCTACTGCTAACTAAGCTTCCCAAGCCTACCTACAATGCTGGGATATACAAGCCCTGAAACTGATGGAATGCAGGTAATCCTGCTGGGAATGCCACGCTGACTTGCCTTCTCCGGCCTAAAGCATGTAAAGTGAATTTATTCTGCTCTCTATTTCAGAGTTCACACTTCAATTCAGAGCAACTCTATGGAGTTCAGCGGTGCTGCTCTTGCTTTACAGCAAGGCAGTAAAGATCATAATCAAGCCTTCTATGCTGCTAAGGTATCTATCTCATGCTTGATCATGTTGGGAAGGGTATATTCTTCTCATCACAAAGGCATGCGTAACTAGATATCACCTTGTGTAAAGATTATTTTTCCTGATGTGGCTGTCTCCGACTTTAACTGGGGCATTTCAGCACCCTTACAGACTAAGCATAAACAACAAAATGCTTGTCAGAGACAAAAACTAATTTTAAAGAATCCATTTAACTTGTATTTGACAGCTAGAAGAATGCTGGTTGCTTGCGTGCTTTTAGATAGTGAGGTTAATGACCCTTCAAAAACAACTCCAAAATATTCTGTGGTGACATTCCATGAATGGTAAGGGCTGGGAGGTCCATTTTAATTTCTTTTTTGGTAGTAAACAGTAAGAGAAATTATGGTTTCAGTAATTTATCTCCCTCTTCTTGTGCATGCATATCCAAGTGTCAAACTAAAGCAAAGCCAGAGCTGTACCCATATTCACCTTTGCCACTGCTAAACTCCCTGTTCTACCCAGGGATTCCTCACACAAATCATTAATATCTTCGGGTTAAAAAAAAATTAAAAATGAAAAAATCATATGCTTGCATATCCAAGTTTATGAACTTAGAATTAGTCTGTAAATAATGTGTAAAATTTGGAGGTAAAGGAAATGAAGCTATAAATGAAGAGCACAAGAAACAAACTACTGAAAAGATACACTGTTTATGTCACTGCTCCTTGTAATATTGAAAGAAAAAAAGGATGAGCGAACACTTATCAGAAATGTGTCTATTAAGAGACAGATTTGTAAGAATCAGTGTTTTACACAACTTTCTTAGGCCAAATTTCAATTTCAGTTTATATGGGCCTTTACCAGGATAAGACTTCAACTATTCTTCCAAACCATAATGGAGTTTACACCTTATTCTGAAACACACTCAAGATTAAACATATAATAAATTCAGGAGTTGAAGAAACAGCCAGACCAAAAATGATGCATCATCTAAGACTTCAGCTGAGGACAATCCCAATTTGTTTTTTGTTTCTGCAAAGAGATTAACTCATTGCTAAAGGAATGGCCTCCACTTTGATTTTTTTATTTTAGATACAGCATGCACAAAAATATTTTTAAGGAGGAGAGAGAGAGGGAGAGAGGGAGGGAATGGGAGGAGGAGAGAGAGAGGGAGAGAGGGAGGGAATGGGAGGAGGAGAGAGAGAGGGAGAGAGGGAGGGAATGGGAGGAGGAGAGAGAGAGGGAGAGAGGGAGGGAATGGGAGGAGGAGAGAGAGAGGGAGAGAGGGAGGGAATGGGAGGAGGAGAGAGAGAGGGAGAGAGGGAGGGAATGGGAGGAGGAGAGAGAGAGGGAGAGAGGGAGGGAATGGGAGGAGGAGAGAGAGAGGGAGAGAGGGAGGGAATGGGAGGAGGAGAGAGAGAGAAGGGGAAGGGAAGGGAAGGGAAGGGAAGGGAAGGGAAGGGAAGGGAAGGGAAGGGAAGGGAAGGGAAGGGAAGGGAAGGGAAGGGAAGGGAAGGGAAGGGAAGGGAAGGGAAGGGAAGGGAAGGGAAGGGAAGGGAAGGGAAGGGAAGGGAAGGGAAGGGAAGGGAAGGGAAGGGAAGGGAAGGGAAGGGAAGGGAAGGGAAGGGAAGGGAAGGGAAGGGAAGGGAAGGGAAGGGAAGGGAAGGGAAGGGAAGGGAAGGGAAGGGAAGGGAAGGGAAGGGAAGGGAAGGGAAGGGAAGGGAAGGGAAGGGAAGGGAAGGGAAGGGAAGGGAAGGGAAGGGAAGGGAAGGGAAGGGAAGGGAAGGGAAGGGAAGGGAAGGGAAGGGAAGGGAAGGGGGAAGAGAGAGAGAGAGAGAGAGAGAGAGAGAGAGAGAGAGAGAGAGATATGCTCATAGGAAATGTAAACAGCCAGCTAGTAATTGAAAGAAATAATTGTTTCCCATTATCTCTGACAGGCAAAGCCTAGATTTAATGTGAAATTTCAAAAACACAAATTATGAAAGACGTGGTCTCCGTCTAAGCAAAAGAAGTCTGTTTCTCTGAATGCTGCAGTTTCAGAGTTGAGTGCACTCGTCTTGGGACAAGCTGCTAGCCAAGGTGGACCACATGTATTCCCACTCATTTTTTAATACTGCTAAAAATGCATTTGATTTTCACACAACTGGTAGCCAAAGCTTTGTCTGAATAGACATTGTCCACGCAATGCACACATTTAATTTAAAGTATATTGGTCAATTTGAAAACTGCGCTATTCAGTGAGATAAGACCCTGTAGTTTCAACAGAATAAGGTTTCATAAGCAGTTCAAGGAGAGGCTAGTGGGGGACTAGTTTAAATTAAATAAAGCCTCTGAAAATAATTAATTACACCATCTACTACCAAAATCTCCTGATAAAAACAGAACAGTCAGAACATGTCTGAAGCAAAGTGGCCAGCAGATGCTCCAGGGAAGGGATCTGGCCCCAGGACTGGTTGGCCAGTAGGAAAGTGCTCTGGGCGTGCTGGGAGCTGTGCAAGAGGACAGGCAGGCATGATCAGGCTTGGCAAGATTAGGTCAAGTGAGACATCGCATAAACATGATTGCAGAATTCACATCACTGACAATCTCCATCAATGTATTAGCAGGCTGAGCATTCAGAGTTTCACTGTCCTTGTGCAGATCTCAACTGAATAAATAGGCATGACCTGCTGAGCTGTGGTGCTGTGGCTCCCACAGTGCAACCTGCAGCCACTCAAGTCAGATACTATTCTTAGGTGAAGGGAGCACAGCTGGCACCTACCTCGGATCCTGACCGGATCAGCAATGCACGAGGTGTCTCCACAAGGGAGGAAAAGAACCATTACCACCATCAGAGGGTTAATTTACACGGGTTGAAGCTCATGGCCAGTCTGCAGCTGGAAGAAAGCACTGAGCTCTACACCTGGGCTGTTTGAATAAGCTCTTGCTCAAGCACAGACTAAAAGTTCTCCCAAGCTAGTAGTGAACTGAAGTTCTTCCTGTTCCATAGTTTTAAAGGCTTTTACAAATAAAAATCGTAAAAAAAGCAGTGGTTTGGCCCACCATTTAGCACCAGGTATGCTAAAGCTCAGTTCCAAGCAGAAACTGCTAGACCCTAAGGGTCAAGACAAAGCATAGGGGAAGCTGTGATTGATTGAATGTTTAATCGTCTTTCCATATATCTTTTGATATCCAGCCCCCCAAAATTCTGCAGTACTACACAGCTGCTCTCCAGATTCAGTGTGACAGGACTCAGTAATGTGCTGCTGTCAATAAGTACATAGACTTCATGCTTACTTGCTTTGCCTAAAGTACAAATCATAAATAGTTGTATGTGACAAATTCCCCAGTATTGAACCTTCACGGCTGCCAAGCAGCATGCTGCAGAACAGAACAAGGAGGGCTATAATTTTCTTTTCTTCGTTTTGTTATTTGACCTTCAATTTTTCAGTTGTCCTTGGATCAGTCTGGAACTAAATATAGTCTTTTCAGCATTATTTATATGTTTAACCCAAAGCTCCCCACATGTGTCAAGGGACTATCACAACACTCTTCTGAATTGTTTTAACAGTTTATTTTAAATTGAAAAATGTCATTTTAGAAAAACCATTGTCAATTAATTATGAGTCCACAAACTCCTACCAGCTCTCTAGTGTTTTGTAACAATTTGCTCACAGCCTGCAAGACAAAGCCTCCAACTTGCTCAGAGAAAGCTCTTGAAACTGCCCAGCCCTTGAAAATGCTGACTGATCTTTAAATTAACACAATGATAATGATTTTGGCCACCAGCTATTTACAATCACAATGCAATTTACAAATAAAACCCCCATAGATGGATCAGCTGCATCCTTGGGGATCAGCAGTCACGAGGGTTGAAACATCCCTTAGTCTGTGGAGATACAATTCGTTATTTGGAATTGGAACCAAAACCCACCTCATTCAAAAGGAAAGCCATTAGTGTTTGGTTGCATACAGTAATTCCTCCTGAACCGAGCAATGTATTTTTCAGTCAAAAGGCCTTTTCCCAGCAAGGAAAAGACAAAACAGTCACTGTAATGACCCTCTTTGAAACCTTGAGAAAGGACATTTTCTGCCTCGGGGGGTGGTTCTCTGGTGTCTGTATCAGCTACAGAGCTAACCAAAACAACAAGGAGCGGGGTGGGGGGACAGGTACAGGGGCACACATAGACACAAACAATTTCTATCACGTAAGAGAAATTTCCCCTATATCATCACATTCTGCAAACAGAATCAATTTTCTTTTATTTACATAACCAGTGTGAACAACTTCAGAGAAAGATTTATGGTGCAGCTTGGGTTTCTGTGTGGGTTGCTCTTTTACTGTATCAATATTATGTTTAACAACATTTTTCAGTCAGAAAAATGCCCGTGTGAAAGTTGAAAGGTGGGAGAATTATGTTCTCAGGTAAGAATGAAAAAAACCCACAATACTGTTTTATCACTGGTCTAAGCCATGCAAGCCAAATTCAGCCTATGAATTTAAAGGGCTTGCACTAGTAAATCAGCTTAGAGCTGTTATTTAAGAATTAAGAATTTCTTGGATAATTAATGAGACAGGCTGTCCATGTAAACTTTACCAGAATGGTTTTACATTTTACAGTCAGCTCTATAACTTGACCCAAAATACTGTCACCCAGAAAAACAGACACTGCTACCAAAAATTGTGACAAGATTTTCCATTGTTAACCACCTCCTCTAAATCCATATTTTCAAAAGAACTAAGCACCTAAAATATTTTACTTCTTTGTGGAAAAAATAAAGTCAGCTATGTTACAACACAGCTTTCATTTCCTTAAAGCTCTGAGTTCAAGCTCCATAGATACTGCAAGCCTAAATGCTCAGACATAAGCAAATCACCTTGAGAAACACTTTCACAAATACAAGTTTTTTAAAAAGAAAAAAAGTGATTCATTTGCACTTGTCAGTCAGGGACGTTTCTACTGAACTTTTTTTGCTGCTCCCTAACTTTACTAGGGCAATTGAACAAAGTAAACAGAACTCGGTTCTCACACAGTTTGAGACCCTGTTTTAATGATTCAGCAAACTCAGGTTTAGGGCAAGAAGCCTCTGATCTAAACCATCTCAGCCATACCACACAAAGAATTGATTTAGTAGAAAAAAGTTCTTTTTACTGAAATTTGTTAATATGGAAAAGTGAATTTCAAACCAGATCAGGTACAGCCTTTGTTCTCCCAGTGGCACAGCAGAAATGGTATCAATTACTTGTCTTGCATTCCAGTTAAATAAATCAAAATTGTCTCGTGTGCCCAGCCCTGTGCAGATGAGCTCTGCCTCGGAGAACAATCTGATGCTGATGGGTGTGAACCCCCAGCCTGGTGCTGCAGTGACAGATCCTGGAGTGCTGGGCAGAGGCTGCAGTTTTTCAAAAACACAGAACAACACATCAACACCAAAATGAAGATATACAAGGCAAAACCGAGGCAGTGTCATAAAATATACTCAGGGTCAATAGCTAACGTCTCTGTTATAAAAATTCTATTGGTTTTACCCAAGGTTATTTCCTTAGCTGCCAGGAGTCATTTGGCTAGAGATGGGATAAGGGGGTTGCTTTGGGCACTGAACATGATCTATCTAACGATCAGATCAGTTACGTTTGGCTGCTTATTTAGAAGCTGTTTCTTCTGAGTCACTTGCTATGTGTTTATATATAAGTGTAAATGTATACATACATGGATACTTGCAAGGTGTTTACACGAAAGCTCTCAGGAGCTTTTTGGATGTGAAACCACAATATTTTCCTTCACTTCTGAGCTGTGCCTTATCAAGACAACCAAAAGTAATGTTGCCAAATTTTACTGCCCTCCTGTCCCCCTGCTAGTTCCAAGTTCCTTCACATCTCACAGGTTACTCTTTATGGCAAAAAGACAACCCATTAATCTAGCAACATTCAAACTTTTATCACCTTTCTCTGCTCCTGCAAGGATAGATACTACTCCCCCAGGCTCCAGCTTAGGAACATCTGGCTTGGCCACCCTCCTCCTGAAAAGAAGCACGCCTCAGGAGGGGGAGGTGAGCAGAAAGATTCTGCTGACATAAGCTATACCTGCTGCTGCACCTCTGCCAAGGGCTGACCTGCAGCTATTCCCAAGCTTCTTGAGATCTTGCCATACACTTTACCTACTAGCTCCTCACCCAGACAACCCTCTGCTCTTTCCCTTGCATGATGCTTCGAGGTCTCAACCTCATCCCCCTGCAACTTTTGGCCATCCACCTCAGCCTCTGAGCTGTTCACCATGGCCAGACTAAAGCAGGAAAGCAAGAGGTGCCATCAGCCAAGGGCTTACAGCAGGCTGGAGGGACCAATTCCTATTGCCTTCCACCACTCTCATGCCTGCAAGAAGCTTGTGCCCAGGCACAAATCTGCTGCAGCCCTGGAGAGGATCTCCCCACTGACACAGGGACACATGCAAGCACACACATGGCAGCAAACACTGCATGAGCTTTTTTTGTTGTTGCACTCTCATCTCTGCCATGTTTATGAGGCACTCAGCCTCCTTCAGATTATTTCTGTCCCTCATCCTCCCACGGACAATAGTCCAAACCCATTTAGAGGGGAAGATGCAGTGGCTGTGACTGCAGAGTTCCTCCAGCATATCCTCTAGCATTGCTAAATTACACACTATTAAACAATCAAGCATCTCAACTTTATTAGTAATCTTATTATTAAAGCGTTGTAAAAGAAAAAAAACTGGGGGCTTTTGGTGGTTTCTGTTTATTTTTTTTATGATGAAGCTGCCACTGTCTGGAGGAAACCTGTGCTTTGCACACACAGAAAGGCACACACGTATTTCATATGGTGCATTGCAAGCTGCACGGAATAGAAAGCAGCTGGAGGAAAATGGCTATAGAGAAATGGTTCTCCTGGGCATCATCTGTTGATTTGTTTTGTTTATAAAAGGTATGAGATTTTTATCTCTGCTCAAAATATAAAATGCTTCCATGGCACTGAGCTCACTGCTTGGCTATGCTCTCACTCAGGAACGTAAATAAAAAGGGGGAGAAGGAGGGAGAAAAAGGTTTTACTACACAAAATCCCTAGCAATGTCAAAAATTAAACAGAAAATGTCCACTAGTGGCACAGTTAAAGCCTGAAGAAGGAACTAAGTCACCAAGCCACCACAAAAATAAAGGTCTTCTTACCATCCTTGTTAATGGTTAAAGTCTCCTAAAGCTGAGGAGTCAGTTTAGGGATAAACCACCCAAATCCCAATTCTCAAATCCCAGACTGAGTCCTGGCAGGATGAACATATTTACATTGTAAATACACCAGTCCTCATGAGATTCATGGCCTGAGAAGGCACAGGTTCCTACAGTCCTTCCACCATCTTGTGCCCACTGTTACAATTTGAAGCTCTCTCTGCAGCCTTGCTTGGGGGGCTTCCTCACTCCTCTGTGCCTGACACCCAGGATCTGGGATCTTTCAGTTAATAACAGACAACATCTCTGTGTCCTAAGAGAACACCAGATGGCTGCTTTTCCACTCAAATTGAGAGCACTTCCATTTATATTAAACAAAAGTTACATCTCAGGAAAGAAAATATATTGCGAAACCACTTAACTACCACTAAAAATTTTAACTTTTCAAAATTTTAAAACACAACTACCAAGAGACACAATTACCGAGAGACACAACTACACAATCTGTGCAAAATTACCTGAGGTCTAAAACTTTGTAGTAGACAAATTCTAAAATACTATTCTCTTGAAATAGGAAAGGCTCAAGGTTTGTTGCCATATCTAGGAATAGTTCTCATAAAACTGAGGATTCTTTATCTTTGTGCCTCCTATTCCTAGGTGGCTCTGAAGAGGAGATGAGAGATAGCAAACCAGATACATAGAAATGAAGGCTGCTGGATGTTACCCCAAAAGAACCCTGTTTCATGAGCTACAAGAGGGGCTCTGAAGCCTTTCTGCAACCACCAAGAGGTGTTTGCTCTTCCCGAAGATGTTGGCCAGAGCTCTGACCTGAATAGCTACTGAGCAACTATTGGTCAGCTCAGGGTCCCACAATGAGTACAGTTCATCATAGCATTCAGAGACATTAATCAATCCAGTACAATAGGGTTACACTCACTGAAATTTATCCTAATGTAAATAGGCAGCTTCTCAGTTTTGCTACTCTGAAGCTTATACTGAGAACTCTGTCCAGAGAGATTGCTGCATCTCAAGCCATGATGAGTATTTCAGAAAATCTTAAAACAGAGTTTTGTTGGTCTTTGGAGAACAAACAGATCATATTGATATTTTAAAGATGGAAGAGGGCTTTTGCAGTTTTGACCACCATCACTCTCTGTCTGTCATGCTAGCATGCAACCCACTGAAGATCCTTTAACTGCTCCTTCCTCTCCCAGGATGGCTTTATTTCATGTCTTTCCCACATTTCAAACCACATGCCTCGGCGACCTCTTCAATTGTTATAGCTCTACTGAGAGGGTGTTTACATAAAAGCTCTTTGGAGCTTTTTGGATGAGAAACCACAAACATGCATGCACAGATTACATCAGATTTATTGCCACTGAGTAAGTTAAAACAATACTGAGGGTTACAGGTTCAGAATTACGCCAAGAGTTCTCATCCAAGGGCATTCATTCAGCAGGAGCTTGTGATCATACAATTACCAATTACTCATCTCCTCTAAAGTCCACTGCCTTTTCATCCTTCCCATGCCCCTCAACTCAGAAAGAACATCACAAGGTTTTTAGTGACTGAAAGGAACTATTCTTTCCAAGGAAGTAGACTTTAATTTGTCCATACAAGCAAGCATGTAGCCACTGCCCCATTTCCTACTCCCAATATACATCTCAGCTCAACTCCTCTCTTCCAGCCTTGATTTTCTTAAACATACTTGACCTCAATCTTTAACAACACAGTGCAAATTCATATGGAGTCATATCCTGCTGTTCCCAGTCATTCTTTCCAGTCCTTCCCCAGCCATTGCTGGGCATCCAGCTTCTTTTCCTAGCCAAGCAAAAAATCCATATAACAAGTGCTGCCCTTTTCCTTGTTTGTTGCTTCCTTGCTCATCCAACAACTTCACAGGTTCTGCAGAACCATGAAAGCAGCACCTAGCCAGGAAAGAAACCACCAAAGGAATGGACATAGAGAATCTTCCACATGCTAGATGGTCCCTTCATTAAAACTCTTGTATTCCTATCGACATGCACATCACTCCAATCATAGATAACACATGTCAAATAAACAAGTAAAGCTTAAAAGAAATTGTCACCAGTGTAATCAATGGCATATAAAGCAAGGTAGGGAAGAGGTAGACACAGAACATCATTTTCTCAAGCTCCTTCACTGTTCCTGGGAAAGTGAAATAAATGCATATCCAAACCCAAACCAGAAAATATTTTGAGCTCTTTCAGCTGTTTCACAGCAATTAGCCCATAATGAATTCATGGAACAGTAAATTTTGTTTTCAATAGGGAAAAAAAAACCAAAACAGAACTAGGAAGATAAGAGAGAGAAAAATCCGTCTAAAGATTTTGGGTATGTCAAGGGGAACTCATAAAAAACAATCTCTCAATAATATGTCAATATTTCAAAACATTTTTTAGACAGCTCCATTAAATACTGTATAAAACTCCCCTACAGAAGAGCAAGGCATGGCAATCAAAGGCTTATAAATTACCTGTGAGCCAGCAGAGAGGACAAAACAAACATTGGTATGGATGAAATCCAATGCAAAGACAAAAAGGAGTGAAGAAGAATATGGGCATTTTTTTTTAAATCATGGGAGCAATGTTAAAGGAGACAAGAAAAAAGAGAACATAGATCTATATTTCAGCACTCTGAGGAGTTCTAACCTGTCAAAACTACAAAATGTTTTAACTTTTTATTTAAGAGGGAGTACAGGCAGGCTGGCTGGACACTGTGTGCTATCTGAAAGTGGAGTGACAAAAATCCACACACCTTGGAGCACAGGAGGAACACCAAGTCCTCCCAGGGCAGGGCAGTCACAGGAACTGCACCCCTGTGGTTCAGGGAAGAGCAGAGCTCACGACAGTGTTTGAAGACTTTGCAGCAGACCTGAGAGGACCCTCTGAGCCTGGCAATTAAATGAGCAGACACAGCCCCAGTGCAATGGGTGCAGTGCTGCACTGCTTGCAGAGCCTTCTCTCTGAGGAAGTTGTTTACATTGCCTTCTCCCACCATCTAATTTCAATTCCATCTAATGCACCACCAGCAGGGTATTAAGTTCCTCATGTTCCTAATACTGTCAGTAGATGGAGGCAGGACCTCCTAGAAGATAATTCAGAGTACCCAAAATCACTTTGAGAGGGGCCCAAATATCCCCAAGTTAATCAAAGCAACCTACCCGAAGGCAAAGACCAGATCAAAAGTTAAAACCAAACTGCTGGTCCAGAAGAGCTCAATGAAGCTCCAGAGCAGGCTCTGAGGCAGAAGTTGCCTGATGGAGGAGTCAAAGTATTTCCTGCCCTTGCTTGTCTCTCCTGCCTATGCAACCCAGTTGAGACCAGACCCAGGCCATTCCAGGTCCCACAGGAGGTGGTTATGGGACAGCTCAGGGACTGAGTCCAGCTCTTGTTTGCTCTTGAGCCATTTGTGTGCTTTATCCAGCTTTGCAGCTCACTCCATTGGACATGGATCTGGAGACCATAGCAGAACACAGGTAAATATACTTGTTTCATGAAAAGAAGCCATCCTATCCCTATAGGTCTGCCTTCACATACTATTAAGGCTCCAATCTCCACTCACTAAAATCAAACTATACTTTAATTTGGGATTTAATGGGAAAATACATGAAAAAGTTTAGGGAAAAACAAAACCCACAAGGAATTAAAAGGCTGGAGATTGAGATTTTTACACCGAGTTTTTATGGTAAAGTGCACCTTCATAAAAGTAAAAAACTCAGCAACCACCTGAGAGCCTACTGCTGGACATGTAATCTCTAAATTGAAAACAAAATAAAGCTTGAGCAGAGATGGTTTCAGAGTTGTGCAGTGCAGTGCAACAAAGCAAAAACCAAAGCTGCACAGCACAAAAGGCCCAACACTTGTCTGGATACCCAAGGTGTTATAACAGCCTCTGAGGATGTCCCAGAGAACCCAGGGATCCAAAGCTGCAATAGCAACAAGAGAAAACTGTTCTGCTTCTTTCCCCAAAAATAGATAATTTTGTTTACCTAAAAGCAGCATAATCAGGGCACTGAGTGAACTTCATTCTGGATGATCAAATCTACACAAATCTACTTTGTTTTCAGAGGAATAAAGTATTTAGTCATATGTGGTATGGCACTTTTCCAAATTGTAATTCAGTAATTTATTCTGCTCCTTCTCAAGCTCACCTAGAGATGCTCAATTTAGCTCAAAGACAAGGCCATATATTGCACAGCTTGGGATCAAATCATGTTTGACACATTAGTGGGAATTCCATCTTTTCTTGATCTGAAACTGTATGACAAAGACAATTCATAATCTTTTAGGTTTTCTTCTGTCATCAACAGCAGATGATGTTTCCTCTTGAGTCAGATCCTTCTAGCTTTTCTATTGGGACATTCAAATAAAGGGGAGGGAGGCAGAAGAGTGATTTCCACTGATAATGGCAATTTTAGGGAAAAAAAATAAAATAACAACCACCAGCTAGGGTTAACAGAATATTTAAAACCCCATAACTTCCCAGACTTCTGACCTTGTAAACCTGATGGTGCATTCACCGCAGACTGGGAAGCTACAAGGTTGTGATAGGGGAAGCCTCATTAGGGACCATAACGTGAGATCCCACCTCAGAGGTCAGACTTTGCAGGTCAGAAGGATGTGGGAGACAGAGACAGGTCCAGCAGCCAGAGTCCAGCAGCAATAAACAGCACCAGCCCCTGAGCATGCTCTGTCTACAGAGCTGTGCCTTCTGCCACAAAGGGAAATCAGCAGGCTTTGACACCTGAGCATTAGGATGCCTCTCTCAACCTCTCGCGTCAAAGAGCAGAGCTGTACATCCTTCTGAATGCTGATGCTCCACACCCAGGTCTGTTTCCAGCCATAGAGGTCCTAGCAGCCCTATGACTTTGATGGCAGCAGTGGCAGGTGGAAAAGTTAAGGCCTACCTACCCAGAAAGGATGCAAGTTCTGTACTGCCTGTCCTTGAATCTGTCCAGAAGTGTTATGTGGATGTGTTAGGGAAAATAATTGACTTCCTTTATGCCTGCACTCAGACCATAAACCTGCAGCTCTAGCTGTCAAATATCTTTTGTAAATAGTGATCTTTTGAGGGGCAAAAATTGGTCCAAGATCTAGTACTAGCATTCACTTTAGAAAAAAAAAGAAGTTTTATCTAACTCAACCCCAAACAGCAAGGTTCTGTAAAAAAAACAGAATGAAGTTTTTGCTGGAGAAAGATTGCCTCTAAACTTTCCCTTTAGAGCCCTTTCCAAAACTACAGATGCAAAGTAATGCCAAAGAAGCAATGGTATTGAAGTCACCTGTATGGAAATACTGCCTGGTCCTGAGATCAACTTCTGATGTGGTTTAGTACAGGTATGGCACCAACTGATGCCATAACACATGTGCCCCACTGTCTAAGTATGTCCCCCATCCAACTGTATGCAAATGACTTAAGGTCAGAGGAGGAAAAATATTAAGTTCACTTTTCATTCTTTTTTATCAGAGACTGCAAATTCTTTGGGTCAGGATTGACTTGTTCTGCACTGCATGGGTATTACCTTGATCTAGGGAGACCTCAATCTCTTAGTCTCTCTATACTTGTCTCTAGCACAAGTAATCATTAATATTACTTCAGTATAAAAATGACATCTTTCTGAATTACTTAGCTTTTCAGAAACAGACAGGAGCACCACTAGTTTATGTTTAGCTATGTTTGAAAGCATGCAATTAGACATGGATCTTACAAATATAAACAAACACTCCCATTTAACTTCCATGTTTCTAAAAATCCCAGGTTTGTTTAGACAAGGGGTTGATAATCCAGCTTGAACACAGGTATCTGAATGCTGTGACAGTTTCTTCATAATGCTCAGCTTATGGTACATTAAACTTTAAAGCAAGATAAACTCCTGCTTTCATTTTATCAAACATCTACCCAGACAGCAAAAAGAAAGACACAAAGCAATGTTTGCAGCTACAGCCAAGCATGGGATATCCACCTCAGCATATGTTTGAAATGAAAATGAACAATATGTTGCATAGATATAGTACTGTATATTTCAATAGAGAGTATCACTGGGATTTGTAAATGTTAACCTCATTCTTCCCTTAAGAGTTTGGTTTTATTTCATGCCTAAAAAACCCCCTGAGATTCACAGAGATTAGGCAAATAGAGACAGCAGTGCTTGCAATTGAGAAAGAAACTGCTCTTAAAAGAAACTGCTCTGATAATCAGTTTGGGTGGAAGAAATCACAGGGGAGGACACAGACAAGACATTTTTTAAGAGCGCTAATTGTTGTGCCACTGGTATTACTGAACTTTGGTAGTTAGCCATATTATGCCTTTTTGTGGTCAATAAAGCAGTAACGTGCCTATCACAATAATAATGATGTAGCAACAGACATCCAAGAATCCATGATAAGAAGCAAGAGAATTTTACCTACAGAGAACAAATAGTAGGAATGGGGAGGGTAGCAGATCACTAAATCCTTCAAGAATAGGGTATAGCAAAGAGGCTTGAGCAGCCTCTTAATTTAACAGATTACCAAAAAACCAACTTCCCATTCAAATCCAAATAGACTATGTACCCAAAAAGCTTCATAGTTCTTTCTATGTTTCTAATAGTTCTCCCAACATTAAATCAACTACTTTGCAAAGCCTCTCCTTAGAGCTGACTTAAGGTCATGTAGGAGACAATCACTGAGAGCTGCTTCCACTGATTTAAAATTGACACATTACACTACAAGCATCACCTTCATATTACACTGATGAACAACGCACAAGAAATCAGAGACGTGTGCTGTTATATGATTTGTTATAAAGAATTACTGATGATCTTCATTGTACCATAAATAACAGCCTAAAAATTATAAAATCATCCAAGCTTCTTCCTAAGACTTGTATCTTTCCTATAAGTTTATTTTTACACAGCTATAGCCTCTCCTCCCTTTCCCAATCAACCCTTTCTTCTCTCCTTCTTTCATATGACCTCACCATACCCAAAAATGTGACAAGATTGGTCTTATCGCAGTTTAGCAAGATACCACCTGCCAGATGAACTGTGACAAATCCCAGCTGGCCTTACCATACACACACTAACAGGGACTGAGGCTGAGACGATGGACAACAGCTCAAGGCTGTCATGTAAACCACTGAGTACCCCCATCCACAAAAATTGTGCTAAGGAAAGAGCTCAATAACACAAATGTTGCCATCACCACGTTCTTTTTCTACTGTGCATTAGATATTTTGACTCTCTCCTCTACCTGCAATTGCCTTCTGTTGAGCCTTACTAAGCCTTTTACAGCCAACAAGGAGGACAAACTGCCTGTTCTTTGTACTCACACAACAGTTGACACAACATGACCCCAATCAATCACACACTACTACCATAACAAAATTTACAACAGCAAATATTCTTTCCCCTTGTCCCCAGGACTGCCCTTCTGAAAAGACAATCCTGGCAGAAAAAGCTAAAAAAAGAATAATTCAGTAGACATTAAAAAATTAGGGTAAGGCTTATAAGGAAAATCTCAAATGAACCTTAAGAGTTATTACTTTATTATTACTCCTGCCATACACAATACTCATGATTTCTAACTCCTAGAAGAGCCAGATAATCAGGTACACAACATGATTGTAATAAAAGCATTCCCTAGAATTAGAGACCTGCATTTATATTAGCATCCATTTTACACACTGTTTAAATTATTCCTTGAACCCAAGGTTTCAGTCATGAATAAAGGAAGATGTGAGCATGCATTGAGTTGCACTGATTTGTTTAAACACGCAGGCAGTATAAAAATCTTTAACAAAATAGACTCAAATTAGAAAGCTGACAAGTCTGAACAACTACCACACTTGCAAATGTGCTTCAAGACTTTAACCTTACAGGCTCAGGCACAGCACTTTACAAATGTGAACAGCTCAGCCACCAGGCAAACCTACCAACAGCCCATAGCTTATTTCATTGCAAGTTTAATAATTTCCAGCTTCCCATTGGAAGAGTGATCTATAGGCACCTGTATTTAATAAGCTATTTAAAAATAAACTTGAATTTGTAGATCAACTAGATTGGTTAGTAGTAACCATTGGCAGTTAGAAGTATAAAACACTTTTTTCATATTAAACTTCTGCTTCCTTTTCTTGATGCTTTCACAGAACTCACCTTCATCCAGGAAAGCAGACACACTGAATAGGGTGTCTCTACTGTTAGACATTTTCCCACCTCACTGCTAAGTTGAACTTTTTGAGACTTTTATGGTAGGCACTCAGTTCATCAGCAATTGACCACAGCCACAAATCTGGTTTAACTCTGCAATTACAGTTAGGTTTGTTAATGGCAAGACCAAATGTGCACTAAACCACCATGTCTTAACTTCAAGGGGAGGAACAGCCTTTCCTAAACTGAACCAGAAAATGAGGCCCTGGGCAAGCACACACCAGACAGTACCTAACATTTACAAGGAGCAGTTCTGGCTCTTTGGAGATTTTGGTACATCTGGACATGTGCTATGTGGAAGTATCAGGCTATTCCAAATTATTCACAGGTGGCCAGATCTCACCAGCTGATCTGCTGCCTTTCCTAACTGTCCTCTGAACTCTGTCCTCCCTCTCTTCCCCTTAAGCTCCCAGAGATGTGCAGATCTACAGCTAAACAGCAGGGTCTTACATAATGATCTAGAGCTACCGCTCTTTTTCCCAATAAAATTCAGAGGAAGTGGGAGTTGGATGTTTGTGATGATTTGGGCAGATCCTGCTAAGAAAGCAGGCTCACCCACATATTTGATACAGCAACACACATCAAATAAGAGTTTGACTCTTTTTAGTCTCTCTAGACCCTCCCTGGACACAGAAGGAAGTTGAACCAAGTTCAACAGGGTGAAAGAATGACAAGATACATGCAAAGCAATCTGTCATTTACATTGCTACAACAATTATGCTAAACTCGTGGTGCCATCACCAGTCTCTTCTAGATTAGATTTGGATTTTTGCTGGATATCTTTTTTCTGCAACAGTCCCTGAAACCTTTTCTTGAATACTCATACAACTCAGAAAAAAAAACCCCATTCTTTTACTGGAAGGCAGGATTTGAAGAGATATGCAAGTAAAAAGTCAGAAAAACACTCCCAGTTCAGCAAATACAATTTCTGAAATAAATTTTTGGAACAGGGAGGAGGTTTGTTTTTTTCATTTCAGCACAGCTCACTGCAATGCCTACTGTGCTAACCATTAGGGCTGCTGTTATTCTGATTTGTGTCCACTAGTCAGTGTTCAAAGAACAAGAGAGGAAATTCAAGCAGCAGTTAAGGTGTCTGTACACTTAAGCCAAAGAACAAGTGTGCAGCACAGTAGAGAGAAGAGGTCCAACAAGTACTTGGTTTTTTTTCTGACCTAGACCAATGCTCCTGGTGCCCAAAGAAATTAATAAGAAACCAACAAATAAATTCTTAACTTAGAAGACAATTTTTGTTACCAGTTGGTAAAGCACTTGCAAGACAATATTGTAAGGAGAGAATTCTCTAAAAGTATCATCAATTTAGTGAGTATTTATTGCATTCTCTGCATCCAAACTAACTCCCCCTCCATTTCCCTCCTAGAAAATTACCTTCCAATTTCCCCTCATGGATAAAAGACTCTACAGAAGCTGGCAGAGCTTCAGCAGGGTTTGTGTCTGATGTGCAACCCATCTCATCACTATCACTTACCAATACAGCAGGACCAGGAAGACTGCCAGCAAAGCCAGGGTGACAGTGGTATGGTTCATTTCTAGGGAGGCAAATGCCAGGAGATCTACAGGCTCCATTTTCCTCCACTACAGCTCCAGCCTTGAGCGCTGTGTGCAGGGGAAAGCCTCAGCAAGGGCTGATAAAGCTTTCCACAGCTACAAGAATGACATCTGCAACAAAACAGGAACCGAGAGAGCAAAAACATATCAAGCACAAACTGAGAACCTTTCCTCTTCTCATCGGCTGCACACTCTGAGACAGAACTGGAAGGTTCCCTGAATGACAGAATGTAGCAATCTCCCCCCTCCCACTGTTGTTGACTGTCATGCTAGTAAATATTTACATACCCACCGCTTGAGACATCAGTGTTGCTGAATAGGTTTTTAGACCTCAAGTATGGGAAGCTGAGGAATGTGTGGGGAAAAGAAATGGGAAAGACAGCCCGACCATGTTACAGATCATGGAAGAAAAATATAAAGGCACTTCAGGGGTGCCCTGACATACAAACAGAGGTGTTTTCTAAAGTAACTAAAATAGAGCACTTTTGCAATATAAAACTTCATTAGCACTTAATTTCCAAGCTGGTTATACCTTGTAAGAACAGAACAAAGCAAACTTTATCACAATTAAAAGGAGGAATTAGAGGAAAACAGGTCTAGTGTGACTTCTAGAATGCATATAGAGCAAACTTATGAGCAAAAAATTCCAGTTTTGGGGGGTAGTACCAGATCCATAAGTCAGCATCTTCCACACTGGTGAGTCCACGCAGACAGCACTGTTTGGCTGTATCATCTCAAGTCCATGAGGCTACAGCAGATTTTCCTGGCTCAGTGCACTGTCCACCTTGGAGGTATCACTAACCAGTCTCTCCAGAGATACTTTGGCTATGCCTACGTTGTATTTCTAGTATCAGATTTAACATCAATGTGGTAAAAGCTACTGTCTCTGTATTGAGGCACAGTCAGGCTGACACAGCCCCTGGAACAACCTGCATACAACAGTCAAGTTTTGACCTCACATCTGGAAATGGTTTGCTCACTGTATACGAATTCTTCAGCTTTCTTCCATATTTTCCTGCCTGAAAACCTCAAGCCTGTTTTAAGCATCTGATCCAGCCCAATTAGAAAGGTAAACCAAAGAACACACATTGAAGCACTTCTACAAGAGAAGTCCACCAACCTGTTATACACTAAAGGAACTAAATTCCATGATCAAAAAAATCTTCACGACAACAACATCAGAAGCAGCAGCTTGCATGTAAACATTCTGCCCATGATAAAATTCCCTAAACTGTCCAGTATTGTTTGTTACTTATGAAACTATACATATATGTGCTTCAGAGTTAACACCCATCCTAAACAAACAATTTGAAAGGCAAGGAAATCAACGCTATGTAAAAACTTGTTTTCTAAATTATACGGTAACCTTGAGAACCAGAAATTCTGTAAAATCCAATTCTCATAACACACCTGATGAAGAGTGGTTTCTTCTCTTACTACCCCAAGACAATAGCTTAGATTTAATGTGCAAGGCTTCTCCAATATCACTGCATTACATTTCCTGCTTTATCAGAGAAGTTAATAATATAGGTATCAAAAAAGTAAAGTCTCTAACACAATGGAGTTTAATTTTAAGAAGATTTGACTCTACTCTAAGTGAATCACTGCTATTTTGGTTCTCCGTGCTTCACAACTGCATTAATTCCCTTCCAGCCTCAGATCCTTACAGAATAAGTAAAAGGTGTTAACCAGCTCATCAGCTCCACAGAAAAGCAACATAGTTCACAGAAAATCTTGCTTCATGTAATAACAACTCCACTGCTATTCTAGGTCAATAACAGCTCTGCTGGTTTGCTGCTGCTGGCAAGTTCTCCAAGAACAACTGCGACAAGATTCAAGACCAGTGACACAAGGAATTAATCAGTGGGTGCAAGCTAATCCCAACTAGCAACCAATCCTGTGGGACTTTCAGAAAAAGAAAAAAAAAATCAAACATTGATATGCATCAAAGTCTTTTCTAAAAACTAAACCAACCACCACAAGGGTAGAAGACAAGAAATAATATTCCAAAATTGCTTCAATTTATTTGGCTTTTTAATAAAAGACATTTTTCCGCACAAAGAGGACAGATGTTCTCCTATTAAAATCAACTGCATGACTCCTATCAGCACACACAGGTCAAGTACAGACCTCACTCGTTTTTTAAGAAGTACTGGAGCCTTTGCCAGTCACACTGAGAGACAGGAGGTATGAATAGTGGTTAAACATATGCTTAAGAAAGAAAATAGTCTCACATCAGAATCCAGCTTGGAAGAGAACACATAATCAAGCTTTTTTTTTTTTTTCTTTTCAATCCTTTTCTGCTGTTGATGTTGGGGTTTGTTTTGTTTTACTTTTTAAGCCTCATCACCTGTTTCTTGGTGAAGGATTTTAACTTGGCATCTCTGACCATTAAGAAGGGTGGCCAGCATTGACTCTAAAACCTACCTGGAGCACTTCTCATCACAGACAGGGGCACTTACAGTTATCATCTTGGAGTTAGGGACCTCAGCTCTGTGAAGCATCACATGAATCCACGAGACATTTGTAAGGGGAAAAGGAGTGAGGGATGCAGAAAGCAGTGAAAACAAGCTATTTTATCCATCCTGAGAACTCTCTTTCTCAAGTGTTTTACATGAGAAATATCATCTTAACATTAAATAGCACAGATATTTCTCACGAACCTCCAAGTTCCTTTTGTGGAGTCACGCTGCCCAGTATGGTAACAGTATCAAAGAACTGGGGAGACAGATACAAAGTCCTCCCTAACCACAGCTGGAGGAAGCCAGAGGCAAGCAGAAGAGAGCCTTTTCCTGTCAGACTGTTGTGAGTCAGCAGCAGAGCCTGCATTTGCATCCACAAGGCTTCCCTCAAGATCGCATCTACCAAGGTTTGCAGCTCCTTGACACGGTGCCATCCACGCTCTCCTCTTCCGTGGCAATTAAAATCCACCTCGTTCATCACAAACAGATGTTGACTAAAACCTACACATAAGAGTCCCACCTCATCCTTCATTCCCCACCCCTGCCTGGGAGCTCCCCAGCAAAGGACAGAAGGAAGTTTAGTGCTGAGCAGCCAGAGCTACAGCCTGCACACACGCTCGCAGCAGCAGCTATCAAACTGGGAAGTGCACAGTAGCATTCAAAGTGTGAGAGGCTGGATTGTTCCTCAACCGAAAAAGAACAAAAACCTGGCACCCTGACAATCCAGGTTTTACAGGAAGCCTTCGTGCATTGGAGCCCTGAGTCCAGTGATATTTTCTGTAAATGCTCTTCCAAAGCAATGCATTTCATCTTCCAAAGGAATACAACTGTGGCTGTGAGCTTTAGCAATGCTTGACAAACAGAAGTATTGTTCCAACATGAAATACAGAGTTTATTAAAAAGCAGGATTATAGACCTTCCCAGTACACCTAAATCATCTTAAGGATTTTGACCTGTCTTCAAAACATATCAGATGGAAAGTGTAGTCTCATATTTCAGGAGCTACTGACTACACCAGCTAGACTAACCACACACTCCTGTTAATGACCAAATTCAATTCCTCTTGTGCTATTCTACCTCATATATTTTAGGTCTCTAATAATCTAATTAAGGCTGAGCCACACCAGCTTTATGATAGATGAAGGAAGTCCAAGAAGACGTTACATTTTAATTTTATAGCAGTTTGTGTCTATAGAAATTTATAGCACAGTCTTCAGATCAACAAAATTCTGCTACAGACAGCTTAGCCACAAAGTACTGCAGACAAACTATCACAGAACAGCTTAAAAAAGATACCAATTACGGACTAGTTTATGATAAGCTTCAACAAAGTCCATATAACAAAAGGTGTAAGTATATATGATGATAATTTATCTTAAAGGAAAAACCTTTCCAGAGCCAAAATGAATTCTCAATGTCTTGAAAGTAGATCAAATAAAAAAAAAAAAAAAGAAGAAGATGGAAGATTCTGTATTCCTGCATGACAAACTATGACAAACTACCCAACAGACAGACCACCAAGGCATCAGACCCCACTAATAAAGACCCTGCTCTACATTCAAAACAGGCAGGTGCACCAAAAGGACACCAAGAGCTCATGGGAGATTCTTGAGTCACCTTGAATAAAGTCACTCCAATAAAGTGGATCTCAAAAGGCAAACACAGTAACTGTGAAACCACACTGAGGAGGCCACCTTCATGGCACTTCCAACTGAGATGCAGAAAGACACACTTTTACACTTAAATTGTTTTGCTAAGTCAGAACCTGGTTATATTAACCTAAATGCTTCTCAGGAAACAGGTATACAGTTTAAAATTCCAGGAAAGCTAAATTATGCAAACTTGTACTTCACTAACAAATTTAATCTTAACTGCCTAAAAGTTATGGTACTTCAAACACAGTCAGTATCTTAGAAACTAAAAAACTCATTATGCTAACTAAATGTAGAGCCACTGTACTAAGTCCCCTCTAAAGCAACAAGCTGTGAGATATCCTAGTTATTTCAAAGAACTCCTGTTAGAAATAGCATAGATTTTGTGGTCAAAAGGAATGACAGTTTCTTCCTCTTGCTGTGAGAGTTTGGAATGAGTTTCTAAAATAAAGTTACCTTTGCTAATAGTGACATTAAGAACTTGCAGCCCCTGTGAAATTCCAGAGAAAGCAGAAATTAGTATAACATCTGCTGCCCGTTGCCAGGCATTTCTAAGCAAATTGACTTTATTAAATAATTGGTAACTTGTTTATATTTCTATAGCTTGCTTCAGAAACATTGATTGATTCAAGCAATCCTATAATTTCATTGTTCTATAAACTTGACTAGAGATAAATAAGGATTTATTTTCACAGATCAATAGCTCCACATACACAGAAAAAGCAAAAAAACACCCCTGCCTAGACTAGTCTTGTGGTTGCCGAGAGATATATAAATGTTTGCTAAAATATTATGTTAAGAGCTGTTTGTTTGTTTGTTTGTTTGTTTGTTTCTGAAGCTCAGTTTTTAAACACCATGAAAAATACCTAACCTTCTTCGTCTGATTGAAAAGCTACTCTAGATAACAAATTCCAGTTTTGAATTCTCCAAACTATATTTTGGTGCTGGATCACAGGTCAAAGAATTGTGAAAAACTTAATGGAAGTACCTTGTTCTATAACTTAATTAAACAAACTTATAGACTAATACAATGCATTTATCAGTAGCCTGCTAAAATTCAAAACGACAAATCGGAAATGCACCAAAAGTCTCAAAAACCTTGAACCTCAGACAAGGCAAAGAACTGTTCTTCACCTGAAGTCCACCACTGTTTTTTTCAAATATCTCATGCTCCCAGAAGAAACTCCACAGATGTGAACGGAGAATGTGCCCATGGGTTACGGCCTTCAGCCTGACAAGAATGTTAGGATTCTTCTCATCTGGGAACTGTGGGCAGTATCAGCTGTCCCTTTATGCCTTATCTCTAACTGTCTAAAACCAGAGGGTTTAGGTGCAATGGTCCCTCTGAGATGAATAAGACAGCAAAAAGAGAGAGCAAATGAATGTGCAAATGTATTAGATGACACAAACATGCCAAAACCAGAACAGGTACTACATCTCAGGAGCTACTACCACTAGTCTCTGCACAGAAGAGGCAGTACACTTGCAAAAAGGAAAAAGGTGGCAATGAAGTAAGTCAGACTAATACTATTGCCACAGCAATGGTTCTCATACCTCAAGCAGCCCAGAAGCTCTTAGTTTAAATCCACATGTAGAAATGCAACCCAACTGCAAAGAAACTCAAACTGACAGCAAAAGAAATCACTGAGGACCAGTTCCTCAGCAATTCTTCAGTGGCATCTATAGAACCACTTCTTAAGATGCAGGAACATCCCTTCACAGGACACTCTCCTGGAGATCACCAGGTGCAGGGTTTGGTAATGCTGCTCTGACTCCTGCAGATGCAGCAGGGGAAGCTGTTGCCCTGTTGCCTCTCTTGCCTTTGAAAATGTTCCCCATGACAAGCATTTCAAAATGACAATAACTGCACTGTGAACAAACATGATTAATATTCTCAGATGGCAGTAAGAGCACCAAATATATGGGGCACTGGAATACAAAAAGCTGGGACAGGAAGATACATCAAACCTTCACACTGGGGGGGAAACAGAGACAATATAAAGTACTTGAAATTCCTGATTTCACTCATGCCCCTACACAGAGTATACTTGCTGCCTAAATGTATGCATCATATGATGAATAATTCTTGGTAGATCATGCCAAATATTCCCAAAGGCCTTCTTACCCATATGAAAGGGAGCACAGATAACTAACATGCAAATTGCAGCTCCCTTATACGTGGCAGAGAAGCACATGCAACATACAGGCAGCTTTACTCCGGTTCAGCCTTTTGTGCTTTCCCATTCACTGGGCTTTTTTGCTGCAGACCCTTCTGATGACCACTTGTACACGAATTCACCAAATCAGGAATCCCTTCAGCTATCTCATTCTCAGCAGATATGTTGTAACACAACATGCATAACTGGTGAGGGGAGAGAAAAAAAGTGGAAAAAAATATTATGAAATCACAAAACCAGCACTTCCGAATCTCAAGCTCTTTCTGAACTCTTGGTTTCGTTGAGTTTTTTGCTACAGCGCTGGTTGTTCATTTGTGCAATTGTGATAAATACAGGTTTTACTGGGGGCAAGGACCGTCAAGCTCAAAGCAAGGAAAAAGGTCCTCAAAAGCTGTGAAACGCAAAGGAGCAGGGCTAAAATTCTAATTAAACTATTTTAATGCTCAATTACAAAAATGCATGTTTTTCCTGCAGTCTCATGGATCTGAGAGTAAATCTGTGATTTCTGAATGCTTGAGGTTAGCAATACTTGCAAAAGGGCATGAACCTAATAAGCTGACCTATTAGCCAAGGGAAGAGAGGTTAAGTGGAAGACTAAATAACCTGACATTATGAGTTGGAACAGCAAGAAAAACAGTCTCAACAAAATTTCAACCTTGCTGATACTCCTTTTAACTTCATCTTTCAAACTGTACTATAGTTGGGATCTGAGACAAAAGTGTCCAGCCTCCTTCCTACCTTCTGGTGCCTTTCACCAAGTGGCAGATAAACCCAGCCTTATACTGTAGTTGGAATAGTACAGAAAGGAAATACATCTCCTTCTCAGGGTATGGGAAACCTCTCCTCAAGAGCCCCAGCTCTGTCTGTGGCAGCTCAGGCTAAGTAGAAATTCACAGGGACAAAGGGAGCTTATGATGAGTTGTAATTCAGAGGGGTCCCCACAGATGCATGTGAGTATTTTAAGCAAGGAATTTTTTGTAAGTCTGATGCAGGTAGATGATCTCTATCCTCATGTGATGCACTCAGCTCTGTGGATGGAGAGCGCCAACTCCAAACATTAAATATTGTTTTTCTCTCAGTGTATGTAACTCCAGTGAACCTTATTGGAGCACAGAGGGTACACTGAGAAGATTACACTCGTTAATGTGCAGTTACAGCTGTACTGTAAATGCAACATTACACGCTTTCTATTATGGTTCAAGACCACTCCGCTCTTCAAGACTGTTATAAACCTCAGAAAACAGGGGTTTATAATGGAAACGCTGAAACACACAACTCTAAAAACCCCAGCAGAGAGGAAATATAGCCATAAATTCAGCTTTTCTTTTCCAGCATACACATTGGCAAGTTATGAATAATGGGTATTTCTACACTTACAACAGACAGACGCAGACACTGCTCAGGGTAACCTTTGCTGTAAAGGTGGAGGATAGAAAGAGCTCAGAGTGGAAAGAGCAACCTTTCATCTTGTGTTTTACAGAGTTACTGCAACTACAATGATGACATAAACCCAGCAATTGAAATTTAGTAGCCTGTGCACCAAGGCTGAATTTCAAATGCACCTTTTTTTAGAAAGGGTAGGTTATGTTTCTATGGGCAGCAAGAAAAAGACCCTCGAACCCCCTCAGCCTTCTTTGTTTTTATAAAACACTTGGCTGTTAGGATGCTGTTTAAATGACATTGCATATCAGCTTGCTATTCATTCAAAAACAGATATTCTCTATATATTCTCTTCTGTATATAATCTGGTCCCTATCTTCTTAACACTACCAGGAAGCAAAATATGGACTTGCAATTACTGTAAAAAACCCTGCTCTGTTTGGCAAGAGAAAGATGGGCAGGCAACTGTACTACCACTGAGCTGAGGCACTTGGGGATTTCTTCAGGTATTAATAGCAACTGCAGAGGTGGGTCAATATAATCCCATTATCCTGTATCCCATATCACACCATGTGATTTCTACTGTATGAGGAAAGGAAAACAAAACTGACACAATTGCTGTTTGGGAGGAGTGCTGCTGTTGAGTAAATAGGGAAATCCATGCCTGTTTTAAATATTGCACCCTGACTGTCAGATGGGGAAAGGTGGAGTGGGGAGGTCCATCTTCCTTCAGCACCAGGAGGGAGGGGGCAGAAGCCCCCCCCACCACTGCTGCTGCCTGTGCAGGGCTTGGTGCCACCACCACCATCCTCCTCCTCGGTCACCTGCCCTGCCCCAGGGTTTCAGTGGCACCCCTGGCCATCACACTTCTCTGGGGACAGTCTTGCAGGAGTTTTGACACCCTGGCTTAAGCTGCCCTATTTACTGTCCATGTACAGAGAAACACTCAAAGTTGAGCAAGGCTGCATGCAGGTATGATCCCTGTTTATTATATTAGTGCTGCTCACATTTAAGAAAGTTTTTTGAATGTGCAGGGAATGCTTCCAGATTGAGATGCCCCTATAAATTAATTTCTACTCCAATTCAGATGCACCCATAAGATATTTTCTATTACAAATGTATCAGCAGTGCCACTAATCAGTCTATGACGTACACGAAAAACTTCACCTGGAAAGCAGCCCATGAGACCTCCCCATTACAGCTGCTGAGATTTTTAAGGTAATGGATTAATTGGTGAAAGGTTTAGAACTTCTTACCAACAGCTCTAATCCTAGCTATACCATCCTCATTTCAGATCTGAGGGCGCTGCGTTTAACCTTTCTGCATGTTTGATCCATGAAGGACACCAGCTCTTCAGCTTTCTGCTTTCTGCCTTTCTGTGTGACAGGAGTTGTGATGCCGTGGTGTAAACAACCCACACACCCAAAATCGTACCTCACACTGCCCCAGAGCTGCCAAGCCTCTCAACAGGAAGGGAACTGCCTCCTTGTCCAGACCTGTTTAGTTCAGCATTTGGCAATGCAGAGACATTCTGCAGAGACAACAGCAAAGCTACTTTATTGCCATTAAAGGGGCAACACAACTCCCAGCAGAACACCTTTACCAGGAGGGTCTTCTGTGATCACTTCCACCTTTTTTGTTTAAATAGGGTCTTGCACCAGTAGCCTTAGCTAAAAACTCCCACTCTGCTCTCACAATTTTCAGCCTGCCCACTGCCTGCTGCTTCACCCCAGAAGCAGTAACTGAGAACCAGTGACCCTGACCATAACAAATCTGTGGTCTTCAGAATAATAAGTAAATTATTTGTAGGAAAGCACCACGTGGGTATAATTGTGTCATGGAACCAAGTCTCTATGCACAAGGCATTACTATCTCACATGCACTTAGCCCTGGGAGGTCTGCAGTGTGTCCTTTTGTGAGGTATTTACCACAACTGTGTGGCAATTCACACTCAGGTGTAAGGACCAACAGCAAGGCTGGAATAGATTCCCAGGTGCCTGCTTGCCAGAGGAGCACAATCAAAACCTTCAGAAGTGTTTTACCTTACCCAGGAAGCACACAAAACCATTTCTCCTCCCTCTGCTATCTGACCACTGCTCTGTTTTATTAAGCAGCAGGGTGAAACAGAAGCATTTCCAAGGATTTTCACTGTAGTGGTCTGAACAGCCTGAAACTTTGAGTTGCCTCCAGTTGAGCAAACAAGCAAATACACTGGAAGAAGGAAATGTACACAGGCAGAGTCTATTGCAGCCACACATGCAAAATGCGTATTTGTCAGTTTCTCTCTACTAAAACCTAGAAAGTCAACTTAAAAGAAAACGTACATTAAAAACAAGCTTAAGTTCAGCGAAAAACTGGATGCTATTAGACCCTTATTCACTTGAGAAAGATTGACAGCCTCTCTGGGGGAGTAGAATTCCTACCGTCACTTTTTCTAAGACTGAATGATTATTTATTTCTCTAACCTATACCTAAAGGAGCCAACACATCTGATCATGGCTGCGGGGAAGAACGGCACCTCTCCCCGGTCCCACACGCTGCCACTGCAGCCAGCGCCACCAGCCAAGCCAAACTCCCACGGCTTTGCCCGGGGATGTGCCACGGGAACGGCAAAGCATCCCAGCCAAAAGCACGGGGCAAGGGGGACGAGGATGGGCCCCAGGATTTACACAGAAAATCCCAAGAGATCCTTACCTGCAGAGGTCTCCCATGCCTCCTGCAGCGGTTCCTGGTTGGGGTGCCAGTCGCAGCCTGAGGGCAGCAGCGGGGCGCGGAGCCATCGCCGCCTCCTACAGGACAGACAGGTGCTGGGACAGCTGCCAGGCAGCGCCGCGGGACTACAACTCCCAGGAGCCTCCGCGCCTCCCTGCCCCGTCTCCCCGGGCTGCCCCCGCCACGGCCTCTGGGGGCTGTAGTTCCACCACCACCCCCAGCCTCCCTGGCTGGCATGCCTTTGCGTGGCCGCAAGGGAAACTAACGCTCTGAGATCTTTAATATGTTCCTTTTCTTAAAAGTTTATGGACTTTTAAGTGCCTGTGTATGCCTAATGTATGCCTGCATTACAAATAGTAATTTTTAAAAAGGCACAAAACTCAGCAAATATTTTTTATCTCCAGCAAGGGGAAAATGGGAAGTTCGTGTATTTCCAATCGTCTTTCTGCTCCTGATGAGGGTTCTTTCGTTTGCTATGAAGGGAGAAGGAAAGAAGTGAAAAGTAAAAGCTCATAAGCAAGTGTTGCCAAATAGCTTCGCAAAATCAGATGGGAAAAGCTTAAATGTTCCCATACACTAATTAGTTAATGACTGGCCTCAAGCCTGCAAACGTGCCGATACTTAACTGTATCCTCCACTGAAGTGAATGCAATTGAATCTCATACTCCAGTTGTTCCACAAACTCAAGGCCTCTAGAAATCATAAGCATGGCTTAGTAATGCTGAGATTTTAAAAGTAATTAAGGGCTTACCCACACTGGGAGTTGCTGCAGAGTAGCTTCTCTTGCGTAACTCCCCTTCCCTGTACTGGACATGTATTTCACACTAACACTGCTTTATTCTGAATTAGTTTGCCCTATTCAGGCTTTCAGCTCACAAGCTATCTTTGTCCACATTGATGGACTCATGCAAGGTGAGCCTAAATTGCATGTTCTGTTTTTGCCTTGTGTTCAAGCGTTCATTTGGACATTTGCTCCCAAAAGTTAGGCATTTCTTTTGAAAACTAGAGGTGAAGTTTCTCACACTACTGCTCTGAATTTGGGAGATCATTAGGATCACTAAATGCCATAAGACTCACAAAAAAATCCTTTAGGAGCATGGCCCTATTTGCCTAACTGTGAATGTTTGTTTTTCTAACACAAGGCTGTGCAAAGGGGAGAAAGTTCTCCTTTCAGAGTAAAATCTGCTCTTAGTAATTAGTCCTTGTGGGTAGCAAGTTTTAACAATACTTCACAGAGAACAAAAAAATCATAATCTGTCCAGAATATAGCAAAAGTTCTGAAGTTTTGCCCAATTTTTATTAATTGCATATGCATACAAAAATATCAAAAATGTTAATGTACAATGAGCAAGAGAAGTTCTACCAAGACCAGTAGGTATTAAACTTATGGATATATCAACAGGTTCCCCTTTACTTGAGGTGAAGAAGAGAAGGAAAGGTCCTAAGTAACACGAAATAATAGTACATGTGTGATGCAGGAGGTTTTAGTGTCCAGACAGGAGGTACCCATAAAGACTTCTTAGCTTCTCTGCAGGACCATGCCACAGCCATCTCTGTGCAATTGCAGGACAAGGTTTCTAAATGAAGACGACTTCCCAGATAAGAAGCACATGATGTAGGGGCAGACACTGAGTCCTGCCAGAACTGCAGAGGACCCACACTGCTCCGGGGCTTCCAGCTTTGAGACAAAGCCCAGCTCTGCATGGGACTGAAGGGAAGCTGCAGGACTTCTGCACCCTGATCAATCCATTGAATGGCTTCTGGATTCCATCTGGCCCAGGGAAGGGTTTAGCTTCTTTGCGAGGCACCACAGCTTATCTTGTACTTCTAGAACAAATTGGCAGCACATGAATAGCACACTTAAGCCATAACCCGGATAAGTCTTCCAGGATAATTGAGATTCTACAGTATGTGACTTTTTATAGTAAGTTTTCATAGACTTGCTGAAAAAAAAGTGATTTTTGACCTAGCACTTTTCATTCCAAGAGTTCTGAATAATCTATTTTAATGCAGGTTTAGAAAAGAAAAAGAAAAAAAAAGGCATGTTCTTTTGACTTCAAGTTCAATTGATATAAGATTTATTAATCACCATCATGCAATTTATATCAGAATGCCTGAATTAAAGCAGATACATGGAAGAGCTGGAATGGATTGCTCCCCAAAATCTTCTGGCATTAACAGTGGAGTTATGTTTGCTTTCCTTTTTTGTTTTGAACTCTCTAGCACTTGTTTGACTAAGGTAGTCTCTCTTACTAAAAATGAGATGTAAAAGAACTGCTTTTGTGAATGCACCGGGTTATGACTTATTCCAACAGGTATTTTGCTAGTTTCTGACTTGCATAACTACAAACACCATGAATAAGTCTATTGAAATTGCTAAGGTCCATCTAATGTTTTCATCTTCCTATTTCCCAAAACAATAATGGTCTCAGTCATCTATTATTTGCAAGAATCCACAGATAATATCAGAATAAAGAGGAAGCATGGATAATACAGCACAAGACCCTCCTATTGTTTCACTGGAATAGGGAAATCCACTGGAGACTAAACTTTCTGTAAGCACTGGTCCAACGCTGGCTGCCCTTCTTCCCTCCCTGAGGAGCCAGCTGATGTGGGGAAGCTCAGCCCACCCCGTTCACCTGACAGCCTGTAACCCAGAGCTGAAACACTGGCCGTGTGTAAGGGCCACAGCAGGATGAACATGCCTCTTTTTCCATATGGAAAAGAACAGCAAATTCCACGTGCAGATGATTTCACAAAAGCAGAAAGCAGGACAAAAGGAAAAAGCATTTAATGCCCATGGTGCCAGAGCTGAAAAACCCTTTTATAGGGGAGCTGTGAACACCCTACACCTCCATGTACAGAGAAGAGTGAGTCAAATTCACAGTGCCATGCAGGCTCATACATGGCAAAAGCTTTCCATGTTGCTTTCACATTTTGAAAACAATCAGAGCTTTCCTCATCCTGTTCTCTTAAAAACCTAGTAGGCAAGGGAAAAACAGAGGCAGAGCCAAAATAATACCCTTGCAAAGTGCTGAGCAGCAAAGCAAAGAGCCAGAGGATTCCCGTTTCCCCTGAACACCTTTCTCAGCCGCACCCCGGGTTCCTGGGTGAGGCAGCAATGGTGCTGCACCTCACCCCATTCCCGTCAGGATCCCAATGTGCAGCCTCAGGGGACTTGCAGGGTATTTCCATTGGGTTTGGATGACCACAGGTGAGCAGGGGAATCAACTTCCCAGCCAGCAGATCACATAGTAAACACACGGCATGCCCAGTATTCAATTTGTAAATTCCATGATATACTAGAGGCTAAAATAGAGGGAAACCCATGAGAAAGCAGGGATCCAAAAATAAGGGTTGTTCTCCCTCCTGTGTCGGGGGGAGGCTCTGCTTTTGTCTCCCTCGGCACTTGTGGCAGATGAAATGAGGACACGGAGGGAATCTGGGCTGGGGAGGAGGACAGGAGGGATCCCGGCGGGCAGCGGCAGCGGCTCCGCATTGCTCCTGCCAGCAGATGGAGCAGGGCTGGCACGGGAAGGGGCAGCCATACGAGTGGGAGGCCTTCCTGCCTCTACCCCCGCCTGCCCCTCTCCCAAGAGCTTCTCCTGAACTAGACAGGCTCCCCTTTCCTGCAAGAGGTTTCTCGTTCCCTCTCCTGGCCAGCAGATCCATCCCAAAGGTCTCTCCCGATGCAGGTAAGCTTCTGCCAGGGCTGCCTCCCTGCAGCGATGCCTGCAGAGAGCTGAGTGATGGCTGATGAGTATAAAACCATCTATCTCTACTTCTCCACTGGTGTCTGTATGTCCATGCTCACATGCCCACAAACACCTACTCTTTTGTTCTTAAACTGTGGACTACAGTGAGTAGACGGAGACCTTCCACCTCCCTGTGACCACCTTCCATCTCTCCTGAACTGCTTCAGTGTCATTGCCTCCAGCAATGTTAACCCAGAAGGGTTATTTTCCACTCTGGTGTTTCTGCTGAGTTTAAGCCAGGATCAACATGAAAGATGGATATGTTCATGTCAGGTCAGCAAATTAAACTTAGTGAGCTAAGGATAACCAGATTCCAAAGGTGCAAAAACCAGACATAGGGTGGAAATGGAGAAGTACTGTTTTCCTGCTTACCCTGGACACAGGAATGAATGGAAAAAAACCCCATGTAACCCTTCACCTCCCCTTAGAGCCCCTCTCCAAGACCAATTCCCCTTACCCCCAACACTCATTTCTTCATTCCTTTAATTTACTTTTTTGGTCAGATTGTGAGATACAGGTCCTTTTGCAGCTTCTACACATCCTATATATTTCAGGCTTTTAAAGTCTGACATACTCATGGTCATCCCTTGATAAGCACCCATCAGTGTGCTGTTCCCATCTCGAGATTCCTGCAGATGTGGGTCACCCAGGGGTGAGAACAAAACCAGCACTAGCCACTGCATTTTCATCTGCCAGTTTGAAGAGGACATGTCAGAGTCCAGCTCAGCATGCTGTGTCAGAGGGTCAGTTCTGCACAGGTAACTCCTCTGCAGGTAGCAGGCCTCCTCATGGCAAAGCTGCCCTTCTGTGCACTTACAGTTAAGCCTCAATGCCTATTTTTTCCATAAATAATTATATAAAACAAATATGGACAAAGTGGGTGATCCATGTGTCGTTTTCCAAATATTGCACATGCACTGGCTTGAGAAAGGACAAGGCTCTGATGGGTGGGCAGTGCTCTCGGAGCATTATAATCAGGCAGTTTAATACAGATGTAGTTCTGCTGGTAGGGCATCATTCAGTGCACATGAAGAGACAAGGATACAACAAAATATACAGAATAAATGTTTTCTGGTTGGCAGAGAGATTACATTTGCAGGTAACTCAAATATCTACATTGCTTTCTTCCTTCTTTTGCCTTTTGGTTTTCATTATCCTACGTTTTGGAATCAGTTCATTCTTTTTCAAAAGATTTGGAATATTTTGTTCTTCTTTTTTTTATTATTGTTAAAAAGCAGCTCTTTTGTTTATGTCACATATATGATCTTCACCATCATTAATTAAGACATCACCTAGTGTTATGCCCATAGGGGAAAATCCAACCTTTGTAAATGGAAAAGTACATCAGTGTCTCATTTGCTTTTTAACAATATACATATCTGCTTTATACATATCTGAAGCCAAATGATAGTTATGTAGCCCTGGTGTGTTCCAAAACTGCCATTCTGGTGTAATTTATTTTAGTCTGTTATAGAATAAAATAGAGATGATTGAAAATCCTAAAGCTCATACCCGAGAAAGGATACCAAGAAATCAGCATGGATTGTACTCTTTCTTACACTTTTTTAGGGGCAGAAAGAGATTTTGTTGCAGAAAATGCCTTTGACATAGATATTTAAGTGATCTGCTACATAGACAATAAAGAATAATATTTTATAAGGTGTTTATGGGGTATTAAAAGTCCAAGGTGGCCAAGTTTCCTAACAGAAAAAGCAAAATATCTCAGGGTTTGAACAGAGGCACCATCTGTACCAGAGTGACCCCAGATTAATTGACTTTGAGTGTGCATGTCTTTGTGTGTGTGTGTGTATACATGTGTGTGTGTGTGCACTTCAGAGGGACATTCTTTGCTTCAGATCCATTATAATTCCTTTAAATATTTATTACTGGAATGTAAATTCTGCTGAAAACTGAGGCCTTTGCTTTGGAAAAAATAGACCATCACCTACCACGGGTGTTGTCGCTCAAGTGAAATAGCCAAGTCACTTTTGGAGAAACAAAAGGATTTGGTTATATAAACAAGTCACTGCACTGAATTATAAGAGGGGGGGAAAAAAGAATAAAAACCTGCTGACTACTGGTTGAACTACTCCCTGGCTATGTGTGAACTGAGATTCTGCAGATCTAGCAAGAAGCAGGAGCAATATTAAAATGAATTGGTTACTAATAGTGGAAATAGTCCAGCAAGCACGTTTACAATATGCAATGCTAAGGATGGCTTTGTTTTCAGATTGGTTTGTCTTTATTTTCAATGTAATAAACTTCTTAAGGAGATTAGGGATGGGAGAAAATGTTGGCTGATCACCTTAAAGCCCAGGGAAATAAAAAAGTTCTCAGGTTACTGGATGAAATAACAAACTAGAACGGGTTTATACTTCTTACACTGCTATGAAAGCTTTACTTCTAGATCATTTCCAGACATCAGAAAGATATTAAAATCCACAAAGGGAAAAAAATGCTACATTTATATGAGCTTTAAAACTAATTTTGGGACTTCAGCTTGATACTTGTGTATAGGAGAATAAACCTGTAATGTGAAAAAGCTAGTCAAAAAGCGGAACCAAGGACCAGTCTAGCACTACAAAAACTTGGGAAGGGATATCAAATGTTATCAAATAATATTTGGGGTTACACTTTATTCTGAAGGGTCAAAACTGGACCAGACTGCTGTGGATAATACCAGCACTTAGCTCAGGTATTTGTATCACTTTAAACCCTACTGTCATTTCAAGGATATAAATAGGCTTGGAAAAATCAGATTATTGGAAGGATTAAATTGGGATCAGTGTCAGTAATAATCTATTCCTTTGTGGTGAAACCAATTGGAACAGGGAAAGTTTGGGGGAGGGGAGTAATGCTATACAACATTGCCCATGGTTGTGTGGGAATGAGGAATATAAACAAGGGGAAGGAGGGTTACATAGCACAGCTCCCATGTGCCCAACAGGCAGGGTATACATAAGGCCAGAGAAATCCTCCCTGGAAATAGCCTTGGCTAAAGACACTGTCTCACCGAAGGCCAGTAACAGTGATGGAGTGCCAAAACACACCAGTCTTTCTAGTCTGTCAAGCTAATACAGTCTGTCTGTGTGCTGTGCTTCCACACTTCCAGTCCTACCACCCAGCATGTTCTGAGCCACAAAATCATAGAGGAATCATAAAGGAACTTTATTTCCTTTTTTTTTTTTTTTTTTTTCAATCACATTGCCTGAATCTTTTCCCTACAGAGTCACTCCAGTTATCTCCTAACCAGGCTGGAAAAAAAGGCAGCAGGTACCTGGCTGCCCTGTCTCTGGGGATTCTGAATTATCCCAGGGTGAGAAATGTCATTTGGTCTCCAAGCACCAGCCCCTCCATCACCAGCTCAGTGCTATTACCCATCCAGCCCTCATTCAGCCATCCCCATTGCAATCCATGCAAGTATTGCCTACATAAGAGCTAAGTGAGCAGCAGCTGGCCTAGGTTATCATTGCCCAAAATAAATTTCTGCAAGTACAATCAAATTCATTTGGAGCTTTTGGATCCAGAATGATTTTGATAGCAGTGACTTTAATTTGGTGACAAATGGCCCACAGAATTTTCTTTCAGCCAGAAACATGAGGACAAGGTACACAAGGTACCTTGTGTTGGTTGAGGAAAAAAAGCATATTTGGATTTGTTTTTCATCTTGTCTTTCAGAGAAGTTAAAGACTGGGTGTTCAGTCTGGAGCTCTCTAAGTGAAATCCTGCCTCCGTGATAAGCCATTTTCTGCTTAATCTGAAGACAATTAGAGGGCTGGAGCACCTCTTCCATGAGGAAAGGCTGAGGGAGTTGGGGTTGTTCATAAGAGAGGGCACCTGGGAGACCTTATAGAGGCCTTCCAGTACCTGAAGGGGGCTTGTAGGAATGATGGAGACTGACTTTTCAGTAGGGACAGTAGCAACAGGACAAGGAGCAAGGGTCTTAAATGATAAGAGTGTAGATTCAGACTTGATAAACAAAAGAAATGTTTTACAATGAAGGTGGTGAAACACTGGCACAGGTTGCCCAGAGAGGTGATAGAGGCCCCATTCCTGACAACATTCAAGGTTAGATTGGACAGGTCTCTGAGCAACTTGATCTAGAAGAAAATGTCCCTGTCTGTGGAAGGGGAGTTGAAGCAGAAGATGTTTGAAGGTGCCTTCCAACACAAAGCATTCTATGATTCTATGGGAAAGGGTATTTCCCTGGATAGGAGTCTTTATCTTTCCACTGACCACTGAGTGGACGGTGCTGGGAGACTGATGGCAGTGCCTCTCAGGTCTTTGAGCAGGTTTCTATAAATACACCTGACTATAAGCAAGATAGTGGTGAGAAGAAAAGAATGCACTGTTTTTTGGAGTAAATAACACTTCATACTGCTCAGTCACAGGAGCAAAAATCATAGGGTGTACATTCCCAGCTCTGTTCCCGGGTGCTTTTCCAAAAGTTTGCTTTAACTCTGTACAGAATGAATTATTTGGGGATTTTTTTACTGTTGAAGAAGAAATGGTTGATATTTGGATTTGTGCATTTATAGATTTGTCTCTTCAGAGGCTTCCTCATAAAAGTGGTTCTTTTTGCATTTCCCACTGGAATTTTTTTTTCTAAATATGCATTTAAATTTCTTCCTCTATTTCTTTAGATGTAAAATGCAAGCTTCTGCATCTACAAAAAAGCCCATGCACGTCTCTCTTCTTTCAGTCTTTCAGCTTCCTGTTTTTACTTCTGCTCATTTATAATTATTTCCCTCTTTACTTATGTGGGCATGTATTTTTGCTGGGAAGCCACTGCCTGTTCTTTGGGAGCCAGGGTAACCTGACCCCAGCCCTGCTTGAGTCACTGTGAACCTTCTGGCATCAGGGAGCAGCTCCCAGCAATGAAGGGGTAGGATCACTGGCTTGCTCAGCCCTGGGTACTGAGCACTGGGTGCTGGGTGCCCGTTCCCTGTTTGTCAGGTGAACCTAAGCATCTGGAAATGCTCTATCACCGCAAAAGAGCCTGGTCTCAGGTGGGTTGTGAGGCCAGAAACCCCCATGGGGGCAAAGCAGGAGGGGCATGAGTGATTTGGGAGGGTGGGAAGGGGGAGGGCATCCCAGCATCACAGCCTCCATCCCTTCCTCTCCCTCTGCTGCAGCTCTTCCACTGAGGAAACCAAGCTGGCAGCAGTGGCACCTTGTGCTTCAAAGGGCCCCAACAAGCACGGCACTGCTGTTTGTGTAATGGGCTGAAATTCTTGACTGAGCACTGATATGTAAAGGAAAAGTCTCAGCATAATTACTGATCCTTACCACTTTTCATTCCTGAAAATTTGAGGGTAAGGAAATAGCTATAAGGGTAAGCAGGAGAAAAATGTTGGTTCACTGCACATTCTTTATTTAAACATTTTCAGCATGTCCCAGGGTTGCTGTCCCATAGGCAGGGCTTACCAAGGGTGCGATTCCTTTCTTCTTCATCTCTAAATCATCAAGCTTTCTCCTTGGACATCAATTAGAAACATCAGAGCTGACCAAAAAGAAGGGGGAAAAATTTTACACATATCCTCCATCACAATTTCCTTTTTAATTTTTTAATTTTCACATTATAAAAACTAGTTTTGAAACTTTTTTTCTTGAGATTGTGAGAAAATTTCCCTTTAGCCTCCCACAATCAAGTAATAATAGAAACAAAATACGTTCCCTTCTATATCCACATTAAAGAAATTTATGCCTGTCCCATTTAAGAACTAGCTGCTACCGTGACCTGCATTTTTTCATCTCATTTCCACTTTCTTGTGGGTTCATGTTAATTTCTCTGTAGTGGTAGAAATGGAGTTCCAGGCATGTGTTTTTCTCAGATTCAGGCTGAGACTGACTCTCTGGCCACAGCTTTTGTCAAGCTGGTTAAAGGGTTGAATTTCTTTGAGAAGCAAACTGTCTTTAGTACCAGTAGCCACAAGAAATTCTTCCCATTAATCCCAGCCAGGCTCCAGCTTCATGGCAGTTTCTTTCTCCAAAGACATCAAAGCTTTCCATGCAGTCTGACTGGGACACCTTCTGTGACCCTGCATAGGCTGGGAAACAGCACCTCAACTGATTTCAGCTTTCCCAGCTGGCACATTTTGCTGGATTTTGGAAAACATTCTATGGAAAAGAGTTCATCAGCAGCTGGTGTGCAGGCCACAGGCCCTGTGGCCTCTGCTCCCAGTGCCACCAGTCACAGCGCTGGTGCCTTGGATCGCACACCAGCGTGAGGGATGGAGGCAGCATGTGATCCCAGATGGAGCCAAGGGTTCCAGGCACAGCCTGGCTGAGCTCACAGACCAGGGCTGTTCCACAGCAAAGCACAAACCTCACTTTTTCTCAGGTGCCCTGTGTCTGAGCATGAGCAAGAGGACGAAGTCTCCAATCAGAGGGGCCAAGCACCAGGGTGGGAAGAGCAGAGTCCACGTTCAGTAACTTACCTGCTTATCTCAATATTGTACCTGGCACCACAGTGCTGTAGCAAATGGAGCCCCATAAATACAATGACAGATAGTAATTAGCACCCCATACATAACATCAACACATGATCTTGCCACTAGGAAGCAAGAACAAGTTTTTCATATCCAACTGGCTGAGCAAGCTTGAAGGTGAAAATAACAGGAAGGTCTAAAAAACACTGTTTGAAAACAGAGATCTTCCTTTGGAGTCAAACATTTTAACGAAAACGAAGCCTAAACCAGCAGCCTTGTACTAGTAGCCTTTGGCTCCAAAACGCCCTAAGTCAGTTTATATCTGGCTGATAAATGGGTAGTTGACTGACTCATTACAGCCAAAGTCTCAGTTCCTAGGAATGCATGGTGCTTAATATTTTTTCTGGGATCTCTTTGATCTCTGCTGGAGGTTGAGGAGCAGGCTCCAAATTATAAAGTATTTTTGGAATTATACTGAGACCATTTTTCAGAAAAGTCACCTTCAAATCTCCAAGAGTCTCTCTAGAGACACGGGGATGGTGGAAAACTTCTAGCATGACAGTTTTATCTGAGGAAAAGGAATATGACCAATCTTAAATGAATGGTAATCCAATCACATTTGGACAAACACCTGAATGTGGACCTAGGACATAAAGTTTTCTACACACCAAACCAAAAGCACAAGTTTCTATGAGGGTACATGGAAGCAATAATAGATTTACAAATCTCTGTAGTTCAGCTAGAGGAAGACAGGCATCCTACACACAGCACATGGGAGAAACTCACCTTTCAATTCAGTGTGATAAATTCCACAGCTCTGTTTATTTCAGGTTCACAAAACACAACAGAGGCATGGCATCTGCACTCCACTGATCCCCCTCTACACAGAGCCCTTCCCACCCCCCTTGTACCTTAGAGCCCAGCAGGTCTTTCACTTTGTCCTGTCTGCCAGATCCTGGTCACATTTGCCAGGGTGTTGGAGAGCTCCTGCCATCAGAGCAGTGGCTGAGAGTCTCCTAGGGTCTGGGGGTCTCCTCATCACAGACGGTGGTCAGCAGGCCTGGAACCTGCAGTTCAGTATCTGACAAGTGCTCTGCCAAAGTCATGGAACAAGGAAACCTCCTTCAGCATAACTCCAATAACCTCCTCCACAATACTATAGAAACAAAGAAGGCTCTACATTCACTGACTGCATTTACCCGAGCATTACAAAATATTAAATAGCATATTTAGCAAAACAAGAGCTTTCAGGTATTCTCTTTGGTAGGCAATTGTCAAGGGTAGAGCTGCATGTCGAGTTTGTATCTGCGTTGAAACCTCTACTGACTTAATTAGGGTAAAATGCATGAAGTGTAGTCATTATCATCTACTTTGCAATGACACAAACATATAAAAGCCATGTTCATATGACAGGAGTGTCCAGATTTTGCATCCAAGCCTTTGACAAGATTTGGGGGGGAGAAGAGGGAAGGAGGGGAGAAGGGAAGTTTGTAAGAATTGCTTAGCTGATATTTCTAAAACCCTTGGAAACAGCCACTAAGTATTTCTCTGCCTCCACCCTTCCCAGTAGTCTCATTATGGTAAGTAATGTTGCACTTACTTGAAAACTCAAGTTTTCATGAGGCTGGCTGTGCAGAGGAGGCAGCAGCAGAAGCAGTGCTTCTGAAGATCTCTGCTCCCAAATGCTGAACTCCAGCACTCGTGCCCCTTCAGCTCCCAGGAGCACCTCTGTTTGCTTTCAGAAAGCAGCTTGAACTTCTGCCTTAAAGTAAAAGCATATCATGACAGATACTCTAATCACAATGTCTAAATATAATACAAGGGAAGACAATTTAAGAGAGCTCAGCTACACTTTTTAAAGCAACTGTCAGGAAACTGACTCTGTGGCTTGCTGCTTTAGAGTAAGATTAAATGAATCAGTCTCACCATTTGAATGCGTGGGAAGTCAGAGACAGCAAAGTGACAGCTAAGGACATTTTATTTATAATTAGGCCCTCCTTCTATAGCTGTTTGTGCACAAGGCCTGTGCACTAAGTACAAGAGTACCTGCCCTTTATGCAAAATTAGTCACAAGTGCTACGTGTACATCAGGGAGATGGCTATGCTGGTTTGGCTGATTACAAAGTTTATGTAATTATTGAACTGTCTGGCGATGTTTGGGAAAATCAGCTATTATGCAGCAGCTTCAAAAGGCTCTGACTCCATGGTCCTTCAGCCAGGAGTCTTTCCCAACAAGGAAGAGCCTGAGCTGGGCATTGCTGCCAGGAGATGTCTGGAGGGATGGCATGGGGACTGAGCACCATCAGTGCACCAACTTTGCAGTCAAGGCAGGTCTGTGAGGGCTGGAGGGTGACACCGAGGCAGCGTCGGTGGATGCTTTACGAGCAGGGGCCCTTGATACTTAAGCTGCAGATCCCCACTCCTTGGGCTAAAACACTTCTGACTTTAACACAGAGATTTCCAACACAAGACTTGCCACCGAGAGTCAAGAGTGCTGTAGCTGCAGATGCAATCGTGAGCTTGGGAGAAATTCAGTACCTTGTGGTACTGTCTGATTAATGAGCTCAAGTGGAGCAGCATCGCAAAGAGAAATGGGTTTGTCAAAGGAAAAAAAAGTGGGTTTCTCTTCTCTGTCTCCTCAGGATGTGGTCTTCACCTTTTAAAGTGTCATTCTGAGTGAGTGAAAGGCAAAATCCACAAATCTGAGATAAAGCTGCTGAGAGAAGTACCAGGGAGTGGCTGAGTCCCTTGGGAAAAGTGCAGCATTGCTCTTCGCCCAGCCTTGAGGTGGAAAAGTCAATGGAATGAAGCTGACCTCAAGCTTTTATTCCTCCCCACTTTGGCAGGCTTTAGTCTATAGCATCAGCCTGCACCCCTAACTGGGAAATATTATTAAAATGACATTAAATATTAAGAGAGACAACACAGCATCTCTCACAGTGAGGGAGCTCCTGACACAGCAATCTTTTCCTAATAAACTGCCTTGACAAACAATTTACTTATGTTCTTATTTCAATTAGATGAACTACTGTGCAGCAGTAAGGGTGAGTGTGGCTGGGTGTTATTTACAGAAGTAGTAAATATTTATTCCTCTCTCTCTGCATGGAAGAGGGTGGGCAGCAGGGTCGCAAGACAAGACCTCATGATCACAATTCTTAAAGCTGTGATAGTCACAGGCTGTGACTAATCAGCAAGGCACAACAGTTTTGTGTCAAACTTTCACCAATTGCTTAGCTATTGTACAGCATTAATAGTGATGGACATCACAGCCAGATTTGGCTCTCATAGAGATCTGGGCTGGAAAAAGGGATAATACCCACTGCACAGCCAAGTAAGTGTAAATAGGAGGAGAGTTTTCCACCCCGGCCAGAAGGCGCCCACCAAGCTCGGGGCTGTGTTGTGGCTGGCACTGTGTGTACCAAATGTACTCCTTGGCTCCCAGGACCTAAACACAGAGTCCCCAGACAGATCCATGGTCAAGGCATGGGCTCAGATCTCCAGGCTCCCAGCTGAGCAAGGAGGGGTGCAAAGACAGGAGAAGGACTGCTGGAAGGTACTCAGAAATTTAAAGCAAAGAAAATCTCCACCTCTGCTTTCTTGGAAACTTTGCCTGCAATTTCAAATATTTTCTGTTGACATCACAAAAGACGTGGAAGTAAACACATGTGCTTGTCTTTGAAACACTGCTGGTCTGATGGCCATTTTGGGAAGGGGGATAAAAATGTTTAACTTCGGAACAGCAGTTGCTTTCCAGAAAATCCCTTGAGGCTCTACACAGCGCACAGGTTGGAAGCCACGAGGTTTCTGTCAGCACATCCGTACTTATCCCTGAAGTACAGCATAGAAGATCAGCTCTGGCAAAGTGACAGAGAAAGTTTTATTACTTTAAAGTCACTGAGTTTGTTTTATAAGGCCTGACCAAAATTTTACCTCAGTCTGTACAATTTTTTTCCCATATAATAAAATGCCTCTCTTTGAAAAGGCTGTTTCAGAGGTTGAAGAGTAAAGGGAAATCCCTTCCCCTGTTGCTGAAGGCATGGCTGAGATGAAACATAGCTGCTCTTCACTGGAAAGGCCACGCAATGGGATTTTTAAGATGAAGAGTGAAATGGGATAAATAAAGCTGAGCAGTGAGGTGGCATACATGAGTGGGCCACGCAGGCATTGCTCATTAGGAATTTGGCTTGTAAATCATCCTGTTATTAACTCCATAGAGTCTGTGATGATAGGGAACTTCACCTAATGCCTCATCAAAAAGTCAACACACTTTGCAGAACTGAGCATCCCTCATACAATCCTCTACAGCACTTTATACAGTGAATCACAGCCTTGTATGGAATGTTTTCATTTTATATGTGTTGCCCTTTTAATCTGAAATATTCCCTTCCTTTCCCTTTGACTGGTGTTCAGGAATGGATTTTAAATGGGCATTAGATATAAAATTTCAGATCCAGAAGCAGAAAATTCAGAATGCAAGATGATTCCTCATGTGTGCATCCACATCCCTACAGAAATGATCTGAAGTCTGGAGAATGTGGTTTAGGAGGCTGAGCCAAACTGTCCACTGAGTGGTTGTATTTAAAGCTGCATATGTGTTCAGGGGTATTACAATATCACCAGAGCCCTGCTGATGCCACTGACCTATAAAAAGGTTGAGCTGGTGTTGGCAGACTGTCCCTCCCTTGGAAAGGGCACTTCCAGTAAAACAGAGAGTGTGAATCAAAGTTTAGGGGATACACTGATGGTTTCACCAAAGGAGGATGAGGAATTGCCTAGTGAAAAGAGGGTAAAATTTAGAAAGAGATTATTTGAAAATTTTCCTGTTTAAAAATTAAAAAAAAAAATTGGGGAAAAAAGAAATATGGAAATAATTATCAGCAGGATACAAGCACTACATTTAATTTTTTGTTGTGTAGAATGGGATTTTTTTTTCCTTGCTCTAAGTGTGCCTTTTAATACAGCTTTATCGGTGGAGTAATTAACAAAGCCTGCATCACAAATGTGGTGCTCTCAAGAGCTAGGTACTGATGTGCCCTTTCCCACTGCAGCAGAGGTAGGAGTGTTTCCAGTGAGCTCTGGGAAGCAGGAGTCTCTCAGGAATTTCTCAGCACAGCAAACAGTAGGTGCTACTGGCGATTTTCACCAGAAGGATTTTTTCCAGTGAGTTTTTCTCCCTTTCAACCAAGGACAAACCTCTGACACTAGCCCACATTATTGTTTGAAGACAGATTGAAATCTCGTGATTCTGACATCGTTTTATTTTTAATTTCCACACTGCAAATGTCAGGGGAAAAAATACCCTAAAAATTATACTTCAGAAAAGACTATAATTACTTCCAATTAAATCATGGCCCTGGTTGTTTGAAAGACAACCACAGCTAGAATTTCATTATCTGATAAGCACTTTTCTTTAAAATATATTTCAAAGTTTCTTTTATTAATAATAAGAAAGGGATCCAAGATCCTGCAACAATACCTGAGCCAACTGCAAAAGCTCGACAATGGGAAATTGTGTTTAACCCCTCAAATGGAGAGGCCACATCATTTTTAGGGCATTTATTTCAGCAATACTCCTGATAAGGAAGCAAGCTGAGGAATGTGATCAGATGTGGTGTTGGGCTTGATTGAGGTGACCCAGATCTCTGCCTTCCCCGGGGCACTGATCAGGCTATGCTCTCTCATTGCACCTTTCCTCCATCCAGGGGACCTAAAGCACTTTACAACATCTGTCCTGTTCCTCACTGCCACACTCCTGTCTCTATCAGGGCACATCTGCTGAAGCCACTGAGGCTTTGTCTGCATCAGCTGGTTCCATAGTGGGAATTAAGTCTCAACCCTCTGCATGCCTGTGCTGTAGATCCATTTGTCACCCCCTGAAAGGGGCGTTTACATCACATGAGCTGTATTAAGGAAGCCACTGATATTCAGACTGAGTAAAAATACCTGAGTTCTTATAAAGCCCCACTTGCTGGTGCCTGGGATAATTGTGCTGTAAATTTTTGTGGTCTTATTTTGAACTTCAGCTGTGACAGAGCTGTCAGTCCTCAACAGTATGCAGCATATTTTCCATATGTGTTCAAAGATAAGGGCCTTCCTTTAGAACCTGACAAAATAAGCAGTCACGGTCCCAGCCCAGTACACTGGCTGTTTTCTGATGTGCTTGGAAGTCCATCTGGATCATTTACCGTGAGGAAGAGGGATGCATGGGCTTGAGGGAAGAGGCAGGGAGGCTTCTACAAAACACCTGCCTGCAAGAAGGCTTGTGTGTGGAGGGATAGGTGACACTGAAGTCACTAGCAGCAACCCAAAACCCCTGTCAAAAGAGACAGGATTTTCTCCAGGTGATGCCACAGAGGCAGCCTATAACAAGTGTTTGCTAATGATGACCCTTGTGGCACCCTTCCAACTCAGAATATTCTCTGACTGGCAGAGATGTAATGGACATACCATAGCAGGCTGCCTGGGCATCCACAACTTGCACACAGAACAGACATTCCTGCTATCCATGGAAAAATCCTTCCCCAAATATTCCACATCACAGTGGCTACTCTCTGAGCTAGTCTTAGTAGGTGGAAAGAAATTAAAAATTGTAATTGACTCAACAGTAAAAATATGTGAGTGTACCCAGCAAATAATGTAGATTCCCTCAGCACTTACCTAATAATTTTGCTTTTAATTAAACTGTCCATTCCCTCACTAATTTACATTTAAAAATAAAACAACTGTGTATATTTCATTGGGAAACCTTCCCGTGGTGTGTAAAAAAAATATTTTGCTTTGATTAATGTGAAAAATTTGGGGCCCGATCCTTGTTAACAATTTGCTGCATTCCAGATCCACCGTGAAGGCAAACAGGTGGAGAAGGGGACTGAAGGGGACATGCTCATCCCTCACCACATGGCACTGTGTGCTTACAGTCTTTCTCTTCTGCTTTTTGGGTGGGGTTTTTTTTGGTTTGTTTTTTGGTTTTGTTTTTGGTTTTTTGGGGGGAGTGTTTGTTTGGGTTTTTTTGGTTTTGTTTTTATATTACTGCTGGTGGTGGTGTTTTTAAGGTAACATACAGTCTTACATTATTACAATTTTAGGTTCAATCTCTCCAGAGAAATAAATGCAGTGGATGGGCACTGAACCAAGAAAGCTGGGAGCCACAGACACCCCAGCTTTGAGGGAAAGAGGCATAAATTGCATCTCAGCAGCAGGCACCTCTGGCAGTGCCTCTCACCTGCTCTTGGCACAGCCAGGGTTTGGCAGAGGCACCAAAGAAGAGGAGGTGATACCACCATAGCATTTTTGGCTCTGAGAGACCAAAGGGCATTTGCGTCCACTCACACAACCCCTCTAAAATGGGAATGATGAACAAAAACTATATTTTAAAACCCATCTGCCTTTCTTCTTAAACCTGACTTTCAAAATCTGTAGTAATTTCTAAGGGAAGAGGAAAAGAAGCCCAAACTTACACCATTTCCAGCAAGAAACAGTAACTCTGGCTGCTGCCACTGCAATTAAGTATAGGCTCAGGTTGTTACAGCAGGCCGCTGAGACACACTAGTGAAACACCATGTGCTTTTCTGAAGGAGTTACATGCCAAGACCACCAAGATTTGCATAAGTGGAGCAGAAATGGAGCTCCTTTGAGTGCCAGCCCAGTGCTGTAAAAGGGCCATCCCTCCTTTCCCTGGCACAGTGCTGCCACCAGCACCCAGCAGCCCCACTGGACATAGGTGGGCATGCTGCTGCCTCGGTGGCACATGACACTGCACGACACAGCTGAGCCTCCCATGTACCTGCACCCAGACCAGGGCTGTGTTTATGGGAAACCCAAATATATAAATGGAGAAAAGGAAAAACCTGCAGATGAGGCATTAAATGGTGCTTCTCCAGTGCTGGTTTGCCATCCTCCCACAAAGTGAAGGGGACAAAGAGAAGAGGTAGTCTGTTGAGGTGGGAAAGTGTCTCAGAATTCAAAATTCCAGAGACACCCCCTGCAGTCTCAGGAACAAAGAGAGTGGACCATGATCTCTCCAGCAGAACAGCCTTGCCCCAGGGCTGTTGCAGCTGTGCTGCTGATGACTGGCTCTCAACAGGTATGTTCACACCACAGGAATGTTCACACCACACCTCTGGCCTTGGCTCAGGGACCAGAGTGACAAAGGGTGTAACATCCTTGCAGGGATGCTCAGTTTTGGGGAGAATGGAGAGAAGGTTGAAGTCTCAGAGATGGGCCATCTCCAGAGTGCCTGCCCATCTGTTCACAGCTGTGGGGAAGTAGAGCAAGGGGTTGTACCCCCTTAGCTCCAGTTACATGCCCTGAGTCCTCTCTGAAAGAGACACTCAGGGGAAGGCCCCTGTATGAGCTGGGGAGGAAGACTGTGCCCAGTTGGGCAAATCCCTGCTCCCTCTACTTGCCCACAAAACACCAGCATTGTCTATGCACCATGTTCTCATAGCCAGTCTGGGGCCAAGGTCAGGACCTGTTGAGGCTGGTTTTTATTTACCAAATGTGGCCTGGCCTCATTTGGCAACAATATTTAAAAACATGAGACCAGAACAGTCCTTGCTGGTGAAAACATGCCCATTAATTTCCCTGTCTTGTGATAAATTGTAAGTGGATGAGAGTCTATAATGTCCTTGGTGATATTGAACCTGAGAGGCATTCAGGAATTGTTGTCCTGGACCAGGGAAGCAGCCCATCAAGTTCAGCACCTTTTCCCTAAGACAAGCAGAATAACCTGTGCTTTGAAGCCAACAGCTTTAGCATTTGCCTAAATATGTCACACACAGGTCTGGATGTTCCTGCATCCCCCTTCGTGCTCCACTCACCAGCCACAGGGCCTGGGGGCAGCACTTCCATGCCCAGACCATACATGGTGAGTCCTGCAGACATCTCTGATGACCCCTTCCTCCTTTTCTTCTGGCAAGGAGTGTTTGGTTTATATTTTAAGATCCCGTGTCATGCCAGCTTTGATGGACACAGAGTTAACACAGATCCCACAGGCTATGGGACAGCCCAGGGCGAAAGAAAGGGAGAAGAAACTACCAGTGCAGTCTCACACAGCAGAGACTGGTACATCTGCCCCCCGTTCTGCAGCTGAGGAGAGTGAGGATGATGTGACTGACCTGGAGCCGTGCTGCAGCAGAATGCAATGCCAAGAAATGAAGCTGGTTCCTGTAGCTGCCTGCTGCTCCAGTTTTGTCCTCTGCTCTTCTCCAACGCATCTCCACGTCTCCTCTTGTGTCTCCCCCTGCAGGGAGGCAGGCTGGGATCAGAGGCATCAGTAGCCTTGGAAAGCAGATAAGGTTCTCCATCATAAAGAGAGCAGTGGAGAATTACAATGACCAGAAACATCTTTTAGTAAAATATGAGGCTTTTGACTCGTGCCTAGAGCTGAACCCTGAGGGTCGCCATAGTTAAATAAAAGAGGGACAAGAAACAAGTTCAAATACTGTGCCTGCTGTCATCTGCATGCTTGCCCTCCACCTCTGGCCTGGACTTCCCCAGTGGTCCAGCTGGAGGCAGGTCCATTTCTTTCCAAGGTTTAGTGATGGTTGATCTCGGGATCACTCTCAAAATGAAGCAGGCATCGAGACGGGAGCAGGTTTTGCTCCCTCTGCTGTACATACTCCTCCAGTGCCATCCCAGCCCACTTTTGAGCCCTCAATCACCTCCACCAGCTCGGCGTGGCACTCCCCATTTAAAATGCATCCTCAGCTTCATGTTGCAAACAGAATGCTAATGGGGCGTGAGACAGCTCTCCTGTAGTTTCAGGCATTTTTCAGGGGAGGGATAAAAATCATGCAGAACACTGAAGATACCTTGCAAACAAGATGGCCCTGGGGATCACATCCTCCACAGCCCAGCCATGGCCATGCTGGTCCATCGGCTGGTCAGCTTGGGTTGTTCCCCGGCCTGCTTTTATCTGCCAGCACGGGCACCCGCAGCACCCCGAGATGGGCCAGGCTGGCTGGAGCGCTGGCCTCGCACTGAAATCCCCAAGTAAAAGTTACCTCTTGCCTCGTCCTCGAGACATCAGTGGGAGTAGCCGGGGGTTCAGCCCTGCTGCGACCAAGTGCTCAGGTGGGGGAGGTCTGAGTGGCACCAGCAGCAGCGAGAGGCAGAGTTTTGAGGGATCGGCAGTAACAGCAGGCACAAAGGGAGTTATATCTTCACCGGTCCAGTCCCAGACTGCTCATCTGTAAGGAGCTCCAGGCAGGCAGATCCAGACGGCTGTTAACGCAGGATAAGCCCGAGGTTTTGTTTCCACCTTTGCCAGAGGCTTTGCACGAGTCTCAGCTTCCCTTGTCTGCGTAATGGGTACCTGGTGACTGACCTTCCTTTGTAAAGCTCCTGTCAGGCAAAGGGGGTTCCTGTGGCTTCACCTACAGCTTTCCTCTACGCACCGACAAAAATGATGCTCGTCGGGTTGGTGCTCCTACAGCAAGAGCTCAACCGGAGAGACGGATGATTTAAAATTAAAAAAAAAAAAAAAGGGGGGGGGGGAGGAAGAGAGGGAGGGGGAGAATAGGCTGTCAATCTCAGTTAGTAAACACTTCTTTGATGTGGTTCCTTTTTTAAAACAGCAAAACAAAACAAAACAAAAACACAACCTGACTCCTAAAAGCAACAACGTATGTTTATTTTAAATGCATCCGCTAAATATTTACATTGCAAGTAAGCGAAACGAAAAAAAAAAGATAAGTTGGAACTTTTGTCAGTGAACCAGATTGTGAAATGCCTTGAGGGAATAGAAGATTTATTTGGGGAGAGGGGGAGAGATAGGAATTTTCCATGCTATTGTAAAACACGAGCACAAATTATATGATCCCCACAGCCAGTGAGTTGCAAAGCTTCAATCAGCTGCCTTTTTATTTTTTTCCTTTCCTCTCTTTTCTATAAAGAGGGGGGGGGGGGAGAGACAGAAGTGTTTCACCAACTTCTGTTGACTGTTCCTTTTTTCTCCTGATTGAAATGTGTTGTTAAACAAGATCCCACATAATCTCAGCAGAGGGTTTCTCTCTCTCGCTCCCGCTCCTTCTGGGAAGCCGCGATCGGTGCCATCGGCGCTTGATTATTTGCAAACTCCCTTCGCTGGTTTTTTTTTTTTTTTTTTCCTCCTTTTTTTTTTCCTCCTCTCCGTCTCGGTCTCCGTCTCCCTCTCTCTCCCTCCGTCTCTCTCTCCCTTTCTCTCACCCCCAGTGCAACTTTTGCAGGCGCCCCGGCACACGCAGCCATGCCGCGCTGAGAGCGGGGGCACCGCGCCAGCCCCCCTCCTTCCCTCCCTCCCTCTCCTTTCCTCCCTCCCTCTCTCCTTCCCTCCCTCCCTCTCTCCCTCCCTCCCTCCCCAGCGCCGCCGTCCCGAGCCGGGGGGGCCCCGCCGCCCGCCGCCCCTGCCCGGCCCCGCGCCTCGCCCCGGCCCCGGCCCGGCCCGGCCCGGCCCGGCGCCGCCGCCCCCCGCCCGCTCGCCCGCCCGCCCCGGCCGCGTCGGAGGGCCGGCAGCGGGGCTGGATGTGCCCGGCTCCCCCCGCGCTGAGGTGGGCAGCGATGCAGAAGGCAGGCGGCAGCTTCGCCTCCGCCGAGAGACACCCGCTCAAGATGGCAGATGTGTGTTGAGTTTGGGGGGCTGCGATCTCGCGTCGTTCGTGGCGGCGTTGCCATGAATAACAGGCGTCCTTGCACCGATGGCCCCCATGTACGAAGGTAAGCCCCGGACCGGCCCGCCCCGCCGGCACCCCTGGCCCGGCCGCAGCGGGGGAGGGAGGGGGGAGCAGGGGGTCCCCGGCCGCCCGCCCGCCCGCGGTTCGCCGTTCCCCGGCGATGTTGCGGGGAGGCGGCGGGGCACCCCCGCCCTACCGGCGCCCGGCGGGAGCGGGGCCAGGCGCGGGTCGCCCCCGTCTCTGCCCGGCCCCGGCCCCGCGGTCCCGGGCGCTCGATCCCCGGCGGGGGGCGGTGGGTGAAGTCCGTGCCGGTGCCGAGCAGAACAATGAGGTGGACGGAGCTTGCCCTGCGCCTCCGTGTGTGTATGTGTGTGTGTGTGTGCCTGCTGCCTGCCTGCCCCTCGCCGCAGTTCGCTTTCCCAGGACCGGCTACCCCGCTCCGTTCGCCGGTTTCCCAGGAGTTCCCCCGCCGTGGCTCCTTTCGAGGCGCGGGGACTCCGCGGGCAGCGGCGGCGGGGGACAGAGCTGCTCGAGCCTGCTGTCAGCTCCTCTGGCTTCTCCTTCAGCCCAGCCCGGGCTGCGGCGAGAAGCCCAAGTACCCCAACTTAGTTTCTTTCGGGCTAAAAAAATCACAATAATTATGTGTGTGTATATGTATATATACATATGTTTGTGTGCGTGTGTATACGTCTGTGTGTGTTAGATTGATGTGTAGTCCAGGGTGTCTGTTTAAAAAGAAAAAAATCAGAGATGTATCGAGGTTAATTTAAATCCCCTCGCGGCGCATTTACCCTTCCCCGTCACCCCTGCCGGCTCGGCGCTGCCCGGGGAGCGTTACATAAAGCGGAGGGACATCCCCCGGCGGCCGCGCCATCCCGCCCGGGGCCGCTCGTTCCGTGGCGGCGGAGACCCGGGCGCGGAGGGGGCGGCACGGGGACGCGGTACTTTCCTCCCCATGGCGAGGCCGGTAAAACTTATCTGAGGAGGAAATCGAGCCCGGGCTGCGGCGCCCGCGCGGAGGGCGCCCGGCGGGCGGTGTAAAGTTACCGCTGCCCCGCCGGGTTATTTCTGGGCAGCCCCGGGCTCGCCGCCGTTGGGAGTTCGGACCCCGCCGGAGGCGGGCAGACAAAGAGGAGCGTTTTGGTTGCCGCAGGGAGGACAGCCGGCCCTCCCCGCGCTCGCCGCGGCCGGGCACGGGGCCGCCGGACCGCGGGGACGGCGGGGAGCCGGGGGCCCGCGCCGGTGCCGGTGCCGGTGCCGGCGGAGGGGCCGCGGCGGGCCCGGGGTGCCGGTCGAGGCCGGCCCGCCGCCGGCGCCCTCTCGTGGCCGCGTCGCGCCGCCGAGCGGCCCCGGGCCGGGCAGCCCCCCCTCCGCTCCCCGCCCCGCGCCCGGGCCGCCCCCGGCGCTTCCCCGGCAGCGGGGCCCCGCCGCGGGCGGGGGGAGCCCGCCGCAGCCGCCGACCCCCGCCGCGGCGCGGAGCTCGCAGCCCGGGCGCGTACCTGCCCGGCCCCCGCCCGGCGGACCCCCGGGGGCGGGCCCGACCCCCCCGCGGTGTGACCGGGCCGGTGAGGCCTGGCCGGCATCGCACCCTCCGCCGCGGAGCCTGCCCAGCCCCTCCCGGGCGGGCGCCGCCGGCGGGGGGGTCATGCGGCGATGGCCCTGAAGTTCGCTCCTCCCCGGGCCGCATCCTGCGGGCCGTGCGGGGCCGTGCGGGGCCCTTGGCGAGCGGCGGCGCCCGGCGGGTCCGTAGCGGCCGGGGCGGTGGGGCCGCGGGGCCTGCGGTCAGCCCGGCCGCGCTCCCCTCCCCGGCACGCCGCAGTGGGCGAGCGCCGGCACGGCCGCCTCCCCGGAGCCGGGCAGGGCAGCGGAGGGGAGGAAAGAGGAGAGGAGAAGAGGCCTCGGCCCCTGCCGGGGCGAGCAGGGTGCCGGCTTCTTCCTGGGGAGGGGGCGGCGGTGCTGCACCGGAGCGTGCGGTGGAAGTTTAGCGGTTCCTTAGAGCATCCTAACTTTAGCGGCGCCCCTGCTTCTGCCTGACTGGAAAAAGAGAGCAGATGGAAAAAAATACCCTGAGAGTGACCCGTAGAAACAAATTCCCTGCAGCAGATACGGAAAGGTTTGCGGCCAGGCTCTGCAGCACGCCTGAAGCCTCGAAATAGGTGAATACCCTAAATGGCAGGAGCCGGAGATAGCGTAAAGGCTGACAGAAATTGTTTTATCTCTGTTGTGTTGCGGCATGCTTGCGAGTTAAATTGCTGAATGGCTTCGACGGAGGTGGAGGAGGGGTTAATGATTGTTTTTCGCCTCCTAGTTGCCATGAGAGGTCCTTAGAATTCCCTGCAATATCACAGTGGATAGATAAAAACTTACTTATCGCAGGGGATGCAATTTCCTCCCTTGGAGGGAGGCAAAGACTGCCATCCTCCCCTGCGAGCCTCACGTTGTGTGCATAAGCAGTTCGGTGTGTAGCCCTCCTCCGGAGCATCAGGTACTGTCAGGCCACGGAGGAGAGCACGGGAGCCGAGGGCTCGGATGAGCACTGCGACGGCAGGCACAGCTCTGCCCTGCCCTTGGCTGAGCAGTCTCGGGTGGCACACATGCACGCCCACCGCCACCACCGCAGGGCAGGCCAGGGGAGGTGAAACCGTATCCCCGCCGTACCGATTTCAGAACATAGGCTCTTAGACAGAAAAAGCACCCCGGGAGGAAATGTGACACCTCAAAGGCCTTATGAAGTGGTTCCAGCAGAAATTGAAGTGAGTGATAACATAGAGCACACGCAGAAAGTCACCCAGCATTCTTGACGTGCAGGTGAGGGTGGTGTGTGCTTGTGCAGAGCAGCTGGCTTAAATACCAGTTCTGGGAAGCAGAATGGTGCCTCACCTGATATTAATAGGCGAGGCATGATAAATAAGTGAATATCTGGCATGAAATCCTCTCCCACACACACTGTACCAGGAGAATTTTCCCATTTGTTTTAAAGAATTTGGAGGTCTTCTCCTCTCCTGGCTTTTTCTTTTCTTTTCTTTTCTTTTTGGCGGGAGGGGTGGGGGGAGAGTAGTGGTGGAGAGTGTAGCAGTAAAATAAAGGACAAAAATATAACAAGTGACACAAAGAAACAAAACAGAAGTAACACTGCTGCTTAATGTTTGACCTGGTTTTTAGTTTCGTTTGTGAGCTGTACAAGGAAATTAGTTGAGTTTCAAAGCAGACCTCATCAGGTGTAATCCTACATGGCCTCTGCTCCAGTGTTGGGGCAAAGTAGTGACTGCCATGCTTCTGAGCACCAGAGATGTGGCTTCTTCAGGAGTGGCTGTACTGGTTTCAGAGGAGGTGAATGGCTTGAGCCAGGCAAGAATCTGGTTCTCTGGACCCTTCTCTAGGCAGCGTTACCCTCACCTGTGCAGCCACCTTGGGATATTTCCTACTGTGCAGGGAACAGAGCCAGGCTCTATGGTCCAGGGAGAACCCCAATTTAAGAGGGGGGTTTGCCAGAAATCAGAGACTGTGGGTGGCTTTTTGCCTAGGACGGGTGCCTCCAGTGATTTCCTTGGCGTCTCGTACCTGGCGTCCTTCACAATTGTGTAAAGAGAGGTGTTTATATGTATTAACCTTTTATTTCCTAAACAGTGATTACCGCTGTTTTGGTTTTGTTCCTCTTCGCTTTGCTTCTTACTTATTCTTGACAACTTTGTTGCAATTCAGGGTGTATTTTTAGCAGCCACATTGGTAGTTTTCTATGTGGGTGGCTTATGGAATTAATCTGGGTAATATTTGTAAATTGTACCTCGCCACCGGTGCGGCTGCTGGAGCTGAGCACAGGCAGGGACCTGCCTGCATGCTATCCTTGTCACACATGAGGCTGGGAAAGCAGGAAAATCTGACCCTGTACTCATTAGGGATCAGATCCCATTAAGTGCTAGAAACAGGCCAGCCCTGCTGGGTTTTGAATGCATCCTCAAATCTCACCAAAACACAAATCTTGCTCATCAGGGAGGTGGCCTCAGTGAGGCGGAGTAAAGGTCTTTACCCCGAAGTTTGTGCACAGAGATGATAACTCAGAGGCGCTTCCTGTTTATGAAATAATAACCAGAACTTAAGCTATGTCAGTGCTGGGACCAAAAGCCTAACTTTTTATTTGCTCAGGATATGGCTGTAGCCAGGATAACAGGAAGCCCCCTCCAGTTAAAATTATTGTTCTTATCATGCTGCTGGGTCTAGTGATTAAATGAGTTTGCTATGTAATGGGTGAAAAATGCTGTTTTATTTTCTGAAGGGGAAAGAGCATTGCTGGGACTAGGGGCTGGAGTGAGCAGTCAAAGGGGCAAGCTCAGTTACTCACTGCAGTCGTCAGCCCTTGGACTCAGTGCAGTGCATTCCTCTTCGTGGCTGTAACAGGTGGGAAAGACCAGTTGGCTTCAGCTGAACACCTCAGGTGGCCTGGAAAGGGAAATAATTTTAATTGTCCATCACTAGATTTCCCCATTTGCTCAGCACTTGTTATTTACTGCCCAATTTTACATGGTGATTTGAGACCACTGGACTTGGTTTCATCCGAAGTGATTAAGAGTTGCCTGTGCTCCTTGTTTAGTGTAGGTTCTTCTACTGATGGGGAACAGCCTAGAGACCTGCCTGATGCCTGTGAGGCTTTTGAACTTAGCTCAGCCCTGGGAAGTTAGATTGTGTATCTGGAGATGGATAATGGACTTGGGTGGCTAAATGAATAAGGCCCAATTTTGGCCACATCACAGGAGTGGTGTGTAAAAGTACATGAATATTTGGTCAGGAGGACAGTTGGGAAATCAGATCATGACAGGATTGGTGACCTGGGCCTGGAAGTAAATCCCTGTCCTGATTGTGGGCTGCACCGAGTGGGTCCCAGGTGATGGTGTTAGAGCTGTCCTGCCAGATGGTGAGGTCAAGGGAAGTGCAGTCACCTTTTGCTCAGGCTAAGACACCAGTATGAGGCAGATGAGATCGCTTCTTCTAGCTGCAGGACTCAAGGCAACTGTGATAGTGCTGTCCATGGGCAAGACCCCTGAGAAGACATTCAGTGGTGGGCTTACAGCTATTACAGTGTTCCCACCCCTGTGTCTGTAGTGAACAGGTAGGTTAAGACTGGTTTGTTGGGGTGTTTTTTCAGGTTCCACACTTTTCCTCTCTGATCCCAATTTAAGAAGATATTTTCAGGTCTGTGCCTAAATTTAAGCTCACAGACAGTGCTGCTGACTTCATTAGGATTGTTTGTGTCTTTAAAGCTGGCCACACGCTGAAGTACCTTTCTGACTCATGGCCTCTATAGCTTAATCACTCCATTTATAAAATGAGGTTGTTTCCTCACCCTTACTAGGAAATCTCTGCCCTCTGAATGTGAAATATTATTTATAGGTCTTTCTCTTACTTTTGGAAGGATAACTGGTTGATAACAAGAAGTGAGAATTAAACATTATTTAGAGAAACAGTTGTTTCTTGAGCTGTTTGCATACTCTAATGTGGATCTGGGTAATTAACTGGAAGCTTTCTCTTCTGAAACTATTTCCCCTAGCAGTACAGAATTCACCTTTTCTTTTGAAAATAAACACAGATGATAATTTCACTCCAGACAGGGCATTTAGCAATTTGGTTATCATGCAGGAAAAGTAGAGGCATGTTACTATTTCCTCTCATTTACAGCATGGAGCACCCCTGAATAGTCCCTCATTTGACCATACCAGCAAACTGAGGTCCATCCTCAGAAAAGCATAAATGCCTCTATTTTGGGACCACTTCTGAATTCAGGTAACCTTTGAACTGGGTAACTTTGATGGCAAAAATACTTCTACTAAGACTTGCCCATGCACATGAGTGCAGCCTCTGCCTCCATAGGCAAAGGCATTGCCACATCTCAAAATACCTGGGAAAATCCAGTGTCAGGACTAAATTTAAAAACTGTCTGTGCCACTGGGATTCATTTATTGAATGGAAGTAACAATAAGCTGTAATAGTGTGTATTTATACAATGCTGTATATGTTCAAGGGCCTGTACAAAGAGTGGCTGTCTGATCAGGCCACTGACAGAATGATGCCAAGGAATAGTCTTTTGCTTACTCACAGGACATGTGCAGAATAGCCAGAGGAAGGGAAGCATTTTCCAGACGTGAACCCCTTGAGCTGCTCCTGAGCTAGATTCTGATACAGATCAGCAGCAGTGTCACTGAAACCCAGGGAGCAAACAAGGGGAAGCAGGGTCTCCACGTGATGAGCATTAGCCTGTCTGTGTCATGTTCTGGAGGGAGAGGAGTTTATGTTGGGTGAAGGACGCCGTAGTTTGCTCCCTTGGTTTTCTCCAGCATTACCATTGAATGGGACATATGTTTGAAGAAGCTGAAGCTCACTCTGTTTACACATTGTTCTCTGTCCTGCTCACCTTCCAGGGCCTGTGCTGACATCTGTCTCTGGAAGGACAAAGTAAGAGCAGTCACATACAGCTTCTTCCCCAAAAAGCAGGACAGATCATCCCACAAGGCATTGGTATTTGCCAGAGATACTTGGGAAACTATGAAGGGCAGCTGCCTTCTCTGCTCTTTACAGACTTGAATCCATAAAGGTGCTAGCAAGACCTGGAACAATGGTGTTACCTGGCAGAACCCTGCAGACTAACATCTCCTTTGGTCCTGAAGGCTGACATGTTGGACTCTGGGCTATGCTGAAATGCCAAAGCAACGTACCTCTCACCAAAATCTTTAAAATCATAGGAAAAGGGCAAAGGAAAGATTTTAAAAAGTGTTTTAAAGCAGAATATCAAATGCCTGTCCAGCATATTCTTTTAACAGGCTTGCCCAGCATATTCCCCATGCATGGACAGTCCACAGCATGTCCAGGCTGTCATTGTTGTCCTTTGCTTTGTCACTGAAAAGATTTTACCCCCTTTGTAACTCCTCTCTGCTTTGCTTGCTCTGATTCATTGTCCTTTTAACTGTGGGTGTAGTAAAACTCTTCCTTTGTCTTTGTCATGTTTCTCCTTTGTGTTCCTTAGGCTAAATCATATCTCAAACACATTCTTCAGCTCTTTCTCTTGTATCTTTCCCCCTTCAGCTCTGACCAGTCTCCTGGTTCTCTGTGCTCCCTTCTGCTAGTCCACCTCTCTCTTGAATGGCACTGCTAGAGCACAGTGCTGTATTTGGGTCCTGTGCTGGCCAAGGAGAGCAGAAGTGTTCCTTCATGTCTGTTACAGTCAGAGCTCCTATTTGATTTAACTTCTGCACTGTAACACTGTTCATCTCTCTGCAGCTTGTGATGTGCTGTGCCTCAGATCCTGTCCAAGAAGTCTGATGCCTCATGAGCCATTTTCTATCCTGTATGTGTGGAGGTAGACTTTCCTACCTAACTGTGTGATTTTTGTATCCATCCCATTTGAATGTCATTCTGTACCCTTCAATTTGTCATGATTGTTTTGAATTCTTATCTAATTCCCCCATTTTGCAATTCTGCTTGGTGTCACCTGCCAATTTAAAAAGCACAGTCTCTGTTTCTTCACCAAGACAAACTTTGTTGTTGATTCTGCAGTCCCATATATAAAGTGCCGAAGAGAAGAAATGGTTTCATACAAACCAGAAAGAGAACCTTGCCCACAAAATAGAAAAGAAACTGGAAAACACACACAGCACTTGGCATTGTTTTCATACCTATTCTTTTACTCTCCTTTGGTGCTTTTGAGGTGTTCCTAATAACAGTTGTATTTGCTGTGCCAAACAAAAGCAGAAACTTACTGTACTAGTCATGACACAGACATGAAAGGGTAGATAGTTACCACCCCAAAGGATTTGCATTTCATATAGATGCAGACACAGCAAGGTGCATCATACTAATTGTTGGGACACTTTCAGGAGAGGACACTTTCACAATCAAAATGTGCAGGCTTTCCACAACATTTGTGACAGGTTCCTCTGGGAAAGGAAAGGGTGGGCTGAAGATTGAGAAGGAGTAAATCAGTAGGTCAGGAACAAGAGAGAAAAGTCAGGATCAAAGATGAGGGAGAAGAGAGGGAGATGGTTCCTGAGAACTTCAGGGCCTGAGGCTGTCACAGCCAAGGCCAGCAGGAATGGAAAATTGAGTGAAATACTGAAGATCCCATCTTGGACTGTTTTTGCAGTTGCCCTTACTGATTTCAGTCTCTCCCAGGTTTTTATCCCCTGCAGTCATCTCTAACATCTTTGGAAGGGAAGGTGAGCAAGTACAGGAGACACTACCTACATCCTAGTGCTCACAGGCAGAACAGAGAGTCTATCTGGGGATTCCCCATCTGGAGCTGACACCAGAGGCAAAACTGATGCTGTGGCATTCCTTAAAATCTCTGATCCCTCCCACCATGCTCAGGAAACCCTGATGGGACAGATATTATCTGAAACACCAGCACTTTTCATTCATCTGAGATCCTTGTGGTTTCCTCCTCTGCCATTGCTCTTCCCATGACAACGGTGTCTATGTAGGACAAATTTGATGTGTCTCCTTCCTCCTCCTCATCAGGCAAATTCATGTTGAATTTTCCCTCAGCCTGCGCATGATGTCTCTAAGGACATATGTGACTGCCCCACCCTCTCTGTCATCATGTCTGCTCCAGTCTCACCATCAGTCAGGGTGGCCAAGAAAGGTACGAGCATGGAGACCCCGTCATCAGCACCAGAGCTCATGGGTGAGGACCACACGTGCATCTTCCTGCACATGGATGTGCCCGGCACAGAGGCTGGGCACATCTCAGGCAGGTTAGGCTCAGCACACTGCTCTGTCGTAATTTTGTTTGGCAGTAAGTCTGTAAGGTTCTGGTCTTTCTCTTGGGTGAAGAGAGCAAGAAGAGCTCTTTTTTTTTCTTATAGTTTGGGGTCAGGGTGTTTATTTGCTGCTGGGTGTGATCCAGTGGATTCAGTGGTGATGTCTTTGCACAGAGAGGAAGCAGCAGAGAGGAAACAGTCTAGGAGGTTCCTGGAGTGTGTGGAAGATAACTTCCTGACACAGCTGGTGAGTGGGCCAGCAAAGGAAGGCTCCCTGTTGGGCCTGTGTTATGCAAACAGGGAAGGGCTTGTGGGTGATGTGGTGTTAGGAGGCCGTTTTGAATACAGTAATTTGTTTTCAATCCTCAAGAAGTAAGGAGGGGGCTCAGCAGAAGAGCTACCTTGGACTTGTGAACAGGGCAGACTCTATTTAGGAGATAGACTGATAGACTCCCTTGAGACAGTCCTGAGGGACAAAGCAGTCCAGGAAGGCGGGATGTTCTCCAAGAAACAAATCTTAAAGGCACAGGAGCACTACAAGAAAGACATTGAAGTGCGGGTGCCTGTCCAGAGAAGGGCAACAAAGTTGCTGAAGGATCTTGTGGGCAAGACTTGGGAGCAGCAGCTGAGGGAGATGGGTTTGTTTAGCATGCAGAAAAGGAGGCTCAGGGGGAGACTTTATCTTTCCCTAAAACCACCAGAAAGGAGGTTGCAATGAGGTGGGGAGCACCCTCTTTCCACAGGTAACAAGTGACAGGACAAGAGGGAACGGCCTCAAGTTGTACCGGTGAAAGTATAGATTGGATGTTATGGAAAAATTCCATATGGAAAGGGTTTGTCAAGCACTGGAACAGGCTGCCCAGGGAAGTGGTGGAGTTCCCATCTCTGGAGGTATTCACAAGACAAACAGATGTGGTGCTAGGGAACACATGGTTAGTTGTGCACTTGGCAGTGCTTCGTTAATAGTTGGTCCCATTGATCTTAGAGGTCATTTTCAGCCTAAGAGATTTTATGGTTCTATTTATTTTTTGCTTGAAGACATGAGGATTTTTTCTAGTTACAGGTTGTAGAGGATGGGGGATAGCCAGCAAGCTCCCTGGCTATTAGCTGCATTGATGGGGTGTTACACTTCAGGAGGGAATGTTACCCCAATGATGGGGTGGCTTGGTGGAGACATGGACTCTAGCAGAAGTACTCAGAGAATATCCAGTCCCAGAAAACCTGCTGAACATTTCAAAGGAAGTTTGTTTTTTTCAGGAAGGTCCTTTAGCTTGCCCAGAATATTTTTACTTGTAGGCAAAATTTGTAAGCATTCTTTATTTTTAAAGTGCAGTTTATATTCTGCTCTTGTCTGCAACAACTCCAGCACTGTCGATGTATTTATCTTTTCCTTGTTAACACTTGCCATTCCTGGAACATCTCCTGCTCAGCAGCTGTTTGTAGGTGGTTTTTTTTTCCTCTCCCATCATCTTGTACCTTTCCTTCCTGTTCAAGGCATCCATAAACCTCTTGTAGTGACATCACAGCTGTTTCCATAGCAACAGATTATGATACTAGAACAGAGGATAATATCTAACAGGAGGAGGAAGAGATAAATTATGGTGTTTGTGTGCGTGTGTCTGAGGGCTTGATTATATTCCTACATCTCTTCCAAGGATGTTGTCTGCCTAGCTTCTGCTCTGTTTATCTTACATGCCTTTTAAAGGTTAGGAAAATGTGAAGGAAAAAAAGATCTGGAGGTCAGAACAATACAGACATATTTTTGATGGTCTCTGTGTAAACCTAGTAGGCTGAGATTTATTTTTTTACCTCTGGTAGCTCTCCTGTGTCTCCTGAGAGTAGTCTGGAGAAAACTTAGAGGCACAACAATCCCCTGGCATGGCTTCACTCTTACTTTAATTACCAATTATTCATAGTCACTAGCAGCTGAGATCCAAAGTTGAGGATCTCTGTGCTGCAGATTTTCCAAAAGATGGACAACTGTGACGTGACATTGCCCCAGAGAACACATCACCTGTATCTGAGAAGGGATGTGGCAGGTGCTCTAATCAGCCAGAGGTGGCATGGGGAGAAGAGGGACAAGTAGCCAGAAGGATATTCAGGAGACTGTGATCTCTAGACTGCTTCAGCCTGCCCAGAGAATGGTCTGAGCCTCATCCCATAAAAGCACTGTGAGCTTTTTTAGCTTATTTAATTTTTCACAGTGGTGTTTGTGGAAGAGCTGTGCCAGGAGTGGGTCAGGGGCTGGTTTTTGACCATCTGCATGGTTCTTCCATGGCTTTGGGCTATCCCTCTGTCAGGAGCTGGATTGCAGAAGGGTGAGTGCCCATACTGCTGTAGATGTATGGTGGTAGAAAGGCTGTTTGCTTAAAGCGATAGGCTGGAGGAGAAGACTGTCCAGCTAAAATACATGGCATTTTATTTTCTCCTAGGCAGCATTTAGTGTTAACAAATTCCACATAGTTTGGCAAGGGTTTTCAGCAGGTCTCTGGTTTACCTCCAAATAATGGTAATTTCCAGCCATCATTGCTACTTTCCTATTTAGACGTTTGACTTCAAAAGCTGGAGAAAAATTTCCAAGAAAACCCTCTTTGATATCCTCATACCTCCGTGTGTGTGTGCAACCTTTAATCTTCCTCTTGTGGCAGAGTTTCTGGGGAACTAAACAGCCATTACTTGTCTTTAAAATACCTGGAGTAGAGTCATCTCTAACTTGAAAATCTCTGGTGACACACTTGAGCTCCTTAGCATTGACAAACAGAATTGATCCCACGTTGAGGCACCCTGTGGTGCCCCAGGGAGCAGTGAAGTGGAGGGATCTGAGCGCAGCAGTGCCAGGTGATGTGTCAGCTTACCTTGGCAGTACAGTTGGCTCAGGCAGTGTGTGACGGTGCTCTCTCCATGACGGGAATTCGCCGCACGGTGAGCACTGGGTCAGCAGCAGAGCAGTGCTGGGATTAGGTGATGCCCACCCTCCAGCTCCCAGTATGTCAGTGCACAGGAACTTTCTGGTAGCTGGGCAGGCTGCTGGTGTGCTTGGTGGTGACGCGGAATGAAGTTTTTGGTCGAGCTTAGTGTTGCCAAGATGGAGAGAGGGTGGGAGATCACACAAATGGTCTGAGTCACTCAGATTCTGCAAGGTCATCAGGAGTTACAGCTGTACAGAGGGCATGTGAGCACGCAAGACATTGACAGGAATTAATAGTTAGATCACCTTAATGGAAGCTTATTGGGAGCCAGTAGAGACCACAGAGCAGTGGCTTGGTGTGCTTCCCCTGCAAGCACCCACACAGCACACCAGACCCAGCTTCAGAGCAGGCTGACAGCATTGTCCTGTGGGGAACACACTGCCACAATCAGGCCTCAGTTGTCCACAAAAGGACAACTCTTGGCTACAGCCAGTTTGGGAATAGTGTGGAGAAACCCAAGACCTCATAAGTCCTCCAAGTCTACAAAGAAACCGGCAATCACATTTTTTCATGAGTGCAAGAAAAAAATTTCTTCATCTCTTCTAGCACAATCAGTGGCACCACTAGAAACCTGCCTTCCCACCTAACACTCGCTCCTCATTCTTTCAGCTGCAGAATATGTGTGTATTTAGCAAGTGGAGATAAGAACCAGGTTGCAATCCCCGTTTTAAAGTAGCTGCACCACACGAAAAGGACAAGTGAGACCCAGACACAAGCATATACCATTGATGATGACAGTACTTCTCTTGCAGTGTCATTTTCCTGTCCCTTATCTGAGGCTGTGAGCACCTGTGTAATGAAAGTGCACCTTGCAAAAGTCTGTGCTGCCTGAAAGCACGTGTGAGTCAGAAGGGACAGCAGGTGCTGTTATCGAGCAGCGTGTGCGAGAGCACAGGTGGAAGAATATCTGTGTGTACGTGTGTGGATGTGGGACTCCTTCCATGTTTGTAGCACATGTAGGAGTGTACACATGTGTTTGGTGTGGCGTCATCCCCTGTACCTACAGAAGACAGCATGGGCCTGATTCTCCTTAGAGCTGTTACACTGTTTTCTAACAAATTGTATTTGCAGCAGGGCTCTTTTCCACTGCAGTGAATGAAGAAGGGAGATTTATTATAAATATAAATTAGGCTTTGTGTGTGTTTGTGAGCTGTTGCAGGCTGTACAGGAGGAAATATAAACAAGGTGAATGCAGGGTGTTTATGTGGAGCGATGCTGTGGCAGTGTATGTGTTGGCAGGAGTGCTGTCTGCAGTCTCTGCGTAAGGGCTGGTGTTGCCAATGTGAGTGGGGAAGACTGTAAATCACAGTGTGTTCAGGAGAGGACACTGCCACTCTGCCTTTAAAAGACAGGAAGAGATTTTTTTTTTTTTCAAGCAATGTGACTTTTCAGGCTGAACAAAAGGGTCACTAGAAATCCAAGCTTGAGAAAAATATCATTCAAGACATTCTGACAGAGAGTGATCTGTAATCCACATCCACCAGCTCATCTCTATCCTGATGCAGAACAGCTGCATGGAAGGCATCTTTTATACATCTTCTCCCAGTGCCAGGTTTTGGTGGCCCAAGTGGACAGTTCTTGGATACGTGTTAGCTCTGCTAAAGTGTCTCAGATCTCTCTCTGTACCCTCAGTTATTTGAGACTTTGGCCAGTGGTGTGATGTAACTGGGGTCTGTATGCAAATACAGTATCCCCTGGGGAATCTGTATCCCTTCAGATGTGTTTACTGTATCACCTACAATGTATCTAACGTAGGTGAGACTACCTCAATAGAGTGGCTGTATCTTTTCCAGTATCTCTGCCGGTGGGCACCTGAATCCCGGCTTGGTTCATGCTCAGCCTTGAACTGAAGCTACAGAGTGTGGAGTTCCCCTCCTCAGGACTAGGCTTGGCTGAAAAGTTATTTCATGTTCCTCTAAAATCACTGCTGTTTCCCAGAGGAGCACTTGAAACATTACCAATCCTTGCATTTCCTCTCAGCCAGGAAGGGTTGAAGGGGTTTCAGGAAGAGGATGCTTTACGAGGAGACGTCTGCTTTCTCTTGCCATGCCCTGTTGCAAAGAGACACTGAGACTCCTGCCAAAAAGCTGCTGCCTGTAGAAAATAAAGTCTGAGGGAAAAAGAAGATGGGATGTGAGTGAATGGCAGGAGAGGGCATGATTTCAGGTGGGGATTCCTGATGCTTTTGATACCGTGTACAATAAAGCAGATGCTGGTGACAGCACTGATGGAGAGGTAGGAAGTGTGTTTACCAGCCACAGTTGTTACATGGCATCACTGCAGCAAGTTGCAGATCATAGTTTTCATTTGGGTTTTGTTGTGGTTGGTACTCCTGTCCTTCTTGCCTTCTTGTTATTGCAGGGCTTGTGAAGGGGATGGGCTTTTATTCTCCTGCTGTGTTTCGTGTCCTTTCTCCTGTTCCTGGCAGTGTTTTGCCCTGTGCCGCCCCCTCCCCAGCCCAGCCGTGTCATATTCAGCTGTCCTTGCTGGAAGGTGACCAGCCCAGCTGAGGTGTTGATGGCCCTGGAAGTAGCGTGCCCTGTATCGAGAGCATGCTGACTTCACGTGGGAACTGAATGCTGCATGTCAGGCATCCCGCCCCTGGGCTGGAAGGGTGGGGATTCTGTGGTCACCCTGGGGCTCAGGGTGAGCTGTGGGAGGCCAGCAGAGATGTGGAGGAAGAAGAGCACAGGCTTGATCACAGAGGTAAAACGCTCTGTGGTTGCCATGAAGTGCTTGCTGAAAAGATGGATATTGGCAAGGGAGTTATTTGGCTAGCTGAGGCAAGGGAAGCAGGAGCCTGTCCAGGTGATTTCAGGGCCCCTGTTCACCCTCCAGGGATGTGGGAAGGGCTGCGGGGATCAGGTGCTCCCCATCCCCTTCTCAGGGTGTCTGGGTGGGTGGGCTGCCTGCCAGGCTGCCTGCAGGGCACCCATCCCCTTTTCAGTGGGAAGTGGCAAGCCAGCAGCACACGAGAGCTGTGAAATCCAACCCTGTGTTGGGACAGGCTGCACTTAAGCTCCATGTAAGCCCTAATTTGAAGGCTTAAAGGGAACTGAAGTGTGACACTGAGTGCTCTGTCTGAGCTTCACCCTTCCTGAGCCACAACAGCCCATCAGGAGCGGAACCAAGGGGCAGGACAGCCTCTGCCTTTCCAACTGGGCCAGGAGCCTTCAGCTGAACTCCTTGGTTCCAGCAGAAGTGTTGGATTTGGTTGAGTTTTAAACTGTAAATATGATAAATCATGGCTGACAGTTCTGACTGCTGGGGCTTGCACTGTATGCCCAAAGAAGCTGTTGCAGTAACAGGCCTGTTCTGGCAGTCCAGCAGGTCTCCATCTGTCTAGGTATGTTTATCCCTATAGTTCTGCCCCTGATAACTGCTTTTCATCCCCCCAGCCTGGTCACAGCTTGTCTTTGCAGGCTGGTACAGGTAACAGCACCCCTGTGACAGGCTCCTAAAGCCCACATAGCCATTGTGGTGGGCATCTGTCACAGGAGCCCCCCCAGTTCCCTCTCGTGCTTGTGTCCCCTTCTCCCCACGCTTGCTGTCTGCAAAGGGACCCCTTCTATCTGGTGCCCCTTGGGGGGATGCGTGGCACCTCATGCTGCTGGAGTGGGTGAGCTGCCCAGCACAAGGTTAGCTACAGCAGGCTGATGAGGCTCACTGTTTCATCCTTTTTGATTTGCAGGTGTGGTGTTTGTTTATTTATTTGTGCCAAGTGTTGTTGCTTTCACTTAGGGTCACTTCAGCAAGGCATGTCTATTTATTTCAGAGCCGGGGCACTGCTCAAAGCACAGCCATGGTTTTAAGAAAGCCACAGAGTGTGAAATGCTCTTGGGAGGGGGATTTTGACTACGGGCAAATCTGTGTCCAGATAGTTTCTGAAGGTGGTGGCCTGCAGCATCATGCCTGCTGTATTGCTGGGAAGCACAAATGTGCATCTGCGTGTCCATACCGACCTGTGTCTGCACATGTCCCTGGGAGTGTTCTGTGACCTTGTGTCCACCTTCCTCTCTCAGTTGGGGCTGTGGGGCTTTGGCCAGGACACCAGAGAAAGTATCACTGGTGTTTTTTAACCTTTACAAGAAAACAGATTGTTTTTAAGTCAAAGCTAAGACTGTAGCACTTGCTGAAGGCTAGAAGGTAACTGTAAATCCTGGGTCTCATTTGCACAAACACATTTGGTTCCAATCCTTAAGGGCATTTTCCCTTTCCCTGCTTATGCATTTGTTTCAGAAACATGTAAATTTTGTTTGGATTTGTTTTTTTCAAAACACCACAAAATATGGGAGGGGGGCTTTTAAATTACATTAGACACAGAAGGGATAAGGAGTGTTTTGGATGCTCCACTGGGTAGGAATCAGTGGATGGTTGTCATTTAGGCTCTGTCAGTGGGAAACACTGAAGAGACTGGATACACCAGGAGAGTAGTGGTGATATTTGCAGTCTCTTACTTGGAAGTTTGCTGCTCAGATCCGACCTCTCAGCTTTCTTCTGGCCCAGCATATGAGACCCCACCCAGCAGGTCTTGTTTCAGGTGTGAACCTTATGTGCAGGGTCATTTGATGGCTAAATGTCCTGTCATGTGAAGAGGTACAGGCTCTGTCACAAGGTTGCCACAGGAGTGGGAGGTGACTCTGGGCCAGTTAGGCTCCTTCCAGGGCAGAGACCTGCAAGATGCCCCTGCTGCTGTGGCTGTCCCTTTTGTATCAAGGTCTGTGGAGCAAAGAAGAGAGACTTGATTTATGCCCTGAAGAAGATGGAGGAGCAGATCTACCCAAGAGCTCAGGAGGAAGCAGCGTGGCAGTGATTGCTGCGTTCGCTGGGGGTCACCAATGATGGCACATTTATACTGCTGGAGGCCTTACCCCCTAGAAAAGGTCTTGTTCACATTTGCTCGCTGCTCACCAGATCTCAAAATTGTTTAAAAGAGCAACAAAGCAGCTAAGACAGTCGGCAAGGTGAGGATGGGGTTGGGCTACCCTGCTGAGGCTCCCTCTGGGCAGGCAGGAGGACCGTGCTGGTAAGGGTGTGTGACAGGAGCTCCGCTCCAACAGGGGTCCTGCCGTGTGTGCTTCATGCTTTGTTTCCAGAACTGCCAGGTTGGTGTCTTTCACCTGCACTGGCTCCCTAGGAGGAAAAAACCAAAGGAGAGTTGGTGGCTTGTCTACACAGAGGCTGGCTGGTGTAGGAACCACCCCAGCCTGCCGTGACTGTTGGCAGAGAAGAGGGAGAGGTTTGTGTCCTCTCCCACCTTTTAGCCAGAAGGAATGCATGTGCTTGGGGGCTTCTGCATGCTCTCTTGTCATACTGATGGGTTTCATGACACGACTTTTAGCACCTGAGGATAGGTGTGAAAAGGGAGGAGGTAGAGAAGTAGGAGGTGGAGATGGTGTGAGTTAATACAAGACCCAGTGGGAAGCAGCAGCAGGCAGTATTATTTCTGTGGTTTGAGCAAAAACTTTCTCTCCCTCTCTCTCCCTCTCTCTCCCTCTCTCTCCCTCTCTCTCCCTCTCTCTCCCTCTCTCTCCCTCTCTCTCCCTCTCTCTCCCTCTCTCTCCCTCTCTCTCCCTCTCTCTCCCTCTCTCTCCCTCTCTCTCCCTCTCTCTCCCTCTCTCTCCCTCTCTCACACTCACTAAATTACAACTAATGCAAGTAGCATTGTGAAGGAGGAATTTGGGAACTGTCGTTCATCATCCAATCTCTTGTAACAAATGTGCTGCTCAGTGCCATAGCCCATAGCCTCACTGAGAAGTAATTCACTTGGTATTTGCAGGCATGACATGCATGCCATAAGAATTCCACTGTTAGCATTATGCCAGCATTAGTGAGAGGATATGAAAATAAATGATGAGCTATTGTTTTTCATGATTAAATCCAGGCTTTTTGCTCATCTTGCTTTTTTCCTCCCTCCATCTGTGAAAGGAGGGGCTTCTCTGTTCTTTTCGCTTTCAGAGCAGGCAGGTTGTGCCCTCACTCATCCTAGATCCCTCATCCTTCCAGACCAACACCCTTTTGCTGCTTCCTCCACCTGTCTCCTCCTGGGTTTGGAGATCAGCTGCAGCAGTCATTTAAATTGCTGTAGGGTACTACATGATATGACATCAGAGGGGATCTCAGTATTTTGTTATGAGTCTGCAGAACTGTTTAGCCCTCACCATCCCTCAAGCAGACCAAGCCCTGCTCTTCATGGTTGCACTGGCAGGTTCAGATTTTGGTAGTAGGTCAGCAGTTTGGTACTTTCAGGTCATCCGCAAGCCTTAAGTGACTCTTCTATTATTAAAAAAGAGGGAGAATTCTTGAGACAGCTGTCAATCTGAATGTGCAGGAGCAGACTGAGCAGCCTCTGTCAGGGCCTCCTGGCAGTGGCCAAAGAAGTCCACAAAACAGAACGAGAGGGATCATAGTTCAAACCCACAGTTGTGAGAGGCATCCCTGTCCATTCCAGTGGGCTTTCCTGTGTTTCCTCCAGAGCTCTGGAAGTGCAAAGGACTTAAACATTACAGGGGTGTGAGACAGTAAAGTGTTATTTATCCCTGTTTTCTAGTGGGGGTGACCAAAAAAGAAAGCATAGCAGTTTCAGAGATGACCTCTGTTTCTGGAGTCATCAATTTGTGGAGCTTGTTTAAGCTGTCACACAAACAATCACCTGCGCAAAATAAAAGACTTCTTTGGAAAACTGGGCTTAAATATCCCCATGAAATCCTTGAACTAGTCAGTGCCAGCACTATACAGGATTCCTGTGCTCATAATCTTATTCTTAATCAACTAACCCAGGCAATGGGTTTCATGTCAGTGAGTTGCTGCTCACTCCAGTGGCCACAGCCCACATTGGCTGTTCAGCAGAAGGCCTGGCTGAGCCGAAGGCAGATGGCGAGGGTAAGAGCTTGTGCTGATCCTACTGCTATTAACTCTACCACTCCTCTGCACAGCAAGCTGCTCCCTTTGAACATGAGCAGAACCGATTTTAAAAGCCCTGTGGCCCAGCCTTGTGTGACAGAATAGCTCATTTTGTCAGGTAAAAAGATGCCTTGGTAAACTTTTGAGTGGAAGCTGTCAGCTGCCTGCTTCATCCAGCTTCAAGATGCTGGAAGAAGCAGCCATAGGCTTTGAGGAAGAGCAGCAGCCAGCTGCAGGTGTCATGTTCCCACCTGAGAGGGGCCATGTGAAAGCCAATGCTTTCTTCCTCCATGTTCTTTATTCATGCAGTCCCAGGAGCAGCCTCAACACGGGCGTTCTGTGACGTTGCTGTGCGCACAGCCGTGGTTATGAAATCCAAAGCTGCTGGGTCGCTGCGCTTGTCCCACCCCGCGCTGTGCTGCCAGCACACCCTGGCACGCAGAGACCTATCCAAGTGTAGCCCTGACCTGTGGGTCTCCCAAAATGGCTCAGGCCAAGTGACTCCCTCCCCTGCCACCTGCACTCACTGGCACACACGCAGTGCACAGCCTTTAGCACCCATAGCATGTGTGGCTATCCACAGGTCACTGCAGGGCACTTGCAGAGTCCCACGTCTTGGAAACAGGGAGGATGTGTTCCTCTGCCTGAGCTCCTCCACACAGCCCTCTCACAGCCCTTGCACTGATTAAGTACTTTCCACTGGGAAGTGATACCTGCATTTGATTCTTCTCGAATTTTGCAATATGCATAAGTGGGGTGGTGGTGACACTGGGCTTGAAGCCATCAACTCATATTTACTTGTGATCTAAGACAGTGATTTCTGCTCAGACCTCAAAGGGCAAGCTGCTGTGTGATTTAAAGTCATGCTTCCAGCAGGAGCATATGACCTCATGGTATGAAAAAGCAGGAGGAGATTAGCAAAGAAGTTTCTAAGGTACACAAATGTCCATGGGAAAAAAAAAAGAAATAAATTAACAGAAGAGTCAGTCTGTCTGTGTAAGAGAAGGCTGGGGAAATGACTAATATGTGCAGTTTGATTCAGATGTTCCTTCTTTGATTCAGATGTTCCCTCTTTGATTCAGGCCCCCTCCTTTGCTTTCTCTACCCCCTACCTCGCCTTGGATTTTTCTGCCTTTCAGGAGAGAGCAAGTGAGGGAGAGTGGAAGGACTCAGTGAGGAAGGAGTTAAGGGAATGCTCACTGGGGATTATAAAACAGCCAGGCACTTGGAAACAGTTAAGAAGAGAGAAACAGATCTGCCAGGAGGGAGTGTGGCACTGGAGCCGGTGGTTTATTTTCATGCCTCCCTACACAGCAATCCAGAAGGCTCTCCCACAATGGGGATGGAGGTAAGGGTGGTGGGAATCGGGTGGGTGCTGGGGCGAGGGTGTCAAGGTTAAATGTGGAATAAACTTCTCCAGCACCAAGTTCACCAGCCTTCGCACTGACCCTTATTGATGGGCTCTGCTCTGGATGTGGGTTGCTCCTGTGTGGGTGGCAGCACTTAGCACCTACTGTGCCTGAGGGCATGGCCTTGTCCTGGGGGCAAGACACCTTCTTTGCATGTTGGACATAAGGAAGAATGGTCTGTGTGCTCTTGGCATCACCCTGGAAAGGTGGACACAACAAACTTGCTGTGTGCTGGAGCACAGCACCGAGAGCACCGTGTGGGCAGGTCTGTGGGTACGCCTACGTGAGCGTGAGCTGCATGCAGGGCCTTCTGTGAGCGTGGCTGAGGGTGGGCAGCTTGTGCCAGCCCACCTGGCCAGCAGGAGCCTTCTGTCGTGCTCTGATGAGGTGGCTTTGAGTCACAAGGAGCTGCATCTTCACTCACCCTGTATTCGTGCCTCAGGAGCCCAGCTGAGGGCTTCTGCACATCAGGCAGGCACCAGGCACCGCCATGGGGGCAGAGGCTCCTGGTCCTGGGAAGGAAAGGCTAATGCAAGGGCAGTGTCAGCTGACAGGCGTGGTGGCTGGCAGGGCTGCACAGAGAAGCCAGGTGGCTCCAGGCTGCCTCCCTTGTGTTCTCCACGTGCCTGTGCTTGGGGCAGGAGCTAACTTCTTCCTGGTTTGAAGGACACTGCTACTGTGATGGTGAGTTATGGAGTGACCTGAAGGCAGGGCCTGCCATCACCTCCTGGCTCTTCATCTCTGTGCATGAGAAATGGTGGCATTTACAGCCTCCTGGCAGCAGGAGCTTACAGGGAAGGACCCGTACAGTGACCACAGGGAGAACTGCTCGTGTGCAATGCCGAGATCCGTGCTTCTCGAGGAAAAAAAAAACAGATGCAACTATCAGAACCAGTGTGTGGGGAGAGGGTTAGTCACTCTGCAAGTGTCAGGGCTTGTGAGGAAATAGCAGGAGTTTGCTGACTAATGCCGATGATGCTCAAGGAGTCAATGAGAAATATGGAGGGAAAACCCTCTGTTTCTGAATTTGGAAGAGAAAAAAAATTGAGGGAAAAAATGAAGGAAGATGTACATAGTTACTAATCAGCCCCCAAAGTCTCTGACCTATATCTCCCTCCTTTCCCTGGAGCCATTCTTGAAATGAAAAATTAATAGAGAACAACCAGGCTTTACCTCCAGGGTACCCTTTCGGGCTGCCACGTACTATGGGCTGGGACAAGTAGATAGGACTTTGGAGTCCCTCAGCACGATGCAGAAAGCAGAGTACTCTCAGTCCAGGATGTTGCAAGGATGTCCAGAGAGACTGAAAACAAGAAGGTAATCTCCTGTCTTGGAAGGATGGTCTCTGGCTTCACGTGGTTGGGAAAAGGATGCTGAGCTGACACACTAGGTTAAAATAGAGCAAAGAGGAAGGGTAGTCCTTGAAGGTACTGTAACTTTAGCAAGGGAAATGGAGGTGAGAAGGGGAAAAAAGGTATATCAGGTCATTAGTCCTCTGAGGGTGAAGTTCATTCTGTCTACAGAATATTCCTCCCTCTCTTCCCATTTTTAGTTTTTTGATGAGGAAAGAGAATCATTATTTAAGAAGCTGAAACCTAGCTTTGTGGGCTGGGAGGTTTCGTTTCCCAGTTCTGATGCTGTCTTGCTCTTTAAGCTTAAGCAAGTCATTTGACTTTCTTCTGGCTCCATTTTTATCTCTATAGGATGTGGATTGTGATACCTTTTGCAAAATATTTTCAAACCTACTGAATCTAGGAAGGGCTACGTTTTCTGAGGTGAGGAGGGCCTGGGCATTGCGTGTTGTGCGCTGTGTGTGTGCAGCAGGAGGAGGGCTGATGCTGTGGAGTTTTCCCTGCACTGGAATGGGCTCTGTGCCCACAAAACACACCCACAGCTTTGGGCACTGCTGGATTCACCCTCCCACGTGGCATGGGAGGGATGGAGCCATGGAGCTGTGGAGTGCCGTGAGAAGGGGTGTTATCACCCACTGTGGCAGCAGGGCTAGGCTAGCTCTGAGAGGACCTGAACACATGTGAAAATCTGGGCCTGTACCATCTCCTTATGTTGGATGACCTGATCCTAGGTGCCCAAGACAACTAGCTCTATTTTGTGTATAGGTCTGGATGCATCATGTTGTCTTTGTGGTGGTCCTTCAGAGTCTATCTCCTTAGATCTTTGGAAGATACCTCACTTACTGCTGTCTTCTGTGATAAATATCCTCCATACCCCTGAAGGGCCAGAAGCTGAGCCATCCGTGCAGTCTCCGCATAGACTTCTGCCTCTTCAATATTAGGATGCCTTATGCAGCTTGAGAAACTAGGTTATATAGCAGCTTTAATGGGGGCTTTTTCCAGACACTGATTGACCTGATTCCTCGGACCAGCTGTTTTATTTATTAAGCAAAATAGGAGAAGAAGAATGCATCTCCTACATAAATTTGTTTAATTGTGGAGTATGTTTAAACTATTTTTTTTCATAAATTGATATGGAGCTTTTATTTTATATTGATCTTGTAGATATTAATTTATGCACTAGGAATGAGGAAAATTTGACTCTCCATCTAATCCTGTTTCTAGAGAGAGATTTACTTAATGTGCAGTGTAATTTGTCTAATGTGCAACTTTGTATGTAGAGTGTACCCAGATTCAGCGGAAACAGGGGTATAATAAAAGAGAGCATTGTAGTGCAGTGCTGTTAATCCCTCTGTAATTAAAAATACTAAATTAGTCAAAGTTAGTGCAGTCAGGAGACATGACTAGCTCAAAAGCAGGAATACACAGTGAGAGTTTTCAGTGCAGGACAGAGAAATTTGGTCTATGCTCCTCTCTGTGTGGATATGGTATGTGTCTGGGAAAGGAACTGTTCATAACACCATTTGCCAGGAATATAGCTTGGGTGGCAAAGAGGAATTGTCAGGAGATATCCTAGGGTTGTCCTTGCCTATTCCCGAGGTGATGGAGGAGCCAATTCTGCCAGCTCCCACATTGTCTCACATTGTCCAGTGTCCTCTGTGTGTGTGTGTGTGTCTGTGCGTGTCTGCGTGTCCCGAATCCTTTGCACACTTGCAAGGTTGGATTTTACGCTCCTACAGAAGTGTCTCTAAAATTACTTCATTGCTCTGAAGAAGGCTGGCACCAGCAGTCAGTTGAATTATTCCCACCCCCCCACCGTCTGTCTTTTTGTCTGTCTGTCTTTCTTTCTTGGTGTTGGCACAGATAAAATCACTGCCTGAAATTTTCAGATGGGCTTTCGTTTTCTTATTGGAATTTGTGAATCTCCCTGCAAATAATCAGGGGAAGGATCAGTTTATACCAGTGTAAGATTCACTACCTTTGAGTACTGTCCATCTGCCTGTCCTATATCCAGCTTATGACCAGTGCTGCCTGCAGTGCCTGACATTTGCTTTCTCTTTCTGAGAGAACAGGAGGAAAGGTGGGACTTACGCTCTAAGCAAGTCTCTGTTTGGAATTGAGTAACAAGACTTTGTTGTACGTTAAAGTTAAAAATAAACTGATCTTGTTTATCTGAACAGAACCAGGATATAAAATAAAGTTCTAGTTACAGTTTGTGTTTCAGTTTGACTTGATTCTGTTAGTGTAACATCTGCTTCTTCAACAAACGAGAAGAGACAGAAAAGTGTATATTATGGCAATGACCTGCTGTTGAGGCCATCCAACAGCTTCCCTATTTTAAGACCTTCATTTTTAGTTGTTCACATCTTCACTAAACTTAAACTGTCTGGGCAGAAATTTTCCATCCCAGCTACCTGCCTCAGAATGTATATTTAGGAAACAGCTCTTTTATAACTCTCTTGAATTTTATGATGTATGTTAAATATAACAAATATACAAAGAAATGAGAAAGCAAGCCTCCACATTAACAACCCAGTAAAATTTGAATGGTATAAATGTCAGGGATACCACTTCTGCTACCTCCGAGAGCATCAGCCCAAAAAAATGGTTGTAACCACAGCCTCAACTGGCAAAACATATCTCTGAAGGACTTGTACCTAAGAGTTTCAATTGAGCATTTAAAGCTAGTGGAAGCTTTTCACATTAATCTCTCTGTGCTTTGCTTCCCTGCCCATGACATATGGATAATACAGTGCCTTACTTCATAAGGGCAGTGTGAAAATACATTCCTTTATGTTTGTGAAACATTCAGTTACTCTAATGATACGTACTGTAGAAAGGCCATGAGTAAATTACTAATTCTGTCTGCAGAGCAGAGTGTGGCAGGTACGCAGTAAACAAGGCTCGGGGCCACACCTCCAACAGCGTCAAGAAGATGAAATTGTAACTGGGTGCTCACTAGGTGAGCACCCCGGATCCTGCTGCGCTGGGTGAGGCCAAGGTCCTGTGGAAAAATAGCCTGTGATTATGTGATTAACAGCTCTGCCATGGCGCACAGGCAAGAAGGGGGGTCGAAGGTTGCACAGGCAGCCATAAAGCTGAGTTTTCCTAAGCGTTGCATTCTTGATTTGCAGCTTTAAATAGTCATGCTTTCACCTATCTCTGTTTTCTGTGTAGTTGTTTGGTCATGCAGGGTGGGAATGAGGAACAATAAACAGCTGTTGCTCCAGAGAGAAGAGACAGGAAAGCATTTGGTGCTGTTTGTCATCAGAGAGGAAAATGGTGAAGCCTTCTGTCCAGACAGTCTGTGCAGAAGCAACTGTGACCCTCAAGACTGAAGTTCAAGGTTGGAGGAAAAACTCAAGTGAACTGAGATACCTTTTTTCCCTTTTGACAACTGTCTGATTCATGCAGTTTTTCTCTAATAGTGCTCTATACCATTAAACAGCAATGCCACAAACCAACAGACTTGCAAGTTATTTTAAGGAAGAACAAGATCATGACATTGCTTTTTCTTTGGGTCTTGTGGGAAGGCGTTTCCTCCTGATTTTACCCTGGGTACTCCCAGCTCTGGTTGCTCCCCCTCCCAGATCCTGGCCTGTGGAAGCCCCACATGGTACACTCATGAGACCATAATCTTTAAGCCTGGGAAAATAAACCAGCCCTGACTCACAGGCAGAATCAATCCCAAGTCCCTCTGCCTTTGTTGACTTTGTTGCATTTTGCTTTCCTTCCATTTGTGTTCTCCCCTCAGGTAGAAGGAGGCAGTGCTGCCCACAGCCTGTTCAGAGTGGTATGTGGGCAGCAGCAGGGGAGGAGAAGGCTCTGGTTGAAGGTTTGCAGTTGAGGTATTGATAATGGCAGCAATGAGCAAGCTCTGAGGTGGCTGCGTGCACACCTCAGTAGAAGTTTGCCCATGTCACAGTAGCATCAGCTGTTTCTTCTGCACTAACTTAGGATGGGAGTAATCTGTCACTCCAATCCTGTGGAGAGCAAAGATTGCCATCAGCTGGGAGATATGAGATACAAGAAAGCTGTGCACATACCATGACTTTAAAGGGTTACATACTCACTGAGCTGTTTTTAAGTTGAGGAAAGTTGCTCATTCTCTGCCTACATTATGAGTCAAACTAGGATGCACATTTTCTGGAAATCCCTAAACCCTAAAGCCCGTGCACAAGAGCCTCTTCTTGATGTGGTTTTCATAATTGATGTTTGGCTATTTCATAGTTGCTTTTCCCTGTGGAATTTCTCTTTAAAATGCCCTATATTTCTTTTTAATTTTGACTGTGCACGGCAAGTTTATATTTCAGAAAAAATATTCAAGCATAATTTTTTGTAAAGCTAGGATATCATTAGGGTACTTTGGGGAGGGAACTGCTTATTATCTGATGTCCCCTGAGAAGGTGATAACTCAAGTCCTAGCAGCATTTCCCCTTCTTCTGCATGTGAATTTTCAGAAAGGTTTGTCAAGACAGACATCAGTTTGCCAGAATTGGCTGGTTATTGCAGTTGTTTAAGCATTAGGGAATTGTGTTTTAGCAAGCTGTGACAGTCCTTCCTTCCTTCCTTCCTTCCTTCCTTCCTTCCTTCCTTCCTTCCTTCCTTCCTTCCTTCCTTCCTTCCTTCCTTCCTTCCTTCCTTCCTTCCTTCCTTCCTTCCTTCCTTCCTTCCTTCCTTCCTTCCTTCCTTCCTTCCTTCCTTCCTTCCTTCCTTCCTTCCTTCCTTCCTTCCTTCCTTCCTTCCTTCCTTCCTTCCTTCCTTCCTTCCTTCCTTCCTTCCTTCCTTCCTTCCTTCCTTCCTTCCTTCCTTCCTTCCTTCCTTCCTTCCTTCCTTCCTTCCTTCCTTCCTTCCTTCCTTCCTTCCTTCCTTCCTTCCTTCCTTCCTTCCTTCCTTCCTTCCTTCCTTCCTTCCTTCCTTCCTTCCTTCCTTCTCTCATGATGTGCCACTTGTTTAATAACCCTTGCTAAGGGGTGGAAAGTGTGTAGCCCATACGGTGGCTGTGTCCTCCCTCCCCAGAACTCAGGGGTGCCACAGCCTGAAGTTGTTCTGTGAGGCAGAAGGTGAGGTAGTGAAGATAACAATCCCCTCTGAAGATCTGGCACATGTTAGAACATGGGATGGGTTAGAACATCTGACCTCTAAAAGTGACTTCTTTTCATCTCTGACTTCATGAAAACCTCTGCCACACAGCCAGCCAAGTTCAAAGTTAGACAGAGCACATAAGGCAGGGTAAATGGGATTGCTTTTCTTTCTAAAAAAGAGTACAAGGCAACACAAGCACTTGTTATAATTTATTCCTGCTCCTAGGTGCAATAACAACCTCTGGATTTCAGTGTAAAGGTGGAAGGGGAGGTGGTTGAATGGAGGAGTTTTTTTAAAATTGCATTAGTACATGACCTCTATGAAAAACAACCACCCTCAGATGGGAATGCAGGCAGTATTTGCAAGTTGCCTGTGGATTGATGAAACATTTGGAAACTTGTGCATTATTTCCTGAACCTTATTTCTTTACACAGCAATGTTCATGGCTTATTCTGGGACAATGACCAGACAAGAAGGTTTTAAAAATAAAAGTTAAAAAAAAAAAAAAAAATAATATATATATATATAAAAATATAAATAAAATGTGTGTTTCAAAATCTAAAAGGGTCCAATTTCTTAACAGAACAGAAACAAAATGACATTTTTACAGTGCTTCAGTACTGAATTCTTTAGTTAGACCTTTGAGATATTGGCCTAGAGAGAACTCTGTTTTTCATATATTTATACTTCTTTGAGAAAACTGTAATTGTCAGATGTTTATATATATTTCCTTCTTTTTTCCCCCCTCTTTTCCATGAAGGCTGTTTACACCAAAACAATATCTTTGTTTTCAGAGTTCATCTGCTCCCGCTGCTCCTTTTCCAGCTGAAGTCACAATACTCAGTCTGTGACATCACTGTTGGCTGCCGTGACAACGGAGAATTTTCACTCCAGGTGGAGAACGTGCAGCAGCAGCAGCAGCAGCAGCAGCCACTCTGTCAAGAGCAGAGAGAATGTTTTCTATGCATATTGCTAGTCATGGAGAAGGAAGGGAAGGAAAATCTGCAAGAAAACCAAATGTAGATTTTCTGAGTGTGCTGATTATGGGGTTGGCACAGGTACTGGAGACTTTACCTTCCACAGGATTTCTTTTGAAATCAGTTAACAGCAGTTAACTACAGATTATGCATTTGTAGAGAAGAACTTGCTTTTTTTAAAGGGAGAGTGCAGGAGATGGGTTTAATTTAGATTAATGCATCACTTGGATACCTAAATTATACCCACAAGTTTTATGGAGGTTTTTTTTTTGCCTTTTTTCCTAAAAAATTCCATTTCAAAACCTATGGGCAGATGATTAATGCACTGTTCCTGCTAACATTTACACATGTAGTGGGCTTTCAGTGCCTGAGTTGTCCTGATGAAGTCAGTTCAGACAATTCATGTGCTTAACTCAGACACAGGCACATGTGGCAGTAGTGTGAGGCTCTAGCCAGCAGTCCTAGGGGAGCAGTTAAATAAAGATGTTATAGAACATTTTGTGACGCAGACACTGTCTTGAAAGACACTTGTCACCTGGAAAAGCTGAAGTCTCTGGACTGAATCTGCCAGGAAAAGCAAACAAACTGGTCATAAACTTTTCCCCTGTGCTTTTGTCTGCCTAATTCATCTCATGGGTCACAGCCTTGCAGTTGCTGGTTGGAAGGTGAGGGCCATCTGCAAGTGTTTGGAGGACTGTGGCTTAAGAGGTGACACAGCAAGATCATTAAATAACAGGGAGGAAAACAGAATGGAGAAATAGTCACTATACCCACTGACTGTATTGCAAGGATAAAAGTGAAAAATACATGTGCATCCAAAGTGTAGTCACAGGCTCATAGTATGAAATGCTGTACCTGGATGGCCCACAAGCATGGATGGAGCAGTCACCCACTCCCAACGCTGCCCTGAAGGGTAGAGGCAGCATGCCAGTCCCTCAGATGCACTTGTAGCATTATTTCCACACTTCAGTCTCATGGCTGTACCAAGGACTACAGGAAAACCTTAAACAGGAAAAGATGCTCTTGTTTCTCCTGCACAACTTCCTGGCCAGTGTGAGAGAAGCAGTACCTCCAGCGATGTGCTCTTGGAGATGTGTTTTCCAAAAGACCCTGAGCAACCTCTGCAGCCACATCCCTCAGTGACCGATGAGCCCTTGCTACAGGTGTTTTCTCTCGCTTCCAGCATCCTGGGAAACCCAGGCATTTGCTTGGTCAGGGTCCAGTTTCTCAGTGAGTAGAGACTGTGTTGGTCCTACTTTCCTGTGGCCCCCTGCTACAGCTCTGCTGAAGCATTTCTGAATTGTCACAAGTCAGGAGAGAGTATATTTTCTCAGGAAGCCTTGTAGTATAACTGCACTGGCAGCCTCAGGAGAGTGCCTTTTACCTACATCTTTGTTTTGAGATGTCTTAGGATTGTTTGTTTGTGCGTGTGTTTGTTTGTTTGTTTTAGCAGGGCTGCGCACGCTGGGTTGCTGTTGTGGCAGTCCATATGATTCATGTCTTGCGCAGCCTGACAGGTTTATTGCAGCTCGAGTGTGCTGAGCTGCACGCTGTGGCTGCTGCTCTGCTCCTGCTTGGTGCCAGGCCAGCCCGTGGGGCCGGTGCAGAGCTGTTTGCAGTGCCAGGGCACAGAGGGGGATGTGTGTGGGAGGGCCACTCCAGCGAGCTGCTTGCCTTAGCTTTGGGAAGTGGAAGGGACACTTGCTTGGGCTTTAGTTTTTAAAACTCCTCCAGGAATAGCATGTTCTGTGGAGCAGGCAGAGCAGAAAGCAGGAGGGTCAATTTTGGGATCTAGTGGTGCTGTCAGGATCCAGTTTCACATTTATTTTCTGTCTCTGCAGAGCATGGAATAAGTTAACATTTCAACAGCTTGGAGTCTCTACTACTGAGCCTTTAATAGACTAAATAATACCAAGTTCTTAGGAACTCTGGGATCAAAACCCCATGGAATTTAGGTACTTTAATAGCTTTTGTGTCTTTTTCCTTGAGTTTCACTTATACCTGCTTCTGTCTGACACCTGTCTTCTTTAAGGCTCAAGCGTTACTCTGTCTTTGGAGTTCATCATCCACTGATGCCCCCCTGAAACCTTTCAGCTCTTCTTTTTTCTTTGTTTTTAAAGTGGGTTTTTTTTTTTTTTTTTGGCAAAGGAAATAGGAATGAAGGTGCAGAGGACTGGGAGAAAAGGCACAGCAAGGTGAATACATCGTGGCCTTGCTGAAACCCAGAAATGAGCTGGCATGAAGAATGAAGACAAAACAGGAGTGACATCATTAGTTAGGAAATTTTGAGCAATTTCATGAAAACCTGTTCGGTGCCATTTCACATGTAGTCCCTGAGCACCCTTTGCTGGTGCTTGGCCAGGTGAAAGGAGTGTCACTGGGAGCCTCCAGCCAGTGGATTTTCTGGGTGAGCCACAGAGGGACCTGTACTATTGATGTGCCACATGTGCTGTTCCTGTAACCCCGTGGTTCTTCAGGGTCCCCCATGCTTGACTCAGCTGTGACTTGTGGTATGAGCTCTGCAGGGTGACAGGAAGGAACCAGCTTCCCTGAGCAGCTGTGCAGTGCAACCCAGCTCCTGCAAATTTGGGCTGTTTTTCCATGACAGCACAAACAGAACAACTGTCCTGAATTTGCTTGTTAAACTTTTGTAATCACCATAAAAAACCTGCATGGTAAATATATTTTCTCTGCCCAAAAGGAACTGCCCCCCTCCTTCTTGTTCTGCAGATAATAGACATAAAAATGAAATATGGACCTATATTCTTAAAAGGTCACAGTTATTTGGTTGTCAGGGAGATTGCATATCGAAATAAGTCTTGTTAAGATTTGATGATATGTTAGAGGAATTGAATGAATTGGGACTTTGGGTCACAGAAGTTGCAGAATGGGCTAGGACTATCTCGTGATCTGGAAGATGGAGATGGCCATCCCTTTCTCCTAATGCCACTGGAATGGGGAAACTGGATGGAGAAGGGCTTTGTGTCAGGTGAAGAAACAGCAGCCATAGAATCATTAAGGCTGGAAAATACTTCTAAGATCCTCAAGTCTAGCCTTTGGCTGGACACCACCATGCCAACTAAACCACAGAACTGAGTGCCATTCCAGTAGTTTCCTGAACACTTCTAGGGATTGTGACTCCACCACTTGCCTGAGTAGCCCATTCTAATGCTTAACCACCCTTTCAGGAAAAATGTTCTTCCTGATGTCCAGCCTGAACCTGTCTCGGCACAACTTGAGGCCATTTTCTCTTGTCCTATTGCTGGTTGCCTAGGTGAGGAGACCAACCCTCTTCTAATGTGCTACAACTTCCTTTCAGGTAGTTGTAATGATTAATGAGGTTACCCCTGAGCCTCCTCTTCTCCAGACTAAACAACCTCAGCTCCCCCAGCTGTTTTTCATAGGACTTACTGTCTAGACCCTTCCACTGCCCTTCTCTGGACATGCTGCACCTCAGTGTCTTTCTTGCAGTGAGGGTCCCAGAACTGAACTCAGGATTTGAGGTGCAACCTCACCAGTGCCATGTACCGAGGGACAGTCACTGCCCTGGTCCTGCTGGCCACACTGTTTCTAATCTGAATGTCACTGGCCTTCTTGGCCACCTGAAGCCACTGCTGGCTCACGTTCAGCTGCTGTCAACCAGCACCCCCAGGTCCTTTTCCACTGGGATGTGTTCTGGCCATGTTTGTCAGCTCTTGTTTGCATTGTCCTAGTTTCATTTAAGGCATTCTTCTGCCTGGCTGAAAGCTCATAGTGTCAGTGGTCTCCAGCCCTTTCTGCCTAATGCATGGTGGGTTGCTAGGGGTGCTGCCATCATCCACATTTTAGGTGAGGATCTGATGACCACACAGTTTGTATTGCTTTCCAAGATTTGGCTGGATGACTCAGCTGGTCCTCTAGTGACTCATTTCAGTCTCCCATGAGCCCAGGAAGGACTAAAGAGGGAAGCAGGGCTATTTTCAGATACGAAAAATGACCAAAACCATGGACTGTGTCCACTGCAAACGTCAAATTAATTGGGCATTTATACTGAGTGTAAACTTGCTGCTTCCCACCGAAACTCTTTCCAGTTACTGTGCTTCTGCTGAATCTAGTTTTCAGTTTCTTCCTACTTTTCATCCATATGGGTGTTAAAAGCTTTTAGTCAGTTTTGAGTATATAAATGATGAAAGTTCACAGGACTTTTGGGACTAAATTCCTCTGGCTGTTTTGTTTGTTTGTGGGTATTTTTATGGCAGTTCTCCCCTCTCATTTGCTGGGAGTGTCATAGTTTTAGTAAAGCCCATAGGCCCACCCCAGGCCCTTTTACTCCCTAGTCATTCCTATGACTGTGGAAAAGCTAAGATGCCCAGTGTTCTCCTGGACCTCCTGAAAACTGTTGTTATTTCACCACAAGTTGCTACTAATCTGTTTTTTCTGGAACCTGTGGAAACAGTGGTGTATTTGCTCCTTGTGAGAAAATCATACACAGCTTATTTTCCCAGAAACTCTTCTTTCCCCCATGACTCAGTTTGGCCAGACTTCCCTTGCATTGTTAGTCAAAACCCATAGGTGTGACTGTGGCCAGCTTGGCTGCAACGTCACCGACACATTGGTGATTCTGAACTCATTGTCCCACTGCATCTAAGCTGAATCCTTTCATTTCATTGTGTAGGAAAAGGAAAGAATTGAATGTTCTGAGTTGAAAGCACATGGCTGCAAAACAGTTGTCATGGTGCCAAAAAGATGCTTCTGAAGAGGCTGGGCAAGTGGCTGCATGCTGCTGGAAGCACAAAGTGACATGTCAGTTCATCAATGTAGGATCAGGAGTGAGAAGAAGGCTTGACAGCCTCTTTAGCTGGTATGTCATCTGCAGCCATCTCTCCTTTCTGCTGCAGATTTTTGGTTCTGCAGGTTCAGTTGTGCAATACCTGCGAGTGCCGCACAGCAGGCACTCATGGTCAGCACTTGAACACGGCCTGAGGTGCGCTCTGGGTCTCTGCAGGGTGCTGTGCAGGGTCTCGAAAGCACTGAGTGATCTGGGACAAAGTTACACCAAGGGAGGGTGTATTTTCCAGGCTGGCTGTGGGGTCTCCCAGTCTAGCCCGTCTCAGTGGCAGCATGCCTCGGGCTGCACTGCAGAAGGCATTTGGGCTGTGTCATCCTGGATCTCCTTGTTTAGCTTCGCTCCTCTTCTGTCATGCTCTAATTTTGACAGTGTAAGGAGCCCAGCAGCCATGGTGTTAAGCACTGCGGAGCTGAGTAAATAAATATGTCAATAAATAATCATATCCTGCACAAAAGAGAAACCTCAGGGAGAGACTGATGGTAGCCAGGGAGTTCTGCTGATACAGGTGGAGGTTTTTATTGTTTTGTTTCTCTTAATGACTTCCCTTGGACTGATTTCTTTTCTTTCAGAGCTTTGAGGGGGAGTAGGCTGTTAGTGCTGTCCCTGAACAACTTCATCACGCACAAGGGCCTTACATCCTCCTTTCTCAAGTAGATAGCTTTTCCTGAGCTTCTGGATGTTTACTCTTCAGGGCTCTGAAATCCTTCATGTAGTTTATCCTCATGCCTAAATCAGGGTTTTTTTCTGTGTAAGCAAGAGCTTTGTACATCACCTAGGCTGTCCGTCCTTGGCCTCTTCTCTGCATGCTGATCTGGCCTCTGTCCTATTAGACCTTGCTTAAAAATCAAGTTGATGTGAAGACAGTGGGAGATCAGGCGTGCTCCAACCCCAGCAAGCCAGCCAGCAGTGGGGCAGGCAGGTGTCCAGAGGCACTTCTGTGGGATTGCTTGGGGTAGCATCACCCATTTCTTTTGGAGATTATGAGATTTGTTGCCTTCAGGGTCTTCTGGCTGTGCAAGTGTTTACTTGTTTATGTGTGCCTGAGTGTGACCCTGTGCTTTGTATGACAGAGGTCAGTACAACCCCAAATATAGCAAACAGAATCACTGGTTCCCACAGATAAACCTGTCAACACACTGTTCTCGTGGAGGCTGCAGCAGCTCCCTACCACCTGTGGTCTCATACAAGAGCCACTCGCCAGTCTCAAAGGTGAATGGACTGAGACAGACAGTTGTTTTGGGGAGAAGTGAGTCCACATCCAAATCCTGCACCCTGTGTCTCCATGGTGACATTTTTGCTTTGGGCCAGCTGGCTCAGTCCTGCTGTGCCTGTTCTGGTCCCAGCTCATGGCCTGTTTCACATCATGCATTTCTGGGTTTATAGTCCTGCTTTGGAATGCAAACCAAAAGCCACAGGTGGCAGCAAGAAAAGGTTTCTGACTGTTTGGCCATAATTTTGGGGATGTTTTCTTGGCCTTAAAGTCTAGAAGACCGGGTGAAAACTGCTCAAGGTGTTTCCTTGAGGAACTGAAGGCTTTTCCCTGTGCAGGTCGGGTGTTAGGGTGATGATGTGAAGGCAGGTTATTTACAGAATTGTTGCAATTCCTTAAACTGGAGGTCAGGTCATCAACCTGTACTATCCTTTCTCTTAATTTCCTAAAACACTCCACACACTCAATGTTTGAGAGTGCCATAAGTCCTGTGGTTGGCCTTTCTTTCTTGAAGGTGGAATGTGGCAGTCAGGAGGTCAACAAATCATTCTGTCTCAATTTTCTGCTTTGTCAGAGTCCTGTGTCCAGCTTCCCTACCTCTCTCCTTGCATCTTCATCTTCCTTTGCAGGCCAGATCCTGTGTATTCCATCCAGACCTCACCAGGGGCTTGTTTCTCTCTAACAGATCTGTATCCTGATGGAAATCAAATGTAGGAATGGACCTTGTGAATAGGCAAACTGATGTTTTCAGCCCAGCTGGAGCTTGATCTGAGTTTCAGATTTCTTAAACAAAGCAGGGGCTGAATGTCATGCAATGGCCTCTTTGCAAATGAAACACTTAGAAAAAAAATCCTGTGGGAGTGAGAGGCTCAGCCAGAGACTCCAGTGAGCCTTGCCCATGTCTTGCTTTCACAAGTAGTGTTGTTTCTAACAAGTAAGGTATGCAAGATGCCAGGAATTCCCTGTGGTTTAACCACACTTGCAGGCCAGTTGGAGTCATTGACATTAAAAAGTTAATATTTACAGGTGGAAAGCCATCCAGGTGGGGAGACAGCCATCGTGGAAAAAGCCAAAATATCCTTTCCACTAGGCAGCTGTGGGAAGCCACGAATATGCCAATGCTGTGTGAGTGATGGGGGGCACAACCAGAGCAGCAAAGGAAAACTGATTCATTTTGGTTCCTTTTTGAGAGACCTTGGTACCCTTTCCCAGAAACTAGGATAACAGAAGGCACTGTAGGATGGCCAGTGAAGTCTGGGATCAGGAAGGTTGAGAAAGTCCTCCCTTGCACCTGTAGGACAGGGTAGAAGATGAACAGCAGTGGCCTGAGCCATGCTGCCTTGAAAGCAGAGCCATGCCAAGATCATCCTTCTTTCAGTTCTGTTTCAGGATGTAACTCTGTTAGCAGGTAGCAATCAGAGATGGAGCTTGTTGGGATCTAGAGGCTCCTGCTTTACAGGCCTGTTTGGAAGTTAAATGTAGGGCTCCAGACATTAGGCTGGATTACAAGGCAAACTATGGCCAGTTTCACTTTTACTGCAGGGACTATCTTGTGTAGTTCTACAGAGGGAGTTTTGGGTGCTGTAGAAATGTTGTGGTTACTGTTTGTTCCAATTTGTGATGGTGGAGGACAGATGGGAAGGAGGAAGGTGCCCAGAACACATATGCTGTTGCCAAACAGTTCTACCTGGCACACTGATGTGAGCAACTGCTTTTGGACTCATATGGCTCCATTTTGATTTGAGGATGAGGAAACGTTCCTTGGTAGCTTGCTTTCCCCAGCTTCTCTGGCTGTACCCAGTGCTTCAGGAGCTCATTCAAGCATGGCATTATAGGAGCCTCATCATGTCATGCCTCATTTTAAGTGGGGCTGTGGGTGTTGTCACAGTCTTCAGCTCTTTAAACAGATGTGGTGCTGCTCGTGGGTTCCCCAGCAGCCTGCAGCACAGCCCCAGCCAAGCATTCCACACTTGCCTCAGTTCTGCTGGGCCTCTCTCCAAGAAATCTGAAAGAGGGATGTCTTCAGCAAAGCATTTGTTAGACATCCTTCAGTGTCCTTCAAAGATAAAGCTTCAAAGCAGGGCTTCTGTCAATCTCACCTTTCTGATTTCATCTTTCTTTCTGTTCTTTCTTTCTCATCCCATGTCTGACTCCCAAGCAGATTTTCTTCTCCTCTGAGGCCCTTGGGAGTACTGATCACTTGGTTGTAAAACTTCTTCCTGACTTCACTGACACCCACTTTCCTAAAATGTTTTTATGCTTACATTATGCAGAAGTTCCTTCACACACTCATGCAGATCTTGAAGGCTTTCAGGTGCATGCCTCCATTTTTATTGTTCACCACCTCATTTTGGTTTTGGGACTCCAGAGGTCCTCCCTGGCTTGGAGGACTATTGCTCAGCAGGGCGGGCTGTGATCTGTCTTCTCAAGCCCCAGAGACTTGACATGGGCACCGTGGACTCCCAGGTTTCTCAGCTTATGTCTGGAGAGCACTTTGACATCTTGGTAGGGCGTCTGCAGTCTCACTTCATGATTTCTGTAGAGGTGACAGTCTTTCTGTCAGCTTTGACAGATTTGCTGAAGGGGGTTTACTTACTTGGTTCTGGCTCTGTTTTGTCAAGGCTGGAGACTATTAAATTGTGTTCACATGCTGTCTTCATTTGCTTTCCACGCAGTAACACTGAGGTATCCTGAAGAGAAGTTTTGCACTATTCCAGCTATGCCGAGAAGAAAATATCTAGGGGTTATCTTTCAGTTCAGGGCAGCACGGACTGGACTGCTGGACCTTCTCACACCAAGATCTAGAAATTGGTGCCAGGTCCAGTTACTGTAGCATCTACAGGGAAGCGATGGGGCAGCCTCTGGTGAGGTGTATTTTAACCTGTGTTCTCACGTGTTGCATAGTTAATTAACTATAATGGGAAACATAAACTAGTCACATGATTAATTGAGGAAATCTGTAATATCTCTTGTCATTACTGCAGTTCATTCCAGTGGGAGATGGAGGTGACCCTGAAAGAGTCTTGCATTGAGGTGTAATGAAGTATTCAAATGTAAATGTATGTATTTGTCCCTGAGATTTTGCTTCATGTGCCTGAAACCAGGGATATGTCAGAGGAGCCCACAGCTTGGTTTTCAGGCTCATCTGCCCCTGAGCCCACACCAAAAGGATGAATAAGAATTGTAATGTTTCCAAATTACAGCTAAGAAAGCTTTCAGTAGCCAGCATACAATTTGCCCTGGATTTAAGGAGTTAAGGGGAGAGTGAGGAAGGGAATAAAGATGGTTTGTGAGGCAAAACAGCAGTATCCTGAGCCACATGCCAAAATAACCTGATCAGGCCACAATAGGGAGAAACTGCCAACACCACCTCCATGCTCAAGAGTGCTAAGTAAGTCCTGTTGATAATTTTGATCATACCTATAAAGGAGAGTCATGATATGCAGAATTAAACAGGAGGCAGGGTTGTTGATGCCATAAGTGCAGGAGAGGGGTATGTAGGAGGGCAGTCGGGGTGGCAGGAAGATATGGGATTTGAAGGTGATGATGATTAGAGTGCCCTGGCTATTGCACTGGAGGGATGTGCTTTTTGGTGAGGATGAGAGGGAAGGAGATGGATGCTTGTCTTTGTCTGTTTGAGTTTGTTTACGGCTACTCTGTGCATTGGGAAGTCTCACTTTTTCATTTGGCCATAAGGCATGGATCAAACATGGCAGGTTGGAGCTGTGTGAATCCGGGTCCAGAGCAGTGCAGGGGATGTGCTCTGTCACATCTTACATCTTTGGGAACTGCTGTGCACTACATTTAGAAAACTACTAATTAGGCCGAGACAGTTTTACTAGCAGGACAGGAAGAGCAGAACAGGGAGGCAGGGAAATTTTCACCTGAAACGAAGGCCCCTTGACATCTTATGCTCACCAGGAACAGGAAGGAGCTGAGGTCTGAGCACTGCTTTGAGGTTGTCTCCAAACATTCGCTAGCACAAGAGAAAGAATTTGTATGGCTTCCAGGGACATAAATTTTCAGGAGGTTCTGAGAGTGCAGTGGTGCTGGGAACAATGCCTCAAAAGGAGCCACACAGAGGCCACTGTGAAGAAGAGTGCTGTGCTTGAGACATGGCTGTTTGGAAGGAGCAATGCATTAGCCATACCTGGCCAATCCCCTTTTCACTGCCTTCTCAGCCTGGGCGTGGATATGGGTTTGCAGGCTTGTGCCTCTCTGGGGAGAAGTGGAAGATACTTATTTCAGTATTTTCTTCCAAGCATCATTTATATGCTGAACACACACCGTGTGCTTTCTACAGTATTTTTCAAGCAGGCCCTGGCAGCAGCCAGGAAGCAGCCTCTGGTTACAGAGCACTGGCAGCTCTGCAGGTACTGCAGAAGGTCTGACTTCCTACTGAATACAGGGCACTGCCTCGGTCTCTTGCCACCTCAAAGGCCACACTTAAAAATCAGCAGTAAGTGCTGGGAGTAAACCACAAGAAAACATCAGTAACTTTCAAACTGCTCCTTCTTTAGTCCCCAAAGTGTGGTTTTTTTGCCTTTTGGGGTGACGTGGGTGGATAGGGAACTTTACCTCATTTGCTTTCCTGAAACCTGTTAGAAGTACAAGTGAGGCGGCTGCGTGATTTATGTGTGCATGCAGAAGAGGGCCATCTGAATTGTAAATAGCACCTGCTAAATTATTATTAAGTGAAAGCTGACGTGGGAGGAGTTCTCAGGAACAAAAAAACCCTCAAGTCTTTTAATAAAAGTCATTCTAGCTGTTTTAACACTGTCCCCTGGCTGCACCCTACCTGCTTCATCTCATGTAGATGCTATGGGGAGATATGTGAGTCGTATCAAGGACAGGGAAGGCCCCATTAAATCCAGTTACTGTCAGTTTTGTGAGAGCTTTAAATGACTACACTAAACTCATTATTAAAGAAAGGAACTATCAATTTTATTTAATGCATGGTGCCCAACCCTGACTCTGCTCCCAGCCCAGACATTCGCCGTGCTCAGGGGTGATATAAAACTTAGACTTACACTCCTCAGGACATGTGTTTAGCTGTTGTGGTGTCCTGGCTTCATCCTGGCTGGTTACTAGAGGCCTGCCTTGCACCCACGTCAAGACAGGGACCAGCTCAGTTGGAGTTGCCGCTTTACTTAGTCCAGCCAAAGATTTTGGTGGTGTAGATGGGGCTGCTGAGCTGGGATTCAGGTGAGCAGGAATGCTCGGTGGGTAAAGCTGCTAATCCCAAGTATCCTCACCCCCTCCACTCCTGGCAGAGTGCAAAAAGGTGAGGAGCCAGGTGCCAGCCTTGGGCATTCCATGCAAAATGCGGAAAGGTGACTGCTAGGGTCTTCCTGCAGAGAAGGGAAGTGATAGGAGAAACCCAGCCTTGCAAGGAAGTTTCTTATCAGACCTGTGAGTGGGAAGTTAAAAGAACATTTCCAAGTGAAACATCCCACTTTCCATCCCTCTGCAGCTTATGGCCCCTCTGTTTCTTCAAGACCCCGGGTGCAAGAATGCTCCCTTGGGGCATTCCCATTGTCTCTGAGACATCAGTGCCACTGGGTTTGGCTGGCATGGATCGCCTCATTCCTGCTGGCTTGTTTCCTCATGGACGTTGTGGCAAGCTGTTGTCAGCCTATGTAATCAAAAGGCTGAAGGTATAAATCATATTACAGGCTGTAATGAGGAATTTGATTCCTGTAACAAAACCATCCAACTTTTATTCACATTTATTACTATTCCTGCTATTGCCATGGAGCAAAAATCCTTTTTCAAAGAAACAACATGCCACCAGCACAGTTTTATTGTGTCCTCAGGAAATTTAGGATTGTGTTTTTCTCGCATTAACTGCACAGGAAAATTTGCAATAAAAATTACTTTGCTGCAGAAGCTGCCTTTTCCCATCACCAACCTGTCAATCAGCCTGTAATTTCTTGGTATTGGACTATGCTGTGGAACTCACTAAGTTATTTTCCTTACAATACGTGCCCTTAAAACCTCAAACATGAGAAAATAATTTTGGATGTAAGGAAGAAGATTTTGTAGTTCTTTTTTAGGGGAAAACAAACAAACCTTTTCTGTGATGAGATGTAACCTCTGAGGAGGGCAGCACCGGCAGCAGAAGAGTCCAAAGTCCTCGCTTTACCCACAGAAGCACTGCTTCCTTCCCCCGCTCCATTTTTGGGGTACCAGGGTGAGTCAGTGTTTATCCCCTGTTCCTGTCCTCTGCTGAGGCTGCCAGCAGTGTTTCAGGGACAGCAAGGGGCCGGTTGTCGATGTGGAAACCAGTCCCTAACAACAACTCGTTTCACCAAAGGGCACAGGCAGCCATCTGACATTGACAATGTTGAGTGACTGCTGACCTTGTTTTTAGCGTCAGCTGATACCAAGTGGAGCCCTGCCAGTTTGCACCAGTTGAAAGCCTGTCCCTTAGCGGTGGCGATTATCCTGGTTTTTACAGCAGCGCTGAGAAAGTTGCAGCTGCTGCGCTTCACATCCTTGACTTTAATTTGCTATGCCTCACTCTTTTGGTGTTATCTTTAGAGCAGCGTGCAAGAAGAACGTCTCTCCTTGTTCTGCGTCAGTCATTTTTTCCCTTTTTATTTTCTACGAAGAGAGATTGCTCAAGCACACTGTGGAATGAAAGCCATAAAACTATAAATTACACCTCTGCTAGGTCCACAATATGTTACCAATTACATCTGCCATATTATTTGCGTCCAGGGGGAAAACATACATCAAACCACCCCCTCTCTCCAGACAGGTCAGTACTGTACTAGAAGGAACACCGTGATTCTTCTTAATCAGTGGAAAAACAAACACGGTTTTGGCTCACTCACATACGGTCTTTGTGTCCAGGATGACAAGTTGAGTAGCACTGCTGTGGTTCCCCGAGCTCGCCGCCTGCCACATGCCATGGCGTTCGTGACAGCATCATTGCCCTGTGGAAAGGGAGAGGAGAGAAGGTACTTAGCGGGACAAGGAGCTGCAGGGCGTCTGAGTACCCCGTTGCAGGGACCTTGGAAACTGCTGCCCAGGAGGCTGGGGGAGCACGGGGTAATGGAATTAAAGGGAACGACAGCAAGCAGTCATAAATCCACTGAGAGACAGGGGTCATGTCTGCAGAGGGCAGCTGGCTATGGTTTGCAGGGCTTCATTGCTAAACTGGGGTCAGTGGGGTTTTGTGTGCAGCGTTCAGGCCCAGGTGAGGGTTTCCCCGTGAGTCCTGAGGGGTTTTCTTCTGCGTCTGCTCTGTCCTCATAAATTCATCACGACAGCAGGGGTGAAGGCGGGGGTGGTGAAGCAGAGTGGAGAGATTGCTTGGCCTGTTACTGCTGAGTAGTTACTCATGGTAGGTTTTGGCTCACCACAGCACCCCTCTTCTGAGCCACTCCTGGCCTTTGGGCTGCTGGGAATTAACTGGAAAAAGAGTGTTGGGTGTGTTTAGATCTATTAACTTGACTACTGAGCTTTGTGATTGTGGAGTGACATTCATATTTTTCTGTATGAGTTGTGTAAGCCTGCATGTGTGTGAGTGTGTCTGTGTACACGAGCTCCAGAAAACCTTCTGAAGAGGATCATGGACTAGTGAATTATGAGGAGACCGAGTCAGATACTGTCACACCTCCACATGAAGAAGTTGTCCATGTGCACTGCAGAGTTTGTTGTGGTTTTGTTACTGAAGCATTCATTCAGCTTTTAACTTTTTTAAGTTGAAAACAAGTCAAGGTTATGATTGTGCTTAATAATTCAACAATGGTGCCAGCTCAGCATATTGTCTTTTTCTTCCCTAGTCATTCTGGTTTATTAAAAAGAAACACTGATGACAGATAGTAGGGTGAAGGAGGCTGTGCCTTTCTGCTCTAACTCCTGCTGGGTGCTGACTCCTTCCCCAGAAGTCCCCATGGATTTGTGTTCTTCACAAAATGTTTGTCCCAGCAGTACTATCCCTACCCTGGGCAGGGAAAGCTGGCAGCAAGTCAGGACTTAGCTGTCTCCTTCTCCATGCACCACATCTCTTTTCTCTGAATAGGCACATTTTCTGTTTCAGTGGAATATTACTCAGAATCCTTCAGTGAGTCTGTCTCGGTGATGCATTATTTTCGCTTTGGTTATGAGGTTGTGGGGTTGTTTTTTGGTGGTGTGTGAATTTTTTAAAAGATTTAGAAGATCATTAGCTCTTCTGAAACCAAATAAGCTTGCATTAAAATTGGTTTTTGTCTTTTGTGTAAAAAATAAAGCTGTATTAGGAGCTAATTCTGCCACATGCTAATGTGTATGTTGCTTCATAAACAATGCTGCTCCTTTCCAGAGGATCTGCTTTCCAGTGATGGTATTGTCACTGTAAATAAGAATAGGTGAACACAATTTTATAAATCTGAGAGCACCTAATGCACAAAGTGAAGCTCATGTTGTGTACCTCGCATCTCCAGTGTCCCTGAGCACAGACTAGCATTGTGCACAATTCCCACTCACGGGCTTGGCAAGCAATCTGAAACATCATCTTCTTCTGTTCTGGTTCCTCAGCTTTATCCATGCACCTCCATTTGCTCACAGTGTAGTATCTCCTGGTCCCATCTTCCCTTTGTGTAGGCTAAAAGTTATGCAGTGGTTTTATAGGAATAACCGGAGGGTTTAAGTCAGATCCACCAAACTGCTTAAGATTGGATGAGCCTGAGGATTTGAGTTTTGGCTTCTGTAGTCAGAATACTTTGCACTATTTGACATGAGTTCTTCCAGAAAGCTAGCTATATTCCTGGAGACAATGGGAATAGGAGTCTCTTTAGGCAGAGGAGGTAAAAATAACATGTACATTCGTGTTATTAAAAATGAAAAGGGGGAGAGCAAGAGAGCAGAAATCTTGAATGTTGTTAGTATAGTTCAGTCTGGGGTAAGGATTTATTTTAGAGCATAATATTTTATTTGTGTCAAATGCACATGTCTGGAAGAACTTGCTTTTTGTGTGTGTGCATGTGATGTATCTGAAGCCTGTATCCCATTTCCCTTTCCTGCCACAGAGCAAATGAAAAAAGCTGGGGAAGGCATCTTGACACTGTGGTTTCACTCTGATGTTGTATTGCAGGTATGGCCTCGCATGTGCAAGTTTTCTCTCCTCATACCCTTCAGTCAAGTGCCTTCTGTAGCGTGAAGAAACTGAAAGTGGAGCCGAGTTCAAACTGGGATATGACTGGGTACGGCACACACAGCAAAGTCTACAACCAGAGCAAGAACGTGCAGTCCTCCCAAGCAGCCGCCGCAGCAGCCGTCAACGCCTCCCTCCAGATCCCCAATCCGAGCATCCCTTACGAGCAGACCATCATCTTCCCAGCCAGCACGGGGCACATCGTGGTTACATCTGCCAACAGCACTTCTGGTGTGGTTGCAGTGTCTGGGCAAACACTGGGCGGGCCACACAACCTGATGCGTCGCAGCACTGTGAGCCTTCTGGACACCTACCAAAAATGTGGACTTAAGCGCAAGAGTGAGGAGATTGAGAACACAAGCAGCGTGCAGATTATCGAGGAGCATCCACCAATGATTCAGAACAATGCCAGTGGGGCCACTGTAGCCACCGCCACCACCTCCACGGCCACCTCCAAAAACAGTGGCTCCAACAGCGAAGGGGATTACCAGCTGGTGCAACATGAGGTGCTCTGTTCCATGACCAACACGTACGAAGTGTTAGAGTTTCTTGGCCGTGGAACATTCGGACAAGTAGTCAAATGCTGGAAACGTGGCACTAATGAGATTGTGGCTATCAAGATCCTAAAAAACCACCCTTCTTATGCCCGGCAAGGCCAGATTGAAGTGAGCATCCTGGCTCGGCTGAGCACAGAAAGCGCGGATGACTACAACTTTGTCCGTGCTTATGAATGCTTCCAGCACAAGAATCACACATGCTTGGTATTTGAAATGTTGGAGCAGAACCTCTATGATTTCTTAAAACAAAATAAATTCAGTCCCTTGCCCCTTAAGTACATTCGACCAATTCTGCAGCAGGTAGCAACTGCCCTAATGAAGCTGAAAAGCCTGGGACTGATTCATGCTGACCTCAAACCAGAGAACATCATGCTGGTAGACCCATCCCGACAGCCATATAGGGTCAAGGTCATAGACTTTGGTTCAGCTAGCCATGTGTCTAAAGCTGTGTGTTCTACTTACCTTCAATCCAGATACTACAGGTAAGAGATTGGGCCCATGTAACACTTCTAGAAGTATTTTGCCTATGGGAATTTTCTTACATTCATTCAAATGAATGAGAGTCATCTCTTAATTCTAAACAGAGATGGCTCTTAGAATGGCTTGTTGATGATAAGGAAAAAAATGATGTCCTAACCTCTTGGAGTTTACTTGCATTGAAAACCATTGTAAGTTTGTAAATAATCGCATTTTAAAAATAGAGTTTGCTAGTTACAATTTAGAATGTCTTTCACTTCTATCAGTTTGTTCTCTCTGGAATTGTTTCCAGAAGAGGAGGTGTCCACATTTCCATTCCAAGTCAATGGATATAGGTTCTTGATTTCAGAATTACCTTAACCTAAACAATCAATCCATATTTCAAATGTGTCTTCTAGTCTGTACTCATATATGAAACCAGGACTTAACAAGTGTAAGTTTGGCCCACAGGAAAACTGTATAGATGCAGAAGATGGTTTGTCAATTATTAGTTTTCACACAGGCTCTGAGTCAATGGGAGTCTTCTGGCTGGCTCTTGTCAGCTCCCCTCCAGGCAAGTGTTGTCAGTGATTTGGTGTTGGACTGAGGACCGGTTGCTGTCTATTGATTCCCACTCACAGTCCCTCGTTACATGCTAGGATGGAGTTGTGACCTCAGGTGTGCCTGAAGTGAAATGTGGGAACTAGATACATACCTCTTCAGCTTGTTGAACAGTTTCAGCAGAGCAGCCTCTTTTCAAAACCCCTGGCAGGGCATACTCACCCTCTGTCTTGACTCCAAGACACAAAGTCTCTATTGTTGTTCTCAGATGTTCTCAGACCCTCTCTTTGGTACCAGTTATCTTGATTCAGCATCCTAGGGACTGAGAAAAGCAGTTCTACTGCTGCTTCAGGGGCGAGGAGCAATAGTGAAGGGGGTGAAGGCAATTTGTCTTTAGATAACAGCTGAATTTAGAAATGTTCAGACCATATTTTTGTTGTTGTACTTCTGTGAAACAGGAGCAAAGAGAGAAAATTTGATCCTTCTTCATGACTGATTTAATGAAAATCAGGCCTGGCAGTGTCTACAGCTCATCAGATGGGTTACAAAAAAGCAAGGTAGTTGATCTCTTTCTAAATAGAAACCTGTCTTATCCACGGGGAGGACTGGGGATGAAAAACCAGCATGAGTTGATAACAGACCCTTTTCCTACTTCATGAATTTCAGGGTGGCAAAGCCTACCTGAATTCTGAGCTTGGAGAGAGTTAATTTTCACAGGAACAGGAACTTTAACAGTGTAGCACGGCAGCAGCTGATCTTTATCTGCTTGTCCTTTGCTCTGAAGGAGGCCAGGAAAAAATCCCCAGCCCTAGTTCATACCTCAGAAGAGGCTTATTAAATAAGATGTTCTACCTGATGACAGTCCCATCCTCCAGGAGAGACATGTTTCTGTGGTAAATATGCAAAAGCTTTTAGAATTGCAATTGCCTGACAGACTAGGAAAAAAAAAAAAAAAAGCGAAGATAATACAGGCATTTTGTTGTTGAGTTACCTGTGATTCTGTGTTAGCAGCCTAGGTCCCTAGCTGAAAGACAGAAGGGGCAGCAAAAATGAAATATGTGACAGAAAGAAAAAATGAAAGAGAAAAATGGTTCTCAGTGGCAAACAAGGAATATTTTTATGGCAGTCTCTGGAGAGAGAAAGGCTTGATAAAATTTGCTTTTTATATTTTAAATTTTATTCCTGCCCAGTCTGAAGTTGCAGCTTGATAAATAATAAGTCCTGTCTGTCTAATTCCTCCCTTGTTTTCCGTGCCTGAATTGGTGGGAGGAGGGGAAAAGGGGCAGCAACTCACCAGGAAAAAAGAAAAAAAAAGAAAAATCTCATTGGGTTGAATTACATCAGCAGGGGGCTGCTGATTAAGCTAAATTCAAGTCATGAGGAAAATTTATGTTCTTCTTCATTTTCTAATGGGGAAAATACAGCACAGAGTAAAGACCCCTTCGTCTCTAAAGTGAAGGAACTTTCATGCTAGGGGAAACACTGGGCTTTATAAAGATTTCATGTGTCTTCCATTTAATTCACACTTGTTCTGCTTGCTAGAGTATAAAAGACAAGGGGATGACTTCAAGAAATGGCACATTTAAGTTGACTGTGAAGGAAAACCTTCCTCAGACTAGTAAAATCTCTCAGACTGTAAGCAGTCATGCTAAAGGAGTGACAGAAGCCCTGTGCCCCATGCATTTAAGGAAAGATGAAGCAAAGCACAGGGGAATATGAAGTAGAGGCAGGATCTCAGCTGGAGATTTTTTATCATGGACTTTTGCAAGCGAATTCCTAAGTTGTCTCCATATTTTATTAACAACTTGCTTTTTCTTTTTCCTTTCACTACTTTTGAGAATGTGCTGCCCAAATCTTTTGATGGATTGAAAGGTGTGTGGGATCCTGCTCCTCATCAGAGCAATGTAAGGCCTTTCCTCTTCCCGTAAATGACAGGCCCCTTTTCTTCTCCTGAAGGTGGAAGACAAAATGTCTTTAAACAAACTCTGTGCTTTTTCTTGACCTGAATCTGCATAATCCACTATAAACCAAGAGGACCCCATGGACTTTCCATGGGTGATTTGCCGCTGTTGCTGTGTAATGTGCTTTGAGGATGAACAGGATCCCTCAGCCCAGTTTTTGTGGGAAGAATGGTGGGCAGGGTTGCTGTTGTGCTGCTGGCACTGCTCAGGGGCCCTCACTGGGTGCCCCAAACCCAGAACTGTCCCTGTCCCACCAGGGATATTTCTAAGCAAATACACTCTGGAAGGATGGTGATGGTATTGAGGTGACAGAGTGGGATGAAAAATATCAAAAATACTATCAAAATGTCTTTAGTCCAGCAGAATTTAGCTCCCAACTCTCTGACGAGGACACAGCCTCCTCCAAGCTAGATCTGCTGCCATAAGTGGTACTCTGTAGATCTTTCTCCCTTGCTCCTGACTATAGTGAGCCCATGAGAGGCAGAGCATGATGGCCTAAGCTGGGCTTTGCAGGAACTCCTGTGCTGCCAAGAATCCCCCTCTGGGAGGGCAGGGCCATTGTGTCACCAGTGCCTGCTGCGAGCCTCAAGAGAAGGAATGAGCCCCAGCAGGGTCACACCATGGGCCCAGCCTGACAAAGGACATCACAGGCACAGTCTGTGGTCAGAGCTGTCATCTAAAAGGGGGGCTGCTGTGAAGAGGATCATCCTCCTTCTGCCCACCATCTTCAGCCTCTGGTGGAAAACTTGCTGTGGTGCAAAGAGTTTCTCTCATGGCATCCTTAGCCAGCATGTGTAGGACCTGACTGGTGGCCATCCAAATGTCCCTTGCATAGGAGAGGGGTCCCAGCCTGGTCACCGTAGTCCTTCATCTTGTCCCTTGCCATCAGCTGCATCAACCTGGGCCTGATCACTCACCCTTCAAGGAGGTTTGTGGTGATACAGACGGTCTGGAGGTGCCTGAAGGAAAAGGTGAGGAACTGAAGCTGCCCATGGAGGGCTGCTCTGCCCAGCTCACAGTGCAGGAGTGGGGCTCTGCACTTGGTGGTTTTAGCCAAACATGCTTAAGCTAGAAATGAATCCCTGTTCAGAGTAAATGGATCAAAAAGCTGTGATAGCCTCTGCATCACAGGTTATCTTCCTGGGATTTTATTTTTGTCCTTTTCAAGCTGCAGTTGGACAGGGAGATCATTGAGGTAGTTTCTATGATCTCTGTTTTGGAGAGGGTCAGAGGAATGAATGACCAGAGAGATCCCTTCTGGGCTGATCAGCTATGTATGAAAGCTTCCTGGGAAAACCCACATCCTGAGAAATACAGGGCTCAGGCTGCAACAGATGGTCCCTTTGTTAGAGCCCCCATTCATGCACCCAGGTGGAAGAGGGGATACTGCCCTCTGGGAGGTTGGGGTGGTTGGGGTGGTAGAGGGAGAGTTGAGGTCACCCCTTGTTGGAACAAGAGCCCTCCCTCATCATGGGATGGCAGTGTGGGGGTGCTTGGAGCAGTTGGGCTGCTCATGGGGGCACTACCAGTTTGTTACCTTGCCCTCTTGACTTTTCTTTGCTGTTCAGCTGAAACAGCTGCTGTATTGGCACCTAGGGGATAAGAGTGTTTTGTTAATTAATAGTGTAATCACCTTATGAGATTTAAGTCTTTCAGAATTCACAACATATTGCAGATATAAAATAATGGCTGTCACCCCTTCACTATTAGCGAATAAATTCAGGTTTGGTTCCTTGTTTTCAAAAGGCTTTTGGTATGTGGCTTGTCTGGCTTGGGTTGAGATGTCTGCTTAGTAGGTAAGTGGCCTTTGATGAAATGTTTGGATAACAGAGAATGAAGCTGAGTACCAGTTGGAAGAGGTGTTTATCAGTCTGGTCTCAGACACTGCAAGAAAATATGCATGCATAAAGGCTACGTGCATGTTGTCAGCCACCTATACAGAGTGCAGTGAGGCTGTGTGCAGGTGTGGTTTTTAACTGGCTCTGCGTGCTTGGCTGGGTGAGTGCAGGTCCTGAGGGGTGCAGGGGGCTAAACTGGATCCATCTTGCCACACATGGACATTGTGCCATGACAGGTATCTGTCCTTCAGCCATGCTGACAGGAAGCCAAAGCAAGGTAGATTTATGAGCAAAGTCACAACCTGTTCCCCATTGTGTGACTCACAAATGTGTCATTCTGGTCAAAACTGCCCTTTAAATGAGGCAGTTGTAATGACACAGGGATGGGCTATGCTTTTTTGTTTACTCACTGAACTGGCATGTGCTGTGTCCTTGTATAACAGTGCACTTATATTTCAAAATCTTCTGCCATTCTGGACTTGCAAAAACATCTCTATCTCAGGTTTGACTGTGTTTGCAGCTGTGGGAGCCACATTGTTCTGCCAGTCTGTTTTACTCCTATCTGCAACATTCACTGCTTTACTGACTCTGCCTCTCTAAGGTAAAGAGCAGGATGGTTTTAGGAGGAAAGTGTCTTGTGGAGACTGGACTGAAACCACAAAGTTCATTGCTGAAGTCTAAGCTCGGTTTCACTTGGTGACAATCATGCCCGGTAGGACTGCAGGCTTGCAAAACTGGCAATACATTGCAGAAGACTGGAGGAAAAGCAGACTACAAGCTATAATATTTTAAGCAGTTGTTAATTTCTTTCCCAAGGACCCTTGGAATTTGAAGTTGTTTTTTTCGGAATCAAAATTCAGCAGGATTCTTTTTTCAAAACCAACATCAGGATTAATTGAATCTCAGCTTTACTGTACCCAGACTACCAAGTCTAGGAAAGCAAAAGACATTTAGCTGAAAGCTTTTGGCTTTGGCCCACCTTTGGGATAGTCAGGCCAGGTTGGTTTTTGGTTGTATAGAACTCAAGCAAAGATAGTTCTTTGCTAAATTCCTTTGTGTGTAAATCACCTTGGAGAAGGGATGGTAAACCAATATTGTGCTCATGGTGCATCCAACAGAGATTCACCATATCTGTACCCCCTGCCTGGGGTCTAATTTAAAACCGAAAAGCCTAAACAATCTCCTCAACTAGACCCTCCCGAGTGTTTTCTCTGCTGAAACCTTCTATTTCCCTGAGTATTTTTAATTTTGCTCTGAGCAGACACTCCAGCTCCTCCTTTATCTTCTCGAAGCTGATGTGCCCCTTCTGTTGTGCTGTCACAGCACCTTCCTGCCCAGCTCCAGCTCATGATGCTGGCCTTGCTCTGAGAGAAGCCCTGCATCCCTGGAGTCAAAAAGGCTGTCTGTCACAGGAGGGCTTTGTTTATTTATTAACCAAGTGGATAAAATATGCCCAGTTACCTGCCTCTGGCCCAAGAAGATTTGTAACAAGTCCTGTTTGCAAGGAACCTGACAAGGAGCCTTTCCCCAGCAAAGAGAAGTCTTTGGTAGACCAAGGAAAGGAGAAGTCTCACAATGTTTCCTTTTACCTCGTCTGCATCTGAGAGGTGGAAAATTGCAACTGAGTGCTGAGCCAATCCCTTCAGCCCCTCTCCTCTCTCTGGAAACAGCTCCTACATGGCAAAGATGGGGCACTGACAGTAATTACTCCTGCAGATCTCAGTTTTGTCTTGGTGGCTGGAAAGGAAGGAACCTGTGTGTCCACAGGCAGGGATCAATTCATTAAGGGTGTTTTGGATCAGACATGAGTATGTGAGCAGCAGCCAGAGGCAGGTACCAGGGCTGGAAGCTCTGTTCTTCCATCAGCTGGTGCCACCCCTTGGTTCTCATGTAAAAGAGCAAACAAAGCTTGGGGAGAAAAAGGTAAATGTAATTTTCCCAAGGCTGCTGCAGCTTTTAAACTCATCAGTGATCCCCACAAAGGAAAAGGCAGTCCTCTGAATACAAGCAGTCTCATTCACCCTCGGGGGCACTGCCCACAACCCAGGCAGACAAGGAACAGAAGCAGGAGCAGAGCCAGGGCTCAGCAGTCAACCACCATGTCTGACACAGTCCTGCCCAAACTGAGGTAACTCACCTCATCCTTCTCCACATCACCTCCAGAGGGTTATGATTCTAGAACTGTGCTCCCCTTTCCCTCCACCCCCTCTACTCCATAACTTACCCCTTTAAGCAAACCTTCCCTCTGGGCATTTGCCAGTGCCACACCTGGGGCTGACCTCCCCAAAGGCAATACCTTACACTTTGGAAACAAATAACACTTCAAATGGGGCTAAGATGGAGTTCCCAGGTGCTTTCAGGGCTTGCAGAGAGGAGGCAGTGTGCAAATAAACTTGTTACCAGTCCGTGTACTACCACCTGAATTCATCTGGGAACTCCAACAAGAACATCACAAACCTTCTTTTAAACTCAGCAGAGAATCCTAAACTAATCCCTACCTTCTTTGTGCTTGCTGTCAGAGTAGTTTCAGTAGCATTGGGAGGATCAGGGTGTGGTTTGGAAGTCACACTCCCCCCACTTGCAGGCTGGCTACAGGTGTTGGATTTATGGGGTTTTGGGTGGGTAATTTTTTTCCTTTCTTCTCCTGATACTGTTTGTCTCTCATCACCACCAAAACAAGCCTGTCACAGGATTTCCTGCTGTCTATTTTTCTTCTCTTAAGCTTTATGGGCAAAGTAAGTCCTGTTAAGGCTGCAGCCTGGTGAAATGATGTGAAAAATCAAGGTCACTCTTGTATTTACTGTACCAGGGCAAGCCTGAAACAGGTACAAATAGCCAGGTTGTTTTACTTAAAAAGAACTATTTACTTACAAGAAATCAAAATCCTCTTATTGCAGCTACTGGCTGTAGCACTTCAGACTCCATCTCTGTAGCACATAAAACAGACACAGTCTTTTGGTAAAGATACCTGTGCTCAGCTCGGGGGCTGGGACGTAATCAAGCTCAGTATGGTGACAAGCAGCTGCAGAGACAATGTGAGTGAAGGTGCAGTTCACAGGGCTACAACAAGAGCCAGCTGCACTCAGAGCCGGCTGTTTGCCCCTGTATGAAAGGCATGAAGTTTGGTCTCTGCTTCTAGTTGCTTACTTCTGTGGTTTTGTGTTTGCCCTTCTTTCTCTCCTCCTACTCAAGTCACTTCCTCACCAAGTGCAAAGGAAGCAGAGCGGAGAGAGGGTGCTCCTTTTCTCAGCTCCAGTGACAAAACAGCAGCAGCTCATAGGAGCAGTGGTGTGGTGACCCACAGATGTTACTCCAGCAATAGGTAGCCAGTGGAAGACAGTGCCCTGCAGTCACACTTATACAGTAGTAGCATTTTCTATGTCTTCCTACATTTATTTCAGTGCATATTTGGGTCAGAGCAGTAGCTGGCCAAGGGCAGGGGTGGCTGCTGAGAAGCAAAATGAGGCGAGGGGCTGTTGGGAGGAGATCGGTGCTCCATGTGTGAAAATAAAAGAATTATGAGCAGTGAGATTCCTCATCCTCTCCTGAGTATGAAAAAGCATTAGCAACACAGTTTGCACAGGATTTCAGGGATACTTTGCTCAAGTACCGTGTATTTAAATCCTATCAGGTTTTTACCTCCCCCTGTACATTTGCTCAGTGCAGGCAAGAGATGTAAATGTAACATGGAGGAAGCTCACTGTGTATGTCTGTGCATTCATTAGGTTCACAAGTTTTAGGCTCCAGCACAGTGGTACTGCAAAGCTGTTTTACAATGAAGAGCATTTTCTGGTTAGAAAATATCTCTGCTCTGCTGCTTATTAGTGATGAGGTTAGAAAAGTGACTGGTTGGTTTATAAATTACCAGAAGATAAAAATTACCTGAAGATGCAACAATTAGTATGAGGTTATACATTCCTCAGCTTCAGACTCCTGAATGACATGACTCCAGTCCCCACTTTCTATCTTTTCAAGCCACTGGCTGCACTGATGCCTCAAATTAGCCTAAGCTCATGTAAAGGCACCTTATTGTCAGGTGGGGGCTCAGTAGCTACCTCATTTTCCAGGTCATGCTGGGGAAAAGGAGCAACTCTCAAGTATTTGAGAGTGGTTATCTTGCTTGAAAAACACTAATCTTGTGGCCTGACTTAAGCTGAGTTATAGCCACAGCTGTTACCTGTTTAAGAAGGAAGGTCAAGCAAAGTCCTTTGCCTTTTAGGCCAGATCATACAACAATTGTTCTGTGGTGCTTTACAAGGAAAAAAGAAATGCAGAAGAGAGGCATCCGTATAAATATATATGTATATATAAACACACACACACACAGAGTGTGAGACATTCACAGTTCTAAGAGGAAGAAGTAAAAGAAGTAAAAGGGAAGTGGCTCTAGGAACTGAGAGAGAGGAGGGGCAGAGGAGGAATCCTCTTACAGACCACAGTTTCCTGGAAGTTGCTGTTTCCCAAATAAGGAAAGGGGTGGGAGGAAAGATGAAGTTTCACGCTTCCTGCTATTTGGAGACTGAAGGCCAGAGAACCAACTTCGAAACAAGACAGCATCCCGTTCCTGTGATGGGCTGGAAAGTAACCTGTCCCTGAGTGGCAGCTTGACCTTTGTTTTTTGCTTATTGAAGGACAAAAGTAATTGCAGACATTGTTTTACCGCACAGATATGAGTAATTTTGCTTTACATTTAATTTTTTGTTTTACCTTTATTTTGCCTCTGTGACTGCATGGGACCTGTACTTGGGTGGACATCCAGGTTCTGTCCCTGCTTCTGCTGGTTTGCATTAGCCAGAGAGTAGCAGACTTCTACCCACTACCAAATCTTGTGTTGTCTCCAAAGGCTTCTGCTCAAGGAGAGAGGCAGGGTAGATGTGGGGGGAATTGACCTGAATCTAACTGCAGTGACTCTGAATTGAAAATTCTGCAGTTCAGAGAGTCGGGTTAACTCCTTGTCATTATTTTGCTTTTTGTCCACCACTGCCATTTATAGCTGATTTCAAGCAGAAGTTCTCAAAACCAAATGTAGTACCCCAGGCTTGATAAGACATGGAAAGTGCTGAAAGTTTTATACTGTCATCGCTGAATTTCTACCTTTGTTAGAGGCTTGGGGCAGTTTTCAGATAACTCTAGTGCCTTACACAGCTTCTGAGCACAGGAAGGTCACCAGCTGAAGCCTTTAGAGGATAAGGAGAGTTGTGTGTTCTAGCAGCTGATGCTTGTGCTCACATAGAGGCAGACAAGGAGAAGTTAGCAGTGCTTCAGCTAACTTGACATCAGGAGGAGCTGTACTGCACTGAGTTGTTTTAACTACACATAGGATGGTTGGATGGTTGTGGTAGCACTGCTGAGCAACACCACCTTTTCTGCTTGTCCTCTCCAGTACCATTTACCTTGTGCTGTTCTCCTGGAGTGCTGTGCTTGCTGAAGCAGGGCTGTGTTTACAGCACCTCCTGCACAAAGATTTTTGTGGCTGAGGCCCTTAAACAAAAGGGTAATAGGGTATAACAGTAAATATGACAATGAGGGGTAGCAGGCGTGTTAATGTGACAGCTGGCATACAGAAGGAAAGCTGATGGCCTTTTTTGGATTCACCAGGGTAAGAACTTGTGTTTCAAATAGTTGCTTCCAAGCAGAGCTTTGCATTCAGCATCTAGTGGGTGGCGGGGAGGTTGGGGGGAGGGGAAGGAGCATCTGATGAGTTAATAAAAGTTTCAATATATTTAGTTGTAAGAGTATTTTACTTTCCAGTGGAAAAGTGCAAACGAGAATAGTCATCCGAGAGGAAAATGGAGTATTTCTCTGATGCTCACAAAAGTATTAAGAGGGGCAGATGAAATCTAAAATGTAAACAGTTTCAGCTGAAACTAGATTCATTTGCTGGTTACTGTGCTAAAAAGTTAATGATGAAATACTGCCAATTGATTTCAGTAGGTAAAATGAAGTAATGGTCTGTATCAGAAATCAAAGCTTATCTAAGTGATCTCATCCCCACAGTTGTCAAAAATACAGCTCATGTCGTTGTTAGTCTGTTAAATTAGTGGACTGGATCCTGAAGGGCTGCATGAGCACAAGCAAGAGCAGGAGGTAGTCATATTGCTGTTTCTGGAAATGCTTTTCTGGAGGCTCATTTGATAACTCATCCTCTTGTCAGGTGCGTGAGGGAGCAGGGAAGAGAATGGCACTATGTGCTGGATTTCACTTAGCAGTGACAGTATGGGTACAGCAATGTGGTGGCTCCAAATGTATTCCTTTGTAAGGAGGTCAAAGTACAGCTTGATGTGTAAGATATATAATGAGAGACAGAAAGAAAAGCATGTTAACTGTGTTGGAAGATAACATTCTGTCTTTTGAATGGATTCTTGTTATTGTCGCTGATGTTACTTTCAGAAAAAAAAAAAAAAGTTGAAATTATTCTTTTTTCTCCATTGTTTAGCTCTTGTTCTCAGCTTTGTTATGGCCACAAAGAGAGGATAAAAATGGATTGGCACAAAGTTGGGTTTCCTGTATCATTTAGAGTTATGTTTTCAGCCCTTAGCACTTTGGTAGGGTCTGTTCTTCATTTTGAAAATAGCAATAAAAGAGCAGAGAACATAAGAAAACACAATTCTATCTTTTTTTTTCTAATGAAATTGTCAGTGCTAGCCTGAACTCTGTCTCTGATCTGTATGAAGTCGCTGAACTGTGCCGTTGGAAGAAAGCAGATCCAAAAGGAGAGATAAAATATCCATGTGCCTGGCTACTTTAGAAGGTAGTAAAAAGCTCCCGACGTCTTGCTCGTTTTTAATCTGTATGTTTATGTCTACATAAATCCTTTGGGAATAAACTTTAAACATTTACATTGGATTTAGAGAATTACCTTCCAGCATCAGTACCTATGATACAGCAAGACTAACTAAGATTATGTGAATGGCCCTCTTGGCTTTTAGAGGCATGGACAATGTTAAAGCATGTGTTGAATTGCTGCTCAAATGGGAAAGGATAGGGATGAGCATGAAGGCTTGCAGTGGGTTTGCTGTTTGTGTGTGGTTGCTGGAGGTATTGGGTGTGCCTGGGGAGATAGCTCATGCCTTGGGAAAGGGATCTGTCTGCAGTGTGTGGCAGCTAAGCATCACGGCACAGTTGACAGTCCCCACCCTGTGCCACTTTGGTGGGGAGCTGCTGTTGAGTGGCCCTTGAGCAAACCCAAGCCTTCAGCCCCTTCATCCGAGAAGGGAGGAATTGCCAGGTGCTTTTCCAACAGGACTAGAAGTGCAGCAGTGTCTGCCCTGTGTAAGTTGGCAGGATCTTTTCCTAGCACCTTGATGCCCACTTCAGGCCCTGGAGGGCAGCCAAAGTAGAAGCTGGACAGAAAAAGCAGCAGCAAACCCAGGATATGAGAGGTTGGTTCAGATGAAAGCAGAGGATGGCAAAGGTCAGAGTTGCTCTAGACGGCTGACACAGCCAAACAGAACACTCCTTGCAGCCCTAGCCTGTGGTTTGGTCTTGCATGGGATTTGAAGAGGTTCATTTCCAGTTTAAGGTGTGTACTTTTGAGCAACTATTGAGTTCTAGCTCCTAGACACACACACAGCTTTTACCTTAGCCTGGGGCTATAGGATCTGATTGCTGCCCACAAAATGACATTTGAAGTTGTGCAAGAATCCTGTGTGCAGGATATAACTCTAGTCACTGCTTTTGTAAGGGGGCTGTCACAGCAGCCCAGTGACAGCACAGAAAGAAGAGCACAGTGCTTGGCTTTCAGCAGAAAATGTCCCTGACTTGCTGTATCACAGAGATCACATTGCATGGCAAGTGAGGGCTGCAGGGCATGGGGATGGTTGCAAACTTTGACTGAGGTTTTTAGAGCCACAGGTATGCTCAAGTATCTTGTGAAATGGCCACTTCTATGATATTTCCTCCACACTTTTGCCTTTTGAGAGATCCACATTGTTGGATTTTTCCTTCCCCACCAGGACCACTTGCTTGATCCTGCATGGCCTTCCCTGGCATTTTGGAGCTGTGCCATGCTATAGCATTTGCTGCTGTCGTGGTGCTGGTCAGCAGCGTGGCCAGGCACTGGGGTGCATTTCTGCACAACGCTTTGAAACCTCTGCCATGCTCTGACTGTGCATGCCCACGTGCCTCACAGTGAGCCAGGGTTCCTGCACACCCACGGGGTGGCCAGAGAGCTGGCAAGTAACTGGCTGGCATTGGCAGCAGCCCCCGTGGCAGCCAGAGGGGAGCAGGAACCCTGGCAGCAAGAGCAGGAGGCTGCTGAGGCTACAGCCTGAGCTTGCTTTGCTTGAAGCTGGCACAAAACTTTCCAATGAGGCCTTGACTGACCAGGAGCTTAAAGGCTTTCTTATCTGTGGAGAGTGACACAGGCTGGTGGCAGCCCGTAATTAATAAAGATACTAACCCTCCTTATGCAACCAGGGGATGTCTGACAGCGTTACTAGGTAGTTGCTCAACAACAAGGCATGTTACAACTAACCAGCTGGGACCAATTATGAAAGCCTCGCTGATGCTAGCAAGCAGTTGCCTGTTGGCATTGTTGGGCTGGAGTTGAGGAGATGAATGGCTGCTGTGAGCACGCGGGCAGGCGCGTGGTCAGGCAGTGCGCGGCCGAAGCGCGGCCAGCACTTGGTGCGTGGAGGGTCTCTGCTCTGGGATGTGCTTGCTGGGCACGGAGGAGCCTCAGTGCCCCGCACCGCCTGTAGCCTGTGCTCCCAGATGCAGGATGAGGGGGCACCCCCAGGGCTGCAGCAGCATCTCCATCCCCACCCGCAGCCTCTCCCACGCCGCTGCTGCTGCGGCAGCACCGATGGATGCCCAGTGCCTCCTCAGCTGCCTGCCACGGGGAGGAGAAGGGAGGGAGCGGAGCGGGGGCTCCTACTTAAGGCTGCCTCATGAATTTTTAGTCACTACATGAAGATTTCAGGAGTGTGCAAATAAAACATAAAATGAAGCAAAAGACTAAGTGGCGCTGCACAAAAAGAGGGAAAAAACCGCCAAAACACTGAATCATTGTCCAAAAGGTGCAGCCATTAGAGAATAATAATAGTTTTTATGTGCAGTGCAGCTGGGTCCTCGGTGACCTGTGTGACGGCTCTGTTTGTTTAATGTGCTAAAACAAAGAACTGAAAAGCAGACAGGGTCCTCGCAGATAGTCATAGGGCTTCTCTCTCAGTTCCTGTGTCTGTGCCCTCTTTTGCTGTGTGCGTGTGTGTCCTCATGCTCCAAATGCAACTAATCACAGCTCCATGCTCTAGGATGCCTTCCTTAGTGCATCCCTTGTCACTGTGCCTGGGCACCCCCTGGTTGTTGACTCGCTATTTTTGTAATTTAGAAACTACAGCAAATAATAAAAAGTCAAATGGATACTATTGTATTGTCTTGTTTTTGTAATTCTCTGTCCTTCAGAACAAGCTCAGCATAATGACATTATTCCCACCCCTCCATCCTGACCTCAGTCTTTTTCTATCCATTTAGCAAATGCTGCAGCTTGCTCTGCTTTTAATGGGTGGGAATCAATGTGGCTTTTTAAAATTGGATTCTCTCTGCCTGCACAAACAAAATCAATGGTGTTATTGAGCATGTGCGGGTCTGTGTGAACAGGAGCAAGCCAGCAGGGTTTGCCACCTCAGCGAGGCTGGGGCAAAGCCTGTAGCTCACACTGGGAGGATCATTCTTTATTTCTCTGTCATTTTGGTAAAGGCTGATGAGCAGCTTGGTACTGTTTAGAAAGTAAAGCCTAGGGTGTATTTTTCACCAGGTTAATAAGAGTTTTGAAGTGGTCAGTGCAAGGCTGTTAAAATGGGCTAAAACCAGACCAGTTTGAGTGCCTGTAGGAGGTTTGAAGATCCCAGTAAAATGAGGTTTAATCCAAAGCATGCTTTATTTCAGTATGACTTCACAGTTGGTTTTGCAACATCTTTTGGGGTTCTCCAGCTGTAGCCTGATTGGACCTTTGCTCTCAGAAGTGAGTTTCAGTTGAAATAGGGTTTTGCTTCCTTCAGGCTAAGCATTTATATACAAACAAACAGGATGGGAAATTTACGTATCTACGTCTGTCTTTTGTGGCAGATTGAATCTACTAATATTGAGTTGTTGTGGGAAAGTTGACTGGCAGGATTGGTCATGGCCTTGGGAGATGGAGGGAAGGGCAGAGCCCAGATGGATAGTATTGTTTTGGGGTTTTTATATTTACTACTTCTTTAGGTATGATCTTCAGATTTCACAGTATCAGGATTTTATTGCGTGATATGGAAGGAATGGGTTCTTCCAGCATGTTCTTATGGACACTGAAGTGTCATCCCTAAGATCATGAGTCTGTGGTAGATGATTTGTGGGATTGTAGGAATTGGTGATGTGGAGAATATTTGCAATTAAAACTTAGCTATGGAAGATGTATCACAATCCATGCCCTAGTGCAGAGCACCCCAAACAGCATGTATATTTGTCCTCGAGGGGATAGAGTGGTACTTGTGACTCTGTGAGATGGAACACAGCAGTCTTCCTGCTGCAGCCAGTTCCAGACACCACTGACACAGGTCGGGTTCAAACCAACCACTTCAGCTGGATGTGAAAGACTCCAGAACCTTTTATCAACCTGCAGGGCCATTCAGTCATCTCTCATAAATGCACATGCCAATGCTTGTTTTGAACACGGCTTTGTTGGGAGCACAGCGAGCTCAGTGTTTTGAGTGAGAGCAGAAATTTCTGGCTGTATGACAGAATGGGTTTTCGAATGCTCCTGGCAGCTGAGGAGCTCTGGGTCCTGAACAAGAAGGGGTGGCAAGAAGGGACCTTCTCCTACTCACTGCACCACCAAAAATGTTTGTTCAGTGCTCTATGTTTTCAAGATGAAATAAGAGTTCATTTTAAAATGCTGGAGTAGTGATGAGTTGAACAGAAGATTTATGTTTCTAGTGTCTTCATATCTCCACAAATAGGAGGAAAACTTAAAGGTGTTTGGTTCCTGACAGCAGCTTCTGCTGAGGTGACAACCCTGGGATTTGTTTAGTGAAATCCTCTGACTTTGTTTTTCCTGACCCACTTTTAATTTCTTGATTGTTTTTTGTTTTAAATACTGTAAATCCCTGTCACTCCTGGATTTCACTTGTAAATGGGGCTGGGGCAGGGGGAGGGGCATGTTTCTAACAAAACAAGGAAATTAATCTTCTCCTTCTGTTCTCTGAGTGAGGATTTCTTTATGGCCATCCTTTAATTGTGTGATTTTGAGTGGCCTGGACAAATGAGACAGTTTAAGTATCCTGCACTCGGTATAGCTCATCCATGCATACATTATGAAGTACACAGAGTAGCTATAAATGATGCACGACCCGTTTCTCAGTGCAGAGCTGGGTGCATGTGTGTGTGTGCTGGTGCACCCCCTTTTTCACTGTGCAAATACAGTTCTATCCAGGCAAGAAACTTGGTGATCATTAAATATCGTTTAAAAGAAGATAAAAATGTGACTTTATTGGCTTATTTTCTTTCCACAGACAACAAAGGTCCTACTTAATTATTTTCAAATGTTGGCAGCAGTGGGGTTTGCTTCAACTTGCAAATCAGTGCAAGGAGTTTCCCTTGGCTGAAATGTGTTCAGCAAAGGGTCCAGTCCTATAGCAATTCATCAACCACCTAATTTCCACATGTAATGTTATTTTAAATCAACACAGTGGGTTTTTTTTTCATGTGTGCTGGTGTGTTGATTAACTCTGCAAAACCTCAGTGTATTCTGGAATAGAATGTGCCAAGGTGTGCCTTTTCCTCTTCCTTTGTGAAGTCTCTAGGACACATAGGTCATTTTTATTGTGGAGAGGCTTCTGTCAACTATGAGGGCAAGAAGCTGCTCATGCTGCTTCTCTCCAGTGACAGTGCTCTGCTGGGAAGGCTGGACAATATTTAGTTCTGGGCAGAGACTTCCAAATGTTCAAGCAGGAGTTCTGCTCCTTCCCAGACACTCCTGCTATCCAAGGTTCCCTGTGTGCTAGTACAGGAATGGGTGAAACATGCTGGTCGGTCTGTGTATAGGGGAAAAAATAACAACAGATTGTTCTGCATTTCGGTTGGGATTTATTGAGTTGGAGCCTTTATGATTAGAAGCTTAATTAAAATGAAAAGCTAAGTGTCTTCAGTGAATCTACGGCTGTGAATTAGAAAAAAAAAGTATTGACTAAAAGAGCCATCAAGTAGTAGTAATAATAGTGTTTGGTCTTCTCTAAGTTGTTTCAATGTGAATAAGTGATCTCATATAAAGCTAATCAGAGTGTGATTTCCCTCCAAAATTCCACTTCTTCAATTTTTTAATGAAAAAAACCAAAACAACAGCAACAACCCTACCTTTTTCTTCCATTCTAATTGAAAACCTGTTACTATGAATGAAATGAAGTAAATGAAATTTAGTTTGGCTTTATTGTAACATTTTTTGTGGTTGAAAAACCAATCCAGTTTTACTTTATCGAGAGGACAACTTTTGGTTTGTTTGGGTTTTTTCTGGTTTTGTGTTTTTGGTGGGGGGTTTTTGGTGGTGTTTTTTTTTTTTTAGGTTTGTTTGTTTGTTTAGTTTTTTGTTTGTTTTTGTTTTGGTTTTTTTGGGGGGTTTTTGGGGTTTTTTTTTACAAAGCAGACCAAACCCTTATTCTCGTACTACCCTCCAGACTGTATGCTTAAACATTCTTCAACATTATTCATTATTTTAATTTTAATTTTATTTTTTTGCAGTGGAGTAAAAATAATAAGCTGCAGTCTGAAATAGAATTGTTGCTCTTCAACTTTTCAAAGCAGTAAAGGAAAATAGATCACACAGCGAGTTTTAAAAATCAGCCAGTGTGTGGGATATGCTACACTGAACCTCTTTTCAGAAAAGAACTGGATTGCAGCCTTTAGGAACTGTGTTTACTGTAAGAGAAACTGAATTTAGACCAAGCAAAGGATGTGGGAAGCACCAGCTTGGTACTGCTGTGATGGCTGGAAAGCAAAAAAATTAAAGGCACAGCCAAAACAGGGATTTTCCACCGTGTGGAGAAATTACTGGAAATGTCTGAAAACCATTTGTTCTGCGAAGGTGCACCTCGTAGTAATTTCTGCTCTCCAGCAAAGGGTTAAAAGTTTCAGCGAGGATTGATTGGGGAGAAGACTCTGCCACAATGCTGAAGACTCATTTATAGGGAGAGCGTTATGCCGCTTACTGTAATTGCAAGAAATTAAAAGAAAGCAAATTAGCTGGGAGCTTTTCAGAAGTCTTCCTCCTTTTGCTGACGTTAATGAGATTTTCCCCGTACCAAAGCAGCATTAATAACTTCTGCTGCGCGGCCTCTGTAAAAGCCACCGCTTACCGAGTGAAACGAGCCCGGTGCGACAGCGAGGTGGGGAGCAGGGAGAGCCGAGGGACGGGCACAGGGGGCTGGATGCTTTGGCTGGGTTATAGATCGTGATGATCCGGGCGCAAGGGCAGCTCCAGGCCGAAGCGGTGCCCGTGGGATGGATGGGATGGGATGTGATGGATGTGCGTGGATAGATGTGCGTGGATGGATGCCCGGCTGCCACCCGCACCGCTGCTCCGGGGAAGCACAGCTCTCCCCTGTCCATGTTGTGTGCCAGCTTTTGTTGGGATGATCTCGTCGAGTGGAAAGTTTATGTAGTACAGGGAAGAAATGTCACAGGCTGTTCTGGGGGCTGTATTTATAGCCAAGGCATTTCCAGGAAGGTGGATTTCCTAAACTGGGGTGGAGGTCGAGGCAGAAGGGAAGGGCTTGATCGGGATCAGCTTCCGTAACAGGAATTCCTATCTCAAGCAAGAATCTGCTGCTTTCCAAGAAACTGGGCTTTTCCACAGCTAGCAGAAGGGATGCTTCAGAGGCAGGGAAGGAGAAGAGTGAAATTATCCACATTTGGAGGCCCCTCTGTGGGGAACCGCTGAGTTGCAAGCGAGTTGCATTGCAGGGAAAGGGAGCAGGACCTGTTCTGCTCCTCCATCTGCCCCAGGAGGGAGGTGGCCAACGGAGCTGTGCGGAGCGTGGGCCCTTTGGAAGGGAGGCACCCAGGAATTGGGATCCCAAAGTACTTTTGGGATGAGGGGAGTGGACGAAAGCAGTGAAGATAGCTCTTGCTCTCCTCCAGTGCAGTCCTTCCCTGTGAAGGGATGGAAAAATACCTTTGTTTTTCTGAAAGCTCATGGATGCAAATGTTTGTTTATGGTGGGCATCTCTGTAGCTATGTACACACAGACCTAATGTATACACACACGAGTGCATGTTGAGTGGGAGTAATATTTTGTAATTTCTAAGGCACTCCTACATGAAGAGACGTGGGTGCCTAAGAAAACATAGCTGAAAGCAAAATCAACATGACCTAGTAAACAACAGCTATCTAGCACATGTGTGCCTACTGTAAAGCAGATCTTGCCTTCCTCGATGGAAGCACATCCTGTGTGGGCTCTACATACTTTCTCAGACAGCAAGAGAAGCCAGCATCATCTTGACTGAGAACTCTCTGTAAGATTTTACTGAACTTGGATGATTTTTCTGCAAATTTTCTTGTGCATTCTTTTGCATTTAATACCCCACTGTCTGAGCAGAACAAATTGACACCCAACAGCTACAACGCCTGCTTTGTGGGAAGTGGTACCTGCTTGGTGCAGTGGAAGTGGAACTGGTTTTTGGCTGTTGCTGCTTGGCACAGGCACCTTTCTGCTTCTGTCCTGTGGGTGACAGCACAAGTTGCAAGTTATTAAAAGTTGAGGAGGATTCAGAACATCTTATTCCAAAAGTTTCTAAGTATTTCATGCCTGTCATCTAAAGCAGTAGTGCTTCAAAACAGCAGGAGCAAAAAAATTACACATTGCATATTTATAATACATGATTGTTGATATCTGTTGACATTTATCTCTGCCCTAGAGAAGAGACCGGATAACTCATTTGTGGCAGGGAAGCTAAATGTCACATCCAGGATAGCCTGTTACAGATGTATATTAACCCTTTCAATTAGCTTTCTTAATCCTTTCATGGGCTTCATAAAGAATCATGTGATAAATCCGGCCTGTGCTTTTGTTCTGCCGTTGTCGTGGTTGTGGGGGAGGTGAATTTTTCCAGGGGGATGTGGGCAGTCCAATCAGTAATCAGCTTTTCTGCTGGCACCTGGATTAGTCACTCAGAGGTTTAGACACGCCTCTGAGGACACAAAGAGTTAAAAGCAGGACCCCAAGGGGGTTCGGCCTCTTTTTAGATCCTGGTTTCAGCAGAGAGACGTCTCAGGCCTCCTTCCCCTGCCCAGCCACGAGGCCGGGTGGGGGAGGGGAAACACATGGTCGGGCTCAGGTAAGCCGGAGCCCCAGGGGGAGAAGAGAGTGGACAGGACTAGAACTGAGCTGCCCCGTCCAGGATGGAGGGGTGGAAAACTGTGGAAGTGCCCTCCGTGTGTGCTCACCCCCCTCCACCCCCAAACTCCGGGAGAAGGTGCCCCAGGTGGGAGTTGTGGAGCCTGGGAGTGCCTGAGCCTGCAGCACCCTGCCGAGAAAAAACTGTTAACCCTTGCTTAGCAGAAAGAAACTTTTCTTAGACATTGATTCTCATGACTGGTAGTTTCAGAGAGAGGGAAACGGCCTGGGACCGAGATGATAAAGCATGATTGGAAGGAACCCGATGGAAGAATGAGAGGAGTAGCCTTCTGAGCTGGACTTCTCTTGCATAATGTCAGCCATAGACTGAACTTAAGTCTCTTTTGAACATAAACTGCATTTTGAGTAGATACAGCTGCCCTGCTTTTGCTACAGTGACTGGCACTTGAAGAGTGGAGCGAGCAGAGAAAAGAGGGGGAGGGTGAGGTGGCGCCCTCTGCCCTCATGGCAGACCTGCTCCTGGAACCCCGGCCCCTGGGTAAAAAGGGGAGAGCTCGGCATGCAGCATCCTTAAAAAGCCCTGTATGTAGTTTTGGCCTATGAGACAGCGGTGAGAGCGCTGGACATAGGAAAAAGAGAGAGTCACCCTGGCAGACTTCTCTGGGCGGTGCCAGGGGTGACATGGGAACACATAAGGGGTAGACCCGTGTTCTCTGGAGAACAGTCTGTGGTGCGAGAGAGACTCCTCTCTCCCTTGCTGAATTGAAGATTAGTTTGTTTTTGAGTGGTGATTGTTTGATCTAAAACCCAAAGGTTAGTCTGTGAAGAATGATGTGTGGGGAGGTAGAAACTGGAAGAAATGTTCTAAGAAGTTTTTATTTCTGTCTCTGTGTGTGTTTAAGAGTATTTCTGTCCCTGTTCTTATGTAATGTAATAAAGTTTTAGTGAGTTTTTTTTTGTTTTCAAGATTTAAGCCTGCTCTGCTCTGTTCCTGATCACATCCCACAGTAGCTGTTAAGAAAAAAAAAACATATTCATGAGTGCATTAACATCTGGCCAGTGCCAACCCATGACAGCCGTGTACAGGGATGCACAATAAAATTCACACTGTTCTGGGTACAGGCACAGAGATGTGAAACATAAAATTACTCCCAATGGATGATGGCAGGGAACAAGGAACCTGTGTGAGACCCCAGGAGTCCATGGCTCTGTGTGCCTTAGCAATCAGTGTGGCCCGGTGGGAGATGGTTTGGAGAAGAAATCCTTTGTCAGGGACCCAACAGCCATGTCTGGGACATTCCAAGGGGGGCCTGATTTGGACTAGGCCTTGTTCAGAATGCTCATTTGTGCACTCTGAAACCACTTTGCAGGGAGAGCAACTGAGAGGTTTGCCTTGAAACTGCTCAACTGAAACACTGGTGTAGATGCACTCTCCTGTTAGTTTATATTTTCATCAAGTCTTATAATCTGCTTTTTTGGTTTTGGTTTATTTTGGGTTTGCTTTGGGTTTTTTTTTTTCTTTTTCTTTTTTGGTTTGGTTTTTTTTTTTCCGGTAGGACATTCTACCTACCTGAGAGAATCAGGATTTAAACTTTAAAAAAGAGTGAGCATTTCTAGATCTCAGTGTTGCTTTAAAAAGGAGTTTGAAAATAAGCTAGATACAAAAAACTGAGTATGTTCCTAAAAAAAAAGTTATAATCTCATGATTTTGGTGATTAGCAGGTGACTTTTTAGGTTATCCTTTCCTGGAAGAAAACCTGCAGGAACAGCCTGGGTGGGACAAGAATACCTCCCTTGACTCTCCATAATATGGAAGTTAGAGGAATTGCTTCTCTCTTGATTTAAATTCATGCATCTCCAGTGCAACAGCTGTGGAGTTATTTGTGGTTCAGGTTCACTGAAATAACAGCTCTAGGAAAATCTGCTTTCAAAATTTTCATGAGTTCTGAAAAGGAACTGCTGAGGAAGTCCAGGGTATGGGTTTTTTGGTTGGTTGGTTGATTGGCTGGTTGGGTTTTGGGGGTGTTTTCTGCTTTTCCAGGTTTTACAGACCAATCTCCCTTTGCATGAGGGATGTCCCAGGACCTGTGTTTTTGCTAAACCTTTTGCTTTGAGCAGGCCCTGGGATATCCCCTGTGAAAAGGGGTTTGGGGTGGTTGATGTTACTTGCCTGCCCTGGCCCTGGTGAGTGGGAAGCTGCCCAGGTGGGCATCCTTCCTCAGTGCACAGCTGCCCAGAGCCTTTCAGATTCTTAAAATCCTCAGCGTCCATCGAGGGAGGAAAGTGGGAAGAACCAGGGCAGAAGGTGATAACCCCTGTGCCAGGAATCCATCGTGGTGGGGTAGCGAGGTGCAAGACAAAACCCTGGCACAGGAGAGAAGTGCAAGGTCATGCCTGTTCTGTTCTTTTCCTCAAACCTCCTTGTTTGCAAGTGCCAAGTACCAAACCCTGCACTGCCTCCCTGCACGCTCACCCCTGCACTTGCTTCTGTCAGAAATGTGCTTGCAGTGAGAAGGAATTAAAGAGACCAAAGCAATGAAACACAGAAACCACGGGCACCCAGGAGGGACAAAACCACCCCGCAGTCGCAAACCAGTTGGGAAGGAGGGGTTTGGATGAACATGGTGCTACTTCATCTGTGCACTGGCCATTCCAGGCAACACATGGCTTAAAACCCAGAAGAGAAAAACAGAACGGGCTGTAGTGGCTTTGAGGGATGTCACTGTGGTGTGGAGAGCTGCAGCCAGCCACTGAAGTCCTGGAGAGGGAGAGACAGGCTGGATTACCATGACCTGGATTGTGAAGAGATTGCCAGTGACTTACTAAACACAAAAAAATCCGACTAGAGATTTTTGCTTCTCCTTTCTCCCTGCTATTCTGAAAATGGGGATTTCGTGAGTAGGATTTGGGGGTTTGTACCTTTCTGAAACAATACAGTAAATTACAAGTCCAAAATGCTTTCTATAATAGCAGATCACCACCCAACTGCTGAGATAACTTCTGGAAAACTGTATGTTGTGGCCAGGGTTTTTTTTTTAATATCTCCACATAAAATTTTTAAAACATGTTAGTAGTTCAGACTCAAAAGGCATCCCAATTTCTAACTGCCTAGCTAGTTCTCTGACTCAAGAATCTAAATGCTTTAAATATTCAGAGAAATTTTTTTTCAGATGAAACACTCCACTTGAAGACTAACCTGAAAGAAATAATCATATACCATTGATTTTTTTTTTTTTGCCTGTGTGTGAGGGCAAATATTATTAATTTGTATTCTCAAAATAATTTCTAGTGTGTTGTAACACACTACAGTGTATTCTAGTGTGTGACGTAAACTACAAAGCAATACAAGCTTTAACATCAAACTTCAGGAAGAGCACAAGTAGGGAATGGGTGTGTGATGAATGAAGTGAATCTCTACTTTGTAAATTCCCGGAGCACTTCAGAGATGATGTTGAAAAGTTAAACGTCAGAAAAGGGCGTATTTGCACCAAGGAGGAAAGTGGTTCTCTTTGACTTGTATCTCCATTAGGTTTGTTGAAGGCAGTGTGACTGTGGGAAGTGTAAATCCACACTGCATTTGGATTAGGCATCTCCTGGATTCAAGGCAAGCCTTTCCACATCTGCAGTCCCTATTAATTTGTTCCATTAATAGTGGAATACAGGTGAGGGTTCATGCTGCTCTTGTTGGTGCAGTTACTGTCTGCCAGGCTGAATGTCAGCCACTCCTTATTCTTGTGTCTTTGGGATTTTTTTTCCCTTTTATTCATGTTTCTGATGTGGAGTGCAGAGTAACCAGGCTGTTCCCCGCTGGTTTATCTGCTCCCATCCTGTGCCACAGCTGTGACAGTGAGTGCCTTGTGTTCCTCCACAGCAGTGCTGGAAGGGGGGCATGCTGATGGGCCAGTTCCTGGGCAGCACCTCTGTGCAGGAATGCAGTAGCACTGCTCCTGTGGAGGTCACCAGGGGTGTGGGGAAGAGTGGGGACAACCATCCTGGAGCAAGAGGGTCTTGAGTGGCTGCTGAGGTCAAAATTGGTATCAGTACATGGAAAAACTTGGAGAAAAAGATGATGAGTGTAGGATGTGAGAGAAGCTCAGAGACAGAGATAATCTGCAGGATAAGTTTTGTCAATTAGAGAGAAAAGGGAAGTAATATAGATGTTACAAGTTTATTCAGAAGTTTTCAGTCTGGAAAGGGCGCTGCCTAAATCAAAAATAGCTTCCCTTTACGGAAGAGGCTTCCTTGCTCATTCTTTATGTATTTATATCTGGCTCAATGGACAAAATGTTCTGTACTTATTTCCTCTTCATTTTTTTTTTCCCTGAATGAAGCAGCCGTCAAGTGCAGGAGGAGTGAAGCCACGGGAACTTGCTGTGTGTGCCACACCAGGGTTGTCTGGTCCTCGCCCATGGGGGACAAACACCCTGTTTCTAGGGCAAGAGCTGCCACTTGATGGAAATCTTTTGTCTGTACCTTTGTGCCTTTGCCATCAAGCAGGGAGAAAAGAGCTGCTCCTCTGCCTTTTTCTCTAGGCTTTTTGCTTTATTAAGCTGAGAGCATCTGCCTCCGTTGTGGTGGAAACAAGGGCAGAGGTGAAGGATGGTGAGACCGGCAAGGCCAGTGTGAGGTAACCCTACAGGACTGCAAGAAAATGTGTGGAAATCTCCCCCCGACTTCTATCAATTAAGGGGAAAAGGGGAATAGTTTCGGCATTGCAATTAAAAAAAGGTAATAGAGCCTGATTTACATTTCAGAATGTATTAGCTTGGTTTTAATTGGAAAATAATTTGAATTGCAAGTGAAATAATTAGATTAGAAAGTGCCTCAGCAATTTACTACTCGTATTCCCCAGAACTGGACTCATAGGATACTGTTGAACATTAAGGGATGTGTGTTTGATTTCCTTCTTTTTGCCCTCCCCTTCACTCCTCTCCTAATGAATTACATTCTGGAAGTAGAGTCACATCTTCATTAATGACTGTATTTTATGTCTGAGCACTTGGCCAGTTGCAGGTGTTTTTTGGAGGTATGAAATTTGTGAGGACTTGTGAGAAAAGGGCAAGGGGAGTTATTCTGGATTCCTCCAAGCCATTTATTCCAAATCTAGGTTGTAAAAGAAAAGTAACTGTCATGCTGTCCTCGATATCCCTTCTTGAAGTGGTCAGGGTCATCCTGGAGTTATTAATTGCAGGAAAACTGGCACTGAAGACATGTAGTGCCTGCAATGAATGCATCCAGCAGCATAGATGTGTAGCTGGTGCTTCATTTCCAAAAGGCATAGCACATCCCCAAGCACACTGCAAGCCAGGAGCCCTATTTCCATGCACTTGTATGCGTGAGTGAGCCCAGCCATCATTTCCCTCCTCCTCGCTCTGGGGCGAGCACTCAGGGAAGGGGATGGGGACAAAGGCAGGCTGCAAACTGGGTTTGTGTCCCTGACAAGCACACAGGATTTGCTTTTGTGGTTACTGGATGGTGCTAATGGTTTAGTGAGATTCACTCTTCCTATTAGAAAGGAAAATCTTTTCCATCCCTGTCATGGGGAAGTACACAGGGGAATCATATTTGGGGAACTTACCTATTGCTGCTTATTAATGTTATAAATCATTGTTTACTGGCTGATAAAAACAATCTGTCATAAATTACAGGTCTCAGGAAAAAAATCCTCAAGATGTGAGACAGAAAGCAATCCATTACTGCTGCTTTTTCTCATTTCTTCTCTGATAGACCTCGGCAACTGCACAATCAGGCTATGTTTATTTCTAATTATTTATTTACACACAAAGCCCCTGCCTTCTCTTCCAGGTCAGGAATGCTTCTTTCACTTGAGGGATAACTTAAAACCAATTTGATTGGGCATGAAGAGTAATTGGACGTCATTTTGAGAAGCAATCCCTCTCCGTAATCCATCACTGTTGTCACGCTAGCCTGTCTCTGAGGCAGGGCAGCATTCACTCCTCCTGTTGTTCCTCCAAAGCAGAGGCCCCTTCTCCATACTGATTCTTTTCCAGCCTCTGTTTATTTCTTTCATGACTGAGGCAAAAGCAGATATTGTTAGATAAGTGTCTATAAATTATTCTGGCAGCTTTGTATAAAGGCATGTGATAAATTTTCAGGAAAGAATTTATTGCTTCTGGAGCCAAAATGTTGGTGCCAAACTAAATGGGAAGAGCAAATATGAGACACCAGTTGGGGTGCTACCCTGGGGGGTTGCAGCTTTTCTTCAGTTGGGCGCCTGTCTTGTGGTGATGGGACAATGCTCTGGGCCCTGACCTCTTCACCAAAACCATCTGCTCCACTTCCTGCTGTTTCCTCATCCCCTTCAGTATGTGCAGTCCTATCTCATTCTTGGGGGTTTATGTTTTCTTTTTTTCTTTTTATTTTCCCCCCAGCAACCTTTAAACCTCCTATTTGATCTCAGAAACTGTGCCAGGAGCCCTTTGGATGTGCTGGTGGGATTTCACATACGTGTCCATTCCCAGTGGTGGCCTGTCCATGTGACCATTACTGGGACATGGACCACATGTCCCAGAGGATGCTGCAGGTGCCTCCTGAAGCTGGGCAGAGCTGAAGGAGGTCCAGCAAAGGGCAGTAGTGAGGCTGTGCCCTGAGCCTGTGGTTCCACCATCAGGAGCTGCTTCTCCTGCCTTCCCTGGCATAAGCACCATAACTTAAGCCTCACAGTATCAGGGACTAGGCAACAGTTTGAATTCCCAAGCTCAAAAGCTGCAGATTCCTCCATCTTAAAGAGCTATTCTTCCATCTGTAAGCTGGGAACTCATTTGATTTTTAAATCATGTTTTCCTGTTGAAAGTAGAGACGCGGAGGAAAGGCCCCCATGGCAGGACCCTCACCTCTAGCAGCAATGGGCACACATTGCAGTTCCCATTAGTTCTTGTCCTCTCCAACTGGATTTAACTCTCACTTTTAAATGGCAGTATTTGAAAGGCATATAGGGCTGAGCTAACCATGTAAGTAATTAGACGAGGAATGCAAGCAGAGGGGGCCATCAGCACTCATTATTTAAGAGCCAGCTTCATTATTTTTACTGCTTGGATGCTTATCTTAACATCAGCAGCTGCTTTTATTTAAAGGGGCTTTGCCTTGCAGAGTTGACACTCACCTAGAAGGGCACTCAGAGATTGCAAGCCTTTCTCAGAAGTGTGAAACCAAAGTAGTTTGCTCCAAAAAAGATGCTTCCCAGTTTTGAGGTTTCCAAAGTATTTACACCCTGTGCAGGCTCTGTGGGGATTTGTGCCCCCATACCTGGAACAGTGCTCCCACCATGATAAAAATAAGATGTTTGTTTACAGCACATGGTGTTTTTTCATTAGGTCAAAGCATGAAAATTGTCCTGGGCACCTAAAATTAGAAGATTATGAGATCTGTAGAGAAAAGCAGGGTCAAATCACACTTTTGCAGTCCCTGCACCAAAATGCTTGCAATTAAATACCCACCTTTGGCTCCAAGCTTCCACTGAATCTGACTTAACAGTCCAGGGTGAGCCCAAGTGCAGTGGTAACCTTTATTCTGACACCTTTCAGTATGTATGCATGTGCCTAGAGCTGTATTTTGGTGAAAATAATGCAATATTCTATACCAAGTGGTTATGTCAGTGTGCTGCTGTATCCCTTCCCTAAGCCCTTTCAATCTCTCTCACGGTTTTTATCATTGTTGTGAGTGTGGTGGATGCCTGGGCTCTGCTTCTCTGACTGGCCTGCAGACAAGGGTGGGTCATGAAGGAAGAGGGAGTCTTCAGTGGGAAAGCCTCATCTAAAATGCTGAACTCCTTTGTGGGAGGCTTTGAGATTTATAAGAGTGTGTGATGCTCTGGAGTTCTTCTCGTGCCACCCAAAACTGCCTGGAAATTTGAAGACATCTTGCAGGAGATGGTTTGACTGTTCTTTCAGCAAACCCCTGGGTGCTGAGCAGTGTATTTCTCCAGGCATCTAGGGAAAGGAGAGAAGATTCTGTCCTTTACCTCTGCAGTTTCCTGCATGCTCTGGTCTTTTTTCTGCAAATTTGTGCCCAGCCCGGCAGAGTTAAATGCTGCCGCGTTGCGTGCAGGGCTGCTTTGTTGCCATGTCAACTGTGCATGTCATTTGTTTACATTTGATTTGGCAGAACATTTCATGATAAGAACCAAGGCCTCCGGCGACTTTGAACTGGGGGTGACCAGGCAGGGGCACGGCAGGATGGGGAGCGAGGGAGAAGGTCTGCATCCACCTTCTGCTGGTTGCCCACCAGATGAGCAGAGGGAGCTGCTGCCTGGGACATTGTCATCGTAGTTTCCAGGAAAATAGGAACCGGGGAAATAAGTGTTGATTCTCATATTAATATCCATAACAGCGTACATGGATTCTCACGTGGCTTCTTGCAGTCTGACCCATGGAGTGTGAAGGTTATTTCACAGCCTGTTGCGGGCAAGGTTGCCACAGCTAGGTAATTTCTGTGATCCTGCCAAATTCCCAACAACCAGATCTTGATTGTTTTCATGTGTTAGTCAGTGATGGGAAGAGATGAATCTTTACAGGCAAAGACCCATAATTTGAAACAAATCTGTGACAGACTTTCCTGAGGACTTTCCCAAGGACTTTCCCCAAGTAAAAAGAATACCAGGGCTTGGCCCAGAGCCAGGGAGAAAATATGTCTGAAAGAAAATCTGCAAAGACTGGAGTAGTATGTGAACTCCCGAGTCAGTGCTAAAGCAATTCAAGACAAGTAGGTGCAAAATTAATTTTTCAGAATTCCATCAATGACAGGGGATTGATTGATTTTTTTTGTTGTTGTTGAGGTTTTTTTGTAAACAGGAGCAGTCTGGGAACAGGTTGGTAAAGCATGAGATATTTTTCTCCAAAGTACTTTTGACTGTTTGGCAGGGATGTTTTTCTCCCATATTTGTTACCTGATCAGGAGTGGTAAATTTTCCATTTCCCTCTGAGTGCTGTTCTTTGCCTTCTGAACGTGAAATGCATTATTGGTGCTGTTGGTGGGAAACACATTTGAGATGCAAGTGCTGGGAAACAGGAGAGGTGATGAAACTCCCCCCTTCCTTCTAAAAAGAAAGAGATTTAATTTACTATGTACTAATATGAAAAGCCAAGCTCACCTCCCTGGCAGCTCTGCAGGCGAGGACAGGACAGCACAAAGTCTGGGATCCCTTATGAGGTACATGCCTCTGCCAGTCCCTTCTCTGAGTGCTGGGTGAATCACAGCCTGCTCTGGCAGGCTGCCTTCAGGGGGGGGTTTGCTTTCACGAGGGAGAAAATACCCTTCATCTGGGATTAATGTCCCAATCGCCGGGCACCACCTGAAAGACCATGATGCCGGGAGCATAGCAGAAATGAGCCATGGGTGGCGATGTGTTCCCCCACTTTGATCTCTGTCACTCTGCTCACTGCTCTGGCTTGAGGTTTACATACCTGTGTGTGATAGCTTGGTCTTGGGCTCACCAAGTTGTCTTCTTGGGGCATGGTCACAAACGTGCCCTTTGGTGACAGCAGCTATCTGAGCACTGCTGTCTCCCTCTCCCCCTCTCACCTCCCCGGTGCATCAGAGCTGGTCTACTCTCCTGTGATCCGCTGAGAATTTGTCATAAGCAGCAGGGGAATCTGGGGTTTGGGGCAGAGATTGGTTAAAACAGCAGTGCCACCAGGAGGAGATGTATGTGGAAACCACAGCCTCCACAGCAGCCAGGCTGGGGCTGTGTTTCCCTGAGCTTTGCATGGAGGTGAGACTCCAAGTCTGCAGGTGGTACTCGCTCTTGATGTCTGACTAGAGTTGCACAGGAGTTGCCTGTATTGGTACCTTCTTTGTTACTCAGCTCTGTTAATCAGGATGTCTTCCTCCAATCCAGAGCAGTTAAGCTCCTGCTGGGGATGCAGACAGAGAAGGTGGGGAGTTTGGTAGCATGACTAGTGTTGGAGCAGGGGTAAAATGCCTCTTTTCTTTTTCATCTTGCATGGCCTGGAGGGATCGTATCTAGGTAAAGAGCTAAGCCAACCCTATGACTCTCTTGGCTTTGGCCTTTCTAGGGCTGCCCAGCTGTGCAACCAGAAGTGATTATTCTTTTGAGGTGGGTCCAGCTCTTGGCCATTGACCAAACATTTTTTGATCTCCATTCTTTCAGGTCTTGATCAAACCACTGAAGAATAAAGCCTGTCAGGTACTACCAACATGTGTAGGGTTCAGTCTGGATCCCAGCTTGTGTAAAGCTTTTATTGGGCACCAGTGATAATATGGTGTGCTCCAGATCTTGCTTTTTAATTTTCTTCTCAAGGGCGAGACTAGGTGCTTTCCTCAGAACATGAGATTCTTTAATTTTAGACATGAGGTCTGGCACCCTTTGTGGCAGCCAGCTGTCTTCTCATTTTCTTAGCAGTGCTTTCATTCTTCTGCATTGCAAGCCAGCTCTTTTTCTGTGTGGGATCCTTCTCACCTCAGCCCTTTCCCAGTTACATAAAGAAGGAAAAATGCTAAAAGACTGGTAGCACCAAAATTTTAAAAATAAAAATAAAATTGTTGAGGCCCTTTCTGATGTATTGCTACATTCCAGCTGTCTGCCTATGGATATTTATAAATAAAAGCCCTGCCCATGGAGCAGGCATGGATGTATAGCATTATCTGTAATAAGAAAACAGTATGTGGGATAATAGTATGGAGTGCAGCTAACAGCAAAGTAACAGATCTTGGTCTTGAATCAATGATCACCAGAGACAGGATGTTTCTTTGTAAGTATTTCAGTTGTTATATTGTTTTGTAACCTTCTTCTCTCTCTCATTTTGAAGTTGGTATTTGCAAAAACTCTAAACCCCAGTGCCTGGAGAAGAATGTGGAGATAACTTCTCCAAGCCCTTCCTTCAGGCTCACTGATGAAGTGGTGTCAGCTGTAAGAGATGCCAGTAAGGGATGCAAGGTGTTCTGCTCAGTTCTTTCCTGAACTCCAGCTCCTTGGAGACTCATGGTTCCTATGCTAAGAGCAGGGACATGTTGTTTCAGTATTTATTGGGCAAGACAGATGCCCTCGTTCCTTTGCCATTTCTAGCAGATGAGCTTTCCAGCTGGGAACCTCATTTCCAAATAGTTCTTCAACAAAAATCACATTCCTTGGACTGCTTGTTCTCAAAAAGTGCTCCAAGTGACCTTAATGCGTTCTCAGCTGTCCTTTACAGCCGACAAGTATTTCTGAATGCAAGGTCACCAATTGCAGTGATATGCATTACTATTAAACTTGGCACTTTTATCCAAAGATGATCTTTTGGCTAACATACAAGGCTGGGACAAAGGAAGTTGTTTTCTCATTTGCTTCTGTGAACTTGTAATTATTTTCCTGCTACATCTCTTAGTCTTTCCAGCCATAAAGTGAGATTAATGAATTGCACTTGCCTTACCTGGTTATATTAAAGTTTCTGAAAATCCAACAGCTGTCTTCATGGACATGCAAAATGCTTGAGTCTTTCTGATGCCACTCACATACTAAGGGCTGACCTGCTGGCTTGCTTCTCACAGATAGTCAAATGGAACTTCATTCTGCTTGCAGGCAGCTGTGGTAGTTACCAGCAACTCTGAGAGCACCCTTGATCTAGATCCTGCTCCAAGGGCCAGACAACAAATGTGTCAAAGTAAAATTTTCATTCTGTTCATTGTCTTCAACACTCAGGGTTGAAATACTTCTGCCCCTCATCAGTGTTATATCTGGGGACCTGTTGATTGCCAGCAGCAATTAATTCAATGCTGGTAGCAGTGCTGGGGAAGGAATGGAAGTGATTGACTTTCAAATTCAGGGTTTCTGTTTGCAGGCCCATGCTTCGGGGAAAACCCATAACAAGGCTTCTGTCTAGAAACTAAGTATATGTGATGTGAAATACTAAACAGAGAAATAATGTACAGGAAAGCTGACTGTAGTCCTTTAAGTGAGCAGAGTTGTACTTCTAAGTCCACTTTAGAATTGGGTTTTGCAAGACAGAACCTTAGATACTTAAGAGGGCAATCTTCTCAGCATCCCAAAGAGAACATTGCAGCTTCTAATTATGTGAAGTATTAACTACTTTATCTCCTTGATGAAACTTGGTAAACTCTGCCCTGACAGACGTGCACACATGGCTTTCTCCCTGGAAATTTGGAAGCTAAGACATGCTTTCTGTATCATCTATATGATTTATTTTTCCCCTGGCTATTCCTCTGGAGTTGCAGTAACCAAGTGCAGCTGTCTTTGCGTTGAGCTGTATTTGCATAGAGCTCTATTTGCATGTTGGCTTGTGCTGCTGTATAATATTAATAAGGTATTAAAGGAGAGCAGGGAAGGGGGAGGGGCATGTTAAGATTTCAGTCTTGTCTAAGCAGGGCCATGCAAATATGTTTCCTTTTATCCAGAATTAATGACTAATATGTTAACTGGCCTCAGACTGGGATTTTGCTTTCTTGGGAAAGATGTCTGCAGCAAGAGACTGTGTTTTCCTCTCTGTCTTCCACGCCCTTGGAGACATGAGTGGGTTTGTCCATTTTGGATGGAAGCTGCAAGTCTGCTTAAGCAAGAAAATCTTTCTGTTTACAAGCACGCATGTCTCTGGAAATAAGTGCAGCCAGTAGAAAGCCACAGCATGGGAATGTGTGAGAAGGAAGAAAGGGGAAAGGGGTAGGGGATTGGAAACAAAGGAAAAAGTGTAGTGGCTATCTTGATGTCTGGATCTGTCCTTGCCCCAGAGTTAGCCTGGCCTAGGCATCTGTTCTGGCTGGTGTGCAGGCTCAGCAGCAGCGTGTGCTGACCGAGGAGATGGTGCCAGCACCTCACTTTGCACTGCTGGCTGGGGCATCGTGGGGAGTGGGCAGGGAGCAGCAGTGGAGGTGGATCCCTTGCCTAGTGTATTCCCAACAAGGGCATGCCACTGTGACCAGGAGAGCCAGGGAGGGACCTTGGAAACTCAGCGCATAGTTTGCTCTCAGTGATGATAATCCGATTGCAGGACCCTGGGAGCACAAATAGTAATAGCTCCTGTGGGGGAGATTAGTGTGATCTCCAGGCAGGGGTCACCTTCAGTCTTCAGGGGAAGGAGTACCTCTCGAGCTGCCACACCTGGTACATTTTTATTAACAGCCTGAAGAAGAAGGGGAGCTGTTCTAGAAGGACCTGTTTATCATCAGGGCTTTATTAAGTTACTCTGTTCCAAATATATGGATGATTACAGGGGGGGCAGAATTCCCATGTGTAAGAAGAGAGGTGTCTTAGACCCAAGCAGGTTTTGCATTACCTGTCCTCGGGTTTGGTGGGCCAGAAGTTTTCCAAACCTAGCTTGTCACTGGTGTAATTGCCTCCTGTGCTAAGTCTGAGTCAGCTCTCCTCAGGGTGCCGTCCCGCTGAACCGGGTTGGCTTATCCCAAAATCTTGGTGTTTTAACTCAGACAGAGTGGAAGGATAGGCAAGGTGATAGGGGGGTGCAATGCTCCTGTCTGCATGCTCAGTTCACACTGTGGACATTTTTGTGTATTCCTGATATTCCCACAAGTCACTTGGTGGAACAGCTTGATCTTGCTGTGGGGATTGTGCCATATTATGGGGGAAGCTCTGTTCTTAATCAGTGCAGAAGCTGTGAGGGGAAAAACAAGTCTGCAACATCACTTGGCAACACAATTATTATAATAGGGTTTGCTTCTTCCTACACTGCCCAACTGAATTATTTTCTCCATATGGTGGAGCTACTCTGTTTTTAACCAGTTCTTCCTGCCCCTTCACCAGATGGCTGTTTTTCCACAGGACCTCTCAGCTCTTGCACATTGTGCCTTGCTGAGCTGAGAGCAAGGAGAGGAATTCTGGTGAAAGCAGCCTCAGGACAGCTCCTGCCAGCTCTGCCTGGTCAGGGGGAAGGAATATATCTGGTGCTGGACCTTAGGTGTCAGTGAGATGAATATTCAGTGTTACCTAACAGGATAACTCAGAGCAAGCATCCTGTGTATATTTGGTGGTGGTGAGATTTTGATGAGATCACGGAGTTGAAGGAGCTGTAAATGGGCTACACAGGGGAGTCTTTCCCTTCTTGGTTTCCAGCTCATTTCAGGCCTGACCTGTAACAGCTCCTTGTCGTCCTTGTCTTGGGTGTTAAGCACAGCTTGACTAATACCTTGCAATCCTGTCTGTCTTCTTGCTATTTTTGTCTTCCTAGGGCAGGGCACCCTACCTGTGAGCTTCTTGTTGCTCTCCAGCTGCCAGGGGATCCCACTCCTCCCCACAGCAAGCCTCTTCTGCTTGAGTGCATCCTCGTGATGCCAAAGAGGAGAAAAAAAAAGAATAGAGACATACAGAAATTCCAACAGGAGGTACAAAGTGTTTAAGAGAGATAAATCACTTCTGTAATTTACACTTCAGGAAAAAATAGCCCACCAGCGTTCTGGGTAGCCGGACACTCTGCATCTGTATTCAAGGGCTTTCCTCATTTGCTTTTAGTCTGCTATTCTACAAAAACAAGGGGTGTGTGTGATCACACAGTTGCTTTGTTCCCCTTAAGTTTTGAATCTGGTGAACAAATTCAGCAAATTTGATGGAGGAGGAGAGGTCTCAGTGGTACTGAGTTCTACATGTTCCATGAGAATAGGCAGCTGGGCAGAGCCCCTGTTAATGCATGGCCCAGAGGAAGAGCTGTGGTGATGGCTTGCTGGTTAAATTATGGCGTTGGAGGAGTGTCTCTGTACAGGAGCTCAGTCCTGAGACCTCTCTCTGTAGGAAACAGCAGAAGTCTTTCTCTGGCCCTTTTTTTTTTTTTTTTTTTTTTTTTTTTTTTTTTTTTTTTTAACTTGGTGAGACTTGAAAATAAAAATAACACTTTTCATCTTCAAAGAGCTTTAGAGACATCAGCTAATTAATCCTTCCCTCATCTAGCGTGCTGCTTCAAGGAAAAGTGGGAAAGCAGGGATTTTTCTAAAAGTGAGTGAAACAGATCCTCAGAGGACCATCTCAATTCTGAAGGGTCTGTGGCTGTTGCTCCACTCCAAAACATGTGGCTCTGTACCATATTGTTGATTGTTCTTTGTTTCTGTAACAAATAAGTAAACAATGGAATTTGAAAAACAACCAAGAAGTGTCCCCAAGTACATATGCCCGAGCTTATGGCTAAACCATCAACCTGAAAGAACTGTAAATGGGCTTAATCAGGAGGGCAAGAAAATTCCCATCATTAAATTTTAGGGTTTTTTTTATTCATCATACATGAGATGGTAACATTTTCTCATAAATTTTCTCACATTAAGGGCATTTACTGGTCTTCTCTTGATATCCCTGAGGATCTCGCAGGCAGTGTCAAAACCAGAAGCTTTAGGTAATGTCCTGATCGCTCTTGAGGGTTCTCTTCCCTCTTAGTCCAATAAAACATAGGTGGGCACAGTGTCTTGACACTCATGTGACAAGTCAGTGTTGCCTTATGGATTCAGGGGGTGATGAGCACTGCACCGACACTGCCCTTCACTGGAAGAAAGAATTTCACTATAAACCAGGCCTGACTGGAGAAGTCAGCACAAGGGGTATGGATGGAGGATGCAGGTGGCTTTCACTTTCTTGCATGCAAATGAGATCTGTGATCCATGCTTTCTGCTGACGGTAATTCTGACTTTTGGTCAGCAGCAACACATGCCTTGTCTGTGTGTGGAATGGGCATTCATGAAAAAAGCCAGTGCTTCTGGTGGGTTTTCCCTTGATTTCAGTCAGCCAGGTCTGGCAGAGGTGCCTGGATCACCTCCAGACTCAGGGATGGGTTGTGGAGCACATTTGACACAGTGAGTTAGCCTTGAAGGGCAGCAGGTGCCATGCTTTTGGTTTTTCATGGCAGTGTGAAGGAGGACTACAACTCCATGGTTTTTCTGGATCCTTCTTCTGCTGAGTACTTTGCTATCAGGATCCTAAGGTGAGCATCTTCAAACTCAACAGCATCAAAGGTACTGCAGAAGCTTTTGTTCTAAGTTTCTTTTTCAAAAGAAATTCTGTAGTTTGTTTCCTCTTGAGTCTACTCCTACTAGCTTTTCCAGGGTGTTTCTATTTTCATTACCTTTCAACGGGTGTGAACTTCTCTGGGGTCCAAAACAGGACACACATGCAACTCTGTCGTTGCGCTGACTTTTGTCATGGAATCTTTTTGCTTTTGTCAGCTATTTTTTTTCTATTCCACTTTGCAACAACCATGAGTTCTATTGCAGAAACGGTTACAATTAGAAAATAATGGTTTTAGAATTTTTAGAACATAAATGTAGTTTCTGGTGAGATGGAAAAAAGCAAGAACAGAAAATACTTCTCAATCAAGCAGACGTTTTCCCTATTTTATACATATTTACTATTATTCTACAACTGAAAAGCCTGGATCCAGAAATACTGCAGAAGGATGAAGTGGTGATTACAGAATGTATGTTCTCAAAGGAAGCTATTTTAGGTTTCCTCAAAGCCAAAAAAAAACCCCCTCAGGCTCCCCTGAATCAGAAACGTGATGCTGTACTTTGAGTAGAAACATATCAAGTTCCCTGCAAATTTGTTGTCTTCAAATCATTGTCTTGCACTTCCCCTGCCCATTTCTGCATAAATCTTAATTTGGCTGCTCATATCTGTGTGCATAAACATACAAAAAATGAGTCTAGAGTGGCTCTTGAAGCTGTGGTTGGGTTTGCTGGACTGGTAGATAAAAAAAAAAAAAGCTCTTTTTTCTTCTTTTTCCTTTTAAACTGAGACATTTAGATCAGGCATCAGGAGGACACAGTAAACAAGGAGCCTGGTGTTGCTGTTTTTAGACAGCCACTGTTTGGAGTAGGATTGCGCTTTAGGTGGTGCTAAGTATGTTCATCGATATTGGCATTTTGTTTCAGTTGGATAAAGATCCAAGAGAAATCTGAGCCCTTCATGAATGGAAGCAGTCTTCCCTCATCTGCCCCAACATTGCTTGTCCCTCTTGCAGGGCAGACATAAAGAGCTGCATCCCTCCCACCTGAATGGGATATGGAGCTGGTGAAGGAAGAACAAGGAAACCCTCAAGCTGCCTCTCCCTGGCCACGCCACCCTGCGGAGATCACAGAAGTTGTACCGCTTAATCCTGCTGCTGCCGTAGCATCTTGTGGGGCGGCGACAATGGGCATGAGCAAAATACATAATTAATAGAGCAGCAGTGGTTGGCATTTGCTGCCTGGCGATGGGTGGGATGCGAGGAGAAGTGGCAGGGTAATTATAGATGTGAAAAATGAGGCAGGATCACGGGATAACCTTTCTAGGGTAGCTGTCCCGGTGATCGATGGGCCTACATTGTTTTCTCGCTAACCTTTAGGTGAACCTCCCCTTAGAACAACAGGGGAAATACAGTTATTCCCTTCCCCGTCTTGTTTGTTGGTAAAGCACTCATGTACCACCTTATTATTGCACCCTAAATATTGCTGTGTGCTGGTGGTAAATCACGGGTGGGCAGTGAGGTGCCCCTCGTGCAGGGCCCTTCTGGCCTGCCCCCACCCTGCTGGAGGCTCCTGCCCAGTCTGCCGTGGGCGCCAGCTCCATCACAGCCCCACAAAACCAAAATGACAGCTTTCCACAGCTGAAATGGGTGTTGTGGGAGCTGCAGGGATAGAGCTGGGGAAGGCTGCAGTAAAGGTAATGAAACGTACACTAAGGTTTTTTGATGGAGGGACAGGGAAGCTCCAAGACTTTGGGGCAATAAATTCATGGGCTTAGAACTGGATGAAAGTGTCTTTAAAGGGAGGCGTTGGTCCATTTGCATCCCCTGCTTCTTGAGCATGCTGTTGTTTTACCTATCGAAGCCAAACCTGCTCAGTTTTCACTAATTGCTAATACAGCTCTCAAGTGATGAGGTTTCTGAGAGCTGTGGTCAAGTTTACAAAGCCTGAACTCCCCTGTCAGGATGAAGAGGGTTGAGTTCAGGCATTTTGGGGGGAAGCACATGATACACACCAGACAAAATTGCAACATGTAAAAAAAATGTGAAGAATGCCAGGAAATGTTCTTGAACCCTGCAGTTGACTTAACAGAGAGCTAAATGTTACAGGCAGTCACGATAATTGAAGATAGGAATGTATACATAAGACAGCCCCTTCTTTCAAGACAGGGTGGATCTTTGCCTTCATATCCTGGGAAGTACTTTTGATTGTTGTATTTATTTCTCTGGAGTAATTACTAAACTTCCTCTCAGCCAAAAGCATTCCTGATATATGGGGATTTCTTTGCCCTTTACAAGGACAGTACTGGCTACTTACAAAGCAGTGGAATTAAAAATTTACTTCTGTACTGCAGTGTGATCCAAGGACAAATTAGAAGTTAATCAGATGGGAATCAGTTCAGATTCCCCTCGTGTATAGTGAAAAGTTTCTTTTGTATGATTTTTTTTTTTTTACTGCAAGATTTGTCTCTCCAAAATTTCTGTCATAGCCACCTTAGATTTTAACATGCAGAAAATGTTTATGTTTTTTCAGAACATTGGGATAGCTTTAAGAATTTGTTTTGGCAAGAAAAAAAATGAAACACTAAAAGGAGACATTTGAAGAGTCCCAGAAACAAATATATGACTATGTGTTGACATGTTATGAAGGTGTTGGGAGCGACTCCTTACTTAAAATTGTGTTGAAATTTGCACTTACTATGGATTTAAATTCATCAGCTTCACACTTTAATGATTGAATTTAGGTTCCTGATTTGGTACAGAGATGCGTTAGAGAACAATTGAATTTTCTATGTGATGGTTTTAAATAAAGAATGAACTTAATTTTGCAGAAGACTTTGTTTTAAGTGTTTCTTCTGAAGTGGTGCCTTTCTTCCTGCAAGCATCATGGTTCCTTTGGGACTATTTGCACGCCACACTTGTGTTCTTGCTGGTATCTTGGTTTTCTGTCTGGCTCCACTAAGATGTGTGACATTAACAGTTAAAGTCAGAGTCATTCCTCTGCTACAGCTACAAGGGCCCTCTTCCATCTCTGGGCAAGGTAGCAGTTGCAGTCATTGGCCCTAAAATATGGTAGCTGCAGGATCTAGATTCACAATGGTCACCCCAGTGGGTCAGGGATTGTTTTGTTCAGGCTTGGTTACAAATCCTGTCTTAGCAGATGCTGAGCAGCAAGTCCCAGAGCTTTTATTTCTAGGGTGATGAGAGATCCCAAATTAGGTTGCAAGTTTTTTAGTGCAGAGACTGTTTTCTTACATATTTTTATACCATCTAGTACAGTAGGGCTCTACTTAACGCCTCCAGATGTTAGCCCTAATATAAATGTAATAAAAATAAATTAAATTCAGAGTGGATTTGTGCTTCTGCAATCTGTGCTGTGTCCCGCTGCTTGTACAGGGGGCCGTTGTCACCCACTCCGCTGACTGAAGTAGAGCTTGAGTTGAAAGTGGAAATTTTCAACTCTCTGCAGCAGGAATAGCCAACTGGGGCAGCTCTGAGGTGTTCCTGCTGTTCCCTGCCACGCAGACCTCCATGTGCAGATGAGCAGGCATTCCCAGGCTTTTCCTTAAACTCAGTGTGGACCAAACAGGTCCTCAGAGCGTAGGCAGGGTGCTGTGACTCACCAGGCGGGGCTTAAAAGTGGGCCTTGGATTTCATGCGCTTTTCCCAGCATGGCTTCTGTCTTGCTGGGTGACATCTACAGGTCATTTTTTGCTAAAATTTGCTTTACCTCAGTAAGTACCATCTTTTTTGAAAGAGCCTTGAAATTCGCTTATTATTATTGTTCCCTGCTACAGTAAGTACAAGTGGTGGTGTGATAGATACGGCACACCGTTCACAAGGACCCCGCTTCTTTTCTTGGCTTTGCTGTGCTCTCACTGTATGATCTTGGGCGAACTGCTCCACCAATCTGTTCCCCTGTCACCACACATCGTCTTAGATCATCAGTTCTCTGGAGCAGACACAGTCCCTTAGCACGTTTTAACATCTAGCATTGTGAGGCTTTGGGCTCTGCCGGCGCTTCTGTGTGCTGCGGAAATACAAATAGTTGCAGCTAATAATAATATTAAATCTGTGTGGCTCTTCAGAGATAAGTGAAGGGCAATGCTCCTTTCTCCAAGGAGCAGGCAGGATAAGTACTTTATTTCTGTCTTTGTCTTCTTCTAATTATAAAAAATAAGGCAGCCAGTAGACATGATTAAAAAAAGAAAAAAATAAAGGAAAGCTGCAGTAATTTGATATTTTTAGCCTCAGACCTGCCACTTGTTCTGTGAAGCCAATCTTAGGATCATGGCCTGAGTCTGGTTCGTATCCGTGTTTGCCAGGGATAGAAATCTTTTGGAGCCTTATATTGACAGTTGGCTCAGTACTCGGGCTAATCCTATAAAACCACCATGCAGCTTGGTGCAACTTTCAGTATTTGCTGTGAACAAAAGTGTCAGGAATGTTGCAGATCAGACATGAGAAGCTTCACTTGGCCAATACATGGCAAGGCTCTGGGCTGGAACGATAAGGGCTTGGGATGGAACTGAGCGTGGCAGAATGGCTGGAGAGAGGAGAAGTCAACTTTTGTTTGCTTCTGTGTGCTGTGGGATTTTTTCAATTATTATTTCATTTCCAAAGAAACTCAACAGCAACAACAAAAGGTCTTAAATATTCAGCAGTGAAAACAATAGATTTGAAAAGGAAAACAAAAAGTTAGAGCCAGCTCTGGCATTGGTGGACACTTGGCTCTGAGGGAAGCGAGAACAGCTTGGATTTGCATAAATTGCATACTGCGGGTCAGAAAGCAGAGTCAGAATTATGCTTTCATTGCAGTGGCATGAATGGGAGCACATAATTGGCATTCTTCCTCTCTTGATCAGATGCTTCCTTCAGGGGATTTCTGCACCCAAAACGTTGCGGCTCATCCATTCACTGCCTGGCATGGATAGAGCTTTTGTTTTCAAATTATGATTTTTCTATTCTCTGATTTCTTCCATAACCTGGGAAAGCCCTGACCCTCCCCCATGCATGGCCCTTTGTTTGGGAGAACAACCAGAGGTCACGCTGTGCTGAATGTAGCTGTTGTTGCATCACCCCCTCTGCGTGTTTTTGTGCTTCTGGCTCAGCGTGGAGATGTCGACCCCCGGGGCGATGTCCTTGTGCCCTGTGTTGTGCACCTCCTCTCAGGTTTATGGAGTCCTGCACTTCTGAGTGCAAGGAGGTGAGTATGGTTGTGGTCAGTCCCGTAGGGCTTCCTCCAGGGATGTACAAAGATGCTTGGCTGGGACAAGCTTAGCAGGCTCTTGGTCAGACGCAGGGCCTGGCTCTCTTCTCCATTATTGGGCTTACTAGCATTTTTTTGTGATTTCCAGCTCAATCACAGCAAGTACTTGCTTGGCGATTCAGGTTCAGCAGAACACGAGTGCATGTTTAACCTGAGCTGCAGGCAGGCTCTTGCCAGGACTCAGGCATGTATTTGCTTCAGATGATGCATATGGTAGATGCTTCCAGCAAGTGCACGTGGTGCTGCTAGAAACTCACAGAATCACTAGGTCCATCCAGACCCTGGCAGCCACATGGAAACCTGTCCTAACCTATCCCCCTGTGTGGTTCCTTCTCAGCACTGCTCACCCAGGCCTTCCTGTCTCACCTTGCATGCATGGTTGCAATTTCCTTCTCCACAGAGCCACTGGCCAGACCAGGTGCCTCGTGCCCCTTTGTCCTGTCCTTTCCTGGGACCATGCCCACCCTGCTGTTGATCTCAGATCTGTTCAGCAGCAGTGGCAAAGAGCAAACAGCAACTAACAGGTATTGATGGCTGAGGCCTGCTTCTTCATTTATTCACAGACAAATGTTTTAACCTGTCAGCGTTAAGAAATCATATTGATTGGAGAGATTTTGTTTTATTCCTTAGGTCTGTTAGTCAAAAGGGCAATTCCTCCTTTAATGTCTTCCTGCCACAGGCTCAGTTCCACTGTACCTTGTCTGGAAAATCTTTTATTTTCAAGGCACAGGGCAAATGATCTTTATAAAATATAAACTATGGGAATTTTCATTCCCCTCTGGCTTTAGGAGGAGGAGAGCAGCTGGTAGAGAGTGGATGAGAAAGGCTTTATCTGCTGTATTTTGGTTACTGCGCTTTGAGTGATGGGTTTAATAATTGATAGAGCAATTTAGCAATGATCCATAATCCTGAAAGAAGCCTACGCTCCCCTCCCTCTCCCTCTTTCTCCTTCCCTTCGAGACTGACAGGCTGCTCTCAGTGGTTTTGTCTGCAAAATTTCATCCCTTGGTTTCTGTAAACAGCCTGACATGGGAGAGGGGGAAAAAAGCAAATATTTCTAAATCTTTTGTCTTGTTTCCACAAACAGCTGCACTATCTTCTCCTGCTCCGGGCTTCAGTCATTTATTTGCTCACATGCTCTTGCTGAAGAGAGCAGGAGGTTTTCTTTAAGGCCCTAACCTAAATGAAGTGTGTATGTTCAATGTATATAGGAGAGCAGAGAGATGCTGAGCCTCCCAGCAGGGACCCCTCCCTCTCCATTTAAACCCAGGCTTTGTTCATGGCTGAATCCAGCTTTCTTAATCCCAAGAAAGGTGCATAGGGATGGCAAGTGCTTGATATGTAAGTGTGGTTTACTTGAAAGTCTTCCAGGATTAACCTATGGAAATTGCTTTTTCCAAGAGCCTCACGTGGATGGTGGAGCAGGGGGATCCTACTGGAGTGCCTGATATGTGTCCTTGTGACTCCCCATTTTTCCAGATGGATGCAGCATAGGGTTGTGTTTCCAGGTGCAGAGTGTGCACCTCCTTCACAGGGGTAGGGGGTTCTTGTGTGGAATGTCCACAGTAAGTGTGGGAAGAGAGCAGAAAAGATGAAGCAGAAAAAGGAGACAGACGTAGTGAGCAAGAGAGAAAAAGAGACAAGGTTATAGGTACTGAGTATGTATTGAGGCCAAGGCAGAGTGAGGAGAGGGAGGAGGTGCAGCCTGGCAGAAAGCCAGGTATAAGCAAAGTCAAGTGAGATGTATTAAATTATGTTTTTCCATATGTATTATGTAGATGCCAGATTGACAACAAGTTGTAATCATGTAATTAAGCATGACATAAAGTCAGTTATGCACAGCTGTATTATTCCTTAAAATTACAAGGGGTGAGGTCCTCTGGGGCACAGAAGAGTTTATGGATGCTCCACCATGGGAGGTCTCTAAGACAGGCTAGCTGACTGTTTGTCAGGAGTGACACAGGCATTGCTTGGATGGCCCAGGATTGGGGCAGGGAGGGAGTGGGTGATTTCCCTGAGGTTCAGGCTAGCCCTGTCTGCCTCTGATACCATCCTCTGGAATATTTTCACCCTTCCCAGTCAGCACCCTGGTGGAACATGAGCAGTGGCCAGGAATGGGTAGTCTGGTCTGCTTCTATGAGTTATTTTCTATTAAATACCCTTAGCTAGCAATGAGAGGCTCACAAGGCTTGGTTGATAATTACTCCAGTCAAGTTCAGAGGTAACTGTTGTGTAACTTGCACTTTGTTTTTAAAAGACAGAACTGTGTGTATGTGCACTTGATTAAAACACCCTGGGACCTACACCTGTACCACGGGAAGCACTCCCAATCAATCCTGTGTAAGATTTTGCCTGTGTGTAGGAGGAGCTTGGTGACTTTCCTATTGAGAAATGTATGGTTACTGGACCTTATAGAGTTAGAGAAGTTTAGGTGACAGGGAGCCCTGGGAGGTCATTTAGTCCAAGCTGATGGTCAAGGTAGAGTCTGCCGTGAGATTAAGATCAGGACTTCATCTTGCTGGGTCTTAAAAGCCTCCAAGGATAGCAACTGCAGAGTCCCTCAGGGCAGCCTGTGTTGGTGGCTCATTTATCTGCACAGTGGAGGTGTTTTCCCCATTCCCAGAGGGATCCTCTCCTGTTTCAATCTGTCTGTCATCTCTGCCTTCTGCTGCCCACGTGAGGGAAGAGCCTGGCACCATTTTCTCCATGTGGCAGAGGAGGAGGGGCAGGCTGCTGTCGTGGACACCACGGTTCTCCCACTCGCTCATTGGGGTCCCCAGACCAAACATGGTGTCCAGAGGTGGCTGTAGGTGGGTCACACATTCCTTGGTCTGCTGGCCCTGTTCCAGGTCTGTTGGTCCTGCTGCTGCCAGGGTCTTCCTTTCTAGCCCTCTGCCCTTCGAGTCAAGGTCCTCATGGCCATTTCTACTGAGCAGTTCCCCAGTTGTCACCAGCACTCGTCTGTCCCAGGGGCCAGACCTGGCATTTCTCTTGGCTGTGTTTCAGAAGGTCCCTATCAGCCCATGTCTCCCAGCTGTCCAAGTCCCTCTGGGTGGCAGCTCTGCCCTCAAATGCATAGCCAAGTCTTTCCAGTGTGGCATCACCCATAAACTGGACGAGAATGCACTCAGCCTCCTCCTCAGGTCAGGGATAAAGTTTTAAATGAGACCAGTCTGGGATAAACCCCTGTGGTACCTCATTGGTTACTGATCTCCAGTTTATATTTATGTCCTGTAACATAAACCATCACTGAGAGCTGAGTGGATCCAGCTTCCAGTCTTTTTAGCTGATTCAGATATTTTTTTAAGTGTTGCAGACTAATCTTGAGGGGTGGGCAAGAGCAATGTAAGCAGTGCAGTGTTGGAGCTCCCATCAAGTGGTGGTTGTACAGGTGGCCTGGCAGCCCTTGGAAATGGCTTTGGTTACACCCACAGTCCTTCCCAGAAACCAGGTGTACTTGTGTTTGACCTGTGAAATACAGAGCCTGCTAGAAGGCCCTGTAGTGACACTGTGTTTCTTTATCACTCAAACCAATACCACCTTTGTGGGCAAACAGCATACTGTGGCCAATTGGGTGGCATTCCTCTGTGGTCCTTTCCCTCCCTCAGGAGTAACCCTGTGCAGTCTGACCTCTCCGTGGTTGGAACTTTATGCTGGAATCTGATAGGGGTAGTGTGCCTGCATATTCTGGGATGAGTCTTGACTCCCAGGGCTGTCCCTTGCTCAGGGATGCAGGAGAAATGCAGAAGTCCAGCCTTGAGTGTGAGCCCAGCATTTCCCTGCTGAGTGACACAAGTGGAGCCTAGAGCTGCTCTCCTGTCCTCTGCATGGGATGGGGAGTGAGCAAGCAGGAGCTGTGGGTGCTTGTAGGTGTGTTAAGCTCTGGCCCTGGTGATTGTCTTTATCACAGACACAAAAGTCTGCAGATGCTCAGCCCTGGAGCAGAGGGTGGCCTTAGTCTGAGGATCATCCATATTTGATGTCTGTGTCCCTTCCAAGTGTCTGTGTGAGTGGAGAGATGAGGGAAATAGCAACTGTAACCTTTTACTTGCAGGATATGAGCCTGTCTCCTTTTACATCCCTTCATTTAAGAAATGATTTGGAGTCTGAGAAGTACAGAGGAACAAAACAAAGATTCTCTGTGCATTCCACCTCCATTACCTAAGAGTTAAAGGTACTCTGCATTCTACAGTACATGGCAATAAGAGGTGGACACCTCTACAAAATACAAAAGAGTCAAGTGAGCAGGTATGAGAAAGAGTTCATAAAGATGCCAAAGAAAGGGTTCATCTGAGAGGAGGATAGAGCTCCATCGCTTGAAGCAAATCCCCTTTGTAAGACAGACAAAGGATGCAGTTCCTTGTCCTCACAAGAGGTATCTTGGCGCATGGGAGAGCATGAGCCCTGAGTGAGGTGAAGCCCTGGGTGTGCAGCTGGTCAGTGCATCCCTGCTTGGGCAGAAGGGCTCAGCTCCTGTCTCTCTACCTCTGACCAGGGCTTCCTGAGTGGAGATGTGAAAGCTGCTGCTTCCCAGAGCTCAGGCTTTACAGGTGAGACGAGCACGTGGAGCGAGACAGGAGCTGTGTGTACCAGCTCAGAGACATCTTCACTGCAGGTCTGTCTGCACTGCCTGCAGCTGCCCCCAGCCGTCTTCTGGAAGCAGGAATACTCTCTGCTCAAGGTGCCAGCAAGCATCAAGTTTTGAGTTATATTTCTGTCTGATGTGTACACTTGTCCATGAAGGACTTTGCTGAGACTATCACACTTGGCCATGGGACCCTACCAGAGGCGGTAAATTATCCCCGAGGAGGGCAGTTTGCAGGGAAGTTTTAAAATTCAGAAATATCCCAGCTCTCTGAATCTGAGTCTGTGGAAATGAATTTTTTTGGCATTCGTTTTTAATGTCCTGTGATGTGTGGGTGAAAAAGCCAGCAAGCTAGACTGGTAATTAATTTTCCTGACAGAAACACCAGACAATGAAATTACCCTGCCACAAAGCAGGGTTGCTAAAGTAAATACTCTGCCAGCAGCAGGCCTGAAAGCAGGACTGGGGTCGTGTGTGAGGTGCAAGCAAATGATGAGATGGCACTTCTGCCTCTGGAGACCTGCAGGTGCTGCCTGCACGGGGATCCTGGTGCCCTGGGGCACCGGCACCAGCAGCTCCCTGGTGTACAACGGGCACATTCAAGCTGAGCTCCAAAGGATGGGGGACTGACTGCACTCACTGATGACCCAAGGAACAGGTCAGCCTTTGCTGTCCAGGCAAGTAATTTGGTTGGAAAGGGGTAGGAGATAGGGGAAATGGGGATGGTTGCTTTTTTCCTGGAGACAGAGGCTTTTGGCAGGGCTCTTCAGTCTTTCCCAGGCTGGTGGCAAGTTTCTAAACCTGGTTTCTAAATCTTTGGTCTGTGCTGGTGAGATCTGTGTGAGCTGTAGAACAGGTTGTGCCTGTGCATGCAGAAGGGGAGTGCCTTTTATTGGAAGACATCGAGGGCAGCTCATGGGAGAGGAAGGACAGGAGGGCAAAGTTTCCTGTTTTGCTTCTGTGTGTCTTGTACTGGAGGCAGGAGTTACTGTGCCAGGAGTGTTGCAGATGCACAGCCAAGAAATGGGTGGGGAGTGGGAAATGGGGATGTTCTTGCATGTATTGAGGTACGTGGCAGCTGGCTCCATTGTGTGCTGTCAGACAAGAGCCTCACCACAATCAAAAGGTTTGGTGAGTCTGTGTTAAAAAACCATTGTATTGTTGGTGCAGAAAATACTTCTCTGTGCAGTCATGGAGGGATCTGCTGGAGATCTCAGTGCTGTTCAGGAAGATCTTGGTGCTGCTGGAATTGTGCTTCCGATTTATGGTTGCGATACTTGGTTGTGCACACTTGCATAGGGCATTTTCCCTTGTTACAGTGTTAGCAGCTGCAGAATGGAGAAATAATACACAAGAACTGTTTAAGACATGGAAATTGTTTTCTTTCCCTTTGGGAAAAAGAATTACACCATTTTTATTGCTGAGCTGAATCTGAGTGCTTTTAGGAAAACACAGGGCAGTTGTGGAGTACACTGCATGCACATTTTAGGACCAGAGCTATTTAATGTATTAATTATCTGTAAAAAGTTCTAGACCAGAAGTGAAGTGTTCAAGCATGCAGATATCACAGACTTGTTTAGGTTAGGCTGGAGAAAAAAGTGAGGAGCATTTAAAGGACTTGATCTAGATTACAGAAAACACTGTGCCAGATCAGTGCAGTACTGAAAGGCAGTAAACATTGGAAGAGAAAAAATGAACTATTTCTGCATAATTCTATGTCCTAAATTAACTGCAGCTTCTCTGGAGAAAGGACTGTGTGTCTCAGAGGATCTCCCAGATAAAACATCTGCTGAAATGCCTCGTGTCACTCCAAAAGCAAACAAAATATTAAGCTTAGGGAAGACTGGAACGTGAAAGCATTCTGCAAATAGTGTAAAATAAGTCTGGGGAATATCCCTGTGTTTAACTCTTTCTAGGTCTGTTCAGCCTGTCTCCAAGCAGTCACGACAGGAAGAGGAATTGTAGGGTTAGGCAGTGGAGGTAGATTGAAACATCCATGGGATGGTACACTGAGAAGGCAGAAGCTGCTGCAGACATGGGAGAACAGGGCAGAGGATATAAAAATTGGTCATGTTAAAGGACAGGTGATTCAATCACTTCCATATTCACCTCTAGCCCAATCTACGTGAACATGAAGTGAGAGGTAACAAATTTAAACCTGGTGAAGGACAACCAAGCTTTAAGCAGCTGAGCTAAAATGCTATTGAAAGCAGAAGGTTGCCTGTGGAACTCTGCCACAACATGTGATAGAAGTCAAGATCTCACCTTGTTTTGAAAAACTGACATGCTTATGTTGAGAAAGAGAGGAGTTTCACATATTAGATACTATGTGCAGAAGGATGTATGCACCCATAACTGAGCATAAAGAACAATATCCACCACACTAGAGGTTCAAAGGTATTTTATCAGTGGGAAGATTATTTCATTACAGAGGTCGTAGCATCCTGCCCCAAAATGCTTGGCATTGGCCATCTCAAGCAGGCAGAGCACTGCTCGTGGTGACTCCAGCTCCCTCTTTCACACAGCAGACAGGAGGTATCTGCTGGCTGAAAATCTGGGAGCCCATGTGGTGTCCATTACCTGTTGTTCTTGAGGTGTCCTAATGACTGTTTAATTAAGTTAAGATCTTTTTGTATTAGGGCCACTCCCTCTCCATGGAAAATCTTGATGCAATTATGATGTGAAGACTGGGAGAAAACCACAGCAAGTGGTGGCTGTGGTGTAAATAAGCCCCCAAGTTCTGACCCCTTCTCAAAGGCATTCTCACCATCATTAGAATTCACAGAAATAGCAGTGTTCTGTTTAGTTACATTTTAAGTGTTAAAATAATACGGACATTGATTAGTACTTTTCTTCCCAATTACAGAGATGGAAAACTTCTTCTGCATGTAGAAAAGAAATTCTCTCCTAATTACTGCACTCCAGAAAGTGGAGCTTTCAGGAGAACCCACTGGACACCCAAAGACTTTTAAGAAAAAGAAAAAATTAAAATATTTTGAAACCTCAAATTCTAGGTCATCCCTTCTTGCAGGGGTCTGAAGGTGTTGGCAGCATAAGTGTGAGGAGAGAGGAAAGGACGTGTGTGCTGCATATGACAGCAGTGCAAGTGTTTTTTATGAACAGGGAGTTTTCCACACAAAATCGTGTTGGAAATATCCCTATAGTCCACCCCTCAGCTCCAGTCAGTGGGAGGGGTTTGAAGTTGAGGCGATTCGTGGCTGAGCTCTCATTAGTGACCAGGGACATTTCGTTCACAATGTGGAAGGCAGGCAGGGAGAGGCAGATGGCTTTGAATGCAGGATTTACATAGTAATGAGATTCAGGTCACCATAGCTGTCTTTTTCTCTCTGCATTTTGTCTAGGTGTCGAGTAGTGTGTAGGGATGACAGGGATGATGGGATGATGGAATAGGGCGGAAAAGAGGAAAATTAACCCCTTCTTCATGAGGAGAGATTGCTGTTAGAATAAAAGTTTGTCACAGTGGGCGAAAGAGCAGTAGGGTGTGACAATGACAAGCACAGATGAAACTAGAAGGGGTAAAGGTAGCCACTTTTTAAGTTTCTGACTTGTTTTTTGTGGGAATGGCACAAAGAATTCCAACTTTAAAATCACAGAATTTCCTGTAATTTTTATGCTCCACATTGATGGTTTAAGAAGAGGTAGTTTGGGAATTTTATCATTACAAGTCTCCCCAAAACTGGGGGAGGACTGAAGACAGGGCATGTATTCTTGCTACAGAGTCTTTGTTTCTTTGGAAAAAAAATACCATTTTGCTTGGTTTCTTGGCTAAAGACTTGTCTTGACATGACTATGTAATGGCGTGATTAAAACATAATATTTTCCACTGCAATTGGTAATCCTTAGTATGATCTCACTAGTGTCAGATCTTATCCTGATGACAGATGAGGGAACTGGGAACCATGGGTCCTATTTTGAACTTTGGATGGTAGCACTTGATTTGCTCAATAGCCAACCCCAGGCATTCCCAAAATAAGCATGAGGGCCCGAGAAATCCCAAGGCTATATTTAAAATGATGAACGTTTTAAAGTAGTGCATGTTTCTTTTATTTGTCTTCTGCTTTCTTTTCCTTTATAGTTAGAGGAGTATGGGAGAGTAAGTTTTTCTTCCTGCTGTACATCCCATGAAACCAGAAGCTGGGGTTTTAAAAGTGTTGCAAGAAGAACAGGGGAGAAGCTTTAGGGGATCCTTGTATAAGTAGGAACGGTGTCACATAACCGCATGTGGACTTCCAGGCAGATGGGGGATAAGTAAGGAAGGTGTTTGTGTGTATAATGTTTTCAGTATTTGGAAAATATTGTTTCTTTCACACAGAAGTTTTTGAAACGCAGAATGTTTGGGGCACATAGGTTAGGATTCATCTCATCTCACCTTGGCCACTGGAGTTGGGCAAGTTCATCTAACCTCATCCTACAGACCTTTTCAGCATCAGTAGAGAAGTATTCCAACCATCCCAAGGCAGTGGGACAGATTCCTCTTGGAAGAGGAGGGTGTAGAGGTGCTTTGGTGGCATCTCCTGGATCTGGCAATAAATGCACAGCCAGAGAGCTGCTGCATTTTGGTTGCTTGGGCTGAAAGGGAAAAGGAAATCTAATCAGCCACCTGGGATAGACTGGGAAAGGAAGGCTTCTTGGCTACTTCCTCCTGAGGAAAAGGCTTAGGTCTAATAGATCTAATTACATTATTTCTCTGGGTTTTCGTTACAGCCATTGGTTTAAAAAGTCAGTAATCCTTTTATACCAGTCCTGTAATGATTATTTAATGTCTGGCTGTTTGTGAACCCACGGAGCTGTGTGAACAGAGGATGCTTCACCACAGGAGGTCTGCACAGTTCACAGGACAGCGAGCTGGGCCTGAGAGCCTCGAGTGGGGGCCTCGACTGGGTGCCTTCATATTCCCACTTGCTGGATGAAAGCAGTGGTAGTTTTCTCCTTTACAAATTGCTGCCAAATGTAGGGCTGTCTCTTAGCTGTATATGGCCACAGTACTCCTCTGTAAGGATAAATATTGTCAGACTAAGGTTTGGTTAGCAAGCACTGTGCCGGTGACCGGTGTGTCCTTCAGCTCTGTCGAAGCAGTGACACTTGTTTGTGGCAGCTCTCTGAGTGTCACGATGGGCACCAGCTGCCTTACACCAGCTGAGTGTTTCTGCTCCCCTTGCTGATGTTTTCTGATCTCTTCCTTCACAGAGCCCCTGAAATCATCCTTGGTTTACCCTTTTGTGAAGCAATCGATATGTGGTCATTGGGATGTGTTATTGCAGAGCTGTTCTTGGGCTGGCCCTTGTACCCAGGAGCTTCAGAGTACGATCAGGTGGGTGTGGATATTGCCCTGGGAGCTGGTAAGTGCACACATCTTTATCCTTTCTCTTGTCAGAGTGAACAGGTGCCAACTTTTTCACTTTTGCTAATGATGGATCTGTTTTTCTTGCTCTCCCAAGTCAACATTGTCATTGTATATATAAAATATATATTTTTTTATATATTTATATATATAAAATATATATTATATATATAATATGTATATCTACCTAGGTATATTCCAGGTAACCAGTGTGCAGCTTGGTACACCAGCTTCTGAGACCTGAATGAAATCTCAATTGAGAGTCAATGCTGCCATTGACTGGAGAGCGCTGTACTTGTGTCTGCTCACTGAGCAGAGCAGGCACCCATTCTCTGCTGTAACAGCAAGTGCTGTATAAAGCCTTATTTGTTAGAAAAAACTGCATGAACTCGGCTGCATTTCATAACTCCTTTTATGAGAGTGCGTATTAAAAGCAACGACAAGGAGAACGTTGGCATTGATGTAGGTTTCCAGTTAATATAAGCTGTCGTCCCTTTTCTCCCTATAGGCTTTTATGCTCTTTTTGTAGTCCTAAAACCAATAATGTAGTGGCAGCTAGAGCCAGGGCTGTAGAATACTTTGCATTCCCATAGTATTCTTCAGGCTGATCTTAGGTGACTGCAAATGCAGCCTGAAAAGGGTCTTTTTTCTTTTAGGAAATAAATGTTTAAAAAAAGAAAAAAAAAAGGCGGGAAAATAAACAAGATTTTCACATACTGAAATGTTTTCTTGACTTTTCTTTTGAAACTAGTATTTTTTTTAATGAGAGCTCTAAAGGTAAAATTTGGCAGGGGAAATAACTTGCAGCAAAGAGTAGGGCTGTTAGTGACTAAAGGAAATCAGATGTAGCTGAGAAACTTACAAGCATTTGAAAATCGCATACCAAGCATGAAGAGTAGATTTCTTTCTCTTCCCTGTTGCACCCCAAAAGCCATAAAACACACAGCTGCAAAAGAAATCACCATACCTTACTGGCCAGCTTAACTGCCCAGCACAAAGCTTCCTCTGGTAAAGTGTGATGAGAGCTCCTGGGGAGCTGGGAAAGGGGAGGAGCTGATCCTGGCCCCTGGCTGCAGCACTGGCATTGGATGGTAGCCCTTGATTTGCTCAATAGCCTGGCAGAATCCTGGTGCCTCTCAGCTGCGTGAGCTCTGATGGACCTAAGGAGCTGCAGAGCTGAGCAAGCCATGCACAGTGAACCCTGAGTGCTTGGAAGTGATTGAAACCACGGCTGCTTCTTATGCCTTTATTTATTTAAAGTTTTTATCCTTCTCTGTTTCTTCTCTCAAAAACATTCTTCCCCAGAATTTTCTAGAGTAGGTGACTGTTTTCGTAGTTTTGCAGAGTTTGCAGCAATTTTGCAGAATGAAGCCATTCAGGAGTTGAGAGGTGGCAAAGTTAAGGTTTTGTGTGGCACCTCAGGCATGTGTGACATCAGTCTTCAATTGTGTAATCACAGACCCTTTCTCCTTTATAAATAAATAAAAGTTTGAGATCCTGGAAACACAAATGGAGTATCTTTCAGCTGTGTGGGTGCCAATGAGGTCATGCTTGTGGATGCAACCCAAATAACGTCATGTAGTCAGTAGAGACAAGTACTTTCCATACCATGAGGGCACCAGTTACTTTGAGTGTGTGTTTCACCTTAGTTCAAAGATAGGCACTTCATAATCCTCTGTTTGGAACTTCAGACTGCTCCTAGGACAGGCTGTGTGCTCAGGTGGAAGAAATCCAATTGCTGAAGTGACTTCCTGGAGAAGAGAGGGTACAAAGTGTTGAAACATCCCATTGAAATAACTGTGTGGGTCCTTCTTTTTGACCTTTAAAAACTGAGGGACTTTCCTCTTTTCATCCTTAGGCCTTGTGGGAGTGCACTCTAAGGGTGAGTTTCCAGTGATGTAGATGATAAATGGAGGGAATTCCATACAGAAATTCTCTTCTTCTCATACCTTGCACTGAGCTTTTCGGGGTGAAGTCTTTCTACGTGCTACATCTTTTTTTGTCTGTGCTGTTGGTTCAAATGCCTGCTGCACTCCTTCAAGGAGGACCTCCAGAGATCTTCACAGGACGAACAGTGACCTCTCCTCCTTCTCTTACAGATTCGCTACATTTCACAGACGCAGGGCTTACCAGCAGAGTATTTGTTAAGTGCAGGGACAAAGACTACAAGGTTTTTCAACAGGGATACAGACTCACCGTATCCCTTGTGGAGGCTGAAGGTAGGAAGACATTCCCTTGTTTCTTTTACCTTGCAGTTGTTGGTTGGAAGCGCGGAGACATTCAGGTCACCTCAGAGCCTAAGTTTCTGCTCTTTGCAGTGCAGCACAGAAATAGGGGTGGGTACTGCCCAGGGTAAAACTGCTATCCCCAAAATTTGGAGCCTGTAATATACCTGCTTGACATTGCAAATGTAGGAAATGTAAGTCCAGAGTTGACCTGGAAATCTTCCTCTAAGTAGTCAATGAATTGGTGTGTAGTGGGGAGACTTTGCTCTAATATCTAACTCATTGCCGGGGGGAAAAAAGGAAAGCATTTTAATTCTACAGTCAAGACCTCTAGTAAAGCAGGTGAGCCCTGAGTGTCCTGTGCCAGCGTGTTTGGCTGCATGCTGTCCCCAAGGAGAGAGGCCAGTGGGCTTCTGGTTGGGATGGGATGGTGCACCTCACGCCAGAGTGGATGTGAGACCCACCATAGTTGGGAGGACCCTCAGAAGTGAAACAGAAGAGATAAATCACCTTGTGACATAAAATATGTCACATAGCCGTGGTGGAGATCGTGTAAATGGTGTCCAGTCAGGCAAGAGAGACGCGATGGTCCCTGATGAGGACAAGATGAAGCTCACGTGGGAAGTGGCACATAATCTGCAGCTGGTTGCAGGGCAGTGTTGGTCAATGCCTGTGTCCTGTTTTGAGCAGACGCCAGATGATCATGAGGCAGAGACGGGGATTAAGTCAAAGGAAGCAAGAAAGTATATTTTCAACTGTTTGGATGATATGGCACAGGTAAGAGCATTGGTGAGTAACCAGCAAGACTGTTCACATGCTTTCCAGCAACACTAATATAAGGGAATTCTAGAAGTTCTCTATGTACCCTATTCTTGGGCCAGCTCCTGAAAAAACCAGGATTATGCCTACCAAATTAGTTGTTATGTGCTGCTTTGTAGCAATGACTGCACGCAGGGGTATGCGTGCTGTAGTAAAGCAGCCTTGGAAAGTGGCTAAGACACGTCTCTGAATGTTGAAATCCTGCATTTTCTCTTGTATCAGTGCTCTTATGTATGACCCCTGGCAAGTCACTTAGTACTCTGTGCTTTAATATTTCCATTTGTTAAAGGGTGACAGTGGAAATATTCATCATGGGCACAGAAGAGTGTGCTCGCTGTAAAACGTGGCTGGCTGGGGGAAGAATGGGAAGTACTAATTCAGCGTGTCAATTCCATGTGGGTGTGAGAGCTAATCCCAGCATAACCACTCCTGTGATGGGAGCTTGTGCTGACAAACAAACCAGTGTGCAAAACTGGCCCAACACTAGCACCAAACTGGAGTTTGTGCTAGCAAGGTCTAGATATTGCAAGTAAACATGTAAACATGCAGAAACAGAGGACTGGAATCAGAGGAGACTGGATAATACATGAAATAACATAACACATCTTTTTTCCTGGCATCTGATACGTGAATGGGATATTTCTCATAAACCTACTGACAATTTTTATGGCTCTTATATACTTTTTACTCATAGGACACATAGATAAGTATCTGATGGCACAGTATATGATAAATACTCCGATTATCAGAGCTTGCCTGCTCCACATGGAAGCTGTTCATCTTCAGTGGAGGGTGACTAAGTGTTTCATTAGCCACTGACCCAGGCGAGCTGAACCCTTAACAGTCCGTCTGGAGATGTGACATGCAGAAGGCAGATGAGTGGCCACCACGGAGTCTGGCGTGGCTCTTCAGCAGCCACCCCTTTAGACAGGGAGGCTCGCAGGGCATGTGCTCCAGCGAGGAGTAAACACAGTTTGCTGAAGACCTGACCATCTGCTCTGCCCCTTTGGCACTCACTCCTGTCCCTTCTCCTCCAGGTAAACATGACAACGGATTTGGAAGGCAGCGATATGTTGGTGGAAAAGGCAGACCGGCGGGAGTTCATAGATCTGTTAAAGAAGATGTTGACAATAGACGCGGATAAGAGGATAACACCCATCGAAACTCTGAGCCACCCCTTTGTCACCATGACGCACTTGCTCGACTTCCCTCACAGCACACAGTACGTGGCTTTTGTTCCCCTTGGGTTTTGAATTGGGGGGTGAAGAGGGTAGCTGGTTGTGGTGACCAGTGTGTCTGGTTGTGGAGACCAAGTGTGTCTGAGGGGCTTTGTTGAGATGTTTTATCCCTAAGTTTTAATCTTTTCCTGCTTAAAAAAAAGACAGTTTCCAGCTCAAGGTTGCAAGAATTGTGTTGTAGGTGCTTGGCATTTAAAATGCTGCAGTGTGTGCTACATTAATTATGTAAATATTCGGTAATTACATATTTTTGCATTAAAATGCAGAAGAAATTATGCAATTAGTGCTGAAAGTATCAATCTATTTCAAAGTAATATAGTCCTGATTGTTACTGGAGTAATCAACCTTATCTGCAGTGGGGAACCGACCCTTCCTCCCAGAACCTTCCCATCGTGCCAGGAGTCAGCTTGGGGTTGTTTGCTTTTTAAGGGAAGAGCTGTTCTGCAGCAGGCTGTTTTACAGGCACAAGCAACAGGACAAGGAGTTCAGTTTTCAGCTTTGTTGTTGTCCACCTGTGTCACCTTAAATACCACATTCTGACCTCAGCTGACACATGTGGATGGGGATGGGCTCCACTGCCTGACAGAGATGAGAAGTCGCATCTTCAAGCCTGACTGCCTCTTCTCCTAAAGCTGCACCACAGAGCACGGCAGCCTGAAATGCAGGATACCTGCACCCAGCCCACTGCCCATGTCCAGTTCACACAGGGACAGGCCTCTCAGGTGTAAGTGGAGAAGGTAGACACATAGTGAAAGTTTTCCAAAGCCTTCAGGACACTTAGTTGTGAATATCCTGCTTTACAGCACTTGGCAGTTCAAGGTGCTTTTGCAGGCTGTCCCTTCCCCTTGACAGGAGAGCAATTATTGGCACAGTGCAGTACTTCTTTGGGTGCCATTTGCATGAGTGTTTTAAAGGCTGTCAGGAGCTCAGGTACAAAATTAAAGGGGGGTGCTTGAAAAGCTGCAGAGTATGTTTTTTGTGCTGCAGAGCAACCCCCAACTGTGTCAGCTCCCCTGCCTGTATAGGTGGCTGCAGTATTTTGAGTTTGTGTAAGGTAGCTTTCCCCCTTTGAGCGAGATGTAGCTGCCTTTTTGTCATATTTATCACAAGATAGGAGCATCTGCTTACCAGAAGTTAGTGGGTGCACAATCTGTGTAGACCCAGACTTAGCCTGCAGAGCCATCTTTGAGCATTGTTACCTATAAATAGACAGTAAGTGATAAATGAAAACAAGATGGGGGATGATTGTGTTAAACAGGAAGAAAGTAAAGTTTCATAGAAAAAACGGTCATGAATAAAATATGACAGCAAAAATACTGAGTGAGCATCATAGACAAAAGTCTTTTAATTTGCAACAGTCCTTCTGACTGTGCAACAACTGATTGTGTAAGATAGGAGAGATCTGTGACTTAACGCATTGCTGTCAGAAACCTTTCCACCAATGCAGCCGTCCATAACCACATCTTCATTTCTGAAGTGCTCACTTGTGGCTGCTCAGGCAAAGCCCCAGAAAGATTGAAAGTATCACTGGGGCCAATAGCAGTGAGAATTTTAGCCAAATAAAGAATTCTGCTTCACATCTCTGAATACTAAATGTGTGCCGGCCGGGTGCGTAACTCCGCAAGCCCCTCCACGCTGGAAGCAGTGGCTGGCAAAGAGCAATAAGCTGTAACCAGCATGGCAAGTGGATGGAACTTTTGTCTGTGATTACGTGTGGTTTGGAGAATAGACACTTCAAAGCCTTGAAAGATGCAGGGAGCTATAATCTCTCTTGGAAATAAATTGGGCAGCAGAAAAAGTGAGAATATACAGAAGCTGGAGCTTCTGGAAGGAATCTCTGCTGTGGCACGTTTCAGAGAGGCTGCAAGTTTGAGCAGCACAAGAGAGGCTGTTCTGCTTTCTTACAAGCAGACAGCAAAGTGATCTTAAGCTTCCCATTTCACTTATTTAACTTCCTGGCTCTTAAATTGCCGAGTGCTCCTTAGACTTTCTGTCTGTTTTGCTTTGTCCCTGCAGGCTTTTTCCCCACCACCTTTTTTTAAAGTAAAGCCAGAAAACATGGTATTGCATTTGTAGAGCTTACACTTTGTTAGATAAAACCATTTAGTAACATGCTCTATTCACCATGTACAGAACCTATACTCTTCCCAGTGCTTTCTTCTGTGTGCAATGGGAATTGTATTCATAGCTGACTGAGAATAAGTGATCCAATAGCCTTCTGTATTTATTTGCTAAGTGTTTGATTTTGCTGGCTGTTCTGTGACCAACAGGTATAGTTCTGGAAGCAAATGCACATAATGGGCAGCTGTGCAGTGTCCTGAGCTTGGCTTGTCTGCAGGTGTTTATGGCCCAGATCCAGTTACCAAGATATTACTTGTAGGAAAAGAGAGGTGACCATTTGAGTAAGAGAAAAGACAGGGATAAAAAGATCTAGATCCTCTTCATCAGCCTTAGGGATCATATATGGTTGCTACTTTTGAAGAGACATTTCATTTCTTAAAAATCATGTGAGGATATACCCCCTACCTCCAACAGATTAGGTCATTACAAAATGGTCAGCATACAAATGATTTTCACTGCTTGGTATTTCTCTTTTTCCATGTTGGGATAATGGAAATAAAATAAACGCCTTTTTACTTTCTGAGGTTGTGTTTCAGACTCTGAGGTCACATTTGTAAAAGCAGTTATTGTGGAAGAATTGTGGAAAACCTATTTTGGTTTTCAGATGTCAAAAAGTGAGACTGTAGTAAAAATAGAGTTTTGCCCAGGTTCACTATGTTTTTTGTCTCTTAACCTCTGTATGCTTTGGTATTCTAATTAATGAAATTTGGACAGTTTCATTTACCAGATGCCTACTGTGCTTTAGAAATGTAGAGAGTATTTAATCTCTTATACTGGGGCACAAAATAGGATACTTCTCAAAATTTTCATTGCTATATCAATAGCATTTAAGGAAAAATCAGTGTAAAGGGAGAAGCTGTAATCATTCCCCCAGAGATCCAGTTCTCAGTGTGAGATAACCTCAGAACCAGATTCCCTTGGGGCTTGAGGAATTTGCTGTGGAATAACTTTTTGATATGAATTGTCCCAATGACTGCAAGAGGAGATCTCATGCTTCAAGACAAGCATCTGCACAAGTGTTTCACCAGACAGGGGCAATGTTTTAACTGCTTAGCTGGACTCAGCTCTCTGTGAACAACTGCTTAAAAGGAACAGGGATGACTTTCTCAGTGATCAAGAAGAATAAAATTCTTCCATGCAAAAGACATGTAAAACTATGTTTACACTTACACTGAGGCAAAAAAGCACAAGTTTTCTCTTCCTCTCAGGCTCCATCACTAGGAAAAAACCAGTATCTTTCTTTCTTGGTCTCAGTCTCCTTCAGTTTTTTAATATAGCCGCTTTCTATTTCTCACCCTGTCCCCTAAAGAGCAACCAGTTTGCTTGCTTTTGTGACTTGTATTGCAGTGCAGAGACCTGTGGGAGCACCCAGGAGTCCCAGGGCAGCTGGGACTCTCATCTTGGCCTTCTTCAGTACAGGGTTAACCTGACTCTCACCGGTTAAGAGAGACCTGCATAAAATAGCAGAGGGCTTTAAGAGCCTCGAAAGTGCTAAGCCTGCCATGGAGACCTATGGCAGGGCCCCTGTGATGAACTGTTACCTGTGTGAGGCGCTTGGTTGATTTCCTCTGCCTTCTTTGCCCCCCTCTCCCCGCGCAGTGTCAAGTCCTGCTTCCAGAACATGGAGATTTGCAAGCGGCGGGTGAATATGTACGACACGGTGAACCAGAGCAAGACGCCATTCATCACCCACGTAGCCCCAAGTACATCGACCAACCTGACCATGACTTTTAACAACCAGCTGAACACAGTCCACAACCAGGTGAGGGCATCAATCACATGCAGCCAGTGCTTGAAACATTTATGTCAGGAGGGCCTAGAAGATGAAAAGCAAAGTACCATCCCATTTAACATGCCTGCCAAGAGATGGTGCCTTTTTACTCTCCTTCTCCTGCTCCTTTCCTCACTCTCTTTTCTTCAGGCAAGCAGTAATCTTGTGACATTTTTTGTGACGGTGAAATGTTGCCCTTGTTGTTTATGTTGTTGGGGTGATAAATCCTGCTTACTTGGGAAGTTGCTATGGGGAAAAGCTCATTAGTCCCTTAATGCAGCAAATAGTACTTCACTCCCTGGGTCAGGCAGAAGTATTTGTGGTCTTACAGCTCTTCTTCAAATTGGCATTGAATTAAAATGAATTTAAACCCTCTTTAACAGACACAGCACTGTAACTGATCAACAGGAAAGAAGAGTTTAGCAATAATATTTATTCTTATCTCTTGTTGCTTTTACTCCAGGGGCCACAGTTGATGTGGGGACCGTGTGCATGTCCCCCACTGCAAACACATTGCACTCTAATTTGGTGGGCTCTGGCTTTATAATCATGCTTTGTATTAGTTTTACTTGCCCCAGTGTTGGGGGGTGCTGTGTTAACAAATTTTATGTGACTATCAGGCTAAGTTATTTGCTGTGGTACTGTATTACAGCAGTGAAAGGAAACTCTCCAGGGAGAGCACTCTAGGAGACTGAAGCTCAAGAAATAGCTGCTCTCTTTGAAGCCTTTTGGGAACAGGCTGTTCAAGATTCACTCTAGAGATTGCAGGTGGCATTGCGGAAATGGTGTCTGGAAAGCAAGAGAGCTGAAGGAGTCTGTGTAGATGTGCAGGATGCTCCTGTGTCAGGGAGGAAAGCAGACTTCTTGGCTCAGGTCTTGATACATGTGATCACAGAAGGTATTTTGAAACAATTCAGGCAGGCACAGACAGAGATAGGTCGTGACTTGGTGTGAGTGGGTATGGGTTACAAACACCAGTTCCCTTTCTTGGCTGTTTCGGAGATGCTGACTAAAGAAATGCATGCTACGTGCTCCCCTAGCCCCAGCTGCAGGGCAGAGACACCATTTGTACCAGTTACATCTAGGAAAGGCAGACTTGCTTTCATTTCCTTGCATTTCACTTGACATTGAGATCAGTTGCTGGCTGGGAAGATCCATGGTAATTTCTGAATTCTCGTGTGGGGCGTGTGTTCTGAGCAGAACCAGTATGCCCAATGTTCTAGAAGAATTGGTAGGAATATTTCCAGGAAGGGTGTTTTAATTTGGAAAAGCTCAAAGCCTTTCACAATTCTCTTCAACATACCACTTGTCTTGGCTTTCTTTTGTTTTCTATCTCTGCAAAATATCTGGGGGTTGCCTCCTTCCAGTTATGGCTTCTGAGATTGCAAGTGTGGGAGCTGCTGTGGTTGCTGCTCAGTGTGTTGCACAGGAGAACAGATTGCACATCACAGCCTCTGCACCAAGAGGGGATAAGGAAGACATATTCTGCTGTCACATCCTTCATGGCTGTGGCAGTGCAGCATGGGTCCAATGGCAACCAGGCAGTGCAAAATGCTTATTAGTCTGCTCGCTCCTGCATCTTGATCAAATCCTCCTCCTGGGTTCATACATTCCCCATGAGAAAGTGTTGTCTGACCTATCTCCAGTAGTGTTGCTGGTATGTTTGGATAGAGGGGAAGGATTGGCTCTGGTCTAGTAGTGTCTGGCTCCCTAGGCATGCATGCTAAGAACATATAGTTAGAGCAGTGGCAGAGCTGCTTAGTTGCCTGCAACTGTTAGACTCAGTCCAAATTTAAAAAAAAAAAAAAAAAGGTCTTCAGATTTCTAGATTTTTGCAGAACTCTGGGTTGATTTTTTTGGCTTTGAAACATTCCCTGCTGAAGTTTCTGCTCTAAGAGATTTTAAAGACAATTCGAGTGAAGTTTAGACTTTGCAAGTATTAGCATTACCTCCTGTTATGCCTTCTGATTACTCAAATTCCAAACATAATTCAAGGGGCATGTGCCATCTTAGATACAAGGTATCTAAGAGGAAAGGCCAGAATGAATTTTCCCTCTCAGGATGAGATTTCACAGGCCATGGAGATGCTGAGTCTGTGTTACCTGCGAAATGTGAGCAGCTTCTAGAGCTATGTACATGATGAACAAACAATGTGATTTGTGGATAGCAACATTTTCTGAGCCCATCTTCATTGTGCTGCAAAGCAGAGCCAGGTGGGTGAGAAATGGGGCTGCAGTTCTGCTGCAGGGAATGTGTCTCTGAGCAGCACAAGCAGTGCCGTGTGGCTGGAGGTCCCATGGCATGGTACAGCAATGGTTACTCAGGCAGATGGTGATCCTTCCCCAGCACTGCCCTTGTCTCTTTACTCCTCAGTGTCCTGTTCTACCCCTTGTCTGCTGTTTTGGTTTGGTTTTTATTTTATCTTACACTATTTTACTTTATTATTTTTTGGATTTTGCTTCTTCCGGCGTACCCATCTCCCTCATTTTTTGTTTGTTTTTTGTTTTAATTCCCGTCATTCCTTTAGACCACCAACCTGGCTCCCACCTCCTCCAGTGCCACTATTTCCTTAGCCAACCCTGAGGTCTCCATACTAAATTACCAATCTGCACTCTACCAGCCCTCAGCGGCGTCCATGGCTGCGGTGGCCCAGCGGAGCATGCCCCTGCAGACGGGAACGGCGCAGATCTGTGCCCGGCCAGACCCCCTGCAGCAAGCCCTCATCGTCTGCCCACCAGGCTTCCAAGGTAAGGGGCAGCCTCACCGGGCCTTGGTCTGCTGCTTCGTCCAGCTCTTGTTGGAAATGAGTTTCCTCAGTGCAGGTCGTATGGCAGAGAGGAGGGCTGGCCTAGTAAATCGGAGCAGTGAGGTCGTTGCAGATGGAAGTGTTTGTGTTGGCAGAGGATCTGCGGGCACCTCTAACATCCTGGGCTGGAGGCAGCTGATACTGAGAAGGGGCTGGGGGAGAATATGTGGTATTTGTCATCCTTTGCCCTGAACAAAGTTTAAGGCCCTTCTGCCATACTTAGGTTAACTTGAAAGCTTTCCCACACAATACCAGTAAATCAGTACATGTGTAATGGGTCATACTGTCACTTCTCAGTGACTTGATTGCTAAAAGGGGAACTTGGGAGGGTAATGCAGCAGGAGCGTGGTGCTGGTGGAGACGAGGGTTCTCCCCCATAACAGATGCTCACGGCCGTTTATGAGGACAATTCCCTCAGCTCCAGCCCTGCTGCAGCAGCTCTGCCTGTGTGTACTAGTGGTGGGTACTGTTGTCAGATGACTTGGGAGATGCTCGGTGTTAGCCACTTGTCCTTCTGTTAACTTTACATGCTGTAGCAATTTGGGAAAACTAGCCAAGTATTTGTAGGAAGTGGTCTAAATGGACCTCAGTTCAGCTGGTGCAACTTCTGCTCTTCATTTCTACAAGCCTGTCTCTGTGCATTAGTCTCCAGGCACTGGTTAAATGTTCTGCAAAATTATCAAAGCTCTTGTGAACTAGAGAGGTTTAGCTAGACCTCTTCTGCTTAGTTAAAATGCATCTCAAGGGTTTGACTTCAGAAGTGGAGTATGTAAGTGACCATCTTCAGCTTGCTGCTTGAGAAGGCTCCAAAGTAG